>NC_140951.1:14360000-15797500 GCF_014529385.1 Adiantum capillus-veneris | reverse complement strand
GAAATCAATAAGGCACAGAAATGTGTAGATTTATGCATACCAAAGCTGCCCTTCCAGAGGATGGTGAGGTCCATATGTGAAGAAGCTACCTGGGGCACCAAAAGGTGGAAGGTGGTGGCATTAATGGCTCTACAAGAAGCAGCAGAGGACTTCCTACTGGAGTACTTCAGTGACATGACCATTGTTGCAGTCCATGCCCACAGGGTTACTATAATGGACAAAGATAGTGAGACACTGAAAAGAATAAGGTGGAGGTATGACAAACTACTGGTCCCCAATGTCTGCAAGGATAAGAAAATGAGGGAAATTTTGTTATACCCCCCGGAGCTAGTGCCACAACTCATAGTTGTAGATGTCACACATGATGTGAATACAAGGGCAAGGGCAGAGACTATTGCTCGCCAAACAGAGGACATGAGGGAAGCAGAGCTTAAGGAGAAAGCAAAAGTAGCAGTAGAGTCCCAGAGGCAAACAGAATGCAATGTGACCCTGTCCATAGAGGCAAGCAATCAAGAAACTCTACTTTCAATGAAGGATGGTTTGCTTGCAGAGATACCATTTGTAGATGGAGCCAGAAAGCTAGCTCTGGAAAAAGTGGACATTAATTTATTGCAGAATCCAGATGCTCAGATTTCAGACACAATTATCTATGCTTGTCTTAAGTAAGTGTTACTATCTTGCTAGCTTTGAAAACTCAGATAATAGGTTTGCTAACTCAGGTAGAGTCTCTGCAGCCTGATTAAAAGTCAACTCCCACTGCACACCCACACAGAGATGTTTCTTCTTGATCCACAAATGTCAGTGATTATTAGACAAAAGAACAGTCCATCTGGGACCTTTGAGAGTTGGTTTCTCCAGTGTGCTATGCTGGAAGTAACTGTCATCATCTTTCCATATGAGAACAACCATCACTGGAGTCTCATATGCCTTGATGTTGACCAACCAGCAGTGTGGGTGTTAAATTCAATAAAAGGAACCCACCCTAAAATTAGTCTGTAAGTGTTTTGTATCAGAAAGTATTTCTTATAGATATCCATGTAAATTTGAAGCCTCATGCTAACATCTTGACATTGCTTTGTGCAGTTGTATAAAGAGGTTGTTGCTTGCCTATGGAAAGCTATGTGGAAGGTATGAAATATACAAGGCCCCAATCAAAGATGTACCTGTCCCAAATCAAACCGATGGAAATTCTTGCGGCTGGAGATGTCTTCTCCATGCAGAATATGTCCTGCAAAGCTACTTTGCATTAAAACCTTTCATGACTAAGGTACCCATTTGGCAATGCATTCAGTTAGTTTTGGTTTAGTCTATAGAAGAATTCTCACCATGTGGTCTTTCAATTTTGCAGAGTGCTTTAAAAAACTACACATATGATTATTTGCAAAGATACTGGGTAAGTTTAATACAACACCTGCTTACTATGTCTAGCCCCAGAGAGCTTGAAGATAGCGGCTTGGATGACCACACTATTGATCTAACAAATCATGATGTGCCACCACGACAAACCCCTGCATCCGATACAGTGGAATCACAACGGGCCGAGGGGGTCATATTAGCAGAAGATGAAAGAGCCGAGGATGAGGAAAGGTCAAATGAGCATATGGAAGGTGCTAGTGTACAACCAGAGGAGACAATGAAAGAGCCAAGTCAGCCAGTGGAGGAGGCAAAAGAGCCTATGGCTGAAACCCAAGATGAGGAAAGCAGGCCTATAGATGAGCAAAAGGATATGGATGAGGAAAGCAGGCCTAGGGATGAGCAAACTGATATGGATCAGGCAAGGATGTATGAGGCAAGCCGATCAACCGAGGGAGAGGAAAAGACCTTGGAGGAAACCTTGAATGAGGCAGAAAGAGCCATGGGGGATACCCCTGATGAAGATGTGAATGATGACTATGAAGATAAAGCAGAGGAGAGCAACAACGACATGAACACTACAGAGACCTAGTATGGACCCTTGCTACCTATAGATACGGTTGTTCCGGTAATGTCTATTCAAGTATGGCAAAATATGTTCAGCTTCTAACTACTTATATGTACTTGTTAACTTTTACAGAGGTTGATTATCTTGGACGTCAATGGATTGCTGCTGATGCGGGTGCCTCTCAGTGACAGAGAACCCTTTGAGGATTTGCAAACGTTTTGGATGGGAACTTGTCGAGTCGTGGTTCGTCCAGGAACCAAGGAATTTATTCAGTTTCTTCTTCCGCGCTTCAGAGTTGCCATATGGTATTCAATGCAAAGGCAAAACTTGTCGCCACTAGTTACAATAGTTTGCAGTGTATGCCACGCTCACACGTCAGATTTTGCCTTTTTGTATGATCAAAGAAAATGCGTTACCGTTGAGGACCACTACCACCCTAAAAAACCACACTTACCTCTTTTGTACAAACCGTTTAGCCAAATCGGTGTACCCTTTGATGCAACTAATACACTACTGATTGATGATACTCCTGAAAAGGGAGAACTAAATCCTCCGGGAACAACTATCTCACCACCTTCTTTCGAGGGGCATTCCTTCGATTTTTACCTTGAAGACATTCTGATTCCATACTTACAGAAATTGTATCTCAGTCCATTGTTCACGGACGAGTTTGTACTTTCTAATGAATTAAGATGACTCTTCTATCATGTCTTTGTCTTGTCTAACATTGAGAGAGAGAGAGAGAGAGAGAGAGAGAGAGAGAGAGAGAGAGAGAGAGAGAGAGATTTGACATGGTAAAGAAATGTATTTCAAGCACACTTTTTCACAGGGCACAATTGAAAAATGAGCTCAATAAACTTCATGTCTTGAAAGTCATTTGTATACACTTGGGTTCACAAGAATATCTGTTACATTGACACTACTTCAACCCGACCATCCAACTCTTTGCACAAAATATCTTTTTCCCTTCGCCACATCACCTTACGGCCAACTAGGAAAAAGGAAAAATCTGATAGGTCCTTGTCCATTGACTCTTCAATTATGTCATGCCGCAAATGCTGAAGACTGCATAGCTCCCTTATTGTAACCACCAACAGTAGGCCATGCTCTTTATCAATCACTTCCACATCCACAGCAGGATTATCTTCCAAACCTGCAGAAACCTGGTCCATAGGAATGTACTTACCGTTGAGCATTTGTGATCGCATATACCAAAACGAGAGTAACAGTGATTGGCTTGCAATCATGTACTTGACAACTAGAGTATCAAGTGCGACCTCGCACCGTAAACCAATCTCTTCCTTTGCATACCATCCTCTGTCAAGAAGTTTGTCACAGGATGACTGCTGAAATTACTTGCACATGAACATAGTTTTCGTAACACGGATGTTGTAGCTATGAAACAGCTCTATGAAGAGTGCAACAGGAAAAAAGTTTGCAATTCTAACCAGTTTGGTGGGAATAGAGCTACGTAGAGACCTTTGTATATCCTTGTAGAGCTTACTTCGCATTGCCTCCACCATTGTTTCCTCGGGAACTGGCCAGTCCACAGTGTTCCAATCGGTTGGTAGAGGCACTTTCACCAACATGCCATTCTTATTCCCTGAGCTGAGTTGGTAGAAGTGGTCATAAAAAAATATTCCCTCATCAGCCAGTCTTTTGCTGCTCCTCCCTGAATACTGTAGAGAACCAATGTGGGCATGAACAACATGGAAGAGGCCTATTATGCACTCCACAGGCTCCCATTGCTCATAAGAAGAGGGATAAACATCTGCAATATATATAAGAAGAGTTAAACTAAGAGTATCAATAAGTACAAATGACAAATCTAATGTAATTGAGCTGTGAAGAATGGAGACATTGCTCATAACAAGCGGGAGAAACATTGCAAAATATATAAGAAAAGTTATAATGAGAGTATCAGTAAGTTCACATGTCAAGAGTACTTACAATTGCAACGTGGTTGATGTATATCTAATACATTTCCACCGTTTGCTATCACCTCTGGATGGGTAAACACATGCTGAACAAGAACTTCCTTTACAGATCTTTTGCCGATTTCAACTTTGAAATCCAACACTCTGGCCTTCCATGCTGAGCGGTAAACATTGATACCACTAGACCTCTTGGGTCTTCTTGGTTGCATGAGGACCCATGAAACTTTGTTTATCCTTTGTCCAACCCATTGGTTCTCTGCACTTATTGAAGCTGGTATTGTAATTGAGGATATGCTACTACTTGGCCTTCTAGGCAAAGTGCAGTTGTTGGTTGTTGGTGTGAGAGACAGTAAACACCTGGAGCCTCTTGGGCGAGAAGACGTGGAAGCCATAGCTCTCAGAGAAAAGCTTTAGTGGAGGGAGATTCACTTTGAAAGCATTCTAATGGAGGGAAAGTGTTTTAGAATTCAAATATCTTGTGCGAGCTTAATGGTCACCCTCCAGTACGTTAATGACCATAAGAGAATATCAAAAGTGGGACCACATGCAAGCACCTAAAATCTCGGTAAAAGGAAGGAAATTACGATGCTACAATCCTAGATTCGTGAAAGTTTTATGCTATTTTCCTATTTTTTGAGTCTTTCCACGTACTTTCCTACGTAACGTAGCCTTCGTGCTCATTGGACGCGCTCTATTATTCTCTCTCTTCATATGGCCCTCCAAATGACCTCTGAAATTTCCTAATGCATGTTGCATACATAAATAAGGCAACCAACAAGATTTTGGTAAAGAGTGACATCAGCAGAATCACCAACATTATGAAGACTCAATTTCAAACTTGTTTCTGTGGGAGTGGCAATAGGTTTGCAATCTTCAAGTCCAAACTTACATAGTAATGTCTCTGTGTAAGTTTTCTAACACAAGGCAATACCACCACCACACTACTTAAATTGTATGCCCAAGTAATGATGCAACAACCCTAAATATTTCATCTTGAAAGTAGCATTCAAATCATCCTTAAATTGAGCAATATGTCTCTCATTTGGTCCAATGATTAGAAAATCATCCACACAGAGAACCACCATGAGAAGTACATCATCCTCGCGCTTTACATACAATGTGCTTTCCATTGGATTGTTACGAAAGCCTCATTTGACCAAATGAGTGTCGGCCTTCTCATACCAAGAATGAGGAGATTGCTTCAACTTATACAAAGATTATTTATATTTGCACACTTTATCCTCATGTCCTTTCTTGACAAAACCGTGAGGATGTGCTATATAAAGCTCCTCAAATATGTCACCATTCAAGAAAGCAGTAACAATGTATGATTGATGTACATGCCAACCAAAATGAGCTGTCAATGCACATAGAAAATTCACAGTAGTCATACAACAAGCAGGAGAAAAATTCTCTTCATAATCTATGCCTTTTTTGTTGTGCATAACCCTTTGCAACAAGTCGAGCCTTATAGCGATCAATGTCACCATCTAGCTTTGTGTTTCAACTTGTAAACCCACTTCATACCAATGGCCATGTGTCATTTTCTATAAGTGCATCATATGATTGCATGGTAGCCATCCAATTTTTTGAATTTTGTGCTTCATAAAAAGATAGAGGTTCCTCAACATCACATAAACTAGACACAACCAAAGCATAACAATTTGATTCATAAGATGCATGGCGAGAACCTGAAAAAGTACAACTAGACAAGGTGCATCCAACTTACTCTCACACAAATTATGCACCAGCCATTTAGGCATACCTCTAACCTGCTCATTCTCAACCCTTTCCTCATCAAGTACATCATGTACATCTGCATCAATAATGAGGCTGATCTGTAACATTTTCTAAAACCCTCATAGGCTGTCCATTTGCCTCATTTGAATTTACATTCGAACTTCCACCACTAAAAAGAGGCAACAAAGTGTCATGTATGTATTGTGATCTTACATTACTGTCTCTAGAACATGACAACAAGGGTTGAATAGAGTCTTCCATAAACACAACATCCCGTGAGACCAAGATAATCTTTGTTTGCAAATGATACAACCTGTAACCTTTGCTTTCAACAAATAACCAAAAAAAATACATTTGATAGTCTTATTAGCCAATTTTTTCCGCTGCATTTGTGGCACCAAAGCATATGCCAAATAGCCAAAAACATACATGTGCTCAATAGAAGGATTTATATCATGCCATGCTTCATATGGAGTCATAGACTGCAAAGATTTTGTAGGAAACTTGTTAAGTACATAAGTGGCACACATGATGGCCTCAAGCCAAAACGAATGCGGCAAAGCTTGACTTTTGACCATACATCATGCCATTTCCATAAGTGACCTGTTTTTTCTCTCAGCAACACCATTTTTTTGAGGCATATAAGGCACTATATCTTGGTGTTTTATCCCACGACTAGCTAAAAATGCATTAAATTCATGAGACATATACTCCCCCCTTTGATCGAACAGAGGGTGCCCATAGTACATTTTGAGACATTTTCAGCCATTTTCAAAAATTTCTTGAAACACAAAAACACTTCGGACTTTGCTTTAAGGGGATACACCCATGCATGCCTAGAGTAATCATCAATGAAGTCACAAAGTAAAGGTAATTGCCCAAGGACAGAGTTTTCATGGGCCCACAAACATTGCTATGCACAAGCTACAATGTGCATGTGGCCCTAACTTAACCATCCTTTGGAAACTTTGAATGCTGCATTTTACCCAATATACAGCCTTCACAAACATGTTTGACAGGTGCTTCAAGAGGCGGCAAAGAAGCAACCGTATCAGATTTTTGCAAACGCAGCAAATTGGCAAAATTTAGATGCCCAAAACGTGCATGTCAAAGTTTTGCATCTAAAATAGCCTTAGAATTCACAGCAAATTTTGCAAAATTTTGCCCACACTTGTCATACAAAGTGAGCTTATATAGCACATGACATAAAATGCCTGATGCAATAATCTCATCACCAAAACTGAGATCTTGAAGTGTACATCTGTCATCCACAAATTTCACAGCAAGTGCAGATACAAAGATAAGGTACTTCTTGCTCCCAGGTACATAAAGTGCATCAATGAGTGTGAAAGAACTACCATTTGCAGTAGCTAGCACAATCTTTACAACTCCCTTGACCGGATAAGAGGCATTGTTGGCACAAGTGACTGAATTCCCATGAGGGACATCCTCAAGAGAGGTAAACAAGTCACAATGAGAGGTAATGTGCTTTGTAGCACCACCGTCAAAGTACCACACATGAGCATCTACAATAGCTCACAAACATGCATCATGTACAGAAGGATCATACGTGCATTCAATGCTAAAATACTATTTTGCATCAACATCAACATTACAATATCCTTTCACAGAAAACTCAACAATAGCTGCATTTGTAGTGGAACCATCCTCTTTCTTCTTAGCCTATTTTGCCTTCAATTTTGGATAGTACTTGATCAAGTGATCATTAGATTTAAAATAATGGCACCACATTTTCGTTTTTCCCTTATCATAAGAGTTCCTAGACAAATTGCTGCCAATAGAAGCATTAGGAACAAGTGATCTTCCTCTTGTAGAAGAACGAGTGACTACATTTTTGTTATCACATTTTGCATGCTATTGTCTAGTCCTTTTTCTTTATTGGAAAAGTGACTCTTGCAACAACAATGTGCATAATGCATCAAACTTGAAACCTTCTAGACTTCCTTGGGTCATAAGTCTCCAAGTACTAGCAAAAATCCGGTAAGAATCTAGCAAAGCATCAAGAACAGTCTGCACAAGGGAACTATTAGAAATGACTTTGCCTGCCAAAATTAGTTGCTCATTGATATCCCTGACACTAGCAAGGAAAGTGTCCATATCATCTTTCTCATGCATAAGCTTCGACTCCAGCTCTTTACGTAGTAGCAATGCAATTTTTTCCTCATTACGACTTGCATAAAGAACAACCATAATATCCCAAGTCTGTTTTGCAAATTTTGATGAACGAATGTGAGGAGTAATAGTGTGCTTCACAAAAAAATGCAATCAATGCATGAGAATTTGTATCTTTTACATCCCAACGAGCTTTCTATGTAACATTTAATGGCCTAGTAACCTGTGTGTAGCGGAAAATAGCATGAACATAGTTAGCATTTCATTAGAAAACATTCCTAATGAGTATAACAAGAGTGCTTGGGTGGTGAGAGCAACAAAAATCATAACACCTAGTTAGATAAGCATGAACAATACTTCAAAAGAGAGAGGAATTAAGCTATTGACAACAGTTGAGGACCGGATTTACATGGAGCCGGTCCCCCCTCCAAAAGGCTTTGTATTGTAGGTTTCCCCCATCAAGGGATACATTTTACAGTACGATTATTTGTGTTCCTTCAATAACTAGCTAGTGCAATGAAGATGGAAGCTTCAAGCACTAGCAGACACTTTAAAACACAACATTGATTCCCTCATGGTCTTAGACCCAAGACCTCACACACGTTCGAAGATGGTGAGAGCTGGCGGGGTATGAGAGTAGATTGGGAGGAAGAAGGAGTAGTCTTACGAGAAAGATGTACATCTCCTCACATAATCACTCGTATTAGCATAGCATAGCTTAGTAATTAGCATGGTAGAGGAGATGAGCATGCATTGAATCTTGGCTCTTGTTTGAATTTGCATCACAAAGCCAAGAATTGTTGGTGTAGGCCTCCCTTCTCCAAGCTTGGAGTAGATGATAAGATTTCCATTAAAGCTTGAGAAGGAGAGAGAGATTATTCTTGCTTCACACAATGTGAGCTAGTGTGAGTGTGTCAGTGATAAAGCCTTCGCAAATCAGTCCCCCTCACTCATCTTGGTCGACCTCTCCTACTAATTCCTCCTGCTGGCTTCCCATTGGACCTTTCCAAGCTTAGCCAAATAGAAATTAAGAGGCATAAGTGATAGCCCTGTGATGTGTTCCCCCATTTCCCCTTTTGTGAGAGCTTTGGGCAATTAAATAATGCAACTAAACTCTCATTGGACCCCTTTTCCGTCTGGCCAATAGGAATCGGGCAAGCCATAGGGCTGTTGAATGCTCATTGGACCCCTTGGGAGACTGTCCAATAGTCTTCTAGAGAGCTTAATTCTTATTGGTTCTTTTATCAAGTGTTTTTAAATGAATTAAACTAGAATTACTCTAGCATAATTATCATTCGTCCACCTCTATGGCCGTCCAATAGGATTTGAGTGCACCTTGGGGGCAACTAGGCTAGGGAGTTGACATGTGTCCCTTATTCCCTTTGTGTAAAGGGCTTGCATCTGTGTGTGTGTGTGTGTGTGTGTGTGTGTGTGTGTGTGTGTGTGTGTGTGTGTGTGTGTGTGTGTGTGTGTTTCCCCCTCATCCCCTACTAAAAGGGCTCACCCCCATCAATCTAGGACCACTTGAAGACTTTTTAAACACTCACAAAGCATCCAATTCCACTAAGCTTGACCATTTGGACTTACCTTTGAATTTTGGAACCTTAGTATGTTGGAAGTCTTAATGGGCTGAACCCTAAGGTCTTTGGAGCCTATTGTTGCACATTTCTCTTTTGCAGATGCCCCCTCTTTGGATCCCTATTTTCCCTCCTTTGGATCCCTACTATGGCCGGTCTTCCAGCTTAACCACTATTCTAGCTTTTTCTCCCCTGGCACTTCCCCATATTAAATGATCAGTTTAACATGAGAAAATCATTTAGGAGAATTAGATATTAGTTATTATGACATTACCTCTCTCTTGAAATCATAGTTGTCCTTGACTATGGGCTAGAGAAGATAAAGTCTATTCATTAGTCATTTTTTTAGCGGGTAGAGTATCCCTATGTTACCCTACGACATCGTTCCAAAATGGATGACTAATCCATTTGGCACTTGAGAGCCTAAGCTGTTGCAAGCATGTCTGCACATTAGTCCTATCAATCTTCCATAGTAGAGTGACAAGCTCTACTTGGTGTTTGGGATACATCGTCTCCACAAACTTGATTCTAAGCATGTATACTACTTCGCATTTGTGCACAATAAAGACAAAGAGAGTCTTATAAGAAAAAAACTTTGTTCATTTACATTTTTACATTTGCTTACTCTAGGGAAGCATTGTAAGCATTGACAAGGTTTAGGTTATCGTTTAATTGTATGCCTTGCATCCATATAGCATCTTCAAAGGATAATTCTTAAACTTAATAAGATATCCTCAGATAGTTGTACTGCCTCTTAATACCTTGTCTTCATGTCGAAGAATGGACTTGGGCTGCAACACCTCTTCTTGGTCCTCGATCTCCGGTGGGTCTTCAATAGTTGGTTCTTGAGGTGGCTCTCCTTTGTAAGGCTTTAGTAGGCTCACATGGAAAGTATTGTGTATGAGCCAATGACTGGGCAACTTGAGTTGATAGGCCATCTCATTGATTGGTCTAAGAATCTGGAAGGGACCATAGTACCTTTTTGCTAACTTAGCATAGTACTTTTGGTGTCCCGTAGGATTCTTGCCCGTGGTGTGCCTTAATCGAGGCTTAGGAAATTTAAGTAAGACCCAATCATTTTCTCTAAAGGCTTGGGCTCTTCTATGCTTATCAGCAACAACCTTTTGCCTTTGCTGTGAGATAGAGATAGCATCCTTAATCTTTTGGAAATATTCTTGTAGGTCTCGGCTATACTCATCTGCAGTGAAGATCTTCCCGTGCACCTTAAGTAGAAGGGGACTTTTTGATTGTCCCTCAATTACCTCGAAAGGTGCTTTTCTCGTGGAAGTATGTACAGTGTTATTGTAAGCATACTCCACTAAGGGTAAGTAATTCTCCCATTGGGACCTTTGATCTACTTCCGTTAGATAGGATTTTAGTAGATCAAGAATTGTTAGGTTAGCTATTTCACTTTGGCCATCCGTTTGCGGGTGATAGGGTGAAGAGAAATTTACCCTTGTCCCAAAATTCTCAAAGAGACCCTTTCAAAAATTATTGGTCATTCTAGGATCTCTATCCGACACTATGGACATTGGCAAGCCATGGTACCTAAAGATTTGTGAAATGAAGAGGGTTGCCATTTGATGGGCTTTGATAGTCTTTTTGACAGGTATAAAATGAGCTTGTTTACTAAACCTGTCTACTATCGTCCATATTCCCGTATTCCCATGAATAGAATTAGGCAATCCAAAGATAAAATCCATGGATATGCTCTCCCATGGTGAATTAGGGATTGGCACAGGTTGCTAAAATCCACGTTGCTTCCCTCTATCAAACTTTGTCTTTTGGCATACCACACATTTAGAAACATACTCTTGTATGCTTGCTTTCATAGTAGGCCAACAGAAATATGTTTTAATCCCTTTTAGGGTAGACTGAATCCCTCTATGCCCCACATAAGGAGGAGCATGAGATTCATACATTACTTTCTCACGTAGTGAGCTAGTAACGCATAGTCTATTTCCATAGAGAAGATAACCATCTTGTAAGGTGAATGGTTCCTCTTTCTTCCCTAGTACAAGGGCTGAAATCACATCTCTAAAACTGGGATCAATAGCGTAATCATCTATCATAGAAAATAGATCATTGTGAGTTGATATGGAAACCACATTCACTCTTGGCCGTTTTGAGAGTGCATCGGCTACTTGCTTATGCTTGCCAGCAATGTGAGCAATATGAAAATGAAATTGCAAAAGGAAATTTTCCCACTCATTTGTTTGTCGGAGAGCTTGGTCTATGTCATGAAGTACTTAAGACTTTGGTGATCCGTCCGCAGAATGAAAGGAGTCTCCAAAAAATAGTGCTTCCATGAGTCTAAGGCATGTAGAACTGCGAGGAGTTCCTTTTCATATATTCCTAGAGCTTCAAGCCTTCGACTTTCATAGGCTATGGTGTGCCCTTCTTGGAGCAAAACAGCTTGAAGGCAATCACCACAAGCGTCACATTAGCCCTCAAATGTCTTTGAGAGAGCTGGAAATGTAAGCACATGTTGAGAGATAAGCTTTTCTTTAAGATTTTCGAAAGCATTATTCTTGTTGGCAGACCATGTGTACCTAACGTTTTTCTTTGTTAGGTCATATAATGGTCCTGCAATTTGTGAGAGCTTTGCTACGAAGCATCTATAGTATGCACACATACCTATAAAGCTTCTTAGTTCATGAAGATTCCTTGGTTTAGGCCGTCCTTTTATTACCTCTAACTTTGATGGATCCATTTGGATGCCATCTTGAGAGATAATGTGACCTAAATATTGAATCTCTTGTAAGAAAAACTCAGTTTTGTTTCGATTAACATAAAGTTTATTCTCTCTTAAAACTTGAAATATTACTTGGAGGTGTTGCTTGTGTTCATCTAGTGAATTAGTGTAGAATAATATCATCAAAGGACGCTCCAATAAAGGTTCGATGAGGCCTGAATAGCTTCTCAAGCAGTTGAATGTGGTTGTTGCATCGGTCAAGCCAAAAGGCATGACAATGTATTCCAAAATACCAAACATAGTGCAAAATGCGGTCTTTACAATGTCTTGATCAACTATCCTTATTTGATGGTAGCCACCTTTTAGGTCAATCCTATTGAAGTAGGTCGACCTTGTAGCTTATTGAATAGGTCTTCTACCCGTGGAACAGGAAACCTATTTTTGATAGTGATCCTATTTAGTGCTCTATAGTTGACACACATATGATATGTGCCATCTTTCTTTTGCACTAATAACACAAGTGAGCAAAATGGAGATGAGCTAGGACTAACCATGCCCTTGTCAACTAACTCATGCACTTGCCGCATAATCTTCTCTTGTTGAGCTTGAGAAACTCTATAAGGAGGTTTATTAGAAGGTGAAGTTCCTGGAAGAATTTCAATTGCATGGTCATCATTGCCTCATTTAGGAGGTAGTTCACAAGGGATGTCGTAAAAAAAACATCTTGAAACCCCTTGAGAGAATTGGATAACTCTAATTCCTTGTGATCATTTATATTTTCTTTTGCTAAATCATTAGGTTCATTTTGAGTATCTTTAACAAAAATCATGTACATGGAAATAGAGCTCTTTATTGACTTATTGAAAGCTTGCGTATGTACAATGGGTATGGTGTTACCCATGTCTTTGGCATCTATGTACATATCTTTTTTCCTAAACATAAAGTAGATTCTCTTTTTAAGGAATTTAACATTGGCAGCCATGCGATCAAACCATGGTGCCCCTAGGATTACATCCTCATGCTTCAGAGGAGAGATAAAAAAGTCCTCTTTGTCCACATAGATTTGGACATGGAGTCTCAATTTCTTGATTAAGGGAGTAACTAAAGCTTCTTGCCCTTGAAAGCACCATCTATGGGTAGGACATTTCCCATCTCATAGACTTGGATGCCTAGCTTGGTGGCCAAATCTATGGATATGAAATTATGAGTAGAATTAGGGTCAAAGAGAATAAAAGCATCATGTTCTCTTACCTTTCCTCAAGCATAGCACAAAGGAGATCCTTTGTGATGAGCTTCCTCTTCTTGGATTTTGACCAAGGTAGCTCTAGGAGGCTCATGGCGGTGTTCTTTTGAGGACAAGCGTGGTACGCATGCCCTTGCTCACCTCACTTGAAACAACGGTTATCCTTGCGGTAATGATCAAGCTCTTCAAGAGAGAGTTTATTTTTGCCTTTGTAAACTCCCTTCTCCTTAGCTTTGTTGTTATGGGAATTTTACCTTAGGAGACTTTTGGACATTGTCCTTCCCCTTAGGCTCATTGGAACCCTTGTTTTTTGTGGGCTTAGAATTTCTCTTACCCCCTGTTTGGAAATTGATTTGAGAAGCCACCATAGTATGGTGTATAACCGCAGATATGGTGCATGTCCTTTGGGAGTTGACATACTCTGCCATTTCTTCAGTTAAACCCGCACAAAATTGTTGTTTCTGCTCTCCAAAATCCATCTTTTTGAAGAATGTGACTTTGAGATGTAAGTCCCAAAACTTGTCTACCTATTTATGAATGGATTCATAGGGAGAGAGCTTCAAGCTTTTCCATTTAGTGAGTACTCTGTCTTTGGCATCGGTGGCCAAAAACTTCTTCATAATGGAAGCTCTTAAAGCTTTCCATGTTTGTGGAGCTTCACCGTTTTCCCGTAGGCTAAACCACCATTGCCTGGCGGACTTTTGAAAATGCATAGCTACATGACGTAGCTTAGAGGACTCCGTGAAGCCCTAATCTTCAAACGCCGCATTTAAATTTTGGATAAAGGCCAAGACTTTGTCCGCATCACCAAAGGTGCCATCATAGGTAAGGAAAGAGATGCCATTTCCTCCCTCTTTGAACTTCTTGAGCTTGGATGATCTCTTCCACGTGGCATAGGATTTCCTATGGCCTCTTCTTTTTGATGGTTCAAAAGTTGCACCATTGCTTTCTTCACAAGATGAATAATTTGAGGAAGATGGAGAATAGGGTGACCTCTTTCTTGCATTTTTCTTGCCTTGGTCCTCCTTGTCTACACCATCTGTTTCTTCATAAGAGGAAGAGGATGAAGAAGATGGAGAAGAGGGTGACCTCTTTCTCACATTTTTCTTATCTTGTTTTTTATCATCCCTCTTTAAATTATGGTGTGGAGAGGTGTGTGATGGTCTTCTCCATTTAGGAGGTGATGGAGAGCGTTTTGCCTGCTGTCTTTGTCGAGCCATCTCCGCCAAGGTGGCAGGAGACTCACTTCTTTCTCATTCTCTCGGTGGGGGCTCTTGAGTTCTCCTTTGAGAAGGAGATGCATCATCAAGAAGAAAATTTTTAAGCCCTTCGTATGGATCCTCTTCTTCTTCCCAAATCGGAGAGCGGCCTCTTTTGGAAGTTTCACAAAGAGGCTTCCTAGGTTCTCTCTCTTCATGGTGGGGAGCTTTGAGAATCCCATGAGCACGTAGCTGCCATTGCACTTCACTTTGGAGGGATGGATTGCCCATGGCCTCTTGAAGCCTAGAAACAAGGTAGTTAACAAGCATAGGGGCATCATTAGTAGCCCGCTGATTAGCAAAATCAAATCTATCAACATTAATATCACTCTCATTACTATTGTCAACCATTCTAACAACTAGTAGGTGTAATTTGGCACTTCAAGCCTTAGTTGCTACTCCTCTTTACCCCTTTAGAAAAGCACTCAAGCTACTGTACCCGTGGCTTGAATACCATAAATTGCAAGGAATAGAAGAGAGGGTCTTTCAACACCAAAATAGTACCGGATCCTATCAAGCTTCTAATAGCTCAATAGTGGCAAGCCCCATAGGACTCCAATATTAAGACCATAGCTCTTGATGGTGATGCCCTGTTATCTGCACAAAGGCACGCGCACTGCAAGGCTTAAAAATACCTATTCTACTTACTTAATTGCAATTAATAATTATAACCATTTATAGCTATCTTGAGGACATACATTCTTGAACAAGAAAAGAGAAACCTTGTGATTTGATACCAATGTAACATTTAATGGCCTAGTAACCTGTGTGTAGCGGAAAATAGCATGAATATAGTGAGCATTTCCTTAGACTAAATTCCTACTGAGTATAACAAGAGTGCTTGGGTGGTGAGAGCAACAAAAAGCGTAACACCTAGTTAGATAAGCATGAACAATACTTCAAAAGAGAGAGAAACTAAGCTATTGACAACAATTGAGGACCGAATTTACATGGAGCCGGTCCCCCCCTCCAAAAGGATTTGTATTATAGGTTTTCCCCATCAAGGGAGACATTTTACAATACAATTCTTTGTGCTCCTTCAATAACTAGCTAGTGCAATGAAGATGAAAGCTTCAAGCACTAATCAAACACTTATAAAACACAACATCAATTCCCTCACGGTCTCAGATCCAAGACCTCACACACCTTCGAAGATGGTGAGAGCTGGCAGGGTATGAGAGTAGATTGAGAGGAAGAAGGAGTAGTCTTACGAGAAAGATGTACATCTCCTCACATAATCACTCATATTAGCATAGCATAGCTTAGTAATTAGCATGGTAGAGGAGATGAGCATGCATTGAAGCTTGGCTCTTGGTTGGATTTGCATCACAAAGCCAAGAGTTGTTGGTGTAGGCCTCCCTTCCCTAAGCTTGGAATAGATGATAAGCTTTCCATTAAATCTTGAGAAGGAGAGAGAGAGAGAGTCTTCTTGCTTCACACATGAGTTAGTGTGAGTCTTCTTGCTTCACACATGAGCTAGTGTGAGTGTGTCAGTGATAAAGGCTTCACAAATCAGCCCCCTCTCTCATCTTGGTCGACCCCTCCTACTAATTGCTCCTGGTGGCTTCCCATTGGACCTTTCCAAGCTTAGCCAATAGAAATTAAGAGGGATAAGTGATAGCCTTGTGACATGTGTCCCCCTTTACCCTTTTGTGAGAGTTTTAGGTAATTAAATAATGCAACTAAACTCTCATTGGACCCCTTTGTCTTCTGGCCAATAGAGAGCTTAATTCTTATTGGTTCTTTTATCAAGTGTTTTTTAATGAATTGAACTAAAATTACTCTAGCCTAGTTCTCATTGGCCCACTTCTATGGCCATCCAATAGGATTTGAGTGCACCTTGGGTTTAATTGATCAGGTTTTGATCTATGTATGTTGCCCAGTTGTAGGATGTCATTGATGATGTCATATAGGCCTTGATGAGCACAATCTCTAGTGTCTTGAGTACTATGGTGTATTTTGATGGCTTCATGAAGCTAAAGTGATGAGTGTAGTTCCTTGCGGCCAATTTTGTTGGCTAGGATGCAAACATCCCCCTCCGATGTAAGTGTTGTGAAAAGTTCGTGAGTCCTCTAAGATATCTATGTTGCACGATGGCACATTAAAGTATCTTCCAAGACTACTCTATAAAGATGATGCTACTTCACGCCTCCTGTACTATGTTTGAACATTTGCTGGCATAATTAGCATATCTAGTCTTTCCATGGATTTGGTATTGGACTCCTTGAGATGCCAAGTATTTTGTCTCAACATTTCAATAGAAGACTTGTCAAACTCATATAATTGAAGGGCTAGGTTTGCTGGCTTTTCCATGTTTCCTTTTGCTCCCATCTTGCCTCTACAAGTCGATCGACATCCTACATTGTCATCATCCTACATTTTGTGAGTTGATGACCCTATAAGTAGATTCAATTGTTTTCTATGGCCTATGGAATAGTTATGTGCAAAGCCGCTTACTAGTTTTCCCTAAGGAAGTCTCCAAATTTGAGTGTGAAAATTGATGCCAAGCTTTCAAGAATGATAGAAAAATGGTATTTGCTCTTCAACAAGGAGTCCAATTGAGTTCAAATTTGAAGCAGAACCCCTTCATGACACATAATGGATTTTTCCACTGATAGCTGAAAAAATATACACTAGAACAATATTTGTGAATATTTTTATTTGGGCCAGATATGTACCACTTCACACATGTGCTCTCTATAATGTTGCCGTACTAATGGTGAATGTTGGTGTCCTTTGGAAAAAAATTGGCCTTGTATTTGATATTTTCTTGCTATCAAGACCATTTTCATGCATTTCCTTTTATGGCAGTTTTGAATATCTCTCATCGTTTTCATTCTTGAGGCACCTTTATTGTCCTTCACAAATTGCTACCAACCTTTTTTGAGCATGCTCTTCTACTTGTGAAAATTCATGTCCATGTTGTGTATGGCTTTGGAAAGAAACTAGTCACTCCTTCCCACTCATATGTCCAATTTAACGCCAAATTTGACCAAGAGCATGCTGAAGACATGTAGATTTGCAAAGATTTTTATGCGAGCTCCAATTGACATGGGACCACATGTGGGCTCTTCATGCTCTTGGCATGCTACAAATAAATTATGGTCTTGTTGTGGTCCCAAAAATGAGCTGTGAACATTTTTCCCCTCTCTATGGTCTTATTTTTGTTTCATAGACTTATAGACATGTAGCTTGAAGCTCAAGCTACATACACATCCTAGATTTCCATGTTAGCATGTAAATGCATTCTCAAAGCATTTGGAGCATCTTGGATATCATTTTCATGCAGTTTTTCCTTTAGCCATTTAACAAAAATCTTGCATTTTATTTTAGAGCTATCTGCGGAAGCTATATGTGATCTATGGAAATGTTTTATGGTAGACAACCCTACTGGCTAGATGTTGGAGAAAACTCCCCATTTTTGCATTATGATTTTCAAATTATGCCAAATTTTGGTCGAAAGTTTCCTTGGAGCTAAATCCACTATTTTCGTCATGCACACACCCAAATGTAGGATGGGGCCATGGGAGCATAGGGAGCATCTTCGTCCCTTGTGTGAATTTTATTTGGACTAAGTTTGGTCAATAGTTTAATGTCCAGCCTAATTTCCATTTTTGGTCAGTAGATGCAAAAGCGGTCAAGTGCCAAGTTTTGTACCTACACAGGCAAATTTACATATGAGAGTTAACATGCTTGTTTTGAAAACTATAATATCTATACATGTTAAATGGCATTGCAAAAAATAGCCCGATCTATGCATACAACCGCTTAATAGTTCATGGGAAAACCTCTTTCTTGTCGGGCTCTCTCATTCACGCAAGTAAAAATGACTTAATTTGTTCATGTGAACAATATGAAGCTATGTGTCTAGGATGCCATGCAAAGTTAGTTAACCCTACGGCCATCTACCATCCTATGATACACCCTACGTCTAGCCATTTTTCAATCCAAGTTCTGGTGGACAAAGACATGCATTTTGTAAGCATGTCCCTACAGTGAGCTGAATTTTAGCGTGTCAAACGAGTTGTAATTTTTTGGCCATGAGCTGAATTTTAGCCTCTCACCGGATGAGTTGTTTTTTTTTTTTGACAAGAGCATTGAATTGATGTGATATTTATCACCACATTTTCTCCATATATTCTCACTACCCTTTATTTAATTAATTATTTATTTCTAAAAATAGTAAAGTATTAAAAAAAATTACAAATTGGATTTGAACTTTTTCTAAAAATAGCATAAAGCTTTTGAATCAGTTTAGATAAAAGTGGAGTAAATGAGGCATAGATTTTTGCATTGCCTCTGTCTATTAGATACATAACGACATTAAAATAGAAATCACTTTGGAGAAATTTCCCCAAAAACTTGAAATTTTTTTGCCCAAAATTCTAGAATAAGATGCCCTTAATAAATTACAAGCCTCTTTTACAAAATTTTGCATGGGTTTGCATGATATGCCTCCCCCCACCTAGCTTGAGTCATCTTGGATGAGAGTTTGGCCAAATGATTGTACGAGTGCATATGATCTAAAAATAAAGTGTCTATGTGCATCTGTATAATGTGGCCCTAAGCACACTTCACACGATTTATACATGGATAATAATACACCTTGCAAGAAGGGGGGTGGGGATCCGGGTCATGTTTTAATATTTTTGTCCACCACTTGACAATGTAGCACATGATCTAGACAAAACCAAAGCTAGTGATCTATAACACCTCATAACTATTATTTATAACCTTCAAATGAAGGTGTTGAAACCTCCATGCTGCAATCGAGAATCTATAGGCCACATCTTCTACCACCTGATGGTGTGTCACTACATGTTATAATACTCCTAATTGGTGTCCAATGAATTTCCCAGATAGCTTCATTTATTTTTTTCCTCTGGCACTATCTATGTCTAATTTTGACTTTCGGGTGTTTTCGATGTTGTGTCATCAACATAATTTATGCTCCTTTGTCATCGATGCTGCGTGCAATCCCAAGGGACATTATTTTACTCTAGCCAATATGTTGCATTGGCATCCACATCTATCATCTCAGTTGGGTTTTTCTTTCTTTTGGACATTTCTTTGTCCCCACTCAGTGGAGTGGATGTCTTGTAACATGGATTGTCCGTAGTGGACTCTTTTGTTGTTATTACCATATGTATTGGTTGATTATTCATACATTCTACCAATTTTTGCAATGATGGTCCCTTCCCTATGTGTCTTCCCTGCAATTAGGAGACTATATTTGTGCTTTGCAAAATTGCATTTGCAAGATTTGTAGTACAAGCATCATACAAATATATTCTTTTATTGAATCCCTCCCCCATCAGCCAACTACCATGCTTGCTCTAGGCTAAATTTGTATGCAGATGATCCGGCTCATCAGTTTTCTTTATCAATGGCAGTCTAATGTTCCCCCAATGGACAATGCAAATATTCCCCCACTCTAATATTTCCCCAATGTACAATGCAAAGCTCCCACTAACTAAACCATTATTACCATATTATGGTAGTGATGTGTGTGAACACACTTAAAACTATTGGGGTGCTTTTTCCCCTCTTTTGAAGGTTGTTTTCATCTGCTTGTATATACGCCCGACTTACTCTAGGACTACTATCTTTGAACTTTACACACTTAGTAACATCATCTTCTTCGGTGTGTGCTTTTAAGATTTTTCTCTCCTTGTGTCGTGTGTTGCTTCTCGCAACCCTACTCCAACTATTGGCATTATAGTATGCTTGAGCATCTCGAGCAGTGGTGCCTTCCCCCTTGCACAACAAGCCTCATCTTTGCCATTTGGAGGTGTTCTTCTGAGAGGAAATAGGCCTTTATATATTGTATAATCTTTATAGTAGACTATGATTTTGTGGTGCATTTTGTGTTTTGGACGCACTTAAGGGTCCGTTCGTGTGTGTAAAGTTGTCCAGCTCACCTTGGTGCTATCAATTTGACCTAATTTGCTAAGAAATCAGTATATTTTGTAGGTTCTTTCTTTTGACAAAATATATTGATTTACAAAAAAATCAATATCTTTTGTAGATTCCTTCTTTTTACAAGTTTTATGGATTATATAAGTCATATCTAGCAGGCTATTCTACCTCTTTGCAGAGTGTTTGTATTTTGCATGCTTGATGCTGCTGCTACTAAGGATAAGTTGGATGGGACAAACTACCCATTATGTGCCTACATGATGCACCTGTACTAGTTGTAAAGGGTTTATGGAATATTATACAAGGAAGTGAGGTTAGATCAGGTTCACATGGTAACCCTTCTGCTATGTCCACAAAAGTTGTTGAGGATGTTGCACGTCTTGTTAATGTTGGTTGCATTGTTGCACCTGCAAGAGTTGTTTCTTCTGATGATGAAAATGTTGTATCCACTCTTGAGAAATCTAAGTGGGATGGATGTGATGCACAAGAATATGCCTTGATTGTACTATTTGTTAAATGTTCCATTGTTCCTTACGTTTGTTCATGCAAGACTAGAAGAGATGCATGGGATGCATTCACAAATCTATATCAAGTGAGAAATGAGGCTTGTGTTTCTTATATGATAAGCAGTTGGAAAGTGAACACATGCTTAATGGTGACTCTATGGATTTATTCCTTACTAGGATCAAGGATCTCAAAGAGCAGTTGGTTGCTTGCTGATAAGATTTTGTTTGATAGTTCACTTATGCAGTCTGTTTTGAATGGCCTTTTGGATTCTTATCAAAGTTTTGTAGAGACTAATTTGAATGGTCTTTTGAATTTTTCTTGACAGTTCACTTGTACAAACTGTTTTGAATGGTCTTTTGGATTCTTATCAAAGTTTTGTATCTACTCTCAAACTTAAGATGAAGGGTAATTTTGATGCCTTTAGGTTTGATGAGTTAGTTTTTGTTTTGCTGCAAGAGGAGAAATCAAGGAAGGAATGTTATGCATGTGACAGACCAGAATTTTGTTGCTAGTGAAAGAGGCAAAAGTAAAATATACCTTGGCACATGGGAAGCAAAAACCTGCATAACATCACATGCAAAAAATCTAAGAAGGATGAAAAGAAGAAAAAGTAGAAAGTGTTTTGCAAGTATTGTAGAAAATGTGGTCATGATGTAAAGGATTGTCCAAGGATTGTTGCAAAGGAGGCCAAAAAAGGAAGAGACAAATTTGGCTACAAATGCTTATGTCTCTAATGTTGAGTGCTAACTATACCCGAGATGCAGAATGAGCATTTACTACACAATGTTCTTATGATACATTGTTGAATGATACATGTATGGTAGTTGTAGATTCACATGTTTGGTACTTCGATAGTGGTGCTACCAAGCATATCACATTGCAACATAATTTTTCCACTAACCTCGAGTTTGTCCCTATTGGTAACATTGTTACTTATGCTAATAGCTCCTTGTATATTGTTAAAGGAGTTGGTACATTGTCTTGGATACTAACAATAATTTAACTCTTTTGGATGCTTTATATGTATTATCACATTGCAACATAATTTGTCCACTAACCTCGAGTTTGTCCATAAATTCCCACTTTACAACCTCTGCTCAAATCTAGCGGGGAGTATATGTCTTGTGAGTTTCATACATTTATGGCTTAATGTGGGATAAAACGCCAATGTACAATTTTGTATACCCCTTCAGCAAAATGGTGTTGCTAAGAGGAAAAATAATTCACTTATAGTTGAATGTGGGATAAAACACCAGTGTACAATTTTGTATACCCCTTCAGAAAAATGGTGTTGCTAAGAGGCTAAAAGCACGCTTTGGTGGTACAAAAAAGATTGTCCTTGATAGCACCTTTGACAAATCTTCAAGTTACAATTTCTACATGTCCCTTTAAAAATTACCTATCATATTATGTATCAGTTGGATAGATCTTCAAAAGGAGAATCTAAAAACACAAGGTCCGAAAAGTTTTGACCTAAACTACAAAATTTTTACCAGTCCCCACTTTTTCATTGGTAGAAGTAAAATAGGTCCTTTTTTTGTACCACCAAACCACGCTTTCATCCAAGAGTAAAAATGAGTCACTTATGGACATGGCATGATATATTGTCAAAAGTTAGGCTTTGCCTAATGTGTTCTGGCTTGAGGCTATAATGTGTGCTACCTATGTACTAAATTGATGCAGACCCATTAAGGCATTGCACTCTATCCCTTCTTATAATGAGGCTTGGCATATGGTAGAAAGCCATTTGTTGCTCAACTTTGATTGCTTGGTGTATGCTCTTGTGCCATTTCAACAACACAACAAATTGAATGATATGGCTATGAGATGTAATTTTGTTGGGTATAGTGCAAAAATGAAGGGTTATAGATTGTATCATCCACAATCTAAGCACATCTTGATTAGCCATGATATAGTGTTCCCATGTGCCACATGACTACAATTCAAAGTATGTGCCTTGGTAGCCCATCATGGTTAGAATCTACATTAGTTGGACATTAAAATTACATTTTTGAATGGCAACTTGCACATGAGGAAGTGTATGTCATGTAGCCTCGTGGCTTTGTTTGAAATGGGAAAGAAACCAAAGTGTGTCGGTTACGCAAGGCATTGTATGTTCTAAAACAATTGCCACATGCTTGGTATAAGAAGATACATGCATGGTTAACTATGCATGGTTTTGCGAATAATCAACTAAGAGCACCTTGTATGTCAAGGGTGTAGGTAATGTACTTTTGGTATTTGTCTTGTATGGAGAGGTCTTGTTACATTGTTGGCCATCTAAGAGAGACATTGCTAATTTTAAGGCCAAGTTAAATTTATTATTTGAGATGACTTATTTGAGCCTCTTGCATCATTACTTGATTGTTTATTCAAAGTAATGTGATGAGGGAATTGTTGTATATCAGACACAATACATTGAAACATTGTTACGTCATTTTGGCATGAAGGATTGTAAGCTTATTATCATGCCTATGGAGATAGATTTGAGGCTTAGTATCCATGATTCAGGTGAGTACTTTGATGTTGTACTGTATCAAGAACTCTGATGGATGCCTTATTTATGTATGCATGAAGAGGCAAGATATTCAATATGATGTCTCACAGGTGAGCCATTTTCTAGGAGTTAGCATTGGCAGGTTGCTAAACGGATATGCTGATACTTGAGCGGTACTAGATATCATGGGTTGTTTTATCCTAAGAAGGGATCCGTGCCACCATATTTACACTATTTTTTTAACTCTCACTTGGCTGATTGTTATGACAAGCTTGTCTACAAGTGATTTTTGCTTCATGCTTGGGAGTTCATGCATTTCATGTTCAAGCAAGAAGCAACCAATTGTGTCCACATCAAGCTATGAGGTTGAGTACAGGGTAGCATTCACAGCTACAATTGAATGCATTTGGCTCAGACACTTGATGCAGATTTGGGTGCTGGTGGACAAGAGATTGCCACCCAGTATCTTCATTGCCCTGGGGATTCACCATGAGAAACTTTTCGTACCATGTAAGTGCAAGGGAAAGGGGTTTTTTTGAAGTTTAGATAATCATATAAGCTAGGGGTAGTCCCCTAATAGTTTCTCCTTTATTACTAAAACATAAGGGAGGGGGTTGTGATCTATGCTTCAAGGGGGGGAGGGGGGGGGGGGGGGATAAGAAGAATTTGAGGGTAGTGGAAGAGATTGATAATATACGTATAGACAATCAAATCAGGGGTTTTGAATAGTAAACAAACCATTTATTGCTAGTGAATAACATGTGGTTAACCCATTACATGCCCTTATAAAGAGAATATAACCCAACATGATTAAGGTATTGACTTTAAAAATGTAGCTTGTATGGCGTCAAGTTTGGTTTTTTTAAACTTGAAGGTGAGAAACCATACCAAACCTTATATATAAGTTAGGGGCATAATAATTTTAGTAACTACATGTCATATGACTATATAAAGGGGGGAATTTTTACTTCAAATGAGTTGTCAATAGGGGTTTTTCCAAGACTCTCCGCTCGCAGGTGGCAAGTCCCTTTCTATAGAGAGTGAATCCCCTAGGCTTCACTGATCGGAGCACATTTGGGTGTTGGACAAGAGACTACCACCACTGCCTTCAGTGATAGTTGGAGCACATTGGTAGTTGCGAGGAACCGAGTGTTCCATGCTCACACCAAGCACATTGAGTTGCATAATTGCTATGTCAGGGAGATTCTCTCTACAAGAGAGATTAGATTGAGAGACCAATTTAGGAATTTTGGGATTTATTCAAGTCCCACTTTAAAAATAGGAGATGCAATCTTAGTCGTTCTGGCTCCTTTGAAGCATCAATAATGCAATAGCACGCTTTATATAGAATTTATTTTTATTTATAAGTTTTTCAGAGTTGTTCACCTTGAAATTTTCAATCCTTGATAGAATTTTGCGTATAATGTTGAATTTTTTTGAGACCACTCAATGTAGATTAGGAAAAAGCACTTTTAGTGGCTTGTATTTGAAACTCCAAACTCAACTTAATCGAGAAATAATAGTGACATTCTTACCAACAAAGTTTTTTCAATGCTCCATTCAACAAGTAAGACAAAACATAAGAGAGAATCAAGACCCAACAAAAAATAGGATGAAAGTCCTATGGATGTATGTTAAAAAGATGTAACTATTTATGGTTATACTAACATCAAGTATACAAGCAAGACTATCAAAGTACAACCATAATGTGTTATTCTTCATACTCTTTATAAAAAATTAAAAGGTATTCCTAATGGATTCAAAAAGATTAAAAGGGATTCTTTGTTCAAAGATTCTCTCAATAACAACAAAAACAATGCGCTAGTCTATACATACATCAACAGACAATGACAAAGCATGTAGATTTGCAACAGTATCATTTAGACATGAGAAGGAGAGATACAACTTGCGCGCGCGAGAGAGAGAGAGAGAGAGAGAGAGAGAGAGAGAAGAGAGAGAGACCACTTTAAAGAGAAGAAAATGCTAAGTAGAAGAGAAACACACGTAGAAGAGAAACATAAATATACAATGTGAAGTAGACCACCTCTTTATATAGACACAAAAGGTCTTTCGACTTTCCACCTTCATATGCCTTTTGACTTTCCACCTTTTGACTGTCCACCTCCATTTGTCTTTTGACTTTTCTCCTCCATCTTTATTTTCATTTCCTAACCTCCTTCAATTAGGCACTTAATATTTTTTGAAAGACTTTTTATTTTTTTGAGATTGGGGAGACCTGATTTGCCTCCATCTATCTTTTCATTTCCTAACCTCACCCTTCACTTAGGCACTTATTATGTCTTGAAAGACTTTTACTTTTTCGAGATTGGGGAGACCTAATAGCAAGAATGTCAAAGTGCAAGCAAATTCCACGATTAGAGTTGCTAACTTCACAAGCAAGAATAAGAAAAAGAACCATTATTAGGATTCTTCAGAATGACCTATTCTTGGGAAGGAAGGTGTTCAAGAGTCAAGCATTACTGATAGTCATGCAAATTGTGAGATACTACTATTTTTGTCATGTTTGGAAGGCAAAGAATGATCCCGATATTCGACAACACATTTGAAATAGCTAAATTCACAAAGATACTCCAAGAAAGTATAGAGGAGGTCATCGACTTCTAGAAACAAATTACCTTTGATGAGTGGAACAAGGCCTTAGGAATTTTTATGACCGACTTTCTTGGATTAAAGGGTGGGCTCATGACTTGCCATGGGGTGGCTCCCCTATCAACCAATGTAATGATGACCCAGGGAAGCTATTGTGTTTCGGCATGAGCATGACATTAACTTGTAATTTTTTTTCTATATAAATATAATCTACTCACAATTGTGAGTTTTCCCATTAAGCAACTTCCAATGAGAAACTCTTGAACATGGATAATGTATTAGCAAAAAAGTCCCCCATTTTGGATTGGCTAACTTCACATGAAAAACCATGAAAAACACTTCAAAAAAAATACAAAGGAGAAAATCATAACCTTGGGAAGAGGGCCACAAGCTAGCCTTTGGGGGGGGGGGGGGGCTTACCCATAAACACATGATTTCTCAACGCCATAAAAAAAGGGAAACTGAACAAAAATGTCTTCACATTTTTTGAATACAAAAGGACACCAATTAACGGAGTCTCGGATATATTACATAGGAAAAGCGAGAGGTTTATATATCTAAAAATTCTACTCATAAAATATTTCTAATTTTTTTGCGAGTGCATGTGATGTGGTTGGTTTATATATAGTGAATCCTGTTGGGATTCAAGCCAACTGGCTGGACATCCCACTTACTACTAACCCATCTACTAACTTAACCCATGTATACACTTATTCTTTAATACAAAAGAATAAGGAGCTGCAACAGGATAATGTTGTTGTACGCTCCACCCAACAGTAGGTATCTCTCACTGCTCTCGCACTTGCACTTGCACACGCTTCATGTGGCACCTTCGAATCCCTTGAGCCTATACAAAAAATGCAAATAGAATGTTTGTGGCACATTAAATTTTTCTTCTTATGTAGTACACATATTTGATTATAACAAAATATCATATTTATGTTAATAATTATTAAATGTTGACAAGTGTAGGGCTATGATGGCTATGGTGGGTCCAACCAGAACAATGCCATGGCTAGAAGGGTGTGCAACATCGTAAGAGAACAAGAGAGAAGGGGAGTAGAGGATACGATTACACGATTGGATAAAATGAAAAGATAGGATTTTGAAGGTTTTTCATTCCTTACAAAAGCTTACATAGTGTTTCACACTCAATAGAGATTGGGGTGACACAAAGCTCACCCAACAATCCTCCCCTTGAGCTTTGTAGCACTCACACAATAGCCTCACCTCAAACACAAAAGAGGATAGAGGTAAACAATTGCCTTTCCCTAGACACAAAAGCAAGGTATGGGCACACAAAACCTCCCCTCACACAATTGCAAATACAAGCCTACACACACACACACACAAAAGGATAAGCGCATGGAACCCCTACACACAAGGTGTGACACACATGCTTCCGTACACAAATAAGTGTTTTTGAGGGGCACAAATTGAGTGCAGACAATGGGTAGGTCTTACCTCTAGTTGAAGATGCTAGGGTAGTGTTTAAACCCACACATAAGTGAATATAGAGTACACAAGGGAAGGTCTTACCACTTGCCTCTTATTCTTAGCCGGGGTAGTGTCTAGTTCCATACAAATTTATTTGGACAAAAGAAAAACTGACAAAAAATATAACAAACTTATAACATAGAACATAAAAACAATCTTTTGGACTCCACAAATGTTGATTTTGTGGTAAGTAATTAGAGTGAGATGGTAAGTAATTGGAGTGAGATCATAGTTAGAAAGAAGATTTTGATGGATATTGATTCTCCACAAAACCATGGGCCTTGTAAGAATCCCTAATTTCAAGGAAGCTTGCCAAGATTAAGGGGGACAAAGGCTTTGAATGGGGTTGTTTTGGTAGGGTCTCCTCCACCTTTGACCCCTAAAAAGGTAGGGGACAGGGGGGAGGGGGGGGGGGGGTAAACCATTTGAAAAGTAGGGGGGAGAATGCTATCTTCTCTCTCTAGCTTTTTGGCCAACTTGTAAGTGGCCTCTTAACTCTCCCATGCCACCTAATCAAATCCGTGGGTCAAAGAGGTCAAAAAAGTGACTTTTTTCAAAAACTTTCAAATAAACTCTATTTTCCCCTAAAAAGTGGCCCCAACATATATACATTAAAAAATATTTTTAAGCTAAATTACTCATAATTCAGCAGTTTTTGTCTCCCTCCAAAACTTTTAAGAAATTCCCTCCAAAATTGACCACCTTCCCTCCTAATCTAAGCTCCTCTCCTACACCCATCCCTCTTGCACCTGCACCTGCTGCTGCACCTACACACCCATGTCCTTTCCATCTCTCCATCCTTCAAGCTCCATCTCTCCATCCTACAATGCCTCTTGACGACGTGACCAATGTCCCAGCAAGCTCTTCACGCAGTAGGTCTCCAGGGCTTTTCCTGCGACTACCTTAGGAGTATGTTCCGACAAAGAAGACATGCTTGGGTACATTACCTTCAGCCAACGAACAGTGCGCTCAAGGGGAGAAGAATGTGGATCTCTCGACAGAGGGATGATTGTACCCAAAGGATCCTTCTCTCAATGTCCATCCGCCGTTTACAAACCTTCCATCACTGTTGCTATATGTTGGAAATGGAGATCAAGGCTTGTTGGGCTACTGCAAGAGACTCAACAAACACGAGATTGCTTAGTCCGAGATCTACTTGCGTCATTGGCAGCTGCTGAATGGGAGTTTCCACAATCTTCAAGATCAGATGCGAACAGCTACTAGTACGCTCAAGGAGGCAAAGAACACCATCACAACCAAGGAAAAGGAAATTAAAAAGTTTGAGGATAATCTCTCACACATGAAGAGTACTGCCATGGGAGGTAGGGTGAGGAAGCGAGATCTGTTTGAAATTAAGACTCTTGCACCACGTAATGGGTCAAGAAAACGAAGGGTGACAGCTATGAGGTAAGATGTTCTGTCCCTCATGTTGTTTAAGTCTAGTACCGCTCATCATTGTTGTTTTGGGTAGTAGGAACTTCGTCCAAGAAACGTGCGGCGGTGAGAATGCGTCAGCTCGGGCATCTTTACTTCGTTCTTGTTTCCACAAAGAGGACTTTATTGGGATGCTTGATGCTTCAGAGGCAAACACGTGAAAGACGCAATCACTAAGAGAGTTCTTAGAGATTTTTATAATATTGTCACTGACCTAGATGTTCAGGATATTTGTGATGCTGTTGGGATTAGTACGAAGGTCTATCAAGCAATACATCAAGTATTAAAAGATGCATTAAGAAGTCGAGGAGTCACGAAAAACCTATTCCCACTTCTTCACAGAGTGGCGATTGCCAAGAGGGTGTCAAATGAAGATGTTGTTGACCGATTAGGGGACTACTTTTATATTGAGGACACTATGCCTCTTCAGTCGCTCCGTAGCAAATCGCAAGGAAGGAAGGGCCGTGGGAAGGGAAGCGGTGCTGTTTCTAATAGTGTGTTGTGGACCAAAGGCTTTGTTTACACCAAATTCAACAATATCTTTGTGGACTTGATATGATTGCAGCAGTCCATGGCTGTTTTCTACAATTTGAGTGATGCAGGTTAGTTTAGTGTTGCCGACATTCTCTATGATGTGTCATAACATGCATTCTGAGGATTTATATTGTTGGCAGTTCTTGAAGGCAAGCTTGTGTCTGTGCTGAAGTTGGATGAGTGTGTAATTGTAAAAGGGAGAGAGTTGGAGAGAATGAGCATCACGCTTTTGCAGTTCGAGTGAAGCGACAAAGCCCTCTTTTAGTGTGCAATCAGAGAAGGATATATGGTGGCTTGGTGCAATTGAAGTTCCGAAAGAGACACATGAAGTCCTTGCATGGATTTTTAGTAGAATCCCATGGGTCACAGAGGTCATTAAAGCTCAAATAAACGGTCAAAATCTCATGGTTCCAGGGCGTGGGGAGTTTGATGTTGAATGGCATTTAGGTGGTGATCTAAAGACCATAAAGTGCATGCTTGGATGCAAACAAGGTGCAAATTCTTTACTTCCCTGCCCATTCTGTGTGAAAGGGCACAAGACAAGTCGAGAAACTCAAGTGGAAGGTCAAGACAAAGATAATGATGATCATATAAATAGGGAGTGGCAAACTTCGGTTCTTTCATGTGATATGCTAGAGGTGCCCAATAGGGATAGCAAAGATCCTAGGTGGAACCCCATAATTCCCTTCTCCCTCAACAATGTTCACTTTTGTACATTGCATGCGTTTATGCGAATATTTGATAGGATGCTAAAGCATCACATTGATTATGCTTTCACAATGAATCCCCTTCAACGGTCAAAAGACTCCTTGCAGGGGGGTGGAGACGCTCCTTAATGAGATTGGATGTCACCGATCAAGGGTGAACATTGTAGCAGAGACTTGTAGGGAGAAGACATATGAGGTGGCACAGAAGGTTTCCATGAATGGAGCCAAGGCACGTCGATTTTTCAAGAAGATATCCAAGTCTCCAATGCAGGTACCCAAGGCAAGTGTCAATCTAGCAAGTGAGAAGCGGTGGGAGTTGTGGAAAGATTTTTGTTCATGCACGACGGACAAAGATCCCAATGTGGAGGTTGCTAACCAATGAAAGCTAGTATGGTCATCCTTTCAAAAGGTTGTGCAATTGATGAATCTTTCAAGCACCACCTTTGAGCAACGAGAGGAGTTGGCAAGAAGGTGCTTTATGAGTTCACAAAGGCCACTAAGGATGGATGGTCTGAAAGCAAGATTACACACTACATGGTTTGTTTTAATGGACTTAATAGATATGCAATGTTTGAAACTGTAACTTTTCTATTGGCTTATCTCCTTTTTGGCTATTTTAGCACATTCTCTATGTGCATGGTGCATACTTCATGGACCGCTATGGTTCGCTTGATATATGGAGTACACAAGGCATGGAGAAGTCCCACTATCGAGCAAAAGGAGTCTACTTCAAGAATACTCGACATGGTGGTGGTGGTTCACACTCCAACTACCTCCAAGATATGTTTAATTTTTAGGCACACCTTTGGGAGAACTTCCACTATTGAGAAGGCAAGAGAGTCGATGTTAGCAAAGCAGTTACGCAAGGCCTCCCGTACTGCAACATCCGAGAAGTGGAAACGCTCGCGAGCGGCCTTGGGCCATGAGGCTTGGCATGCAACTAAGTATCAAAAAGGCAGCGTTTGGGTGTCGCATCATCCGTCCGCATGATCCAAGTTTACTTGTCAAATTCAATTGGTTTATTTGAGTTTTTCACTTAATTGGCTGCATAGTGTGAAAGGGCCCAAATCCCAAAAACCCCTATTTAAAGGTTGAAGGCACTCATTTTGTCATTTTCCATACTAGGTGCTACCATGGCAAGAACAAAACAAACCGCAAGGATTGCATATCCAGAGGGCCCGAATGGCCAACAAATCCAAGCTACATCAACAGAAGCTGGAACTTCACAAGCTCAAGGTGAGGTCCACACAGAAGAAGCTGGAGCTTCAAATCAACATGGTCAGTCCTCTACAGCAGTAAAAGAGAGAAGCAAGCATCACCTTGTTGTCTATTCATCAAACTTCAAAGATTCTGAGTGCAACACAGTGGATGAGAGCGACCAAGGCAAAGAAACAAATAACCAAAAGCAGCCGTAAGAAGGCTCCGAAGAGACACAAACGGATGAAGATCCCCCATGGGTTCGCGTCAAAATACAAACTTATGCCACTCACATGTCTACTGGGGGTAAGACACTCCCTAAAGGGAGTGGACCCACACCATCACATCCGCTCAATAGTGAAGAGCACGAATCAGGGAGGTTTTGCAAATGTACAACACTCAGTTTTGGATGGGCGCCGTGGCCACAGAGGCAGTCCAAGAGGCAGCAGAGCAATATCTAACTAGCATATTCGAGGATGCGAACCTATGTTCCATCCATGCAAAGCGTGTAACGATTATGCCCAAGGATATGCAACTTGCTCGCCGTTTGCGCCATGAGCAATAGCTTGTAATTAGTGATCAAACCTTTTTTGTATTTAGGAACTTCCAAGATTGGGAAGAATTACAATATAAGCGTCTTTTGATTGTATACCCCACTCTTTGTGCATTGTATTGCTTTAATTGTGTACCATGCGATGTAGCAATGGTCCATGTTTTGTCTACGTTCTTTTGTATGTATGTAGCTTAAAGCTTGGCATTGTGAAAACTTGCCTACGTTAAGCACCTTGGATAAGTGGGGCATGCACTTCTTGATGCATCCATGCTATGTGAATCATTGAAGCAAGGGAAATATCCCTAATGCATGGAAAAAGTTTCTGGAAAGCCTTGGAAAGGGTTTGGAATGGCCCCAAAGTGGCTGCCACAAGGGCGCGCATTTGGTGCTTCCAAAGGGAGATGAATGGACAAAATGCACGGCCTTGTGGCAGCCATTCTTACGGCATTCCAAGACCTTTCCAAGGCTTTCCAGAAACTTTTACCAAGCATTAGGGATATTTCCCTTGCTTCAACGCTTCACATAGCATGGATGAATCAGGAAGTGCATGCCCCACTTAGTCCATGTAGCATAGATTTTTTGAAGCATGGTTGTCTCTTGTGTTTGGGTTTTGCAACTGTAAATTATCTGGGTATGCTCCAAAATGGGCTTGGGAGGCTCCAAAATGGGCTTCCACAAGGGCGCGCATTTGCCCCTTCCATATGCTGATGGAAGACCAAAATGCGTGCCCTTGTGGCAGCCCATTTTGGGCCCTCCCAAGCCTCTCAGTAGACATATCAATGACTTTGGAAGCCAAACATATAACAAAGTAGGCATATCAATAATTTTGGGGCCTCCCAAGCCCTTTAGTAGGCATATCAATAATTTTGGTGCTTCTCATACACATTGGAAGCCAAACATATAACAAATTCAAAAGCTTGCAAGTAAGAGAGAGTCATAGACACCAAAAAGTAGATTCATTAAGGAAATCAATGCTTTACATGATATCCGGTTTTTGCTTTAGGATCTTTCGAATTACAATTTTCTGGCGCTTGGCCTTTTGGGGTGGCTCCTTGTTAAGCAAAGTGGTTGTGATTTCTTGGGTGTCATTAACCCCTACAGCTTGGTTCATGCCGACATCGGCGATGAGGTGCCCGTGAAAGTTGACGCCGAAAGTGGATATTGCAAAATCTTTCTTTACAAGCACTACAAGGTTGGCCGATTGGGCAAGGGTTGTTAAGCAAAATGCCTTGGAGAGTGAACGGAGGGAAAAATGTGGTAGCATCCATTGGAGGAGTAGTTGGCATGCACAAACACCACGTCACCAGTTGGAAGTGTGTCGAGGTAGTGAGCAAGTGCTGCTTGAGGTCCGAACGGCGTCCTCCTCCCCCGTGACCGTTACGCCCAGGCGTCAACCTCCAAAACATCCTGCAAAACATAGGTTTTGTGAGAAATATGGCAAAAAACTAGTTATAACATTAACAAAATCATTTGTAACAATCAAATTTAAGTGAGCATCTATACCTCTTGTCTACGATCCTCCTCATCAGCATCCGGGTGTAAGTAAAGATCCACACTTGACTTCCCCTTTGGATCAAGCAAAACAGGTGTTGTAGCAAGTGCTGGTGAATCCACTCTTGTGTGTTTAGCCAAACACATGGCTTGCACGGCCACAAACTCCTCCTCAAAGACCTTGGCCTGCTCGGCCACTGCCACCTCGGCTTGTGCAATCGCCACTGTGTCTGCCACAGTATTCCCCATGGGCAGTAGGAGATCATCGTCATGGGAGGTGGTGGTATCAACCTCAACCTTGCCATGGGCATCGAGGATGGCAAAACACTCATCCATGCGAAGCTCAAAGGATTTCTCTAGATCATGCAAAAACACAAACTCCTCCCCACCCACCACAATGGAGGAGAAACGGGTAATCTCTACCTCAGGGATGGCATCCCGAGTGCTGGTTCCTTCTGGCAGCCCCGATGACGAATCGACAGAGGGAGAGGCATCCAAGAGACCTTGAATCCCTACAGGGTAGGTCAAGGCAAGCATCCTCTTCTCTGCGGATGTATCAATGGGCGTGGGCTTGGGGTCCTTCACATCAGCCAGGACCCAGCTGATCTTTGCAAGTGTGGCAGCACTACCTCAGGGCCTGCTGGGCAGTCGTGAAGGAGAAAGAGCATTATGGCCTGGACAGAGAAAAAAGTGTTTCCGATCTTCCCCTTACGCATTGCTCGCACATCATCATCTTCAAGCCACACATATTGTCCAGTGGGTTGTGCTATGGTGGCAAAGCGTGCAAGCCGCTGATGAAATGGCATGTCCCCTTCGTAGATGTGGTGCAGAAGGCCTCAGGGCCCCATTGCCCTTGCCGGTTTGGTAACTCAACAATGAATCTCCCCATGCACGTGGAAATGTATGAAGCGATGTGCTCAAGAGATTGAGAGTGGAGGGTCAAGGTGGTTTCCAAATCGGGTTGGGTTGTGAAAAATGCATGAAGCTCATGGCGATTTGCATGCCGAGCCTCACTAAGGAATGCATCTAAAGCACTAGTTGCAGCCATTCTTTCTCTTTGCGTAACTGGGTATGCTAGGTCTCTCTGCAATGCTGGGATGAAAATGGTAAAATGAGGAGGTGGTCCCCCTTTTATAGACATATTCCATCTCGAAAACAATAAAAAATATGCGTTTTAAAAATAAAATTACACAACACCTTAAAACTCAAGTACAACACCCTAAAAATTTTCAAAATCTTTAATAAAATATCCAATATATAAAAGAGTAAAGTTACAAGCCAATTCACTTAGAATAGATGACTTCGTCTGTAGCCCAATCTTTGTAAACAAGCATAGTGGCCTCCATCCGCCTTACAATCTACACAACCAAAAAATGGGCAATCAAGATAAAAACACCCAGAAAAATTAAGAAAAGGTAGCTAATCAAGCACAAAGCAGACCTTGCGTTGTTCTAGTTTGAAACTTGCATTGCCGACATCCTCGAATCCGATTATGACAAAATGTTCCCGAAGATTGGCAAGAGTCCAATGCGGGTTCACTGCAACCACCTCCACCTCATTATTGGGCATGCGGACATACATTTCAAAGGATTGAACCTCTTCGACCGTCAGCTGTAAGGGTATCCATTTGCCACGTTTGTGCATCCACCTTTCGTAGCTAAACCGTGCATACAAGGTGCACCTTCCCTTCAAATATCGAAGGCAAAGCTGTGTGGGGGACACATTGCACTTGTAACGGTCACCATCATGCAAATCGTCAACATAGCCCCAATTGACACGTAGAATGGTGTCCATTGCATCTACGTCAACTTCTTTGGAAACCAACATTGTCGATGTTTCCACAATCAGCAAAGAGCAGAATGCATGCACAAACAAATGGATGGGACAATGCCAACTGAGACCCACCGATCTGGTTGCCTTACCAAACTTTAGGGACCCTTGGAAATCTTGCAGCACCTTGCGCTTGAAAGAAAGCAAAGCCCAATGGTCTGGAGTTTGCCATTTTGCACTCTGCAATGAGGGTGTCTCCACGGCTTGACTTCGGTACCACGTACTTGTGGGAGTACATGAATATTCGATGCTCGGTAAGTTTTTTCGACAAGACATTAGGAAACATAAGCTCCCGAATGTGAGCATGCACAACCATGAACGTGCCTGGGAGGCACTCAAGCGGCTGCTCCTCAACTAAGCTAGATGGAAAAACATCTTTACAAATGCCCTTAGTCAAACAAAATGATCGCATGCACGTTAAACATGATATATGCATGGGATAGCTAAACCATGAGAACTTACAATGAGGTGAAAATTGAGTTGAAGCTCTCTGCACAGCAGGTGGATCTTAGCTGCACTGTACATGTGTTGCACGATGGCCACCATTCCGGACTTGGTTTCTTTGAATGCTAATAGTCTTCCCTTCCAATGGCGTTCCAATACGCCTCGACATCCTACGCAATGAGGTCCAACACTGGACGGTTTCATGTAGACCCATGAACCCTTCTTGAACACCTGCGGGGTCCGTCCCCCCTATGAATTTTTTGTGTTGTGCAACACAATCTCCTGTATCTCTGGTTTGGGCCGTCTATGCATGTTAGCGGTGGACATGCTTGGGAAGTTGGACTTAGGAAGGAATTAATAATGGGTGGGAGGAAGGTGAGGGAGAGAAGTGGGCAAAGTTGTGGGCTATTGTGTGTGGGTACTGTGGAGAGAGAACGAGGAGCTGAGGGGAGGGTGAGGTGATTTGCCTATGGTGGCTTTGACAGTAGAGAATAGAGAAAGAGGGGAGGAGTGAGAGGTAGAGAGGATAGTGGTGAGCTGTGGGCTATGGGGTGTGGAACTGTAGAGGGTTGATGGAGGTGTGAGAGAAGGGGGATCTATGGAGAGAGGAAGAGAGTGGTGGAAAGCTTTTGGCTATGGCTGCCTTGACTGTAGAGAGAGAATGGGAGGAGGAGAAGAGGGTGAGTGTGGGAGAGAAAAGTAGTGATAGAGGGAGAGAAAAGTGGATTTTGGGAGAGGAATTTGACTTTTTGAAGTTAGCATATGTTTTGGGATAGTTTTGGAGGCAAATGAGTCAATTTTGACACTTAAAAAAAAAACATTTTTAAGGGTTTTTTAGCCTGCGCATTTTTTCTTTTGGGGGGGTCCCTCCCTCTTTTATGACACCTCTTTCTCCCTTTTACCCCCCCCCACCCCCCCCCCCCCCCCCCCCCCCCCCCCCCCCCCAACCTCCCTCCCCTCACTCTCTAAGAACCAAGCATTGAAGAGGGAGACAATTAGGCTGCACCCCTACCATTCCTCCCCCTCTAGGTGATATCCCAAGAGTCCTCTCATTGGTTCTCCCTTAAGCCTTCACTAATCAAAAAGACCCAAGGAGAGTCCATATTTTTTCTAATGTCACACATAGAGATGCCGCCTTGGAGCACTCATGCTCTAATACTATTGTAGGGTTGCGATGGCTATGGTAGGTGCCTAGTGGGTGGAGTCAAAGCAATGCCATCACTAGAAGGGCGTGCAACAACATAAGAGAACGAGAGAGAAGGAGAGCAGAGGATAAGGTTACATGGTAGGAGAAAATGAAAAGAGAGCTTTATTTAGGTCTTTCATGGCTTATATAGGCCTACATAAGGTTCACACTCACTGAACACTGAAGTGAGACAAATCTCCCCCAACAAGAATTCATTCTTTACTAATAACAAAATTTAGTCCTCTTGATGCTCCTAGTTATACGACATTAAGTTGCAAAGAAGTCATCAAACTACGTAAGAGAGAGAATAAAACATTCTAATGAATCATCAAAATTGCTAGGTACGAGAGAATAGGACCTGCAATGGGAGGATGAATTCACGATAGAATTTCACAATTCATATTTGTTTTGTCTTAACACCTTTTTCACATCTTCATTTCAAACTTCTCTAAAAACCATCCTCCTCAAAGATGTGCAAGACATCAAGACCCCAATATTGAATTTTTTTCACCCATCAATATGGAAAATAACACTCTGCAAATTTCAATTTAGCTCGGATTTTGTGGACATCAAAATTAATTTGGAACAAATAAGTGTGCTAATTTGCAATTATCACATAAAGGCTAATAAAGAATGCTACAATTTCTTTCCTTATTACTAAACCAAGTATATCGATAAGCATAGTGACACTGCAGGAGAGAAAGTTTCATAATTAGAAGTCAACCTTATACTCAAACTATCTTGTGATAATTTAAAAAATTAATTTCTTAAGACATTGATTTATCACTATATATAATTTATAAGACCCTTACAACACCCATGCAAGGTAACAAGTTTTCATTTAAACTCCAACTAAACGTTCATAAGACAAAAAACATACTTTTCATTGTCAGCACAAGTAAGAATTAGCACTATGGAAGCATGAACTCTCAACCATTCTATGGTTTTGCCAATACTTTTTCCCCCTTAGAAGGGCTAGAGGCTTGAAGTTAATTTTTAAGCTTGATGGTTTTTCCACAAAGACACAGGCTTAAAGTTAAATTTTTCCACTTAGACAAAGGCTCAAAATTAAGTTTTAGCCTCCCCTTGTTTCTACATGCAAAAGGCATTTAAGATACTTGAAAATTTTCATGGATACTGAACCCCTCACATTTCTCTACTCCTTGTTAGCACTTACCAAGTTTCTTCCTCGGAAGGGATTAGGGCTCAATCTTTCATCTAAGACTCTTGAGATTTTGCATGGAGATTCAAACCTTGTAGTTTGTTTTTACGCCTTTTCCAAGTGGTGGAGGTTTGAACTCAAACCTCATAGTATTTCCTGCCCCAAAAGAGATTGAGGTTCATTATTGTATTTAGGGTTCCTATGTTTTTCTAGCCCTTCTATCCACCTACTAGTGATGGAGACTCAAACATGAGTTCAAGCCTCTTAATGTTTTCCTCCGAAAGGGAATTGAAGAGGCTCTTGAGATTTTGCATGGAGATGCAACTCTTTTCTTCTCTTCTCACAACTAGAAGGGGTGGAGAAGGGGTGGAAGAGCCTCATAGTACTTTCTCCTCCACAAAAGGGATTGTGGCTTACTTTCACATCTAAACATGTGAACTATTTTTCATGCAAACTTAACCCTTTTGGTTTTTATCTACACCTACTTTCCAACTCAAAAGATTGGAGGCTCGAGCTTAGGTTCGAGCCTTGTAGTGTTTTTCCATCTGCAAAAGGGATCTAGGCTCAATTTTAGGTGTAAACCTCTAGATCTTTTGCATGGAGACTTAACCATTTTGGTTTCTTTACTACCTCTTCTTTCCACCTCCAAAGGATGGGACTCGAACTTAAGTTTGAGCCTCCATGCTATTTAGAGTTGAAATTGTGGGGCTAAAAAAGGGGTGTGAACTATTTTGCATGCAAGCTTAACCCTTTTGGTTTTTCTCTACACCTACTTTCCAGCTCGAACAGTTGGAAGTTTGAACTTAGGTTCAAGCCTTGTTGTGTTTTCCCCTCCACAAAAGAGATCTAGGCTCAATTTTAGGTGTAAACCTCTAGATCTTTTGCATGGAGACTTAACCCTTTTAATTTGTCTATCACCTCTTATTTCCACCTCCAAGGGATGGGACTCAAAATGCACTTTGAGCCTCCATGCTATTTGGAGTCAAAATTGTGGCTTAAAAAGGGGTGTGAACTATTTTTCATGTAGACTTAACCATTTTGGTTTTTCTCTGCACCTACTTTCCAACTCAAAAGGTTGGAGGCTCGAACTTAGGTTCAAGCCTTGTAGAGTTTTCCCATCAAGAAAAGGGATCTAAGCTCAATTTTAGGTGTAAACCTCTAGATCTTTTGCATGGAGACTTAACCCTTTTGGTTTGTTTACTACCTCTTTTTTCCACCTCCAAGGGATGGGGCTCGAACTTAAGTTCGAGCCTTCATGCTATCTGGAGTCAAAATTGTGGCTGAAAAAGGGGTGTGAACTATTTTGCATGCAAACTTAACCCTTTAAGTTTTTCTCTACACCTACTTTCCAACTCAAAGGTTGGAGGCTCGAACTTAGATTCGAGCCTTGTAGTGTTTTTCCATCTGCAAAAGGGATCTAGGCTCAATTTTAGGTATAAACCTCTAGATCTTTTGCATGGAGACTTAACCCTTTTGGTTTGTTTACTACCTCTTCTTTCCACCTCCAAGGGATGGGGCTCAAACTTAAGTTCGAGCCTCCATGCTATTTGGAGTTGAAATTGTGGGAGTGAAAAAGGGGTGTGAACTATTTTGCATGCAAGCTTAACCCTTTTGGTTTTTCTCTACACCTGCTTTCCAGCTCGAACAGTTGGAAGTTTGAACTTAGGTTCAAGGCTTGTTGTGTTTTCCCCTCCACAAAAGAGATCTAGGCTCAATTTTAGGTGTAAACCTCTAGATCTTTTGCATGGAGACTTAACCCTTTTAATTTGTCTACTACCTCTTATTTCCACCTCCAAGGGATGGGACTCAAAATGAACTTTGAGCCTCCATGCTATTTGGAGTCAAAATTGTGGCTTAAAAAGGGGTGTAAACTATTTTTCATGTAGAATTAACCATTTTGGTTTTTCTCTCCACCTACTTTCCAACTCAAAAGGTTGGAGGCTCGAACTTAGGTTCAAGCCTTGTAGAGTTTTCCCATCGAGAAAAGGGATCTAGGCTCAATTTTAGGTGTAAACCTCTAGATCTTTTGCATGGAGACTTAACCCTTTTGGTTTGTTTACTACCTCTTTTTTCCACCTCCAAGGGATGGGGCTCGATCTTAAGTTCGAGCTTTCATGCTATCTGGAGTCAAAATTGTGGCTGAAAAAGGGGTGTGAACTATTTTGCATGCAAACTTAACCCTTTAAGTTTTTCTCTACACCTACTTTCCAACTCAAAGGTTGGAGGCTCGAACTTAGGTTCGAGCCTTGTAAAGTTTTCCCATCCGGAAAAGGGATTTAGGCGCAATTTTAGGTGTAAACCTCTAGATCTTTTGCATGGAGACTTAAACCTTTTGGTTTGTTTACTACCTCTTTTTTCCACCTCCAAGGGATGGGGCTCGAACTTAAGTTCGAGCCTTCATGCTATCTGGAGTCAAAATTGTGGCTGAAAAAGAGGTGTAAACTATTTTTCATGCAAACTTAACCCTTTAAGTTTTTCTCTACACCTACTTTCCAACTCAAAGGTTGGAGGCTCGAACTTAGGTTCGAGCCTTTTAAAGTTTTCCCATCCGGAAAAGGGATTTAAGCGCAATTTTAGGTGTAAACCTCTAGATCTTTTGCATGGAGAAATAACCCTTTTGGTTTGTTTACTACCTCTTCCTTCCACCTCCAAGGGATGGGGCTCAAACTTAAGTTCAAGCCACCATGCTATTTGGAGTCAAAATTGTGCCTGAAAAAGGGGCGTCAATAGTGAGAGGACACAAAATAGTAATTAGACGGATGCCAATAGTAAGAGGACACAAATTACTAGGCTGATGAATTTGTTTAAAGCCGGCCACTTCCAACAATGTGGCATGCAGTTGAGTGCGCTGTGAGTGTGAGTGTGTGTGTGTGTGTGTGTGTGTGTGTGTGAGAGAGAGAGAGAGAGAGAGAGAGAGAGAGAGAGAGACAGAGAGAGAGAGGGAGGACCGAATGCGTACTAGTTTGTTTAAATCTCCAACCAAACATGGTCAAGCCATGTATAATAGATGGGAGCCTTGGCAGCTGAACTTTGATAGTACATCTCCCTATGGCGCTACTTTGACATGCACGGTAGGGCGACACCAATTTGTGCCAAACTATAGTGGTCAACAAGGTGTGGTCACAGTGCGTGGCTGCTAGTTGTAGACTCAGAGGCAGCCTTGGCGGTCAGAGACACCTCATGTCAATGTTGTTTTTCTGACCTGCACACAGTAGAAATCTCCAGCTTGTCTCAAAGCTACACGGGACTGAGAAAGGTGTGTAATAGGCCAGGTATGAACTACAATATTGTAGGGTTGACAGGGTTGTGGGCAGCTGTTAATGATCATTTGGTGCTGCTAACGGTGTTGATGCTACCAACACATGCTGACAGGGTGGCATGGTGCGAGTATAAGAACGCGGTTGGGGCCACATACTCTTAGTGGCCTACATCAAGAAAATAAAAAAGGTTGACTATGGCTGGCTCGCGTGCTCCTTCTAGCCATTCTCCCTCCTCCCAAGGTGCCCTCTGGTTCATAATCTGTGATGACGCCATCGACAACATCATGCCATAGCTTGTCAATGTTTCCAACCACTGCAAATCTAGGCATGACAATCACCAGTGGCACAAGTTGTGTGATGCTTCCGTGGCGGCTACATCTACATAATGATTAACAAATCCAGAGGGAGCCTACTCCTGCTCCTCTTGTTGCTGTTGTTGTAGGCGCCGGGGGGGCTATGACGGGGGATATTGCTGCTTCTTGCAAGAGGTGCGCAGACTGTTACTGCTACTGTAGCTGCAACGAGGGCTACCGTTGCTTCTTACCAGAGGTGTGCACATAGCACGAGAGGGTGGTGCTGGCGACTTGGCACATTGCAGAAATTCAAGAAATGTTCAAGCCCAACCATACAGCAGCATTTAACACCATCTCCATCTTTGATTCCTGCAAAGCATAAGTGATGGTGGCAAGAAAGTTGACGGCAACTAGTGACATGTATTTCAAATTCACCGTCAATTTCAAATTTCAACTTGACAGAGAGTTTGAATGGTTTCTCATATGCTTTACACTTGTACTCAAGTAGATAACGTTATTCGTTTTGAGCTAAGTATGAGCTAAAGCCCCTATCACACTCCGACGGGAGTCCCTTGTTTTTTGCAGTGTGACATTGGGTCGAGTACAAAAACTCTTGGGGTAAAACAGTGAACCTGCTTTGGCAAAGAGATAAGGCGCCCGTGTTTCTTACTGCCTGTCATTATTCAAATCCAGTCCACACGCTTGCGCATGCAATTTGGTAGATGGCCTCCCATGTCAAAAGTTGACAGATGTGAGAAGGGAGTCCCTCTAACAAACCCCACGGGCCAACTTTCACTTTTCGGAGAACCAATGAGAGAGAGCCATTTAGGCATGGTCATTCTCTCTCCGCCCCAGTGTGACAGGCCTAAGTATGTGGTGTCTTACTTGCTGAATCCTATGAGGTTTTGGTAAGTGGCTATGTTGGAATAAATAAAGTCTTCAAAAAGTTATTATGATAGGTGTAAAAATTTTGCATCGTGAGCCTATGATTGAGCCATGGTTATGTGGAGCCCAAGTGCATTGCATGTAGTTTTGATTATAATGGTATGAACCATCTATATCTCAAGCTCAAATTCTAGCTATAGCTTTGGCTCGAACTCAAGTTTGATTATAATGGTATGAACCATCTATATCTCAAGCTCAAATTCTAGCTATAGCTTTGGCTCGAACTCAAGTTTGAGCCATGGTCATGTGTAGCCCAAGTGTAACTAGAACTTTGGGCTCACATACAAGCTAAGCAAAATCCTTGTCAAGACACAATGCTACACAATATTTGTAGCTAGAGATCAATATTGAACCATGATATAAATAGTTTTGATTATATTTTTGTGGAGAATTTATACCTCCAGCTCAATTTATTTATTTTTTAGAGTGCTTAATTGAGCTTGAATTGCACTAATAACAAAAAGTTACAAACAACCCCGGCAAATCCTTTGTATAGGGAACTCCATAAAAAATACACAGCAGAGGACGCACCTCCTCAACTACTCTTACTTGCTAGGCTTGCAATTTTTATTCCTTCTACAAAGGAGATTCCACCAACATGACTCCAGAATAGAATCGGTGTCCAAAGGCTCACTCTTCTTTTGAAAGAGTAACACATTTATGGACTGCCATACTTCCCTCAATACTGTAGCTCTTACCTTGCATATGCCGATCGACTCAATAGATCCACATTGTCAATGTAGAGCCCATATGAATGTTGCATCTGAAGAAGGGAGTTTTCAAATGTATGAACACCCACCTGTAGACAGTGCCCGTAAATGTTTTGATTCCAGGACATATCCTGAACAGGTGCGTGCGGGTTTCATTCGGGCGCTTGCATTTGACACAAGTAACTTTGGCTAGCCCTCTTGATTTTTCCTTATCTCCAGTTGGCACGACTCTAAAAAGAACCTTGTAGAGGAAGACTTTGTCTCTCTCGTCGCATTTGGCTTGCATATGTCTCCCACTACTTGAGACCATTCGCTTGCAGCCCACTTTTTAGACCAGCAGGTGTTCAATCCAAGACTCTGAAGAGCAAAGATTATCATAATTCTATTTATTTTTGGCCAAGCAGAACAGTCTTTGTCTAGGCCACTTCCAAGATTTCCAATCCAGCGGTGTGGAACCGGAAGGAAGGGTTAGGTCACAGGTGTGAGATTTTCCAAGAAGTCTTCTGATGAGAATCTCCTCTTGGAGTGAGAGATCTATCATAGCTTAAGTTGCTCCAAGGATTGTCAATCCCCTTTTTGAGAGTCCCAAAAAGAATCAAGGTGGCAAATCCCTTATTATTAAGATTCTTGGCAATTTTGATCTAATGGTTTGTTAGAAGCTGGACACACCCCACAGCATCTAACTACTCGGCGGATTATTATTTTTTGTAATTAGTCATTCATTGAGGAAAACCCGGTTTTTCACCTTGTAAATATTGGGACTTACAGAAGTTTCCAGATTGTATCCCAGTTTTGATAGTTAGAAGGAGTAGATGGATGATTTTGCAACTTTAGGGTTTGAGAAGTTGTAAGGTATATATATCACTTTTTGACCTTAATGAACGACCTTTTGTCATTTTAAACAAGTTTAAGTTTGTGAGTGAGCGTACTGTGTACGTGAGAGAGAGTGTGAGCTTTATCTTGACGCTACATGTGCTACGGTGGTCGGAATCGAGTGCGGAGAAGTGCAACGTGTTGCCCCCGACTAGAGCTACGAGCCGATACCAACATTGCGCGCATACGGTCCGGCTTTGGGAGCTTCTTCTACGAGCTTCATCGGTTGTTTGGGTGAGCATACGTTGTCCGATTTTGCATTGCAGCATATCCACACGTTCATATTGAGTAGAACCACACATTAGGCACTTCAGATTTCGGAAAAGAAGACCTGCAGATTTCGGCCAGACATCCTACGTGTTTCTGCACCGGGTGTTTTGGGGCGTGACTTTGGTTCACAGACCTTAGGGAGAGTGGCCTATAGGTATTCGTAGGGTCTCCTTCAAGTTCTGTGGTGTTTCTGACGTGTTTGATAGGTGTTCGGCTCTAGCAAGCGTTGTAGAAAGCATCCTCTTTTGTTCTCTTGAAGACTGTGACTTAGACAATTGGTAAGGGCCTTTGTAGGAACTAGTAAGGAGTCGGTCGAGTGTAAGTTGACACCTTATGCTTGCTTCCACGCGCCTGCGGGTCGAGCTTCGTCCTTAGCTAACATTACTTGTTAGGTGAGTTCTCGCTGTGCTGGCGTCCGTCGCGGCGTATCCGTCCAACATTGGCGCCGCTGCCGGGGACGAAAACCTTAGGTAGGTGACCGAGACTAATCCTTGAGGATTGGGATTTTTGGCTTGCCAAGAGTCTCGCTTTACATTTAGATAGGATCAGAGGGTGGAGGACTCTCTAGGTCTTAGAGGGAGTTTAGGAAGCATGTGTCTGGCCTAGATCCTTCGACTGAGGTAGAGGAGGTACACTTAGGAATTTTTTTAGTTAGTAGTCGAGTTCTAGAGTAGGAACAGGGAGTGGGAGAAGCGGTGTGAAGAGAGCTTGAGAGTCCGGAGAGGCCAAAAAGCAACCAAAAACACCAATTATCACCATTTCTTCATGGTAGGTAGGAGTAGAGTAAGTAGAACTTCATGATTCAGATCTAGAGCATTTCATGCATGTATACTTGCTTGGTAGAATCATTACAAGTTTGTAAAAGACGCAAAAAGACGCAAAAGTGTGGTTGAAAGCCTAATCGAAGTCCAAAGAATACTGTGAGTGTTTCTGATAGGCCTAAAGAGCATCAACAGCATTCCTGTCAGGAAAAACTTTAATTTTAAGCCAGGAGACATCCTACGCGTAGTATGTCTACAGGCCAATCTGGGAGGAATTTTGGAATTTTGAGGTGACCAGTGTGTTCTGAAGGTAGGGTTTACCCTAATTTCAACTGGAAAGGGGAAATTTGGCCATCTCTTGATAGGATAAGGCCAGATAGACTGAAATTGCTAGATATCCTACCCAATTAGTGCAAAAGCATCAACTTGAAACCAAAACCTTAAGATGGCTGCATGAGTATGCCTTGCATGATATATTGAGTGACTGAAAGGGTCTTCACCTCATTCGGGTAAGAAAATTGGGTTCAAAGTGGACTTTAGCACTTTTGACTGAAAGAAGAAAAATAGTAGAAGTTTGAGACTTTTGACATCCAAACTGATATCTAAGCATACCACTGGGATACTGACATCAGGGGGAAGCTGTGGAACAAATTTGGGGTCAAGCAGGCCAAAAAGACATTCTACGCGTAGGATGTCTACTGAGTGATTTTGGACTCCAAACTGAAATCTGAGTATACCAAGATGATCAGCAGCTCAATAAGAGCTGAAGTCTTGAGTTTAAAGCCATTTTGAAGAAAAAGACATTCTACGCGTAGTATGTCTAATGCAAGAAAGTGAAGCCATAATTGGACTTTGAGCATCGTAAGGGGTTATATAGCCTAAGGCAATCCTGCTAGTCAATTTTGGTCCAATTTGGAGTTGATTAGACTGATCAACACCATCATCAGGCCGTCGGAACAGATTTTTGACTCATTGACCAGCTTCTAGAAGTCCAAATCAAAAAGTAAAAACAGCTGTAAGCTCAGCACAACAAGGGGAAAATACAGTGCAAAAATCCAGGCTAAATGTAGCATGAGACATCCTACGCGTAGGATGTCTATTGGGGCATTCCGGAGAGAAAATTTGACTTGGCCTAGACAGTGAGGTTCTATTTGGCTTAAGGGCTCTAGAACTTCTTTCAGAGGTAAAATTGGACCGTGATTGCCCCTTTGACAAAGCAAATACTGAATTCAAGCTTTTTCACGTAAATTGGCCAACATCAAGGAAGGGTACTGTTTCAGATTAGCAACCTAATCAGGAACATCAACAGTGTATAGAATACAGTAGTGGTTGAGATTAACTCTCAAGTTATACCAATCCTTACTAAGATCACCTCCAGCAGATAAATGCGTTGATCCAATTGCCGAAATTAAAACTCTTGTGTACAGGTATATTCAGCAACAAAGCAAGACGTTATGCAGAAACTGATCCATTGCCAGGTTAGTGGTTGAACTTGTGATAAGTTGCATTGATAAGTTTGATGAATTTAAGATTAGGAAGATACATTGTTAGAGACCAGAAAGTGGCAGGTGACCAAGTTAGCGTAGTGTCCACTGAAGAGAGTGTAACTCAGGCAAGGTTAGATCCGCTAGCACCGATTATTGAGGAATGTAGTGATACTGACGCGTCATCAGACAAATCTTTCTTCATGATGGGGAGCGAACAGCCAGGAAGTTTCGCCTATGAGGGACCTATGCGAGGAGGAAGTACCTCCCAAAATCCTTCGAATGATTCCAGGCTTACTGTGATCTTCTTGGAGGGAACAAACTCAAGAGAATCCCTAGTCTATTCTGACTGTCGAGGTCGCAAGTGCATTTGTATTGAAGAGAGGCCAGCACAAAGATTGGAGATAATCCACGTGTATGATGATGGAGATAGATTCCGAGACGAAAAGGGAAACCACTATTTAATAGTTAGCAACCCTGAAGATTACAACAGATATGGAGACAACGTGGCTAAAGGGAAAATGATTTCAGAAACTCAAGAGCCTCCACCAAACATTGATCAACATGGAGCTATTTTCATGTATGATAAGAAAACAATCAGGGTTCCAACTTATAACGAGAATGTGGGAATCTACAAACACGAGAGCGAGGGTATTGCCTCTTACTTTCGCAGTAAAGAACCATACGTAGATGAACTAAGCAAAGACAAAGTTCTTTACTTATTCTCTTATGAAACTGCTACGGGGAAGGGCATAGTTTTTGTTGATAGATATGGGCGAGAATACCAACGTATTCTCCCAGAGGAAGTAGAAAGAGCAACAGGTCCAAGAGCATCAGCATATGCCCCTGAGGAAATGCCGAGAGCCGTCCACACCCCAAGCAAGTCAACGAATCCATTCTCATATGAGTATGACACTACATCACATTCCCCCAGACCGCGAGCATTCAACAACCAAGACCAACCAGTAAACCAGCCATCATTGCACGCATGGCTTAGACAAAGTGCGACAATGGAACCAGACAGAAACCGAGAGGGTTATCTAGCGGCTCAAGGGCTCAGGGATTTGCAAGAACCACCACACTATTCAAGGTATCAAGCAGAGAGTAAGCCAAAGACACAAGGGTCGACCGAACTTGGAGGACCACCCATGGAACGAGTTCGAAGAGAAGGACCACCTCCGGCGAGAACCTTTAGAAATTATGGCTTAGGAGCACCGTTGGGCGAGGAACCAGCCTATTACAGAAGGCCTGAGGAGGGGTATAGACTTGGAAGGGGTGATCCCATGATGAGGTTTGTAGACCATCGCAGAATTAGACCTTCTCAAGTGCAAAAATGGGTAAACAGGAAATACACAGGAAACAGAGACCCAAGAGATCATGTAGCAGCCTTTGTACGTGTGATTAGAGCTAAAGAGGTGTTAGACTTTCCTACCCAATTCGCAGGGTTTGGACTAACTCTAGAGGATGATGCTGCAACTTGGTTTGACTCTGTAGAGCGTAGAGACTTTGAGTCGATGGAGGAAGTGTTTGATGAGTTTATTGAGGAATTCTCTCAAAGGGAAATAGCTCATAATACCGTCTCACAAATCCATAAATTCAAACAAAAAGATGGAGAATCTGTACGGAAGGCAGCCCTAAGACTAAAGAGATATGTTAAGTTCTGTCCTGTTGAAGAGCTACCAACTCGGTCCAGACTTATGTTGATATTCATCCAAGGACTAAGGAATGCAGATCTCCAAAAAGACTTACATATCAAGAGGAGCACTACGTTGAATGAGTTCACCAAGGAAGCCTTGTACCTTGTGGACAATTCTGCGGTTTACAAAGAAGGGGAGTTCAAGGACCTTGATGACGATTCATCTTCACAGCAAAGTGGGAGCAAGTCCTCCAAGACAACACTGAAAGGAGAAATAGCGGTAAACCAAGAACAGCTTGTAGATGAAGTGCTAAAAAAGATCAACTTGTACGCCAAACCCCAAGCTAAACCGCCCAAGTGGTGTGCTATTGAACAAAAATGGACAAACCACGGGACCGAGGAATGTTACTATAACAAGGGATATGTGAGGGAGAGACCTTATGCTCCCCAAGCTCCTGTAGCTTCCCCTCAAGTTTCACCTATGCCTAGATATCAAGCAGGCAACTTGCCAGGACCTGTAGGTGTAGAGAGACCACAACCGGTGTTGGGGCAACAACCACCCCTACCAGGATTACGACCAGTTGGTGTAAGATACACCCCAACGGTAACTGAACCAGAAGAAAAGGCTTTGGTGCCTAGGCATGCATACTATGAGGATCCCAATGGATATGCGGCGAACCCTATCTATTATCCACCGGAGGAACCCTTGACACCAGATCCATGGAGCATGATGGGGAATCAAGGACCTCCAATTGCTATACAGGCCGCAGGAGAAGGAAGATATAACTTGGATGAACGAACATTGTTGTTCATAACCAATGGAGGCATGGGCTGACAAAGACAGACTTACCAGCAACGGGGAGCTCAAGGAGCACCTCAACAACCCAAGGGCCCATGTTACAAGTGTGGCGGAGACCATTGGCTGAGAGACTGTCCCCATGATGAAATCATTAGAGTCAATGCGTATTGCCCAGAATGTGGAGTTACTCATTTGATTCCCGATTGCCCTAAAAACCCGAGTAAAGGAGAAAAAACCACCTTGAACCTGTTGGAAACAGTACCTTCCAGTGGAGTATCAGAAAGTGAAACAGTCATACCTGTTCAGGTGGTGACATGGGCCCAAGCCCAAAGAAGGACGAATGAACCCATAATAGAAGAACTAAAGACGGATGCCCAAAGTTTAGAAACGAAAAAATCCGAGAAGCACTTGGAAGGCAAGAAAGGCGCGTAGGAAAGCCAGGAAAGAACGAGAGCAAACCGCCCTATCCGATGAGTTGAAACATACAAAGAACAGGTTGGAGCGGTTAGAAGATCTAGCCAGCTTAAGCTCACACACCACAGCAGCCATAGCACCAAAGGAAATAGCTGAGCCCAAAAGTGCAGGATCAGGAGGATCTGTGCTAGCAGACAAAGTAAACGAGCAGCTGGATGCGCTTTTAAGAGCTTATGAAGCTCGCCTTAAAAAAAACCAGACCCAGGAGCAAAGATGGATGACATATCCATATGCGAAAATAGAAAAACAAAGGTTGGATATGTGTAAAAAGATGATCGAGACGGCTCAATCATTGATGGAAGACCTGTTGGGAAAACCGGCAAATTGCCATGATGTGTCACTTTCAACCCCTATCCAACCAACAATAGAGAAACATGAGGAAACAAAGGAAAGACTCACTAATGAATATGAGTCCAGAGGAGAGCCTATCATAGTGCCCAATACCACCGAAGGGGCAAGTGACGGGGTCTGTCCTAGAATATCGGTAGAGATGGGAAAGGACGGTAATGGTCTAGATGATCTGTGGAAGCAAATCAGAGAGGCCAACGAGGCTAATAGAATGAATGACCACATGAATAGCATGAGAAAAGGAAAGAATGTGATCCTACCTCCTATTGAAGAATTCGAGGCAAGATCACAAATAAACTTTGAGGTGCATTCACAAGGGGGAGACCAAGGATCTATTAGTTCGGGACACAGCCAACCAGACTCTTTGAGAACTTTACCCTCTTACCTAGGAGAATACGAAGCTAAGTCGGAAGTGAGGGCAATTCCATCTCAAATATTTTCTTCTAACAAGGTGATGGACTCACAAGGATTGATTGAGCTGTTAGCCACCCCGGTGGCATGCACAATCACGTTAGCAGAACTCCTAAAGCTAAGGCCAAACATGTGGACCACAGTAGGAAAATGCCTGGAAAAATTTGGAGTAAAAAACCCCACCTTGAAACTACAAGAAGGAATCAGGGAGTTGGACAGGCCTAATCTAAGCACTAGGCCGGTACCATTGAATAAGGTTGGATAATATTGTGAGGGAGAAGTGTTAGAAAGTAGCACATCACATCCATTGAAAACATTAGGGTGGATTATATTGCATATACAGTTACATCAATATATTTACCCACACAAATTCTATGTGGTGACAGATGAAAGCACACAACAACCAATGTTGCTAGGGCAACCTTGGCAAAAAGCATACAATGTCCAAATAGACTGGAAAGCACAGGCGGTCAAAATCCAGCACGAAAACGAACAGCAGGTGGTAGCTTTTGCTCAAAAGGAACATCCGAATCAAATGCAAGCCATGCAATCACTGGAAACAAATACCAAAGAACAAATACCCTCAACGATCAACACGAAACCTGAGACCAATTACCAGCTAACGGCCAACCATGCTCATCACAGACAGCTGAAATCACCGACTACACTGCAAAAATCTAGACTACCACAACAAGGTAAACAAGTATGGATGCGGAAGGATAGAAACGCCATGAGGGGGAAAACACAATGTGACAACCGAATTCTAACAAAGTAGATGGTGCAACCAAAAACCAAGGTAACCAAGCAGATATGGATTCCAAAAAAAATGCTTAGCCAAAACCCTCATGTCACTCACATTTGGATACCAAAGCAAAAGACAAAGCAAATACCTACGGTACAAGCAACGATGGAAAGTAGACATCTACAGGTCAACCGGGCAAACAAATATAAGTGGGTTCCGATGACAAACCAACAAGGGGCAAAGTTGGCCGCACCACACTACCAATGGAAAGCCAAGGCCATACGGCCCATAGCTAACACATCCTCCGAAATAGCTACGACTCCATCAACAGTGTCGGCAACGCAGTTGCCTCTGACCAAAAAGACCATTAAACAAAGAGCAATAGAGTTACAGCTGCTACTTGCTAAGAAAACAGGAAACCTCGACGGCAAATGCCAATAAGCATCTTGCTTATTCCCTTCTCTTACAAAGCATTAATTTTTCCATGCATTGACCGAGTATGCATAAAATAGGGCCACATTAATCGGCCACGCATTAGCACGACGTTTTCAACCTATGCACGGCACATACTTCGAGACGAAACCTTGTCGTCCAGGAGGACTCCGACTAGGAGGGGGGGAGGCATTCTCAATGCAAAACCAATAACAGAAATAGCAAATAAGGGCACAATTTTTGACTATTTTCAGGGTTGACGTTTAATTGCGAAATTTTCTGGAGTAACCCAAGTATATATGCCCTTATACAACATGAAGCTACAGGAATATGGGGCCAAACGCCAAATTAAGCCCCTAGGTGTGTGTATATATGTAGAAATAGCCATTTTTCAGGCAAAATATTGGTAAAACAGAGAAATCTGGCCACAAAAATTGCATGAGAGTGTATATAATGTGTTGCGGTGATGTTTGTGATCTATTATGAATTATGGGGATTTTTTGGGTTTGATTTGCTATTTTCCTTTTAATTTTGCTAATTTTCGGTAGAAAAACTTCAAAAATACAAAAAGCAGGTGAAAAACAGTCGTAATGAAAAACAAAAAATATGGGGATGACCAGTGACTAAAGAACAACCTACGGTACAGTGCGGGTGCAATTATGAGACTGAAGCGGAAAGTGTGTTTTGGCCAAGTTTTGGCCGAAATAACAAATTTTTGGTAAACAGAGCAAATGGAGTCCAAATCAAGAATTTTTTGAGCCTAAACCGCATCTTGCAGAAAGATAGGAGCACATGTCAAATTTCATGAAAAATGGTTCGGGGACCTCCATTATAAGAATTTTTCACCCCATTTTCAGCTCATTCTCACTATTGACCTTGTGGAGAGAGCTTCTGCCACCTAGAGCGGATCGACCTTCCAGCAGCTTCTATGACGCGCACGTCTACCCGACCAGCTCCAGACATGAGAGGTAGGCTCACCACCTTGAGCTTTTCGCGCATGTTTGTCATTCTGTCACGAAAACTAGCGTAGAGGTCACACAAAGCGAGCGGTAGAGACCTACAAGTAGAAATGGCGGCCTAACGGCTAACCCAAAAGCAACAAGACTTCATCAACAGCTTACCCTAGTCTAGGAGACCCTTCCTGGATAGCCAATGGCAGTGGGAAAACATCGAGAAAAACCCTAATTCCCAGAAACCCGCAAGAGGCCACCAAATGGGAAATCGGCGAAACGGCAATCAAATGCTACCAAAATTTACGGGTAGGAGCATATCGACATGCTCGACAATTCCATATGACCCACATGACCAAAAAGTGACCCGAAGCGGCACTAAACCTCAGAAATGACATCAGACAGACAAAGCGTCAAAATGCACTTGTGGTCAAACCGCAAGTCCGTTTGCCACCAAACTTCACGAGCGGCTTTCCTAGACCATCAACAACCAGGTCCTATGGTGGTGGACCACCACAAATCATCAAAGGTATGTAAACGCCTCCACGGGTGCTTCTAGAGCGACAAATTGCCAAATGAAGCTCCGGTGAAGCCAAAGTCGACAAAAATCATACGGCAAGGATCCCCAAAGGATTTGGAAGCTATGAAGACCAACATCGAGGAATTTCATCGCCAAAAAGCACTCCAAAAGTCAGAAAACGGCTCAGAGGCTCTGAAGTCCACACAGGGAGTTTTACTTACCCAATTGACTTTTTTGTTGAAATTAGGCTTAAAAGGGACTTAGGGGAGCAAAGGGCAAGCACTGGGAGCACTAACAAGAGAAAAATCACCAGGAGACATCCTACGTGTAGGATGTCTCAAGGGCAACTCTTGGCACAAAACCCAACAATTCTTGCCATGCACATGTTCTGAATGACATTCACAAGCCCTACACCAAATTTCATCACCTTTGGAAGAGATTGGACCTCATATGCATGGAAAAACGCAAAGATAGGGCATAAAGGCACTAAAGGGCCATTAACCTACCAAATCTTTTCCAAATCTCATGAAATTTGCACAACACATTCACATACACATCAGCTAACTTTCTGTGTGGTCTGGGAGCAAAAATGAAGAAAAAGACATCCTACGCGTAGGATGTGTAATGGACCTTTTGGGCATGAAGGAGAAGTTTTGTCATTTCAGAAGTAATAACCTCATCAACAAGAGCCCATATGTCAAGCTTGAAGCCCTTCTAATCACTTTTGACCCCCAACACCTTCAAGATACATTTTTTGAGCCCAAAAACACCTCATAGAGCCCTACAGGCATCAAATATTATCCAGATACAAATCCAAGAACATGGCTATGTTCCACAGGTCAAGGAAAACCCACTGATCAAGTTTCATGCAGTTCTGAAGAAAAAGACATCCTACGCGTAGGATGTCTTAAGCTTAGATTTAGACTTCTGTGCAAGAAATGACATCATAGGAGCTAATACCATAATGCATTGAGCCCATATACCAAGTTTCACCCCATTTGGACATCAATTGCTTCCTATGATGGACAATCTACCAAAATTGTGACTTAAAGCCTAAATCAGCCCAAAAATCCACTTTTTGACATCCAAGTTCAAATCCAAGCTTATAACCATGTTCCATGAGCCTTACACTACCTACAAGTCAAGTATGAACCGGTTCTGAAGAAAAAGACATCCTACGCGTAGGATGTCTAGATGGATTTTTTTTTGTCAAATTTGCACTGTGAGCACATGCACAGCTTCACAAGTTCCTTTTGAGCTATGATTTCAATTTTCAAGTCATTTGGATAAGTAAAACTCAGTTTAGCAGCTGATATGAAAAAAAAAATGCTAAACTTTGGATTGTTGAGTACAACAGGGTCTATGGCAGCCTCGAAGTCACCGGCAAAGAAGAAGAGAATGACAATCAAAGACTATCTGGACGAGGTGGAACCATTTGTCATTCCACAGGGAACATTAAAGCCTACAAGCACATGGATACAGGAAGATCTACTAGAGTCAAACGACCTAAAAATCTACCAAGGAGTATTCAAGGACAATGACGGAAATATAATAGAGCTGCCAATGCTGCCAAGGGAGCTCAATGAATTTGTCCGAAGCAAAATGGCCGGCTACTTGGAGAAAATTGACCTCCATAACCATTTTGAAGCAATCCCAGCAGGGGTGGACGTCAAAAGAGTATAGGAGTTTGTGACCAGCATTAGAGAAGATGGAGTGGCCAAGGTGATGGATTTGCACGGCAGACCCAACACAGAGATCATTATTACGGAAAGGGTTGTCGCCCATGCACTAGATCTCTCCAATCAGGGAGACAGTGTGACAAAGAGAAGGGATGAAGTAAAGGTGTACAAAGAGAAAAAGGCTAATTACACTTTTGAAGACATCGCCAACCCAAAGGTAGCGATCATGAGCCAATTGTACAACCAATACTTCCACATGTGCACAAAGAGGCCGCAAAAGTACAGGATGCCGCCAGGTGCAATTTCCACAACCTTTACTTGGGCAATGACGAAGGGCACCCCAAAGATAATCAATTATGCGGCATACATGAAGGAGTACGAGCGGAAGTGCGACGCGAGAGAGAGTGCGAGAAGAAGAGCACGACGATATGGTGAACTCGCTCTACTGTAATGTGTAGAGCATAGTGAGTTCTTATTAGGTTTTTACAAAAGAACATGTGTACATACCTGGTGGCCCGCCCACTTACCTGGGCGACCACATTGGGCTTTATACCCCAACAACCTCCCACTTAAAATCCAATGTGGTACTTTAAGTGTGAGAGAAGCTACTATACAAGCTAATATACAAGAGATGTAGAGAAGTGATGTACTACCCTACACCTAACTGCTTGCGAAAATGCGCAAAGCTCTCTGAGGGAAGTCCTTTTGTAAGTAGATCAGCAGGATTTTCTGTGGTGTGAACTTTGACAAGCTGAAGTTTCTTATCCTCGAGCATTTCCCTGATGAAATGATACTTCACATCCACATGCTTTGTCTTTGAGTGATAAACTGGATTGCGAGCCAATTGTATAGCACTTTGACTATCACAATATAACACAGGCATCTCTTCTTTGATTCCCAAATCTGTTACTAGTCGATTAAGCCAAATTGATTCTTTGCATGCCTCTGATGCTGCAACATATTCAGCCTCTGTAGTAGACTGAGTAACACAATCTTGTAATCTAGAACGCCATGATACTGCTCCACCAGCCAATGTAAAGACATACCCTGACGTAGACCTTCGGTTGTCTAAGTCAGCTGCATAATCTGAGTCTGTAAAACCCTTTACACTTAGCTCTTGACTCCCATAGCATATACGCATACTCTTTGTACCTTTCAGGTATCTCAATATTCCTTTCACTGCCTCCCAATGTTTCTTCCCTGGGTTTGACATGTATCGACTTACTACTCCCACTGCAAATGCAATGTCTGGGCGAGTAGCAATCATTGCATACATCAAACTACCCACTGCAGACGCATATGGAATCTTATCCATTTCAGCCTGTTCTTCCTCAGACACAGGACAATCTTGTTTGCTAAGTTTCACATATGGTGGCAATGGAACACTCAATGCCTTTCCCTTCTCCATATTGAAACGTTGCAAAACCTTGTCAATATACTCTATTTCAAATAACCAAATCAACTTCTTTGATCTGTCTCTCTCAATGCGCATACCAAGTATATGACTTGCCTCACCCATGTCTTTCATGTCAAACGATTTTGCCATCTTTGACTTCAAAGCTGAAATTTCTTCCAAGTGCTTGCCAGCAATCAACATGTCATCCACATACAAAATAAGGATCAGCCAACTGCCATCCTTAGCCTTCTTTGTATATAGACAGTGATCGAACTCACTACGTTTGTAGCCTTGAGAAAGCATAAACTTGTGGAATTTATGGTACCATGCCCTCGGTGATTGTTTTAAGCCATAAAGACTCTTTAACAACTGGCATACCCAACCTTCCTTGCCTTTCTCAACAAACCCTTCTGGCTGCTGCATGTAAATTTCCACATCTAAATCACCATGCAAGAACGCTGTCTTGACATCCATTTGGTGCAACACCAAATCTAATATGGCAACCAATGCAAGAAAGCATCTCAATGTAGTCATCTTGACCACCGGAGAGAAGACTTCATCAAAGTCAATGCCTTGTTCTTTCTTAAAGCCCTTGGCAACAAGCCTTGCTTTGTACTTTGGCTGACTATCATGAGCGATGATCTTATACCTGTAAACCCATTTACAAGGTAGAGCCTTTTTGCCCTGTGGTAATTTAACTAGCTTCCATGTCTTGTTTTTATGCAGAGCTGGTATCTCTGACTGCATGGCCAATTGCCAATTCCCGGAGTCCTGAATTTGCACTGCTTCCTTGTAACATGAAGGCTCATTGCAATCAATCAACATGACATAGTTCATAGATGGAACAAACCTATCAGGAGGTCGCGTGACACGTCCAGATCTACGCACAATAGGTGGCTCAGGCTCAGGCTCAGCCACAACCTGTGGTTCCACTCTATCCTGTCCTTGCTCCTCTTGAGCCCTGACATTTTGTCTTGCACGTGCAGGTCCATCTTCTTGGAAGACAACTCTTCTAATCTCCTCAACCCTCTCTGGTTTAGAATGATATTTGGATTCATTAAAGTGAACATCATTGCTGCGGACAACCTTTCTGGATTCGGGATCCCAAAGTTTGTACCCCATCTCACCAGAATTACCATAGTCTAGAAAGATGCACTTTCTACTCTTTGGCTCAAGTTTGTTCCTAAATTCCTTTGGAACGTGAGTATATGCCTCACAGCCAAAGACTCTGAGATGCTTGTATGAGGGCACCTTGCCTAACCATACCATCTCTGGCACTGAATCCTTCTGCAAAACCTTCCTAGGAGATCTATTTACAAGATGAACAGCTGTTGATACAGCTTCAGCCCAAAACCCATTTGGCAGTTGTGCATTAGACAACATACTTCTGACCTTCTCTTGTATGGTCCTATTCATCCTCTCAGCAACACCATTTTGAGGAGGATTGTAAGGAGCAGTAAGTTCACGTTTTATACCTTTTGACTCACAAAAGTCCTGAAAGGCCTTTGAAACATACTCTCCACCATTGTCAGTGCGTAAGCATTTAAGCTTCTTGCCACTCTGATTCTCCACAAGTGTCACAAATGTTTTGAAAACACTAAACGCTTCATCCTTGTGCTTGAGAAAGTAAACCCATACTTTCCTCGAGTAATCATCTATAAATGTCATAAAGTAAGAAGCTCCCCCTAGAGATAGGTTAGGCATAGGTCCACACAAATCACTATGAACAAGTGCCAACTATGTATCTCTTCTACTGCTTCTATGCTTATGTGGCTGCTCTGTTTTCTTACCATACAGACAATGTTCACAGAATTCAAAATCATTAAATGAAAAGCCAGGCAAATAACCAAAACGAGACAAGATTTCCATTCCCTTCTTGGACATATGTCCTAACCGGCTATGCCACAAAGAAACGTTCGGCTGCTCGGTTACATTGATTCCATTTTTAGAGACATTTGATACATAAATCATGTAAAGTCCTCCAGACTTTACTCCATGTGCTACTGTCATAGAACCCTTGGATATCTTCCACATGTTCTGTCCAAAAGTGGTGACCTAGCCAGCATCATCAAGTAAACCTGTGTTGATCAAGATCTTTGTAATTGTGGGAACACGTCTCACATTCTTCAGCGTGAAAGAAGAGCCATTCTGAAACTTCAATTGAACATCTCCAACACCTAAGATCTCACATGTCTGCCCATTGCCTAGCCGAACATGATCTTTAGTGGGCACATAAGAGGTAAACCACTCCTTGTTTGGAGACACATGAAGTGATGCCCCTGAGTCTATAATCCAGTCACTCGGTGCATTTCCATCAGATGCTGTAAGAAGAGGTGAGTCCATTGTATTCTTCAAGAAGTAGATGTCTCCTGACACTAGACTGTCATCCACTGCAACAGTGTTTGTCACATTTATTTCTTGAATCTTCACTAGGGACTTGTTCTTCTCACCATGGTCTTCAGCTTTCTCTTTGCCTTTTTTTGCTTTCCATTCTCTGCAGTCTCTTTTCATGTGACCCTTCTTGCCACAATGGTAGCATTCTATGTCACTCTTGCCTTTAGCACTGCGGGACTTGCTACGAGACTGATTCCTCTTTCCACCTTTGTACTTTTCTTTGGTCCTTCCCCTGACAACTAAGGCTGTTCCTTTGCCTTTGTCCATTGTCTTTCTATTGGTTTCTTCAGTAAACAGACTTCCTTCTACACCTGCTATGTTCAAACCATCTGGAGGTGCAGAATTACTCAAAGCTGTGCGAAAAGTGTCCCAACTTTCCGGCAATGTGATCAACAGGAACATAGCTCTAACAGGTTTATCATACTTGACACCTTGAGCTGACAACTGACTGTAGATTGTGTTGAATTCATTCAGATGATTGGACATAGGTGTCCCTTCTTTCATCTTCAAGTCAACAAGCTTCTTAAGCCAGTATACCTGTGAAGCTTCACTCTGCTTCTCATAAAGATCACTCAGCTTTAACCATGCTTGATAAGCCGACATCTCGTCTGCTACATTGAAGTAAACGCTTTCTGCCAAAGTCAGCATAATGGTAGAAAGTGCCAATTCATCCATTTCGGTCCATTCATCTTCGTCCATATCTTCTGGTTTTATCCCCTTGAGCTTTATAGGTTTTATCTACTTCTTTTGTACCAACACGTGCCAAATCTGCTTCTTCCACAATGGGAAATTGGTTCCATCCAGCTTCTTGATATTGTAAAGAGCAGTGTCCTGTGATCCAGCCATAGCTACGCTTCACAGTGGTTTACTTTCCTGAGAAAAATTCGGCAGAGTTTCCCCTGTAAACTGACCTCTGAACCAATATCAACCTGTCAAATGAACCAAGAAAGCTTCAGATTCTGCAGAAATTTTGGCAGAGTCTCCTTTGTAAAATGGCTCTGGTGTACTAAAAACAGACCAAAAAACAGCTCAAAAAATCACTGTCTCTCTAACACTGTAAGCTGTGGATAAACCTGTCCTGCACCTGTACTGTCTCTCACTGTCCTGTCACTGTCCTGTAAGCAAAGACTGCGACAATGCCTCAGCGGCAGTAAAGCAAAGATGCAATCCCAACTGTCTAACTCACAGTCAATACATCCTAGCTGCCTATCTAAGGGTGCTCGAGGGATCGCTCCAAGACCTGTATCACCGAAAGGATCTCAACATTCGAGAATCCCCCAGCTCAATAAAACCTCACTCGACCCTCAACAAAGGCTGCAGTAAATCTGACAGTACATAGACTTCCCACAAAGTCATACATCCACAAATTTCCCACTGTATGTTGTAACCGCTGCGGCGGTTGTTTGCTGCGTGACTCACAGCCAGCAAACCCTCAACAGACATACATCATCTCTGACAATACATCCCATGTGGAAGTACCTACAATGTTAGGATGAAATCTGGAATATCAAGCAGCAAACACAAGAAACCTGATGAACTAGTGGATGTTGCCTACAGTCTGTGTGTAGATGCGCCCGTGTCGTATGTGACACGCCTCCAAGAACTGTGAGCCGTCCTTCGATGTGTAGACAGCCACAAATCAACACTCTGGGAGTGTTGATATCCTCAGCACCTGCAGTCGTAGGCCAAAAAACCCAAATTTGCAGAGTCGAATCTGCACCCGTCGAGACCACGTAGTCGAGAATGGCCTGCGCAGACCTTTGTCAAAGCCGAACGGTGGCCGAGATGACCTCAGAATGAAAATCTGAGAACACCAAGCCCTTCTAGCTTTCCCACGAGATTTGGGACCGTGTCTTCGCCTGTCGAATTTCACTCCAATCTGAGCTGCTGACTCTAGCCTCCTGCAGTGCTGCCCCGAGCCTCGATCTGAGCTCTGATACCAGTTGAAGGAGTACGAGCGGAAGTGCGACGCAAGAGAGAGTGCGAGAAGAAGAGCACGACGATATGGTGAACTCGCTCTACTGTAATGTGTAGAGCATAGTGAGTTCTTATTAGGTTTTTACAAAAGAATATGTGTACATACCTGGCGGCCCGCCCACTTACCTGGGCGACCACATTGGGCTTTATACCCCAACAATACATACAAGACAGCTTGGTAAAGATGGGAAACAAAAAGCCAACCTACATAGTGCCAAGAGAGATGATAACCAAGGTAGTTTATGCAACACTACATGCCAAGGGAAGGTGGCCTGACCCCCCATCTCAGAATGACTGGCTAAGGATAAAGGAAGACAAAGAAGACGAGCCACAACGAGCACCAAGGGTGGCTACAAGGTTGAAGAGACGATTGGAGCCAGTGGAAGAGGAGCAACCTGAGCAGAAGAAAGGAAAAAAAGAATCTGCTCAAGTGCCAGCCAAAGAGACTCGATTACAAAAAGCGGCTAGACTCGAGAGGCTAATGGAGAGTTTCCTAGCAGAAAGAGCCCTCAAGGGCGATCTAAACGAATTATGGAAGCCATCCCTTGAGTCGATGTCCGGATCCTCAAGAAGAGTGCAGAGGGACCGCTTCGAAGACTATATCAAGAATTTCGAGATTCTTGATGCTGCGGCGAAAAACATTCCACACATCCCTTTCACCGAGGAAGAAGTGGAGCAAATACGGCAAACGTTGCTAGATGAACAATAAAACAAGGAAACAGAAAGAAAGACGAAAGCAGATAGGGATTTCAAGGGCAAACCTACAGCTTTACCAGGTAGCCCTAAACCTAGCCCACCGCCATCACCACCTCCTAGCAGCCCTCCTCTAGAAGATCAGAAGGCCGGAGACAAGCAAGAAGAACACCAGGATGAAGAGCAAGAGCACAGGACAGAACCTGAACACAAAGAAGAAGCCAAGCCTGCATCTGAACAAAAAAAGCTCGAGGAAGCATACTATGCATTTTTGGACCTGCTAGCTGCAGGCTATTCAAAGGAAGAAGCCGCCACAGTCGCATTCGACTTGGCAAGGACACGAAGTGAAGAACAGCTGCCAGGCATCCGGCTAGTTGAACTTAAGGAGATTGCTACCGACACGGTAGACCTGCACCCGCCCTCGAATGATTGGGATGTGGTGATGACAATGCTAGCTGGAATAAGGGCACAATCTGTGGCATCAGACGAAGAGTTGATAACTCTAAGAGCCACTGAAGTAAAGACCAAAATGGAAAGAGATCTACTGTAGGCAAAAAGCCAAGGACACAAAGAGAGAGAAGCTGACCTCCAGGCCAGCCTAGCCACTGCTCTACAAAACTACCAAACAAAGGAAGAAGAAAATGAGGCAGCGGCAAAGAAATTGCAAGCAGCTGAAGAGGAGTGCCTGCAACTCAGCAAGTCATTGCGAGATGCAGAAAAAGAAAGGGATAATCTGACACTCCAGCTAGCAGAAGAAACAAAAGAAGTAGAGGCCTCGAGGAATGCTAAGAAGAAGGCGGAAATAGAACAAGAAGCAAGCCTGGATGAAGTCCTTGAGCTCAAGGACCAATTAAAAGTCAAAGATCAAACCATCCAGAGGCTGAGAGCATCACCTGCGCGAGTTAGAGCTACAAGCTCAACTCAAATTATTTCGGAGAGTCAAATGTATGAAGAGAAAATGCAAGAACTCCAAAAGCAGTTGACTCTCGAGAAGAAGCAGAGGGTGATCATGGCTGAAGGTTCTATTGCAATGCAAACCAGATTGGAGGACAGCCAAAAGGCCCTACAAGAAGAAGTGACGAGCATCAAGATAAAGCTCGAGGAGGCAGAAAAAGTAAATGCTGAACTCAATGACCTCCTCGTGACTATGGGCGGCGAAGCAAAAGCGGAGAAGCAGACACTCCCAGGGCCAGCTGCCAATGAGGGGATCGACCTCGACAATGTGTCGGATCCTGTGGACACACCCATGCCAGAGGAAAGCATAGCAGGCTCCTCTCAAGAGCCCCAAGATCTAACACAAGAAGAAGAGGAAAAATTGCGAAAAGCAATAGAGGCAGAGCTCAGAGAGAGCACCAAAGAGGCCTTGGAATGGGAACAGAGGGTTTTCAAATCAATGACAATTCAAAAAATCGACGCCAGCAATCTCAGGCGTGAATGGCTACAACCCTCTCTCCCATATCCATTGCTTAAATATGAAGCGGCAACAATAAACCAGCGGATCAGAGAAGAACCAACGGTCCCTCTCTACAACGCACACCTCGAGGCCAGAAGGAGTAAGGCTGATAGTAGATTCTCAGCCCAAGTGGAGGAAAGCTTGGCTTACCAAGTACCCGCAGTACCTAATACACTTGGTAGAGGCTTCTAAACACATCAGGGACAATCTCAGCTTCTGCCCTCTACCAAGGGTTAGGACGTGGAAAGCACACGAAATCTTACGGAGAAGCCAACCCACTTGGCTGAACTACCCAAAGCTGCCAGGCGTGAAGGCAGGTGAGAGAATAAGTGTACAATACATGGTGAAAACCCTAACGGGCGCCATAAAGTTGTTCACTGGCTCACCTGACCTTACATGCGTCATGATGAGAAAGATCTGCAGGACCATCCTAGCAGTGTTTGAAACCTTCAAGCCAGGACAGGTGACCGACAGCATATTCTTCTTCCAGGACACATACAGATGTGCGTATGAGATGTCAGGTCAACCTTCCAAGGAGGTGATACATGCATTATATCAAAGAATCATGTTTCTCCCATCTTATCACCTCCAGGTGTTTGAAGAAGCTTTCTACACGGGGTTCTTTACCATGCATACAGACATCTTTGGGCCAACAATGTTGAATCTACATGCACGGTACGAATCGCTGCTAAAGATGCGGGAGACCATAAGGTGAAGCAAAAAGTTCAAGGCCATGTCGGGGACGACATGAACAAGGAGGGGGGGGATGTTAGAAGCTGGACACACCCCACGGCATCTAACTACTCGGCGGATTATTATTTTTTGTAATTAGTCATTCATTGAGGAAAACCCGGTTTTTCACCTTGTAAATATTTGGACTTACAGAAGTTTCCAGATTGTATCCCAGTTTTGATAGTTAGACGGAGTAAATGGATGATTTTGGAACTTTAGGGTTTGAGAAGTTGTAAGGTATATATATCACTTTTTGACCTTAATGAAGGACCTTTTGTCATTTTAAACAAGTTTAAGTTTGTGAGTGAGCGTACTGTGTACGTGAGAGAGAGTGTGAGCTTTATCTTGACGCTACATGTGCTACGGTGGTCGGAATCGAGTGCGGAGAAGTGCAGCGTGTTGCCCCCGACTAGAGCTACGAGCCGATACCAACATTGCGCGCATACGGTCCGGCTTTGGGAGCTTCTTCTACGAGCTTCATCGGTTGTTTGGGTTAGCATACGTTGTCCGATTTTGCATTGCAGCATATCCACACGTTCATATTGAGTAGAACCACACATTAGGCACTTCAGATTTCGGAAACGAAGACCTGCAAATTTTGGCCAGACATCCTACGTGTTTCTACACCAGGTGTTTTGGGGCGTGACTTTGGTTCACAGACCTTAGGGAGAGTGGCCTATAGGTATTCGTAGGGTCTCCTTCAAGTTCTGTGGTGTTTCCGACGTGTTTGATAGGTGTTTGGCTCTAGCAAGCGTTGTAGATGTCAATCACAAAAGCATAGGTGATTGCATCTAGAGAGATGCCCTCTCTTATCATATGTTGAAAATAGCCCAAAGCTTCCTGGCCCTATTGGCCCTTGTTGGGCAAATCCTGCACAATCAATGTCTTGCATAGTGCCACATGCCTTCAAAATGCAAGCACATGTGATTGCATTTGGAGAGATGCCATCTCTTTGCATTAGGTGAAAACAGCCCACAGTTGTCCTTATTGAGCATATCCCGCAATCAGTGTGTTCGAAGGAACAACATTCCGGACATGAAGCTCGTCAAGAACTTTTTTGAGTCATCGTATTTGGCATACATGTCCACCAAGAAACAACCTTTGACTAAAAATATAATCATGGATTACTTGCATCTTGGGTAATGCCGCATGATTTTTAGATGCTAGTGTACGTAAGTGATTGCATCTGTAGAGATGCCATCTCTTTGCATCTGCTGAAAATAGCCTAGAGCTTCTTGGCCATGTCCTGTTGGGCATATCTTGCAATCAATGCACTCCAAGAGACGACATTTTGAACAAGAAGCTCCTCAAGCATGTTTTTTTTCTGAGGCAGACCACATTTGCCATACATGTCGACCAGTCGACCAAGTTAGTGTCAAGCACGGAAGCATAGGTGATTGCATCTCGAGAGATGCCCTCTCTTCTCAGATGTTGAAAACAACCCAAAGCTTCATGTCCTATAAGGCCCTGTTGCGTAAATCCTGCAAATGAGCATGTTGCATAGTGCCACATGCCTTCAAAATGCAAGCATAGGTGGTTGCATCTTGAGAGATGCCATCTCTTTGCATCCGCTGAAAACAGCCCAATGCTGTTTTTGATGGGAATATCCTGCAATCAATGTGTTCCAAGGAACGACATTCCAAAGAGGAAGCTTGCCAAGCACTTTTCTAAGCCATGTGAAGTATTTGCTTCCTAGTCCTGACCCTGTTGGGCAAATCCCGCAATCAATGCACTCCAAGAGACGCTTAAGTATGGAGCTCGTTACTAAGTCAACGGACATCGTAAATCATAAAGAGAAAATAACAAGACAATTTTTTCCCAGGAGAGGAGAGCTTACTCTCTTACAGTGGGATCAATGATTTGGCAACGGTAAGGGCAATCAAGGAAATCATGCCAAGTATCGGACAGAGCCTCAACTGAGCTATGACATGCGCGAGGTGGTTGGTGATGAAAGGGATGGCGCACTGCTGAATTGCTGAGGGAGGCCCATGCTATGGAGAGTGATGTCACCAAAAGAGACGCTTAGGTTGAGGTGGTGGATCACATCAGAGTGAATGCTCCAACTTGTGCAACAACGGCCATGCTTGCTCACACATGTGCGTTCTTGTTTTATTTAACTTCGGCGCAGCGAAAAGCTTCAAAACGAAAAGCCATGTGGACGAACATGGAGCAAGAATTGAGATTTTGCCTTCTACGCTAACGAAGTAAAAAAGGTCAAAGTGGTTCCCCCCACCCCCCCCCCCCCATGCCTTTCCCCTAGCCACCTCCCTTACCTTCTCACTAGGTAAGAGGCCATTAAGAGGTGTAAAGCTACCTTGTCCCCCTACTTTTTTGAGGGTATAGAGTGTGTCCACCACCCTCTTCCTATTGGATGGCCTCTAATTAACCTTAATCCCAAAGGGCCCCTAGAGGGTTCATATTTTTCCTAATGCTTTGTTGTATTTGGTCAACAAGTGATGCAGCACAGGAAGAATAGAGAGATGGTTCATCATCCTTCTGGAATTTGATTTCACTGTAGTTGTAAAAAAGGGCACTACACATCAAAGCGAAGATCATTTGTCAAGGATTGTTTCAGGAGAATCACCTAAAAGGGTAGGCGATGATCTATCAAATGCCTATTTGTTCTCTGTGGAAATGATACCTCAATGGTCAAAAAACATGGCATCATTGATGACAATTGCTCAAGTGGATTCACGAGTACCACTTCCTATTACAATCGGATTAATCGAGCAATCGGCTATGTATCAATTACTAGCTGGTAGACTATACAAAATAGATCGCGATGGAATATTTCTCTTATGCATTAATCCTGAAGAGAAAACCCAGTACCTAAGTCAAGCACATATTACCATAGTAGGAATGCACTTTGTGGAAGACCAAACTATGCGATGAATTTTGAGACTTGGAGTATTTTGGCCGACTATGAGGAGTGATATTCGCTCTTTTGTAAAGAATTGTCCTCAACATAAACAAAAAACACCCATACCTCATGTAACATTGTTTCAAATGTCACATTTTCCTAAGTGGAGTAACTATTTAGTCACTTACTTATCGAGCCGAACATTTCCTGAGGATATGAGTAAATGTCGTCAACGAGCAATTGAAACTGAAGCAAGAGACTATGCTCTTATTAGGAACCAATTGTATCGGAGAGGTAAAGATCAACATTTACGTCTTTGTGCAAATGAAGATGAATATATTCCGATTATAAAACAAGCACATGTTGGATTAGCTGGAGGTCACTTTCTAGTGAAACCACCGCATGAGCAATCTTGATGGCATGCATATGGTGGCCAACACTTTTTGCAGATGCCAAAGAATATGTTCGAAGGTGTGATGCTTGTCAACGAGCAAAAATGCCAACAGATGTAGATAGCATGCCCTTAAGACCAATGATGGGAGCTAGAGATTTCGCAAAATGGGGTATAGATTTTGTTGGGCCAAGAAAACCACCTGCTTATAGAACCCAAGCTCAGTATATCATTGTAGCTACGGACTATTTGACCAAGTGGGCCGAGGCTAAAGAAACTCAAAAGAATGATTCCAGAACCACTGTCGCATTCTTATAAGAGTATGTATTCACGAGAAGGTAGTCCCTCTGTAAATATTCTTTCCAACAAGAAGTGAGTACGCCCACTTTCCCATGACATTAAGTCACTTTCTTCTTGGATGACACTAGGTATGGCTAGGGGTCTATGGACTTTTTGAGGTTGTTTTTGCGAAGGGAACACTGTGTCTGTAATCTGGATCTACCTAGGTATTGGCTCTAGATCCTTTGGGTATCTTCTACCATACTCCTTAATTGCTTGACCCGCTCAATCTCCTCTGTAGGGTTTTGATAAGTTTTTGTCTTCTTTTTGGATCCTGGCCATGTGGCTCATGCGATCTTCCTTGCTGGTTTCTTTCTTAGTAGTTGTTTTGGTCTCCACGGTTTCACTTGAATCAGAATCCTCTTCATTGTCGTTCATATATACGGGGTCGTCACCAGCCCCTATGTTGGTCTTTGAATTGGGGTCTGACTTTACTACTTTTTGCGATCTCTTCCTTTGTGTTTTCTTCTTCTTCTTGGATTGGGCAATTGATGTCGTGTCTCTTTCCTTTGATCGTGTGAGTACATTTACTGGTACCATAGGTGTACTTTGCGATGGCTCCTCGGTAACCTCAATCAAGTTTAATGGTGTGACCTTTGGTGCATTTGGATTATTTGGACATTAGGCAATCAAACGATCTATGCCACATCGATTACACATGAGTATCGGCATTGTAGACATGCTCGCTTGATTGGTTTGCATAAGTGTGGTGTTTTTTTGTAGCCTAATAGGACACTTGGTCACACAATGTGGACCTCCACACTCATAGCATTGAAGAGGTGGTCTCTTAGCAGTGTAATTGATATTTTGGCCTCTTGCAGCAAGAGCAGCTACTTGATAGATAGGTTTGACTTGTCCCCAATAGTCTTCCATATAGTATTGTGGACTTTCTTTAAGCGCATCCATCCCATAGGCAATATTAGGGTCTATATCTTCCTCGTGCAGCCTTCCAAACAAGAAATAGATGACTCACAACCCACTTGATTCATAGAAGTGATTCTCTGATATGGTGGTTGCGGTCCTAGCACTGGAGGTGGTAAGGGTGTTGTTTGAACAACATTTTGGGCCCTAGGGACCATGTGTCGTGATGTTTGTTCAAGAGGTGGAGCCAGCATCAATGCGGGCACTCAAGGTGTGTCTGTCCATGCTAAGGTTGGTCTATTGGCCATCGCGCGCTTAAGTACTATGCAATCCTTATCTTGATGACCATACCTCCACAAGAAATTGCAATTCCCATTGAATTTTACTATAAAAGTAGGGCATTAGCTAGTACTATTTGGACCATAGCATACTGAGCACCATTGTTGCTCCCTTCTTGGATACATAGATTGTTTTGCAGAGCACGATCGTCTCTAAGACGCTCTTGAATGGTCTTGGTGAGATCTGCTAAAGTTATCTCAGATATCTTTGGCTCCTTAGCAATAGGCTTTAGGGTCATTTCCTGATGCCCCAATGCCTATGATCTAATAGATCTAGGCTCAACAGACACTCTTTCTCTTTGAATCGTTAAATTATCCTCCAATTGGATCGCATTGGTGGTGACTGCCTCCCAAGTGGTGATACCTCTAATGACTAGGCCATTGTAGATATCCTCATGTCGTAATCCCCTAATGAATCTATCAAGCAACTGATTATTATTAAAGCACTCATTTGGATTACAACAAGAATTCAAATGCTTTAAGTGAATAATAAAGTCTCTCACCGACTCTCCTTCCTCTTGTTGGGCTTTCTGGAGCTGAGAGGCTACACCCCAAAGCACTCCCTCTTGTATTTTTTCTTTCAAAAACAGTCTCCTAAGAGTAGGGTAAAAAAACAATTCTTTCACCATTAGGGTTCTATACCAATCCCCTGCCTTCCCACTTAAGGTTAGGCTTAAAGCAATACTCTTATGCAGGTCATTGTGTTCTCCTAGAGAATTGCATATTTGTTCAAAAACTTCGATATGATTTATCACATCCCTGTCTCCACTAAAGTTTTGTGTGAGCTTGGCTATTTGTACTGCCTTACTTCTAGGTTCTCTATCAGGCGTGTAACACATATTCTCAGCAAAAGACCAACTGATAGCTTGAGCAAATGTTGCCAGGTCACCTAAGTGAGCAGCACCGTTGGTGAAGATGCTCCAAACACTACATGTGGAGTAGGTATTGGCATTGGATTCGCCGCATAGGAAGCCCTTGGGTTCCATGTTTTGTATGGTGTTGTGCCATGTGGCGGCCCAAAATTCATATGTGTGGCCCTAGGCATAGCAGGCATCGGATGTGACATACTAATGCTAGCTGGTTTGGTCCCATGGAAATGGGATCTTGGATTTTGTGGTTGTCGAGCATAAGTTGTTGAAACAATGGGAGGGGTAGGAGGTACATGAGCATGAGGACCCATAGGTGCATATGATTGATACACACTTGTAGGGGCTGTTGTCGGCATTGACTACCATGTAGCGGTGCTTTACTAACAAATGAGGTCCATGGCGTGTTTCTTGGCAAGCCCATCATTGGGGTAGGCATGGTAGCCGTGGTGTCATCAAGGGAAAGATGAGCTAGACAAGGGAAAGATGAGCTAGACTTGGAAAAGTAAAGCTATGTGGACGCAAATTGCACTGATACCCCTGGCGAAACAACATATGGAAGATCCATCGGACTTATCGAGGGAGTCTCCATTTGGGATAAGGTTGGTTGTTTAGCCTTCCCTGTATCCAAGAATCTCATGAGACTTGTTGAAGGCATGTGGATCCCCTTGTTCTATCTCTCTAGCTCAATAACCCTATGGATGACCTCACAAACACTTTGTTGTTGATCCTCCACACTAGTAGCACCCGTTGTGGATTGTAGGACATCTAACCAACCCACGTGATAAGTGTGACCTGTGTATAGGTCGGTTAGAGTTTCCGTTTGTAGTTCGTACTCCTAGTTCTTATTTAGGAATGCTCCATCTAGGATTGAGGTGCTAGGGGTGTCCTTTGAACTAGATGCAATGTGGCTCTCTATGGGTTGACCCTTAGTGGTCGCTAATTCAAGAGCACTTGATTGCTCTCCTAGCAATGATATTGACATAGAGGCTTTAGCGTTTAACTCTCTTTGTTGCTCCGCCTTGCATAAGCTCTCAATTTCCTTTTCCCTAGCCGCAATGATAACCGCTCAACTTCTTGTACTTCGGCCAAACTTCTACCATCAGGTAATATAACCTCGGAGGGGAATAGCTTTGAAGAGTCAAGGGGTGCAGTGAATGGAGTATTCACGTGCACACTCTCAAAGAGCATGGGGTCAATGTTGGTCATGAATGGCAAATTTACTTCCCCACCCCCTTCATTTACATCGTTAGCTCCATGTTCGGGAGCGAGTGGCTTTACTAAAGGTTTCCTTCAAGCGGCTAAGCACGCTCGGCCCGGACCCTGGGCCCATGGCATGCATGTCTTGGCTTGAGCTATCAGGATTAGGCATTGGGTAATCCTCCATAACGTCATAGTTAGAGGAAGAGTCACTAGACTCAATATACAGGTCCTCAGTGGTACTACCTTGGGTTCCTACTGAGAGCCTAGAGCCTAAGGTAGAGGAATAATGAGTGCCCGCATAAACGGAGACACTCTCGATGTGCTCGTCCTCTAGTACAGGACCAAAGCATAGGTACATGTGACATCGACACTCTAGAGGTGTTGGTGAGTGCCCGTGAAGGCCGCTTACAACCCAATTTTTTGTATTTTTGGTTCCTTTTTTTAATCGAGCCATAGAATATAGTGTGCAATAGCTCAAAACAAGCATCTTGGCTAGAGGGACGTGTTGTGCTTCACAACCCTTGATTCAGTTACGTACAACCCTCGGAATCCTAAAACTAGTCTTTTCCTAGGTGGGGAGAGGACTAGAATTAATTAGTAAGTCCAAAGGGTGAGTGGGAAGGGGATGGTGGAGGATTTGAGGAACTCGTCCCACATGCCCTCCCTTCACTTGAGATCCTAGTCTTTATATATAAGGTAGTGTAAGTAGTATATCATAAGACTGAGGAGTGAGTCTTGGGCTTGGGCTTGGGGAATGATCTCGACCCCTTCCTTTTAGGATAATATTTTTTTTATTTTAATCCCCGAATTTCTTTTTGGTCCCAAATATCTCGAGCGTTTTTTCCCTTTTTTTTTATAAAGTTAGGCGTTCGCCGCACGCAATTTCAGTGGCCTTTTTGGGCCATACACACACACACTAAACCTTTACCTACTCTCTTGACTAACCTAACCTTATCTCCTCTACATCTAGCTACTCTACTAACTAAACTTAACTACTCTACCAACTACTTTGCTTACTACTAACTGACAGTGAAGCTACCTACTCTACTAACTGCTTACTCATTCACTAGCTAACACACTATTGACAGGGTACCTATTTAGCTGAAGTAATGCTCAGTCGGATTATCGAATTTTGACTGAAAATCGGATCCGAATCGAATTTTTCTCTGATCGAATATTCGGACTTGTTAAGTCGGATGTTCATGTCAGTTAGAGCAGTTATAACTGGTTGGGGATATAGAAGTAGTCGTGTGTAGAGAGGAAGGCCGGTGTATGAAGTTTGAGAAGCGGAAGATTTCTGATGTCTGATCTTGTTTTATTTCCTGTTCTTGTTAAGTCTGAAATGTTTGCTCAACTTCTACATTGTTTCTGATCATGAATTGGGTGTCCTTCTATCTGTGTGCTAGTATGTGTGAGAATGAAATCTTTGTGTTGTTGAACCCCAATACATTTGCCTATCCTGCTATATCTGATTCTGTTTGAGATAGCATTTGGGGTCGTTTGTGATCTTCTTGAATAATTATGTATGTCGGAGGGACATAGACGGACATCTCAAGTGTATTACACAAGGGCGCAGGCCCAAGCAGGCAATATTGATCCTTTTCAATATGGCCCAATCATAGAAGAACCGGGTGAAACAGATGAGTCTGAATTACAGCCAGAAAACCAAGTAGGAGAGAGTTCAGGAGTACCAGAGGCAGGTGGGGCAATTTGTTGGAGCTTTGATCTTGACAGCAAGATCTGCAAGAAGTAGAAGAAGACTTCACTTTGACCCATTACAGGTATCTACCAGGCAAAGACCAAGGAGAGTACCTCAGCCCCCTCCCATGGCTCAACCACCTCCTAACCCCAAGGTTAAGGCAGCAAAGTTTAGAGGAAAGTCTGATGAGGATGCTGATTGTCATGTGGCCAAATTTGAGACCAAGTGTTGCTAGGTACACGGGAAGAAAAGTAGCACCATGCAACCCGAGTTGGAGCAAGACAAGCCACCATGGTGTTTGCGATGCAAGGGGCAAGCTGTGACTGTGGATGTAAGCAGCCCGAAGGAAGAAGAAGTTTATGGAGATGAGGATACACCCGTGCGTACTCCTCAAAGTGCGGCCAAGCTCCAGCAACCTTCTCTGGAGCCTTTCAAGGATTTTAAGGTGCAGTTGGATTTGTCAGTTGAAGCAAATCTTGCATGGTTGCAGACCATCGGATTGCAGGACTTTTCTACGCTAGCATGGGATGAGTTGGAGGAATAACTATTATGCCAAGGCTCAGCTTGACATCATCAGGAAAACAAAGGCTATGATTTCTAGTACTGTCTCTCTTACCCCTAATTTGGTAGCTTAGGTGTTTAAGTTACCATCCAAAGGGAGTACCACCATCCCTAAGTGTTTTGAAATTTTGTTGAAAAAAGAGTTGGGTCCACTGAAGGTAACAAAAAAATACTACATGCGTAGGAATGTTCATTATATCAGAAGGGATGGTACCTTGAAAGGTTGTGCTTTTTGATTAAGTTTGACTACACGTCAAAAGAGAATTATGGACCACTGTGCTTTGCAGAACAAGGGGGATTTAATTCTCCTAAATGATTTTCTCATAATAATCAATATCTAATTCTCCTAAATGATTTTCTCATATTAAACTGATCATTTAATGTGGGGAAGGCCAGGGGAGAAAAAGCTAGAATATTGGTTAAGCTAGCAGACCGGCCACAGTAGGGATCCAAAGGAGGGAAAATAGGGATCCAAAGGGGGGGGGGGCATCTGCAAAAGAGCCATGTGCAACAATGTGCTAAAAAGACCCTAAGGTTCAGCCCATTAAGACTTCCAAAATGCTAAGGTTCCAAAATTCAAAGGTTGTGTCCAAAGGTCAACCCTAGGGAAAATTGGATGCTTTGTGTGTGCCCTAAAAGTCTTTGCACATCCCTACATGGGAAGGGGCGAGCCCTAAAGGTAGGGGATGAGAGAGAAAGCCACACACACACACACACACACAGGCTCCCTTTACACAAAGGGAATGAGGGACACATGTCAGCTCCCTAGGCCAGATGCCCACAAGGTGTGCCCAATTCCTATTGGAAGACCCTTGAAGTGGACCAATGAGAATTAAGCTAGAGTAAATCTAGTTTAATTAATTTAAAAACATTTAATAAAAGAAACCAATAAGAATTAAGTCTCCTAGAAGACTATTGGGCAGTCTCCCAAGGGGACCAATGAGCATTCAGGAGCCCAATGGCTTGCCTGATTCCTATTGGCCAGGAGGCAAAGGGGTCCAATGAGAGTTTAGTTTAATTATTTAATTACCTAAAGCTCTCAAAAAAGGGTAAAGGGGGACACATGTCAGAAGTCTATCACTTATGCTGCTTAACACCCATTGGCTTGACTTGGGGAGGTCCAATGAGGCAAAAGCCAGACCAATTTAGCAGAAAGGGCTCGCCCAAGAGAGAGAGAGAGAGGGGGCTGATTTTTGCTTGGCATTGACACACACACACTCACACTTGACCATGTGTGAAGAAAGAATACTCTATCTCCTCCCAAGCTTTAATGGAGAGCTCATCACCTACTCCAAGCTTGTGAGATAGAAGCTTACATCAACACTCTCTTGGCATGTGGATGCAAATCCAACCAAGAGCCAAGCTTCCATGCATGCTCATCTTCTCTACCAAGCTAATTACTAAGCTAAGCTATGCTAATATGAGTGATTATGTGAGGAGATGTACATCTTTCTCGTAAGATACTCCTTCTTCCTCTCAATCTACTCTCATACCCTGCTAGCTCTCACCATCTTTGAAGGTGTGTAAGGTCTTGGGTCTGAGAACGGGGATAATTCAAGTTGTATTTGATTAAGTGTTTTGCTTAGTGCATGAAGCTTCCATATTCATTGCACTAGCTAGTCTTGAAGGAACACAAAGAATTGTATTGTACAATGTCTCTCTTGATGGGAGAAACCATAATACAAAGCCTTTTGGAGGGGGGACCGGCTCCATGCAAATCCGGTCCTCAACTGTTTTCAATAGCTTAATTTCTCTCTCTTTTGAAAGTAGGGTCGATGCTATCTAACTAGGTGTTATGCTTTTTGTTGCTCTCTCCACCCAAGCACTCTTGTAATTCTCATTAGGAATCTATTCTAATGAAATGCCCACTATGTTCATGCTAATTTCCGCTACACATAAGTTATTAGGCCATTAAATGTTACAAAGCTGGATATTCAGAGGAGGAGGCTCTAAAGGCTATGCAGAATTCAGATATGGTTACGTCTATCCCAGATTTGGAGCTAGTCATTAAAGAGCAGTTACAGGGTGCAGAGCAGGCTGAGTGTTCAGAGAGACCAGGTCATAACATGGAATCAGAACTGGAAAAGAAGCTAGATGCTGATTCAGAATTGCAGACTGATGAAGATATTTTAGCAGAATTTATAGTTCTAGCTGGGGAGACTTCTGACCCAGTAGAAGTTTCAATTTCTGAAGTTGAAGCTGTTAGTGTTTTTGAGACTAAGGAGAAATGATGCAGCATTTAGTCTTTTAAGGCTGAACAGTAATTGTAGTTATTGGACTTTATTTTTTCATGATGTTTTGATCAAGGGATATATGGATCCGAGTCAGATTTGTATGAAATCCACCATCGGGGCGTTCCATGTGTTGACAGCGTACTTATTTAGCTGAAGTAATGCTCAGTCGGATTATTGGATTTTGATTGAAAATTGGATCTGAATTGAATTTTGCTTTGATCGGATACTCGGACTTGTTAAGTCGGATGTCCATGTCAGTTAGAGCAGTTATAACTGGTTCGGGATATAGAAGTAGTCGCGTATAGAAAGGAAGGCAGGTGTATGAAGTTTGAGAAGTGGAAGATTTTTGATGTCTGATCTTGTTTGATTTCCTGTTCTTGTTAAGTCTGAAATGTTTGCTCAACTTCTATTGTGTTTCTGATCATGAATTGGGTGTTCTTCTATGTGTGTGCTAGTATGTGTGAGAATGAAATCTTTGTGTTGTTGAACCCCAACACACACTAACTACTAACTATGCAAATTAAAAAAACTGTGTAAAAGCAGACATTGGCAGAAAACAAGCTATTCACTAACTATGTAAAAATTGTATGCAAGCAAACATTGGCAGAAAACAAACTAACTGTCTTATCTACTTACTCATTCACTACTAACACACTAACTACTAACTGTGCAAAAGATTATGTGCAAGCAGACACTGGTAGAAAATAGATATTATGCAGGAAATAAAAACTTGCAAAAAATAACTTCTTCTCCTTCCTCTTCCTTCCTAACACAAACACTCACAAAAGAAGCACAGAGTGCCTCTTGAGCTTAGTGCAGGGCGATTCCCCGGTAGCAACGGCAAAAATGTGGGCTTCTACCGCACATATCGAAACAAGGGACTTGCCTAACATTGTGTGTGAGCCACAAATGGATCCAAGCATGCAACTAGCCTAAACTAGTAAGCTCAAAGATGAAAATGGTGTGTCACTCACCGCTCTAGGCTTGCTGTTGTGGAGGATTCCTCGTCGCGAAGAAGAGGGAACCGATGCTGGAAGAGGGAGCCGGCGATGTGCCACGCTCAACCGCCTCGTCGCTGTCGTGCCACCACAATGCTCTCTCTCTCTCTCTCTCTCTCTCTCTCTCTCTCTCTCTCTCTCTCTCTCTCTCTCTCTCTCTCTCTCACTCTCAAGCACACACACACACACTAGTACACAAAAGAGACGGAGAAGGAGATGGAGCAAGAGCACTCTTCTTGCATTGCATAAATGAAAGAATGAGGTATTTTAGGTTTAGATTGACTTTTATATGGGCTTGCCCGTTCACATTTGGGCGCCCACACTTAGCCAATATTATCCAAACAATATAGGTTCCAGTTTTAGAGTGCGCCTCTCATTGGCGATCACTCTTAACCATTCCTACCTGATCGACAAGCCCGGCCAATAACATAATACACTACTAGCGGGTCCGACAAATCCGGCCCATGGCTACATAAAAGGTGGTTGCTTGGTGGTAACTCCTTATATATAAAAAAATATGAAAAGGATATCATCCACGCATTCAATGATCCAATAGTCCCTTGAAAATGGTCATTGTTTTAGTAAATACGAATGTCTTTTTTACGAGGCCGGCGCCGCTCATTCAATGTGGCTTCTGTTATCATTGAAATGGAAAAAAAACAAAAAACTGTTAACTAGTGTCAAATTTGAAGATTTTGACTGCCGCAATGTATTCAGAATGCCCCAAAATCTAAAAATCGAATGTCTACTTATTTTCTGACACCCGGAGAGAGAAATAGCCAAAAAGCCTATGAAAGAGGGTTTTTGTCGAATGGCGCACGAGGGCCACTTCAAACTTTTGTAAATGGGCCTATGTGTCCCGTTTAGCAAAATGTTGTAAATGGTGCACAGAGGCCCATTTACAAAAGTTTGAAGTGTCCCTCGCGTGCATTCGGCAAAAACCCTCTTTTAAAGGTTTTTTGGCAATTTTTCCCTCTCTGGGTGTCAGAAAAGGGCAAGTAGACATTCGATTTTTAGGTTTTTAAGCGTTTCGAACGCAATGGTGGTGTCAAAATATTCAAATTTTGGCACTCGTTGATAGTTTTGTGAATTTTTTTCATTTTAGTGAGATGATGCTGACAGAAGAAAGCCGGAGCAAAACACCTCTATAGCTTGCCCTCTCTGTCAGTTCGGGATCCCAAACCTATCCACTCAAACACCTACACTTACCACTTTGAAGACCATATTCTGCTGTCAACCCAAGCCTAGGTGCTCCATTAAACCACCAAACTGCACTCACTTGTGGTTGACCAAAACAGATAATGAATCCCTCTCTCTTCAGTTTTTTGTATAGACTTACTACATGAAGGCTTTTGACCGAAAGTGAAGCACTGAATTGCATACTTAGTAACACGAGCATACCACAAGACAAGATGTACAACGGACTCCCAATATAAATTTTCAATGCATGAGAATATAGATAGATGCTACTTCATAGCGGAAAACCTTATCCAGCTGCTGGAGAGATTGAATTGCATTCTGAAGTGCTCCCTCTTGATCCCTTTGCTTCCAAGGTGAGTCTTCAGCTATTGCTCCCTATGTCACTAACAGAACCTGGACACCTCCCTCTTGATTTAGTGGCAGCCTCTCCTCCCTTAACTTGAAACTCAGGTTGCCCCTACTCTTGCAGCACCACAAAGTCACTCTCCTTCTAAAAATGAGGGGCTCCCTTGGTTCTTTTAGCTGATAGTGTAGCTCTCTGCAGCCGCTCCAGGGGCATTCATCTCCTGGCCACTCTCGGCCCTCTGCAGTATTTGTGAGAACTTAGAGATTAACTTAAATGTGATTAATATCACTATTACTTAATATGCTAATGTCAAGACATAAGAGAGTGCAAGATAGAAATAGAGCAATGACAATAGATTGCACTTGAATGGAGAGTGAAGACCTTGTTACAAATGAGGGCAGCTAATGGGATTTATATACAAGTTGAGGGAGTGAGGATTATCCATCACATGGGAATTATAGGTAGGTGGGAATAGACACATGTTGAGACTTGCATAGGTAAAAAGGGGTCCATGTGGGAATTAGGGAATAGAGGTAGGTAGAAAGGAAGTCCACACTTATTATAATCATAAGTTACTTTTACATCCCCCCTTAAGGGTGGACTTCTCGTTGTAACATTGAGATTGATGAACAAAAGAGCTTTGTGAAGTAGCCATGTTGTAGATACATGCTATCCCCCCTCAATGAGAAGTTCATCCAGTAGGGATCAAACTAAAATTACAAGATGAGGCGTGAGAGATGTAGTCAATCGCTTGCAGAATCATGTACTCCGATGTGCCAAGAAGAGGAATGTCATCCGATGCGCCTAAGATAGCCATGCCTTTAGAGATTTTCCACATGTAGATATTGTAGTCTTGTTGTTGATTGAAGTCGCGAGCGACAAGGCGTGCCTTGTAGCGATCAACTGAGCCGTTGGGGTGGTATTTCTTCTTTAAGAGCCATTTGCAAGAGACAATGTTATGATTCTTAGGAGGTGGCACAAGCTCCCAAGTGTTATCTTCTTTGAGGGCTTGGAGTTCATCCAAATATAGCAGCATGCCACTCCTTGCTCTCGCTAGAAGCGAGGGCATCGAGAACAAAGAGGGAAAGGGCATCAAGAGGCTCTGGTGGATGTTCAAGAATCATTTCATCATTGAGGACAGCAGAGAAATTGGTGACTTCATAGATCTCGCGAAGAGAGCGGGTGCGACCATGCGAGCTAGAGGCGGCTTGGTCCAAGTGTATAGCCGAAGTGTGTTTCGATGGCGAGGTGACAGAAGTAGAGCTATGAGGCTTGACTTCGTCGACATCTGCTGGGATGGGAGTAACTGGCAAGGTTTCATGGGAGTTGCGGAAAAAAGGTGAGACCGGTAGCGAAGGTGATGGGAGCTCACGAGGTGGAGCACCGAGTGTCTGCGGTGTGATGGAAGTAGCGGCAGTCGGGATGGACGGTGTTGGTGATGGTGTCAACTGTGAGGACATGGGTGCAAGAGGTGGTGCAGGAGTGTTGCCGATTGGATGTGCATGAGAATGCGAGACACGAGGAGGTGGATGGGCGATGAGGAAAGGCCTTTGGATGGTGAAGGGAGGCTCAAGATTATGCCTAGAAGGGTGGGAAATTTGCATGGGTGTGTGTGTGGGTGAGGCCGTCAACAAAGATTGATGAGAAGAGTGGACTGGTGATGAGAATGTAGGGTGCAATTGTGGAGAAGATTTTCCTGAGATGATGAATTCTTCATAAAAGACGACGGTACGGGCAAAGATAAACTTCTGATGTTCTGGGATATAGAGGCGGTATGCCTTGATGCCAAAGCGATCACCATAGCTGACAAAAGTTGTGCGTTGAGCACGTGGTGATAGTTTTGATAAAGGTTGTGTCACAAGTGGGTATGCAATGCTTCCAAAGATGCGAAAGTGGCCAAGATGAGGTGGGTGACCGTGCCAGAGGGTGTAGGGTGTAGTAGTAGGATTGCGGGTGGATGGAATGCGGTTTTGAATGTAGCATGCAGTGGCGGTAGCTTCTTCCCAATAGGTGTCTGGGAGGCTAGCTTGAAGAAGCATGGCACGAGCAGCTTCAAATAGTGTGCGATTCTTGCGCTCGGCACAACCGTTTTGTTGTGGGTGGTCGGTGATGGAGAATTCATGTCGAATACCAGCAGAAAGACATAGATCTTTGAATGCATGAGAAGTGTATTCCCCACCATGATCTGTGCGGAGAGTTTTAATGTGGCAACCATGTTTAGTCTCAACTAATGCCTTGAATGTGCAAAAATGAGAGAAGGCTGAGGATTTCTCGGCCATGTAGTAAGTAGTTGTGTATTTTGAGAAATCATCTATAAAAGTAAGCATATACTTATTGCCAATGAGGGAGTTGACGGGCAATGGGCCACAAACATCAGAGTGGATGAGGTCGAGAGGTGCAGTGGCTCGTGATGATGAAGTGGGGAATGGGACATGATGTGCTTTAGCAAGAATGCATCCCTCACAAAGTGTGATGTGAGTGAGGTGCTTGGGAAGACCTAGTACAAGTTGGCGATGAGTGAGTTGGTGCAAAACATGTTGAGAAATATGTCCTAGTCTATAATTCCATTTGAGTGTGTTTTCTTGTGTTTTTATGGATGATGCAGATGCATGTGCAGGCAATGAGTCACCCAATGCATAAAGACGCCCAGTTTTGGGGACCAAAAGTGTGACATACTGACCATCTTTGTTTAGTGTCGAAATGTGGCAGCCTTCTCACACGAATTTGATGATGATGCCGTTGTCGGTTAGCTCGCTGACAGAGATGAGATTTTTCTTGAGACCAGGGACATAATATACGTGAGAAATAGTGGTGTGTAGGCCATTAGGTAGGTTAATGACAGCATCTCCATAGGCTTTGGCGAGCTGGATGCTGCTATCACCGAGGCATACTTCTAGAGGGTGTTCTAGATAAGTGATGTTGGATAGCCAGTGTAGGTGATATGTCATATGATGGGTGGCGCCCGTATCAAGTAGCCAGATATTGGGATATGAAGTAGCTATAGTGGTGGCATATAGTTGCAAAGGATAAGATGGGCTATCATAAGTAGATATATCAGCATAATGAGCTTGACCATAAATAAAAGGAGATGGTTGGCCATGGCGTGTTTCCCCTTGAGGGTAAGAAGGATATAGATTAGGGTGAGAGATAGGACGATTACCTTGATTGCGTGGTTGCCGGCAGTCCTTTGTGAGGTGTCCAAAGCGATGACAATTGGCGCATTGCTTTGAATTTTGGTGATTGTGGTGGCTTTGAAATTCCGACTTTCTTCCATAATTATTGTGTTGTCGAGGAGGGCCGGAATGTTGAGGCTTCTTGCCGTTGTAAGGGCGTGAGTTTCTTGTCATAGTGACAAGTGCTGTTGGCTTCTGCGAGCTACTAGTGTGGTCGCGAAGCGTTTCCTCCTGATGGATCTTGGCTACAAGATTTTGAAGCTGCAAGTTAGCCGTAGTGGCTTGTGTAGTGATAAAGGCTCTCCATGATGCAGGTAGAGAAGCCAATAAGAGCATACTTTGAAGCTCTTCAGGGATGGCAAGCCCTGAGATAAGTACTTCATCTAGAAGTATTTGCCACGTCTCCAAAAACTTGGAGGATGACTGACCCTCTTGCATGGTAGTGTTTACCAATTTCTTGATCAGGGAAACTTGGTAGACGAGGTCAGTGTGCTCGTAGTTCTTCTCGAAGAACTTCCAAATGGCACTAGCAGTAGTTAGCTTTTTCACCATTTGGACTTGCCGATCTTGGTAATGGAGAATGAGCTCCATCTTGGCACTATTGTTTCTACTATGCCAAGTATTATAGGTGTCAATGAAGTATGTTGAATCTTTGTCTTCAGGGTCTTCGGGGTGGTCAGGTTGCTCTTCGACTCCTGACGTGACATCCCAAAGTTGCAACTGCGTGAGGTAGAGTTCCATCCGAATCTTCCACACTTGGTAGTTAGTGCCGTTAAGCTTGTCGATAATGTAGCGACGCTTGTAGGTGGATGCGGAAGATGAAGAAGCTAACTCGGCCATCTTTCGAGGTTCCGGATTCCTTGAAAAGAATGGAAAGTGAGGCTTCGAGTGTGGACTAGAGAGATGGAATCTTCTTAGCGCTAATTAAAAAAATTAATCTTAAGTTCTAGTGATCTGATACCATGTGAGAACTTAGAGATTAACTTAAATGTGATTAATATCACTATTACTTAATAGGCTAATGTCAAGACATAAGAGAGTGCAAGATAGAAATAGAGCAATGACAATAGATTGCACTTGAATGGAGAGTGAAGACCTTGTTACAAATGAGGGCAGCTAATGGGATTTATATACAAGTTGAGGGAGTGAGGATTATCCATTACATGGGAATTATAGGTAGGTGGGAATAGACACATGTTGAAACTTGCATAGATAAAAAGGGGTCCATGTGAGAATTAGAGAATAGAGGTAGGTAGAAAGGAAGTCCACACTTATTATAATCATAAGTTACTTTTACAGTATTATCTCGTGAGCTCGTTCCAACACCTTCCCTTCTTGGCACTAGCTGTACAGCGTCGTACAAGGCCACTCCCCTCCTACTTTAGACCCCCTCTCCCTGGATGTGGAATGGCCCGGTTACGCTTGAAGACCCCTTCGCTTGGAGACAGTTGTTTCCATAGAGCTCTCCCCCGCTTCTCTCTATGGCTTCTCCTTCCTCTCAGTACTTGCATGTCCACTACCGTCTTAAGACTTATCAAGCGCGCTCGCCCAAGCTCCCCCTGTATTTTCCCGCTTCTGCAATGCATATCAAGCAGTGCTCAATGGTGGTAGTTTCTCCTCTTGGAGCCCCGAAGGCCTGCTGACCTGCAGCCTCCTTTACCGTCCTCTTGGCCAATCCTCTAGCAACCTTGGCTTGTGCTCTTGTAGCGCACCCCCTCGTTTTGCTTACTAGCAAGCCCTGCACTCAACCTTACGTGCTTGTCGAGCCTAGCTTTTATAATCCTCCTCCACCTGCTCCGAGCCCTGTAACTCCCGCATGCCCTAATCTTGGTGGCCCTTTCATCCCGCTCCTGCAGTGCCCTCTCTGAGCTCCTCTGCAGTGCCACCTAGCCTGGCCTTGAGAGCCTCTGGCTTCCCCTATCTGGTGATTGCAGCCCCTCTTCCCCCCTTTGGTTGCCCCTTTTTTGCTCTACCTGCGATTCATGGTGGCTTTTCACGTGCATACTATGCGTGCATACCATGCGTGCAATGATTGCAGACAATTCAAAAATCCATATTCTATCTCCTTTTTTTGCTTACTCAAGGCTTGATTCCCACCAAGGCTTCTTTGCCCACTTTCATACTTCGATAGGGAGACCACATTGACCAAAAGAATCACAAAGCAGGACATGGTATGCCGATGACCTATGGTAGCTCTATCCCCTTTGTTGGTTCCACCTCCACATGTTGCCAATGTCCAAGAAACACATCCGAGGGACCTCAAACTGGCATGCACTACCGGTCTCGCAATTGCTGCAGCCATCTTTGTGACGATACCTGACATCTCGACCGCGCTCTGGAAATTGTGGAGAAATTTCAAACGTGCTTGGTGATAGAGGAGTCCGTCTTTGGAATGCGCTGGTTGAGAAGAAATCCATCATCTTTGCCCCTCCTTTGTACGACTATTGTCGCAAACCACTTCCAAAATACACTCCTAGTTATGTACACATATATACAAGAGCAGTTTGCCAGGCGTTCCAGCATTGCTTATCAGCTTTTGGCCCATTCAAAATATGCCTGACATATCTTGTCAACCACCCCTAGTCTGCTAGAGCATTCATGCTCAGCAGCAACATCACTTTTTTCACGCATGTTAGCTACACCATATGTACAGTATATACAAAAGCATTATTCTTGATCATATACTCCCACCTGGGTTAAATGGGTAAAGCATGCACCATCCGCCTGTATCAAACAGAGACATATCCACTTCTTGGGAAGAGGTATAAACTACTACCATTTCATTGAAGATCGCATTCATATCAACCTTCATAGCTCCCCTACCATCACACACATCCACTAATTCCCTTGTGTCCATATCATCCATGATATGTTATGCGGCCTTATTCCCTGCATAGAGTTCAAAATCTTCAGCAAGAGTGTCAACACTTTGAGCTTTCTCTAGCACATACTTCCTTTTCTTGGCTTGTCTTTGAATTTTCAGGTTTCGCAACCTTTCTTGAGCCTTTTGGACATAGCCAGCCATAGATAAATTATCTTCTAGCAGAGGCTCATCGAAGCCCCAACCATCCTCATCATCATTACTACAAAACTCCCATAATCCTCACTTTGACTGCATGCCATATTTTGGTCACGATCAAAAGTGTCACCTATAGGCACCTCAATTCCACCAACAATGCCACAAACGTGATCGCTATCCATCTCAGCATCCCAAATGGGCCCATGTACCCACGACTCATATGGGTACCGTGACAACGCGTCAGATGGAGGGAAAAAAACATCATCCAAAATGTTAGTATGCATGTCCTCTACATCACAACAAAAATCATTCCAAGGCATATAGCTCCAGCACATAGAGCTAGACAAGCCCTCATCTCGACAATTATCCAAGCATGGATCCAAACAAGCTATAACATTGCTCTCTTTGCCATACATGTACGCAAAGCTATCCTCTTTCATGATATTGCTCACACATGACTCCTCATGAAGGTTTACATCATCAAAATACAAAACCTCATCATAAGCATGTGACTCAACCTCATCAGCACTACTAAAATCATCATAAGGAACAGAGGAGCTCTCGTGTGTAGCCCACAAAGAAGCACAAGATTGATCTACATGCTCAAAGCATCTGTCTTGCTTCAAGAAGTCAACAGTGCTCTTCACACCGAACAAATCTGTGCAAGCAACCTCAATGCCCAAGAGTCCTGGAAGAGTGCCAATGAACAAAAACGTTTTTGTTTCCACATCAAGGACTACATTCTCAAGCACTTCCATCTCCTGCTTCAGACTGTGAAACCTCCAATAATGCATATCCAGGTCTTTAAGATCTTGCAGCCGCAATTTCCCATCCTATCATTCATTCTAATGAGCATGTCATTGAGGACAATCATCTTTGCAACTTTATTTGCTCACCACTTGCCAATTGAAGGTACTTGAATCAATAGATCCTCAGTGGGGGGCACCAAAGCGATGACAGAAGAAAGCCGGAGCAAAACACCTCTATAGCTTGGCCTCTTTGTCAGTTCGGGATCCCAAACCTATCCACTCAAATACCTGCACTTACCACTTTGAAGACCATATCCTCCTGTCAACCCAAGCCTAGGTGCTCCACTAAACCACCAAAAAATTATGCACTCACTTGTAATTGACCAAAATAGATAATGAATCCCTCTCTCTTAAGTTTTTTGTATAGACTCAATACATGAAGGCTCTTGATAGAACAGTGAAGCACTGAATTGCATGCTTAATAACACGAGCATACCACAAGACAAGATGTACAGCTGACTCCCAATATAAATTTTCAATGCATGAGTGTTAACCCTCTCACGCATAGTCCTATCACCTAAGACGGACACCGTATTATTTATTTGGTAGAGTCAGGTACCGGGCTTGTCATTCCAATAGGAAAAGGGTAAGAGTGATCGCCAATGAGAGGCGCACTCTAACTCGAACATTCAAGGGTTAGTTGGCGAAGCATGGGCGCCCAAGTGTGAATGGGGCGAGCTCATATAAAAGTCAACTAAACATAAAATTCACTCATTCTTTCATTTGTGCAATTGAAGAGTGATTTTGCTCCATCTCCATCTTCTTCTTCTTCACCTCTTTGTGTGTGTGTGTGTGTGTGTGTGTGTGTGTGTGTGTGTGAGAGAGAGAGAGAAAGAGAGAGAGAGAGTGCGATCGAGCATTGCGAAGATGGCACGACGGCGACGAAGCGGTTGAGCGCGGCGCAGCGGCTTCTCCTTCTTCTTCGCGGCGAGGAATCCTCCACGACAACAAGCGTAGAGCTGTAGTGACACACCATCGCCATTTTTGAGCTTACTAGTTTAGGCTAGTTACGTGCTTGGAGCCATTTGTGGCTCGCACACAGTGTATCGGCAAGTTCCTTGCATTGACACGTGCGCCAGACATGCACATTTTTGGCGCCGTTGCCGGGGAAATGTCATACACTAAGCTTGAATGGCACTCTGTGCTTCTTTGTGGTGCAATTTCAATTGTAGGAAAGGTAGGGAAGGAAGGTGTGTGTGTTGAGAAGAAGGATTTTGTTTTTCTACTGTGTATTTCTTTGTTAATGAGGTTTTGAAAGGTACTGTGTTTTCTCTGTGAAAAGGTGTTAGTATTAAGGTTGTAGATCCATAATGTTAGTTCAGTGTAATGTAAAGTACAGTAAGTAGGAAGTAGATCTGTTAGAGCTAATGAAGTATGTTAGTGTGTAACAGTAGGTGTATTAGTTGTAAGTAGGAAGGTAGAGTATGTGAGTGTGTGCTCATGCACAGGCCGCGGCGACCTTCTCCCAAAAAAAACCAATATAAAAAATTTAAAGGTAGGACCAGGATCGGGAACATCTCACAGACCCAAGCCCAAGCTCACGCTCAGGCTCAGGCCTCAGTCGCCCTTTATAATTACGTATTTTAGCCTCACATGTAGCTAAAAATTAACTTTTTTTAGGACCAACGTAGCTTCAGGTGACCGAACGTTGTGTTGTAAAGCACACCGCAACCCTCTGAGTGATACGCTCATTTCGAGCTATCACACACTTTAATCAAAAAACCAAACATTAAAAAAACATAAAAAATGAGTGAAAACAGACGCGTAAAAAAGTAAGCGGTTAACCTTCGAGGTTATTCGCCGACGCTTATGGGGTGCCAAAGGCACATGCATCTGTGCTCTGGTCGTGTGCTAGAGACGGAGCAACAAGAGAGAATTTCAACTTACGCGAGTTCTCAATATCCACCTACCTTAGGTTCCGAACTCTTGGCAGGGACCCAAGGTAGTACAAACCAAGACCCGAACATAGCGGCTAGTGACTCTTCCTCTGACTATGACGTCATGGAGGGTTTTCCAATGCCTAATCCCGATAGCTCAAGCCAAGACATGCATGCCATGGGCCCGCGGTCCGGGCCGAGCGTGCTTAGCCTCTTGAAGGAAACCTTTAGTAGAGCCACTCACTCCGAACATGGAGCTAATGATGTAAATGAGGGGGGTGGGGAAGTAAATTCTCCATTCATGACCAACGTAGACCATATGCCCTTAGAGAATGTGCACGTGAATACTCCATTCACTGCACCCTCTGACTCTTTAGAACTATTCCCCTCTGAGGTTATATTACTTGATGGTAGAAGCCTTGCCGAAGTGCAAGAGGTTAGTGGTATATCCTTCAGCAAGGGAAAAGGAAATCGAGAGCTTACGCAAGGTGGAGCAACGAAGAGAGTTAAAAGCGAAAGCCCCTATGTCAATATCCTTGCTAGGAGAGCAATCAAGTGCTCCTGACTTAGCAACCGCTAAGGGCCAACCCCTAGAAAATAACATTGCATCTAGTTCAAAGGACACCCCTAGCACCTCAAGCTTAGATGGAGTGTTCCTAAATGAGAACTGGGAGTACGAACTACAAACGGAAACTCTAACCGACCTATACACAGGTCACACCTATCGCGTGGATTGGTTAGATGTCCTATAATCCACAATGGGTGCTACTAGTGTGGAGGATCAACAACAAAGAGTTTGTGAGGTCATCCATAGGGTCATTGAGTTAGAGGGACAGAACAAGGGGATCAACATGCCTTCAACGGGTCTCATGAGATTCTTGGATACAGGAAAGGCTAAACAACCGACCTTATCGCAAAGGGAGACTCCCTCTGTAATTCCGATGGATCCCCCATATGTTGTTTCGCCAGGGGTCTCGGTGCAATCTGAGCCCACAAATGATAGCTTTACCTTTCCAAGTCTAGCTCATCGTTCCCTTAATGACACCACGGCTACCATGCCTACCCCAATGATGGGCATGCCAAGAAACATGCCATGGACCTCATTTGTCAGTAAATCACCACTACATGTTAGCTCAATGCCTGCAATAGTACCTACAAGTGTGTACCAATCGTATGCACCTATGGGTCATTGCACTCATGTAGTCCCTACTCCTCCCATTGTTTCAACTACCTATGCTCCACAACCACAACACCCAAGCTCTTATTTTCATGGGACTATACCGGCTAGCATTAGCATGTCACATTCGACGTCTGCTATGCTTAGGGCCACCGATATGAACCTTGGACCACCACATGGCACAACATCGTACCCAACGTGGAACCCAAGGGCTTCCTATGCGCCAAGACCAATGCCAATACCTACTCCACATGTAGTCTTTGGAGCGCCTTCACGCACAGTGCCTGCTCACTTAGGTGACTTGGCAACATTTGCTCAAGCTATTGGTCGATGTATTGCTGAGAATATACGTAACATGCCTTATAGAGAGCCTAGAAGTAAGGGAGTACAAATAGCCAAGCTCACACAAAAATTTAGTGGAGACGGGGATGTGAGAAAGTATATCGAAGTGTTTGAACAAATATGCGATTCTCTAGGAGAACACAATGACCTGCATACGAGTAATGCTTTAAGCCTAAATTTCAGTGGAAAGGCTGGCGATTGGTATAGAACCCTAAGGGTGGAAGAAAAAACGATTTACCCTACTGTTAGGAGACTGTTCTTGAAAGAATACATACAAGAGGGAGTGCTTTGGGGTGTAGCCTCTCAACTCCAGAAAGCCCAACAAAAGGAAGGAGAGTCGGTGAGAGACTTTATAAGTCGCTTGAAGAATTTGAATTCTCGTTGTAATCCAAATGAACGCTTCAACAATAACCAAGCCAATGACCCTAAAGCCTATTGCTAAGGAGCCAAAGATATTTGATATGACTTTAGCAGATCTCACCAAGGCCATTCAAGAGAGTCCTAGAGACAATTGTGCTTCGCAAAACAATCATATGTATCCAAGAAGGGAGCAACAATGGTGCTCAGTATGCTATGGATGGCATAGTACCAGTGAATGCCCTACTTTTAGAGTAAAATTCAATGGGAATTGCAATGCCTGTGGGAGGTATGGTCATCAAGCTAAGGATTGCATAGTATTTAAGCGCGCGATGGCCAATAGACCAACCTTAGCATGGACAAACACACCCGAGTGCCTGCATTGATGTCGGCCCCACCTCTTGAACAAACAGCACAACACATGGTCCCTAGGGCCCAAAATGTTGTTCAAACAACACCCTTACCACCTCCAATGCTATAACCGCAACCACCATATCCGAGAATCACTTCTACGAATCAAGTGAGTTGTGAGTCATCTATATTGCTTGTTTGGAAGGCTGTGAGGAAGATATGGACCCTAATATTGCCTATGGGATTGATGTGCTTGAAGAAAGTCCACAATACTACATGGACGACTATTGGGGACAAGTCAAACCTGTATATGAAGTAGTTGCTCTTGTGGCAAGAGGCCAAAATATCAATTACACTGCTAAGAGACCACCTCTTCAATGCCATGAGTGTGGAGGTCCACATCGTGTAGCCGGGTGTCCTATTAGGCTACAAAAGAACGCCACACTAATGCAAACCAATCAAGCGAGCACGTCTACAATGCTGATACTCATGTGTAATCGATGTGGCATAGATCGTTTGATTGCCCAATGTCCAAATAATCCAAATGCACCAAAGATCATGCCATTAAACTTGATTGAGGTTACCAAGGAGCCATCACAAAGTACACATGTGGTACCAGTAAACATACTCACACGATCGATGCTCAAAAAATAAAATTATATTCTTGAGGAAAGAGACACGGCATCAATTGCCCAATCTCAGAAAAAGAAGAAAACACGAAGGAAGAGATCACAAAAAGTAGCAAAGTCAGACCCCAGTTCAACGACCAACATAGGGACTGGTGACGACCCCATATATATGAACAACGCTGAAGAGGATTCTGATTCAGGTGAAACCATGGAGATCAAAACGACCACTAAGATAGAAACCAACAAGGAAGATATTCATGAGCCACAATGGCCAGGATCCAAGAAGAAGATAGGAACTTATCCAAACCCTACAGAGGAGATCGAGCGAGTCAAGCAATTGAGTTTGGTAGAAGATACCCAAAGGGATCTAGAACCAACACCTAGGCAGATCTAGATTACAGACACAGTGTTCCCTACGCAACAACAAGCTCACCAAGTCCATAGAACCTTAGCCATACCTAGTGTCATCCAAGAAGAAAGTGACTTAAAGTCATGGGAAAGTGGGAGTACTCACTTCTTGATGTAAAGGATGGTTACAGAGGGACTACTTGATCCTATCGGAGAAATGGAGATCCCATCTTCCCCATGTCAAGGGACTAAAGCCCAAATGGTGCCGCTAAACATTGCCAAATTGATGGATTTCATGTCTTCAGAAGTTAGAACCACCATCATGTCCAAACTATATAAAGACCCTGAGCTAGTCTCAGCTCTTCGATCCTTCCTCAATGGAGAACTGAAGTTTGGGCTATCACAATTTGCACAGATGGATGGAGCTGGGGAGATGCCAATAGAGGAGGAACACTTAGATCCACAACCCAACCTAGATGAGAACCTTGTTATAGAAATACATGTTAACAAGTTGGGACAATACTTTGAGGGTGATAAATCCAATGTGACCATACCAATCACTACTAAGGGATTAATTGTGAAGGAGATCCTTGATGGTGCTGCTAGGGTTAGCATTGTGACTAAACATTGCTAGGAAACTATGGGAAGACCTCACCTTGCGACCACAACCATAGTAGTGAAGATCGCCAATGGGTCTATTGTTAAACCTATTGGGATGCTAAAAGATCTCAAATCAAAGTCATTGGACATAAAATAGAGTTACCTTCATTATTATGGATTTCTCCAAGCACACTATGGCATCGGAGATGATCCTAGGACGTCCTTTCATGAGGGAAGCAAAAATGGTGCATGACTGCTCTAAAAACCATGTCTACTTGCAGTTCCAAGATTCTGTCATTCGAGTGGATCTTGTAAACTGGTAGAGCACATCCTATAGGAAACAGGTTTATAATTGATCATAGATCTGACACCACGGTTCACTCGGCGCCATTGCAGTATTGTTACACATGTAAAGTAGACATTGATGTTGGGAAAGATTCTCCTTATATAGATGTACTACCTGGGATGACTGAGTCGGCCAATATGGATTGGGTCCACCTAGCAACAACCATAGACACTTAGGGAAACAAGGGGACGACCTGGGTAACACCTGAGGGGGATGAAATGCCACCACTCGTACCCTTAAATATGCTAGAAGCAATGCATATAGCTTCTGACAAGACTCATCCTAATATAACAAAGAAAACATCCAAGTGGGTCCCTAAATCTTCTTTAGCAATCATAGCTAGTGCTAAAAAACAGAAGCCTTGTAAGAAACGTCCCACTCGCTCCAAAAATTGTAAGGAAACGTGGTGATGGATACCTAAACGACTATTGGAAGCCCAAGGCTACTATCAAGGAAATGATCAAATCTGGGTGCCAAAACGTAGATTTTGTTCTTACTTTTCACCTGGCCCATGTGAGCCCAATCCTGTAGCTCCAAAACAAATTGAAGATCGCGGAAAGGAAAAAATCACGGAATGCTACACACCTGCTCCAGAGCTAGTTTGGGTACCGAAGAAAGAACGATTTGTTCCACCTAGCTCAGGAACTGGGAAATCAAATCAATCTTCTTGCTCTTCATTTAGTTCTTATACGAAAATAGAAGCTTCGACACAACCTCCACTTACCATTGTACATATCCATACAAGCAAGAAATGGTTTGCACCTCCCGTTGTAAGTTCCCCACCTACAACAATGTTGCAAATAAAATCATGGGAGACTACCTTACCACCCTTGCAACTAGATGAAACCCATAGGGCGGTCGAAAACTATTGGTTAAAACCTTCACCCATAACAACTTGGAACAGTTGATTTCAAAAGGTGACGACATCATTCCAAAAGGTATGAGGAAGGGAGGAGTGTTTGCTGACATCCATCATTCACTTGCTTCCTTCTTAACCTTCCTCCCTAACCTCTCAATCTCCAACCTTAGGGAATCTATATATAAAGCCTTATACTCACAAAAACAAGATAAAAAAGTTAAAGAGCAAGAGCCATCACACAAAATCATAAAAACACATTATGCACAAGAACACGACCCTTGTAATATTTGCACTCTATTTGCATGTACAAATATAGCTAGTACGCTAGAGTCATCCACTCCTGCCTTGGGTGAGAGGTACCCTCGTTACTTTTCACAAATGTTTCACATGGTCTTTCCGGTGCTTGCCTGTGAATGGGATTTGGTAGGTACGCTAACATGTGAGAGGAATTTCGAGGAGTTAGAATGGCTGATACGTCTCTTGACCACGACTGATCCATACTTAGTAGAGAGTGTATCTCCCATTGCACAAGCATATCCTTTTGACCAAGATGACTATACGCGTCTAGTGACCTTCTTAGCAAACATTTGTGCCTCTAATGATGAAGAAGATTTACATGATTATACGGATGGCACATATGGTCTCACGGATGATGACTTTGTTTTTTGCGATGACGAGGATACGGGTTTAGCCTTAGGGTTTTTCCCCAATCTCTACAATATCCTATTTCCTTGACTCTCTAGGAGGAGTGCAAATAATTAGGTTAGGGTTCCTTATGTTTTTTAATTGTGTTGAATAAGCTTTGGTACACCTTTTCCCACTGATGTGCCTCCTAGAGGTAGTCTTTGTGTTTTCTAGTGCGTACAGGAACATGTTGCTCTTGTTAGGATTTAGACCTTCATGGAATCTTTCTCTCATTCACACTTCAAATCAAGCGCGACCATCAACACAAATAGGTGTTTCTGGGGAGTCAAAGAAAAGCAAATAATTCAGGCGATGATTTCATGAGCAATTCCTTTTATCGTAGCTTAACTACAAGGTCTTCTAGGTATAGCCTCTAGTCAGCCCTCGGACATGAAATACTTGGCTCTTGCGATTAAACAACTTAATTGACCATAGAAAATTGAAAATCTTACCCATGGTATTACTAGTCGATCTTTAGTGCCTTTCGACTGTTACATTAGCGACCCCATACTTGTTTAATTTTTTATCTTTACAAATGTTTATGCGTTTGATTATATTTCAATTTAATATTTATTGCTGACAAATGGTTTAAAATTCTGTTACCAATCAAATTGTCTGCCTACAACTGCATATGCTTTTAAAATGGATATGAGAATGCAATTACTGTACCAATGTTGTTTGATTTTGCAGTGATTGAAGAAGGCTAAGGACATTCATCTCAAATGCTCTTCCACCTCAAGAACCAGCTTCAACTCAATAGCTTCCGAGGACGGAATCTACATCAGGAAGGGGGACATGTTAACCCTCTCATGCGCATTCCTATCACCTAAGATGGACACCGTATTATTTATTTGGCAGAGTCAAGTACCGGGCTTGTCGATCCAATAGGAAAAGGGTAAGAGTGATCGTCGATGATAGGCGCACTCTAACTGGAACATTCAAGGGTTAGTTGGCTAAGCATGGGCGCTCAAGTGTGAATGGGGCGAGCTCATATAAAATCCAACTAAACCTAAAGTTCACTCATTCTTTCATTTATGCAATTGAAGAGTGCTCTTGCTCCATCTCCATCTTCTTCTTCTTCACCTCTTTGTGTGTGTGTGTGTGTGTGTGTGTGTGTGTGTGTGTGTGTGTGTGTGTGTGTGTGTGTGTGTGTGTGTGTGTGTGTGTGTGTGTGTGTGTGTGTGTGTGTGTGTGTGTATATGTGAGAGAGAGAGAGAGTGTGTGTGTGTGCGATCGAGCATTGCGACGACAGCACGACGGTGACGAAGCGGTTGAGCGCGGCGCAGCGGCGGCTCCTTCTTCACAGCGAGGAATCCTCCATGACAACAAGCGTAGAACGATGAGTGACACACCATCGCCATCTTTGAGCTTACTAGTTTAGGCTACTTGCGTGCTTGGAGCCATTTGTGGCTCGCACACAGTGTATCGGCAAGTTCCTTGCATTGACACGTGCGACAGATGTGCACAATGAGAATATAGACGGATGCTACTTCATAGCGGAAAACCTTATCCAGCTGGAGATATTGAATTGCCTTTCGAAGTGCTCCCACTCGACCCCTTTGCTTCCAAGGTGAGTCTTCAGCTATTGCTCCCTATGTCACTCACAGAACCCGGACACCTCCCTCTTGATTTAGTGGGAGCCTATCCTCCCTTAACTTGAAACTCAGGTTGCCCTTGCTCTTGCAGCACCACAAAGTTGTCCTCCTTCTGAAAATGACGGGCTCCCTTGGTTCTTTTAGCTGATGGTGTAGCTCTCTGCAGCACCCGCTCCTTGCATTCATCTCCTAGCCACTCTCGGCCCTTTGCAATATTAGCTCGTGAGCTCGTTTCAACACCTTCCCTTCTTGACACTAGTTGTACAACATCGTACAAGGCCACTCCCCTCCTACTTTAGACCCCCTCTCCCTAGATGTGGACATTGCCCGATTAAGCTTGACGACCCCTTGGCTTGGAGACAGTTGTTTCCATAGAGCTCTCCCTCGCTTCTCTCTATGGATTCTCCTTCCTCTCAATACTTGCATGTCCACTACCCACGTAAGACTCATCAAGCTTGCCTCAACCAAGCTCCCGCTGTATTTCCCCCCTTCTCCTTCCCCCGCTTCTCTCTAGGGATTCTCCTTCCTCTCAATACTTGCCTGTCCACTACCCACGTAAGACTTATCAAGCTTGCCTCGCCCAAGCTCCCGCTGTATTTCCCCCCTTTTGCAATGCATATCAAGAGTTCTCAATGGTGGTAGTTTTTCCTCTTGGAGCCCCGAAGGCCGGCCGACCTGCAGCCTCCTTTACCGTCCTCTTGGCCAATCCTCTAGCAACCTTGGCTTGTGCTCTTGTATCGCACTCCCTTGTTTTTCTTACTAGCAATCCCTACGCTCAACCTTACATGCTTGTCGAGCCTGGCTTTTTTAATCCTCCTCCACCTGCTCCGGGCCCTGTAACCCCCGCATGCCCTTCTCTTGGCGGCCCTTTCATCCCGCTTCTGCAGTGCCCTCTCTGAGCTCCTCTACAGCGCCACTAGCCTGGCCTTGAGAGCCTCTGGCTTCCCCTCTCTGGTGATTGCAGCCCCTCTTCCCCCCTCAGGACTAAGTGGCACGGGAATAGGAGGGTGGGATCTACAGCCGGGGGATTGTGGGCCGTAGATCTGGAATGCGGGTACCCTAGATTACTTTTGTAAAAAGTAAACTAGGGTACCCTAGTTTTGAAAGTAAACTAGGGTACCCGGGTTTTGAAAGTAAACTAGGGTACCCACGTGGGTTTTGAACCCGTGACCTCACCCATGAGAGGTGCACACCCTAACCACTACGCCATGCGCGCGTTGTGAAACGTGGGGACCCTAATTTACTTATAACATTTATGCACAAGGGCGGCAGCGGAAAGTAATCTAGGGTACCCTAGTTTACTTTTTATAATTAAAAAGTAAACTAGGGTACCCTAGATTACTTTCGGCGCCGCCACTGGGATGTACGGCCCACAATCCCCCGACCGTAGATCCCACCCTCCCATGCCCGTGCCACTTAGTCTGAGGCTCTTCCCCCCTCTAGTTGCCCCTTTTCGGCTCTACCTGCGATTCATGGTGGATTTTCACGTGCATACCATGCGTGCAATGATTGCATACAATTCAAAATTCCATATTTTATCTCCTTTTTTTTCTTACTCAAGGCTTGATTCCCACCAAGGCTTCTTTGCCCACTTTCATACTTCGATAGGGAGACCACATTGACCAAAAGAATCACAAAGCAGGACATGATATGCCGATGACCTCTTGTAGCTCTATCCCCTTTGTTGGTTCCACCTCCACATGTTGCCAATGTCCAAGAAACACATCCGAGGGACCTCAAACTGGCATGCACTACCGGTCATGCACTCCGAGAAATTTCAAACGTGCTTGGTGATAGAGGAGCCCATCTTTGGAATGCACTGATTGAGAAGAAATCCATCATCTTTTCCCCTCCTTTGTATGACTACAGTCGCAAACCACTTCCAAAATACACTCCTAGGTATGTACGTGTATATACAAGAGTAGTTTGCCAGGTGTTCCAGCATTGCTTATCAGCTTTTGGCCCATTCAAAAAACATCTGGCAACGCAAGACACATTGAATGAGCGGCGTTGGTCTCGTGAAAAAGACACTCCTATTTAATGAAAAAGTGACCGTTTTCAAGGACTGCTAGAAAATTAGGTTTACTTATCAAAGTATCTAGTTGTCTTTTTGGACATACTCAATAAGTGCAAAGGTGTTTTATGCAAATTTTCTAGAGAGAGAAATAGAATTTCTTAGAAGGCCATCCAAATTATCTTCGAAATCTTCTAATGGGAGGACCCCCAAATCATCAAGAGGCCCTCGTTAATCTATATGATTTTTTTGAGGTGCTTCAAGATTGAAATCCAAAGGGCTTGCTTACCTTGGAGTTGTTCGCTTCTCATATAAATGTGGCAGAAATTAACTCCTTATGATGCTAAGGGGAGAGAAAAACTCTGGATGGATCTTAGGGAGCAGCCTATTGAAGGTGACTGGTACATTATTATGGGAGACTTCAACATGGTTGAAGCGAGCAAGGACAAGACAGGATCGGCTAGTCTATTTGCTGGTGCTGCAAAATCCAATCGCAAGCACTCTGAGAGGCATGGGTGCTGATCGATTTGTGGAATAAGGTCCATGGAGTAGCTCTCCAGGCGTGACCTACACAAGCCTCCATTATGCCAACACGGTGTCCCGTTAGGACAGGTGCTACATCTCCCATCAGGTGGACTGTCTTCCCTCATTTGTGATGCTAGATGTTGATACTTCCAAGAGTATGTAGGATCACTTTCCCATTAATTTACACATAGCCAAGGCTAAGAATGATGAATGTTCCTTGGAGGGGAAGAAGAAAAGTTAGTCTCAGGGGAGCATCTCTTTAAGGACCCCCTCTTCAGGTCATTAACCAAGATGGCCCTCTGCAAGTTGAGGCAAGATGTGGGAGCCACCAATCCTCAACCCTGGCATTCTATGGTGCATAACATCCAATCAGCAATAAAACAAGTAGGGCCCAAAGTAAAAAAGGCTCAAGAGGATGCAAACAGGGAGCTGAAGAAAGAAGTAGGGGAACTAGCCAGAAGAAAGCAAGAAGGAAGATCTCTTGAGGAAGAGTACAAAAGATGGATGGAGGCCAAAGTGCGTCTTGCATATTTGCAAGTTGAGGAGATCGATAAGACCTAACCGCTAATCAGAGAGCTAGCCCTCAAGCCCGAAGCCGCTAGCCAGGCTCATTTTTTTTAGAGCTCTTAAAGTAAATTCAACAAGGGACTCTATCGTAGCAATCATTGGCGAGAGGGGGAACACAGTAAGAGACCAAAATGCTATGGATAATCTCATGCTCAACCATCTTAGTCAAATTATTGGTCAACCAGAAGTCTTCACTCAGGAGGTCTTTTGCTTGGTACGATCAAATGTGATTTACTACCATTTGAAGAAAAAGCTGTGGAGATGCCAATTTCTATCGATGAATGTTGGACTGCCTTGCAGGCGATGGGGAAGGAAAATTCCCCTAGGTGGGATGGACTAACTGTCGAATTCTTCAAAGAGTTTTGGGAGGATATTAAAATCTTGATAGCACAGGTAGCTAACAGGGCTCTATTGGAAGGGCATTTGGATGCGAGCCTGAAAAGAGGGCTGATCAAACCTATTCCCAAGTTGGTATGTTTCTCTTTGATGAAGTATTGGATGCCCATTTCCTTGATGTCATTTGCGTACAAGATCATTGCTAAGGTGATTGCTCTAAGACTGGCTCCAACCTTGAAAAGAATCATCACCCCCCACCAAAATGGATTCATAACAGGAAGGCCAATATATTACGACATCTTGGCTGCCATGGTTAGCATTGAATATGCTTCTTTCACCAAGAAATAATGTGTCCTCCTTCAGCTCAACCCGAATAAGGCTTATGATAGAATCACATGGTCCTACATTGAGGCAGTCATGAAGGTTTTAGGCTTTGGACCCAGAATGTGTGCGATAGTTTTCACGCTAGGGGAAGGAAGTCACTTTGAGATCCTCTTCAACAACAAGATAGTGGGATGGTTTGAGGTCAAGAGTTCGCTCAAGCAAGGCTACCCCTAGCTCCGCTACATTTAGCTATTGGCTCTCACCCGTTGGTGACTTCACTTGAGGACAGTGCAGCAAAAGGGGAAATTCAAGGTCTCTCTCTAGCTAGAGGTAAATAGCTGCTTGCGAAGCTTTTTGCGGATGACTCATTGCTCTTTCTTCAAGCCAAGTCAGAAATGCTAAAAAGAGAGATTGTCAGCTCTTTTTCTTTGCCTCTTACTCAATGTGTAGTATTGAGAAATCAAGATTGATTTCTCTCTCAAAAAGGGACTCGTTCAACCCCACAGGATGGTCAGGAGAAGTTATAAGCAAGGGAACTGTGTTTAGGCACCTTAGCGCTCCACTTGGGGTGGGCATTACAGATAAGCAAAGATTTGACTGGCTATTGACCAAAATAAATAGTAAAATGAGAAGATGGAAGTTTGTGCTCCTCCCCTTCCATAGCTGAGCCACAATGATTAATGCGTTCATGATGTCGTGCATTGCGTTTGTGTCGCCGCTGCTAAAATTGAGCAAATCCAATTGGAAAATTTTCTTGAAGCCTATCAAACAGTTTTTGTGGAAGAGAAACATGAAAGCCACAACCCCTTGTCAATGGTGGGGGAAATGGGAATGGGTAGCAAGACCTAAGAGTCAAGGCGGAATCGAGATTATGGACGCCATGGTGTATGTAGAAGCCTCTTGTGCCAAAAAATTTATCTCTTTGACGGAAAAAAATAGGAATGGGCTATCATGGCATGGGATATGCCAAACAACGCAAAGCTTGCCTCAAAAGGTGGCATATGGAAGAAGGCCATTGTGCCAAATAAGATTTTGGCACCTTTCTGGACATCCCTAAACCTTGGCGGCTACACAAGGGAGCTAGCACAAAAGTGTAACAAAGCAGCATGAACCCTAGAATGGGGGGAGAACTTTAAATACTTCAAGGATTCCTCCCGCAATTGGTCCCCCCTAGCTCTCTAAACTTGGAATGGACTCCTTGAACCCCTTTTGGAGGGAGGTTGCACGGCTGATTAGAAACAAAGGAATTTCTAAACTCTTACATCTTTGGGATGACAAAAGCTTTTGTAGGAAGGATGTGGAGCTAATGGTGTTGCAGCATAAGTTGGGGTTATACGAAAGGATTCTGATTAGTTGACTCTTGGAAGTGTTTTCATCCTCATTTCCACATGCCAACGGAGAACAATTGGATTGGAGAGCCTAGCATTGGTCAAAAGACAAGGTGTTCCTGCTTCCCAAGACCTGGAGTACATATATGGTGCTGGTGTACAAAACAGATTGGTTTGCCCCACTCAACAAAATCTGGAAGAAAAACTGGTCATAAGAAAAATTGGCCGAAAGACAAGGTGTTCTTGCTTCCCAACATATAAGGAGTTGGTGTACAAAATGGATTGGTTTTCCCCACTCAACAAAATTTGGAAGAAAAACTAGTCAGAAGAATGTTGGCAAAGGAGTATTAATACCATTTGGGAGATTAAAGGGTCGGAATAGATAAAGATATGCATCTATTGGAAAGTGTTGTGGGGATCCTTGCCTACTGGGATTAAGGTGCACGCTAGAGGGATCGGCTCTGACACTTGCTTTGGCTGCTGCAGGATAGCCTGTGAAGACCCCCTTCATCTATTCTGCCAGTGCCCTACTTTGCGGGGGCTAGCCGCTAGGGTTTGCAAATGGGTAAGAAGGACTTGGAAGATCATTTTCTATACGGATGACCTGATCTCGGGAGGGTGTGGTACCCAAAACTAGGCCGTTTTGGTGTGCACACAAATTATTGGGGCAGAAGCATCTCAAAGTCTATGTGGAAAGAGTTTGAGAATGTCCAAAAGCGTTTTCTTACAAACTTTCTCCAAGTGAAGACACAAACACCATATATCCTCCTACTTCTTGAGTCGCGATGTCTTCCAATTGAGGTTATGGGCATGGAAAGGGTTGTGGAGTACATGATAAAGATGTGTCAAAACCCCTCACATCGACTTCCTACAATTGCATGGGAAGCAAGCAAAAAAGTTCAAAAGACGCATAAAAGCAAGATCTTGAGCACGGGATGGATGCAAGACATAAAGAAGTGGTTTGGGAGATGGGATGCATTACACTTGCTACATGATGCTTCAATTGACTCCCAAGTGAATGAAGCTTTTCTACAACTCCAATGTATTACGGCTTGGGAGAAATCCCATGGGTCACGCTTCATACATTACACCACCCATATTGCCCCCAACTACAAAACCATGTTCTTCATTGAAAGAGGAAACCGTACTCACACTTACATGCTTGAGCCTATCCCCTTGTCGGCGATATGCACTATCGCAGCCATTCGGCTTATCTCCCATTTCCTTCCATGTGAGATAGGGCGTTGGGCCAATGGAGAAGAGTCAAATCGATTGTGGACGTTATGCTCACTGCAAGTTCGAGAGTTTGAGTACCACAGACTACTAGAGTGCTCAGCTTTTGGTCACATCCGAACTTGCTTCTCTCACATTTTCAGCCATAACTTAGACCTACACACTTTCCTCTCCGAGCCAAAGTTTGGGCTCTCCATTGCGACTCTCATCACCACAATTTTTGGAGCATCAAGAGTCACTCATTAGCCATACACATACTACATCACATGTAACTTGGGTCCCATAGGTCATATTTGACCTCCGGGGATGATAATAAAAATCTCTCTCTCTCTCTCTCTCTCTCTCTCTCTCTCTCTTCAACACTAATCGTTGGAGGCCTGGTTTGACCCTTGAATTGAGTAATCACATTAGAAGCCGGTCTTCCCAGACTTAACATTAAGCAAGTGAGATCATAATCATTCTCTGCATAACCCTCTTTGCCGCTTTCCTCCTTCACCTCCACACTCTACACACAACTTTCGAAAAAGTAAAATTTTCCTACACCTACGGCTTTAACAAATCAACTACAGAAGCTGTGTAAATTAGAGAAGCACTACAAAGCTCCCCGGGCGATGAATCTCTTCAAGCTAGTCATGAGGGGAAGGATGCTAGCACGCTTAGTAGATTGATGACGTCTGCCTCCCATTGCAATTGGGCATAATTCTACTTAGGGCATGTTTAGACTGCCTCAGGCAACAAAAGCCCGCCATGTATTTTCCTGCTTGCCTATTCACACTGTTGCCTAGATCTCTCAAGGGTTGCTCATTTGTCAAATAGGCGATGGAGTTGAGAGGGAACTTGCCGAACTAAGGAGCATGCACCATTTGTCTGAGGAGGTGGCCAAAATCCCTCCCCTTATTATATAGACATTCGCAGCATCTGCATGTACTTTGACAATTAGATTGTGGATGACTTGCACTCTACACACAACTTTAGAAAAGAAAAATTTCCCTACACCTTCAGCTTTAACAAACCCACTACAAAATCTGTGTACATTAGAGAAGCACTACAAAGATCCCATCGATGAAGCTCTTCAAGTTAGTCATGAAAGGAAGGACGTTAGCATGCGTAGCAGCTCCATGACATCCACCTCCCATTGCAATTCGATGTTATTCTACTTAGGGTGCATTCAGATTGCCACAGGCAACGAATGCTCGCCATGCAGTTTCCAGGCTTGGTGGCTATTCACACTGGCACCCAGAGCTTTGAAGTTTAAAAAGGGTTGCTCATTTGTCAAATAGGTGATTCCTGCAGTAAGTTGAGAGGTTGCAAGATTAAGCCTTGGCCGTGTTTTGCACTGAAAAGCGATGAGAAGTGCCTCTCGTCTGAGGATGAAAACCCGCCCGTGTTGTTGGTAGCTCCGAAAGTCGTTGCTCTGCTTTTCAGCGAATGATTTGCTGCCAGCTCTGCAACTCGCCCCTGTTTCGCTTCCTCTTCTTGGGAGTTTGAATCGTGGCTTAGGGTGGGTTCAGACTAGGCGGCGGAAGAAAAATGGAAAGGGGCGTCGATCCTCCATGGTGAAATTTAATCGGTTGGAGTTGAGGCACTCTTCCACCGGGCCATCCATTTTTCTTCCGACACCCCCCCCCCCCCGGAAGAGTTGATGGCCTCTCTCAGCCCCCTTCACTTTTTCACCTTTCCTCCTCCACACTGTTCACACTAAGCGGTGGCAGATTTATGAAGGCTTGTTTCTTCCGCCGGTTCAGTCTGAACCCAGCCTTAGTGGCCACGATCTCTTGGGCCGCCCCCAACATTTTCTTTATCTGATGGTGGCAAGTGTAGCACACACACACACACAGAGAGAGAGAGAGAGAGAGAGAGAGAGAGAGAGAGAGAGAGAGAGAGAGAGAGAGATGCCATGTTGCAACGGCAAGGAAAAGAGAGGGGTATAGATTCAATGCATGGTATAAATTTATAACTACAACTAAAAGAACCAAAACCTCAGACGTGGACACATTTCCAAGTTAAGAGAACACTATGATCATAAAGCAAAAGATGTTTTTGTCCATGCTCTAAGTCTTTTGCGACTTTTTTGAGAAAAATTTACAAGAATACCCCTCTAATTTGTGGAAATCCCCAAAATACCCCTTAAATTTCAAAAATGTCCAAAATACCCTTGTATCTACTTTTGTTGGATTGTTCAAGATTTTCTAATCTATATTCCTTTTTTATAATTGAGATCCGTTAGTGCTTAGAACGTAATTTGTCACCAATTACCTCGTTAAACAAAACAATTGTGTCTATAAATAATGAAGCAGTTCATCTCCAAAAGCTATATAACCAGCTCAAATTCTTTTTCTTTTTTTTTTGGCAAAACTCACAATTATGAGTGATTAGAATGTCACAGAGAAAATTACGGATCAACCTCAAACCCATGCCAAGCCTTGAGGTTCTGAGATTACATCAAGCTGATAAACCATTATCAAGAACACTGTTAAGGACTTGTCCGAATGGCCCGAGCCAATCATCCGAGTTGTGACTTTTACCTATCACACATATAAGCTCCTCACTTTCTTGTACAACCACTAAGAAGCTAGCCACAGACAAGTCGTTATCAAAGATACGGCAGTTCCTGCCCTTTAGATATTATAAAAGAAGCAAAATCTAACAATTTGGGTACCAGTTCAAACTCTACTTTTAGCACCTTGTATTGATAGACAATCGAGCTTCTTATGAAAAGCTACAACTCTTTTGTTTTTGGAAATATTTAATCTCACAACCATGGGGAAAATTTGAAGGGCATTTATGACAAAATATTGAGGGTACTTTGAAAATTCTTGAAATTTGAGGGGTATTTTGGGAATTTCCACAAATTAGAGGGGTATTTTGAGAATTTTCCTTTTTTTTAACCCAAAGTTTGTTCTCTGAAACCATCGTGTGTATCGTTAGTGCTACGGACTATGTGGGATAGCCCTACTTGCCAAGTAGGGCTATCCCACATAGTAGGGCATTGCAAGGCGCTGCCTGCACTGTCCTTTGTGCTTTGAGAGTTGCAAGCCATGATGAATTGAGAGGGGTGGGCTACATGTTGCTTTTTGGTGTCTACTACAGGCAAGGCCGCGGAGTGAGGGAAGGAAATGGGGGAAGGACATAGTGATGACGAGGGCCGTTGTGATCAAATAAGGCCCCATCTCTCACACTCAAAATGGGCATGCCTCCTGAATCTAGATGCAATCATCCATGCATGCAACTTCAAGGCTGAGGGTGGTGCCTTGTCAGGAGTGGGTCTTCTTGCCCTGCACCACCGAAGATCAGAGAGTGGGCCCTCCTTACTGTGCATCTAAGAAGAGAGAGTAAAAAAGGACCTTCTTGCCTTGTGCACCAAAGAAGATCATAGAGTGGGCCCCCGACCCTCCTTGCCCTGAGAGAGAGAGAGAGAGAGAGCTTGCAGTCTTTGGGAGAAGCAGCTCGACTTTTGTCACACACGCACAACAGAATGAGAGAGATGGAGAGTGGGGGAGAGATGTTGCCTCTCATGGCTTCTATTTTGCACACACAAAATGAGAATGTGTGTGTGTGTGTGTGTGTGAGAGAGAGAGAGAGAGAGAGAGAGAGAGAGAGAGAGCACGTACTCACATACAACAGCTGACATTGAGCAACGCTTGATTTATTTTCAAATGGTTTGTCTACAATGTGTACATATAGTCTATAGCACCGTGTCCTTTCTCTCATGATCTCTCTCTCTCTCTCTCTCTCTCTCTCTCTCTCTCTCTCTCTCTCTCTCTCTCTCTGTGTGTGTGTGTGTGTGTGTGTGTGTGTGTGTTCGCCTGTGCGATCGATGGGCTGCAAGGGGCACTTGTCGGACTAAGGAGCATGTGCCGCGTGTCCGGGGAGGTGGCTTCTGTTGCACACACACAAAATGAAATGTGTGTGTGTGTGTGTGTGTGTGTGTGTGTGTGTGAGAGAGAGAGAGAGAGAGAGAGCGTACTCACATACACAAAAGTTAACATTGAGCAACGTTCGATTTATTTTCAAATGGTTTGTCTGCAGTGTATATGTACAGGCTACACACCGTGTCCTTTCTCTCCTTATCTCTCTCTTTGCAAATACGAGCAATCTGTGTGTGTGTGTGTGTGTGTGTGTGTGTGTGTGATCGTTGGGCTGCAGGAAACACTTACCGGACTAAAAAGCATGTGTCACGTGTCTGGGGAGGGGGTCGAAATTCCTTCGATACTATATATAGTACTAGTACCATCGGTCGCCTTCGGCAGCCTCTCTCTCTCTCTCTCTCTCTCTCTCTCTCTCTTATCGTGTGCACAAGGGCTTCTCTCAATTTTGGAGTTTAACTTTCAAATCGTAGAGATTTCGACACATGTAAAGGACTACCTCTTTCGCCATATTATGTTAGTTTAGATGGTTGGCTGTCTTTGACGGACTCTCTCTCTCTCTCTCTCTCTCTCTCTCTCTCTCTTTTTCTCTATATATATATATATATATATATATATATATATATATATATATATAGCATACACAAGGGTTTCTCTCAGTTTTAAAGTTTAATTTTTATATTGTATATTTTGACACGTGTAAAAGATTGCCTCGCCATATTATGTTAGTTTAAATAGATAGAACGATAGAAGTATAGAAGGGAAATCAAGTCATGTCTTTACGTAAGACTTTAAAATGAAAGGACTCAATTGACAAATTAGAACCCCCCATAGGATCTCAATGGTTCGTATGAAAAGAAAGGTTCAATCAAAGTAGACAATAAATAAAGTTCTGAATGTTCTAGTTACTCTTTTCTCCTGTGGAGCTTGTTTTAGAAAGCCAAAAAGGACGAGACAGTTAAGCTTTAATATTTAAGTATCGAACTAGTGTTCACGCTGGCACTCTAAAACATATGTGAAGCTTGGCACTTTTAGCCCTTTAGAATTTTAAAAAATAAAGTCATGTACTTATGTAAAGCTGTGAAATGAAAGGATCAAATGGACAAATTAAAACCTTTAAAAGATTTGAATTGTTCATTTTCGAAAGAAAGAACCAATCAAAGTGAAAAAAAAAAAAGATTGAAACGTTCACCCAACTCTCTTCTTCTCTAACACTTGTTTTAGGCAGCCAGAAACAACCACTTGTTTTAGGCAGCCAGAAACAACACGTAAATGTCTTGGTTGGTGATTATCATCTTGGTTTTGAGAGGTATTCACACAAGGTATCCTCTGCAAAAGAAACAAGTAAAAGGATCACGACAGCTTTCAAAAACAATAAGAAAGTGATAAAATTGTTAGGTTGAATTAAACTGGTATCAGTGTTTGGGAAAGGATTGCTTCAGCTTAGTCTTGAGTCGATTGAAAATCGAAACTAGCTAATTGCAAACCATGGTAAACATAAGAAAAACAGATGAAATATGTGAGAAAGTCGTCCAAAAATTTTACAAATGTCAAAATTTATGCTAGTATTTTCGGTTTTCTTTTTTGTGAGGAAGAAACTTGATCAACAGCCACTTAATAAAAGAGATTTTCTCGAACGTTAACACTAATTGAGATCAAGCTATAAAATGCAAGAAATGTAAAACCATGTGAAGTTGTGAAATGAAAGGTGAAATAAAAGAACTAATTAATATATATGTGTGTATAGAATTTATTAGAATTATGCAAATGGAGCTTCACTTTAGCATTCTAAAACAATAGAATGCCAAAAAAAAACATACATGTCTTTGTTTAAAATTTACTAAAATTATGCAAAGTGAAGCTTCACTTAAGCATTCTAAAACAAAAGAATGCAAGAAAAGTAAAGACACGTGAGGTCAGATCAGATGTGAAATGATAGGTAAGTTTCCACCATGCATTTAAAACAATGAAAGTCTCCCTAACCCAACACAACACTAAAGGTTTCTTTTAGAAAGCCAAAAACAAGGTCATATGTAGTAGACGAGGGCACTATCTTTTTCATGGATATTTAATTGAGCTACCAAGCTATTATATCTTTAAATAATTGATATATTACACGCCTCTCATTAATGATATAGTTGTAAATGCCAATTCTTTAACCTCTACAACGGTTTTGTATTCTTAGTCCCCCTCTCATACTCGGGAAGCCTGTTCAAAGCTTTACAGCCACTTCAAAAACATTGCAGTACCTGTTTTGAGCATTATGTACTAGATCTGTGGGCTTCGCACCTTGCTCTTGCATTAATTGTAGATGCCATTAGTGAAGACATGGATATTGCACCGACAAGTCATAGTGACTTGTATTTGTACCATAGATTCAACTCCAATTTGAAGCACTCAAAGAGCCTTCTCATTTGCTAGGCTAGGGACAGGCATTCTACCATGCTTGTCATATTGGTCTAGCACAAAACTGCTAGCACCAGGGTCCAACCCAAGAATATGCTTTACTGCTTCCAAAGATGTCACAGAGGTCATGTTATCTACTAGCAAAAACACTTTAGATTTTGAAAATTTAATCTCTTTCAGTGTGTAACAAAGCTGCATCATATAAAATTAGGCATGAATATATAAACTTGTCCTCACTCCAAGTAATTAGACATGAAGGGAAGCAATTTCAAAAAGGTGTATATAAGTAATTATGAGAGGAGCACCTGCACAAATTTGAAAATAGTAGAAAGTTCAAGCTTGCATCGAAGTCAATTAGGCTCGGCATGAAGAACCTCTTCCACTCGATGAGCAATTCTTCCTCAGTAGGGTCATTACGCAGCTCTAGGTGAAGCGTCTTGCCCCCAAAAAGAGTACATTGATGCTCACATAGATACTAACAAAAGGTGGACTTTCCACTCCCATGAAGCTTGTATATCCCCATGACGTTTATAGCACCTTTCAGTTGCTTGAACTTGCCAACCACAAGTTGCACTCCAAGAAAGACCACAAGATTGATCAATTATATAGGGCACGAGGAATATACTGTTAAAAAATCAAGTCACGGGTGTTCATCACCTCAGATACACAAATATGGTACATATTAATGTCCTATATAAATGTTTCAAATGTGAAGCACTCGCCATAAAGATTGAAAAAACACCATTAACAGTATGTATTCACATCTGAGACATGCAGATCATGCCTTGTAAGCCAGAGTAACCATGTCTCATGAATGTTGGCATCATCCTAAGAATGACTAAGTATATTCTCTCAATGAAGTGGTCCCCCTCCTCAGTCACTCAAATATGTGTACTTTCCATTTGGGATGAGAGCTTTCTGAAAGCATCGTGCCAATTCAACAAATTGATGTAGGAGTCTTCCTTTGCAAGACATTGTCGGCCAAACTCCTTGTCCATAATCCATTAATCATCCTTGTAGAGAGAGAGAGAGAGAGAGAGAGAGAGAGCACTAAAAAAAAAGGAAGAAGCTTCTAGATAGCGCACATTGTGTGTGTGTGTGTGTGTGTGTGTGTGTGTGTGTGTGTGTGTACACACAAGGGCGAGCGTAGGAGAAGAAGAAGAAGAAGGAGAAAACACACATGGAGAAGAAGAAACATTGTCTACAAAGAACAAGAGGAACACAAAATGCAGCTCCTCATACACACATACCCCAAAAATAGGTAGCTTGTTGCATGACTTGGTCAAAATTCCTTCCTCATAGTCATAGCCCCTAATAACGCCACTTGGAAAATACCAAAAATAATTGTCACACGACACTTTTTCATTGGCTAAGGCCCCTATGGCCATGCTAGCAAAATTTCTCTCCATAGCCTTACGGCAATGCCAACAAAGGAAAGGAAAGCGGAGGCCTTTTCGGACATGGCACGAAGCAAGACAATTGGAGGGGACACATGTGTGTCAATCAATGCACGCTTGGGTAGATCGCCGATAAAGGCGTGGAGAAACAGAGAACTTGAGAAGCATGTGAGCTCACACATCGTCAAGAGCAATCCCTAAGGGGGAGCAACATGTGCTTGAACGAGGGTGCAACGGCTACGAAGGCTCCCTTTTTTTTAAATATGTTAGATGTTGCTTTGGTGACAACGAGCTCGTAGAGGCAAGATGATTATCGTAGACGCTTTCATAACCAATTTAAACGAGGAACGGAGTTTGATTCATGACTGATGTTGACAGTAGTGCCAGTAGAGGCTGGAATGAGAGAATCTTGAAAGATACTATATGATGGAAGTAGGATCAAGGAATGGAGCCAGCATGCAATTTTAGGGACCAAACTAGTGTTAATTAGTAAAGCCATCTATACTATATATAATCTATACTAATAGATAATGTTGGGGGGGGGGGGGGGGGGGGGGGGGGGGGAGAGAGAGAGAGAGAGAGAGAGAGAGAGAGCGAGAGAGAGAATCTTGCCCGTTTTCTCACCTTCAAGAGCTGCTGTTGGCGATTTTGTGTGTGTGTGTGTGTGTGTGTGTGTGAGAGAGAGAGAGAGAGAGAGAGAGAGAGAGACTAAGAAGAAGAAGAAGAGAATCTTAAATGCGTTGAGGCTCATGCGTGTGCGTTCTTGCTTGGGCAGTAGAGAGAGAGAGAGAGAGAGAGAGAGAGAATCTTGCCCATTTTCTCACCTTCAAGAGCTGTTGTTAGCGATTTTGTGTGTGTGTGTGCGTGAGTGTGTGTGTGTGTGAGAGAGAGAGAGAGAGAGAGAGAGAGGAACAAGAAGAAGAAGAAGAGAATCTTGCAGCCTCCGCCCATCGAAGGGAGTAAATGCGTTCATGTGTGTGCGTCCTTGCTTGGACAGTTGGTTGAGAGAGAGAGAGAGAGAGAGAGAGAGTTTTTTCACCTTCAAGCGCTACTGTTAGCTATTTTCTGAGAGAGAGAGAGAGAGAGAGAGAAGAAGAAGAAGAAGAAGAAGAATAAGAGAATCCTGCAGCCTCCTTCGCCCCTGTGTAAATTGAGTAAGTATGAAGGTTTTACATTGCTCCTCTTTTTCTCACCCCACCCTCAAAAGAAAAAGGAACATCATGCGCTTATCACAAATCAATAAAAACTTCTTTCAAAAACTTAGCAAACTTACATATTGATGCTAGAGCACACGTCTCATGGCGATGTAGTACGTGCTCGAATTTTGTTCCCTTGGGGGCAATTAAAAAAAGAAGATGCAATAGAGAGGTTCAATTGCTCTTTAAGCAAGTGATGTCGCCTCCACCATGGGAGCATGCAGCACACGCTCGAGTTCGATTCTATCAGGAGCAATTAGAGAAAAAAGATGTAGTAGAGGCTCAACTATGCTTCAAGCAAGAGGCATGACCTCCTTCGTAGGAAGAGTGTATGGAGCACGCCACATCTAAAACAACAAAGATTATGAGGCTCTTCGGCATAAGCAAGCGGCACGACCTACTTCGTAGGAGCAACATTGGGTGATGCAGCACATGCCCGAGTTCGATCTCCTCAAGAGCAATGAAAGAAAGAGATGTTGCAGAGGCTCAACTACATTTCAAGCAAGCGGCACAGACTCCTTTGAAGGAGCAGTGCATGGTATACATCACAACAAAAACAACGAAGATTATATGGCTCTTTGGTAGACCAATATTCGGCATGGAGGAGGCTTCAACTCACATGCCCCCTATACACGAGACGTTAGAAAAGATTTTTAGGCTCTTTGGGCATTCAATCTCCCTCATGCAGGAGGCTTCAACTGATCAATATGTTGTCCCACCGCCACATTGTTATGCACCCTCTGCTGACCTTCGTCTCAGCTGCTACGATACCAATGACGTGGAATAAGATGATATGTCAGTAAAACGAAGTGCCTCATAGGTTGCCAATCTCTTCTCTTCAAGCAAGCGGACAGTGCACCTAGCAACACAGGGACGAACGAGAGAGAGAGAGAGAGAGAGAGAGAGAGAGAGAGAGAGAGAGAGAGAGAGAGAGAAAGAGAGATTGTATTATCGTCCACGGAGGTCAAATATGACCTATGGGACCCAAGCCAAAACATTACAAACGTGGGGGGTTTTGGGGATACATCTCAGTTAAGGACTGAGGGTCCAAAAAGAAGGTGAGAGATAATAAGATGAATAAAATCTATGCAGAAAGGGGTGTGAAGGGAGCGGGTTTGGGAGTGCGAAACTCTTGAATAATGGCTTTCCCTCTTCGGTAGACTGCCCATTTCCCTGTTGCGCGCGCTTCTCGCACCTTTTGTAGTTCTACTTTCTTTTGCTTGAGTTGTGCAGGTGTAAGATCTTCTGCAAACCATATTTTGGTGTCCTTGAGAATCCTTGATTGCTCAAGAAATTTGATTCGGTCCGCCTTGGTTTTGAAGGTGTAGATTGCATGATTGGTGCGAGGTTCGTGTGTAAGAGAAGTGAGGGTTGCCGGATCACACTGTACCATGGGGATTGCGGATTGGATGCGGGCAAATGACTCGTGACTGAGGTCTCCCTCCCCTTTCCAATCGCTTGGGAGCCCTCCAATGCGAACATTGAGGGCGATTTCCTCTTGCCGTTGCTGTTCACGTAATGTGGAGGCCACGCGATCTTCGAGCCTGTGAGAGATTACCTCTTGTATTTGAGTTTTGACCTCCTTTGTGACGGTCGTCTCTACTTCTTCTTTTGCCTTCGTGAGCTTGTTTTCGATCTGCTTCAGCTCCTCCTCCTTGCGATTCTCTATTGTGGCAAGCCGAGCTTCGAAAACTGTTAGCCTTTGTTTCAGCTTGTCATTCTCCTTACGGAGGTTTTCGACTTCGGCTTGGAGGCGGGTGATGTTGTCTGCCTTGGGAGGTGTTGCTACGACTCCAGCGAAGCTGAGCTTACCTCGGGACGAGGCCCGGGTAGCCATGGATGCCAAGGGTGAGTTGCTTGGGACCTTCTCAAATCAGTCTCCTTCTTGAGACAGTCACCTTAGGTCGAGGTTAAGGCCGACTTTCTTGTGGTTGAGGTCAGAAGGCAAGGGTGAGAATCACCTTCACTCACACAGACCCTTAGGTACACAAACCCCTTAGGTAAAAGGTTAAGGCGGTTCGATTCATAAGGTGAGGTAAGGCAGGTTGCCGAATGCGAAATGGAGCAGGGCACCACCGAGCAGAACTGCCTGACGGGGGCGGAATTGGGCAAGGCAGGTTGCCGAGCAGGTTGACAGAGGCGGAATCGGGCAAGGTCACAGATGACCACGCAGGGCCAGGTCGCGCAGGAAGCCGAGACCAGGCCGCGCAGGGTGAGCCGGGACCAGGCCGGTTCGATCTAAGTTGGGAGGGAGGGGGCGAGCTAGGGCTTGATGCCCCCCCCCCCACACACACACACACACACACACACAGAGAGAGAGAGAGAGAGAGAGAGAGAGAGAGAGAGAGAGAGAGAGAGAGAGAGAGAGACCCTCTACTAACCTCCGGCTCACCTGCTGCTACGATCTTGACGATGTGGAATTAGATGATCTACCAAGGAGATGAAGTTGCAATTTAGCTGCAATCTTGCACCATTTACACACGCAACCCGCTATGAGAGAGAGAGAGAGAGAGAGAGAGAGAGAGAGAGAGAGAGGAGTGCATGCAACCTCATCCATATAACAATGAGGCAGAGGATCAACCAGTAGTTGGAGTGTGGCTCCTTGAGATTCCAAAGGTTGCAGTCTATAGCTTGCAACACTATCGTCCAACCTAACACTCCGACTACCCAGTACCCACGTTGGCTATCGTGGCCCAAGGTAGGCCCACTTATACACACTACCCAAGGCTCATGCAACTCAGCGCTCTTCACATACGAAAGGCTTCAGGCGGCCTACTTTATTATAAAAAAAAGGGGCTAGGGCCTTGGTGTTGGCTCTCGAGTCAGGTAGTCTAGATGCATGAGGTGGCCCGTTTTATTAATGGGCTATGGTAGCCTTGGTGATGGCCTTCGAATCCGGTAGTCCATATAGGTGAATAGGTGAGAGGCTCCAAGCGGGAGGAAAATACCTCAGGCGAGAGAGAGAGAGAGAGAGAGAGAGAGAGAGAGAGAGAGAGAGAGAGAGAGAGAGATGAAATGAAATGAAATGATATATTAACGTCTTCAAAAGGCCACAGTGACCTATGAGACAAAAGAGTTCACGAATGGTGAGTCTAATATGATGTGTGTACAAGACTAAAAAACTGAAAATTGAAAAACTGAAATTGAGCTGAGCTAAAGTGAAATGGGATGAAATGAAAGGCTGAGATGTTGGGATCAAGATCCTATCTTCTGATATCCAACATCCGTCTTTGGCGAAGCTCATCAATGTCCTCCTCAATGAGTACTCTGACTGGGCGTCTCTCATGTCGTGCCAAAACATTCCGGACCCTCAGATGCAGCTTCCACTGATGTCTTGATGACCCTCGCAGTCGTGGGCGTCTAAATCTCCCAAGCTCAGTGGCCCTATCAGTCAATGTACCTCTGGTATAGGTGGACTTTGAAGTCTGTTGTGATGCCTGCTCATCTGAATGCCCCATATGTAGTCTGAAGAAATCAGTGATCTCCCTCTGTGAGTGTCTCCTACTGTTTGGTCTCCTCAAGAGGCTCTCCCTATGTTTGTGCAGCTCCGATAATAATATCCCAAGGCATCTCTACTCCTAGTATCTCATAACTTTGGCCAGTGGTCCAAAACCCTCTCTGAATAGGCAGTGAAAGCAAGGGGTTTGAGTATAAGAGGGGCCATGCCGCCACCGAAGGCGACGTCGTTGTACTAGTTGAGTTTAAAATTTTCAAGAAAGGAGAGGGCATCCATGTGTCAATGTCTCCTTCATTTCAAGAACCTTAAGAAACATTTGGTTTGAAATGTAAAAGTGAAGGGTAAGTAGAAAGTGTGCCATGGTAGAAAATGAAAAGACTTAGTTTTGAGAAGTGTGATAATAAAAAGTGAAAATGAAAAGACTTGGTTTTGAGAAGTGTGATAATAAAAAGTGAAAAGACTTAGTTTTGAGTCGTGGCAAAAAGTCACAATACTTAGTACTATATATATATTTATTATTTAAACTCTTTAGCAAGGCCATGAAGTTTCACTCAATCCTTCAATTTTGAAGTGAGATTACTTTTGTTTTTGTAAGGGTGGCTTTACTTTAGAGCTTGGGAAAATAACGAGCAACGAGCTATGCCACGTTTGGATAAGTTGGTACGTCTCGAACGTGCGTGCGTGTGTGTGTGTGTGTGTGTGTGTGTGTGTGTGAGTGAGTGAGAGAGAGAGAGAGAGAGAGAGAGAGAGAGACATGTGGCACATCGCAAGTCTGATAGAGAGAGAGATCATGTTTCATCTTCTACGGCATCGCCATGTGTGTCGCAGGTCAGAGAGAGAGAGAGAGAGAGAGAGAGAGAGAGAGAGAGAGAGAGAGCCAATCCCATTCAGTCTTGATGAGGAGTGTGTGTGTCTATTTCTATTTGAAAGAGAGAGAGAGAGAGAGTGCCATTGATTGGCCTTGGGCTTGACAGAGAATGCCCCCTCCTTCCCCCCCCCCCCCAAACTTGATCATGAACGTAATCCACCACTTACTTCATGTGCAGCTTCTCAAATGTTGCTGCAAAACAGGCCTCATGTAGTTTGCTCTATCAACACCCTGGCTACCAACAACTGATCCGCCACGAGCCCCACACCCTTATACAATCTCAATCATCTGCTGGCCAGGACACCAAGAGTCTGGATCCAATACATGTCCCACTTGCCACAAGCGCTTGCTGAGCCACCTTCTTCTCTACCATTGCATGTCCGCCACCCTTGATCCCAACGAGCTCCATTTTTGCCTAGCTGTGGCCCTCCATACCACGAGAGAGAGAGAGAGAGAGAGAGAGAGAGAGAGAGAGAGAGAGAGAGAGAGAGAGGGAGAGAGAGAGAGAGAGAGAGAGTCCCACATTCGTCTCCACACTTTCTTTGTCTTTTTTAGGCCAGTCAACAGATGCTATAATATTGAGAGCTCCAACGTGATCATCCAAGCTTTTTATCTTTCCCAAGTTTTCACATCTCGAACTCCTGACATAGGCATGAAAAAAGGGGTTCTGCAAGGGGATAGGTGGCGTTGCCTACTGCTACAATGCTCATGGCAATGGTCATGCAAGGTGGGTCTTCGATTCAGTGTTTGGGAAAATGTGCATCAGCTTAATATCATGCCGTTTTCAATTTCAAAAATACCGGTTGAGATCAAGGGGAAAAGGAAAATTTATGCCCCAAAATAGAGAAAAATAGAGTAAAAACCTACAAAATAAACCTAATTTTCTACATTTTCTCTTGGAAAAGGAAAGAAATTTTGTATGTTTGAAAAATAATTTTTCCAAAAACATTGATGCGATTGCATTGGAGGATTGTCATTGCAAGTGGAGGGTATTGGCCTTTGTCTTGGAGTTGGCAATCCTTTGCTCATTTGGATCCTCCTTGGTGTTGCATACTTAATGTGAGCCCTTTGCCTCCCCCTAGAAATGATGACCCCGGTCTCTTATTGTAGGGCTGCCTCCATGCATGTGCCTCCATTATAGGAATGCCTCCATGTCATTTTGCTTACATTTAGAGCCTGGTCACTTTGGAACGGCCTTCCAGCTTTGTTTGCAAGTCAAGAAAACCGGTGGCTTGAAAGATAAATGCTTGATTTGACTGAGTGATGAGATAGATCTTGAGCAAGTTCTTGCTAATCGAGAGGGCCTCAAAAGTCAACCATGTGAAAGGCTATGCCCATTTCGAGGCTCTTAACTACCACGATTAGATAGGTAGAGAGCGAAGAGTTGGCTCGTGACTGGGGAAAAAGTAGGCTCGCTGGTACACGTGACCAGGCTCTTAGCCTCTCACATGATTCATTTTAATACTACAAACTAGACATGCAGCCTGAGAGAGAGAGAGAGAGAGAGAGACAGAGAGAGAGAGGGAGAGAGACGTTTTTCTTCCTACTGACGTGGTTTGAGACCTGTTAATCTTGAGACCGACTAATCTCTACTCTCCTCTATTAAGTTTAGGCAAACCTTATCCAATCCAAACATTGTTGGCAACAAGTCGTCGCGTTGTCAATCTACAAGACTATGGAGAGTAACTACACTTCATTAGTTGTTCGATCTTACACTCGAAAAGGTAGACAAATTGTTGATCCAAAAGATAGATTTGTGCTTGGTTGATGAATGTGGAGGGCACTTAGACCTTGTGTATTGTCACTGATATTTTCATCTAGAAAGTAGTTATAGTGATGGTTGATGTTGGGGTATAGGCGCTTGTGCCTTGCCCGGCCGCCCAGAGTCTGGGCGCCCACTGACTTGTATACCTTATACATAGCATAAGTGTATAGGGGGCTGCTCACTCTTTTGAGTCTCCCCACCCACATCGTGTGTGTCTCCTTCTCTCTCTCTCACTCTTTGTCTGTGGTGCTCCCCGATCCCCTTCAATTGGTATCAGAGCTATGGTGACCGCGGAGAGCACGACGGCTTTGAGAGCTTCGAGGCAATAGCTCGCTCGCTCTCGACGGTGGAGTTCGATCGCGGAGTTTCACGGAGAGCGATTTTAGCTTGAGGAGCATTGTCTTTGGAGCTTAGGAGCTTGGTGTGGTCAAGCTTGGTCGAGGAGGCGGTTGCGGCTTCCTTGGTGAGAGGAGCTTTTGAGCTCAGTGGAGCTCGTTAGAGAAGTGCTCGGCGGAGGAGAGCTTGACATTCGAGTGCTTGGATGTTGTTGTGGCAGAGCTCTTGTGTTGGAGCTTGCATTGAGAGGACATTGCATCACGCAGAGTGGAGCAGGAGCAGGTTCAAAACTGTGTGCAACTCGTTTTTGCCATTTTCGGGCTCTAAAACGTAGTTTTTTGCGTAGCTCCGTCATACAGAGTCAGATCTACATGATCCAGGAGTCTGGGTCAGGGTTTTGGCACGCTCCGGACGCGATGGTGATGTCTATTTGCTGAAATTCTGCTTTGAATTATAGTAGGTACAGCAGCAGGTTTATTTGTGCACTTTCGGATCCCAAAAACACTGTTTTTGGTATATCTCACACACACGGAGTATTTACTGCAGCAACCAACAAATTCATAGGTGTACACAGGTTTTTGGATATGCATTTGTCCAGAGAGCCACTCATGCAAGAGTGAGCTATGTTGCCATGGTCTTGGCGGTTTATGTATGTCATATATGGATTTGTGTATTTGTTTGTGGCTGAGATTATTTGAGATTTGGCTCAATTTATAGAAGAAACTCTGTTGGATTTTATCCAGGTTCTCGCCATAGCTTCTACGTATCCGTAGGTTTCTCTTTGAGAGTTTAGTGGTTGAGTTTACTCCCACTTTGACAGGTGATTTTCAGTCATCATTTGGTTGGAGTTTGGAGTCACTTGTGTATGCCCTTGTGTGCCGTATTTCGCATTGCGCATAGCGACAGATCCTGCAAGGTTTTGCGAAATGTTGCTATAGTTATCTGGCAGACATTTGGTCATCGATTGAAAGGTATTTTGGCAGCAATCATCACTCACATGTATGTCATTTGAGGTGCCGTTGAGTGGTACTCCGGCAAGAGCGGGTATGCTCATATGTATGACTTTGTGAGGTGATTCCGGTCGAGTTTATTCCCAGATTGGCCATTGTGGCATATATTATTGTCTCTTTGAGGTTTATTGTTGAGATTTTGCTCCAGTTACAAAGGAGACTCTACCAAAATTTTGTCAGATATTTATGCACGATTGAGTCATATTGACTTGTGATTTTGTGCAAGGTTTTGCACGGTTATTGGTGCAACTTTGCATCAGGTTTTGAGCCATATTTGCAGACTTTTGTTGATGCGATTCGAGCCAGTTTAGGGCTGATTTGGTTGACATTTGCTACTCATTGTTGGTTGCTCTTTTGCGGGCATTATGGCTGATTTTTCATTTGACTTCCAGCGTTATGGTCTGACACAGTTTGATGGTGCAGATTTTGTTGCTTGGAAGGAGCATATGCTTGTTGCGTTGGCGGATTTGGGGCAGGATAAACCCTTGCGTGGTTTATCGGAGAAGCCCAATTCTATGCGTGATGATGATTGACAGGATCTTGATGAGTTAGCCATGTCTACGATTTGTTTGCATCTGGTTGAGTCTGTTTACTGGCAGGTCTCGAGGGAGACTACAACTCATGCTTTATGGCAGAGTTTACATGCTATGTACGCGACATCCATGTCTACAGGGGAGTCTAGTCCCACTTCTATGTCCATGGGAGAGATTGGTCCCACACGCAAGTCTCGACGGCATAGAGACTTGACATGTTGGCATTGTGGACATAGAGGGCACATTAGGCGTCGATGTTTCAGGCGTTTGAGACAACGGAGGTGACATATGCGTGATGCAGATTTGGGCATGACAGATGCTAGTGAGATCAATACGGTGGTTACTGAGTATGCTTGTGATGGCGATGTCACATTTACATCTAGCTTGTCTTCAGACGATCTTATGTCTACGGATTGCATATCGGATTGCACATTGTCTTCACATTGGTTACTAGATTCAGATGCTACTTTCCATGTCACGTCGCATCGTGAGTGGTTTAGCACGTTTTCTAGTGGGAGACTTGGTTGTGTGCACATGGCTGATGGTGTTGTGTATGACATTGAGGGTACAGGAGACGTATGTTTGTCCTTGCCCAGTGGTATGAGATTTACCGTGCGTCATGTGCATTATGTGCCAGATCTGAGACGGGATTTGATCTCAGTCAGACAGTTACGGGATAGTGGATGTCAGATTTCGCTACGAGAGCGAGATTTTGTGATGCATTTGGGTTCGCTAGTGATTGCGAGAGGTGCCAGGAGTGGTACAGTTTACCCATTGCATGTGGAGCACGAGAGAGACGGTGTTGTCTCTGTGATCACGCAGCCAGGTAGAGAGCGAGAGAGCAGGCGAGTCTCTTTTGCTTGTGGGTTGCAGGATGCTTTGCATGGGGTGCAGAGTAGTGAGCTCGTTGTGCACATAGTTGGGGCACGACTTGAGCAGTCACACAGAGAGGTGACAGAGTCAGACATGCATACTTTGCTAGTGACTGAGCAAAGCAGAGAGTCAGTTGTGCGAGATACTTCTATGCAGGATAGATAGGTAGAGCGGTCTTGCTCTAGTGAGTCACGATAGGAGGACGTTGTGCAAGAGTCTATGCATACGGAGTTAGAGCATGAGAGCTCTAGTGAGTCACAACAGATTGAGTGGTCATGTTTGCAGTGGATGATTACAGAGGAGACTGAGATGTCAGCGATTATGCAGTCATTCCTTTCTATGCTCGACAGTGAGCATGGGGATATAGTTGTGCAGGATATGTCTTCCAGCAGACATCTAGAGCAGTTGGTTTGCTCTGAGGTTGCACGACACGTTGATGCGTCTTTTGTGGACAGTCAGGAGATGCATGTGGCTGACACGCCTTGTCAGTCAGAGATGCCTATTGCCAGGGATATATATGTTGATGCATGCTCCGTAGAGCTAGCAGGGCCTGCTAGCATTGCATCGGCATTCGGTGGTCTCATGTATGAGATGCTGATCTTGAGACCAGATATCGCAGCTGCAGTGGGAGCATTTGCAGTTGGGATTGTCAGTCGTTTGTTGACTGATGATGGCATAGCGCACGAGGGAGATATGCAGGTATTGTGTACATACTTGCAGTACGTGTGCGGTACGTCTGGTGGTGTATGGACTTACACGGGAGCAGGACAGCCGGATGCACACGATCACAGCGAGCCAGTGGGCATCGGTTGAGAGCGGTTTTCTCTCGCCTTTTGTAGTCTTTAGACTAGGTTCTCTTGCTTAAAGGCACAGTCGCCTTTAAGTGGGAGGTTGTTGGGGTATAGGCGCCTGTGCCTTGCCCGGTCGCCCAGAGTCTGGGCGCCCACTGACTTGTATACCTTATACATAGCATAAGTGTATAGGGGCATGCTCACTCTTTTGAGTCTCCCCACCCACATCGTGTGTGTCTCCTTCTCTCTCTCTCACTCTCTGTCTGTGGTGCTCCCCGATCCCCTTCAGTTGATGCACAAGTGTATTAAAGAGCTATAAAAGCTCACATGAAAATCATAGGCATCTGTCCACCTTTGCCCTCCCTGTGAAGGGAAGGAGAACAATGGTTGTTTCAATTGACGCACATGTAGCCACGGCAACGCGCGGGTCACATACTAGTAGCATATATATGAGCTAAAGGAATGTGCACGTAGGGGGTACCCGGCTAGAGTTAATTGTTTAAAAAAGGGAATCAAGTGAAATCCTTTTCCAAGGGGAATGGAAGATGTCGTGCGATGCAGCAGGCAGAGAGCAGAAGAAGATGAGCAGGTGCGGGCGATGCAACACATAAAGAGCAAAAGGCGACATGCAGATGAGCGCGCTCCGCACAGAGATTGACAATGACTTGCAGAGGAGTAGGAAATGGCTGGGAGCTGCAGCGCGACACGCGAGGGCAGAAGAGCTGTGTTTTTTTTATTTGTGCAGCATCGAAAGGGTAGCAACTGAACGTGCCTGCTCTAGTGGCTACGTGAGCAATCGAAGGGCAATCTTTTGCCTGATGAGGGTTCGAATGAGTGCTATCCTTTTACTTGGGTAGTGAACTTACTAGTGAATCATGGAGTTGAAGGAATCTAGAGGAACTAGTGAGATTATGATAATTGCATATTAAGGGTTATGTGTCTGTCGTAAGGAAAGAAGACATTAGGTTAGACACATGCAATAGAACTTCTTGACAAGTGGAAGCAGGGTGGACAAGTGGAATCAGGGTGGGTGGGGAAGACAAAAACCATGGTTAAAACTAGAAAGTTGCATGACAACAAACATATCAAGGCAAAATGCTTCTTTAGACAAGTGCCCAAAATTAGATTTCAACATAGACACACGTTTCTCAACCGAAAGAAGCTTTAGCCATCATTTTTAAAGGGCCAATCATCAATGTGCCATAAGTGGAAGCTTTTTAAATTCTAGAATCACACCCTGGCCCTACAAGACATGCGTTGCCATATGCATATTTCAAGAACAAAAATACGATTTGTCAAACTAACCTCGGATTGTATCACACTGCCATACTCACAATTGTGAGTGGATGTGTTGTGTTACCTCCGAAGGAATGTACAACTATCCTTTTTTTTAAAAAGCAAAACTCACAATTGTGAGTGAATTATATTAAACAACCGAAATAATTACAAGGTCTTGTCATGCTCGTGTTGAGCCATGACATCATCCATAACATCATCCTCGGAAGGAATGTACAACTATCCTAAACACTTTAGGTACCTTGAGGCAGTGTTCGAGAAAGGTGTGCCTTAGCTTAGCCTAGAGTCGACTGAAAATCAATATTAGCCAGTTACAAGCAATGGTAAAGGGGGGAAAAAACCGATGAAATGATACGAGAAACTAGTTCAAAATCCTACAAATTTGGAAATTTCTACTAATAGTTTTGATTTGCATCTTTACATGCAGGAGACTCGATCGCTTAGGAAAAAAGACTTTCCCGAACACTGCCTTGAGGAGTCATAACAGACGATTCAGAGCTACACAGTCGATGAACATAGGGTCAAAGGTTGGAAGTTCACCCAGAATTTCTAAATTTGAGCTTTCAAAATTACGCCACTAGGTGTGCCAAAATTGTTTTTGAGTAGGTTGATTAAGAGGAAACAAAGGAGATGCACACATGCATTCGAAGAGGAAAAATTGGGCAAGTATTGCGTGGAGCAAAGAGAGTGTATTTTCATGTGTCAGAAGGAGCCGTTGGGGATAGGTTGATTTTTGTTCGGCGTGCCCAACACTCTCTCTCTCTCTCTCTCTCTCTCTCTATTTTATATTTCTTCTACCGTGCTTTTCTTTGGGTTCTCACAAAAGACATGTGCTTATTTGTACAACCATAACTTGTAAATTTGTAAGGTGTGGGCCTTAGCTATACAATAGTGTGGGGCCATATGCAAAGAACGTTCACGCATCCATATCAGGCCTATGTCACACTGGAACAGGCACAAGCAAGCCAAACTTAGGGGACGGCAGTTTATTGGCTGTGAAAAAAAGCTGCAGATGGCCTCGCACATTGTCAGAGGGGCGGCCTAGACTGCCCGGCCAAGTTTGCAAAGGCGTGGCCAACTGCAAAAGAGCGCGCGCGAACTCAGCTGAGAGAATTTGAGCTCTGGACAACGGAGAAGCCGGATGCCTTTACATTTGGCTACGAACCATTTGCTGGGAAAAAATGCCTGATTTCAAACTATGGCCAAGTGTGACATGGACCAGCAGTCCACACTTCCAAGGAGGAGGCGGACGTCCGCCCCAGTGTGAGAGGGACCTCAATGATATCATGGTTGCATGTGTTGAAAAGTATAATTGTGAGCATGCACGCATCATCGCATGTTAGGCTGGGTTCACATCGAGGAGGCCGAAGAGAGGCTCCAAAAGTTTCTTTTCCGGGTGGTTACATAATGCACACTTCCCCCACCCATTTGTTCACATAGAGGGTGGAAGAAAAAGTCACTTGATTTTCTTCCGCCGACATGTGTGAACATTGGGCGGCGGCGGAACAAAGAGTGAAAGGTAGAAGCATTTAACATTTGCATCAATAAAGCATAGTACAAACCATAGCATAAAAATTGTTAAATTGAATGCATTTGTTACAAAAGCTCTAACTTGAAGATGATGATGATGAATCTACTTCCTCTAAAGCCTCATTTCCAAAAAATTCTTGGACATTCATGCGTGCCTGCTCTTTGTACATTGCCTTTGCAATATTGTCTCGCCTCTCGGAGCCTACTCCAAGGTCATTGGAACCTCCTTCATCGCTGCCTTGTGCACGCTCCATAGCCTCCTCTATTCCAACATCCCGTGTTGCCATAAGCTCCATCATGGATGTAGCACCTGCTCTTCGATCCTCTGTCGCACGGCCATCGTGACCCGCCAATTCTGCTTCTGCCTCCCGCACCCACTTCATATCAAAAGATTCTCCATGGAAAATACAAAGGTTGCACAAGACAAGCTGCTACAAGATCTGGCATATAGCGAGATTCATGTCACATCTTTTTAACAAAATTATAAACCTTGCCTTCTACATTCAAAAAGCTCGCTCAACTGGCCTCCTTGTACTTGATTGAATGAAATTCCAGTAGTACTTGAGACTTGACAGTCCTTCTTTGCACCCTCTGAAAGGCACTAGCATATATGGCCATGCCGGATAAGCGCAATCACCAACTAGACAATAGTTGCCTAGTTCCCCTTTTGCACATCTTTGTCCTAGCTCACCTTAGTAGTGAAATTCAAGGAGTCATGCACTAATCCGGCCCATCCAACATCAAAATTCCATATTGAGCAATTAGCAGATATGGTTAGTTGCAGCAAAATAGAGTGGAAACCTTTTCAATTGAAGTAGTCGACATGGTTGTCCCTTGGTGCAATGATGGGAATGTGGGAACCATCTATCGCACCAGCAACAAAGGGGATTCCTCTTGCAGCCTCAAACTCGCACGCCAATGTTGCAAGTTGAGAGCTTGAAGGCCATCTGATGTACATATCCCTAAGGCCAGATTTCACGATTGCCTTGCAAAAATCAATTACAATTCTACAAGATGTACTCTTAGCACATCCATAAGTGTCACCAAGGTCCAAGAGTCCATCTCCAGTAGCAAGTCTGGTAAGAGCGATCGCTACTCTATCTTCTATTGGCACAACCTTGCGAAAGTTTGTGGATTTCTTATGCATGAAGGGTGCAAGCTTCCCACAAAGGTAATTGAAGGTTTCTTTGCTGACCCTTAGACGCCGCTTGAACATGCTAGCATTGTAAGCACTTAGGAGATAGCATCAAACAAAGCCTTGTGGACGTGGGTATGCCCACACTCGCCGTCATTCATGACCCTTCCTTCGGTTGGCGATCTTGTTGAGGCTTACAGATCGTGCCATGCACTCGCAAACATGCAACCAAGTTTGCACTATGGACTCATCATTGTGAAAGCTGGGCTCCTTCAGCAATTCATAAATGGCTAAAGAACACAACCATGCACAATAGAGAGCCATTTCCTTGGATATGGCCATTGAATCCTGCAATCGTTGGACAAGTACAAGATATTTAGTTGATGGTCCACTTTAATTTACTGCATTTTTATCAGACTTTGAAACCTTGAGACATTTTCATACACTTCGGAAGCACAACAATAAAATCTGCAAGCTTTGGAAGGTTTGACAAATTACAACAAAACTTTGAAAAAACATAGAAGCTGTGAAACATGGAAAGCTTAAAACTACTTGTCACCCCCCCCTAGACTCCTTCAAAAGGTCACTCATGGTCATGCGCATTGCAGCTAGTATATTGAGCCTCTCCTTCTCCAAGGCAATATTCTGGCTAGCGGTCTCCCTGAGATGCTCCAAGAGAAGTTTCCTTGTACCGGCCATCTCGGCCAAGGACTCCTCGTACTTCGGAGAGACTTTTTGGCTTGAGGACATGGTGGGTTGGGTCTTCTCTTGATGTGGGGAGGGGTTTTCTTCTAAGGTGTCACCAGTTGCTGGGCTAACATCCTCCATAGTTGATGAAGAAGCGTAGCTAACAGGACTAACAGTGGCTCTCGCATGGTAGTATTCATCCACTATGTCGAATCATTCGCATATATGACTCCTATCATTACCAGAATTTGAGTTATGGGCTTTGTCCTGACAGTATTGTTGCAATACTGCTTGCCACTTTTTGCGACAACTTTCACTATCTTTATCAAAGTCAGGGTAAGTGGCGGCTAGTTTAGTAGCCACCTTTGCCCATAAATTAATCCCTTGCTTCCTGGGATTATTGAACTCCTCATTCATGTCCCCCCCCCCGCCGGATATGAATGAGTTGGTCCACCCACCAATCTTTCCACTTGCTTTTCTTGTTGTCGCCGTCATCATCATCTTCCAAGTCGATGGTTCTCTTCTTCTTCGAGGCTTTGGGCTTCTTTATTGCGGTTTGGTTTTGTAGCACAACCTCCTCGTTTGTGACTTCTTTCCTCTTCGACGATTTGGCACGGCTTGCCTTGGGTTGAGAAGCTCGCATGTGATTAGGGGTAGGGTTGGGTGATGGAGTGGATGCCACATGACCGGGGGTGCACTCCATATTGGATTTAGGACTAGTGGCACTCAAAAGGGGCGAGGATTAGAAGGGTGTGTATCCATAGGAGAATGTGGGCTATGAGCATTTAGAGAAGGACAGGGATGAGGTGGTGGAAGTTGAGATCCATAATTGGGGGTCTAAACATAAAGGGAGAATTAGGAGAGATGGAGGGAGAGTTCATCATGGCTTAGTAGCCATGAGGTGGCATGTGGAAAGAAGGGTGGGGAAATGGATAGAAAGAAAATGGAGGTTGGGAGAGAATAGGGTTGTCATCTTCCCGTTGGGAGTCGAAAAATTGATTTGGGTTGGAGTCCATAGTACCTACACCACAAAAAAAATAAAAATGTTAAAGATGTGCTCACAAAGTTGAGATCAATGCATAAAAGTGCGAATCGCAAAAGTCAATGCGACCTTAATGAGCCGATTTGCACCGCCGTTGGCCGCTTGACGCTTCAACCCTACAAGAACTTCATATAAAAAAATGTTGGTACACCATAGAGCATATCAAACAAGCTTAATATAAAAATACAGCATGTCAAATAAGCTTGAATTTTAAGATTACTCGCTATGCCAGGCAATCAGCGGCATGGCTGGGGAAATATGCAAGTGGATTCAAAGGACATGGCAAATTAAGTTCTTCAAGAATGATCTATTCTTTGGTAGTAATAGGTTGGGAAGTCCTACTCTTCTTGTCTGCACTCAAAAATCAGGTACTACTTCTTTTACCATATTTGGCAAGCAAGGAACCGCCGCGTGTTTGAGGGGGATCTGGCTGTGGCAAGCTTTTGTGAAATCATACAAGAGAGCAGAGTGATGATCCACATGATTGGAGGCAAATAAGCCTCAGAGGACTGGTTTAAAACAATACATGACATCTTGTAATAAGTAAAGCCTAGGAGTAGTAGTGGTTTCTCTGTCAAGCAGAAAACTTGTAATCCTTTGACCCTCAAGGCTCGGTCTGAGCTCAAGGTTGGTGTATATTTCTGATGTTCTTAATACAATCCACTCACAATTGTGAGTTTTGCACCAAAAAAAAATATATATTACTCACTATGCTTGAAGAGCCCTCAAATGTAAAAGAGCATGGCCTTGATCTTGCTTGAAGAGCCCCTCAAATGTAAAAGAGCATGGTCTACTCTGTGCATGCACTCAAATGTAAAAGAGCATGACCTTCTTGATCTTTGTGTTGATGTGATAGGGTTCACAAGGTAATGACCCATTTTATAAGGATTGGGGGGGGGGGGGGGGGGGGGGGGGGGAAGGTACATTTATTTTAAGAAAAGCAATTGGAAAAGGTACGTTGAGTGCTGGTGGGGCCAACATCGTACTTGGAGGGTGGAAGAGCATTGGGCGAGGAGGAGGGGGGGAGGGGGGCGGGCGGGGGGGGGGGGGGACAAGGCTCCATTTTCTTTCGTGCGCTGGCAAGGAAAACGTAGTGCTGCCGCCGCCCACTGTGAACACACACGCTAACTTGCCACGGGCTGATTGGCTGCAGGTGAACGTGCAAAAGCTATCGCCGCCTATTGTGAACCCAACCTTAGACAATACCATTTTTTTCTCAAATTCTCAATATTTTGGTAGGTTTTAGCTTAGCTTTGTACACATCATGAAGACGAGCAGGCAAGCATATGGATGACTCTCATCGCAAGATCAACCAATGAGGAAATTCTTGTGTTGCCGTCGGGTGTGTATAGGCCCAAGTTCCACTACCAAAAAGTCCCTTTTTTTTTTTTTTTTCCAAACTCACAACAGTGAGAGTATATAAATATTACTAAACCAAAAAAGTTACATTGAAAGCCATGCTTCTTACCAGCCATGGCATCTGGAGGCAAATGAGACACAATCCGCTGATAAAGGGTGCCACTACCAACAAGTTTTAAAGTTATTATTTATACACAAAAGAAAAAGAGAGAAGGTTATTTATGCTGCACAATTTTTGAATGTTTGTTAGGTGAGTTGATAGATAGCCCACATAGGTCCTACATCTTAATCCTCTCGACATGATGTTTAAAAAAAATGCCGAGACAACCCACTTTATGCAATAATCATAAGTTGCTAAGGAGGGGTCTCCATACCTCGAGACTTAAGTGACACGGGTATGAGAAGGTGAGATCTATGACGGAAGGATTGTGGGTCGTAGATCTAGGTGGCGACATCGAAAGTAATCTAAGGTGTCTTAGGTTACTTTTTGTAATCTAAGGTACTTTATATTATTTTCGATTGTCATCGTTTTACGTACATGTTTTAAGTAAATTAGAGTTCTCACGCTTCAGAATGCACGCATGGCGAAGTGATCAAGACATCCGCCTCTCATGGATGAGATCACGGGTTCAAACCCCCGATCGTAAAATGAGATACCTTAGATTACTTTCGAAATACGGTTACCTTAGATTACTTTTTACCGTAGATTATTTTTACCTGCATTCCATATCTACGGCCTACAATCCCCCCCGTTGTAAATCCCACCCTCCCATGCCCCAAGGTCACTTAGTCCCAAAGGTCTCCATGGAGGGGGGCTAATTGTTTTGAGTTCCCCTCTTAGGTGCAGTTGCAAAATGAATGTATTACCCTCCTACCCTTTGTGCGTGTGCTCGTACGAGACATGCCACATCAAATTAATCAAAGTGTAATGTGACCTAGTTAGTGTAAGCATTTGAGATCTACGGCCTACAATCCCCCCGTCGTAGATCCCACCCTCCCATGCCCCAAGGTCACTTAGTCCCGAGGGACTCCATGGAGGGGGGCTAATTGTTTTGAGTTCGCCCCTTGAGTGCAATTGCAAAATGAATGTATTAACCCCTACCCTTTGTGTGTGTGCATGAGGCATGCCACATCAAATTAATCAAATTATCTTCTCTTTTACAATCACCCCCCTACCCTTTGTGTGTGTGCACGAGGCATGCCACGCCAAATTATTCAAATTATCTTCTCTTTTACAATCACCCCCCTCCGTGTGGGGATACCCCAAGGTAGCATAACCAAGCATCCATCAAGTGGGAAAAAGGTGTGAGTAGCATCACGCAAAACAACCATGGAGAACTACATTTACAATTAACTTGAAGAATGGCATTAACCTTGAAAGGGATCCTTGTAAGATCACTGACCAAGACAAGCCCATAGTAAACTAGATCTTCATATCTCTTCTCCACTATTGCACTTCAAGCTCATTCACAAAGTGTAATGTGGCCTAGTTAGTGTAAGCATGAGATAAGCCTCATGCCTCTCTCCCTTTTTTTTCTCTCTTTTTTGGTTTTCTTGAGGAAGAGAATATTTGACTTACACACTTGTTGTTGTTGTGCAGAAGAAGTATCATATTTTATTTTCTAATCACACGAGCTTCATGTTTCCAAAGTAATGTTGTTCTTGCTTTAGAAAATTACAAGTCAAAACTAGAAATAAAGATATTTTGGCAACAGACTTCCCACATGGATGTCAGGAGTGCATGTGGGGATTGTAGGACAGACTAGGATTGTGTCGATAACGTGGTCAACTTTTGTGAGTTTAAGTGATGACGGCATAACATACAATCCCCACTTCCATGGTTGTGGTGGCAACCACATCCTCACCACATGTTGGGAGCCTATGACAAGAATGGTTTTTCTATGGAGGGGTGGAAGCAGTGTACGAGAAAAGTGTGTTTCAGACTAGCCTTGAGCTCGCTAACACATCAAAATAGCCAATTAAGAGGAGATGGAGAAGGGGAGAATCCACTTGAAAATATTGATAAAGATCTGTATAATTGTGCAAAAATACTGTTTTGTAAAGTTTTCTACTAGGAAGTTTTTTAATACCTTAAATATTGCGGTTTTGTTTATAACAGGGTAATTATTGGTAGACATGGCATGAAGCTTGCATGTACGGTGAGGAGGATCCCGAAGGTTCTGCGTACGATAGAGCCTAGACTCATTGATGAGATGTGTGCATGCATGCACAAGCTCCTACTACATACCATAACCACAACGATATACCTCGATAAATAGTGAAAAGCAAAAGATTTGGTCGTGATATTGCTACTTTCTATGATGTGGAGCCTTTGGGTGACATACAGGAATGCCATGGCACTAGGGGACTTTTGAATAATATGAGTGGTAGTAGTAATGTCTTGCCCAATCAAAGCTTGCCAAACCAACAATAATTTGACTAGCCACCAAATGTTGGCTTACCATCGGATTCATTGGCTCGATGAGTCGATTCGTGAGAAAATGAAGTTGGTAAAGCAAGAAGATTGTGGCCTTGTGAGTTACATTGTTTCTCGCTTATACGAGGATTTGAGATTTTTAATAAACCCAAAAAAAAAAAAACTCAAATCCTCATTTAAGAAAGAAATATATACAATCACCATTTGTGAGTTTGGGGGAGGGAAAAAAAGGGATTTCAGATTTTTGCCCCGTCAAAGAGTCCCTCCCAAAACTGGTCTTCAAAAGGAAGAGGTCTCCAAGAGAGGAGTCTTTTAGAGGCGGCCATTGCTCATTGGTAAAAATCTACGCATAGCATGACTTTTATTGATTAAAACTTTTACCTGCCCGCCTCGCGAGAGATGGGGTCTTTTTTTTCAAGAAGCTTGAAATTGACCTTGGTAGAAGGTATTTTACCAACTCTACACATTTTACACTTGGATTTGTCCTTTTATTCATCTACATGGAAGGATTTTTTGTTGGCTTTATTTCTATAAATGCTAATTGCTATTATCATTTGCCTCATTGGTCCTTTTTCTTTTTCAAGAAGCTTGAAATTGATGTCACTCGGGGCAAGTTTTTTAAAACGTAGGCATCTAAACCAAGTGCCTTCTAAACATTTGTGTTTCCCTCAAGATAGTTGAAATTGACTAATTTTATCGACTAGGTTTCTTAGAACGAGTAGCGTGTGCCTTGCATAACATCGATCTTTTCGTTTCTCAATCGAAATCATTGCCACTAATTGCCAGAGGTTTGCAATTGCAATTTTACTTCTTGCCTTGCAAAAGATTGGTCTTTTTAATGCCAGGATGCTAGGACGAAGTCCTTAAACTAGAAATATAAATTCTACCCTATTTTGTTGTGATAAATGACCTTTTCGAGTAAAAATTGTTAAAAGATATTTCTGCGGAAATTGGCAATTATAAATATATAGTTAAGAATAAAAATTCTTATTACTTTTCTTATATCTTGAGGTGGGCGGCTGTGTATGAAAAGGTACTCCTGATTAGTAGATGCGGGTCAACTTGCCAAGATATCACAACAAAAATCACAAGAAATTCGCTTCCATTCTTCACATTGACCCCTCTCAAAGGCCAAGGCAACCCTCTCTCCTCTCTCCTCTTGGTTCTCTCTCACTCACACACACAAACACACACGCACACCCCGTGATACACACAACACACACACTCTCTCTCTCTCTCCCCCCTACACCCAATCATCTCTCATCATCATCATCATCTTGTTGTTGAAAACCTATCCAACGTTATAATATTAAGCTGCTCCATAAGCCAAGCCTAGCCAAAAAGGCCGCTTCAACATTGTTCTGTGCAACCCTCTCTCTCTCTCTCTCTCTCTCTCTCTCTCTCTCTCTCTCTCAATTCTCATACAGACTCAAGGAAGGGCTTTCTTGTGGGCACCCCAGGTTTTGAGCAGACATGGCTGTGGAAGGGAGGAATTCGACCCTGCGGAGCTTTGCAACAATTGGGTCCTCGTCTGCATCATTATTACCATCATCGTTGTCTTCATCATCATCATCTCCCTCGTCATTGTCGTCAAATACAGCGTTCGCTTCATCGGGTTCCACACTGTGTGTGCATAATCAGGTGCTGAAGGTGAGGCTGGAGGAGGAGCTGCTGGTGAAGTTAGCAGTTGGCGAGGCTGAAGTGAGGCTGTGCAGCCAAGAATCCATGGCGAGCTTGCTGGGCCCGTCACCTCTGGGAACCCATTAATTAGCAGGTCTCTCTACCCTCGGAGTCTCGCTCTCCTGATCCCAATTTTGTATTTCATCCTCTCTCTCTCTCTCTCTCTCTCTCTCTCTCTCTCTCTCTCTGCCTGCTTTGTACAGAGCTTCCCCAGCGTCAGGGTTTGATGTAAGGGTTTGAACACATGTTGTACATACGTACAGAATATACTTTACGGTCCCTCAGCCTCCTCAATCTCACTCTGGTTTTTCAGTGTTCAGTGCGTGCGGGGGGGGGGGGGGGGGGGGGGGGGAGAGAGAGAGAGAGACGGATCTGCGTTGGGGGGGGGGAGACAGAGAGATCCGAGGTTTGAATGCAAAACGTGTCGCGGGGGGGGGGGGGGGGGGGGGGGGGGGGGGGGCGGGAGCGGGAGAGAGAGAGAGAGAGAGAGAGAGAGTCCACCGTCCTGCAATTTGTGCCGCCACGAATTTTGCCATCGTCGTTGCCTTATGAGTTACTGACTTTGCTTCCGTCACGGGGCATTGCATCTGAGCCCTCCATCTGCAGCACTTTCTACGCCGTAATAAGGCCGGGTTCAGAAGAGGCGGAGGCAGAGAAAAGGGAGATTGGAATGCCACATTTCCAAGCCCGACACATCTCTGGCAGATCTTTCACCCTGCTTTTCAGTATGATGCACGGGCAGGGAGACTTGAACTCAACCAGATGGCTCAAGCACGAAATGGTGCTCTCGTGAACACATAAGGTGGAGGCAACTTGAATAGCAACCTTGTACCGTTGGCCTTGTGTGAACCCGGCCTAAATGCATGAAGCCGATTCATGCCAAACACGTCAGCGCCGGTAATTAGACTGGACCTCCTCGCAATGAGAGTGGGCCAACTCAGCAACCAGAATTCACGCCGTGTCGGCGTGCTTCATATTTGTGGCGACTCAACGTGCAAAAATTTTGATTGCTGATGTGTATGTTGCTGTTAGGTCCATGTATGCCCTCCCTCCCCTTTACCGTGACAGCAGGGAATGGTCGTGCAGTGACCATTCCCACTAAACGTGTTCCCACCATGGCTCCCGAGCTCGGTCCTTTGCCATGTGATCGTCTGTTTTGGTCACTGCACGACCACGACCATTCTCTATCCCATTCTGCCCTTGCCCCATTTGAACCTAGCCTTAGGTTGGGTTCAGATAGGGTGGTGGAAGACAGAGGTAGAGATGCGAGTAGCCACGTTGTCGTGAGGAGATTAGGCAACGAAAGAAAGTTCTATTTTCGAACCCACTTAGAGTTGGGCGAGCCCCCCCCCCCCCCCCCCCGAAAGAAAGAAGCTACCGTGCACTTTTCGGTGAGAATTGTGGGCTGCAGAGCTTGATTTCCAACACACGCTCACTAAGCTCACGGCTTTACCACTTGGCCAAGACCAATTCGCTGATGAGAGTCCGCGCCTTTTGCTCATGTTTTAATGCCTCCATCTTGTGTGAACCTCAAGCGCGGAGGTTTTGGAAGGGCTCTTCAGCCCACTAGAGTAGAGGTGGGCTGCAAGCAACGTCCAGCCCCCATAACCTGAGGTCCTCTCAGAGATTCCTTTTCTCTCCTCTCAAGTGACAATGATTCACTACCCTTACATATCTCCACCTACCCTAGAGGTACTCTAAAGACTACTCCCGTAACCACTTCAGCAAGCAAGTCAACTTGCTCCTTGGGGTGGTTATGTGAAAAAAAACAAAACAATTTCGCCTTGGCATATGCTCGTCGCCTTGTCTGCAACAACCCCCCCCCCCCCCCCCCCCCCCCCCCCCCCGCCCCTTCCAACAATACCTCCTTGCTCTGCTTCTTGTGTGGCTCGACACCCGCCATATGCTCCCCTCTCTCTCTCTCTCTCCTCTGTGCGCTGCAATCAGGACCTACACAGTGCCAGTCTCGTTTTTATGCGCATCTACCAATATTTGCCTTCGATTTTTTTTTGCAAAAATCATAGCGTATACTCACTTGAAAAGGTAATCACATCTCATGGTTTAGGAGCTTGGGCTCCAATGATGAGTACGCTTTGAGACCATGCCTCTTTTTTTCTTTTAGCAATTTGATGCTTCGCATAAATTAATTTACAAGACTGTGTCCACACATTCGGTTGCTAGACAACGGAGACTCTAGAGTAGGGAGCGTCATTAGGAGAAAATTGGACTCACTTTTGGGCCTTGTAAGAAGTGCCACGTTGGCTTAGAGAGAAAAAATGAAAATGTTAAATTGTGCATTTTATGTGATACTTTTATGCGCAACAAAAAGCCAAAATGACATTCTTTGGTAGGTAGCCACTGTCTTTATCATTCTTATCCTTCGTTCTCTTGTCAGGAATCCAACTAACCGTGTGACTAATGATTTGAAATGCCAACTTACAAGCGTTTCCTTTAGAAACATAAGCCACGCGAACTCTATCAACTCTAAACTTGAGAATATGGCCTTCCCTCCCAAAACCTGAGATATTTCATGAGTTTCGAGTCTCCGTCTTTTTCTCTATCAACTCTAGGAATGGAGAACGCTTCTTTTCCTGATGAAAACACTAATTTGACTTGCAATCCTCAGCCCCTTCATCTTTAACACTTACCCAAAGAAAGAACACACATCATCTTCATGTTGACGTCTTGTAAGAGTACGCACCATTGCAGAAACGTAGGAGGGATTCTTTTTTATCTCAACGGGAAAAAGAACTTAGAAGGACAAACAAGGAACATCATTTGGATTTGTGAACCGATGGGTCTATTTTATCCAAAGAATCCTACGACAAATGCGCCACCTCCCTTTGCTAATATCACTAACCTCTTACATTTCATAGGCGATGGCAAGGATGGGCTATTGAGATACACCGAACATTTGGAAATGAGAGGATTGAATGCGGAAAGGCAAAGAAACTTCCTGGCGATGGAGAACATGCAGCTGAAGAAACTTAATGAAGCATGCTCTCAAAAGATTTCATCAAACAAAGAGACAATCCAATGCTTTCAGAAAAAGATCACAAGTTTGCGAGAGAAAGACACCGTGCTTGGTAGTCGGAAAAGAAAACGAGATATGTGCAACATTGAGAACATGAAGGTTGGTAGTGGTGGCCTGAAAAAACGAATACAAGCTTTAAGGTAACTCGAAGTTTCTTTCTTCAATGTGCTTCACTAAGAAATGGATACACTTTCCTATACATGATCATAACGCATGGTGTTTTTTTGGCAGGTCTTTACTGCATCCAAACTCGAACGGTGCAGGCTTCAATGCCGGAGTGCATTACAGCCGTCTAGTTCCAAAAGAAGTAGTTGAAGAGATGATAACTCATAAAAAATTTCGTAAGTTGAAAGGGAGGCTCCTTACCTCCTTCATGAACGAGAATCAGATGGAACCAATGAAAGTGTAAGCAATACTTGATGAGGGTGCCATTTCGCAGATGGGATACAAGGCACTCTTCAAAGCATTAGCTAAAAAGTCTCAAAATAAACTACAGAGAGAATCATTGCTGCCAAAGCCATCACATTAAAGGTTGCTCGCCGGCACATAAACGATGAGGTGTTTGAGAAACTTGGGTCACCATTCCATATTGAAGCAACGTTCTTAGGCAAGGACGGCAGAGAGGTACAATTTAACGAGCACAACAACCTCTTCGTTGATCTTGAAGAATTGCAAAGGTATGCAGTTCACTTCTTTGACATCAGTCGAGAGGAGTGCGGTGGGGTTCTCAAGTTTGTTTGAAGCTCGACGAGTGCGAGGTCCTGAAGAACAAGAAGCTAGAGAGAGTCACCATTACCCTCATGAACAGAGCTCTGGATCCATCAATAACGAAAGAGAATCCACAATACTTCAGCGTGCAATCCAAAAACAACATTCTAACTCTAGGATCATTTTAGATATACTTCATTCACTCTATGATAACAAAAATATTGATTATTTGGTTGTTGATTTTGTGTTTTCATTTTTCACTGCAAGTTGATAAGAAAAATTTGAAATTGTCGATTGGGTTTTTAGTCAAACCCAAATTCCTTCTATTATCAGTGATTAACGAAACAGAGCCGTTCTTTTTAGTGGAAGGATTTGGTGACTACATAGTGGAATGACACATGGCAGGTGACTTAAAGACTCTTAAGTGTATGTACAACATAACACACAGAGCAGCTGTGGAAAATCCATGCTTATATTGCATGGTTGATGCACAATCTCTTGAGAATGTGTAATGGAATAGAGCTCCCAACAGACATCTTCAAGATAAGACCTTTAAACCAGTGCTTGATATTCCTCTGAGTAGAGTTTATGTCTGTACACTTCATGCACTCTGTCGAATAATTGAAAAGGTGGTTCATTTGTACATATGTTTGCATGGACATTAAAGCCAGAGAGTGAGTCGAAAAGAGTAATCAAAGCATTAGAGAGAGTGCTCTCAGACATTGGTTTGCATGGAGGCAATGTCAAAATCGAAGAGGACCCTAAGATGTCTCAAATTCGGTACAAGGTACCGAGAAAAGCATCGATAGGCGGAGTGAAGGCAAGAAGGTTTCTTGGGTTTAGCCTCAAAGATTTAGATAGAGAAGAAAGGAGAAACCTGCTCAACAAATGGAAATAGTTACATAAAGTGGTTAAAGACAATGTTGGTGGTGGGGCAATCCAGAATCACAAGGCGAACGTGTGAAAATCACTAGATAAAATTTTCCACTACGTTGAGCAGCATTCTTGGGACCAAAGTAAGCTCATATCATTTCAAGCAGCGTTGCTGGATTGGAAAAAGGCTTACCTTACAAGGTGGGGTGGGCAACATATCACACATTACATGGTGGGTTGGCATTCTACATATACAAAACAAAATTTTAAATTATACTCCACTGACCATTTTGTTTTATTTCAATGCAATACATATTGTTCAACCATGTTCCATATTTTGCCAAGACATATGGCTCACTATCAATATGGTCCACATAAGGCATGGAAAAAACCCACTACATGGCAAGAACAGGTTATTTTAAGCACACTAGACATGGGGGAATAAAGCCAATAGCCTATTAGAGTTACACCAATGGACTTATAGACGACTAATTCATAGAGCAAGGCAGAAGGAACTTCTTAAGAGTTCAAAAATTACACGTTCTTTACAACACATCCGCAAAGAGATGAAACAGATGGCTTGAGGAGCTTCAAATGCGGCGGAGCGCCATGCGAGGTGGTGACGGTCACGAGTCAGGAGCGGTAGAAGATGGACCTGAGCCCGTCGTTTTTATCCTCTTCGATGCACCTCCTTCTTCCTCACTTTGTACCTCTTCGATGTGCAAGCTCTGTAGACGAGCTCGTTAATCTGTTGATGGCAGCATCTCCCAGGGCATTAGGCTTCTTCTTTCCCTCAGAAACAACCGTTTGTTGTATAGATCTAAGCTTTTCGGGTCTTCAACCCCTGCAGCCAGAGCTTAAGTTGTGTAGGACATGAAATAAGAGACTCTGAGTGCTTGGCACCCATACCCAATGCCAAATACGCGTAGAGCAAACTGTTTCTCAATCAGAATTAGTCTTTCTGCGTTTAGTGGGAGGGGGTGCCCACCACACAATCTTGTAATAACTTTCATTGCAAACAGTGGGAACTTTGCATTGTCATCGGAGTATTCCTTGTGGTATATTATGATCTACATAAAAATTGTAATGAATTTATGGGCCGTAAGTGAGATGAGTACAATTGCCAAGTACTTGAATTGTTTCTACAAACCTTTTTGTGGTTGAAACGCCCGATGTAGTGAGACAACACCACATCCTTGCCTTGGACTCCAGTGACAAGCCCTTGTCGTGAGCCTCCCGCTCTTCTAAGGAAACTATCGTCATACACTAGAACCTGTCAACAAAAAAAATGATCATGATATTTTATCACTAGGCCATCTCCAATACCATTTGAATACACGACAAAAGTTACCATCTGATTCTCGTCCATTTCCAGCATCGACCTCCCCCACAAGTGAATAGACTGACTATTCATTACCTAATCTATGGGTGCCACGGGCCTACCCATGTTTTCCAAGCCGAGTTGTTTTGTTGTCGATTCAAACTGCTCATCTGTTGGCAAATTGGCATCTCCGAACTTCGCTTCATTGAATGTATCTTTGATCAGTTGCCACCCTGAAGTGAACTGTGAGTCGCGGACAACTGTGTCAGCAATAAGATGTTGGTCCACTCCATCATCATCCACAAACCCCATGTTTGCCTCACAAAAAATTCACAATTGCAGCTAGGCAGAAGCCCTCCCGTATAATGAGCTCATGCATGATATCTGTGAGCAGAACATAGTGGGTGTCGCCCGCCATAGCAAAACTGGGAGCACAATTCAGAGGCAAAGTCACTTCCTTACTTGTACTTTCTTGCTTGCACCCTATTGCTGCATCCGCAAGAGAAGCATTAAGCCCGCATCAAATGTTTCCTTTAGTACCTCTACCCGCTCTTCTTCTCGGTCGAACTGCACCTCCACATCCTCTACCTCTTCCTCCGGCGCCAATGGAAAACTACCGAAAGTTGTTGATTGGGAAGTCTCTGACTCACCATCCGTCTGCAAGTATAAGTAACAGACAAACCCGTGGTAGAATTCCACCAAGCGACACTTTTTGAAGTGCTTCATACACCTATCTTGTACAAGCAGTGCATTAGAGGGACACTTTTCTAGACAGCGATTCAGTCTCCTTGAAGCACTCTTGTCAGGGTCAAGGTTGGCTGGGTGCACATTCTCATGCCATCAACTGTCATGGAATTGTCACAAGTGGCTGCCTCATACTGTTGCAAATGGGTTTGTAGGTACTCAAATGAACAATCTATAATCCTCTTTATAGAAAACTCTGCATTAAACATTCATGATAGTTCTGGTGTACGGTGATGAGCACGGGCGTTGTATAAGAACGTGAATAGTTTTTCTTCACATGTATCCTCGCTCACAACATCTGTCTCTAGGACTATGATCCCCATGACTGAAAGAAAAAGCAAGCCAAAACTATTTGGTATCATAACCAAGCAAATATTAAGCCTCGAGTACCCCTCAAGGTCTCTATTCACTTGGTTCTGTCCCGTGCGCTAATGTCATAAGAGGTGACGTCACTTGAGTCAGAACCAAGCCAGGCCCTAAGAATCTCCGAAGGGCCCTATTCGCTTGGTTCTGTCCCGGGCGCTAATGTCATAAAAGGTGACGTCACTTGAGTCAGAACCAAGCGAGTAGGGGTCCCAAGAATCTCCGAAGGGCCCTATTCGCTTGGTTCTATCCCGTGCGCTAATGTCATAAAGGGTGACGTCACTTGAGTCAAAACCAAGCGAATAGGGCCCCAAGAAAATCTGAAGGGCCCTATTCGCTTGGTTATGTCCCGTGCACTAATGTCATAAAGGTTGACATCACTTGAGTCAGAACCAAGCGAATAGGGGCCCAAGAATCTCTGAAGGGCCCTATTCGCTTGGTTCTTTCATGTGCGCTAATGTCATAAAAGGTGACGTCACTTGAGTCAGAACCAAGCGAATAGGGGCCCAAGAATCTCCGAAGGGCCCTATTCACTTGGTTCTGACCCAAGCATTCGGAACAGGTGGATAAGAACATATCATTTAATGTTATCAGTGATAGATATATAGGCCTACTCACTCACTATGCCCAAACTCAGGCACGGTCACATAAGGAGTAATTATTCCAACCATGCGGTTTGAGACTTTTAATCTTACCCTAACGTAGTGGCTTCGGTGCGCAGATAGTTAACAGCACACAGGAAGGGGAGAGAGGCAGGGAGAAAGAACCTGTCTCTGCAATATCCAATGGCGTCGAGTTGGATGGTGATGTCGCAGGCCGCCGACAGGAAGAACCAGAAGGTGGCGATGGCGATGGTGACGCGGCAGCAAAGGACTCGACCCAGTGGAGGTCGCTCAATGCAGGATCATGAGAGGTGGCCAAGGGGAAGAGCGCAGAAAAGGCAAAGACAACGGTGATCTGTTTGTTCTACTTGGAGATGGAGATGGCGACCTGCAAGGGCGATCGGCGTCTGACTCTCAACGCAGGATCACGAGAGGTGGCCAAGGGGAAGAGCGCAGAAAAGACAAAGGCAATGGTGATCTGTTTGTTCTACTTGGAGATGGAGATAGCGACTGCAAGGGAGATCGACATCTGACTCTAAATGCAGGATCACGAGAGCTGGCCAAGGGGAAGAGTGCAGAAAAGGCAAAGGCAACGGCGATCAGTTTGTTCCACTTGGAGATGGAGATGGCGACTGCAAGGGCGATTGTCATATGTCTGACCCTAAACGATCACTTGAAAAGGCACGTGGGCTGCGTGCACAAGGACAACCAGTAATAAATGGTCTTAGATTCTCATGCAGTACGATTTACCAACCACAATCTCGCGCATAAGTGAAGTTGTCACCCTCGCCGAGGTAAGCATTCTAAGTATAGAAGCAGTACCCCTGCCAAACATTTCAACTATTCTGCCTATTTTCGCGTCCTCTACTTCCCATCATTTTAATTAACTCTAGCCCCATCGACGCTACGCGGTAAGCAAACCATCCCAACTCTTTTTGCGCATCACCTCTTACTCTTGCGCATCCTTCTCTTACTCCTGTTCTGCAGTGCTTTAGTGACGCAGGACTCTACACACAGTGAAGAGGTATGCTACTTACTACCCTTTTGTGCACTTGTATTTTGTGTAGTTAGTACCAAGCAAATAAGGGAAGGTAAACCCTGTTTGCTACACCTGTTCGCTTGGTACTGACCATCGTCTTTACCATAGGATGTTTGCTTTTACACTTTTCCTTGGTCAGTACCAAGAGAATAAGGGAATGCCACTTTGTTCGATGCCCCTGTTCGCTTGGTACTGACCTCGGAAAATATAAGTGATGTCTGCTAGTACAGAGGTCAATACTAGGGAAGGTAAACCCTGTTTGTTGCGGGTTTAGGGTTTTTTTTTACCAAATACGCGTTTTGAATTTATAAGGGAGAAGCAAAATTACAACTTAACACCCATGTAGGGGGTTTTGAGTTAGAAAATACTAGGGACAGGCGCAAAGGCCAAGTTTCAGACTTTACAAAGAGTGGCCTACTAATTTCCGGGGGTTTAGGGTTCGCAATAACCATGTAGTCCTTTTCCTTCATAGCCAAACTATCTCTTCCTGAAGCCTATTGGCAAAGTTAATGGCTTCCTTATATTTACTAGCTAGCTCAAGCACTTCATCCTTCATCTCCTGTAGCCAATTATAGATAGCCTCGACAGAGCCATTCTCAGCGAGCAATCGCTGCATGTCTTCAGGCCTTCTTGCTTCCAATGAGTCTTTGAGGATTGAGGCTCTGTGCTTGACGATCAGCATTTGTTCCAGCTTCAGGCTAGCATCCTGCACAGAGAATTTAGCAAATAAGCTCTTTAAACTAGGAGCTTGGAAATTGGGAGCAGAAAGGAAAGAATTACCAGCGGCTTACCTCGAGGATTGACTCCCGTGTTGACAGCAGTCACTCCCACGCTGTGTCGGTCGAGAACATTAAGGATAACATCGGGGGAGGGCCAAGGGGGGACCTCCTGAGGAGGGCCTATGCGGTCCTGCTGGCGCTGGGGGAGTATACCTTGGAAAGGCATCACCACTATCCTAAGCTTCCTGTAGTTGTTCTGCAAAACCCTGAGGGAGGTTCTGAAAAAACTGTTGGTTAAATAGACTAGATGGACATACCTGAAAAGCAGAGCCTGGGTTCTGGCTGATGAGTGGTATGTGAGGGGTGGTACCGCCATGTGGTTTCATGAGAGGTAGACGTGGGAGGGAGAAGCAATGGTACCACCCCTCCTAGACTAGGGGAGGTGATGGGAGGGAACGACATGACAGTTAGGACCGCATGGACTTAAACGTCTCCTACACATTGGTATTTTGTTGCAGGGGATGCAAACCTGTTCGCTTGCTATTACACTTTTCTAAGGTCACTACCAAGTGAATAAGGGAAGGCAAACTCTTTCAGATGCACCTGTTCGCTTGGTACTGACCTCAGAAAATATAAGTGGCGTCTGCTATTACTATTTTCTGAGGTCACTACCCCCGAGCGAAAAAGGGAAGGCAAACTCTTTTCGATGCACGTGCTCGCTTGGTATTGACCTCAAAAAAATATAAGTGATGTCTGCTATTACTATTTTCTGAGGTCACTACCAAGCGAATAAGGGAAGGAAAACTCTGTCCGATGCACCTGTTCGCTTGGTACCGACCTCAGAAAATATAAGTGACATCTGCTATTACTATTTTCTGAGGTCACTACCGAGCGAATAAGGGAAGGCAAACTCTTTCCGATTCACCTTCTCACTTGGTACTGACCTCAGAAAATATAAGTAATGTCTGCTATTACTATTTTGTGAGGTCACTACCAAGCAAATAAGGGAAGGAAAACTCTTTCCGATGCACTTGTTCACTTGGTACTGACCTCAAAAAATATAAGTGACGTCTACTATTACTATTTTCTGAGGTCACTACCGAGCGAATAAAGGAAGGAAAACTCTTTCTGATGCACCTGCTCGCTTGGTACTAACCTCATAAAATGTAAGTGATTTCTGCTATTACTATTTTTTGAGGTCACTACCAAGCGAATAAGGGAAGGCAAACTCTTTTCAACACACTTGTTCGCTTGGTCCTGACCTTTTCTGAAATCTGAAGTCCCTTGTGCTGACAAATGAATTGTCTTTTTGTGTCATGCTATTTGTAGAGATGCCTCGTGTAAAGGCCACGGCTAGGAGGGCAACATGTGAATCTTTGAATGCTCAAGCAAGAAGACGCCGATATGAGGCGCACAGAGGTGTATTGCAAGAGCTGCGCAGGATAGAACGACACGTTCAACGTGCTATTCCACGTCTCCCTTTCCAACGAGTAGTGCGAGAGATTTGCGAGCAGTGGAGAGTCCACATGCGATGGGCCATCAGTGCACTACTCTGCCTTCAAGTAATTGCAGAAGACTACCTTGTTGAACTCTTCAGCGATGGATATATTCTGGTTGCCCATGCACACCGCGTTACTATCATGCCGTGGGATTTTGATACTCTTCGGAGGCTGCGTTTTCGCTACGATGGGCTGCTTCAGCCAGTGCCTATCCGGGATAGTAGAACCATGGATATTCTCAACATCCCCCCTCTCTGTCCTCGTGCACGACAGACAGAGCCGTCTAGGGCTGAAACAAACAGCAGAAGGACCCGATCATGGGTCGAGAGAAACGACACAGATGGGCAGGATGAGATAGCCGCAGAGGGGCATGAGCAAGCCAGAGTGGACCCCGAGGCAATCATGGAAGAAACAAAGACAATTATCGAGGAGCCAGCTAGACACGAAAATGAGCAAGTCATGTAGGATCGGTAGTTAGTAAGGGCTAATGAAGAGCAAGAGTATGTCAGGGTGGACCCTGAGGCATTTATGGAGGAACCAATATTGAAGGAAAATGATCCGGAGCCTGTGCCTGTTAGGGAGGACCCTACGACTGTTAGGGAGGAGCCTGAGGCAGCCAGGGAGCCAGCTCAAGAAAGGCAAGGGCAAGGCTCTGCATCACAAGGGCCATCCAACGTATCAGATGAGGAAATTATTTTAGAGAAAATCAATGAAGAGAATGAAGAGGAGTTGAGAGTTCTATTTAGCGCAGCGCTTCTGCATGCACGGATATTGCTGCCTGGAAGGTCGGAGGAGGCCTGCATTTTCAACCTTGATCAACAAGACTTCCTGTGCATGCTCAGTTTCACCAACTCCAACCCAACGAATGAGGTCATCAACGTTGCTTTGTGGTAATTCTCATGCTCTTTAAAAGTCACGGTTGGTTCATTAAATGGGTCTCTACCAAGACATGGGTCAATATCAAGCGAGACAGTGGCTTATGGAATTGGATAGTGGTACTACTCGCTCGGTATTTACCCATGTCTTCGCGGAAGTCGTCAAGTTTTTCTTTATAAGTCACGCTTGATTCATTAAATGGCTCACTACCGTGAAGACATGGGTCAATACCAAGCGAGTCAGTGGCTTATGGAATTCGATAGCTGCCCCACTTGCTCGTTATTGACTCATGGATTTGTGGCAGTGATGACAGCCCGATGAAATACCTCAAGTCTAATCTCTGCCATTGATTCATGTTAGGCACGCTGTCTCGCTTCTGCCCCCTGACGTTCAAGACAAAGTATACGTAATAGACCCGTTGATATCGCCTTTGCTGCAGACAACTCAGTTTCCTTTTTGAGTCTGATGAAGTGGTTTAGCACAGTTAACTTTGATTTAGCGCGCTTTCTAGTCACTGCATACAATCAATCTTGAGTTTTTTCTTGCCTTGTAAAAACCATATTGCATTTAGAATCTGAGTCTCCTCATCTTTGATGGTGTCTTGTAGTGATCATTGGAGTTTGATGTTATTTGACATGGAAGCTAAGATTGTTTACTACGCAAACTCCGAGCAAAGCAGGGCGTTTCACGATCGTGTAAAAACGTAAGGCCCATTTGGGTACATTTGGAAGCAGTGTCTCTTTGTAATGTGTTGTTGACTCAAGTGGTTATGTATGTAGTGCCGTGAAAAAACTTGTATCTTGTGTAGAGCATGTTTGTTAGAACATGATCTAGGAAATGTTAGGAAATAAGATGTAGCTAAATAGATAATTGAGTAGATTACTTAATGGAGAGAGACAGATTTATATACACGAGATTATAGAGTAGAGAGAGAGAGAGAGAGAGAGTACACACGATATACGTGGTTCACCCAATGTGGGCTACGTCCACGGGAAAGCAGCCACTCAATGGCTTTAGTACTTCAAAACAAGAAGTAGTTTACAAAGGGATTATACCCTTAATGGAGCTCCCGCCTTGCTTCACTCTCACCACCTCACACTCACCTTGTTGCATCAACTTCACACTATAAAATGTGTGTAGAAATGGCCTCCTTTTATAGGCCAAAAGGGCTGCCCTCTCTTATGAGAGACAACCATGTGTAGCCGCCCTTGTGCGAATAAGTCCAAATCGGACCCTCCAATCCGCCCATCTGTGGCCGCCCTTGAGAAGACAAGTCCGCTTTTGAATTCGGCCACCGGCCACCGGCCATTGACTTCCGACCACCGGCCATCGGCCATTGACTACCGGCCATCGGCCAACCGACCGGTTGTTTTCTGACCACTTTTCGGCCGCCGTCCGGCCATAATATTCCGGCGAAAAAGAATATTCCGGCCAAAAAAAGTCTCGAGGGCCTCCGCCCCCAAGGCCTTTAAAGTTGCCCGGATTCTTGTCCGTGAAAATTTTGGTTTCCGGTGAGTGATTTTCCTTCACGCACGATGGCTTCTCCTCATAATGGGGGCCTTACAAATGTGCGCTTTTACCATAGAAAATTACAAGTGTAAATCAGGCTCCATACTTAACAATCTCCCACTTGGAGACTGATCTCCAAACCAAACCTGTGACTGCTTTCCATTCTGGCTTCTTATCCTTGAATGCCGATTGAAGATGAGCAAAAGCTCAACTTCTCCTTGTTGACCACCTTTGTAAACATGTCTGCAGGATTTTCACTTGTATGCACCTTTCCTAGCTTTAGCTATCCCTCTTCCAAAAGAGTGCGTATGAAGTGATATCTCACCTCAATGTGCTTTGTCCTTGAATGAAAGGCTGAGTTCTTTGCAAGATGGATAGCGCTTTGGCTATCACTGTACAAAACACAATTGTCTTGTTTGAATCCAAGCTCTTCTAAGAATCTGCGAAGCCACAGAATTTCTTTGCTTGCCTCCGTCATTGCTACATACTCTGCTTCCGTGGTAGAAAGTGAAACCACTTTCTGCAGCTTTGAAGCCCAACATACTGCTATGCCTCCAACCGTGAACACATAGCCAGTAGTGCTCCTTCGAGTATCTTTGTCACCTGCCATATCTGCATCAGCATACCCTTCTAGAAAAATATTAGTTCCTCCAAAATACAAAGCATTTGTTGTTGTCCCTTTTAGATACCTAAGTATCCACTTCACAGCTTGCCAATGCTCTTTACCTGGGTTGTCCATGAACCTACTCACAACTCCCACTGCATGTGCAATGTCTGGCTTTGTCCAGACCATAGCATACATTAGAGAACCTACCGCTGCAGCATATGGAACTTTAGACATATAGGCTAGCTCCCTTTGTGTCTTTGGACACATATCCTTCGTTAGTTTAAAATGACCAGCCAAAGGTGTAGAAACTGGTTTTGCATTTTGCATTGCAAACCTTTCTAGTACCTTCTTGATGTAATCTTCTTGAGATAGCTTTATTGTCTTCTTCGTCCTGTCCCTTGATATTTTCATACCAAGTATCCTCTTTGCATCACCTAAATCTTTCATTGAAAAAGATTTGGACAGCTCCTCTTTTAGGTCTTTGATGTCCTGCATGTTAGCACTTGCAATCAACATGTCATCAACATACAACATTAGGATGATGAATTTCCCATCTCCCAAATTCTCCATGTAGACGCAGTGATCCGAGTTGCATCTTGTGAATCCATGATCCAACATCCATCGATCAAACTTTAAGTACCATTGTCTTGATGCTTGCTTTAAACCATACAAGCTCTTCTTTAATCTGCAAACCATTTTCTCCTTACCTTTACTTCATACCTCTTTGGTTGAAGCATGTAGATTTCCTCCTCTAAGTCACCGTGAGGGAATGCCGTATTTACATCCATTTGCTCGAGATTTAGATCATGAGCAGCCACAAGTCTTAAGACAAGCCTAATTGAGTTCATTTTTACAACAGGAGAAAATATTTCATTGAAGTCAATACCTTTCTTTTGAGAAAAACCTTTTACCACAAGCCTAGACTTATACCTTTTCTTCCCACCTTCTTCTTCCTTTAGCTTGTACACCCATTTGTTTTGAAGTGCCCGCTTACCTTTAGGCAACTCAACCAACTCCCATGTTTGGTTGCGATGTAGTGAGTCCATCTCCACTTGCATGCTCTTCGTCCATTCTTCTTTGGATTCATGTTGCATAGCTTCTTCATATGATTCCGGCTCTCCAGAATCTGAGATCAAGAGATGGTTGAAGGAAGGAACCAACCTTTCTGGAGGTCTACTTGCTCTTGTAGATCTTCGGGGAATAGGTTGAGGCTCCTCATTTGGTTGACGTTGTTGCACATTGTCACCGTTTGCAGTCCTTGAGTCTTCACCGTCCTCAAGCTCCATGTACTCATCACCTGTTTCTTTTGTTTGTTTTCTTCCGGAGTAATCTTTGTACATATTTTGTTCGTTAGAAATTACATCCCTACTCCTTAAGATTTTACCATCTTCAGGATTCCATAGGCGATACCCAAAGTCTCCTTCTCCATAGCCAATGAAGAAACACTTTTTGGACTTTGCATCTAACTTTGATCTTAGGCTTCTATCTATGTGCATGAAAGCCTCACACCCAAACACTTTGAGAAATGCATAATTCACCGGTTTACCTGTCCATGCCTCTTCTGGAACTCCCCCATCCAATGCCGTTGAGGGTGACCGATTGATTAAGTACACAAACGTACTTACAGCTTCCGCCCAAAGCTCAAGCGGTAGGCTAACATCTTTAAGCTTTCATTCATTTCCGTTAGCAGTTTTGACAAAAACTGTACCTTTGCCGACAATCTCACAAGCTTCATCATCTCCCAAGTATACATACCCAAAATTACCTTTGGTGTAATCTTGGAAATGTTGCTTGTGTGGTGTCGCATGGAATGAAGCCCCGAAATCTACTATCCAGGAATTAGACACATTGTCTAATGAGAGAATTAGAGCATCTTGCTCTACTTTACCTGCCACATTGGCCTCCGATGTTGGCTTGTTGTCTTGAGACTATGTCTCCTTCTTCTTCTTGGACCAGCAATCCTTCTTGACGTGGCCCTTCTTGCCGCAGTTCCAGCATTCAAGAACTGACTTTGTGCGTGACAACTGACTTTGTGCGTGACTTGCTTCGCCTTGAGCGATCACGACCCTTTTGGTCTTTGAACCTCTCCTTAAGCCTTCCTCTTGTTTCCACTGATAGTGCAGCACTTGATGATTCTCCTGTGCTTCTCCTTCGCATTTCCTCACTTAGGAGAACACCCACAACATCATCAAACTTAAGAGTATTTGTGCCAGAGATAGAATTACTTACAGCCATCACAAGGTTGTCCCAACTATCCCGGTAGAGATGATAGTATAAGGAGAGCTCGCACTTCGTCATCGAAATTGATTTTCACTGATCGAAGTTGACTTATGTTTGTGTTAAAGTCATTTAGGTGTTCTGCAACTGAACCATTCTCTGCCATCTTTAGATTGAACAAGCGCTTGATAAGAAATACCTTATTGGATGCCGATGGTTTCTCGTAGAAGTCGTCAAGTGACTTCATCAAGTCCTCCGTGGTCTTCATCTCCGAAACATTGAAGGCCACCGTTGACGCCAAGCTTAACCGGATTGTTCCCAGTGCCTTTCGATCAAGGACAATCCACGCTTCATCTGCCATTGTTGCGGGCTTCTTTGCAAGACCGCCTAGTGGCAAATAGAGGTCCTTCTGGTAGAGATAGTCTTCAATCTGCATCTTCCAATGTTGATAGTTTTTGCCATTGAACTTCTCAATCTTGAGCTTCCCTTCCTCCGCCATAACTCCCACTCAATTTAAGGAATTTTTTCCTTGAGATAATTTAGCTACGAGCAAACCTTGCTCTGATACCAGTTGTTAGAAAATAAGACGTAGCTAAATAGATAATTGAGTAGATTACTTAATGGAGAGAGACAGATTTATATACACGAGATTATAGAGTAGAGAGAGAGAGAGAGTACACACGATATACGTGGTTCACCCAATGTGGGCTACGTCCACGGGAAAGCAGCCACTCAATGGCTTTAGTACTTCAAAACAAGAAGTAGTTTACAAAGGGATTATACCCTTAATGGAGCTCCCGCCTTGCTTCACTCTCACCACCTCACACTCACCTTGTTGCATCAACTTCACACTATAAAATGTGTGTAGAAATGGCCTCCTTTTATAGGCCAAAAGGGCTGCCCTCTCTTATGAGAGACAGCCATGTGTAGCCGCCCTTGTGCGAATAAGTCCAAATCGGACCCTCCAATCCGCCCATGTGTGGCCGCCCTTGAGAAGACAAGTCCGCTTTTGAATTCGGCCACTGGCCACCGGCCACCGGCCATTGACTTCCGACCACCGGCCATCGGCCAACCGATCGGTTGTTTTCTGACCACTTTCCGGCCGCCGTCCGGCCATAATATTCCGGCGAAAAAGAATATTCCGGCCAAAAAAAGTCTCGAGGGCCTCCGCCCCCGAGGCCTTTAAAGTTGCCCCGGATTCTTGTCCGTGAAAATTTGGTTTCCGGTGAGTGATTTTCCTTCACGCACGATGGCTTCTCCTCATAATGGGGGCCTTACAAATGTGCGCTTTTACCATAGAAAATTACAAGGGTAAATCAGGCTCCATACTTAACAGGAAATACCATCCGGCACAAACGGGTAACCGTGCCCATGTAGACTAATGACTATAGATGTGGCTGGCGAACCTGTTTGAATGCCCTGTTGCTCCTCAGTCAAATTATGGATGTACCGAACGTATGTAATCGTGTTGTTTCATTGTTTGCTGCAACGTTTGTATGAAGCAACAAATGTTTGTATCACGCTTCTACAGGAACTTCAATTACATAACTACACCCCCAACGATGTGCGACATTTTTCTATAATGGCCATCCAGCATATTATCATCGCGATAAACAGACGCACAAGAGAGGAAGGGGCGAGAGCTGAGGAGTTCGAACAGGCTCGCATTAACGAAATGACGCAACGCCACAATCAGACTCAAGAAGACGTTCGAAATATGCAAGAAGCAATAAATCAATATTATACGGACGCCGCAGAAGTAGAGGAATGGGCTACACGTCGACGGCAAGAGCAAGAACAGAGGGAAGCTTCACAGGTGCAAGATGCATGGGAAGCCATGGAAGAGACCTATGATTTCGAGCGACACAAAAGGATGCCTGAGACCAACGTTCCCAGAGGCAGAAGTAGCAGCAACCGGAGCAGAGGGCAGGGGATCAACCGGAGCAGAGGGCAAGGGACGAGTGGCAGCAACCGGGGGAGAGGACAGGGGACGAGTGGCACAAACCAGGGGAGAGGACAGTAGCAGGAAAAGGGAGCAGTTTACTTGTATAAATCTTTACAGAAACAACACAATATGTAAAGTTTTGAGACAATGAAAATGTACATTTTTGAAACATTGTTTGACCGCCACAAAATGTCTCTGCATTAGTCATTTTGAAGAGTACATCATGGTTTGCATGGCATCAAAGCTCTTTGCGTACACAAGGTATGTGACCTAGCTTCAGGTGGAAGCAATTAAGTGAAGTGTATTTGTGAGTGACTCCTTGCACAATGTTGTTTTCTCCTTGCGTCTTGGAATCTGAAAAGAAGAAAAAGTTAGATTCTGCCTTAACGTAGTAAAGACAATCAAAATTCATCGATTTAGTAAGCACATTTCTATTGTTGAGACTGAATGCATACAATTCCGGCAAAAGTGGAAGTTCTTCACATGTAAGATCTACCCTGAGCTGTGCAAGAGTTGTGCTTGACATTGTCTCCATCACTGTAAGTAGGCTATCTCGAAAGTAGATCTCCATTGATAAAGGTTTATTCTCGAGGCTATTCTCTGTATCTTGGTCGAGTGGAATAAGCTGCCCACTAAGAAGATGATATCAAATATAGTAAAATGACACTAAGAAATTTTGAGAGCTTATAATGAACTTGCAAATTATGGACTTCTTTTGCAAAATACAGATTTTGTTATGTGATTGTTTCCTATCCCAATTATCATCTAAAAAGTCCAAACAGCTCTCAGACTTGCAAATGAACATTGTTGCGGTAGTTCTTATTTGCTCATCGAAGAAAAAATCTACAAACACTTCAAGAGGTATAAATAGTGTGAGCCGAACTATTTTTGTGGCAATTGAATACTTGAGGGACTTTTGTATATCCTGAAACAACTTATTCCTAAAGCTTTCACTAGTTTGCCAAGCTGGCAAGGACCAATCCTTGTTGTCAAAGGATGGAAGTGACAAAGGAGCTACACGACCCCAACCAATGGAAGTTCTCGGTTCCACATATGACATATCATAAAAGAAAATTCCATTATCTGCAAGTTCCTTGTGTTGTCTTCCTCAGTACGTTTGCTCACCAATAAATGCATGGAAAGCATCAAAAATCCCAACTATGCTCTCAACTGGTTGCCAATCTGTCCTATTCGATGGATAAATATCTGAAACATACCAAAGATTATATCCACCACTTAACCTTTGAATATAATCATGCACTAAGCGAGATGCTCAAAATTTCTTACAGTTGGGTCGATGCCTTGGAAAACTTGGAGGAGATGTTTGCAACCTTATGTCTGCATGCTGGAAAGCATGTTGTATGAGCTCTTTCACCCGCTTGCTTTGTACACACACTTTAAACTCTTTAACTTGTCCCTTGAAAGCCTCCACAAAATCATTGCGTTGCCTCCTCTTCCTCCTCCTAGTTTGGAGTAGAACCCAACTTCTGATAGTTATTCGAGATGGTATCCATGCTTGATCGTCTGTAGTATAACTGTTAAAAATGCTAACAGAGTCAATGGTAGTGCTAGGCCTTCGAGAAGTAGTCATGGTGTGCAGTAGAATACACAGAAAGGTTAGTGCAAATATGAAAAAGGAAAGAAGTTTTGAAAGGGAAGTAGAGCTACTCAAAGTTATATTTGGGCAGGAACAAAGATACTAGATAGAGTCTTCAATGAAATTTCTAAAATTCCTAGGTACAGAGTTAGTACGACTTACGGCATTTATGTCTTGAAAGCGTGAAATTGTGCAATTTGATGAACAAAAATAATATTTCCTCCCTTTTTTTTAAAAGAGCTTGACTTCAAAATGTCGATTTTCAATGTTACATTAGCCTCTTCCTCATTGGTCGAGTACCACTCTCTCTCTAGAACTGAAAGGCCCAAAAGTGAGTCCAACTTTCTCCTAATGTAACCAAATATTTCCAAAACTTCATCACACACACATTGGTCCGCTTGGTTCTCCAAAGCAAGAGACGTACTTTTTTTTTATAAAACTGCTCAGTTGAGCTTGAATTGCATTAATCAAAATGATACAAACACGGGACGCACCTCCACAACTACTCTTACTTGTAAAGCTTGCAATTTTTATTCCTTCTACAAAGGAGATTCCATCAACATGTCGCCAAGACAAAATTAGTGTCCAAATGATCACACTTCTTTTGAAAGAGTAACACATTTTTGGACTGCCATATTGCCCTCAATATTGTAGCTCTTACTATGCATATGCTAGTCAATAGATCCTCATTGTCAATGCATCTAGAGCCCATAGCAAGGTCGCATCTAAGAAGGGAGTTTCCAGATGTGTGACACCCACGTGCAGACTGTTGCCATGAAGAATCTGATTTCGGGACATCTCCAGAACAGGTGTATGAGGGTTTCATCCGAGCGCTTGCATGTGACACAAGTACCTTCGGCTAGACCTCTTGCTTTTGCCTTATCTCCGGTTGGCACGAATCCAAAAAGAACCTTCCAAACGAAAACTTTCTCTCTCTCTTTACATTTGGCTTTCCATATGTTTCCAACTACTTGAAACCATTTGCTTGCCCCACTTTTTAGACCGGATCTTGTTGAGGTGTTTCCCCCAAGTCTTTGTAGAGCAAAGATTTTCATAAATTGAATTAGTTTATGGCGAGAAAAAGAGTCTTTCTCTAGGCCACTTCCAAGCTTTCCAATCTAGTGGTATGGAGCAGGGAGAAAGGGTAAGGTGTGACATTTTTCCAAGAAGTCTTCCTATGAGAATCTCCTCTTGGAGTGTGTAATGGAAATGGCCTATGAATTTGGAGAATAGTGGAATTAAGAGAATTAGAGTGAGCATTTTCATGAGACGACTTTGAGAAAATAGAGGTGAACTTAATTAGCGGTAGCAACATAACCGTTATACTTAATTGACTCGGCATGAACAATACTTTTGCAAGAGAGAGTATTAGAAAAAATGACAGCAATTGAGGACCGGATTTACTTGGAACCATTCTCCCCTCCAAAAGGCGTTTATATTATAGATTCTCCCATCAAGAGAGACTTGGTACGATACAATCTTTGTGTTCCTTGTGACCTAGGTGATGCAATGAAGATGGAAAGCTCCATGCATCATGAGCATAACATAAACTTTGCAAAAAGAATTAACTATCCCAAGGCCTCAAACACCTTCGAAGGTGGAGAGAGCTAGCAAGGAATGAGGCTACGTAGGGAAGAGGAAGAAGAATCATTCATTGGAGAAAGAAATAGTTCCTCACTTATCATCACTCTTCTTGCTTAGCATATCATAATAGCACAGTAATCAAGATGAACAAGATGGAAAGCTTAAGCATTGAAGCATGGCTCTTAGGTTGGATTTTCATTGCATAGGCAAGAGTGTTGGTGTAGGCTCTCAACCTCTCAACAAGCTTGGAGAAGGAGATGGAGCTCTTGCACTTTGCACTTCATATAATAAGAGTGTGTGTGTGTGTGTGTGTGTGTGTGTGTGTGTGTGTGTGTATGTGAGAGAGAAAGAGAGTATACCCCCTCTCATGCTTGGTCCACCTCTCTCTCTCTCTCATATTATTTAATTATATCATTTGGACATGTGTCCTCTTTTTCCTCTTTGAGAGAAAGAGATTAATTATTTATTTTTATGCATCTAAATTCTCATTGGATCCCTTTAAAGCCTATCCAATAGGATTCAAACACATCATGAGGGCCGAATGGGAAGGATCTTGACATGTGTCTTTTATGCTTCTTAAGAGATCATGTTTGAATTGAACAGTTCAAGCACCTTAGTCATTTAAACATGAAAATTGTTTATGCCTCTTGAGAGATTATATTTGAATTGAACAATTCAAGCACCTTAGTCATTTAAGCACGAGAAGCACCTCAAGCTTGGGCAAGGTTCCCACAAACATCTTAAGCACCTTAGTCATTTAAGCATGACAAGCACCTCATGCTTGGGTGGGATTCCCACCTCAAGGTCATCCCAAGCTTGCCTAAGATCAAAGAAATTTTTAACACTAACTTTGGAGGTCTTTAATGAAGCTAACCCTAAGGTCTTTAAGCTACATTATGTATCATTGCTCTTTAACAGACCATCTCTCATTTGGACCCCTTTAACCTTGGCCCCGTTTTGAGACAAATCCATAAGCACATGTCTATATTCTACTCCTTGTCCCCGTTTATTATGTCACATTAAATGATGAGTTTAATGTAATGGAATTGGCCTATTTAACTTGAGAGTAGCCGAAATTAATGAAAGTACTTTTGAGAAATGACTTTGTGAGCATAGCGGGTGAACATAGTTGAAGATAGCAAACTTGAAGAAAGATTTAATTATCCCAAGCCTCAATCTCAAGACCTCAAACACCTTCAAAGGTGGAGAGAGCCAGCAGGGAATGAGGGTAGGGAAGAGGAAGAAGAAACATTTCGTAGGAGAAAGAATTAGTCCATCACTTATCATAACTCTTGTTGCTAGCATACATAATAGCATAGTAATGAAGAAGAAGGAGATGGCAAGCTTAAGCATTGAAGCATGGCTATTGGTTGGATTTACACTCCATATCCAAGAGTGTTGGTGTAGGCTCTCAACCTCTGCTTACTTGGAGAAGGAGAGGGAGCTCTTGCACTTTGCATAGCACACAATGAGAGTGTTTGTGAGTGTGTGTGGGTGAGTATACCCCCTAAGCAACCCCCTAGCTTGCTTGGGTCGACCCCCCCTTGTAGCTCATGCTTGAAGCTCATTGGACCCCTCCAGGCCTACCCAATCACAAGCAAGAGGCATTACAAGCAGCAAGGGTAGCCTTGAGACAAGTGTCCCCCTTTCCCCTTTGAGAGAGAGGCCTAGATAAATGTTAAATCAATTAATTAAATCTCCTAAATTATTATTGGACCCCTTGGGTGGCCAACCAATAGCCTTCAGGCACACCATGAGGGCAACATGAGGAGGAACTTGACAAGTGTCCCTTTTGCTTTCTTTGTACCATGCATGCCTTGTGTGAGCGTGTGGGTGTTCTCTCTCATCCCCCCTCATGTAGGGCTTGCCCCCTCCTTGTAGGGATTGAATATTTGACTTTTTGACACCTCAAGACCCTCATGCATAGGCCCAATTCCCACCACAAGCTTGGCTCATAAGCACTTTAAGCTTGGGCTGGGTTCTCACCTCAAGTGAAACTCTAGCATCTCAAGCATTTCAAGCACCTCAAGCATCTCAAGCACCTCAATCATCAAGCACCTCAAGCACCTTAGTCATCAAGCATAACAAGTAGGACAAGCACCTCGAGCTGGGTCGGGTTCCCGCGCCTCAAGCTCAACCCTAGCTTACCTAAGGTCAAAGGCCTTTTACACACATTATTGGAGGTCTTCAATGAAGCTAACCCTAAGGTCTTATGCTCCATTTGTTAGCCTTGCTCTTTGATAGACCATCTCTCATTTGGGCCCCTTTACCATTGGCCCCGTGTTGAGATAGATCTATAAGCACATGTCTATATCTTAACACTTGTTCCCGTTTATTCTCCCACATTAAGTGATCAATTTAATATGAGAAAATCATTTGGGTTGGTTAGATATTAGATATTAGATTTTATGACATTATCTCTCTCTTGAAAGCATAGTCGTCCTCGACTATGAGGTAGAAGAGATAAAGCCTTAGTCATTAGTCAATTTTACTTAGCGGGTAGAGGATCCCTTTTTACCCTACGACATCTTTCCAAGATGGGTGACTAATCCATTTGGTGCTTGGGAGACATAGCTTCCGCAAGTATGTCTACTCTTTAGTCCATTTCATTCTCCCAAAGTAGAGTGACAAATTCTACTTGGTGTTTGAGAGACGTCGTCATCACAAACATGATTCTAAGCATGCATACTAGTTAAATTTGTGCACAATTAAAAAGAGGACTAGTCTTATAAGACAAAAACATGAGTCATTTAAAAGAAATTTGTACATTTTCTTACTCTAATGTAGCATTGTAAGCATGACAAGGTTCATACTATCCTTAAGCTGTATTCCTTGCATCCATCTAGCATCTTCAAAAGGATAATTTTTGAACTTAATAAGATACCGTCGGATAATCTTACCATGTCGTAGTACCTTGTCTTCATGCCGAAGAATAGCTTCGGGTTGTAGCACCTCTTCTTGGTCTTCAACTTCGGGAGGGTCTTCAATAATTGGTGGTTCTCCTTTGTAGGACTTAAGTAGGCTTACATGAAATTCATTGTGTATGAGTCAATTGTTGGGCAACTTGAGTTGATAAGATGTCTCGTTGATGGGCTTCAAGATTTGGAAAGGACCATAGTATCTTTTTGCTAGTTTAGCATAATACTTTTGATGGCCCGTAGGATTTTTGCCCGTCGTTTGCCTTAATCAAGCCTTAGGAAACTTGAGTAAGACCCAATCATTTTCTTTGAACATTAAGGCTCTTATGTGCTTATCAGCAACAACTTTTTGCCTTTGTTGAGAGATGGATATAGCCTCCCTAATCTTTTGAAAAGATTCTTGTAGGTCACGGCTATACTCATCGGCGGCGAAGATCTTCCCATGTACTTTGAGTAGCAAGGTACTTTTAGGTCTTCCCTCAATGATCTCAAAAGGTGCTTTTCCCATAGAAGTATGTACAGTATTATTGTAGGCATACTCGACAAGAGGTAATACTTTTCCCATTGTGAGCATTGATCTACTTCGGTAACATAAGTCTTGAGTAGATCGAGTATCGTGAGATTGGCTATCTCACTTTGGCCATCCGTTTGTGGGTGATAGGCCGAAGAGAAATTCAATCTTGTTCCTAGATTTTCAAAGAGACCTTTCCAAAAATTACTGGTCATTCTAGGGTCTCTATCTGACACGATGGATGTGGATAATCCATGGTGCTTGAAAATCTGAGATATGAAGAGAGTTGCCATTTGATGTGCCTTAATAGTCTTTTTTACGGGAATAAAATGTGCTTGCTTGCTAAACCTGTCAACTATTGTCCATATTCTTGTATTCCCATGGATAGACTTGGGTAATCCAAAGATGAAATCTATGGATATACTCTCCCATGGTGAATTTGGAATAGGCAATGGCTGGAGTAATCCAGGTTGCTTCCCTCTATCATACTTGGTCTTTTGGCATACTACACATTTTGAAACATACTCTTGTATGTCCACTTTCATGGTAGACCAATAGAAGTACATCTCTACTCCTTGGAGAGTAGGTTGAATACCTCTATGCCCTGCATATGGAGGAGCATGGGATTCATACATAACTTTCTCACGAAGGGAATGGGTAACACATAGCCTATTTCCGTGGAGAAGATAACCATCCTGCAAGGTGAATGGTTCCTCTTTCTTCCCCAAAGCAAGGGCTGACATTATGTCTCTAAAGCCAGGGTCAGCAGTGTCATAAAATCTAATATCTAACTAACCCAAATGATTTTCTCATATTAAATTGATCACTTAATGTGGGAGAATAAACGGGAACAAGTGTTAAGATATAGGTATGTGCTTATAGATCTATTTCAACACGGGGCCAATGGTAAAGGGGCCCAAAAGGGAGATGGTCTATCAAAGAGCAAGGCTAACCAATGGAGCATAAGACCTTAGGGTTAGCTTCATTGAAGACCTCCAATAAATGTGTGTAAAAGTCCTTTGACCTTAAGTAAGCTAGGGCTGAGCTTGAGGTGGGAACCCGGCCCAAGCTCGAGGTGTTTGTCATGCTTGAGGTGTTTTTCATGCTTGAGGTGCTTGATTAAGATGCTTGAGGTGCTTGACTGGCTCCATGCTTGAGGTGCTTGACTGGCTGCATGATTAAAGTACTTGAGGTGCCTTGAGAAGCTTGCCTGAGATGCTTGTGGGAACACCCCCTAGTTCAAGTGCTTTGTCATGCTTGGTGAGTAAGGTGCTTGATCACCTAAAAGTCAAAAGCATTCCTACAAGAGGGGGGGCGAGCCCTTTTCCTAGGGGCTAGAGAGAGAACACCCACTCACACACACAAGGGAAGCCCAACTTGAAGAGGCAGCAAGGACACATGTCAGGCCCCTACCCATGTTACCTTCATGTGTTGCTTGAAGCCTATTGGCTAGGCTTCAAAGGGGTCCAATGATAAATTACATGAATTATCTAATTGTTTTAGCATTTATCAAGTCCTCTCTCTCAAAGGGGAAAGGGGGACACTTGTCCCAAGGCTACCCATGTTGCTTGTAATGGCTCTTGCTTGTGATTGGCTAGGCCTGGAGGGGTCCAATGAGCTTCAGGCATGAGCTACAAGGCGGGGTTGACCCAAGCAAGCTAGGGGGGTGCCTAGGGGGTATACTCACCCACACACACTCACAAGCACTCTCATTGTGTGATATGCAAAGTGCAAGAGCTCCCTCTCCAAGCAAGTAGAGGTTGAGAGCCTACACCAACACTCTTGGCTATGGAGTGCAAATCCAACCAAGAGCCATGCTTCAATGCTTAAGCTTGCCATATCCTTCTTCTTCATTACTATGCTATTATGTATGCTAGCAACAAGAGTATGATAAGTGAGGAACTAATTCTTTCTCCTACGAAATGTTTCTTCTTCCTCTTCCCTACCCTCATTCCCTGCTAGCTCTCTCCACCTTCGAAGGTGTTTGAGGTCTTGGGACTGAGGCTTGGGATAGTTAAAGCTTTCTTCAAGTTTATGTTATGTTTGTGGTGCATGAAGCCTTCCATCTTCATGGCATCACCTAGGTCACAAGGAACACAAAGACTGTATTGTAACAAGTCTCTCTTTATGGGAGAAATCATAATACAAATGCCTACTGGAGGGGGGACCGGCTCCACATAAATCCGGTCCTCAATTGTTGTCATGTTCTCTAAACTCTCTCTCTTGCAAAAGTATTGTCTATGCCAAGTTAACTAATTGCTATGATTATGTTGCTATCTTCAATTATGTCTACCCGCTATGCTCACAAAATCATTTCTTGAAAGTACTCTCATTAAATTCCGCTATTCTCAAATTGAATAGGCAAATTCCATTACAAGTAGCATACTCATCTATCGTAGAGGAAAGATCATTGTGAGTAGCTATAGACACCGCATTAACTTTGGGTCGTCGTGAAAGTGCATCGGCCACTTGATTGTGCTTACCAGTTATGTGAGCAATATGGAAATTAAATTGTGAAAGAAAATTTACCCACCTCATTTGTCTGTCGGAAAGCTTGGTTTGCGTCATGAAATACTTGAGACTTTGGTGGTCGGTTCGTAGGATAAATGGAGTCCCCAATAGGTAGTGCTTCCATGTGTCTAGGGCATGTAGAACAGCTAAAAGCTCTTTCTCATAAATGCCCAAGACTCATTCAATCAATATTGATCCTTCGGCTCTCATATGCTATGGCATGCCCTTCTTGAAGCAAAACTGCTCCAAGGCAATCACAACACGCATCACATTGGACCTCAAATGGCTTTGAGAGATCCGGAAGCACGAGGACTGGTTGGGAAGTAAGATTCTCTTTGAGATTTTCAAAAGCATTTTTCTCCTTAGGAGTCCACAAAAACTTAACGTTCTTCTTAGTTAAGTCGTGTTGTGGTCCTGCTACTTGAGAGAATTTTGCTATGAAGCATCTATAGTATGCGCACATACCAACAAAGCTTCTTAGCTCATGTAGATTTCTTGGGTTAAGCCATGCTTTTATTACCTCTAACTTTGATGGATCCATTTGGATACCATCTTTAGAGATAATATGACCTAGGTATTGAATCTTTTGTAGGAAGTATTCGCTTTTCTTTTGGTTGAGAAAAAGCTTGTTCTCCCTCAATGCTTGAAAAATCATTTGGAGATGTTGCTTATGTTCCTCCAAAGACTTGGAGTAGATGATGATATCATCAAAGAACACTCCATTGAATTTGCGGTATGGTCTAAAAATTTTCTCCATCAAATGATTGAACGTAGCTGGTGCATTAGTCAAGCCAAAAGGCATGATCACTAGATATTCATAAAGACCAAACGTTGTGCGAAACGCGGTCTTTAAGATATCTTCATCCACTATCCTTATTTGATGATAGCCACTCTTAAGGTCAATCCTACTGAAGTAGGTCGAGCCTTGTAGCTTATCAAACAGATCTTCTACCCGAGGTACGGGAAATCTGTTTTTGATAGTGATATGGTTTAGTGCTCGATAGTCCACACACATACGGTATGTACCATCTTTCTTTTGCACTAAAAGGACTGGAGAACAAAAGGGAGAGGAACTAGGACTCATCATCCCTTTGTCTACCAGCTCTTGTACTTGCCTCATGATCTCCTCTTGTTGAGCTTGTGAGACTCGATAAGGAGGCTTGTTAGGTGGTGAGCTTCCAGGAAGGAGCTCAATACGATGGTCATCATCCCCTCGTTTTGGAGGTAAGTCCATAGGGATATCATCGATGAACACATCTTGGAATCCTTTTAGAAAATTAGACAAGTATAACTCTTCTTGATTCCTACCATATACATTTGATGAAACATTGGTATCTTTTAGAGACTCTTTGACAAAAATCATGTACGCAGAAACTGAGCTCTTCATTGATTTATCAAAAGCAAGAGGATTTACTAGTGGAATAGTGAGACCACGCTCACTAGCATCTATATACATGTTCTTTCCCCTGTAGGTGAAGTAGATTCTCCTTTCAGGGAACTTCATGTTGGTAGCCATGCGATCAAACCATGGTGCCCCTAGGATAACATCCTCATGTTGGAGAGGAGAGATGAAGAAGTCTTCCTTGTCGACATAGCTTTGGACATGAAGCCTCAACTTCCCAATCAAGGGAGTAACGGAGGCTTGTTGTCCCTTGAAAGCTGCATCAGCCACTACTATATCTCCCATCTCAAAAGCTTGAATTCCCAACTTGGTGGCCAACTCCATTGGTATGAAGTTAAAAGTAGAGCCAGGGTCAAACAAGATGAAGGCATCATGCTCTCTTACCTTTCCCCAAGCATAGGAAAGTGATGATCCTTTGCAATGAGCATCCTCTTTTGGAGCTTCGATGGTGGAAGCCCTAGGAGTCTCATTGCGAGTATTCTTCTTGGGGCAAGAACGATAGCCATGTCCTTGCTCCCCACACTTGAAACACTTATGGTCCTTGCGAAAAGCTTCAAGCTCTTTAGGAGAGAGTTTGTTTTTACCTTTGTAAACTCCCTTCTCCTTGGACCGATTGTTGTTGTTGTTGGAATTGACTTGGGAAGTATTTTGAACATTGGTTTTCCCCTTCGCATCATTTTTGTCTTTGTTTTCCATGGGCTTGACATTACGTCTAGCCCCTTGATGGAAATTGATGCATGAAGCAACCATGGTGTGATGGATTACTTCGCTTATAGTACCAGGCCATTGAGAGTTGATGTATTCGGCCATCTCTTCAAGTAATCCCGCACAAAATTGGTGCCTTTGCTCGGCAAAGTCTATCTTTTGAAAGACAGTAGCCTTGAGATGTAAATCCCAAAACTTGTCTACATATTTGTGGATAGACTCATGGGAGAGGAGCTTCAAGCTGCGCCATTCGGTAAGCACTTTTTCCTTTGCATCGCTTGCAAGGAATTGCTTCATGATGGAAACTCATATAGTTTTCCATGTCTTTGGGGCTTCACCATTTCCACGAAGGCTAGCCCACCATTGACGAGCTGATTTTTGGAAGTGCATAGCTACATGGCGTAGCTTAGAGGACTCTGTGAAGCCCTCATCTCCAAAGGCCACATCAAATTGCTTGATGAAGGCCACCACTTTGTCGGTAGCACCGAAGGTGCCATCATAGGTGAGAAAAGAGATACTCTTTCCTCCCTCCTTGAACTTCTTTAGCTTTTGTGACCTTCGCCATGCAGGAAATGATTTGCGATGTCCTCCCCTTTTGTATTCTCTAGGAGAATAACCATAACTTTCGTTAGAAGAGGAGGAAGGTGAAGAAGAAGGAGAAGAGGGTGACCTTTTCCTAGCCCTTTTCTTCCTTTGTTTCCTCTCTTGCCTTTCAGAGTGATGAGGAGAAGGACTATGTGTTGATCTTTTCCTCTTGGGAGGAGTGGGCGATCGTCTAGACCGCCGTCTTCGTGGAGCCACATCTTCTAAGGAACTTAAACTTTAATTGCTTTCTTGCTGTTTGGATTCCTCCTCTCGAATGGGAGAGAGTCTTCTTTTGGGGGTCTCTTCAAGAGGCCTCCTAAGCTCTCTCTCCTCTTGGAGAGGAAGGGAAATTCCATAAGCACGAAGTTGTTGAGTAACTTCGGCTTGCAAAGCAGGGTTGCCCATAGCTTGCTGTAACCTAGTGACGAGATAATTCACAAACATGGGAGCATCATCATTAGCACCTTCATGTGCAAAATCAAAGATATCAATGTTCATTCTACTCTCTTGATTATTGTCATCCATGTTAACAAAATTTATGTATGTACTTAGTGTATGCTTTGGAAATTCAAAACCTTAGTTGCCACTCCTCTTAGCCTTTGAAAATGGGCTCTTAAGTATCTACACCCATGGCTCAAAGTGGTTAATTATAGAGAGTAGAGGAGTAGGTCTAACATAGCAGAGTTGCCAAGGGCTAGCTCCTTTCGGACTTATTATGACTCAATAATGGTAAAGCCGTAGGCAAGTCTAAAAAGACTCCATTATTAAGTCCAAAGCTCCCGAGGTGTGCACCATCCCCCACATAGTGGGCTCAACAAAACCGATAATAGATCCCAGTTCCACTTACCCTAATATAATTAACAACATCAACCATTTATAGGCTACTTAAGGACCTCTCTTCTCAAGCAAGAAAAGAGAAACCAAATGCTCTGATACCAATGAAATGGAATTGGCCTATTTAACTTGAGAGTAGCGTAAATTAATGAAAGTACTTTTGAGAAATGACTTTGTGAGCATAGCCGGTGAACATAGTTAAAGATAGCAACATAATCATAGCAATAAGTTAACTTGGCATGAACAATAATTTTGCAAGAGAGAGAGAATTTAGAGAACATGACAACAGTTGAGGATCGGATTTATGTGGAGCCTGTCCCTCCTCCAATAGGCATTTGTATTATGATTTCTCCCATTAAGAGAGACTTGTTACAATACAATCTTTGTGTTCCTTGTGACCTAGGTGATGCAATGAAGATGGAAAGCTTCATGCATCACAAACATAACATAAACTTGAAGAAAGATTTAACTATCCCAAGCCTCAGTCCCAAGACCTCAAACACCTTCGACGGTGGAGAGAGCTAGCAGGGAATGAGGGTAGGGAAGAGGAAGAAGAAACATTTCGTAGGAGAAAGAATTAGTTCCTCACTTATCATAACTCTTGTTGCTAGCATACATAATAGCATAGTAATGAAGAAGAACTAGATGGAAAGTTTAAGCATTGAAGCATGGCTCTTGGTTGGATTTGCACTCCATATCCAAGAGTGTTGGTGTAGGCTCTCAACCTCTACTTACTTGGAGAAGGAGAGGGAGCTCTTGCACTTTGCATAGCACACAATGAGAGTGTTTGTGAGTGTGTGTGGGTGATTATACCCCCTAAGCAACCCCCTAGATTGTTTGGGTCGACCCCCCCTTGTAGCTCATGCTTGAAGCTCATTGGACCCCTCCAGGCCTACCCAATCACAAGCAAGAGGCATTACAAGCAGCAAGGGTAGCCTTGAGACAAGTGTCCCCCTTTCCCCTTTGAGAGAGAGGCCTAGATAAATGTTAAATCAATTAATTAAATCTCCTAAATTATTATTGGACCCCTTGGGTGGCCAACCAATAGCCTTCAGGCACACCATGAGGGCAACATGAGGAGGAACTTGACAAGTGTCCCTTTTGCTTTCTTTGTACCATGCATGCCTTATGTGAGCGTGTGGGTGTTCTCTCTCATCCCCCTCATGTAGGGCTCGCCCCCTCCTTGTAGGGATTGAATCTTTGACTTTTTGACACCTCAAGACTCTCATGCATAGGCCCAGTTCCCACCACAAGCTTGGCTCATAAGCACTTTAAGCTTGGGCTGGGTTCTCACCTCAAGTGCAACTCTAGCATCTCAAGCATGTCAAGCACCTCAAGCATCTCAAGCACCTCAATCATCAAGCACCTCAAGCACCTTAGTCATCAAGCATGACAAGCAGGACAAGCACCTTGAGCTGGGTTGGGTTCCCGCACCTCAAGCTCAGCCCTAGCTTACCTAAGGTCAAAGGCCTTTTACACACATTATTGGAGGTCTTCAATGAAGCTAACCCTAAGGTATTATGCTCCATTTGTTAGCCTTGATCTTTGATAGACCATCTCTCATTTGGGCCCCTTTACTATTGGCCCCGTGTTGAGATAGATCTATAAGCACATGTCTATATCTTAACACTTGTTCCCGTTTATTCTCCCACATTAAGTGATCAATTTAATATGAGAAAATCATTTGGGTTGGTTAGATATTAGATATTAGATTTTATGAAATTTAATATGAGAAAATCATTTCGGTTGGTTAGATATTAGCTTTTATGACCTTACCTCTCTTTGAAATCATAGTCGTCCTCAACTATGAGGTAGAAGAGATAAAGTCTTAGTCATTAGTCTACGTTTCTTAGCGGATAGACGATCCCTTTTTACCCTACGACATCATTCCAGATGGATGACTAGTCCATTTGGTTCTTGAGAGACTTAGCTGCCGCAAGCATGTCTGCTCTTTAGCCCATATCATACTCCCAAAGTAGAGTGACAAATTCTACTTGGTATTTGAGTGACGTCGTCATCACAAACCTGATTCTAAGCATGCATACTATTTAAATTTGTGCACAAAAGAGGATTAGTCTTACAAAAACATTGTTTACTTAGAAAGCATTAACATTTTCTTACTCTAGTGTAGCATTGTAAGCATACTATCCTTAAGCTGTATTCCTTGCATCCATCTAGCATCTTCAAAAGGATAATTTTTGAACTTAATAAGATATCGTCGGATAATCTTACCATGTACCTTGTCTTCATGCCAAAGGATAGCTTCGGGTTGTAGCACCTCTTCTTGGTCTTCGATTTCTGGAGGGTCTTCAATAAGTGGTTCTCTTAGTGGCTCTCCTTTGTAGGGCTTAAGTAGACTCACATAAAAACATTGTGTATGAGCCAATGGTTGGGCAACTTTAGTTGATAAGGCATGTCATTAATTGGCTTCAAGATTTAAAAAGGACCATAGTATCTTTTTGCTAGTTTAGCATAATACTTTTGATGACCCGCAAGATTTTTTCTCGTTGTTTGCCTATCGAGCCTTGGGAAACTTAAGTAATACCCAATCATTTTCTTTGAACGTTAAGGCCCTTCTATACTTGTCAGTAGCAGATTTTTGCCTTTGTTTGAGAGATGGATATAGCCTCCTTAACCTTTTTAAAAGATTCTTATAGGTCACGACTATACTCATCAGCATCAAAAAATTTCCCATGTAATTTAAGTAGCAAGGGACTTTTAGGTCTTCCCTCTATGATCTAAAAAGATGCTTTTTTTGTAGTAGTATGGACAATATATTATTGTATACATACTCTACAAGGGGTAAGTCCTTCTCCCATTGTGAGCATTGAGCTACTTTTGTAACATAAGTCTTTAGTAGATCGAGTATCGTAAGATTGGCTATCTCACTTTGGCCATTCGTTTGTGGGTGATAGGACGAAATTAAATTCAATCTTGTACGTAGATTTTCAAAGAGACCTTTCAAAAAATTACTGGTCATTCTAGGATCTCTCTCTGACACGATGGATGTTGGTAATCCATGGTGTTTGAAAATGGAGATATGAGAGGGTTGCCATTTGGTGTACTTGCTTGCTAAACCTGTTGACTATTGTCCATATTCTTGTATTCCCATGGATAGACTTGGGTAATCCAAAGATAAAATCCATGGATATACTCTCCCATGGTGAATTAGGGATTGGCAATGGCTGGAGTAATCTAGGTTTCTTCCCTCTATCATACTTAGTCTTTTGGTATACACACATTTTGAAACATACTCTTGTATGTCCAATGTCATGGTAGGCCAATAGAAGTACGTCTCTACTCCTCGAAGGACGCTATTTTCTAGCCGAGCAATTTTTGGCGAGCGCTTTTTAAGAATCTCGGGCGAGCGGATTCCCAAAAAAAGGGACAATCTACCCATCTCTCTCTCTCTCCCTCTCTCTCTCTCTCCCTCTCTCTCTCTCTCTCTCTCTCTCTCTCTCTTTTGTTTCCTCTCTCTCTCTCTCTCTCTCTCTCTCTCTCTCTCTCTCTCCAACTAAAATATGATTGTCATTTCACGACCAACTTACATTCAAACAAAAACCACCATGGAATCTATTAATAAGAGAAAGTTCCTTACACACAATTACGGTCTATTTAAAATAGCAACCCCAAATCTATGAGTTCCATTGCATCCACTAGCATGCACTTCAAGGTGGCGTGGCTCTACATGCATATCTGTATATAGCAACATAAGATCAAATATATCTTTCAAGCAATTCTAAAGAGAACAACACAAAATTAAGCATTTTCACGTACCTGGATGGTTATCTCCCACAACTCTGGCCATGTCTGATAAGTCCTCTGCAACCCTACCATGTGATGGTGAACATGGAGGGGACTCCTGGATGCCCCCCACTGGTCTGGGAGTGAAGTATAGTGTCGGTACACTGTGACTCATAGCACCAAGGCTATGAGCACTATTGCTGACTTCTATAGAATACTCCACAACCACATGCTCGCTCTCACTGTCGCTCGAAACTACAGCCCTCTTCTTTCTCTTCCCACGTTGCTTGTCAGCTTGTTGTGCTTGCGAGTCTTTCCTTGAGGTTTGTTTCTTCCTCTCTGGTTTCTTTGATGTGTTTGGAGATAGAGCATCCTCTATCACAACCGCTTTCTTCCGTGACGCACTATGCTCCACTATTAATTAAAAGAAGAAGAGTTATTGAGCCCATATTCTATTGCTTCATGGCAAAGGTAAAAACTACATAGAGGCATACTTATGTATAGCTCTTCCTCTTCGGGTGGGTACTCCTTGTCCGGGTAGTCCAGCCACCAAGGACACTTGAGCCACGCTCCCTTTGGCCGCAAGTCATCTATCCACTCGTCAGGATATAAGCCCGTCTCCTCTCTCTCCGACCTGCACCATGCATCACTGGGGTGCTTGGGAATGGGAAAGACAAGAGCATCTCTCCACCATCTACAAGACAGACCACAAAGTTTTCATTTGCATAGAACAAGATTAGTGTATCCTACTACAGTCTTAATTTGTCAATTAAAGATGTCGAACCTGTACAACAAGCGTCGTGACGTACAAGCAAAATGGGGTTGCTCTTCAGGTTCATGTGTGGATTTGATCCGAGCACTCCACTTCTAGAAGGCCTTCTCAAAGTTCTTGCGTCTGTATGTCAATAATGTGTGGGCAATCGTGCAACCATGCCTACCTTCAGCCTTCTCATGTTGGATAGCAACATCATGATTCTCGGCCTCCATTTTCTCGGCCATCTCAAGCACTCTCCTGTAGCAGCAAATAATAAGTCACAAGTTACATAACAAACTGCTAGCTGGTGCAAATGTTTGAGAAATCTAACCTTTCCAACTGCCACCAGTACACGTGATTTCGAAGCCACTTGATCCAGGCCTTCTCCGACAAACCGATGCCCTTCTCCTTCAAGGATGCATCACCGGCTTGGAGCAAATCAAGCAATCGGCACTTCCTATCAAAGGAAACGCGAGACTTATTTTTTATTGTTACATAATAAAAAAGAAATATATCCAATGATTTAAACGACTATTACTGTTAGGAAATAAGACGTAGCTAAATAGATAATTGAGTAGATTACTTAATGGAGAGAGACAGATTTATATACACGAGATTATAGAGTAGAGAGAGAGAGAGAGTACACACGATATACGTGGTTCACCCAATGTGGGCTACGTCCACGGGAAAGCAGCCACTCAATGGCTTTAGTACTTCAAAACAAGAAGTAGTTTACAAAGGGATTATACCCTTAATGGAGCTCCCGCCTTGCTTCACTCTCACCACCTCACACTCACCTTGTTGCATCAACTTCACACTATATGTGTGTAGAAATGGCCTCCTTTTATAGGCCAAAAGGGCTGCCCTCTCTTATGAGAGACAGCCATGTGTAGCCGCCCTTGTGCGAATAAGTCCAAATCGGACCCTCCAATCCGCCCATGTGTGGCTACCCTTGAGAAGACAAGTCCGCTTTTGAATTCGGCCACCGGCCACCGGCCATTGACTTCCGACCACCGGCCACCGGCCATCGGCCATTGACTACCGGCCACCGGCCAACCGACCGGTTGTTTTACGACCACTTTCCGGCCGCCGTCCGGCCATAATATTCCGGCGAAAAAGAATATTCCGCCGTCCGCCCCTGATTCTTGTCCGTGAAAATTTTGGTTTCCGATGAGTGATTTTCCTTCACGCACGATGGCTTCTCCTCATAATGGGGGCCTTACAAATGTGCGCTTTTACCACAGAAAATTACAAGGGTAAATCAGGCTCCATACTTAACAATCTCCCACTTGGAGACTGATCTCCAAACCAAACCTGTGACTGCTTTCCATTCTGGCTTCTTATCGTTGAATGCCGATTGAAGATGAGCAAAAGCTCAACTTCTCCTTGTTGACCACCTTTGTAAACATGTCTGCAGGATTTTCACTTGTATGCACCTTTCTTAGCTTTAGTTGTCCCTCTTCCAAAAGAGTGCGTATGAAGTGATATCTCACCTCAATGTGCTTTGTCCTTGAATGAAAGGCTGAGTTCTTCACAAGATGGATAGCGCTTTGGCTATCACTGTACAAGACACAATTGTCTTGTTTGAATCCAAGCTCTTCTAAGAATCTGTGAAGCCACAGAATTTCTTTGCTTACCTCCGTGGTAGAAAGTGAAACCACTTTCTGCAGCTTTGAAGCCCAGCTTACTGCTGTGCCTCCAACCGTGAACACATAGCCAGTAGTGCTCCTTTGAGTATCTTTGTCACCTGCCATATCTGCATCAGCATACCCTTCTAGAAAAATATCAGTTCCTCCAAAATACAAATCATTTGTTGTTGTCCCTTTTAGATACCTAAGTATCCACTTCACAGCTTGCCAATGCTCTTTACCTGGGTTGTCCATGAACCTACTCACAACTCCCACTGCATGTGCAATGTCTGGCCTTGTCCAGACGATAGCATACATTAGAGAACCTACCGCTGCAGCATATGGAACTTTAGACATATAGGCTATCTCCTCTTGTGTCTTTGGACACATATCCTTCGTTAGTTTAAAATGACCAGCCAAAGGTGTAGAAACTGGTTTTGCATTTTGCATTGCAAACCTTTCTAGTACCTTCTTGATGTAATCTTCTTGAGATAGCTTTATTGTTTTCTTCGTCCTGTCCCTTGATATTTTCATACCAAGTATCCTCTTTGCAGCACCTAAATCTTTCATTGAAAAAGATTTGGACAGCTCTTCTTTTAGGTCTTTGATGTCCTGCATGTTAGCACTTGCAATCAACATGTCATCAACATACAACATTAGGATGATGAATTTCCCATCTCCCAAATTCTCCGTGTAGACGCAGTGATCCGAGTTGCATCTTGTGAATCCATGATCCAACATCCATCGCTAAAAAAGTCAACAACATCCCTACACAAGGGAGGGTGAGCCCTACAAGTAGGGGCATGAGAGAACACACACACACACACTCACTCAAGGCAAACCCAAGACCTAAGAGGCAACAAGGACACATGTCAAGCACCTACACATGTTGCCCTCATGTAGTGACTAAAGCCTATTGGTTGACCTTAAAAGAGGTACAATGAGAATTTATTTTATTTAATTAGTTGTTTAAGCATTTTTCAAACCCTCTCTCTCAAAGGGGAAAGGAGTGGGGTCAATCCAAGCAAGGAGGGGGGTAGCTTGATCATATACCCTCTCTCTCTCTCTCTCTCTCTCTCTCTCTCTCTCTCTCTCTCACACACACACACACACACACACACACACACACACACTCTTATTCTCATTTGGTGAAAGTACAAGAACTTCATCTCCTTCTCCAAGCTCAAGAAGTTAAGAACCAACATCAACCCTCTTAGCTGTGGAATGCAAATCCAACCAAGAGCCATGCTTCAATGCTATGCTTGTCATCATATTCATCTCCATTACTATGCTATCATGCTATTACGCTATGCTAAGCTCTATGAGTAATTGTATGAGAGGACACTACTTCTTTCTCGTAAGTTACTTCTTCTTCCTCTTCCCTACCCTCATCCCTACTACATCTCTCCACCTTCGAAGGTGTTTAAGGTCTTGGGACTCAGGCCGGGGACAAGTTAATGCTTTCATTTGATTAAGTTACAAGCATAATTGTGGTGCATGAATCTCTCAATCTTCATTGCACCATCAAGGTCTCAAGGAACACAAAGCTTGTATTTTACCAAGTCTCTCCTTATGGGAGAAGCTATAATACAAAAGTCTTTTGGAGGGGGACTGGCTCTACATAAATCCGTTCCTCAAGTGTTGTCAAGTTCTCTAATTCTCTCTCTTGCAAAGTATTGTTCATTTAATGGAAATGGCCTATTAACTTTGAGAGTAGCAAAAATTAGATATAATTGTTTTGTGAAATTTCTTTGTGAGCATAGAGGATGAACTTAATTGTTGGTAGCAGCATAAGCATAGTATTTAGTTAATTTGGTGTTTGTGGGTCGCCGCGACGGACGTCCATAGCATAGCCTTCAGGCATCAACATAAATATCAATACCAGGGAAGCGACTCGAATAAGACATGAAAACTCACTAGGGTGTCAATCCTAATGAAGTGAACTCGAAGAGATGCAACTACTAACTCTACAAGCAAATCAAACGCACTAAAGCCAAGTTATCTGCCTATGTCCTTTTACACAGCTCTACAGTCATCACGCCTGTTTACCATGAAAATCATATCGGATTCGCATGAAACTTGAAGGGAAGCTTTAGGTGACTATCAGGAGCATATCCTATCACTATCATAGCATTCTGGATGGGTACACAGATCGCAATCGTTCGTCCCAAAGTACGCAAAAACAGCAAACGAATGATCCTAAAGGGTCGTTTTTGGGTCCCTAAAGCCTCTCCTAGGGTCAAAACAACATAAAATACGCATATAAACACTCGAAACAGCAATTTAAGGCCACAACAATTGCGTTTGATACCTACACCGAATCTTGAATGCTTACACTTGAATGAAAGAGCAGAGGAAGAAGAACACAATGCAATAAACAAAACTGAATTTGGATTACCGTAGCCACAATAGCAATGATTACAAGTTGGAGACAAGAGGTCGATCCCTGCGCGTACAGCAATAGTCACTTATCTTCAAAAATAATCCCTTTCCCACTAACCTTAGTGTATTATATACCTAGGGCTTTCTAAAGTGGCCGACGGCCAACTTCTCATGGACCTTTACATACATCATTGGAAAAATTACATCTTTGACTTAGACTTGATATAGACGATTGTCATTAAGCTTTTATAGGGTTTGATGTATTAAACATCGGAAAAATAATGTGACCACATCAAAACTTTGGCCGGCTGACCCAACGGGCGCCTTGGCTAGGTGGGCACTTGTATGTTGTTATCACCTTTAAACAATCCCCCCTTCCTAGCTCGTGTCGTCCCTTGACACGACCATTTGTAGTCTGGTCTTCTTGTTGATGAGACTCCCCCCTTCCTTGATTGAGTTATATTTGGCATGTTTTGCTTGTTCAAATGGGGTGCCCATTTGCCTTTGATTGATTAACATGTGTTCTTTGTGATTTGGATGTTGTGGACGAGGCATTTGTGCATGTTGTTGCATATCCTGCTTTACCTTTCCATTTGTGCAGTTGGTTGATGATACCTGCTTCTTTGGATACTTTGCCTCCTGGTGCAGTTGACTTTTTATTGGAGCTCGTATCTCAAAATGTTTGAGACTTTGACATGTGTGCACTGGCATCTCCAATTCTATTTTCTTTGCCACTTTGTCCATAGAGCTTTGTTGGTATCTTTGAAGATAAGAGCTGCTCTTGTCGAAGCGTAGTTGAGAACAATGTGACCCCACTTTATCATTTGAAGATCGTGTAACAAATTCTTTATTTGTTTCATTTGATGGAAGGAATATATATAATAGAATAGTGATGGGTGTTTCTAAATTAGGGTCTAGAACCTGAATGACCAAAGGGAAAAACCCAGTGGAAAAAAATGCCTTTGGCGTACGCTCTTATTGGGGTTCAACACTTGGAAGTTGAGTACCTGTTCATGCAAGGTGAGTGCTTGGGAGAAATAAAGTAAGAATGCAAGTGCCAGTTATGGGACACTCTATATGCACACAAGAGTTCTTTCAAGAAAATTATGCGGTGTAAAAAATGAGTTGTTGGGTGCTTCAAGGAACAAATGTAGCACATGTGATATCCAAGGACATCTCAATAGCTTCCACATTTCCAAGAAGGGTTTTTGATGTTGAAGCTTCTCCACTCATTACTCACTATGCATAGTGCATGAGTGTCTTTTGGACTCTCTTCTTCACTTTACCAAACTTAAAATACATAGACTTGGACTCTTATGCTCACCTATACTAGCATGAGCGACACAACATAAATATGCTCAACTCCTCCACCTTGAGCAGTACCTAGAATAGCTAAGACTCTTAGACCATAGAGAATATTACTTGAAGCTTTGGGACTAATGCCTTTCTCATTTAGTGGCTCAGCTGCCCGACTCTTGACTTTTATGCCATGTATTTTTAATGGCGACTTGGAACCCAATTCCATAAGTTATTGAGATTAAGGCCTCTATCGTTGATTTGGTCTTTGGATGCCACCATCTTTTCAAGTAAGTTGGCATAATTTGACTCCTCTAGCTTCTTTTGTTGCATGGGATGTTCCATAAGGAGGCCGCATTGTTGTACCTTTACTTTTTTTTCTTTGTGAGGAGCCTAAGTTTTCAATAGTGGTTTTGGAACCCACTTTGTTCTTGCTTCATGAGTTGCTCCCTTGACTTGATGGACACTAGTCTTTTGTATCCATACTTGGCTATTACCATTGTAAAAGCTTTGCTTTTGTAGTAGAAGACAAGGGATCCATTTTGAGGTTGTTTCTCCCTTGGTTGTGCTTAGTCTCCATTGGCTCTTTGTTGTTGTTGATTGTCTTTGTGTGGGGTCCTTTGCTACTTCGTTGGTCTTAGTGGCTCTAGGTTGAGCAACTACTTTGGGTAACCATATTTGGGTGTTACCTTCATAGAATCCTTGTGCTTCAAGTAGCTTGACGGGAACCATTCTATTCTTTGTCTTCATTAGGCCTTGTTGGGTAGCTTGATAAATCTCTGACTTTGGTACCCATATTTGTTGTATTGTTTTCTTCTTTGAAGCTCTTTTCTTTTGCTTCTTCTTTCTCCTAGTTGAGTTGGTTGTCTTGCGTTGAATGCTCAGCTTGTTCTTTGTGGGGTTTCTTTGTAAGGGTGAGAAGTTCCATGCCGTTACCTTGGGCTTTTTGGCCCAAACATCATTTGAGGCCACCCACCCTGTCGCCTTTTGTTGTTGATATTGTTCTTGAGAGTGTATCCAAATTGGATCTTTGACTTTAATGTGTTCCTTGGATACCAACACCTGCTTGACATTTCTTTGCTTCTTTTGAAGACTTTGTTGCAATGGAGATTTAGGTTGCAAAACCTTTTGTTTAGGGATCCATTGCATTGTTGAAGCTTTCATTCTTGACATAGAGGCTTTGCTTGAGCTTTGATGTGGGCTTGTCGAAGGTAAAACTGACTTGCGAGGATGATCTTCTTCAATGTTTAGTTTGGCCTTAGCTTTTTTTGCTGCAGATGGTTGTGTCTTTTTTGTTGATGTCTCTTGGACCGTCTTTGTTGTTGTTGTTGATGCTTTTTGTTGTTTCCCGAAGAAGATATTCTTCCAACTCTTTGTTAGGACTATAATTTCTTTGATGTGATGTGAGTCAACTATGTTGAAGTTGTCTTTGAACTTTCCATGACTCAACTTGAGTATTGCCTCCGCTATGCCAAAACTTGGGATTGGTGTTTTGGCACTGGGTGTATACTCTTTCCTCCACTTCTTTAATTGTCGGCTTTCCCATCATTATCCAAGTGCAATATGACATTATATTCTTAGTAGCATAAGGATCAATTGCGGCCGAACATGTAACCTTGAGCCCTGTTTGTCCGCATAAATTGAATTTGATCAATGTGGGATATTTTTCATCTTTGGCTTCTTCCTCATTCTTCCTTTGATCTTGAGTTTGTAGAACATCTGTTGATGTGGAGCTTTGCATAATCTGATTCTTCCTGTACTTTCAACTCTGCATCATTTGAAGTTAGTTTCTTTGGAGTAGATGTTGTTGACTCTTCAAGTATGTCAATGATGACATCTCCACATGGTTGTATTGCTCTCCTAGTTTGTGTTTGTGCAGCATCCTCCATGACATAGCTATTTGTCCCTCTATTTTCATTTTCACAAATCTCATTAGCATTTCTCAGCACTTTCAACATAAAACATGAAACTAGGTCATAGCCTTCTTCACTGACAAAACTTGGTTGGAGTTAGCTCATTTACACACACATCCAAGGTTTCCAATATTTGAGTCCATCCAAATGGCTCAAATAATTGCTCTGGAAAGGGTTCCAGTATGTAAGCTTCATCGTCCATTGATCTTTCTAGGGTGCAATCCTCCTTCACCGAGCTTCCACACATCGAAGCACCACACATCCAAAGTTCTTGTTTGGTTTGTAGTTGTTGGGGTATAGGCGTATGTGCCTTGCCCGGCCGCCCAGAGTCTGGGTGCCCACTGACTTGTATACCTTATACATAGCATAAGTGTATAGGGGGTTGCTCACTCTTTGAGTCTCCCCACCCATATCTGTGTGTCGTGTCTCTCCTTCTCTCTCTCTCACTCTCCGTCTGTGGTGCTCCCCGATCCCCTTCAATTGGTATCAGAGCGTAGGTGCGGAGGGAGCGCGTGTGTGCACAGTCACGACGACAGCGGAGAGCCAGTTTCATTCCCGAAATCGCGTCCGCGCGCGCGCACTTTCAAGAGTGCAAACAGGGTTTCGACTTCGGCATCGGCAAATTCAACTTTCCGAGAGCGTTTCCAGCAGGTGTCTTGCCGATTTACCCCCCTTTCGAAGCCATTCGAGCCATCAAAAACTTCATTCGAGCTACGGTTGAGGAGCTGCATTTTTCAGCCCTCTTTTAGCAGTTTATGCTGCGTTTTTGGGTCGAAACGGAGGTTTTTGGCATAGCTTTCACACCCGGACTCGGATACATGTGATCGAGGAGTCTACCTTGGGGTTTTGGCACGCTCCGGACGCGCTCGTCATATCAGAATTTTAAAATTCTGAACGCTGAATTTTTTGCAGCAGCAGTTGTTTATTGTGTGTCGAGGATTCCACACATGGTTTGCTCTCAGATGTGAGAGTGATATTTGTTGCAAGTTTCCTCACAGGTGGGAGGATACGATGTATGCCTTATGTGGTTTGATGCTCAGGGAGACTAATGTGATTGCATTTTGAGCTCGGCAATGTATGGCTCGAGCATGTTTTCTGGCAGTCATAGGTAGATCAGATATTTGTGTACTAGATTTGTAGGTGTTTGCAATGATGTATGCAAAGTGTGGAGATTGGTGCATGCATTTGGAGTGCGGTTTGATGCGCTTTGGTTGCTCATGGTTTTGAGCGTGCAGTCAGTTTGGTTACTGGTTTTGTGGCCATTTTACTGACAAAACTCTGGCGAAATTTTCCCAGGAGTTTTATGCGTATCATTTATGCGATCTAGGTAGAGATTGCGGGTTACACTCAGCATTTGCGTGCGGTGTTCTCTGCAGGTGGGAGATTGGTGCGTGTGTATGCATCGATACCACACAGTGTGGGCTTGGTGATTAGCTCACGGGTTTGACAGGCGTATAGTTATCTTGACACACTCACAAGAGTGAATGTTGTGATGTATGCTTGTGTGGCTACGAGCTAGGTAGCCGGATTCGAGCACTAATGGCTTGAGGTTTTTCAACAGGTTTCAGCTACAGGTTTACAAGTTTACAGGCAGGTTTGAGGGCTTATTTGGGGGCTGAATTTTCAGCCATTGTTTCCTCTTTGCAGGTGTCCATGTATGGCTCAGTTGTAGGCTGATCTGGGACACATTTGTGACTTGTTTATGCAGCTGTTTAAGAGCTGAATTTTGGGGCTGATTTGCAGCCATATTTTACAGCCATATTTGCAGACTTTTGTTGATGCAATTCGAGCCAGTTTCGGGCTGATTTGGTTGACATTTTCTACTCATTGTTGGTTGCTCTTTTGCGAGCATTATGGCTGATTTTTCATTTGACTTCCAGCGTTATGGTCTGACACAGTTTGATGGTGCAGATTTTGTTGCTTGAAAGGAGCATATGCTTGTTGCATTGGCGGATTTGGGGCAGGATAAACCCTTGCATGGTTTATCGGCGAAGCCCAATTCTATGCGTGATGATGATTGGCAGGATCTTGATGAGTTAGCCATGTCTACGATTTGTTTGCATCTGGTTGAGTCTGTTGATTGGCAGGTCTTGACGGAGACTACAACTCATGCTTTATGGCAGAGTTTACATGCTATGTACGCGACATCCATGTCTACAGGGGAGTCTAGTCCCACTTCTTTGTCCATGGGAGAGATTGGTCCCACACGCAAGTCTCGACGGCATAGAGACTTGACATGTTGGCATTGTGGACATAGAGGGCACATTAGGCGTCGATGTTTCAGGCGTTTGAGACAACAAAGGCGACAGATGCGTGATGCAGATTTGGGCATGACAGATGCTAGTGAGATCAGTATGGTGGTTACTGAGTATGCTTGTGACGGTGATGTCACATTTACATCTAGCTTGTCTTCAGAAGATCTTATGTCTACAGATTGCAGTGTGATACTAGAGCAGGTGAGGCTTGTATTGACATTGCGGGAGCTCTATTTTGGAGTGTGTCTCACAGGTTTTACATTGTGTTTCTGCCATATTTGTAGACAATTTGCAGGTGTTGTTGGTGAGGTGGTTTTGCTTTCTAGTTTGCTACATTGTGCTCATGGCAGAGACAGGTGATCGATCAGATTGTGACCTCTCACAGATGCGTGTGTTTGATGGGTCAGACTTTGCGGCATGGAGAGAGTGTATGCTTGATGCATTGACACAGCGAGGGTTGCATCGACCATTGAGTGGTGATGCAGGTAGACCTTCAAACATGTCTGACGATCACTGGCAGGAGCTAGAGGATATGGCACTATCTACACTCTCTTTGCACCTTGCGGAATCTGTATATGCTCTTGTTATGTATGAGACTACTTCGAGAGCACTTTGGCGCAGATTACATGATATGTATGATAGATTTGAGTCATCAAGGACTCGTGTGAGACATGTACATTCACGAGTACGCCGACAGGTGACATGTTGGTATTGTGGTCATTCTGGACACGTTAGACGGCGTTGTTTTCATCGTATGCGACATCGTAGGAGACGTGGCAGTCTCAGAGATGTATGTAGTGATGCCATGGACTCAGTTGCTTTGACAGTTGAGGCAGATGTAGTGTCGGAGTATACTAGTGACGGGGATGTCACTTTTATCTTGACCTATGCACGAGATGCTATACATGTGGATAGTGCACTCCCTTCGCAGTGGTTGCTAGACGCAGATGCTATGTTTCATGTCACGCCGCATCGTGCATGGTTTTGTAGCTATTCTAGGGGGATGCTTGGCAGTGTACGTTTGATCGATGGATCGGTGCATGCGATAGCAGGTGCAAGAGATGTGAGACTGTCATTACCGAGTGGTGCATCTTACTTGTTACGACATGTGCGCTATGTACCAGATTTGACAGTGAGTTTGATCTCGATTGGTCAGCTTAGAGATTGTGGATGTCAGATTTCGCTACGAGAGCGAGATTTTGTGATGCATTTGGGTTCGCTAGTGATTGCGAGAGGTGCCAGGAGTGGTACAGGTTACCCATTGCATGTGGATCACGGGAGAGACGGTGTTGTCTCTGTGATCATGCAGCCAGGTAGAGAGCGAGAGAGCAGGCGAGTCTCTTTTGCTTGTGGGTTGCAGGATGCTTTGCATGGAGTGCATAGCAGTGACCTTGTTGTGCAGGTTGCGTCTACGGATGCACAGGTAGAGCGGGATAGCTCTAGTGAGTCACAGCAGGATGAGTCATCAGAGGTGATGACAGAGATGACTCACATGGATGTTGAGATGTCGGCTATTGTGGAGTCATTTCTTGATATGCTTATGCCAGAGCTTGATGCGTATTCAGGACAGATGGATACTCTTGGTACACATGTAATATGTGGTGGGCACGAGGAGTCACTCCAGAGCTCGGAGTCAGAGTGCCATGGTCTCTATGATAGGGGACAGGATTACCATGAGTTGAGTTTTGAGTTGGAGGTGGCAAAGGTTGCCAGGGTTGCATCAACATTCGGTGTCCTCATGTACGAGATGCTGATCTCGAGGCCCGACATAGCAGCTGCAGTGGGAGCATTTGCAGCAGGGTTGATCAGTCGTTCGATGACTGATCTCGGCATAGAGCATAGGGGACGTTTGCAGGTATTGGACCGATACTTGCAGGAGTGCATGAGCTCTTGTAGACTCTTTGCAGAGCTTGGAGCTAGCTCTGTGTGGCTTCAACAGTGGGATGTTTGTCTATCAGTAGAGCCGGATGCACTAGCTCATCGAGAGTCAGTGGCCATAGGTTGAGAGAATCTCTCACCTTCTATTAGTTGTACACTAGTAGATCTTGCTTAAAGGCACATTGGCCTTTAAGTGGGAGGTTTTTGGGGTTAAGGCCTATGTGCCTTGACCGATCGCCCAGGTCATGGGCGCCCGCCCACTGATACCCTATACTTATAGTGAGTATACTGTATAGGGGGAGCTGCCACTTCACAGTCTCCCCACCCACATCGTGTGTGTGCCTCCTTCTCTCTCTCTCACTCTCCGTCTGTGGTGCTCCCGATCCCCTTCAATCCTTAATTGAAGGGGATCGGGGAGCACCACAGACGGAGAGTGAGAGAGAGAGGAGAGACAAGACACACAGATATGGGTGGGGAGACTCAAAGAGTGAGCAGCCCCCTATACACTTATGCTATGTATAAGGTATACAAGTCAGTGGGCGCCCAGACTCTGGGCGGCCGGGCAAGGCACATACGCCTATACCCCAACAACCTCCCACTTAAAGGCGACTGTGCCTTTAAGCAAGGGAACCTAGTCTAAAGACTACAAAAGGCGAGAGAAAACCGCTCTCAACCGATGCCCGCTGGCTAGCTGTGATCGTGTGCATCCGGCTGTCCTCCTCCCGTGTAAGTCCATACACCACCAGACGTACCACACACGTACTGCAAGTATGTATGAAATACCTGCATATCTCCCTCGTGCACTATGCCATCATCAGTCAACAAACGACTGACAACCCCAACTGCAAATGCTCCCACTGCAGCTGCGATATCTGGTCTCAAGATCAGCATCTCATACATGAGACCACCGAATGCCGATGCAATGCTAGCGGGCCCTGCTAGCTCTACGGAGCATGCATCAACATATATATCCCTGGCAATAGGCATCTCTGACTGACAAGGCGTGTCAGCCACATGCATCTCCTGACTGTCCACAAAAGACGCATCAACCTGTCGTGCAACCTCAGAGCAAACCAGCTGCTCTAGGTGTCTGCTGGAAGACATATCCTGCACAACTATATCCCCATGCTCACTGTCGAGCATAGAAAGAAATGAATGCATAATCGCTGACATCTCAGTCTCCTCTGCAATCATCCACTGCAAACATGACCACTCAATCTGTTGTGACTCACTAGAGCTCTCATGCTCTAACTCCGTATGCATAGACTCTTACACAACGTCCTCCTGTCGTGACTCACTAGAGCAAGACCGCTCTACCTGTCTATCCTGCATAGAAGTATCTCGCACAACTGACTCTCTGCTTTGCTCAGTCACTAGCAAAGCATGCATGTCTGACTCTGTCACCTCTCTGTGTGACTGCTCAAGTCGTGCCCCAACTGTGTGCACAACGAGCTCACTACTCAATGCCAATGAGTAAAAATGCCAAAATGGCTCCACATTTTCACATACAATGGCAATCCGCACTCAACGTACATCAACGAAGTGACCGCGCATAAGCAAGCGCCAAAAGATTTGCAATCCGGAAACTTGATCAATGCGAAAACAATGCTCTCAAGAGAGCTCACCGGCACTTGAAAGTGCTCGCCAAAATGCATGTATAATGGGCATCAACCATGCGCCATAACCATATGCAAACCATCCGCAAAGACCATGAATCCAAGCACAAAATCACTGCCAAAGTATTCTGTGAAAACCAGTGAAAGAAGCTCCACCTGTGTGCTCCAAAAACCTGCGTCTCTCAAGAGACCGCTTCGGTGGTGTGTAAACGCCTCCGTACTTCGTTGTCCAAGTCTACCAAAAAACCCTCAAACCACAAGCTTAACACAAGCTGCAATTGCATCTTCAGCTCAGAATTTATGCACTCAACTTCAAGCATCTCCCATGCTTCCAAAAGTGCATCAAACTCGCACACAATGCGACAACAGAAAATCTGGAATTTCTGTATACAGTCAATCTAAGCTGAATATTAGCAAAACGGTGAGGAATTTGCAAAAAGTTTCTTCTGCAAAGTTGTAGACCACGTCGAAACGGATGGGTCCCACGGATAGAATTCTCATATTTTCATTCTACAAGGAGAAAAACAAATCTGAAAACAGTGCTGCTGCGCACACAGTTTTAGGGCAGCACCTTCACTTACACACAATCTTCCACACTCCTTTCTGAGCTTCCACAAGAGCATACATCACTCTCAATTGAGCTCACAAGCTCCCATTGCATTCTCACAAAGCTTCCAAGCTTTCTTAATCTCTCTACCGTCGAGAGTGAGCGAGCTATCGCCTCGAAGCTCTCAAAGCCGTCGTGCTCTCCGCGGTCACCATAGCTCTGATACCAATTGAAGGGGATCCGGGAGCACCACAGACGGAGAGTGAGAGAGAGAGAGAGAAGGAGGCACACACACGATGTGGGTGGGGAGACTGTGAAGTGGCAGCTCCCCCTATACAATATACTCACTATAAGTATAGGGTAACAGTGGGCGGGCGCCCATGACCTGGGCGATCAGTCAAGGCACATAGGCCTTAACCCCAACAGTAGCCACGCAGGTATCTCTTTCCCATTGACCATAGTAGAGTCAATTTCTTCTAAAGGATTTCTATTCACATATCTATAGCTATGGTCTTTTATGCTTATTTTTGTGGTGATCTTTTTATGTCTCAAGTAGATATAGTCATAGACCCAATCTTGAACCATCTTAAGTTGACGCATGAAAGGTCTTCCTAAAATGATATCAAAATTGTTCCCTTTTCCAAAATCTACTATTGCAAATGTATGTTCATATTCAATTCCACAAGAAGTCACAATAATTTGCTCTAGGATACCCAGAGGTTTTTCCGTGTATCCATCTGCAAGTTGCAACTTCATTCTAGTTTTCCTAAGCGCTGGTCTACCCTATTTTTCCCAAATGTCTTTTGTGGCTATGGCTACTCCAGACCCACTATCAAGTATAGCCAATGTTTTAACTCCTTTGTATTCCACAGGTAAGGTGGTGTTTCCTTCTTCTCCTTCGCAATATTCCCCCACCTTGTTTATTGGCACAGGTTTAGCGTTTGCACTTTCTTGTTGAGTTTTGTTTGATTGTTCATTTGAGGGTAGATCTTAAAGAGGTATCTTTAATTCCATCTTCCCCCAATTGTTTCCTACTTCATCCCATACATGTCGTCTAATCTTAAGCAGTTCAGATAGAGTAATGGTGCACTGTATTGGAGCTGACATCACCTCTTGCATACTCTTTGTATCCATCGTCTTGGATATGGCTTTCCTCTGAGATGGCACCACTCTAGTCTCTGAGTCTGTCTCATGTTCTCCTATGTATGAGGGTAAGGTCTTCAAGGACTCTGGTTTTCTTTCAATTGAAACTTCCAACCCTGCATCTCCATTTAGAGATTGAATGTCTCCCTGATAGACTTCATGCCCTGTATTGGCCTCAGTTATGGGTGCAGATTGGAAAGTCTCACTTCCATCTTTTGCACTTCTAATTGCTTCCGACAATTCATTTGGCCATGGCTCATCTATCACTGGGATAGGTGCCATAAATTGTGATCTTGACCTTGCATCATTAGTGGTGTTGGCCACACTTGATCATCTAGTTAAATTTCTAGGTTGTTGGTTTCTTGTGTTGCAGTCTTTGCTTGCACATCCTTTTGTGATCCTCTAGCTCAATGTTTCTTTGAGTTAATGTTTCAACAACCTTTGCCTTAGGCATTTCAAATCCAACACTTTTTGGTCTTGTTTTTGGAGGTGGAATTGGTGTTTCAGGCTCCATTATTGGCTGTGCAGTTTTTACCAATTCCTTACACATTTTCAACCTCTCAGTATCTACCTCAGCATGAGGATATTTCATCCCTCATTGCTCTAGGGTTTGGTTGGGTTTCAATCTAGCCTCATATGCTTCCAGTGCAGCATCTAATGGCTCTAGGACTTTGTCTACCAACACAGATCCTCCGGAAGACGCCTTCCTTGGTTTCTTATCGCTCACCACCGTTTTGTTTTCCCGTTCTTGTTTTAACTGCTCCTTTGTCTCTTGTAATTCTGTTTGTAGTGCAGTTTGATTTGTAATTGTTTTTGCTTTAATTCTGTCTCTTTTGGCTTTCCAAGATTTTCTCCCAGTCCTCACTGACACACTAGTTGTTTCCCCTTGTTTGGGTTGTTCATCTTTCTCCTCATTAGCTTGGTCCTCAGCATTTTCTTTTGCTTGGGCTCTAGTCACTACCTTCACAGGAATTTTGGGTTCTACCTCTGATCCACTTGGAGAAGGTAACACTCCCACAACATTCATTGTTGTTTTCCCCTATTTGTTTGGGTGTTTTGGAGAATTAGGAACAACGTGTGTAATGGCACACTCCAAACAATATCCAATTATCTCTAAACAAGAACAATTATTGGCCCAATTATTACCTCCACACTTGTAGCATGGTCCATCTTGTTGAGTCACTGGTGGCACAATTGATGGTTATTCTTGCTAAGCCCGAATGGTCTCTGGTCTACGCCCTTGATTGGCTATGAACATCAGAGTGTCCTCATTCAATGAATAGAGTTTTCTCATAGGTTCTTGCTCTAGCCTAGGTTGTGATACCTCAACTCTTTGTAAAGACCTTGATACAACCCTATTTTGAAATAATGGATGATTTGGTAGTGTCATTTTTTTTTCTATTTCATGTCCAAATAGTATCCCCCTCGTGTACGTTTGATTATAGTAGCACTCACTCATCTCATGATTGGTCCATTTTTGCTCAATGGCACACCATTTTATTCGTTGTGCTACTTGCGCTGCTAGCTCATCTAGGTTGGTCATTAATTGAGACATAACCACTTGCCTTGTGTTGGTTTCACTAGATGCTAAAGGAGCATTATCCATAGTGATCTTTGTATCACCAATTTCCTCGCCATAGGCTTTAGAATTGTCAACTAGGTATAACGCTTCTCTCGTGACTTGTTCAAAGGAAGTACATCCTTTTAAGTGCAAATCTTTCTTGAGAGTTTCATTTTTCAAACCCTCTATGAAGAGAATTGATAATCTTTCATCGTGTGGTAACTTGCGTTCCAGACATCTCTCTATATATTGTTTGAAGTGTAGCGATGCTTCCTTCACTCTCTCGTCTTCTTCTTGCTTGAATGCATAGATTTGGGACACTGTGTTATGCTTGATTCCCCTTTTAGAGAACTCCACAACAAATTCTTGCAACAGTTGTTCAACGTTTGAGAAGGCATTTTCCAACGGTTGGAACCAATTCAATGCTATCCCTTCCAAGGTTAAGCCAAATCCCTCATATTGTGTATGAAAATAAAACACTTGTTCGGCTCTTAACACTTGTTTGAACAAGGATGCATGTACGTATGGATCCCTTAATCCATCATACTTCTTCTTGACACATTTGGCCAATTAATATGCCTCATTGGTTCTGGTTCAACCATGTATCTTAGCGTGTTGGGGTCTCTCACAAAGACATCCCTCGTTCCTTCTTCTCGTCTTAGAGAAAATCCTGGTGGAATCCCCTTTGAGACATGTTTTGGAAATGTTGATGGATTTGTAAGTCTAATTGGTGGTCTCTTGGTTCCATTCAATGATGTAGGAGCTACACTCCCGTGAATAGCTATTTTGGATGTTTGAGGTCCATTTGATCCCATAGTTTCAATGTTAGCTTCTTTCAAATTAGTCTCAAAAAACCCTGGTACGCTTACACTCAGTTGAAAGTAGTAAGCAGAGATTGGAGTACCCATGTATGTATACCTTTCTAGCTCAATTGGGCTGATAAGTTTGTACTCTCGCCCATACTTATCTACCATTAGAACTTGCACTCCTAGGTCATCTGTGTATGTGAAGGCATAGAGGTTCTTGTAGTCTGTCAACTCTTCAATGATGGAATTTAAACATCTATAGAAGTTGTTTTGATCCCCAATAGGTAACCTATAAAGGCCATCATAAGTGTAATCCGTTAGAACTCTTGTGGCTTCATTGGTTTTGATGAACCTCACGTTGGGTTTGTTGATTAGAGGATGCTTCTCCTCTATGTCTCCAGCAATTTCCACTCTTGCTCTTCCAAACTCCCGCATTTTAGTTGATTGGTTTGGCTTCCAATGAGCTACATGATCACTTGACAAATATCCATGAGCCATGCCTTGAGGTTTGGCTTGATATGATTGATAAGCCTCATGGTCTTGTCTCAACCCTCTTGTTATAGGTGTTGCAGTATTTCTGGTTGTTTGTGTAGGTGGCATAGCTCTAAGTTGAGTGGGAAACCCTAATGATGGATGAGTTGTCATGATTAAGCCTCACTCAATACTCTCAAGATGGTCCTTGATAAGAACTCCTTGGCTTAGTGCACACAATCCATTTTTGCCCCTCGTCAAGTCTCTAAAAAGTCAGGCTTTGGTGCCCCACTGACCTTTGGATACTGGTTTTGGGTACCCTAAAAGTTTGTAAATGGAAATCCTAGCTATAGGAGACTCAATTTGGAGTTGTGTGTCAAAAGTTAGAGCAGTTTTGGTAAACTGCACTTGAAACGGCATTCAAAACAGTTTCAGGATCAGGACACAAAGAGATTTTGTGCTTGTACTTGGCTTCCAGAGGGTATTTTTCACTCAAACTTGAGATTTGGGATGTACTCAAGTAGATCTACAAACTTATGAAGTCAAATACCCTCACTATGTAGAGGTACACCGATTGCGATCGTTGACCCCATGTCACAGATTTGGAAGATTTTTGCACAGTAGCTAGCCCTTGATGTTTTGATACCAAGTGTCTTGTATTTTTTAATTTGGAGATGTTTTGACCAATGAAAACCCAAATCCAAGGTGGTTTTGCGGTTATTGGCCTGATTGTGTAACTGGGACTTTTGACCACTTTCTTTTCCTTTTTTAACCTTGCTCCTTTTGGAAAATATGTTGCACTAGATGTCAGCTACCTACTCACCAAGTCTCAACTCAAAATGTCACTAGGGTACACAGATCGCGATCGTAGTTCTAGCTCCTTTTCAAGTGAAACTTGTGGATATGGTAGACAATGATGTGTACAGTCTACTTCTCAAATATTTTTGAATTTGGACAAGAAAAAGTCAACTTTTTACCAGATCTTGGTCTGCTGCAGTGGTTTTCTGACTGTCTACTTTTTTGGCTATTTTGGTGACTTTTTTTGAATTTTGACATCTCCTGGTATCTTATATAACCTAGGTGTATGTGTGGGTCAAATCTGGGTCAGATCTAGGACTGAGATACACCGATCGCAATCATAGTTTGGAGCCCAAATTGGATGAAACTTCACCAGCTTGTTCACTAGGCTATTATAAGACTACCTACCAGACACTTTTGTATTTGGACTCAAAAAAGTCAAGGATTTACAGTTTCTTGGTCTGAAGTGCCTGATTTTCCAATTTTATCAGGTTTGATTGATTTTGATGTTTGATTTGGGATTTGAGAGATACCTAGGCTTTTCCTATGCATAGGCTATCCCTCTGCATGGTTTCTCCCTAGTTTTGATGTGTTTTGGTCTACTGAAACTCAATTTATATGCCAGTTTAGTAGTTTTTTACTTGGATCTGTATTCAATGGTTTTGACCAACTTTTTGTGGTTTTTGACCCTAGGTCCTTTAGAATTTTATGTTTGTATACCCTTGAAGAGTCTACTCATCAAATCTAGTACAAATCAAAGGTCTAGGTACACCGATCGCGATCGTAGTTCTGAGCCCAAATTCAACCAAACTTGGCATGCTTGTAGACACTGATGTTTTAAAGCTATCTGGGGCCCTAAGTCTTTTTGCATTTTGATCACCAAAAGTCAAGATTTTACAGTTTCTGGGTCTGTCAGGCTAGTTTTACCCAAGTGGCCTGATTTCCTTGATTTTTGATGTTTTTGGGTGTGGTTGCTTTAGACAAACTTGTTTAGAATATTATCAGGAAGGCACATGTCAAATGTTGTACAATTCTAACACTGAGGTACATCGATCGCAATCGTAGTACCAGAGCCAAATCTGATGAAATTTTACAGGCTCTCTCTGACAAGTATTTCCCAGTGTTTGGTGCTACCACTTTGTGATTTGAATCAATTTCAGCTCTGTTTGGTCATATTTTCTAATTTCATAGTCTTATGGCCCTTTTGCCAAAGTTATGGTTTTCTGGTGTTTTTGACTCTATCTTTTGTCCCAAATCTGACTAGAATGTGATTTACTTATCCTACTCCTAAGTACATAAATGAAAGAAGATAAGAAAATGAATCAAACAAAACAAACAGGATAAAAAACGGATGATGGATCAGTACTCAATCAATACAAAGAAATTTGAAGAGAAAAAATGCTTAAAGCAACCTCACCACAACTCCCTATATCTCTCAAGAGTAGATCTAGCCAGTCCACCGACCCTACACTCCACTAAGCACTAAACCCCTGTCTAGATGCTTCACTGAAATGTAAATGGAATGGAAATTAACTTTTGAAACAATAAGAAAACTCTGAATACGCACTCGGTCACTCATCACCTATGATTCATTCCCCGGCAACGGCGCCAATGTTTGCGGGTCGCCGTGACGGGCGTCCATAGCATAGCCTTCAGGAATCAACATAAATATCAATACCAGGGAAGCGACTGGGATGAAGCATGGAAACTCACAAGGGTGTCAATCCTAACGAAGTGAACTCGAAGTGATGCAACTACTAACTCTACAAACAAATCAAGCGCACTAAAGCCAAGTAATCTGTCTATGTCCTTCTACACAGCTCTACAGTCATCACGCATGTTTACCATGCAAATCATATCAGATTCGCACGAAACTTGAAGGGAAGCTACAGGGGACTATCAGGAGCATATCCTATCACTATCACAGTATTCTGGATGGGTACACGGATCGCGATCGTTCGACCCAAAGTACGCAAAAACAGTAAACGGATGATCCTAAAGGGTCGTTTTTGGGTCCCTAAAGCCTCTCCTAGGGTCAAAACAATATAAAATTCGCATATAAACACTCGAAACAGCAATTTAAGGCCACAACGGTTGCGTTTGATACCTACCCCGAATCTTGAATGCTTACACTTGAATGAAAGACCGGAGGAAGAAGAACACAATGCAATAAACAAAAATGAATTTCGATTACCGTAGCCACAATAGCGATGATTACAAGTTGGAGCCAAGAGGTCGCTCCCTGCGCGTACAGCAATAGTCACTTATCTTCAAAAATAATCCCTTTCCCACTAACCTTAGTGTATTATATACCTAGGGCTTTCTAAAGTGGTCGACGGCCAACTTCTCATGGACCTTTACATACATCATTGGAAAAATTACATCTTTGACTTAGATTTGACATAGACGATTGTCATTAGGCTTTTACAGGGTTTAATGTATTAAACATCGGAAAAATAATGTGACCACATCAAAACTTTGGCCGGCTGACCCAACGGGGGCCTTGGCTAGGTGGGCACTTGTATGTTGTTATCACCTCCAAACACTTGGCATGAACAATACTTTTGCAACAAGAGAGAGTTTAGAGAACATGACAAGAGTTAAGGACTAGACATATGTGGAGCTGGTCCCCCCTCCAATAGGCATTTGTATTATAGTTTCTCCCATCAAGAGAGACTTGTTACAATACAATCTTTGTGTTCCTTGTGACGTAGGTGATGCAATGAAGATGGAAAGCTCCATGCATCACGAAATAACATAAACTTTGTGGAAAGCATTAACTTGTGTGTGTGTGTGTGTGTGTGTGTGTGTGTGTGTGTGTGTGTGTGTGTGTGTGTGTGTGTGTGTGTGTGTGTGTGTGTGTGTGTGTGTGTGTGTGTGTGTGTGTACCCCCCAAGCATGCCCCTAGCTTCTTTGGTCGACCCCCCCTTGTACCTCATGCTTGAAGCTCATTTGACCCCTCCAGGCCTAGCCAATCACAAGCAGGAGGCATTACAAGCAACAAGGGTAGTCTTGGAACAAGTGTTCCCCTTTCCCCTGTGAGAGAGAGGACTTGATAAATGCTAAAACAATTAATTAAATTAACTAATTTATCATTGGACCCCTTGGGAGGCCAACCAATAGGCTTTACGCACACCATGAGGGCAACATGAAGAGGAACTTGACAAGTCTCCCTTTTGCTTTCTTTGTACCAAGCTTGCCTTGTGTGAGGGTGTGTGTGTTCTCTCTCATCCCCCCTCTTGTAGGGCTTGCCCCCTCCTTGCATTAGGAAGTGAATGGGGTATAGGAGTGCCTCTTTATTTGGCAGTTTAAGGGAATCCTTAAAGCTTAAGCCAAGTTTGACCAAGCCTAAAAGAGAGGGCAAAACGGCCTATGCTGAGATTTTAAAAAAATCCATTTCCATATTTTGAATTTGCAATAGTCTATTTAGTAACCCAAAAGAGAGGTGGATAAATGAATTTTAATATTTCCTTTTCCCACCCCCCTTCTCTCTCTAACATATGAAACACTCTCTCTCACTTAGAACTCATTAAAGGAGGCACTTTTCAGCCCCTCTGACAAAAATTTAGATTTTCCACATTCTCTCATTGCATTCTTTCTCTAATACATGATCCAACTCTCTCTCTCTCTCTCTCTCTCTCTCTCTCTCTCTCTCTCTCTCTCTCTCTCTTTTCCCCCCTTTTCTCTCTTGTCACTTCCCCTGCCAATCGTTGAGGAACATTCTTGGCTGCCTCTTTCTGACAAAGTGAAAATCCTCCAGGTTGCAGATTTGCCCTCTCTCCCACTCTCTCTTCCTTTATTGTCTTCTATCTCCCTCTCTCTCTCTCTCTCTCTCTCTCTCTCTCCCTCTCTCCTCCCCTCATGCTTCTCCCACTACAGTTCCAATTGAGAGCAATGGAAAACTCCATTACCTCTGTGTGCAGCAGTATTTCTCTCTCTACACTCATAATGAACAATTTGAATTCAAAGGAGATTGAGTTGCACTCCCCCTCTTTCTTCCCTCCACAGCATAAGCCTTTTTTCCTATCTCTGAGTACTCTCCACTTCTTTCCTCCATAGCCATCTTCACCTACTTGTAGCAGTCACCATTACACATTCTCTCTAATTTTCTTGATTAACTAACACAAATGTCATTCAATCCCCTACCACTGCAAGACATTACTAGGAAGTCAAAACGATATCAATTAAATGCTGATTTAGAGTAGGAGTACGCTATTGTGCCACTTAACACATCTAATCCCAATGCTGGAGATCATCCACGGAACCTTGGGTGCAAGGCAATCAGCTTATGGGTTGATGGCCATATTTACCCTGGCGATCCACTAACCAATGCATCACCACCTTTTCGTAATGTCACTAAGCTACTGCGTTTTATTGGAGATGGGAGAGACGGATGTTTTGGCTACTATTGGAGATTACATTCAGCTTTTGTCAATGAAAGGGAAGCAAGAAAACATATATGTGCTGCTTATTCATCATTGCAAGAGAAGTACGTGAAAGACATTCAGCAAGTCAGAGAGGAAACCAACAAGAAGACGAAGCAGCTAAACGACGAGATGTCAAATCTTATTAAAAAATCAGAGCATCAAAAAATGAAGCAAGAGCGACGTCTAAACAATTATGTTCAACTACAACACACTGCGCGTAATATGTGTCGGTGAATAGATCATGTCACACACATTCCATTGGGCTACCACATTTGCAAGTGCAAGAGATATGCGATGTCTATGTTATCTTCAAGTGGTGTAGCTTGAAAGAAACGTATCCGTCAAACTTGGTAGGAATACAAATGCAAGCTTCTAATTTCTTACATTTTTTGCAGGTTGTAATATTATTTCAATATGCAGGAACTTGGCTCTGATGATGATGGGAATTGATTATGATGTTCAAACGACTAGACATACTTTGATGCAGTATATCATCAAACCAAAGAGTTGGTGGAGCTATTGGATGATCCATCCAATGCTGGCATCGCTAATGTTTTGTGCCAGAAGTATTTCAGTGAGTTAAAGAGCATTGTGTTGCCTCAAGAGATGATGGAGGTGTGTGACAGCGCAAGAATAAGTTTCAAGGCCTACGAAGCTTTGTATAGACTTGTCACACTAGGTCACAAAGAAAAAGGTTTGTTTAGATTGCTGCCAACACCTTATAGTGTCAACATTGTGAAAAGGTGCACCAATAATGATGTTGCAAGCTTGTTGGGTGGATTTCAATATGTGGAGGATGCAACGAGTTCAATAATGTCTATGTTGACTTGTTGAAGCTCCAAGAGTCAATGATCAGATTTTATGGGTTGACACAGGAAGAGTGTGATAGCAAAGTTATATTTGTGATGAAGCTTGATGAGTGCCAGATTGTCAAAGGTCAACGGCTCGAAAGGATAAGTGTTACACTTATGAACAAAGCCTTGGTGGGCGGCGTCGATGTTGAGCTAAATGCCAATGAGAAGGGAAAAACATGTTTAGGTGTTCAATCCGAGAAGAATATTTGGTGGCTGGCAGCTTTTCATTTCCCACACACAACACATGAGCCCCTCAGATGGTAGTTTAATCACACCCCAATCATTGATGTCATTTGGCAACAACAAGAAGGACAACGATTGCAGGTTTCAGGTCTGGGTACGTTCCAAGTGGAGTGGCATTTGGCAGGAGACTTGAAAACTCTCAAGTGTATGTTAGGGCGCAAGCAAGGTGCAATGACCTTCTTTCCATGAATTTATTTTTTCCACAGTAAAGTCTCATTAGGAACTGAGGGCAAGGGTTCAAAGGCAAGCAAGTCAAAGGGTGGTAAGGATAAGGGTGGTAAAAGCTGCAGTCAACTCTATGAAAGGTGTGACCACCACACAAAAAATGGATAAAGCACTACAACAATGGTTTCAAGGTATCCTTAGTTCTAACCAGAGTGTACCCCCTAATCGAGAAATGGAAGATCCAAATTAGGATCCTATTCTACCGATTCCTCTGATAAATGTGCATGTGTGCACTCTTCATGCTGCTCGTCTATGAATTCTTGACAAGTTGCTTATGCTCCATATTAATTATGCTTGGAATATGGAGCCTGCAGAAAGAAGGGAGGAGTGTATAAGAGAACTCGAATCTATTCTATAAAAGTGTGGGCCTACAAGAGGTTGCAGTAGAGTTATCAAAGGACAAGAAGGAATCTGGAAGTACACAAGATCATCCTAATAAAGTATATATGGGTGGTAGTAAAGCTAGGCATATGCTTTCCGACTATTCTGACTCTCAAAGTCCCAATGATTTTCAATTGTGGAAAAAGGTATGTGACATTACCACCTATAGAGGTAATGAAGCAGCCCTAGAAATTAAGCGTGCTCGTGTGTGGCAGTCTGTAGATGATATTTTTCGTTTGCTTGAAAAGGCAAATCTAGTCTCTACTAAGATATCCACCTTAAAGTTTTGTAATCAATAGTTTTACAGCGCAAATGGTGGATGCCTGGGGAGAGATGCACATAACACATTACATGGTGGGTTGAACACTTTGTCTTTGTAGTAAAAAAACATCACTGTTTGAACTAAAGTTCAATTATTTTTGTAGCACATCTGTTTTCTCACAGCTCATTTTTTCTCGACACATTTGGTTCATTGGGCATGTGGAGTAGCCAAGGAATGGAGCGCTTACACTATCAAGCAAAAGCATTGTATTTTAAAAATACACGGCATGAAGGTTGGAGGAAAAAGAGAAATCCCCTACACGAAATGCTCAATTGGTTCTACAAAGTTTTAGCAAGGAGAGAAAGGAAGAAGACTAGAGTGCAAAGAAGTTTGAAATGCATAATAGAGAAGTGGTTAGCGTGAGGCGATCACAATCATATCATGCTTCTAGTGCAAAAGATCGATTTCGACGATGGCTATGGACAAGGCGGCGAAATGGCAGGCGTTCACAATCATATCATGCTTCTAGTGCAAAAGATCGATTGCAACGATGGCTGGAGACAAGGCAGTGAAATGGCAGGCATTGGGTGGAAAACCAATAAATTTTTGACACAAACCACATCTATAGTAAACATACATTGTAATGCCACGTGTTTTGTTGATGCCCCAATCAGTGGTTCCATGGGTCAAATTTCGTCAATTTTGGAGTTTTTTTTATTTTTCTTAGTATTATTGAGTTTTTCTTTTTTTTTTAATTAAGTACTATATAAGTCAAAACTCACAGCTTGAAGTTCATTTCTTGTTTGCACATTCTAAAAGATCCTCTTAAGAACAAATGTGCACGCACTCATATCTTGCACCACATGGACGACTCACACGAGCAAACTGGCATTACGCACACCAATACTACCACAGCCACTCACACCACAGAGAATCCACAGCCAAAACCCCATGCAGAATCTACAGCTTCAAATCCACATCCACATCCACAAGTGGATAACCCAGCACCCCAACCCGCTCCAGACACACAAGAGCCTCCCCAACCATCGAATCCAGATGATTTAACCACCATGTAACATGTTTTTGGACATCTCTGACATTTAAACCATGCTAGTTGTACACCTCTACCAGATCCCCCCATCAATTTCAACTCTACACAGAGCCACGCAAAAAACGACAGCAACAAAACAAGCCTTACCAAGGTCCGCACCAAGGTCCGCTTCAAAATCGGGCGCCCTCGCCTGCTGTCACAGCAACTAGTGCTCACACCACCATCGCTGAAACCACGCCGCAAAAGTTTCCACCGCGATTCTATGGTTTGGTGAATTCAAGGTGACTTGTGTATTTTAAGTTTCTCTCATTTGATCTTGTTTGAGAAAGTGTTTTAGTGTGTTTTCATTGCCAATCTTGTGTCCATTATAAGAGGGTATTGTGGTGAGAGGTCTCTGTTAACCCTCACGGCTCACGGACACCCCATCACCTACGACGGACATGTATTATGTATTTGGTAGAGTCAGGTACCGGGCTTGTCGGACCAATAGAAAAAGGGTAAGAGTGATCGCCGATGAGAGGTGCACTCTAACTGGGACATTCAAGGGATTAGTTGGCTAAGCATGGGCGCCCAAGTGTGAATGGGGTGAGCTCATATAAAAGCCAACTAAACCTAAAATTCACTCATTCTCTCATTTGTGCAATAGAAGAGTGCTCTTGCTCCATCTCCATCTCCATCTTCTTCTTCTTCACCTCCTTGTGTGTGTGTGTGTGTGTGTGTGTGTGTGTGTGTGTGTGTGTGTGTGTGTGTGTGTGTGTGTGTGTGTGTGTGTGTGAGAGAGAGAGAGAGAGGGAGAGTGTGTGTGCGATCGAGCATTACGAAGGCACGACAGCGGCGAAGCGGTTGAGCGCGGCACGACTGCAGCTTCTTCTTCATCGCGGCGAGGAATCCACCACGAAGGCGAGCGTAGAGCGGTGAGTGACACACCCTTTGCTCTCTTGAGCTTGCTAGATTAGTCTTGTTGTGTGCTTGGAGCCATTTGTGGCTCGCACACGGTGTATCGGCAAGTCCCTTGCTTCGACACTGCGGCAAGGAGCGCACATTTTTGGCGCCGCTGTCGGGGAATCGCCCTGCACTAAGCCCAAGAGGAACTTTGTGCTTCTCCTATGAGTTGTTTGTAGTAGGAAAGAAGACGAAGAGGAAGAGGAATGAGTTGTTTTTCTGTAAGTTGTTAATTTCTGTGTTGTCTGCAAGTTCTGTGATTTCTGCATAATGTTGTGTTTTCTGTTTGCACACAGTCTTTGCACAATTAGTAGTCGTTAGCTTGTTTGCAGTGAATGAATAAGTAGGAAGGCAGTTAGCAATTTCTGTTTGCACACAGTCTGTACACAGTTTTCTGTCAAGGTTTGGCTGCACACAGTCTTTGCACAGTAAGGTAGTGAGAGAGGAAGTAGGTGGACAGTTAGCTCACTGTCAGTAAGCAGTCAACAGGTTAGTCAGTGGTTAGCAGCACTGTTAGAAAGTAGATAAGGTAGTGAGCTGTCTGTGAGCTGTTGACTGGGAGGTTAGGTAGGTGACAGTGTGTGTGGCCAAGAAAGGGTCACCTAAACCGTGCGCGGTCATCGCCCAAAAATTAAAAAATAAAAAAAAATAAAAAATAAAAATAAAAATAAAAATAAAAAAATTAAATTAAATTTAAAAAAACCAAAAATATTTAAGCGTGAGTGACTGGGGGGCTACACTAAAATTTTGATCAGGATCATTTTCCCAAGCCCAAGCCCAAGCCTAAGCCTCAGTCCTAGCCTCAGTCCTCAGTCTTATGATATATACTAGACTCACTCTTATATATATATACCCTACCCCCTCAAGAGGGAATGAGAGCATGTGGGGCAAGTCCTCCACTCTCCTCCCTTCTCTTCCCACTTGCACCCTTAGACTTTCTAATTTGGGCCTAGTTCCCTACTAGAAATTGACGGTTTTAGGGATTCCGAGGGCATAAAGTGACCAAACGGAGGGCTGTAAAGCACGGCATGTCCCTCTGAACGAGATGCTCGTTTTGAGCTATCATACGTTCTATTCTATAGCTGGGTCAGAAAAAAAGGACCAAAAAATCAAAAAATAAATAAATAAGAAAAGACTTGGGTTGCAAAACACCCAAAATTACTAGGTGAGCAGCCTTCACGGGCCCTCACTGACACTTCTTGGGGATCCAAGTCATATGAACCTACGCTCTGGACGAGTGTTAGAGCACGAGCATATTGGTAGTGCCTCCATTTACGCAGGCACCCATTATTCCTCCACCCTAGGTTCTGGACCTTCGGTCGGGACTCAAGGTAGCGCGACCCAAGATCCTCATATCACGTCTAGTGATTCTTCCTCTGACTACGAAGTCATGGAGGGGTATCCTACACCAAACCCTGATAGTTCAAGTCAAGACATGCATGCCATGGGCCCACGGCCCGGGTCCAGCGTGTTTAGCCGCTTAAAAGAGACCCTTAGTAGAGCTACTCGCTCTGAACATGCGGTTAATGAAATAAATGAAGGGAGTGGGGAAGTAAATTCGTCATTCATGCCTAAAATGGACCCTATGCTTCTTGAGAGTGTGCATGTGAATGTTCCATCCACTGCACCTCCTGATCCTTTAGGACTATCTCCCTCTGAGGTTTTACTACCCGATGGTAGGAGTCTTGCCGAAGTACAAGAGATCGAACGCTATATGCAAGCAACAAGGGAGAGGGAAATTGAGAACCTACGAAGGCTAGAACAAAGTCGAGCCCTGAAAGCAAAGTCTCCTATGACAACAATCATGCCAGCCGAGCAACCGAGTGCTCCCAAGGTAGTAGTCACGGAGGGGCAAGCTATGGGGAGCAATAATGCTTCCACTTCAAGGGAAACCTCCAACACGCCAGGCCTAGATGGGATATTCCTAAACGAAAATTGGGAGTATGACCTACAAGCCGAAGCTTTAACTGATCGGTACACAAGACACACCTATCATGTGGGTTGGTTAGATGTTCTACAATCCACATCGGGTGCATAGATGAGCAACAACAGAAAGTCTGTGATGTCCTCCATAGGATTGTCGAGTTAGAAAGACAGAACATAGGGATCAACAGGCCTAATGAGATTCTTGGATACGGGAAAGGCCAACCAACCAACCCTGTCACAAATGGAGACTCCCTCAGTGAGCCCCATTGATCCTCCATATGTTGTTTCGCTAGGAGCCTCAGTACAATCTGAGCCCACAAGTGGCAGCTTTACCTTCCCAGATCTAGCTCATCTTTCTCTTAATGACACTACGGCTACCATGCATATCCCAATGGTGAGCATGACAAGAAGTACACCATGGAGTTCATTTGTTAACACTGCGCCGATGCCTAGTAGCACAGTGCCCCCAACTATACCTACATGTATGTATCAATCATGTGCACCTGTCGTACCTCAGCCTCATGTAGCTCCTACACCTCCGATTATTCCAAGAGCTTACAATCCACAATGGGATTATCCAAGCTCTTATACAAGTGGATCCATGCCATTTAATAATAACATGCCATATCAGGCACCCCCTATGCCTAGGGCCACGTCTATAAACTTTGGACCACCGTCTGGTACACCACCATACGAAATTTGGGACCCAAGAGCCGCGCATATGCCAAGGCCAAGGCCAACTCCCATCTCACATGTGGTTCCAGGAGCACATACACCCATTATACCTGCTCAAATAGGAGATTTGGTAGCATTTGCTCAAACTATCGGTCGCTCTATTGCGGAAAACATGCGTAGTGCACCTGATAGAGAGCCTAGGAGCAAGGCAGTTCAAGTAGCTAAGCTCACATAGAAATTCCGTGGAGACGGAGATGCTAGAAATCATATGGAAGTCTTTGAACATGTGTGCGATTCCTTGGAAGAGCACAATGAGCTACATAAGTGTAAGGCTTTGAGTTTGACCCTAAGCGGAAAGGCTGGAGATTGGTATAGAACCTTAAGAGTAGAAGAGAAAACGATCTACTCTACTCTTAGGAGACTGTTCATAAAAGAATACATACGAGAGGGAGTACTTTGGGGCGTAGCCTCTCAGCTCCAGAAAGCCCAACGAGAAGAAGGTGAATCCGTGAGAGACTTCATTAGTCGCCTAAAGAATTTGAATTCTCGATGCAATCCAAACGAGCGATTCAACAACAACCAATTGCTCGATAGATTCATTAGGGGACTACGACATGAAAGTATCTATAATGGCCTAGTCATTAGAGGTATCACTACTTGGGAAGCAGTCACCATGAATGCAATCCAATTAGAGGATAATTTAATGATTGCAGGAGAAAGAGTGTCTGCCGAGCCGAAGTCAAGTAGCTCGCAAGCATCAGGGCATGAGCCAATGAAGATAAAGCCAATCGTGAAAGAGCAAACGATATCTGAGATGACTTTGGCAGATCTCACCAAGGCCATCCAAGAACGCCTTAGGGGTAATCGTGCTCCACAAAACACTCATATGTATCCAAGAAGGGAGCAACAATGGTGCTCAATTTTCTCGGGCCCACATACTACGAGTGAATGCCCTACTTTCAGAGTAAAGTTTAACGGGACTTGTAACGTGTGTGGTAGGTATGGCCATCAAGCGAAGGATTGCCTAATGCTTAAACGCATCATGGAAAATAGACCGCCTATAGCTTGGGCAGACTCACCTCGAGTTCCTGCATTGATGCCTACCCCACCCATGGAGCAACAGTTGCCATTACAGCACATGGTCCCTAGAACCCAAAATGTGGTCCAAACCACACCGTTGCCACCTCCAGTGCTAGGACCGCAACCCCCTCATCCAAGAGTTACACCTATGAACCAAATAGGTTGCGAGTCATCTAGTACTTATGTAGATTGCGAAGGGGACATAGACCCTAGTATCACCTATGGAGTCGACATGCTTGAGAAGTGTCCCATGTACTATATGGAAGACCATTGGGGACAAATCAAACCGGTATATCAAGCTACTGCGCTAGCAGCAAGAGGCCAAAACATTAATAGTTTTGCCAGGAGACCACCTCTTCAGTGCTACGAATGTGGTGGACCACATCGAGTAGCTGAGTGCCCCATTAGAATGCAAAAGAATGTTGCACTAATGCAAACAAGTCAAGGGAGTGCATTGGCAATGCCAATACTCATTTGTAATCGTTGTGGCATAGATCATTTGATCGCACAGTGTCCTAACAATCCAAACGCACCGAAAATCACACTATTGAACTTAATAGAGATTGTTGATGGGACACCACCAACTATGAACATAGCACCAGTGAATGCACTTACACGGTCGATGCTCCAAAAGCAAAATTACATCCTCGAAGAGAGAGATGCTGCATCCATTGGCCGAGCGAGAAAGAAGAAAACACGAAGAAAGAAATCCCTTAATGCTTCTAGCTCAAAACCTAGTTCAAAGACTACCATAGGGACAGGAGAGGATCCCGTGTATATGAATGACCCTAAGGATGACTCAGATTCGATAGAGACTACGGGGACCAAAACTATTACTACAAAGGAAAAAGCCAGTGAGAAGGATCACGAGAGGGAATTACGACGAACACCAAAAGAGTATTCAAAGTTAAACCACCCAGTTGCGAACCCCCAAGATAGGCCACGAGAGACGAAAAATGAGGATTGCAAGAGAAAGATTGGAAGCTATCCAAACCCAACAGTGGAAACTGAACGAGTCCAACAACTGAGGGGTTTGGTGGAAGAAACTCAACGAACATTAGAACATGAACCCAAACATATCCAGATGTCGGACACAATGTTTCCCACACAAGTTCAACCTCACAAGAACTACAGGCCGTTTAGCTATACCCAGTATCATTTGGGAAGAGAGTGAGGGTAGGACATCTGAAAGTGGACACACACCTTTCCTACTAGAGAGAATTTTTGGTGAGGGAATGCCCGACCCCCTTGAGGAAGTGGAGATTCCATCTTCACCATTCTCTTGTCAAGGTCCTACGTCCCACAAGATGCCATTAAATGTTTCCAAATTGATGGATTTCATGTCTTCAGAAGTTAGAACCACCATCATGTCCAAACTATATAAAGACCCCGAGCTAGTCTCAGCTCTTCGAGCCTTCCTCAATGGAGAATTACACGCCGGATTACCACATTTTGCACATATGAACAAACCTGACTCGGTAATGAATGATGAGGAACATTTAGCACCACCATCTGACCTAGCGGGACATGAATCTGTAATTGAAGTACCCGTTAACAAGTTGGGGCAATACTTTGAAGGTGATGAATCTAATGCTACTCTGCCAATCACTACTAAAGGATTAACTGTAAAGGGAGTCCTTGACGGTGGTGCGGGAGTCAGCATGGTGACAAAGAGTTGTTGGGAGTCTATGGGGCGACCTCACCTTGAAGCCACAAGCGTAGTGGTAAAAATGGCTAATGGATCTATTGTTACGCCTATTGGAATGCTTAAGGATCTCAAGATCAAGGTCTTGGGACACAAGGTAAGGCAAACTTTCATTGTTATGGATTTTTCCAAGCATCCTATGTCATTTGAGATGATCTTAGGGCGTCCATTCATGAGGGAAGCAAAAATGGTGCATGACTGGTCCAAAAACCACGTCTACTTACAGTTCCAAGACTTTGTCATTCGAGTTGATCTTTTAAGTGGTCGAACGCATCCTCTAGGAAATAAATTCATCATTGATAATTGATCAGACACAACAATTCACTCAGCTCCATTACAGTATTGTTACACGTGTAACGAAGACACGGATATTGGGGAGAACTCTCCTTATATGGATATCGTACCCGGAATGGCTGAGTCAGACAATGTCGATTGGGTACACCTAGCGGCAACTATAGATACATGGGGAGCTAGAGGAACAACATGGGTAACACCAGATGGGGAAGAGATACCACACATTGCACCAGTAAACATGTTAGGTGTAGCGCATGTAACATCCGATGATAAGAAAGAGGCACACTACCTGAGAGTGAAACCGATGATTCCTCAAAGGCTTCAGGCCAATACACATCAGAAACGGAATCTCAGGGAGAAATGGATTCAGAACCTGAGGAAACATCGAGTGAGCCAAGTATAGAAACTGAACACTCAAGGTCTAGTACGACCATCTATGGTAATTTATATGAGAGTGAAGAAGATACAAGCGAAGATCTATCAAGCGAATCGAGTTCAAACATTTACCAAAATCAAAACCTTAACAAGAAACAAAGGTCATATAAGAGACGATGATATCGAGCAAATGTGAGAGCTAGGATAAACAAGGAAAGATCTACTGCAGAATGGCTTAACTATCTAGGGGCATGTGATGCTCATCGAAAGCTAGTAGACAATTGGGGTGAACATCTCCAGAGTGTCATGTGGTGCAGCCCGCGACCCATTGACCTCGCTCAATTGGAGGTTACAAAGCCGAAATTGAGTCGAACTATAAGAAGACGTCAAAACCGAGAGTTAGCACAACAACAAAAGGAGGCAGAACTAAAAGAAAGATCTCCGTCAGGACAAGAGCCTGCTGACTTACATACGGCTCCTGAACATTTTAAATCTTATACCACGGGGGAGCGAAAGGTTGTGTATGCCAAAGCCCAACGAATACCTACCAATGGAAGCAGTGGAGTGTATGATGGTCCAGCAGTAGTTAAAGAGATAGAATTAGTAGAACCAGGTGAGGAGTCTAAACCAGTCTTTATTGCTCAAGACCTTACCGAAACTGAAGAGGCTGTACTTAAGGAGCTCCTCAAAGAATACAAGGATATCTTTGCTTGGACATATCATGACATGAAGGGCGTTCCACCTTCTCTGGTGCAACATACAATTCCCATGATCAACACTGCTAAACCCGTCCAGCAACGACCCTATCCAATGAATCCTAAGTACGCCAAAATTGTACAAGAGGAGATTGAAAAACTTATCCAATGTGGATTCATATACCCTATTGAGCACTCATAATGGATTTCTCCAATAGTCATTGTGCCAAAAAACAATGGGAAACTAAGAGTGTGCGTGGACCTCAAGAAAGTTAATGCAGCCACTAGGAGAGATCATTATCCCTTGCCATATTCAGAACATGTGCTTGAAAGAGTTGCGGGCAAGGAAGCTTATAGCTTTTTAGATGGATACTCTGGTTACAATCAAATCACAATTGCATTAGAGGACCAAGCTAAAACTGCTTTTAATCCAGAGTTTGGAGTGTTTGCATTTCGTGTTATGGCTTTTGGCTTAACGAATGCCCTTGCTACATTCCAACGATTAATAAACACTGCGTTTAAAGAATTTCTAAGGGAGTTTTGTGAAGCTTTCCTAGACGACCTTTGTGTTTATTCTTCTTGGGAGAAGCATTTGTTATATCTACGAAAAATATTTGAAAGGTGCAGATTTTATCGCATCTCATTGAACCCTTTCAAATGCCAATTTTGGGTTAAGCATGGAGTCATTCTAGGACATATAGTGTCCAAGAACGGGATATCCACAGATGAGAGTAAGATTAAAGCCATTGCCGATTTGCCACCACCTACTAACTATAAAGGAGTTCAAAGATTTATGGGTCATGTTGGTTATTATCGAAGGTTTATTTTAAACTTTGCCGAGATAGCGCGTCCATTGTACAAGCTTCTTATCGAGTTTCACTGGACGGAAGAATGTCATCAATCTTATGAGTTATTAAAGAAGGCCCTAACAAGTGCTCCAATCCTGCGAACACCTGATTGGAATGTACCTTTTCATGTGCATATTGATGCATCAAATTTTGCTATTGGGTGTGTTCTAACTCAACTAGGAGAACATAAATTGGACTACCCTATTAGCTTTGCAAGTCGCCAATTAAATGATGCCGAGATGAACTACACTACTACAGAGCGCGAAGGTCTAGCTATGATTTATGCAGTAAACAAATTTTGCTATTACCTTCTTGCTACCAAGTTTGTGTTTTATGTTGATCATTAAGCATTGCTATATTTGGTAAACAAGCCGTGTTCCACAGGTCAAATTACACGATGGTTGTTAATTCTTCTTGAGTTTGACTTCACCGTTGTTGTGAGGCCTGGGAGGAAACATGTCATGGTGGATCATTTATCTCGTATCCCTAATGGCGAAGCTCCTACGAGGGTTGATGATGAATTGCCTGATACTCCTTTGTTCATTGTTGAGACAATGCCTGAATGGAGTGAAAAGATTGTTAACTTCTTAGTTAATGGTTTTCCACCCAAAGAACTGCGAAAAGATATAGCTCGAAAATTAATCAAGGAATGCGAACCCTATTGCTTACTGGCTGGAACTCTCTATAAGAGAGGAAAAGATGATGTTCTTAGACGCTGTGCCCGCGAGGATGAGTATTTATATATTCTACAAGAGGCACACATGGGCGTAGCTGGTGGTCACTTTTCAGGAAAGTTGACTGCCCGAAAGATCTTACAGTCAGGCTATTGGTGGCCCACTCTGTTTAAGGATGCATCACTTTTTGCAAAGGGATGTGATGAATTCCAACGCTTCAACAAACCACAAAGAAGGGATAGGATGCCTCTACATCCCATCAAGGTAACCCAACCATTTGAAAAGTGGGGCTTAGACTTTGTAGGACCGATTAGTCCGGCTGCATGTAACACGCAATCACGATATATCATTGTCGCTACCGATTATGTAACCAAATGGGCTGAAGCAAAAGCAACACGAAAGGCGGATGCAAAAACAACAGCTAAGTTCCTCTTTGAGAACATTATCACACGTTTTGGATGCCCCTTTGAACTTGTGAGTGACAATGGAACTCATTTTATAAATGAAGTAATAAAAGAACTCACATCAAACTTCATGATATCTCACCACAAGTCTACACCCTATTATCCCCAAGCAAATGGCCAAGCTGAGAGTACCAACAAAACTCTCATCTCCATTTTGACAAAGACAGTCGAGGCTCATCGCACTGATTGGGACCTAAAGCTTACATCAGCTTTATGGGCTTATCGTACTGCATATAAAGTTGCTATTAATTGCACACCGTTTAAGATGGTGTATGGCCAAGAAGCAGTTATGCCATGGGAGTTTGTCATTCCTAGTCTTCGAGTAGCTTCTCAAGAAGGTTGGGATGGTAACCCCTTAGTGGAGAGATTATATATCTTGGAAAGGCTAGATGAAGAAAGGAAATTAGCTGTGCGAAATGCTCTAGTGGAGAAGGATAGGAGAAAGAAGTGGTTTGATAGCCATTTAAAGGATAAAGACATCAAGGTTGGTGATAAAGTTCTTATGTACGGGGTACGTAATGAAAAGAAGAAATTGAAATACGCTAGTAAGGGACCATATCGAGTGTGTGAAATTACTCCGCAAGGTACCATTCGTGTGGAGACTCTAGATGGAGTTGAAACCATTGGATTCCTTAATGGGAGTAAATTCAAAAGATATTATGATCCTCTAAGCCAGGAAGAGTTGCAAGCCATCCATCAAAAGAAGGCTGCCAAGGAACAAGCATAGCTTTAAAAAATCCAAGCAAGAGTTGAGGCTCGAGAACGACAACAACGTCTTAGACGCCAACGAGAGGCTAATCTGTGAATCACGCAAGCATTTTTCGAGGACATAGATGACGACTCATTAGAATCTGAGCCACCCCTACGATACTCAACTGAGCTAAATAGCCCCTATGGGAAAGTACTATACAATGCCTTATTAGATACGGGAGCTAAACACAATTTGTCATCCTATGGAGTTTGGTGTCAATTAGGGAAACGGACCCTATCCCCGAGTACAATGCAAGTCAAGGGCATTAATAAAAAGAAAACTGCTATTCTTGGAGTCCTTTAGACCCCTGTTGTCTATGACAATGGAAGCATAGCGCAGAGGTTTCTAGTCATGCCCGCAGGAGCTATGGAAGGCAACGTAAACCTGGGACGCACGTGGATGTTGGCAACCAAATGCACTATTGATTGGGATACTGGTAGTGTCACGACGGGACCACCGACTCTTACCCCTATCATTCAAGCAAAGTCACCTACGTTGCAAACTCTAGCAAAGTTGAAGGATAGACAACATTCACAATCCAAGGTGGTTAACTCGTCTTTGCCGGCTACCCATGAATCTAGCACTTCAACACTTGTAGTTGCAGCAAGCAGTAATATTGCAAGTACTCAACCTGCACGACCTAAGAGTACATATCAATGGGTCCCCAAGGACTTACTTCCAACTACCTCAACCCTCCCATCCATTCCAAGAAAAAATTTCCTGGGAAAACCAAGAGCGCTCCCTAGGAGAGTCAAGACCAAATCACGATGGATTCCAAAACAACTATAAGCCCAAGGCTACTATGATGGAAATGAGCAAATTTGGGTACCTAAACGTAAAATGTGTCCTTCCCTATCGACAACAAACCCATATGAGTCAAACAGTGTAACGCTAAAGCCAATGGCAGACCGTGGGAAGGGAAAGATCACAGAATGCTACACACCTAGTCCAGAGCTAGTTTGGGCTCCAAGGCAAAACCAATTTATTCCACCTAGCTCAGGAAGGGGGGAGTTCCATGAAGCTTCTAGCTCCTCATGTAATACATCCATAGAGGTAAAAGCTTCTACACAGCCTCCATCTATAGTAGTGGACCTCCATGAAGCTACAAAAGAATCCACACCTCCCAGTGTTCAAGAATCACCTGATGAACCACTTCAAGTTCGATCCTGGGAGAGTACCTTACCACCCTTGCAACTTGACGAGGCACCTAGGGTAATAGAAAACTACTGGCAAAAATCCTCACCTATTACCAACTGGAACAATTGGTTTCAAAGGGTGACGACATCATTTCAAACGGTATGATCTACCCAAGGAAGGGGGGAGTGTTTGTGGACATCCATCATTCACTTGCTTCCCTCTCAACCTTTCTCCCTGACCTCTTAATCTCCGATCTTAGGGAATGTATATATAAAGTCTTATACTCACAAAAACAAGATAAAAAAGTAAAAGAGCAAGAGCCATAACACAAATCATAAAAACAAATTATGCACAAGAACACGACCCTTGTAATATTTGCACTCTAACCATCATCTATTTGCGTGTACAGATATGGCTAGTACGCTAGAGTCATCCACTCCTGCCTTGGGTGAGAGGTACCCTCGTTACTTTTCACAAATATTTCACATGGTCTTTCCAGTGCTTGCATGTGAATGGGATTTGATAGGTACGCTAGCATGTGAGAGGAATTTTGAGGAGTTAGAATGGTTGATACGTCTCTTGACCACGTCTGATCCATACTTAGTAGAGAGCGTTTCTCCCATTGCACAAGCCTACCCTTTTGACCAAGATGACTATAGGCGTCTAGTGACCTTCTTAGTAAACATGGGCACCTATGATGAAGAAGAAAATTTACACGACTACACGGATGGCACATATGGTCTCATGGATGATGACTTTGTTTATCTCGACGACGAAGATAGGGGTTTAGCCTTAGGGTTTCCCCCCAACCTCTACAATATCCTATTCCCTCGACTCTCTAGGGGGAGTGCAAATAATTAGATTAGGGTTCCTTATGTTTTTTGTTGTGTTCAATAAGTGTTGGTACCTTTTTCCACTAATGTGCCTCTTGGAGGTATTCCTTTGTGTGTACAGGAGCGTGTTGCTATTGGTAGGATTTGGACCTTCATGGAATCTTTATCTCGACTCACTCCTCAAATCAAGCGCGACCATCGACACAAACAGGTGTTTCTTGTCCATTAGCATTGCCCCTTATCTTTTTTGCATCTATGATTGTCAGCTTTAATTGTGATTGGTAGCCTAATATTCACCGCATTTGCTTAGTATCAAACATTTAATTCAATGTAATTTTTTGTCATAATCACTTGTCTAGGTTTAAAAATCAAGCAGTCCGACAAACTAGTTTGACCAAGTTAGGTGTTAGAAATCTTCTCTTAATACCATGGGGAATGCCTTCCTAATAATTAATGGTTACTTAGGTTCTTAATCCGATTTAGGCAGCATTGTGTGAAATGTACTAGGGCTTTCTAGTGGGCTTGACCTTATTGACCTTTAGCTTAAGTATTATAAAGGGAGTTTACTAGTGTGATGAGCCTGGGGAGGTGTATCAGTGTTATATGACCCCCCAAAGTTACAAAATTAAAATGCTGAAAATGAACAAACAAAAAATCAAAGTGCCACACTGTAAAATCTTAAGCTGGAAGAGAAATCTCAGCTTGATTTGGTACTTCATTCACATGTATTGCCTATGGTACTAGAGCCCTAGAGGTTCCCAGTATGGGCGCTTTTACTTGAAAAGCAAAAAACCCAAAGCATACAAAATAAGCACACACATCAAAATTGAATCACTGTGAAAAGACTTTGGGGGGTCAAAGAAAAAGTAATCAGTCAGGCGACGATTTCATGAGAAATTCCTTTTATGGTAGCTTAACTACAAGGTCTTCTAGATATAGCCTCTAGTCAGCCCTCGAACATGAATACTTGGCTCTGGCGATTAAACAACTTAATTGACCACAGAAAATTAAGAAGCTTACCCATGGTATTAATATTCGATCTCTAGTGCCTTTTGTTGGGGTATAAAGCCCAATGTGGTCGCCCAGGTAAGTGGGCGGGCCGCCAGGTATGTACACATATTCTTTTGTAAAAACCTAATAAGAACTCACTATGCTCTACACATTACAGTAGAGCGAGTTCACCATATCGTCGTGCTCTTCTTCTCGCACTCTCTCTCGCGTCGCACTTCCGCTCGTACTCCTTCAACTGGTATCAGAGCTCAGATCGAGGCTCGGGGCAGCACTGCAGGAGGCTAGAGTCACCAGCTCAGATTGGAGTGAAATTCGACAAGCGAAGACACGGCCCCAAATCTCGTGGGAAAGGCCGAAGGACTTGGTGTGCTCAGAATTTCATTCTGAGGTCATCTCGGTCACCGTTCGGCTTCGACAAAGGTCTGCGCAGGCCATTTTCGACTACGTGGTCTCGGCGGGTGCAGATCGGACTCTGCAAATTTGGGGTTTTCGGCCTACAACTGCAGGTGCTGAGGATATCGACACTCCCAGAGTGTTGATTTGTGGCTATCTACACATCGAAGGACGGCACATAGTTCTTGGAGGCGTGTCACATACGACACGGGCGCATTTACACACAGTCTGTAGGCGACATCCACTAGTTCATCAGGTAGCTTGTGTTTGCTGCTTGATATTCCAGATTTCATCCTGACATTGCAGGTACTTCCACATGGGATGTATTGTCAGAGATGATGTATGTCTGTTGAGGGTTTGCTGGCTATGAGTCACGCAGCAAACAACCGCCGCAGCGGTTACAGCATACAGTGGGAAATTTGTGGATGTATGACTTTGTGGGAAGTCTATGTACTGTCAGATTTACTGCAGCCTTTGTTGAGGGTCGAGTGAGGTTTTATTGAGCTGGGGGATTCTCGAATGTTGAGATCCTTTCGGTGATACAGGTCTTGGAGCGATCCCTCGAGCACCCTTAGATAGGCAGCTAGGATGTATTGACTGTGAGTTAGACAGTTGGGATTGCATCTTTGCTTTACTGCCGTTGAGGCATTGTCGCAGTCTATGCTTATAGGACAGTGACAGGACAGTGAGAGACAATACAGGTGCAGGACAGGTTTACCCGCATCTTATAGTGTCAGAGAGACAGTGTTTTTTGAGTTGTTTTTTGGTCTATTTTTGAGTACACCAGAGCCATTTTACAAAGGAGACTATGCCGAAATTTATGTAGAATCTGAAGCTTTCTTGGTTCATTTGACAGGTTGATATTGGTTCAGAGGTCAGTTTACACGGGAAACTCTGCCGAATTTTTTCCAGGAAAGTAAACCACTGTGAAGCGTAGCTATGGCTGGATCACAAGACACTGCTCTTTACAATATCAAGAAGTTGGATGGAACCAATTTCCCATTGTGGAAGAAGCAGATTTGGCACGTGTTGGTACAAAAGAAGCAGATAAAACCTATAAAGCTCAAGGGGATAAAACCAGAAGATATGGACGAAGATGAATGGAGAGAAATGGATGAATTGGCACTTTCTACCATTATGCTGACTTTGGCAGAAAGCGTTTACTTCAATGTAGCAAACGAGATGTCGGCTTATCAAGCATGTTTAAAGCTCAGTGATCTTTATGAGAAGCAGAGTGCACCTTCACAGGTATACTGGCTTAAGAAGCTTGTTGACTTGAAGATGAAAGAAGGGACACCTATGTCCAATCATTTGAATGAATTCAACACAATCTATAGTCAGTTGTCAGCTCAAGGTGTCAAGTTTGATGAACCTGTTAGAGCTATGTTCCTGTTGATCACATTGCCGGAAAGTTGGGACACTTTTCGCACAGCTTTGAGTAATTCTGCACCTCCAGATGGTTTGAACATAACAGGTGTAGAAGTAAGTCTGCTTACTGAAGAAACCAATAGAAAGACAATGGACAAAGGCAAAGGAACAACCTTAGTTGTCAGGGGAAGGACCAAAGAAAAGTACAAAGGTGGAAAGAGGAATCAGTCTCGTAGCAAGTCCCGCAGTGCTAAAGGCAAGAGTGACATAGAATGCTACCATTGTGGCAAGAAGGGTCGCATGAAAAGAGACTGCAGAGAATGGAAAGCAGAAAAAGGGAAAGAGAAAGCTGAAGACCATGGTGAGAAGAACAGGTCCTGAGTGAAGATTCAAGAAATAAATGTGACAAACACTGTTGCAGAGGATGACAGTCTAGTGTCAGGAGACATCTACTTCTTGAAGAATACAATGGACTCAGCTCTTCTTACAGCATCTGATAGAAATGCACTGAGTGACTGGATTATAGACTCACGGGCATCACTTCATGTGTCTCCAAACAAGGAGTGGTTTACCTCTTATGTGACCACTAAAGATCATGTTCGGCTAGGCAATGGGCAGACATGTGAGATCTTAGGTGTTGGAGATGTTCAATTGAAGTTTCAGAATGGTTCTTCTTTCATGCTGAAGAATGTGAGACATGTTCCCGCAATTACAAAGAGCTTGATCAGCACAGGTTTACTTGATGATGCTAGCTACGTCACCACTTTTGGACAGAACATGTGGAAGATATCCAAGGGTTCTATGACAGTAGCACATGGAGTAAAGTCTGGAGGAATTTACATGATTTATGTATCAAATGTCTCTAAAAATGTAATCAATGTAACCGAGCAGCCGAACGTTTCTTTGTGGCATAGCCGGTTAGGACATATGTCCAAGAAGGGAATGGAAATCTTGTCTCGTTCTGGTTATTTGCCTGGCTTTTCATTTAATGATTTTGAATTCTGTGAGCATTGTCTGTATGGTAAGCAAACACAGCAGCCACATAAGCATAGAAGCAGTAGAAGAGATACACAGTTGGCACTTGTTCATAGTGATTTGTGTGGACCTATGCCTAACCTATCTCTAGGGGGAGCTTCTTACTTTATGACATTTATAGATGATTACTCGAGGAAAGTATGGGTTTACTTTCTCAAGCACAAGGATGAAGCGTTTAGTGTTTTCAAAACGTTTGTGACACTTGTGGAGAATCAGAGTGGCAAGAAGCTTAAATGCTTACGCACTGACAATGGTGGAGAGTACGTTTCAAAGGCCTTTCAGGACTTTTGTGAGTCAAAAGGTATAAAACGTGAACTTACTGCTCCTTACAATCCTCCTCAAAATGGTGTTGCTGAGAGGATGAATAGGACCATACAAGAGAAGGTCAGAAGTATGTTGTCTAATGAACAGCTACCAAATGGGTTTTGGGCTGAAGCTGTATCAACAGCTGTTCTACTTGTAAATAGATCTCCTAGCAAGGTTTTGCAGAAGGATTCAGTGCCAGAGATGGTATGGTCAGGCAAGGTGCCCTCATACAAGCATCTCAGAGTCTTTGGCTGTGAGGCATATACTCACGTTCCAAAGGAATTTAGGAACAAACTTGAGCCAAAGAGTAGAAAGTGCATCTTTCTAGGCTATGGTAATTCTGGTGAGATGGGGTACAGACTTTGGGATCCCGAATCCAGAAAGGTTGTCCGCAGCAATGATGTTCACTTTAATGAATCCAAATATCATACTAAACCAGAGAGGGTTGAGGAGATTAGAAGAGTTGTCTTCCAAGAAGATGGACCTGCACGTGCAAGACAAAATGTCAGGGCTCAAGACGAGCAAGGACAGGATAGATTGGAACCACAGGTTGTGGCTGAGCCTGAGCCACCTATTGTGCGTAGATCTGGATGTGTCACGCGACCTCCTGATAGGTTTGTTCCATCTATGAACTATGTCATGTTGACTGATTGCAATGAGCCTTCATGTTACAACGAAGTAGTGCAAATGAAGGACTCCAGGAATTGGCAATTGGCCATGCAGTCAGAGATGACAGCTCTGCATAACAACCAGACATGGAAGCTAGTTAAATTAACACGGGGCAAAAAGGCTCTACCTTGTAAATGGGTTTACAGGTATAAGATCACCGCTCATGATAGTCAGCCAAAGTACAAAGCAAGGCTTGTTGCCAAGGGCTTTAAGCAAGAACAAGGCATTGACTTTGATGAAGTCTTCTCTCCGGTGGTCAAGATGACTACATTGAGATGCTTTCTTGCATTGGTTGCCATATTAGATTTGGTGTTGCACCAAATGGATGTCAAGACAGTGTTCTTGCATGGTGATTTAGATGTGGAAATTTACATGCAGCAGCCAGAAGGGTTTGTTGAGAAAGGCAAGGAAGATTGGGTATGCCAGTTGTTAAAGAGTCTTTATGGCTTAAAACAATCACCGAGGGCATGGTACCATAAATTCCACAAGTTTATGCTTTCTCAAGGCTACAAACGTAGTGAGTTCGATCACTGTCTATATACAAAGAAGGCTAAGGATGGCAGTTGGCTGATCCTTATTTTGTATGTGGATGACATGTTGATTGCTGGCAAGCACTTGGAAGAAATTTCAGCTTTGAATTCAAAGATGGCAAAATCGTTTGACATGAAAGACATGGGTGAGGCAAGTCATATACTTGGTATGCGCATTGAGAGAGACAGATCAAGGAATTTGATTTGGTTATCTCAAACAGAGTATATTGACAAGGTTTTGCAACGTTTCAATATGGAGAAGGGAAAGGCATTGAGTGTTCCATTTCCACCATATGTGAAACTTAGCAAACAAGATTGTCCTGTGTCTGAGGAAGAACAGGCTGAAATGGATAAGATTCCATATGCGTCTGCAGTCCACAAGTTTATGCTTTCTCAAGGCTACAGACGTAGTGAGTTCGATCACTGTCTATGCTGGGGTATAAAGCCCAATGTGGTCGCCCAGGTAAGTGGGCGGGCCGCCAGGTATGTACACATATTCTTTTGTAAAAACCTAATAAGAACTCACTATGCTCTACACATTACAGTAGAGCGAGTTCACCATATCGTCGTGCTCTTCTTCTCGCAATCTCTCTCGCGTCGCACTTTCGCTCGTACTCCTTCACCTTTCGATCGTCAAATTAGCGACCCCAGACTTGTTTAATTTTTTACCTTTACATCTGTTTATGCATTTGATTACATTGCAATTTAATGTTCATTGCTGACAAATTGTTTGAAATTCTTTTACCAATCAATTTGTCTACCTAAAACTGCATATGCTTTTTAATCACTTATGAGAATGCAATTACTGTGCCAATGTTGTTTGATTTTGCAGTGACTGAAGAAGGCTAAGGACATTCATCTCAAATGCTCTTCCACCTCGACGAACGAGCTTCAACTCAAATAGCTTCCGAGGACAGAATCTACATCAGGAAGGGGGGCATGTTAACCCTCACGGCTCACGGACACCCCATCACCTACGACGGACGTGTATTATGTATTTGGTAGAGTCAGGTACCGGGCTTGTCGGACCAATAGGAAAAGGGTAAGAGTGATCGCCGATGAGAGGCGCACTCTAACTAGGACATTCAAGGGATTAGTTGGCTAAGCATGGGCGCCCAAGTGTGAATGGGGTGAGCTCATATAAAAGCCAACTAAACCTAAAATTCACTCATTCTCTCATTTGTGCAATAGAAGAGTGCTCTTGCTCAATCTCCATCTCCATCTTCTTCTCCTTCACCTCCTTGTGTGTGTGTGTGTATGTGAGAGAGAGAGAGAGAGAGGGAGAGTGTGTGTGCGATCGAGCATTACGAAGGCACGACGGCGGTGAAGCGGTTGAGCGCGGCACGACTGTAGCTTCTTCTTCATCGCGGCGAGGAATCCACCACGAAGGCGAGCGTAGAGCGGTGAGTGGCACACCCTTTGCTCTCTTGAGCTTGCTAGATTAGTCTTGTTGTGTGCTTGGAGCCATTTGTGGCTCCCACACGGTGTATCGGCAAGTCCCTTGCTTCGACAGTGCGGCAAGGAGCGCACAGTCTCCCACACCCTAAGATAGTGTGTGTGTGCGTGTTGGCAATGTTTAGCATTCACTAATAATTAAGTTAACTTTGTACAAGCTCTATGATAGCATCATAACGAACCATCTCCATTTGCAAGTCACAGACAAGGTATTACGCAAGTTCCATTCCTCTCTCTCTTTTTCCTTTGCTTTACCTCTCTCTGGTCCATTTTGTGTGCGTCATTGTGTAAGGTTGCTTGTGTGTGTTTTGTAGTACATCTTCTTGGTTGTGACAAAATCTCTCTTGCGTCCTAGTTCGCATACCATAACTAGGAGGTGTCCCTATCTTGTTTCGGTTTGGCTCTGGGTTTGTTGTTTTTTTTGTGCTTGTGGTTGCCCCAGCTTCAATTGAGCAGCACGGAAGCCTTGAGGGGTGTTTAGAGGTCGCCTCTCTTGTTGCCCACCCCGGAACTCCACCTCAATATGTCCTTGAATTTCTTGAGATGTTCTTTAAGTACATACTCTTCAGCCTTTGTCAGATCTTGGGCAATGAAAACAGGTTTGGACTCTTCTCCTGGGTCTGCTAACTCTATCTCCTTAACTATCACTAGACCGTCATAAAATCCATTTCTTCCATCGATAGGTTTTCTTTGAGGCTTTGTATACACAACCTTATGCTCATTCGTGGTGTAGGATTTGAAATATTCAGGTGCAGGGTGTAAGTCTGTGGGGTCTTGTTGTCCTATGGATTGTGATTTCTCTTTTTCTCCCTTTTCTTGTTGAGCTAACTCTTGATTTTGTCGTCTCATTATGGTACGGCTCAACTTTGGCTTCTCTGTAGCCTCTAGTTGTGCGATGTCAATGGGATGTGGACTACAGCACATAATGCTTTGAAGGTATTCACCCCAGTTATCTATTAGCTTCCAATGAGTATCACATACCCCTATATAATTAAGCCATTCCGTGGTAGGTTTCTTTTCATTTATTCTAGCATGCACATTTTCTTGACAACGTTGCCTCTTATATCTCTTACTCTTCTTGTCTAATTTGTGATTACGGCTGATCTCTAGTGAAGATTCACTAGATGAATCGCTACTTGTGTCTTCTGCTCTCCTGGATAGATTGACATCTAGGGTGCCACTGGGCCCCGAATGGTTTGTCCCCACATTTGCACCAAGATTTAACTTAAACTATTTGTCCTCATAGTCGATTTCAATTGATGATTCTGACTCCGAATCATGTGGGCTATAGTCTTGTGAGACGTTACTAGTTCCAATGTCAGTCAAGCGTTCATCTTGTAGGTCAATAGAAGCTATATGCATTTCTGCTATCATATTTAAAGGTACGAGTGGTGGCATTTCATCCTCCTCAGGTGTTACCTAAGTCGTTCCCCTATTTCCCCAAGTTTCTATGGTTGCTTCTAGGTGGACCCAATCCACATTGTCAGACTCAGTTATCCCAGGTAGAACATCCATATAAGGAGAATCTTCCCCAACATCAGTGTCCACTTTACATGTGTAACAATGCTGCAATGGGGCCGAGTGAACGGTGGTGTCAGATCTATGATCAATTATAAATCTGTTTCCCAGAAGATGTGCTCAACCAGTTACAAGATCCACTCGAATGACAGAATCTTGGAACTGCAAGTAGACATGGTTTTTAGACCAGTCATGCACCCTTTTTGCCTCCCTCATGAAAGGACGTCCTAAGATCGTCTCAGATGTCATAGTGTGCTTGGATAAATCCATAAAAATGAAGGTATTTCTTATTTTGTGTCCAAAGACCTTGATCTTGAGATCTTCTAGCATTCCAATAGGTTTAACAATAGACCCATTGGCCATCTTTACTACTATGGTTGTGGTCCCAAGGTGAGGTCTTCCCATAGTTTCCCAGCAATTTTTAGTCACAATGCTAACCCTAGCACCACCATCAAGGATTCCCTTCACAGTTAATCCCTTGGTAGTGATTGATATGGTTGCATTGGATTCATCACCCTCAAAGTATTGCCCCAACTTGTTAACAGGTATTTCTATATAACAGGGTTCTCATCTAGGTTGGGTTGTGGATCTAATTGTTCCTCCTCTATTGGCATCTCCCTAGCTCCATCCATCTGTGCAAATTGTGATAGCCCGACCTTCAGTTCTCCATTGAAGAAAGCTCAAAGACCTAAGAATAGCTTGGGGTCTCCATATACTATTGGACATGATGGTGGTTCTAACTTTTGAAGCCATGAAATCCATCAATTTGGCAATATTTAATGGCACCTTTTGGGCTTCAGTCCCTTGACATGGGGAATATGGGATCTCCATTTCTTTGATAGGGTCAGGTAGTCCCTCTGTAAGCATTCTTTCCAACAAGAAGTGAGTATGCCCACTTTCCCATGACTTTAAGTCACTTTATTCTTGGATGACACTAGGTATGGCTAGGGGTCTATGGACTTTGCGAGGTTGTTGTTGCGTAGGGAACAATGTGTCTATAGTCTGGATCTACCTAGGTGTTGGTTCTAGATCCTTGTTGGTATGTTCTACCAAAATCCTTAATTGCTTGACTCACTTGATCTCCTATCTAGGGTTTGGGTAAGTTCCTATGTTCTTTTTGGATACTAGCCATTGTGGCTCATGACAATCTTCCTTGTTGGTTTCTTTCTTAGTGGTCGTTTTGGTCTCCATGGTTTCACCAGAATCAAAATCCTCTTCAGCATCGTTCCCTATGTTGGTCTTTGAACTTGAGTCTAACTTCGCTGCTTTTTGTGATCTCTTCCTTCGTGTTTTCTTCTTCTTCTGAGATTGGGCAATTGATGCCGTGTCTCTTTCTTTAAGAATATAATTTTGTTTTTGGAGCATCGATTGTGTGAGCACATTTACTAGTACCACAATTGTACTTTGTGATGGCTCCTCGGTAACCTCAATCAAGTTTAATGGCGTGATCTTCGGTGCATTTGGATTATTCGGACATTGGGCAATCAAATGATCTTTACCACATCGGTTACACATGAGTATTGGCATTGTAGAAGTTCTTGCTTTATTGGTTTGCATTAGTGTAGCATTATTTTGTAGCCTAATAGGACACTCGGCTACATGATGTGGACCTCCAAACTCATAGCATTGAAGAGGTGGTCTCTTGGCAGTGTAATTGATAAAATGGCCTCTTGCTGCAAGAGAAGCTACTTGATACACAGGTTTGACTTGTCCCCAGTAGTCCTCCATGTAATATTGTGGACTTTCTTCAAGTGCATCAATTTCGTAAGCAATATTAGGGTCTATATCTTCCTCACAGTATTCCGAACAAGCAATAGATGACTCACAACCCGATTGATTCACAAAAGTGATTCTTGGATGTGGTGGTTGCGGTCCTAGCACTGGAGGTGGTAAGGGTGTTGTTCGAACAACATTCTGGGCCCTAGGGACACTGTGTTGTGACATTTTTTGAAGAGGTGGGGTTGGCATCAATGCAGACACTCGAGGTGTGTCTGTCCATGTTAAGGTTGGTCTATTGGCCATCATGCGCTTAAATACTATGCCATCCTTAGCTTGATGACCATACCTTCCACACGCATTGCAATTCCCATTGAATTTTACTCTAAAAATAGGGCATTGACTAGTACTATGCGTAACATAGCATACTGAGCACCATTGTTGCTCCCTTCTTGGATACATATGATTGTTTTGCGGAGTACGATAGTCTCTAAGACTCTCTTGAATGGCCTTGGTGAGATCTGCTAAAGTCATCTCAGATATCTTTGGCTCCTTAGCAATAGGCTTTAGGGTCATTGGCTGATGCCCCAATGCTTGAGAGCTAGTAGATTTAGGCTCAACATACACTCTTTCTCCTTAAATCATTAAATTATCTTCCAATTGGATTGCATTGGTAATGATTGCTTCCCAAGTGGTGATACCTCTAATGACTAGGCCATTGTACATATCCTCATGTCGTAATCCCCTAATACATCTATCAAGCAATTGGTTATTATTGAAGCACTCATTTGGATTACAACGAGAATTTAAATGCTTCAAGCGACTAAAAAATTCTCTCACGGACTCTCCTTCCTCTCGTTGGGCTTTCTAGAGCTGAGATGTTACACTTCAAAGCACTCCCTCTCGTATGTATTCTTTCAAGAACAGTCTCATAAGGGTAGGGTAAATTATTTTTTCTTCCACCCTTAGGGTTCTATACCAATCCCCAGCCTTCCCACTTAAGGTCAGGCTTAAAGCATTACTCTTATGTAGGTCATTGTGTTCTCCTAGGGAATCACATATTTGTTCAAACACTTCGATATGCTTTCTCACATCCCCATCTCCACTAAATTTTTGTGTGAGCTTGGCTATTTTTACTCCCTTACTTCTAGGCTCTCTATCAGGCGTATTACGCATATTCTCAGCAATAGATCGACCAATAACTTGAGCAAATGTTGCCAAGTCACCTAAGTGAGTAGGCAACGTGGGTGAAGGCGCTCCAGAGACTACATGTGCAATAGGTATTGGCATTGGGCTTAGTGCATAGGAAGCGTTTGGGTTCCAAGTTTGGTACTGTGTTGTGCCATGTGGTGGTCCAAAGTTCATATGTGTGGCCCTAGGCATAGCACACGTTGGATGTGACATGCTAATGCTAGCCGGTATGGTCCCATTGAAATAAGAGCTTGGGTGTTGTGGTTGTGGAGCATAGGTTGTTGAAACAATGGGAGGGGTAGGCGCTACATGAGTACGAGGACCCATAGGTGTATACGATTGGTACACACTTGTAGGTATTGTTACTTGCAGGCAGCATTGAGCTACCATGTAGCGGTGCTTTACTAACAAATGATGTCCATGGCGTGTTTCTTGGCATGCCCATGATTGGGGTAGGCATGGTAGTCATGGTTTCATCAAGGGGAAGTTGAGCTAGGCTTGGAAAGGTAAAGCTATCACTTGTGGGCTCAGATTTCACTGAGACACCTGGCAAAACAACATATGGAGGATCCATCGGACTTACCGAGGGAGTCTCCATTTGCGCGATAAGGTTGGTTGTTTAGCCTTTCCTGTATCCAAGAATCTCATGAGACCCGTTGAAGGCATGTTGATCCCCTTGTTCTATCTCTCTAGCTCAATAACCCTGTGGATGACCTCCCAAACTCTTTGTTGTTGATCCTCTACACTAGTAGCACCCGTTCTGGATTGTAGGACATCTAACCAACCCACGTGATAGATGTGACTTGTGTATAGGTCAGTTAGAGTTTTCGTTTGTGGTTCGTACTCCCAGTTCTCATTTAGGAACGCTCCATCTAGGATTGAGGTGCTAGGGGTGTCCTTTGAACTAGATGCAATGTGGCTCTGTATGGATTGATCCTTAGTGGTCACTAATTCAGGAGCACTCGATTTCTCTTCTAGCAAGGATATTGGCATAGGGGCTTTTGCTTTTGATTCTCTTCCTTGCTCTGCCTTGCATAAGCTCTCGGTTTTCTTTTCCCTAGCTGCAGTGATATACTGCTCAACCTCTTGCACTTTGGCAGGGCTTCTATAATCAAGTAATATAACCTCGGAGAGGAATAGCTATAAAGAGTTAGGGAGTGCAGTGAATGGAGTATTCACGTGCACAGTCTCCAAGAGCATGGGGTCTACGTTGGTCATGAATGGCGAATTTACTTTCCCACCCCCCTCATTTACATTGTTAGCTCCATGTTGGGAGAGAGTGGCTCTACTTAAGGTTTAATTCAAGCGGCTAAGCACACTCGGCGACCGAACCGTGGGCCCGAACCGTGGGCCCATGGCATGCATGTCTTGGCTTGAGCTATTAGGATTAGGCATCGGGTAACCCTCCATGATGTCCTAGTCAGAGGAAGAGTCACAAGACGCAATATGTGGGTCATGAGTGGTACTACCTTGGGTTCTCGTGTTGAGGGCCTAGAGCCTAAGGTAGAGGAATAATGAGTGACTGCGTAAACGGAGACACTCTCAATGTGCTCGTCCTCTAGCACACGGCCAGTGTAGGTGCATGTGACCTCAACACTCTAGAAGTGTTGGTGAGTGCCCGTAAAGGCTGCTCACCTAGTTTTGAAGGTGTTTACAATCCTACTTTTTTTGTACTTTTGGTTCCTTTTTTCAATCGAGCCATGGAATATGGCGTGCAATAGCTCAAAATGAGCATCTTGGCTAGGGAGACGTGCCGTGCTTTACAATTCCGAATTCGATTACGTAGAGCCCTCGGAATCCTAAAACTAGTCTTTTCCTAGGTGGGGAGAGGGGTAGAATTAGTAAGTCCAAAGGGTGAGTGTGAAGGAGATGGTGAAGGACTTGAGGAACTTGTCCCACATGTCCTTCCTCACTTGAGATCCTAGTCTTTATATATAAGGTAGCGTGAGTAGTATATCATAAGACTAAGGACTGAGGCATGGGCCTGGACTGGGGCTGGGGCTGGGGCTTGGGCTTGGGCTTGGGGAAAGATCCCAATCCCTTTGTTTTCAAATATGAATAATATTTTTTTAAATTTCTTTTATTGAAAAAATTCAAAAAAAAACTTTTTCTAAGGATAATATGGCCGCGTGGACGTTGAGCTCCCACGTGCACACAGCACCTCCTAGGAGCTCTGTCTAACCTCCTTCCAGCTAATTAGCTGTTTAACACAGAATTGCACTCTCACACACAGTCAACTCTGTTGCTCACTGTCTACTCTATTTCTCACTATCTACACTCACTAACAGCTCTACGAACACCTGCACAATACAAATCTTGCAAAACTAACAAAAAACAGTACAATGCAGCACTAATAGAGCTTACAATTACTAAGAATCTGTCAAAAACCTGCTAATCTATCCTTTACAGTCACTAAACAGTTCTCACAGAACTCAACAAAAAAAAAACAGATGGAAGAAAAGCTTTCAGAGATAGCACTGAGTGCTCCTCAAGCTTAATGCAAGGCTATCCCTGACAATGGCACCAAAAATGTATACTTTGCCATACGTGTCGAAGGCTGAGAACTTGCCTGTGCACTGTGTGCGAGCCTTGAACGGCTGCAAACACACAGCTACAGAGTCATAGCAAGCTCAAAGAACAATGGTGTGTCACTCACCTCTCAATGCTTCCGTGGCAAAGGATCCTATGCTACAAAGAAGGAGCTACCGCCGATGCCGCGCTCTACCGCCTCGCCGCTGCGGATATCACCACAATGCTCTCTCTCTCTCTCTCTCTCTCTCTCTCTCTCTCTCTCTCTCTCTCTCTCTCTCTCTCTCTCTCTCTCTAGAGCATACACACACACATAGAAGAAGAAAGAGACAGAGATGGATCAAGAGCACTTCTTAGTTTACACCTCAAAGAATGAGGATTTTTAGGTCAAATGGACCTTTTATAATAGTTTGGCCCATTCACACATGGACGCCCACAATGGACGATCGTTGCACAACTGTTGTAAAAATAAGATAAGTGGTGCGTTTCTCATCGGCTATCACCTACACACCTATTGGACCATCAAGCCCGATCCATTCACACATGGACGCCCACAATGGACAATCGTTGCACAACTGTTGTAAAAATAAGATAAGTGGTGCGTTTCTCATCGGCTATCACCTACACACCTATTGGACCAGCAAGCCCGATCCATGACTCTACCAAATAAATAATACGACGTCCATCGTAGGTGATAGGGTGTCCGTGAGGGTTAACATGCACCTTTGCAATGAGCATCCTCTTTTGGAGCTGTCTCATTGCGAGCATTTTTCTTGAGGCAAGAACGATAGCCATGTCTTTGCTCCCCACACTTAAAACATTTATGGTCCTTGCAAAAAGCTTCAAACTCTTCAGGGGAGAGTTTTTTCTTACCTTTGTAAACTCCTTTCTCCTTGTGCTGTTGTTGTTGCTAGAATTACCTGGGGAAGAATTTGGCATGGGTTTCCTCTTGGCATCAAACAGAAAAAGGTGAAAGAGGATGAAATAGATTGTGTGTGACCAAATTTCCAATGGTCCTCTTTATAGAAAGAGGTACACAGATGTCAACACCTTTTACAAAAAACCTAGAAAAAGTATTAAAAAACAAGCAAAATATACACGTGCCCTCCATCCGATCGACTTGCATCCACGGTCCACAATTTGCACCAAAAATCCACCCACCCCACTATGGCCTTTTGCAGGCCAACAAGTGATCGAATCGCTAGGCCAGCCAAGAGATGCCCAATGAGCAAGCCAGAAGAGAATTTGTGCCTTTTTAATATTCATCACCTCATTGTCAAGTTATAGAATTGCCCTTTCAAACGCATTGAATGAACACATGTTTACTTGTCTTGTCTTCTCAACACAATTGATGCACCATGCACACCTCTCCATTGTCTTGTAAGCTTGGCAAGTGCCACGAAGTGAAACCTTGAGAACGTGACATGTTCCCCTTCTTTTTGGGCATAATAAATGACCACTACTTAAAGCCACTAATGACTCACCAGTCTAGTGCACAATGTACAGACAAAATTGCTACAAGAAAAACAAGTGATGAAATCACGAGGCCTGCCATAACAAGGTGATGAATCACTAGGCATACCCTTATTGAAAACCACTCAGAATTTTGGAGGTAATAGGGGGAGTTTTAAATATACATAATGTGTGTGTGTGTGTGTGTGTGCACGCACACGCGCACGCGTGCACACTATATTTAGGTGGGTGCTATGAGAACACTATAGTTGCACAAGCCATAAGATGAATAACAAAGTCGAATCCATTGCCAAAACTAGCTAGTACTTGATAAATATTTGATGCTCATTGTTTCAACTATATTTAGGCCGGTGTTGTGAGAACACTACAGTTGCACAAGCCATCAGATGAATTAAAAAGTTGAATCAATTGCCAAAACTAGCTAGTACTCGATAAATTTGATGCTCATTGTTTCAACTTGACCCTCTAAACATAGACTTGCAACATATCACTTGCCCCTCTTTTGATTTGGTTACATTTTTCCAATTTCCAAGCACCCCTTGTGAGGGAAACCTTATTATGAGCCGGCACATAAACAAATTCCATTTTTGACATTTTCATTTTTGTGTTTAGATTTGCACCACCTTGGACTAGATGGTCCCCCCTGGTACACTTAAGTACAAAGACAAGGTAGTAGCAATTCCCATTCAAAAGAAAGATATGAAGGGCGATACATACAACAAAGCTCTTGCCATCTTATTAAGCAAAAAAACATCAAATCTGAGGGTCCTAAAATTAGGCACTAGCTTATGCATGATGAATGCAACCCACCTCATATGACACTACAACACATCATCATCATTAGCACGAGGAGTCCACAAATGAAGCATGTTCAGTCTGGAGGAGATTCACTCACAAAGTGCGAAACCCCTAATAAATTATGATAAATCTATGGTAGCTCAGAAATCAACTGAAAGTGTGATGCTTTTTCTAACAACCAATCAAAAGTTTTGCTCTATGTAACAAGAGTTGAGTCGTATGAAGTAGCTACCTAAGCTTGCCTATAAATCTCATCTAGTTCTTAATACTTAATTCCCGTATGTTATTGGCTTTTAGTGCATCCAACCTCGCAATTTCCACCTTGCCTTAATCATGGAACATGATCAAAATATTATCGAGAGATTATCTTTCATCAAAGAACCCAAGCAAAATCATAACCACAATTTTGTGATGTCACATGTCAAATTAACTAACGGGACAGACAGAATCATAAATGCAACATATTCATACCACAAGTTAAGTTCACAAACTTGGTCAATGTTCTCAAGAGAAAAAGCTCAGAATTCATCCTCCAACATGCTAAAGATGTAGATTAGATATTGGAACAATTGATTTTCCTCTATGGCAGTATTCAGCAAACTCTGCATTTCAATCAACAGTGTACGAGGTCAGCATGACATTAGAAATGGGAATGAACCAAAAGGAGACAAATGGGCACTCCGTGTTGCCTTTGTAATTTGTCTCGTTGCCGAAGCTCTTAGACTGGCTAGATGTAGAGTTGTCCAGACTAGAATGTATTTAAGGTACAGTCTTAAAGAAGTTCATGCCAAGCACATCACAAAGCTTGTGGGCAATGCCAACCTTGATGTTGAGCTGCATTGCATTTAAACTGCACGTGAGCACCTTTGAAGCTTGAGCTGAGTTCTTCCCCTATCATTCACACCTCACGAAGCGCATATGATAGAAACAAATCTACGATTGTTGTGTCATCTTGATGTGTCTTCTTGAGGCAGCTCAGAAACTCAATGCAAGTACATCTTCTCAGTTGCAAAAGCAGATGGACATACCTTACTTCCAAGGGAGGTGGGTCGGGGAACCCTCTTGCTTTCGCAAATTTGCGAGGGCCCGAGAGTCAACATGCCCCTGTCTAGTCTGAATCCTACCTTATATACACAAGAAGATTTAGAAATATTCTCATGAGGAAAACGGAGTCTTTTTCCTGTTTTTCATACCATGCATAACATCACGAGCTTCTGCTCGAGAGGCACCACATCCCTAGCTAGGTACGATTGGGGGTGGGGGGGCCGGAGGTCCCCTGCTCCCATTCGTACCTAGCTAGGTATGCAATGCCTCCCTCACAAAAACTCTTGATGTTGAGGTAAGTCATAATGTGGGAACTATTGTGAGAATTATTCTAAAACTTCTTGTGAATTAATTGCAAGCCCCCAACCTTCTGTTTTTGAAGAGCATGCAGCTGTGCGCGATACTCATCTGGCTTTTCCAAAGACAAGCCATTGCTCTAATTCGGCAACAAACCTAAATTTCAGTTTTGTAACCTGCTCAATATCAGCCTTAACAGCTAAAAGTGGCTCTCTTGTGAGTTCCTCGGCTTGAAAAAATGAGGCCGTCCTTGCAACACCTCCACTACTGTGAGAATATGTTGGAGGTGGGTCCTGCTCTAGCCCTTGCACAACCTCAGGGGCCATGTCTCCCCTCTGTCTCCCTCGCACTCAAGCTGCTACCAGTCCCTCAACAAATTATGTTCGCACGTAGCCTGCATGCACCTCTTCCTCTGCTGCTGCTGCTCACGTCCTTCGATCGCTCTATTCTCCCTTCATCATCCGTTGCCTTGGCACCCCTTTGTCATCCCTCTGTAGCCCAAGCTGCCCACGTTCGGCCAGCTGAGCCGGCCTTTGCCCTATGGAGGGAGCCCGAAGCTGTAGCCCATGGGCCATGACCATCATGATGAGTTGCAGTTGGCCAGCAGTGTCAGGATACCTAAAAATAATGTGTCTATAGGGTAAAGGGGCCAATAAAAAACCGGCCCCATTTAATGGGACTCGTGGACTGCCTAAAATAAAGCCATTTTGCTCCATGGTTGAGACACAATCAAGCCGGTGTTGGGTTGGTTAGGGCAAGTGATGATTGAATGAATGCAGTTGGATCTCGAGTTCAAGCCTTGGTGGTTCATTGGCTCAACTTATGCCCTATGGCGTCTCCCTATTCATGGCGATTTTTGTTACACATGGAATTTTGTTCCATCTCGTGCGTCCTGCAGCCTTCAATGTTCGCGACATCGCTTCTACAGCTAATAGCCCTTGCGCTCAGCTTTTGATTGCACCCTCCCAAGCTGAAAACAGTGCATCAGACTGGTCGCAATTCATCGCCTTTCTTAGGTGGCCTTAAGTTGGGTGTTTTACCCTAGAAAAGGATCTAATCTCTTTAATGAATGCCCACTAGCTTCTACAAACAAGAGAAAAGAGAACGCATCTCTATGGGCATGCCAAAAATAAATTTCATAGACTTGTGAGTAGGATCATCTACTAGGATCCTACCAATGACATCTCTAGTTGACTCTGAATAGCATATTTAAAGAATGAAACAAGGCGAAGTTTTGCATTGGCATTCTAATAGATTTAAGATAAACTAGTATGTGACCCGCACGTTGCTGCGGCGAAGAAAGTGTGGCAATTGGATCTCTCTCTCTCTCTCTCTCTCTCTCTCTCTCTCGTGTGTGAGGAGAATGGAACTATAGTTCTTGGAATCACTCTAAGAAGAAAACTCATGTACACTCATTACCTTGAGCACCTATATGCTACTACTAAGTGCTCCCATTTTAGCAGGTGATGCTTGTCCCCTATTCGCCACCACTTCACAATCGAGTGACTGCTGCCGTTGAACATCGTGGCACCACCGCTTGGCCTATCGTACCTATGTGTGATCACCACCAACTACCCTGGTCAGGTTCTTGGTCCTTGCCCTAGTGACCCACCTCACTCTTTCTCTTTCTATGTCTACTTGCTAGTGGGAGCTCTCTCTCTCTCTCTCTCTCTCTCTCTCTCTCTCTCTCTCTCTCTCTCTCTCTCTCTCTCTCTCTCTCTCTCTCTCTGTGTGTGACATATACAGTGATGGTCACACACACATAGAGTGTGTATGTGAACGTGCGTATACACACACACACGCAAGCTATCAGGCACACAATTTTGGCTATACATTTTGTCCGTTGTTGGAAAAGGTTGGATTTGTGCAGTCTACCGGGTCTCTCTCTCTCTCTCTCTCTCTCTCTCTCTCTCTCTCTCTCTCTCTCTCTCTCTCACACACACACACACACACACACACACACGTGTTGTCAAACGCACGACCATGACTATTGCAGGTCGTTGGGAAAGAATGGAGTTGCGTAGAATCTAAACCACTTCCTGCAATTTTTGAAGGCTCTTTAATGTGTCTACGGAAAGGACGATGACCAGAAGGGACTCAACAACATACTTTTGACATTGATACAACAAGCCATGCAATTCAACCAGAAGGTAATGCTTGGAGGCCTCTCCTTCCTTTAATTTTTCAAGCTCCGTTATTATGGACTATTGAATAATATAGAAAAATATTGTCTATGGGAGTGTAGATAATGGACTATTGAATGATAGAGAAAAACTTTTGTGTAGTATCAGAGTGCTCGAGAAAAACCTAGGTTTAGTGTAATCCCACCTACAAATTTTCTCAACTATATCTAATGCACCTTAGAGACCCCTGCCACGTGACATAAGGAAAGGGCTTAGGGGACGATGGGATACCAAGGTAAAGAAAGAAAGAGAGTGGATTGGGTGCCAAGAGAAAAATCCCTCTCTCTCTCTCTCTCTCTCTCTCTCTCTCTCTCTCTCTCTCTCTCTCCATAGGATGGGCCACATACTCGTAAGATCTTATTTGAAGGTTAGGACACCCATAACAATTGGAGAAGAAAACCTAGGTTTAGCAATATCCCACCCATAATTTTTTAGGTTTATCCCTTTTTTTAATTAAAAATATTTAGCAACACTCACTTCACAAAGTGAACATCCCCATGCTCCAAAAGAGACATGGATGCAAAAAGAATAACAACTTTTTTGTTCCAATCGCACAAACCCCATGCAAGTCAAGCAAACGTCCTTATGGGTGCATAGGGTTGCCTGATTACACTCAAACCCATGACCCGGGCCACGGAGGTCAAGCACTCAACCTTAAATTTTAAATTGAAGGTGAGAATACCTCTAAAATTCAAAGAAACTACAAAGTTCACATATAAAATTTAGAGAATCTAAAGTGCAAAGAAGTTTAGTGCAAAAACCTTCAAATATAGTGAATTTGCCTCTAAATTTTTTGCAAAAAAGCGTAGTATAGCCAAATGCTCAAAAAATCCTAGGTGTAGTGTAATCACTTCTCCAGATTTGTCTAAATTCTAAATTTGAAGGTGAGGAAACCTACAAAGTATAGAGAAATTGAGTGTAAATGCCTTCAAATATAATGAAGTTGCCCTTACAAATTCTCTTACGTAAGTTTCCTAAGTTTTTGTGGGAAAGCACTCTCTCTCTCAACTCAATTTAGTATAACTCCCCTTACAAAACTTTGAGAACTGTCTCAAAAATTCTAATTTTCCTTTAAGCACTCGAAACCTAAGTTTACTGCAATACCACTATGAATTTTGAAATTCACTTTTAAATTCCAAGACAATCTGAAGGCGAGAGCACCCACAAAGCTTAAAGAAATCTAGTTTGCACACCTTCAAAAACACCCGAGAGTTATCGGAGTTGCCTCCATCGTCTGCCTTTGTTGTCTGTTGAGGTTTGTTCCTTCCTTGGGATTGCATAACCTGCCTTGGATTCATCGGATCGAGATTTTCCAATTCCATTGATTCCTGATTCCTGATTCCTGATTCCATCGATTCTCAATTCCGTTGATGTCGATGTCAATTGTTGATTCCTGATTCTCGATTGAGGCTAACACCCCTAGCTTCTGGATAAATTTTGAGACCTTAAACGACGTTTTTTCGGGCACTGACCAACAATGAATGACCAAGGTTCAAGGTTTACACAGAAAGTCGTAGAGCAAAGCTAGAGCTTTGTTTTGATCAAAAAAGTTTTTGAATCCGATACAGGAAGCTCAAGTTATGGCCAAAACAATTTTTTTCTGACTCAACCTATGCATGGAGACTTTATACGCTTACAATGTCTCCTGACTCAGATTTGCTCCAAACGTAATCTGTAGACTCCCCTTGATGTCTTCTACCCACTGCAAGTCTTAGTTTGTGATTCTGACACTTGAGACATTATACGCGTATAATGTCTTTTGTGGCAAAATGAGGTGACTTTTATCCCAATGATTCCTTATCATTCAAGCAACTCTCAACAACATTCAGAATTCAATTTGGACATTTTTTGGCTTCTGGTCTTTACAAGCTCAAATGAGCTCCAAACGCAATGAAATTTTGGCTAGGGACTTCTTTTATGCTCTAATACATTAAGATACGCCCAAATGTTTGTTTTGACCCAAATCTGGCCACTAAGACATTATATGCGTATGATGTCTTTTAGCTCAGAATGACATGAAAATTTGCAAACAAGCTTAAAACATCATTTCCAACCCTCCTATCTGGTCAAAATTGAAATTTGACTTTCAGATCTTGGCATGAGACATTATACGCGTATAAAGTCTATGTGCTCAAATTTTGATAAAATTTGGTATGTGAGCTTGTCTTGTGGTGCTTAACACCCTAGTATGCTCAGATTTCAATTTTGGTCCCTAAAAGTGTCCTTTAGACATTGTATGCGTATAATGTCTAACTGATCAGAATGACGTGAGTTTTACTCCAGAGGTTCCTCTCTATATTGCCAACTCACAACAAGTTTGAAAACTAGATTTTGAAACTTTCTGAGCAAGTTATGATCAATACACACATTCACTTGCCTAGATGCGTCTTATGATCTTTGCAAGCCCACAAATGCTTCAAATTTGATGAAATTTGGCATATATGCTTCCTAAATGTTGTAGATCACAAGGGTACACTCAGATGTAACTTTTGACCTCGGATCTTCCCTCTAAGATATCATACACGTATGATGTCCAAGTGGTCAAAATTCAGTTATGTTTCTACCAGAGGTGCCTCTTGATGTGTGTTGGGGTATAGGCGTATGTGCCTTGCCCGGCCGCCCAGAGTCTGGGCGCCCACTGACTTGTATACCTTATACATAGCATAAGTGTATAGGGGGCTGCCACTCTTTTGGAGTCTCTCCACCCACATCGTGTTGTGTGTCTCCTTCTCTCTCTCTCTCACTCTTCGTCTGTGGTGCTCCCCGATCCCCTTCAATTGGTATCAGAGCTATGGTGACAGCGGAGAGCACGACGGCTTTGAGAGCTTCGAGGCAATAGCTCGCTCGCTCTCGACGGTGGAGTTTGATCGCGGAGTTTCACGGAGAGCGATTTTATCTTGAGGAGCATTGTCTTTGGAGCTTAGGAGCTTGGTGTGGTCAAGCTTGGTCGAGGAGGCGGTTGCGGCTTCCTTGGTGAGAGGAGCTTTTGAGCTCAGTGGAGCTCGTTAGAGAAGTGCTCAACGGAGGAGAGCTTGACATTCGAGTGCTTGGATGCTGTTGTGGAAAAGCTCTTGCATTGGAGCTTGCATTGAGAGGACATTGCATCACGCAGAGTGGAGCAGGAGCAGGTTCAAGACTGTGTGCAGCTCGTTTTTGCCATTTTCGGGCTCTAAAACACAGTTTTTTGCGTGGCTTCGTCATACAGAGTCAGATCTACATGATCCAGGAGTCTAGGTCAGGGTTTTGGCACGCTCCGGACGCGATGGTGATGTCTATTTGCTGAAATTATGCTTTGAATTACAGCAGGTACAGCAGCAGGTTTATTTGTGCACTTTCGGGTCCCAAAAACACTGTTTTTGGTATATCTCACACACACGGAGTATTTTCTGCAGCAACCAGCAAATTCATAGGTGTACACAGGTTTTTGGATATGCATTTGTCCAGAGAGCCACTCATGCGAGAGTGAGCTATGTTGCCATGGTCTTGGCGGTTTATGTATGCCATATATGGATTTGTGTATTTGTTTGTGGCTGAGATTATTTGAGATTTTGCTCAATTTATAGAAGAAACTCTGTTGGATTTTATCCAGGTTCTCGCCATAGCTTCTACGTATCCGTAGGTTGCTCTTTGATAGTTTAGTGGTTGAGTTTACTCCCACTTTGACGGGTGATTTTCAGTCATCATTTGGTTGGAGTTTGGAGTCACTTGTGTATGCCCTTGTGTGTCGTATTTCGTATTGCGCATAGCGACAGATCTTGCAAGGTTTTGCGAAATGTTGCTATAGTTATCTGGCAGACATTTGGTCATCGATTGAAAGGTATTTTGGCAGCAATCATCACTCACATGTATGTCATTTGAGGTGCCGTTGAGTGGTACTCCGGCAAGAGCAGGTATGCTCATATGTATGACTTTGTGAGGTGATTCCGGTCGAGTTTATTCCCGGATTGGCCATTGTGGCATATATTATTGTCTCTTTGAGGTTTACTGTTGAGATTTTGCTCCAGTTACAAAGGAGACTCTGCCAAAATTTTGTCAAATATTTATGCGCGATTGAGTCATATTGACTTGTGATTTTGTGCAAGGTTTTGCACGGTTATTGGTGCAACTTTGCATCAGGTTTTGAGCCATATTTGCAGACTTTTGTTGATGCGATTCGAGCCAATTTAGGGCTGACTTGTATTGACATTGTGTGAGCTCTATTTTGGAGTGTGTCTCACAGGTTTTACATTGTGTTTCTGGCCATATTGGTAGACAGTTTTCAGGTGTTGTTGGTGAGGTGGTTTTGCTTTCTAGTTTGCTACATTGTGCTCATGGCAAAGACAGGTGATCGATCAGATTGTGACCTCTCACAGATGCGCATGTTTGATGGGTCAGACTTTGCGGCATGGAGAGAGTGTATGCTTGACGCATTGACACAGCGAGGGTTGCATCGACCATTGAGTGGTGATGCAGGTAGACCTTCAAACATGTCTGACGATCAGTGGCATGAGCTAGAGGAGATGGCACTATATACGCTCTCTTTGCACCTTGCGGAATCTGTATATACTCTTGTTATGTATGAGACTACTTCAAGAGCACTTTGGCGCAGATTACATGATATGTATGATAGATCTGAGTCATCACGGACTCGTGTGAGACATGTACATTCACGAGCACGCCGACAGGTGACATGTTGGTATTGTGGTCATTCTGGACACGTTAGACGGCGTTGTTTTCGTCGTATGCGACATCGTAGGAGACATGGCAGTCTCAGAGATGTATGTAGTGATGCCATGGACTCAGTTGCTTTGACAGTTGAGGCAGATGTAGTGTCGGAGTATACTAGTGACGGGGATGTCACTTTTACCTCGAGCTATGCAGGAGATGCTATACATGTGGATAGAGCACTCCCTTCGCAGTGGTTGCTAGACGCAGATGCTACGTTTCATGTCACGTCGCATCGTGAATGGTTTTGTAGCTATTCTAGCGGGATGCTTGGTAGTGTACGTTTGACCGATGGATCGGTGCATGCGATAGCAGGTACAGGAGATGTGAGACTGTCATTACCGAGTGGTGCATCTTACTTGTTACGACATGTGCGCTATGTACCAGATTTGACAGTGAGTTTGATCTCGATTGGTCAGCTTAGAGATTGTGGATGTCAGATTTCGCTACGAGAGCGATATTTTGTGATGCATTTGGGTTCGCTAGTGATTGCGAGAGGTGCCAGGAGTGGTACAGGTTACCCATTGCATGTGGATCACGGGAGAGACGGTGTTGTCTCTGTGATCACGCAACCAGGTAGAGAGCGAGAGAGCAGGCGAGTCTCTTTTGCTTGTGGGTTGCAGGATGCTTTGCATGGAGTGCAGAGTAGTGAGCTCATTGTGTACACAGTTGGGGCACGACTTGAGCAGTCACACAGAGAGGTGACAGAGTCAGACATGCCTGCTTTGCTACTGACTGAGCAAAGCAGAGAGTCAGTTGTGCGAGATACTTCTATGCAGGATAGACAGGTAGAGCGGTCTTGCTCTAGTAAGTCACGACAGGAGGACGTTGTGCAAGAGTCTATGCATACGGAGTTAGAGCATGAGAGCTCTAGTGAGTCACAACAGATTGAGTGGTCATGTTTGCAGTGGATGATTGCAGAGGAGGCTGAGACGTCAGCGATTATGCAATCATTCCTTTCTATGCTCGACAGTGAGCATGGGGATATAGTTGTGCAGGATATGTCTTCCAGCAGACACCTAGAGCAGCTAGTTTGCTCTGAGGTTGCACGACAGGTTGATGCGTCTTTTGCGGACAGTCAGGAGATGCATGTGGCTGACACGCCTTGTCAGTCAGAGATGCCTATTGCCAGGGATATATATGTTGATGCATGCTCCGTAGAGCTAGCAGGGCCCGCTAGCATTGCATCGGCATTCGGTGGTCTCATGTATGAGATGCTGATCTTGAGACCGGATATCGCAACTGCAATGGCAGCATTTGCATTTGGGGTTGTCAGTCGTTTGTTGACTGATGATGGCATAGTGCACGAGGGAGATATGCAGGTATTGCATACATACTTGCAGTATGTGTGCAGTACGTCTGGTGGTGTATGGACTTACACGGGAGCAAGACAGCCGGATGCACACGATCACAGCCAGCCAGTGGACATCGGTTGAGAGCGGTTTTCTCTCGCCTTTTGTAGTCTTTAGACTAGGTTCTCTTGCTTAAAGGCACAGTCGCCTTTAAGTGGGAGGTTGTTGGGGTATAGGCGTATGTGCCTTGCCCGACCGCCCAGAGTCTGGGCGCCCACTGACTTGTATACCTTATACATAGCATAAGTGTATAGGGGGCTGCCACTCTTTTGGAGTTTCCCCACCCACATCGTGTTGTGTGTCTCCTTCTCTCTCTCTCTCTCTCACTCTTCGTCTGTGGTGCTCCCCGATCCCCTTCAATGTGTAGAACAAGAATATGTGCTCACAGCAAATTTTGGATGTCAAAAATGCACAAAATCATCACTTTTCATAAGGAAATCCCCTGAAAGACTAAAATCCCTCGAGTTTTCGATCTATAAACCCAAAATAATATAAATTTTGGTGTATGTGCTCAACACAACATGCAAAAGATGGGTATAATGTCAAAAATTCATTTTGGCTGCTAGAATCACCCTTTAGACATCATACGCGTATGATGTTTGTTGATGAATTTTTGGACAGAATTCATTCACAAGCATCTCCAAGTCTCTAGCACTGGTTTTCAAGAACTTCTACCAATTTTTATGCAAAAATGTGCTCAGAATCACAAGTTTTTTCTATTTTCCGTTTCAAACACTCCGTCTTTTCTCTTTTGGGTATCAAGAGTTGGTCAAAAATCTAGTCTCAAGGTGTACTTAGGGTAAATCCCCCCTTTTGAACACTCTGGTGCAATCAGATTTTTCAAATTTGATCTCCAGATCACCATTGAGACATCATACACGTATGATGTCCAAGTTTACAGAATTGCATTTTTTGTTCACAGAACCCTTGCACATGCTCTCTTATACGGGTTTACGAGTTGAAATGCAAGCCAGATGGTGAGATCGATCGCCATAAGGCTCGACTTGTTGCAAAGGGTTATGCACAGCAAAAAGTCATAGATAATGAAGAGACTTTTTCTCCCACTTGTCGTATGACCACTGTGCGTTTTCTATGTGCATTGGCAGCTCGTTTTGGTTGGGATGTACATCAATCAAACATTGTTACTCGTTTCTTGAATGGTGACATGTTTGAGGAAGTTTATGTAACACAGCCTCGCGGTTTTGTCAAGAAAGGACAAGAGTACAAAGTGTGCAGATGTAAGAAGGCTTTGTATGGGTTGAAGCAATCTCCTCACGCTTGGTATGAGAAAGTTGACACTCATTTGGTCAAACAAGGCTTTCGTATAACAGTCCAACAGAAAGCACATTGTATGTAAAGTGTGAGGGTGATGCACTTCTCATTGTGGTTCTTTATGTAGATGATTTGCTGATCACTGGACCAAATGAGAGACATCTTGTTGAATGTAAAGCTGATTTGATTGCTACTTTCAAGATAAAAGATTTGGGGCTGTTGCATCATTACTTGGGTATACAGTTAAGCAGTGTGATGGTGGATTGCAAACCTATTGCCACTCCCTTGGGAACAGGTTTGAAGTCGAGTCTACATGATGCCAGTGATCCTGCTGATGTCACTCTTCACCAAATTGTTGTTGGATGCCTCATTTATGTATGCAACATGAGGCCGGATATTCAGTTTACAGTCTCACAGGTTAGTAGATTTATGCATAGCCCAGGGTCTAAGCATTTGCAGGCTGTCAAGAGGATTTTCCGCTACCTTAGTGGCACTTTACATCTTGGCTTGTTTTATCCCAAGGGGGGATCATTGCCGCCAGACTTACATGCTTTTTCGCACTCATATTGGGTTGGTTGTTTTGACACGCAAGTGTCCACAAGTGGATTTTGCTTCATGCTTGGCAGTTCATGTATATCATGGTTGAGCAAGAAGCAGCCTATTGTGGCCACTTCAAGTTGTGAGGCTGAGTACAGGGGTGTTGGACAGGACACTGCCAACACTATCTACACTGACACTCAGGGTGCATTGTCAATTGCAAGGAACCCAGTTTTTCATGCTCACACAAAGCACATTGAGGTGCATTACCACTATGTCAGGGAGAGGCTCTCATCAGGAGAGGTCAGCTTGGCTTATGTGCCAACACAGGACAACCTTGCCGATCTTTTCACAAAGGCATTGTCTCATGAGAAGCTTGAAGCTTTCCGCAAAGCTTTGGGCTTACTCCCCTTTGTGGACTGTTCATGTCCTCAGGACATGGCACTTCCCTTTACTCATGTGCTAACTCTTGTTCACCACATCACTCCAGGGGGAATTTGTTGCCATATACATGTGGTAGTGATGTGTGTGAACACACTAGGACCGCCGGGGCATTTTTTCCCTCTTTAGGAGGTTTTTTCCCCCGTGCATTGTATATACGCCCATCACTCTAGGGCTATATATATTTTCCATTGCACACTAAGAAACATACTCTCTATTGTGTGCCTTGAGCTTCCTTCATCTTCTCCAAGCTGTGTGAGTTTCTCTGCAACCCTAATTCCAACAATCCTTTCTCGAGAGTGAAATCCAAAAAGTTAGCTTATAAAGCCAAATCAAGCCAAACTTTGTCAGGAGGCTATGAATAGAGGATACAAGTTAAGGTTTTTTTTTTTTTTAAGTCTAACCTTTAGCCAAAGATGCATTTTTTTTCAAATCTGAAGCCATGATAGACATCTACATACCCTGGACATCATGTATATGAATTTTGGGGGCAAATGGACAATGATAGCTCATCGATGCTCATCTATCGCAAATCATGTCAGATGAAGCCCTTTTGATACAAGTTACTAACTTGGGGAATTAATTTGGGTTTGTCAGGCTTTAGTTAATTCATATATCAAGCAGAAGTAGTACAATGATTTAAACATCACACAACAGCTAACAGTGGCAAATGCAACTTTGATCGCCTTGATGCAGAAACAAAGGAGTCACCAACAAAGAAGAGAAAACACAAGTGGTAGACAAACCAACCTTTGCAAGGTTACATATCTTGTCCTTGATAAAGCAAATCAAATGCTAGTGGACATGGGTTTTGAACCTCAAATCAGAAAAATTATCTCCCAGATTCATCCTCGTAAACAGACCTTGTATCAGAGTGCAACTTGGCCTAAAGAAGTTGAAGGTTTCGCCAAAAAAATTCTATACAATCCTTACAAAGCTTTCATTGGTTCACAAGATCTGAAAGCCAATCATTCAATTCTACAGATTGTAGAAGTTGTTTCTGAAAATGAGAAAGATACAAAATTGGCAGATGTTTGTCATCAATTATGATTTTCCTGAATCATGTGAAGACTATGTACATCAGATTGGACGAACAAGACGAGCTCGTGAAAAGGCTATAGCCTATACTTTCTTCACATCATCAAAGTGACAACAAAGATCGTACCAACATCGACCACCAGGTCATGTCAGGGACGACATGAATTTGGAGGGGGGTATGTTGATCGTTGGGTCAACAACACGACATAACTCAACAAAGCTTTATTCTCTGAGAGTTATGGAATGCTTATGATTATGGTTATAATCATAATCATTTGGAGGGGGGTGTGTTGATCGTTGGGTCAACAACACGACATAACTCAACAAAGCTTTATTCTCTGAGAGTTATGGAATGCTTATGATTATGGTTATAATCATCATTTGTAATAAGTAGGTAGTCTAGTTGCAGAATCCGGGGTGCAATGGCACTTTCAGATTGTAAATACCAAGCCATTTGACCCCTCAAACTCTATTTTTGGTTAACCTAAGGTAGCCTTAGTGTATAAGGTACCTAGGTGACTTTTGTAAATACACTTAATCATAGTTGAAGTTTAGCGCTACCGTCTACTGTGTATGAGAGAGAAAGAGACTAAGTGTGAGCTTCATCCTCACGCTACGCCAGGCTCTCTCAATGCATTGGAGATCTGACTACACCATTGTTGTAGGCTCAAGGAGAGCTACGCGACAATGCCAAGCATTCCACGGGAGACGAAGTACGTGCGTCAACACACCTACTAGCTATTTAAGGTCGTAAGTGTATCAAACAATGTCTATTTTTTTCATGCAATTAGTCATTAGAATTGCAGCAACATAAGCTACACATAGGTACTCATAGATTTTAGTTTCACGCATTTCAGAATTCTGCTCTGACTTTATACGTGTTTTCCACAAATGGGTTTAGAGCAAGGGTTTTGAGTGTAGAGGCTTTGGGAGAGGTGTATCCTAGTGAGGGGATGGTGTTCCTTATGTTCCGTACAATTCTGATATGGTTTAGTGAGTTCCTTCCATCTGTGTTTATGTGCGTTGGGTGGTGTAGTTGAGAGCAGTGAGATTCTAGATTATGGTTTAGTTGGCCTTCCAAAGTGTTGTATGCGTGGCATGGTTTCAGCCTGACAAGCTAAAGAGATTTCCTCCGTGCGCCTATCGTGTCATCTGTGTCCTCGATTGACCTTATGTTGATCTAGGTTGTGTTGCATGCACTTTATGGGTGGTGTGATTCGCTTCCACAACACTTAGCATTTTTTCTACAAGCTAGCAGTTATAATCGTCGGTCCACAATCTCTTCTCGGCTCAGGGCCAGTTCCCATTGTGTGTAGTCTAGTAATGGTACTTTTGGGGACTATGGAGAATGTGATTAAGCCCTCTTACATAGAGGTGATTTTGGGTGCCAAGGGGCCGTCTAAGGATCCTTCACCTAGCCAAGTAGAAAAAGGTTTGAAAGTCATCCCAGCAGAACATTGCAAAATGGTCGGCAAAAGGGTGCAAGTACGGCTAGAATGGCATTGCTTGGATGGATAAGGATGAACTAAGAGGAAGAAAAGTGTAGATTGAAAAAGAACTTGATGATATCCTAAGTGCATTGTCTCTAAACAAGAGATTTCTAGAGAAATTTGTAGCACCTATGTTGACTATATAGAATGATGATTAAGCTTACCAAGCTCTCAGGAAGTTGAAGATTCTCTCACCGTGGTTGTACCTCCTGCTCTAATCAAGAAATAGTCCATCGAGTTAGCTAGCTCTATATTAGTCTTCCAATTTATGGGCAAGGTGCCTACCAAAGCCAAACAGATCAATTGACTATATAACTCTAACATCCTTAATTAGAGTGGATCAATGGTGTTTTCCCAAAACCTTGCAAAAGGATTCTTTTTAGTCCAATTTAACAATGAGGCAGTGGTAGAAAAGATCTTAGCTAAAAGCCCGCTTTTCGTCAACCAATTGCTGGTGTGCGTGCTCCTTGGGATCCCTCATTTGAATCCACCGATGCATTCAAGGATACGTGCCCAATTTGGGTGGAGTTTGTCAACCTCCAGTATTTTTGAGGAACAACTTGAAAGATAAGCTCTCTGGCTTTATTTGTTGTTTGAAAAAGAAAATAGAAATAATTTATGTCTTAGCCACTTTTTTTTTTTTTTAAAGGAGTGTTTCACTATTGTTCTTCAATTGTAGCTTGAACTTCCACATCATGCAAACCAAATTCATTCCTACTCTCAAACTTTGTCTAGTCGTGTCAACATAGTCTAGCACAAGTCACTACTTCAATCCACTCATTCTTGCCTAGATCCATTATAGCTTTATTTAAACCCTTACAAACTTTTATGTTGAGGATCCAAAAAGCCACGAAGGTAACCATGTGTGTAAAGAATAATTTGGAGCTTGGTCCACTAACATAGCTAGGTGAACATGAGATTGAGAGTGAGGGAAAGCAAGCATCAATGATTTTCAACCATTCAAAATTGTCAATTGTGGGGAACTTGCTCAGCACCATGTGCAAGTAATAGGGGCTTGCAAGCAGACAACCTGTACATACAGACAAGCTCTACAACTACAGAAAGTGTGTCACTCACCTCCAGTGTTGTTGTTGCTGAGGGAATCTCGCACCCCCAAAAGGAAGAAGCCGTTGTTACTTCCCATCCTCCTCACTGCCGTAATACTCACCGTTGCTTGATTGCCTTCTCTCTCTCTCTCTCTCTCTCTCTCTCTCTCTCTCTCTCTCTCTCTCTCTCTCTCTCTCTCTCTCTCTCTCTCTCTCTCTCTCTGACAGATAGCCCAAGAGGATAAGGCAAGAGCAAAACTTAGTACCTTCAGAATGATAAAAAACTAGGTATAAAATCCTTATCTATGGTTCGTTCCTTTCACATATGGGCACCCATATTCAGCCAATTAGCACTAAATAAATCTAGTGCACCTCTCATCGGTGGTCACCAACCCTTGAACATAAACTACGGGATCGACAAGCCCGGCCCATGACTAAAAATATGAAAAAAGAATAATAATGGCATCATGAATCAACATGACCCCCTTCATGATGTAGATACCATCCTCGAAAGCTATGAGTGTGGAATCTGGAGTAGGTACCAAGGATGGTAAGCAATAGTGAGCATCTTGATGAGAGTAGTGGCCCATGGATGTGCTCACAATCAAGATGTCCACGTTGAAAGACATGACCATGTTCTCTATGACATCACGACTCCTCAGCTACACTCAATACGTGCAAAATATAGAGAATAACACAATGAGCATATTCTCGTAAAATATAGTAAATTAAAAATTATATACAGTGAGTAGTATAAAGAGTAATCAATGAAAAAATTTTAAACACACATCTTTAAGCATTTTACATTAAAACCCAATATAGTTAAACTCACTAGCACTTGTAGAGGTCAAGGAATCAAGGACTCTAGCTTTACTAGTTTCACTATTAGTAAAGTGATAAATATCAATTGTTAATCCCATAATCAATTCTTCTAATTGTGTTTAGTCAATTAAGATATTTAATTACAAGAGAACTATGTTTCATGTTCCAAGGCTAACTAGAGGCTATACCTAGAAGACCCTCAAGTTAAGGTATGATAAAGGAAATCATACATGAAATTATCTCATGAATTGATTTTCTTTGGTTGACCCCCCAAAGTGTTTGTGATATAAACTTGGTGATGATGTAGAGCCTTAATTGACTTTTTGGGCTCTTTTTATTATCTTTATTTTTCTTTTTTGAGTGACTTTGTCTTTTATTGATTTTTTATTGTGTATCTTTGGGGGTCATTTTGACATTGTTAACCTCTCCAAGCTCATCACAATAGTCAAACTTCCTTTAATACTTAAGCTAAAGGTCAATAAGGATTAAACCCACTAGAAAGCACTGACACACTACATCAATGCTTCATAATATCAAATTAAGAGCCAAAATTCATCACTGAGAATAAGGAAGGCATCTCCTATGGTATTAAGAGAAGATCTCTAACGTTTTACCTTGGTTAAACTAGCTCAGCCAAAACTCTTGATGAAGAAACCTAAACAAGGACTATGATATAAAGTTATTGAATTTAAGGTAGAAAACTTAAACAAGTATGTTAGAGACTTTGTTACCGATTATTTTGAAACAAACAAGAATGAATGCTAGAAAAAACAAGAAAGTAACAATAATGGATAAGAAACACCTGGTTTTTGTTGACTGCAATTCTTTGATGTGTTTTGGTGTGGATATGCCAAGGACTTCCCGAGCTAAAAAGTTGAGCTACTGCAACGTCGTCCTGTATACATTATCAAACTAAACCACATACCTCTAGGAGGCTCATCAATGAGAGAAGGCATTAACCATTTATTGAATAACATTAAAACAAAATGTAGAACCCTAACCTATCTATCTGCTCCACATAACAAGATCAAGGGAAGAGGATATTGTATAGATTGGTTGGTAGCCCTAAGGCTAAACCTCTATCCACATCATCTTTAAGATAAATAAAGTCATCCTGAGACCATGTATTTCATCCTTGAAATTTGATAAATCTTTATCATAATCCCATGCACATAGTTCACTAAGAATTTTACTAGGCGTGGATATTCATCTTGCTCAAAAGGATAAGCTTCTACAATGGGGGAGATGTTCTCTCTTGAGTAGGGATCACTTGTGGTTAATAGATGTATAATCCATTTTGACTACTCAAAAATTTTTACATGCTAATTTATCTACCAGATCCCATTTAGAGGTAAGCATAGGGTAGATCATGTGAAACACTTGAGAAAAGTAAAGAGGGTACCTCTCAATAAGTTTAGAAGTAGATGACTCTATTGAACTATCCATATCTATGGACACATACAAATTTTGATTAGGTTCGAGTAATTCTAGAGCATCGGTGTAAGTTTTGTGGATTTTTCTCATTCTTGTTATAGATGGATCTTGCACTTTTACTTTTTTTCTCACTTTCTTTTCTTTATGTTTTTGGCTAGTCTAAGTATAAGGATATATATACACATTCCTATAATATATGGAGGTTACAAGGTCGACCAAGGAAGGAGAAGTGGGAATTCACAAGAAGATACACGGTAAGTTGCATTCCCCCCTTCCTTGGGTAGATCCTACCTTCTAAAAAGAAGCCATCACCCCTTGAAACCAATTATTTCAGTTAACAATATGTGGGGATTTTAGCCAATAGTTTTCTATTACCTTAGGTGCCTCATCAAAATGCAAGGGTGGCAACTTGATGCGGCAATAGTTTTCTATTACCTTAGGTGCCTCATCAAATTGCAAGGGTGGCAAGGTACTTTCCCACAAACTAACTTGAAGTGGTTCATCAGCAGGTGATAATTTAACAATGGGAGATGTAGATTCTCTTCTAGCTTTGTGGGGAATCACAGTGGTGCATGGAGGTTGTGTAGAAGCTTTTACATCTATGGATGTGTTACATGATGAGCTAGAACCTTCATGTGACTCTCCCCTTCTTGAGCTAGGCAAAATAGATTGTTCTTATTTTGGAACCAAAATAGATCCGAAATATGTGTGTAGTATTCTGTGATTTTCCCTTCCCATAGTCTTAATCGGCTTTGGAGTTACAAGGTTTGAATCACATGGATCTGTTAGGAAATAAGACGTAGCTAAATAGATAATTGAGTAGATTACTTAATGGAGAGAGACAAGTTTACATACAGGAGATTATAGAGTAGAGAGAGAGAGAGAGTACACACGATATACGTGGTTCACCCAATGTGGGCTACGTCCACGGGAAAGCAGCCACTCAATGGCTTTAGTACTTCAAAAAAAGAAGTAATTTACAAAGGGATTATACCCTTAATAGAGCTCCCACCTTGCTTCACTCTCACCACCTCACACCCACCTTGTTGCATCAACTTCACACTATATAATGTGTGTAGAAATGGTCTCCTTTTATAGGCCAAAAAGGTTGCCCTCTCTTATGAGAGGCAGCCATGTGTAGCTGCCCTTGTGTGAATAAGTCCAAATCGGACCCTCCAATCCACCCATGTGTGGCCGCCCTTGTGTAGACAAATCCGCTTTTGAATTTGGCCACCAGGCCCACCGGCCATTGACTTCTGGCCACCGGCCAACCGACCGGTCATGTTCCGACCACTTTTCGCCCGGCCTCCGTCCGGCCATAATATTCCGGCGAAAAGGAATATTTCGGTGAGGGGAAAAAAAAGTCGAGGCCCCTAAAGTTTCCCCTGAATTTTGGCTCCTGTGAAAATTTTGTGTTCTGGACTGATTTTCCTTCACGCACGTTGGCTTCTCCTCATAATGAGGGCCTTACAAATGTGCGTTTTTACCACAAAAATTTACAAGGGGTAAATCAGGCTCCATACTTAACAATCTCCCACTTGGAGACTGATCTCCAAACCAAACCTGTGACTGCTTTCCATCCTGGCTTCTTATCCTTGAATGCCGATTGAAGATGAGCAAAAGCTCAACTTCTCCTTGTTGACCACCTTTGTAAACATGTCTGCAGGATTTTCACTTGTATGCACCTTCCCTAGCTTTAGTTGTCCCTCTTCCAAAAGAGTGCGTATGAAGTGATATCTCACCTCAATGTGCTTTGTCCTTGAATGAAAGGTTGAGTTCTTTGCAAGATGGATAGTGCTTTGGCTATCACTGTACCAGACACAATTGTCTTGTTTGAATCCAAGCTCTTCTAAGAATCTGTGAAGCCACAGAATTTCTTTGCTTGCCTCCGTCATTGCTACATACTCTGCTTTCGTGATAGAAAGTGAGACCACTTTCTGCAACTTTGAAGCCCAGCTTACTGCTATGCCTCCAATCGTGAACACATAGCCAGTAGTGCTCCTTCGAGTATCTTTGTCACCTGCCATATCTGCATCAGCATACCCTTCTAGAAATATATTAGTTCCACCAAAATACAAAGCATTTGTTGTTGTCCCTTTTAGATACCTAAGTATCCACTTCACAGCTTGCCAATGCTCTTTACCTGGGTTGTCCATGAACCTACTCACAACTCCCACTGCATGTGCAATATCTGGCCTTGTCCAGACCATAGCATACATTAGAGAACCTACCACTGCAGCATATGGAACTTTAGACATATAGGCTATCTCCTCTTGTGTCTTTGGACACATATCCTTCGTTAGTTTAAAATGACCAGCCAAAGGTGTAGAAACTGGTTTTTCATTTTGCATTGCAAACCTTTATAGTACCTTCTTGATGTAATCCTCTTGAGATAGCTTTATTGTCTTCTTCGTCCTATCCCTTGATATTTTCATGCCAAGTATCCTCTTTGCAGCACCTAAATCTTTCATTGAAAAAGATTTAGATAGCTCCTCTTTTAGGTCTTTGATGTCCTACATGTTAGCACTTGCAATCAACATGTCATCAACATACAACATTAGGATGATAAATTTCCCATCTCCCAAATTCTTCGTGTAGACGCAGTGATCCGAGTTACATTTTGTGAATCCATGATCCAACATCCATCGATCAAAATTCAAGTACCATTGTCTTCATGCTTGTTTTAAACCATAGAAGCTCTTCTTTAATTTGCAAACCATTTTCTCCTTACCTTTTACTTCATACCCCTTTGGTTGAAGCATGTAGATTTCCTTCTCTAAGTCACCATGAGGGAATTCCGTATTTACATCCATTTGCTCGAGATTTAGATCATGAGTAGCCACAAGGCTTAAGACAAGCCTAATTGAGTTCATTTTTATAACAAGAGAAAATATTTCATTGAAGTCAATGCCTTTCTTTTGAGAAAACCCTCTTACCACAAGCTTAGACTTGTACCTTTTCTTCCCACCTTCTTCTTCCTTCAACTTGTACACCCATTTGTTTTGAAGTGCTCACTTACCTTTAGGAAAATCAACCAACTCCCATGCTTGGTTGCGATGTAGTGAGTCCATATCCACTTGCATTCTCTTCGTCCATTCTTCTTTGGATTCATGTTGCATAGCTTCTTCGTATGATTCCGGCTCTCCAGAATCTAAGATCAAGAGATGCTTGAAGGAAGGAACAAACCTTTCTGGAGGTCTACTTGCTCTTGTAGATCTTCGGGGAATAGGTTGAGGCTCCTCATTTGGTTGACGTTGTTGCACATTGTCACCGTTTGCAGTCCTTGAGTCTTCACTGTCCTCAAGCTCCATGTACTCATCACCTGTTTCTTTTGTTTGTTTTCTTTCCAAGTAATCTTTGTACATATTTTGTTCGTTAAAAATTACATCCCTACTCCTTAAAATTGGACCATCTTAAGGATTCCATAGGCGATACCCAAAGTCACCTTCTCCATAGCCTATGAAGAAACACTTTTTGGACTTTGCATCTAGCTTTGATCTTAGGCTTCTATCTATGTGCATGAAATCCTCACACCCAAACACTTTGAGAAATGCATAATTCACCGATTTTCATGTCCATGCCTCTTCTGGAACTCCCGCATCCAATGCCGTTGAGGGTGACCGGTTGATTAAGTACACAGACGTACTTACAGCTTTCGCCCAAAGCTCAAGCGGTAGGCGTGCATGTAGCCGCATGCTTCGTGCTCGCTCCATGATTGTCCTGTTCATCCTTTCTGAAATCCCATTTTTTTGAGGTGTCCTTGGGGTTGTCCTTTGTCTCTGAATGCCATTGCTAGCACAAAAGCTTTCAAAAGCTTGGCTGCAATATTTGCCTCCATTGTCGGATCTGAGGCATTTAACTTTGGTACCTGTTAAATTCTCCACAAAGGCTTTCCACCTTTGAAATATGGAAAATACATCGGATTTATTCTTCATGACATAAACCCATGTTTTTCTAGTCGCATCGTCTATGAATGTTACATAGTATAATGAGCCACCAAGTGATGGTGTACTTGCAGGACCCCAAACATCAGAATGAACCAACTCAAGTTTTTTATTTTTTCTTTCATTTCCTGATTTTTGAAATTTTACCCTCTTTTGTTTACCATAAACACAATCTTCACATAACTCTAAGTCCACTTCTTTCAAACCTGGTAGAAGCTTCTTTGTTTGAAGGATTTGCATTCCTTTGGCACTCATATGCCCAAGCCGGTAGTGCCACACTGCACTGTCAACTTCTGTAGTTGCTGCACAAGCTGAAGGTTGCATGCTAACAGTACACAAGTAAAGTGTACCGACCTTTTCTCCCTTGGCAACCACCAAAGATCCCTTTGAGATCTTCCACCGTTTGTTTTCGAATGCAATGTTGTGACCTTCATCGTCCAATTGTCCTGTAGAAATCAATTTTTTGCAAAGAGAAGGAACATACCTAACATCTTTAAGCTTCCATTCATTTCCATTAGCATTTTTGATAGAAACTGTACCTTTGCCGACAATATCACAAGCTTCATCATCTCCCAAGTATACATACCCATAATTACCTTTGGTGTAGTCTTGGAAATGTTGCTTGTGTGGTGTCGCATGGAATGAAGCCCCGGAATCTACTATCCAGGAATTAGACACATTGTCTAATGAAATAATTAGAGCATCTTGCTCTACTTTACCTACCACATTGGCCTCCGATGTTGGCATGTTGTCTTGAGACTCTATCTCCTTCTTCTTCTTGGACCAGCAATCCTTCTTGACGTGGCCCTTCTTGCCGCCGTTCCAACATTCAACAACTGACTTTGTGCGTGACTTGCTCCGCCTTGAGCGATCACGACCCTTTTGGTTTTTGAACCTCTCCTTAGGCCTTCCTCTTGTTTCCACTGACAGTGCAGCACTTGATGATTCTCCTGTGCTTCTCCTTCATATTTCCTCGCTTAGGAGAACACCCACAACATCATCAGGTGCTACCGACAAAGTATTGGCCTTCATCCAACAATTTGATGCGGCCTTTGGAGACGAGGGCTTCACAGACTAAAAATTTATCCATGCGTCCGTTTTGGTAGAGAGAGGTAAAGTCAAACTCCTTAAAGGGCCCCTTTGTGAGTATTTGTGCCAGAAATAGAATTACTTACAGCCATCACAAGGTTGTCCCAACTATCCGGTAGAGATGATAGTATAAGGAGGGCTCGCACTTCGTCATCGAAATTGATTTTCACCGATCGAAGTTGACTTATGTTTGTGTTAAAGTCATTTAGGTGTTCTGACAACTGAACCATTCTCTGTCATCTTTAGATTGAACAAGCGCTTCATAAGAAATACCTTATTGGATGCCGATGGTTTCTCGTAGAAGTCGTCAAGTGACTTCATCAAGTCCTCCGTGGTCTTCATCTCTGAAACATTGAAGGCCACCGTTGACGCCAAGCTTAATCGGATTGTTCCCAGTGCCTTTCGATCAAGGACAATCCATGCTTCATCTGCCATTGTTGCGGGCTTCTTCGCAAGACCGCCTAGTGGCAAATAGAGGTCCTTGTGGTAGAGATAGTCTTCAATCTGCATCTTCCAATGTTGGTAGTTTTTTCCGTTGAACTTCTCAATCTTGAGCTTACCTTCCTCCGCCATAACTCCCACTCAATTCAAGGAATCCTTTCCTTGAGATAATTTAGCTACGAGCAAACCTTGCTCTGATACCAGTTGTTAGGAAATAAGATGTAGCTAAATAGATAATTGAGTAGATTACTTAATGGAGAGAGACAAGTTTACATACACGAGATTATAGAGTAGAGAGAGAGAGAGAGAGAGTACACACAATATACGTGGTTCACCCAATGTGGGCTACGTTCACGGGAAAGCAGCCACTCAATGGCTTTAGTACTTCAAAACAAGAAGTAATTTACAAAGGGATTATACCCTTAATAGAGCTCCCGCCTTGCTTCACTCTCACCACCTCACACCCACCTTGTTGCATCAACTTCACACTATATAATGTGTGTAGAAATGTCCTCGTTTTATAGGCCAAAAAGGCTGCCCTCTCTTATGAGAGGCAGCCATGTGTAGCCGCCCTTGTGTGAATAAGTCCACATTGGACCCTCCAATCCGCCCATGTTTGGCCGCCCTTGTGTAGACAAATCCACTTTTGAATTTGGCCACCAGCCCCACCGGCCATTGACTTCCGACCATCGGCCACCGGCCATTGACTACCGGCCACCGGCCAACCGACCGGTCATGTTCCGACCACTTTCCGGCCGTAGTCCGGCCATAATATTCGGATGAAAAGGAATATTCTGGCGACGGAAAAAAAAGTCGAGGGGGATTCCGCCCCCGAGGCCCCTAAAGTTTCCCCTGAATTTTGGCTGTGAAAATTTTGGTTTCTGGCGAGTGATTTTCCTTCACGCACATTGGCTTCTCCTCATAATGAGGGCCTTACAAATGTGCGTTTTTACCACAAAAAATGTCTAGGGGTAAATCAGGCTCCATACTTAACAGGATCTGTAGGTGATAGGGAAGAACACAATTTTTGTTTAGATACCTAGATTTGACCATTTTTGTCCTAATAGCCCCGGGTTTCTACTATTTGTTCAAGAACCCAATGCAACGTAACCTTGTATTTCTTAATTTGAGTGGACGTATTCTTTCAAGGTTTCTTTTGGGAACAAACTTGAAGTGTAGGAGGGTCTGGTAATGATGCCTTGGGGACCCATTGATATATATCCTTTGTCCAAACAAGTGGAGGCTTGGATGTAACACTGTTTGTTGTAGCCATGGAGGTTGAAGCTTTACAGGGTTGTGCTACAGGCAAGGATGTTCAACTCCTTGGATTTGCAACATTTAGTTGTTTTTTGTGCTATCAAGAGGTGATAGTTTGGATTTTGTTCCTTGAGCAGTAGAGCTAAGAATTGGTTTTTGTGTCGTGATACTCCCGATTCCCCAACAATTGATATTACACTTAGTTGTAGACATCCACTTGCACCCTAGGTTTATGTTACCCTCCATAGTACCAACACGCATGACCAAAAATCTTTAAGCCACGATCTCATTTTCATAAATGATAGGAGTGTGTAGGATTTCTTATTGAAACCCTTGACTTGGATGGTACTTGTGGATAAGGGTGGTTTTCCTATAGCTGACATCACACTCATAGGATAGAAAATTATGTTGAGCTCCCATGTTCAATAATGTATTATATAATACTTTTCCATAGGATCTATTCAAATCAGTTAGGTACCATAGAGGTGGTTCAGAGTCTATAGAATCTTCATATGCTTCAGCTTGGAATGAATGTTAGCTCCAAGATTAGCTTCTCATTGGCATCTAATATGTTGTTATCACTCTCGAGCTTCAATCTTGGCTTGTATCTTTTCTAACTCAACTTGTTCTTTTGGTGCTTTCTTTTGATGGATGGCACATAATTCCTCTTGGCTTAGGGGATCATAGTATCTTTTGAATTTAGTGCTTCAAGTTGGAATGAATGTGCAACTCCAAGATTAGCTTCTCGTTGGCATCTAATATGTTGTTATCACTCTCCAGCTTCAATCTTGGCTTGTAATTTATAGCTCAACTTGTTCTTTTGTAATTTTCTTTTGATGGATGGCACATAATTCCTCTTGGCTTAGGGGGTCAAAGTATCTTTTGAATTTACTCCCATTGAGGAATCCAAAGGTTTCAACTCTATCTCCAGAGCACACAAAGGGTACCTTGTGGGGTAATTTCACATACTCTATATGGCCCTTTGCCAGCATATTTCAACCTTTTCTTTTTATTAAGCCCTCCATACATAAGAACTTTATCACCAAATTTGATGTCCTTGTTCTTTAAATAAAAAACAAACCGCTTCTTTCTCCTATCTTTCTCCACAAGGACATTTTGCACAGCCAATTTCCTCTCTTCTTCTAGCCTTTTGAGGATATATCAATGCTAGAATAATGGGTTACCATCCCAACCCTCTTGAGAAGCTACTCAAAGACTGGAAATGAAAAGCTCCCATGGCACTACTGCTTCTTGACCATACACCATTTTAAACGGTGTGCAATCAATAGCCACATTATAAGTAGTACGATAAGCCCATAGAGCTAATGTCAGCTTCAAATACCAATTCATGCGATCAGCCTCTACGATCTTGGTTAAAATAGAAACTAGAGACTTCTTGGTGCTTTCAGATTAGCCATTTGCTTGTGGATAATAAGGTGTAGACTTATGGTGGAATATCGTAGAGCTTGTTATGAGTTCCTTTATTATTTCATTCATAAAATGGACACCATTGTCAATCAAAATTTCAAATTGTCTAATAATGTTCTCAAAGAGAAACTTAGTTGTTGTCCTTGCATTAGCCTTGCGAGTTGCTTTAGCTTACACCCATTTTGTCACATAGTCAGTGGCAACAATGATATACTGGGACAATCAAATTGTCTAATGATGTTCTCAAAGAGAAACTTAGTTTTTGTTCTTGTATTAGCCTTGCGAGTTGCTTTAGCTTCCACCCATTTTGTCACATAGTCAGTGGCAACAATGATATATCGGGATTGAGTATTGCGGGCTATGAGACTAGTTGGACCTACAAAGTCTAAGCCCCACTTTTCAAATGGTTGGGTCACCTTAATAGGAGGCATCTTATCTGTTCATTGTGTTTTTGCGTAGAGTTGGCATTCATCACATCCTTTTGTAAAGAGTGATGCATCCTTAACCCTCTTTGGATCTCCTCTACTAAATTCCTAAAATGCTTGACTTTCTCAATCTCCTCTACAAGGCTTGGGTACGTCTCAATTTTTTCCGTGGTTTCCTTGGGTTTTGGTCCTTGCGGCTTCTCTTGCACGCTCTTGCCTGATTTGGTTAGCCTTGAAGACACGTGTTGCATCATCTGTGGTATGGGAATGGTTTCCGATCATGTCTTTACTTGATTTTCTCTCGTGGTGATCATCATTGGTTTTCTCCCTTCTGGTGGTAGTTTTAGTCTTTATGGTTTCTATTGAATTAAAATCATCTTCAAGATCCTTCATATACATGGGATCATCAGCCGTCCCTATGTTGGTCTTTGAACTAGGGTTTAAATTTGTAGATTTTAGTGATCTCTTCCTTCGTGTTTTCTTCTTCCTTGCTCTGCCAATTGATGCAACATATCTCTCTTCAAGGATGTAATTTTGTTGTGTGAGTACATTCATTGGTACTATAGGTATAGTTTGTGGTGTCCCATCGATAATCTTGATCAAGTTCAATGGTGTAACCTTTGGTATTATTAGGAATTTGGGAATCAAATGCTCTATGCCACAACAATCACAAGTATTGGAATTTCCGATGTGATCCCTTGACTTGTTTGCACTGGTGCAACATTCCTTTGCATGCTGATAGGACACTCAACTACTCAATATGGACCATCACATTTGTAGCATTGAAGAGGCCGGCCTCCTGGTAATCATATTGATTTTTTGGCCTCTTAATGCAAGAGCGGTAGCTTGATATACATGCTTGATTTGTCCCCAATGGTCTTTCATGTGGGTGAAAGCATGAAATGGTGGTCAGTTTTAAGGGCTTTTCTAGGTGGTTTTTGAAGTACTTCTCAAGTTTTATTTGTTCCCTTCAAATAATTTATCGGGGACGTGGAAAATTGCAAGAAATGGAAAATGCTGCCACTTCAAGAATGCCATCATTTTTTTAACATTGTTTATGGGTAGAAGGTGACTGTGACTTCTCTTGCATGCCATTCTACACAGCAGGAAGCTACCCACGCGCTACTGCATCTTCATGCACCCTGCGTGAACAGAGCAAGGAAGAAGTGCAGACGCCTACCCTCTCTGTGCGACCTCAATCTTCACCAGGTACTGTAATCCAATCCCCCCCCCCCCCCCCCCCCCTCTCTCTCTCTCTCTCTCTCTCTCTCTCTCTCTCTCTCTCTCTCTCTCTCTCTCTCTCTCTCTCTCTCTCTCTCTCTCTCTCTCTCTTTTGTTGTAGTTGAGCAATGTGTTTGTTTGAGGACATTGTGAATCATGGATTGTGTTTTTTTGTTTGTACAGTAATATGAAGACTCCACCACGAAAGTGCACCATGGCAGCAGCTGATGGTGGTTCAGCTAGCATGCTTTCATCCAGTAGCAAGCGTAGGAGCTCCACAACATTGGGCATGAAGTCTGAAACTATCGGCGAAAAAAGCATTGGTACATATCAACTCTGTCTCTTCAATTGTAGAAATGTTATTTTCAATGTTTGTTTATGTTTGTTTACTATGTCAAATGTGGTTTGTAGCAAGATCTTCCTGGAGGATTCAATACCCTAAGCAAACTCAATTTTGCTACACACGAGAGGAGTTGCATGAGGAGTATGGCTTAAGCTTGGAGGGCAAGCTCTACCAGCACCTCAGTGAGGTTGATGTCACAGATCAGGATTGGTTGTCTGTCTTCATGAAGAAAAGGGAGAAGGGCTCTAAAATCTTTCTGCATATGATGCGACCTGAGTTTGTAGACGAATGCAAGTTACTGTTTCACAAATTCTACCAAATCATGCCAACCAACAAAGAGATCACACAAAAGTTTGCAACGTTGTTTGTGTACGAGCGATGCCCAGCTGCTCGGCAAGATCCTGCAGGTCGAAAGGTTGCATGGGTTGCTTTTGGTGAACAGGTTTTGGACCATTGCAAGAAGCTTCCGGGTGGCATTGACAAGAAAGTAAAGATTTGGCTGGAGAATAATGAGGGGACATCACTTCAGACCCTTCGTCTTGACAATGTCGGGGAAAGTCATAAAATTGGGCAAAATGCTCTCTTATCTGGCAGCACTTCTCTAGTTAGTGCCTGCTTTATAAGCCAGCAAGTAAATGCACAGGTGGAGCAGATTCTGGATGCAAAAAGGGATGCATTAAATGTTTTGAACACAACATTGGATAATGTGAGAGTAGAGCTACAAGACAGGAACCAAAATATGTGGAAGATACAAGGGACATCTTCAACCACGGGAGTGCTTCAGGGGTAATTGCAAGAGCTCCAGATATTGCGGTCCAGCATGAAGGGAGTTGTCGATACTGACCCTGATTTTTTGGTGATTGAAGGCAAGATGGCTGCTCTAACTAGTGCACTCACAGCTCTTGGGGCCGATGCAAGCAGCTCGAACATAAGAGATGAGGTGGATCGTCTCCAGGTAAGTGTCGACCAAGTCAAGGCAGGATTTTTGTTTATGTGGTAATGCCCTAGGTACTTGACATGGTACTCTCTTCTATTTAGGTGGTTTTGTTTGCCATGCCAGTTATTTCTATTTATGTGGTAATGCCCTAGGTACTTGACATGGTAATCTTTTCTATTTAGATGGTTGTTTTTGTCATGCCAGTTATTTCTGTTATGGTGCTAAGTGCCCAACATACCTGACATGGTAGTTTTTTCTATTGTGGGATTCTATCATGGTAATAGTGCCCAAGGTACTTGGCATGGTAGTTTCTTTTTACATTCTTATTGTTACGGTGACATTGACCAAGTACTTTTCCATGGTGGTTTTTTTTGCTATGAGTATTTGTTTTTTCGATGGAAGTTTGTCTATTATTGTGGTACTTGTCATGGTAGTTTTTTCTACCATGACAGGTGCAGGGGTCATGGCTATTTTTCCAGGTATCATGTAATGGCCAAAATGCCTGTCATGGTACTTCGTTTGATCATGGTGGTGTTTTTTTCATGGTAGTATTTCCTGCTATGGTACTTTTCTTTTGCTATTGTTGTAGTGCTCAAGGTACTTTTCTACTATCCATGGTATATGTCATTACCTTAGAGGTTTTTTGGAAAGCCATCTCTGTTATGGTGGCAGTGCCCAAGGTACTTTTTCATGGTTTTTTTTGCTATGGTTGATTGTTTCTTTAAGGAAGTTTGTTGCTATTGTGGTTGTGCCCAAGGTACTTGTAAAGGTAGTTTTTCCTATTAAGGTGGTTGTACGGTCATTGCTTATTAGTGTGTAGTGTCCAAGAAACTTGTCATTGTAATTTGTTTTTGGTCATGGTGGCTTTTTTATCATGATAGTCTTTCCTGTTATGGTAGTAGCTTTTGCCTTGATGTTTTTAATGGAATGGCAGTTTTCTGTTATGGTGGTAGTGTCCAAGGTACTTTTCTACTTGCCATGGTATTTTTAATTGCCTTGGCAGTTTTTTGGAGTGTCCAAAGTACTTTTTTATGGTAGTTTTTTCTGTCAAAGGTACTTATCATGGTACTTTGTGTTGTAATGGTGGTTCTCATATCTAATCCCTGTGGGCCTTTTGTTCTTCATTTGTCATGCAGAAAAAAGTGACTGACTTGGAAGCATCAACGAGTACGTGTGTGCAATAGATCAACTTTTGTGAGAGCATGTTGAAGCAGGTGAAGGCTGGTGACACAATGTTACTGCTTCCGACAGCTGGCCAGCACTTGAGCCACTTGCAGGCTACATTCTCTGTTTCAGGACTATGTGTTGCATGTGGTCTTGCATTCATGGCTTCCCATGTGGTTTGTGTATACACGCTAGCATGTGGTCATGCATACCATGCTCTGTGTTTTGCTGCCTCGCTTGGATCAGAGACGGTATGTGCGGACGCCTCTTGCAAGAGTAGTATTCTAGATTCACTTAAATCAATGCTCCTACGTACAGGTTGGTTACCGTTGCTTCCAATATCATATAAATCCAAGAACAGCTCAGGTTGCCTTGAAGTATCTGCTGATTGCACAAGCCTGAACTTCACTAATGTGCTTGCAGGTTCTGGCCATATTCCTTGTGTGGCGCCGAAACAGGATGACGTGCCAAAGTTTGTGCTACAAGCTACTCCTGAAGCCCATAGTGTGTACTGCAGTGAGGGCACTCCAGTTGTGAAGGTAGACCCCCCTGCAAGCACAGCAGCAGTTGAGCCACAACCAAGCGAAAGCATTCCAAAGGAAGATGCAACGGTTGACGATGCGGAGGCAATAGCGCAAGAGGGAGTGGATGGAGTGCAACGCATGGTAGTTGGTGATGAGAATCCAGATTCTCCCATCTTTCTGAGTGACATGGTGAAGGTGTCAAAGAAGCGCAAGAAAAACAGTGATGGTAAGTGGTAATGGTATTGGACTTGTCAACTTCTATGCAATGTCTGCATGGGGCTGATGTGTTGTTTTATGACATAGGTGGATCTTCCAAAAAGAATAGACCTTCGGAGTCCAAACGTTCAAAGCACCATGCTCATCATGCAAATGGAGATATGGGAGGGAGGGAAGCACCCAGATCACCTCCTGCCGTGAAGAAGACCCCCAGAAAGAATACTCCCCTCCGCAATCCTTCTAGTGTTTCCCACCCCCCCAAGCCTCGAGTTTGCAAGAAATTGTGACTCTTCAATTGTAATACAAGAATCTGTGATTCTTGATTTTGAATGCAAAAGAAAAAAATTTGTCGGCCTCTATGTTTTTGTCGCTTTTATGTTTCATAAGCACAATGTCTATGTTTTTGTCGGCATCTATGTTTTTGTCGGCATCTATGTTTTTGTCGCTTTTATGTCAAATATTGCCTCGTGTTTATTTTTCAATGTTGAATGCTGTCTTTTACAGAGTGTCCAAAGGAAAAGGGGACCCTCAAGCTGTCCGTAGAGGAAATCATCATCATCAAAGATCCCCCAAAGTACATTCCCCCAGTTATCTCCTCCTTGCCATATGATGAACCAACCCGATCAGCCCTCATATTAGATCTTAATGGTGTACTTTGTCTTACATGTACACCTAATAAGCATGACCCTTCGTCTGTCCCCGATATTGAAGCTACATCATTTGTCAAGCATGAGGAGGCAGATGGCAGGTACCTGTTTGTTCCAAAAGATGCACAGGATTTTATTGCATGGGCTGTGACATGGGCAAATGTCTACATATGGAGCAGTGCAATGCTCAGCAGAGTGGGCTCAAGAATTCGAAGATGTTTCCCCAGGTTCACAGTTATATTAGTGGATGGGTTGGACAACAGTTATGTGATGTGGGTAGTTACTGTTTTGGTGGTGGAAGGCCAACATTTTTCAAGGTATTGTAGAATTTTTTGGCGAAGCTACAGCGGTATGATACCAGCAATGTCCTTTTAATTGACAACAGTTCCTATAAATGTCATTATAATCCCTATGGTACTTACATCATAGTGCCTGGTATTGAGCACCGCTCCAGCCAATACTTGTCAAAAGATCTAAAGGCCTGGCTAGAAGGGTGGCAGCATGCTACAGATCGTCGTGCCTTGGCAGACACATTCAGCAAACCAAAACCTATTGATGACGACAAGTATGTATTCACAGCAATTGAAAAAGGGTTTCAAAAGACATCGTATGATGCGTACTTATGTGGGCCACAGCTCACGCCCATAGAGTGCAAGCGACGATGACGTCCCTTGAGTTTTTTAGGATGACAGATCCTCTATGTACCTTTTGTAACTAAACTAAACCCGTGCCAGAACCTTGTATATTTATAAGATACTTTCCATGTGGAAACCAATTTTTTGGCTTCATTTTGATTGCCATTATAACTGATGTAATGACTTGATGTCAAATTGTTGAAGATGAAATATATTCCAACTGGTTGGATGCGTTGTCTTTGTGTCCCAGCATTGAAGTGTTATTTTTCTGATTCAAGTAGTTTAAGACTGTTTAAGTGTCCAAGCATTGAAGTGTTATTTTTCTGATTCTGTTATTGTTTCCCAATTTAAAACAGTTACAATGTAAGGTACTTTGGGTTGGCATACCAAAACTTAATAGATTGTTGTGTACAGAAACCACCCAGGGACTACCTATAAGGTACTTTGGACTGGCATACAACAACTTTTACAAGTCCTTGTTTCCTACATAGTTTAATACAGTTTCCACCTGTGAACTACTTGTAAGGTACTTTTGGTTGTCATACCTGTAAAGAACCTATAAGGTACTTTGGGCTGGCATACAACTTTTACAAGTCCTTGTTTCCTACATAGTTTAAGATTATTTCCACCTGTGAACTACCTGTAAGGTACTTTTGGTTGTCAAACATGTAAAGAACCTATAAGGTACTTTGGGCTGGCATACAACAACTTTTACAAGTCCTTGTTTCATACATAGTTTAATAGAGTTTCCACCAGTGAACTACCTGTAAGGTACTTTTGGTTGTCAGACCTGTAAAGAACCTATAAGGTACTTTGGGATGGCATACAAAAGGTTTTACAAGTGCTTGTTACTTACATATCTTAACATACAGAAACCACTTGAGGACTACCTTAAAGGTACTTTGGGCCGGTAGATAAACTTTTAGAGGTGCTTGTGAACTACCTGTAAGGTACTTTAGGCTGACAGACAGGTACTTTGTGTTCCAGAATTGAAATGCTATTTTTGTTACTCAAGTAGACAAAAGAGTTTACAAGTACTTGTTTGGACTGGCCTGCAAGAGGGTTTGACTCCTACGATAGGCTCCTACAAAAACCACCTGTGGAATAGTTGCATGGTACTTTGAAGCTAATTACTGGTACTTCTACAAGTTACTTGGGCAACAACCTATATCACTACTGGCATACTGTTGTACACATTTTCATATACTTCTGCAGCGAGTTTGAACTTATGTGGCTCTCCTTCTAAGGGTTCCAAGGGTATCTTAATCGATCTAACCAAGTGTGATGCAAGAAGCACTTTTGGTTGACTAGCAGGCATGTAATAGATATGCTCGGCACCTTCCACTAGCTCGTAATAGTACCCCTCAACCAAATAGATCCCTGCAGAAAGTATGTTTCCCCAGGAATCACTCAAGGCTCTTGTTGTTTTGTATTTCTCCTGTGAGCACCTCAAAAGGTAGAAGTTAGCTCCATCTTCATTGGAATTGGTGGCAAAGGCATCACCGATGCATAGAGCATCACTAATTGTGTCATGGTGCCCACCATACATCGGCAAATCTGATCCTTCGTCATCGCTAAAATATTCACTTTCTGCATTGTCACCATCCAATGCCTCAAGGGTTAGATACTCCCAGTACTCAACATGTGTGTTGTTCAAGCATCGCCTCCAACACTGGGACATACAAAATTCACAAAAACAAGCGAGAAGTCTGCAACGTAGTGCACACTTGTTGCTCTTGGAGTATCCATTGACACAATGTATTGATCGTGAGCCTTCAACTTGCTTGCAATTCCACTTCTTCTCCCTTGGTATCTCAATAACTTGGACCTCCCAAAAAATCCTGTTCACCCCTGTGTGACCACTTTCATCATTAAATTTATGCTTCAAGAAGCCAACAACATCCTTGGCACACTTCATGTGCCATGCATCAACCTTTAACTGCTCATGTGTTAAAGCCCTCTCAACAACTGCCCCTGCCCCATCATGCTTCGCTTTGCCGTGGCCCGAGGCAAAGAAACTCCACAGCATTTCAATGCCAGTCAAACCATAGTACCTAAAACAATGACCCACCTTCAATGCTGGGCAGAAACAAATTTCTGGAAACTTTTCATCAGAGGTGGAATAAAACCTAGCGTACTTTGACACGAAGAAGAACGGTCTAGATGACTTGAATTGAGCAGCACATCCATTTGACCACACCCAGTGCCGCTTCAAGAAGTTGAATCCCTCATTTTGAAGCCAAACACTATGCAGTTGCAAGCAATGTTGCACAAAAAGCGTGTCATTATCTTTGTTATCAGAAATGTAAAAATGTGTATATTTTAACACCTGGTCTTTCTCGTCTCGAATGTATGTAATGTGCACCAAGATTATGACTTGTGAAGAGTACCAATGCATTGACTGGATTTCATTTTGCTCCTTAAATGAGTAATTTTCCGCGAAGTCGATAATAGAGACCACTACATCTCTAGGAAACCTATGAATGCAATCTTTGAACTACTGAGATTGCCACCGGGCAATAAAATTGTGTCGGATGTAAGTGGTCAGATGTTTTTTAAGAAAAGTTGTAAAATCCTTGCATCCCATTTCCTTCACCAGAAGATCCTTGCGCTTCTTGCCTTGAGAATGGGTTGAGGCAACATCTTCAAACACCTTAACAGAAATTTGGGCTGCACTTTCAAGTGTTTCGTTTGGACAAAGAAATAATCTCTTCGACCCACATTGAGGACATTCTCCCTTCAAGCAAGTCAACTTATGAAATGCGGAGTCCATTGGTTTTTCACATAACACACTTTCAGCCAATGTGCTTACACTGGTGTATGTGTACGTGGCAGCTTCACACTTACTTGGAGCCTCTTTTGGCAAGCATATAGCACACATGCAACCACACCCATCGCCGTGCATGCCTATCTTAATGTGTCTCATGTGGTTGAATGCTTCCTTGAGATATATCATCTGAATATGAGCAATACAGTAGCATGTGTAACGGTCCTTCAACTTACGAACAAACCAAGGTTTCAATCCCTCAAAACATCTGAGTGAGATCTTGATGTGTGGATATTGCATTTGGAACCTCATGTAAAGCTCACCCTATGCAAGAAAAAATAAAACCCATCAGAGGCTCAGACTTTTTTCAAAGTAAAACCCATCAAAGTAAAAGCTCTGTGAGGTATTCAATGATTTTTTCTACCTCCAAAGTACCTAGAGCACCTCTTTACTATCATGGTACTTCCATGACTGCCTTTGAAATGAAATCTATGGTACTTTCAAGACTACCGTTGTGAGGTATTTTAGACTCTTTCAGAGATCCAGAGTACCTAAAGATCCTCTTTACTGTCATGGTACTTCCATGACTACCTTTGAAAGGAACTCTATGAACTTTTTCTACCTACTGAGGAGGTACCATCTACCACTCACACAGGAGATGCTCCAACAAATTCATCAAGGAAAACAAAGAATGAAGGAAAAATAGAGAGTACGAGAAGAAGCTCAAGCCGAAGCACAAGAACGCATTGCAAAAAGATGGCTTCTGCGACAACAACAACAAAGTGGACCACCATTAAGAATCAATGCCATTCGACTGACGAAGTTGGAGGAGGAAACAGTGCAGCTTTGCTTGATTCGGGTGCTCAAGAAAATTTGATCTCTAACGGATTATACCAACAGCTCAAAGTCACGGGTCAACTTCTTCCTACTCCTCAAGTGCTGGAAAGTAGCACATCACACCCGTTAAAACATTGGGATGGACTATATTGAATGTACAGATACATCAATATATTTACCCATACAAATTCTATGTGGTAACAGATGAAAGCACACAACACCAAATGATGGGGCAACCTTGGCAAAAAGCGTACAATGTGCAGATAGATTGGAAAGCAAAGGCAGTCAAAATTCAGCATGAACATGAACAACAGGTGATAGCTTTTGCTCAGCAATACCAGCATGATCAACTGCAAGCCATGCAATCACTGGAAACAAAGCCAAAAGCACGAATGCCATTAAAGAACAACATGAAACCCGAGACCAACAATCAGGTAAAAGCCAACCATACTACTTACAGACACAGGAAGTCACCGGCCACAAGACAACGATCTAGGCTACCGAAACCAGGAAAACAAGTATGGATGCGGAAAGATAGAAATGACATGGCACACAAACAACAATGTAACAAAAGGATTCAAACAAAGCAAATAGTTCAACCACAAACCAAGGTCATAAAACAGATATGGATCCCAAAGAAAATGCTTAGCCATAACCCAAATTCCACTCACATTTGGATACCAAAGCAAAAGCAAAAGGAACTCCCTTCAATACAAGCAACAACGGAGAGCAGACAGCTGCATTTCAAAAAGGAAAACCGACATATGTGGATGCCAATGAAAGACAAACCAGTGGCAAACAAGAAAGTGCCAAACCATCTACAAAAACTGGCACCAATAAAATACCAATGGAAAGCAAAGGCAATACGGCCCATAACCATTCCGGCCCAGCCAATTATATCCTTAGAAACAGTGTCGGCAAAGCAATTGCCGTTTGCAAAAAAGACAATTAAACAGAGAGCGGTAGAGTTACAGCTATTACTTGCAAAGAAAGCAGGAAACCTCAACGGCGAATGCCCATAAGCATCTTGCTTATTCCCTTCTCTTGCACAGCATTAATTTTTCCATGCATTGACAGAGTATGCATAAAATAGGGCCACATTAATCGGCCAGGCATTAGCACAACTTTTTCATCCTATGCACGGCACATACTCCGAGGCAATACCTTGTCGTCCGGGAGGACTCCGGCTAGGAGGGGGGGAGGCATTCTAGAGGCACTCTCAAATGCCGAACCAATGACAGAAACAGCAAAAAAGGGCATGATTTTTGACTATTTTAAGGGTTGTTGTTTGATTGCGAAATTTTTTGGAGTAACCCAAGTATATATGCCCTTATACAGCATGAGGCTATAGGTATATGGGGCCAAACACCAAATCAAGCCCCTAGGTGTGTGTATATAAGTTGAAATAGCCATTTTTCAGGCAAAATATTGGTAAAACGGAGAAATCCGGTCATAAAAATTGCATGTGAGTGTATATAATGTGTTGCGGTGATGTTTGTGATTTATTATGATTTTTGGGGATTTTCTGGGTTTGATTTGCTATTTTCCTTTTAATTTTGCTAATTTTCGTCAGAAAAACTTCAAAAATACAAAAAGCAGGTGAAAAACAGTCATAATGAAAAACAAAAAATATGGTGATGATCAGTGACTATAGAAAAACCTATGGTACAGTGGGGGTGCAATTATGAGACTGGAGCGGAAAGTGTGTTTTGGCCAGATTTTGACCTAAATGCCAAATTTCTGGTAAACAGAGCAAAGGGAGTCCAAATCAAGAAATTTTTGAGCCTAAAACGTATCTCGCAAGAAGATAGGAGCACATGTCAAATTTCATGAAAAGTGGTTCGGGGACCTCCATTATAAGAAATTTTCACCCCATTTTTAGCTCATTCTCACTATTGACTTTGTGGAGAGAGCTTCTGCCACCTAGAGCGGATCGACCTTCCAGCAGCTTCTACGACGCGCACGACTACCCTACGAGCTCCAGACATGAGAGGTAGGCTCACCACCTTGAGATTTTCGCGCATGTTTGTCATTATGTCGCGAAAACTAGCGTAGAGGTCACACACAAAGCGGGTGGTAGAGACCTACAAGTAGAGACGGCGGCCTAACAGCTAACCCGAAAGCAACAAGACTTCATCAGAAGCTTACCCTACTCTAGGAGACCAGTCTTGGATAGCCAAAGGCAGTAGGAAACCATCGGAAAAAACCATAATTCCCAGAAACCTGCAAGAGGCCACCAAAGTTGAAATCGGCGAAACGGAGACCAAATGCTACCAAAATTCATGGTTAGGAGCATCTCGACATGCTCAACAAGTCTATATGACCCGCATGACCAAAAAGTGACCCGAAGCGGCACTAAACTTCAGAAACGGCATCAGAAACACAAAGCGTCAAATTGCACTTGCGGCCAAACCGCAAGTCCGTTTGCCACCAAACTTCACGAGCGGCTTTCCTAGGCCATCAACAACCAAGTCCTATGGTGGTAGACCACCATAAATCATCAAAGGTATGTAAACACAACCACGAGTGCTTCTAGAGCGACAAATTGCCAATTGGAGCTCCGGTGAAGCCAAAGTAGACAAAAACCATACGCCAAGGATCCCCAAGGGATCGGGAAGCTATGGAGACCAACATCGAGAAATTTCATCGCCAAAAAGCACTCCAAAAGTCATAAAACGGCTCGGAGGCTCTGAAGTCCACACAGGGAGTTATACTCTATCCATTTCACTTTTTTGTTGAAATTAGGCTCAAAAGGGACTTAGGGGGGCAAAGGGCAAGCACTGGGAGCACCAGCAATGAAAAAATCATTAGGGGACATCTTACGCGTAGGATGTCTCAAGGGCACTTTTTGGCACAAACTCCATCATTTTTTATCATGCACATGTTCTGAATGACATTTACAAGCCATACACCAAGTTGCATCACATTTGGACCAAGTTTGACCTCATATGCATGAAAAAAACGTAGCAAAGTTAGGGCATAGACGCAATAATGGGCCATTCATCTATCAAATCTTGTCCAAATCCCATGAAATTTTCATAGCACATTCACCAACACATCAGCAAACAATCTGTGTGGTCAGGTAGAAAAAATGATGAAATAGACATCCTACGCGTAGGATGTCTAATTGACCTTTTTGACATGCAATGGATGTTTTATCATTCCAGATCAAATCACCTCATCATCAAGAGCCCATATATCAAGTTTGAAGCCATTCTGATCACTTTTGACCCCCAACACCCTCAAGATACACTTTTTGAGCCCAAAAACACCTCACAGAGCCTTACAAGCATCAAATCCTTTCTAAATTCAAATCCAAGAACATGGCCATGTTGCATAGGCCAAGGACAACCCACAGAACAAGTTTCATGTCATTTTGATGAAAAAGACATCCTACGCGTAGGATGTCTCCAGCATAAATTTAGCCTTCTGTGCAAAGAATGACATCATGGGAGCCAATACCATGGTGCAATGAGCCCATATACCAATTTTCAACCCATTTGGACATCAATTGCTACCTATGATGGACATTCTACCCAAATTGTGACCTAAAGCCTGAATCAACCCAAAAATCCACTTTTTGATATCCAAATCTAAGCATATAGCCATGTTCCATGAGCCTTACACTACCTGCATGTCAAGTATGAACCAATTCTGATGAAAAAGACATCCTACGCATAGGATGTCTAGATGGAAATTTTTGGCCAGATTTACACTATGAGCACATGCACAGCTTCACAAGTTCCTTTTAAGCTTTATTTTCAATTTTCAAGTCATTTGGATAAGTAAAACTCAGTTTCGCAGCTAATATGGAAAAAACGCTAACTTCGGACTACTGAGTGCAACAGGATCTATGGCAGCCTCGAAGTCACCGGCAAAGAAGAAAAGAATGACCATCAAGGATTATCTGGACGAAGTGGAACCCTTTGTCATTCCAGAAGGAACACTAAATCCCACCAACACCTGGATACAAGAGGATCTCTTGGAGTCCAACGACCTAAAGATCTACCAGGGAGTGTTCAAAGACAATGAAGGCAATGTCATAGAGCTACCAATGCTGCCGAGAGAACTCAATGAGTTTGTACGAAGCAAAATGGCCGGCTACTTGGAGAAAATTGACCTCCACAACTACTTCGAAGCAATACCGGCAGGGGTGGACATCAAAAAAGTCTGGGAGTTTGTAACAAGCATCAAAGAGGATGGAGTGTCCAAGGTAACAGATTTACAAGGCAGACCAGATACAGAGATAATAATCACTGAGTGGGTTGTAGCCCATGCACTAGACCTCTCCAATGAGGGAGACAGTGTAACAAAAAGAAGGGATGAAGTCAAGGTGTACAAAGAGAAAAAGGCAAATTACACCTTTGAAGACATTGCCAACCCAAAGGTGGCAATTATGAGCCAATTATACAACCAGTACTTCCACATGTGCACTAAGAGGCCACAGAAGTACAGGATGCCGCCAGGTGCAATTGCCACAACGTTTACTTGGGCAATGACAAAAGGCACCCCAAAGATAATCAATTATGCGGCATACATACATGACAGCTTAGTAAAGATGGGCAACAAAAAGCCAACCTACATAGTGCCAGGAGAATTGATCACCAAGGTGGTATATGGGGCACTACATGCTAAAGGAAGGTGGCCTGACCCCCCATCGCAGAATGATTGGCTAAGAGTAAAAGAAGACAGGGAAGATGAGCCGCAAAAGGCACCAAGGGTGGCTATGAGGTTGAAAAGACGGCTAGAGCCAGTTGAAGAGGAGCAACCCGAGCAGAAGAAAGGAAAGAAATATTTTGCTCGAGTGCAGGCCAAAGAGACAAGGTCACAAAAAGAGGCAAGACTAGAGAGGATGATGGAGAGTTTCCGAGCAGAGAGAGCCCTCAAGGGTGATTTAAACGAACTCTGGAAGCCATCTCTCGAGTCTATGTCCAGATCCTCCTGAAGAGTGCAAAGGGACCGCTTTGAAGATTATATCAAAAATTTTGAGATTCTTGATGCTGCAACAGAAAACATCCCCCATGTCTCTTTCACAGAGGAGGAAGTAGAGCAGATAAGGCAGAAACTGCTAGATGAACAAGAAAGCCAAGAAAGAGAAAGAAAAACAAAAGCAGACAGGGACTTAAAGGGCAAACCTGCAACTTTACCAGCCAGTCCTAAACCCAGCCCACCGCCCTCACCACCTCCTAGCAGCCCTCCACAGGAAGACAGGGAGGCTGAGGACAAACAAGAAGAAAGGCAAGCAGAGGAGCAAGAGCAAAGGCAAGAACCTGAGCCAAAAGAAGCGGCCAAGCCTGAATCTCAGCAAAAAGGATTAGATGAGGCCTATTATGCATTTTTAGACCTGCTAGCTGTAGGCTATACGAGGGAAGAAGCCGCCACAGTTGCATTCGACTTGGCAAGGACAGGGCCTAAAGAACAGATGCAAGGCATCAGGCTAGTTGAGCTAAAAGAACTACCAACACGGTAGACCTACACCCGCCCTCCAATGACTGGGACGTGGTGATGACAAAGCTAGCCGGATTGAGGGCACAATCCATGGCTTGAGAGAAAGAACTGACAACTCTCAAAACCACTGAAGAACATATCAAAAAGGAAGTAGATTCTCTGCAGGCACAAAGCCAAAGGCAAAAAGAGAGAGAAGATGACCTGCAGGCCAGCTTGGCAACGGCTCTACAAAACTGCCAAGCAATGGAAGAAGTAAATCAGGAAGCATTAAAAAGAATACAAGCAGCTGAAGAAGAGTGTCAACAGCTCAGCAAGTCATTGCGAGATGCCGAAAGAGAAAGAGATAATCTGACACTACAGCTGGCAGAAGAAACAAAAGAAGTAGAGGCCATGAGGAATGCCAAGGAAAAAGCAGAGATAGAACAAGAAGCAAGCCTAGATGAAGTCCTTGAGCTCGAGGACCAATTAAAAAACAAAGATCAAACCATCCAGAGGCTGCGAGCATCACCTGCTAGAGTCAGAGCTACTAGCTTGACTCAAATCATTTCTGAAATCAACTATATGAAGAGCAAATGCAGGAACTTCAGAAGGAGCTGACTCTCGAGAAAAAGCAGAGATTGATGATGGCTGAAGGTTCTATAGTAATGCAAACAAGAATGGAGGAGGGCCAAAAAGCCCTGCAAGAAGAAGTGGAAGGCATGAAGATAAAGCTCAAGGAGGAGGAAAGAATAACCGCCGAACTTAATGACCTCCTCGTGAATATGGGCGGACAAGCTGAAGCGGAAAAGCCAACACTCCTCAGGCAAATTGAGGAGTTGAAAGGCCAGCAAGGAGGAGAGGTAGAAAGCTCAGGGCCAGCCGCCGATGAGGGCATCGACCTCAAAAATGTGGCAGATCCTGTGGACACTCCTATGCAAGAGGAAATCATAGCAGGATTCTTTGAAGAGTCACAGGATGTAACGCAAGAAGAGGAGGAAAAATTGCGTAAGGCAATAGAGGAAGCGCTAAGAGAAACCACGAAGGAAGCCTTGGAATGGGAGCAGAGGGTCTTCAAATCTATGACAATTCAGAAGATCGACGCCAGCAATCTCAGGCGCAAGTGGCTTCAACCCTCTCTCCCATATTCATGCTGAAATATGAGGCAGCTACAATAAACAAGCGGATCAGAGAAGAGCCAACGGTACCTCTCTACAATGCAGACACCTCGAAGCCAGAAGGAGTTAAGCTTATAGTGGATTCTCAGCCAAAGTGGAGGAAGGCTTGGCTTACAAAGTACCCACAATACCTAATCCACCTGGTAGAGGCACCTAAAGATATCAGAGACAACCTCAGCTTATGTCCTCTACCAAGGGTTAGGACGTGGAAGGCACAAGAAATTTTGCAAAGAAGCCAACTCACTTGGCTGAACTATCCAAAGCTGTCGGGCGTGAAGGGAGGTGAGAGAATAAGTGTCAAATACATGGTGAAAACCCTAACGGGCGCCATAAAGTTGTTCACTGGCTCACCTAACCTTACATACATTATAATGAGGAAAATCTGCAGAACCATTTTAGCAGTGTTCGAGACCTTTAAGCCAGGCCAGGTGACCGACAGCATATTCTTCTTCCAGGATACATACAGATGCACCTATGATCTTTTAGGTGAGCCTTCCAAGGAGATGATACATGCGTTGTATCAAAGAATCATGTTTCTACCATCCTATCACCTCCAGGATTTTGAAGAAGCATTCTATACAGGGTTCTTCACCATGAATACAGACATCTTTGGCCCAACAATGCTGAACCTACATGCCAGGTATGAATCACTGCTAAAGATGCGGGAAACGATAAGATGAAGCAGCCGATCAAGGCCATGTCGGGGACGACATGAGCAAGGAGGGGGGGAGTGTTAGAAGCTGGACACACCCCACAACAGTAACTACTCGGAGGACTATTATTTTTTATAATTATTCATTCATTGAGGGAAACTTGATTTTTCACCTTGTAACTATTGGAACTTACAGAAGTTTCCAGATTGTATCCCAGTTTTGATAGTTAGATTGAGTAGATGGTTGATTTTGGAACTTTAGGGTTTGAGAAATTGTAAGGTATATATACCACTTTTTGACCTTGATGAAAAAACCTTTTGTCATTTTTAAAACAAGTTTTGAGGTCTGTGAGTGAGCGTACTGTGTGCGAGAGAGAGAGAGAGAGAGAGTGTGAGCTTCATCTTGATGCTACGTGTGCTCCGGTGGTCGGAATCGAGTGCGGAGGAGTGCAGCGTGTTGCCCCCGACGAGAGCTACGCGCCGATATCTACATTGCACGCGTACGATCTGGTTTTGCGAGCTCCTTCTACGAGCTTCATCAGGTGTTTGGGTGAGCATACGTTATCCGATTTTGCATTGCAGCATATCCACGCGTTCACATTGAGTAGAACTACACATTAGGCACTTTAGATTTTGGAAACGAAGACCTGCAGATTTCGGCCAGACATCCTACGTGTCTCTGCACCAGGTGTTTTGGGTCGTGATTTTGGTTCATAGACCTTAGGGAGAGCGACCTATTGATATTAGTAGGGTCTCCTTCAAGTTCTATGGTGTTTTGAGATTGTTTGATGGATGTTCGACTTTAGAAAGCATCGTAGGAAGTACCCTCTTGTGCACTCTTGAAGGCTGGGACTCAAAAAATTGGTAGAGACCTCTGTAGGAATTAGTTAAGAGTCGGTCGAGTGTAGGTTGACACCTTATGCTTGCTTCCACGCGCCTGCGGGTCGAGCTTCGTCCTTAGCTGACATTACATGTTAGGTGAGTTCTCGTTGTGCTGACGTCCGTCGCGGCATATCCGTCCAACATCGGGTTTGGGCTCCCTGTAAAAGCCCAGTGGACTGTTGTAGTACTTGAGTCTCAGAGCATGTTAAGTGACTGATCTAGTCATGTATTTTTTGGTTATGGTTAATATTATCTCACTCACATAATTTGAGAATCTATTAAAAGAAAAAGATCAAGACGCCCATTCTCTCTGAAAGCGTAATGAAGGTTTCCTTGTACATGATGAGAATGATTTTAGGTACCTCTATATATTAAACAATATAGTTTGGTCCAATACCATTCTAGTTATTTGTGCCATTTGCACATATACCAATGCAACCCACTAGTTGCATGACAAGAGCCTCCAATTGCATTGGAAGCAATATGTGATGATGTAAAGACATTCACAATCCTAGATCTATTCAAGAAGATCTTGAATGAGCACATAGACATACACGTGGGGAGAGAAGGGAGACTCTACACAAGGTTATGGAAGAAGTCCGGGTGGGGGAATAAAAACTTCTCGAAGGAGCTCTCCCCACCCTTTTTCTTCATATGTTTCCAATCCGCAACCTAAATTGCATGCTATTGAATGATGAAATGAAGATTTTTGGCCTATGTGAAGTATATTGCCTCGCCATTTTTGTGTAACGTTTGGAGGAAGACAATGCTATTCTCGATTCTTCTATGGAAAAGAATGCTATGCTATATTCTCACATCAAAGTGTAAGTGTTGTCACAATGTAAGCACTTCAAATGATCTACAATGATGCATCTACGTACAAAGCCACACTCCCTAGCAAGGACCAGTTTCATGCACTATTGTAGCAACACAAGGGAATATTGGAAATGGAAAGAGCTCAATGACATGTCTAGTCACATATAGAAGAAGGAATAAATTAAGAATGATAAAAAGATGATGCGTTGTTCTAACATCATTTTTCTCTATGAAATTTGTATTCTATTTTTTGCATGTTAACAATAACTTGGCTACAATTTCTTTGTAGCTTGTTGTGTGAATGGATGAATTTATAGAACATGCCAATGAGATTGTCCCTCCCTAGGAAAATTTTTGAAACACCCTCCTACTCTCCAGCCTCAACTTGGCGGCGAGATTCCTTGCCCCCTCTCTCCAGCACTGCTCTACTTGTTATCTGCATTACACCTAGCAAAGCATTTGCACCTAGCTATGCACATGAGGCTACTCGCTTGATACAAAGAGCTCATCAACATTGAGAGGGAGATGAAAGCTACAACAAAGATAAATATCATGAAGAAATTATGTGCATTTTCGTTTTTTTGGTATTCCATGCCACTATTGCCATTCACTTACTTTGATGATTTTGGTGACAACTTTGAAGAGAGGAGACGCATCCAACACGAAGTCGGCATCAACAACAAAGAGTTTGAAGATTTGAAGTAGGCATCATTCACATTTGGCCTTCTGACACCGGAGGCACACACAAACACATTTGTCAGTACCATATTTGATTTGAGCCTATGCACCTTGATTGGCATACAATCTTCAAGGGGAGTCATTTTGGTCCAAACTGTTAAATTCTCTAGGAGAGACATTTGATTCCTACACCCTTGTGTTAAAATTCTCTAGGGGAGGATACTTTGTAAAATGTGCTACATTTGACACACAAGGAGGTTAGTTGGGGTGTGTGCCACATCCACACCACCAGGTAGTAGAAACCTCCTCTACTTTAAAAGCCTACATTTGACATCATCACTTATGTAATTAAATGCTCTCTCTCTACTCCTATAAAACAAGCCCTATTTGCACACTTTGTAACCCATCATTACCCCATGATTTGAGCCAATTTTGTGATAATTTGACGATTTTCTTCTTCTATTAGTGTTAATCTCAATCTCAATCTCTCTCTCTCTCTCTCTCTCTCTCTCTCTCTCTCTCTCTCTCTCTCTCTCTCTCTCTCTCTCTCTCTCTCTCTCTCTCCCCCCCCCCCATCCTTAACTCACTAACCTCACCCTAAATGGTTCACTCACATTTCTGCCATAGCTAGATTCTTTCATAAAAGAGCCACCATAATCAACATTGGGTGAATATTTGCAACATGGGAGGTTGCAAGAAGCTGCAATCAAAAGTTTGGAAGGAGATGGCATCAAGAGAGATGTAATTTGTATGTTATTAGTAAGGAGAAGCTTCCAATGGAGTCTAAGAAGACAAATAGGAAATTAATTTTTTTAAGATTTGCCTCATGTTTTGGTGTTTGGAGCATGAGAATATTTTGGTGATTGGAGTATGAGAATACTCATGCTCCAAACATGAGTATTCTCATGTGTACAACGGAGTCTAAGAAGACAAAAAAAAAGACCGTAATTTTTGAAGATTTGCCTCATATTTTGGTGTTTGGAGTATGAGTATTCTCATGTCTAAGGAAATCATAAGTGGATGATCTATTAGATGGGTTTCTATGTGCATTGAGGATGATGATCCTCAACTATGACTCTTTCTAATTGAGCAAGAAGCATGTGAGGAGGTGCACACTTTCTGCCATGGATGCGATAAGATTTCATGGGTTGGTTTGAAGCTCATCGATTAGATGAACATGTCTCATGGTATTACTCACGTGGATGGGCAATGGGACGTGTAGTTGAGAGGGGGCTTCATTATTATGTGGCACCTTGATTTCTTCTAGAAGGAGTGTTAACTGAATCAACGTCAATTAATAGGAGCTACTAAAGATCAAAGACGTACGGATGCACATCGAGGATGAATACAAAGAAGCAGTAAAGATTGGAGTTACACATTTTCCACGTTTTCCCAAAATGGTCAAGTATTGTAAATTCTCGATTTATTTCAAGTCATTGTAATATTTTAATGTGTTACGGGCTCAATGGGATTTCTAAGTTGTAAAGAATAGGTCAGTTACTATGCCTAGGTTACAGATTCAGTAAGTGGTGGAGCCCTAAAGGCCTTGGGCGCCCGGACATTGCATATTTTTACCTAGCTATATAAGGCAATGTGTAAAAGAAATTAGGGTTCTCAAGCTCATTTTTTGAGAGCATTCTTTGGTGGGAGCTCTTGAGGTGTGTGGCTATGGAGTCCTTGAGCTTCTCCTTGCTCATGAGACTTGATTAACACTAATCAATGATTCATTCTCTTTCACTATGCCTCTCTCATGCTTCTTATGATTGCCTATGATGCTTAGATTAGCTAGATCTTAACTAATTAGTGGTTAATCCCTCTCTAATCTTGTGTGATTGCCCTCTTTTGTTTGTGTGTGCATGTAGGTCTGATTGGAGTGTGGTGTTCGATAGATCTATGTGTGTGTGCTTGCGATTAGTGTGTTGCATGATAGGATTAGTGTTGTGTGCGTCTTGTAATCGTAGTGTGTGTGATTGGGTTGATTAGAGGTGAAGAGAAGTGGATATGGAGATTTCCCTTCATTGCGGCTTAGCTCCTCCCTAGGCCGAGAAGCCCACCTCATAGAGTTAACCATTTGTATTGCCAGGATTAGCTCACTAACTGTGTGTGTTTCCATGCCCTAGCCGGATAGCTCATCCCTCCATATTGACAATTTTGTTGGTCATTGGAGCTATTGCAACGATGGGACCCCCAACAAGGAGGAAGCATTTGGAGAAGGCAACCTTGAAGATGCATGCCAAGGAGAAAGCATGCATATTGGATCTTGTTGGTGGAGCTCCTAAAAACCACCTCTTCTATTTTAGAGAGACCTCAAGATGGAGGGCACTCTCAAGAAAAAGAATTTCTAGTTTGAAGATCTTGGAATAGCCTAAACTAGGTTTCAACTGTAAATATTGGGGTTACTATGGATGAGTGTTAGTAGAATTCATGTTAGATAATCCTAGTGCTAATTATCAAAGAGACAAAAACTTGATGCAAATTGAGAGCTTGATTATTAGGATGCAAGAGAGTTTGTACAATGAGGAGTGTGTGCTTATATAGCACAAGTAGAGGCTTCTTTGCCTATGTAAGCATTGATGTAGTTGGTGAGCAGAGAGATTTATGCATGTGGAGTCACATGGGATGGCCCATAACACTCCATGCCTAGGATCCCAACGAACTTCCACTTAAACTAGTCATGGATACTCTTAAGGTGATTCGTCTAGGGTTTGTGATGGCATACCGATACATCGTAGAAGGTTCAACATGATACATATCTCTTTGTTTGACAAGGTTGACATTAGTCATACCTAGGTCCAATTCTATACATCATAAACATATAAGTGGGGGTAAAAGTTAAATTGCTTCTTGTATCATAATCGTCTTCTTCATGCTTGAATCAATTCCTTGTGTTCGTGTCTTTGTTTTGTCTCCTTGACCTTCTTCTTCTTCATGTATTCGTCTATTTCATGGTCATGTACTTCATATTTGTTTTGTCTCCCTGGCCTTCTTCTTCTTCATGTATTCGTCTATTTCATGCTCATGTACTTCATATTTGTGTGTGGATGTGTGAATGATCACGATGTCACCTCCATACTGGAGTACAAAGAGATTTATGTTCATGATTATTTTGATGCAGAGTATGTAGATCTAAAGGAGATGCTTGATGCAAATTCAGGGTCTTACCATTGGAGAGAATCTTCCAATGTGGTAGTGTTTATGCCCGATTAAAAACTTAGGGATAATGGAGATGAATTCACACTTCTCTAATCACTCTACACATGCATTTACATGGAAAAGTAGAGCTTCTCAATGCATAGCAAGCAAGCAAGATAGCTCACCTAGGATGTCAATGAGTAGGAGACTAGTTAGTTACGAAGAACAAAATGGACACCACAACCAAGCTCTCCCAAGTTCTCATTATCCAAAAAGAGTACACTCCTAGTTATGCTAAAAAATTTGGGCACCCAAAACTAAGGAGCGCATCTAATCAAAGACTAACCCCCTAGGTGAAAGGATGAGGTGAACTAACAAAAACACTTGAAGTGTACAAGAAGTAGCTATTTATATAGTAGTTTCATATGGCTAGGTGTACCTCTCAAGGGTCACATAAGCATCTTTCCCAAGGGTCACGGGGCAACTCCCAAAGGGCTCAGTTGACTCCACAAAATGGGAAAAGGTAGGGTGATTAGGAATAGCTTTGGACTCATCGTGCCATATGTGCTAAGCTATGTGCCCTTACATGCTCATATCATGATTGGACTGCTAACACACCAGTTTTCTATAAGTGTTCTATAAGTTGTCCTTGATTTATTTGTATAAGTGTTCTATACGTTCATTGATGCAACTTCTCCCAACTGTTAGCTTTGTAGTTACTACCTCCAAGTCTTGTGTGAGGTAAATAGCCAGTAAAAGCTTAATAACGTTTTTTTTCATAGCTTATGTGGACCAAATATTGAAGGTTCCATATTGCCTTGCAAATCAAGGACTATAATTACAGATCATATGTTGTGAATGAAGCAAAGTTATAGATTGCAACAAAACAAGATTATAGCACTTTGAATCGACAAATTCAACATATATCATGTAAGGAGTGATGTTTTGTGCCACCCATGCAATTTTTATTGACTTATGAAAGAGGTCCAAAGCCTCTTGTAACTTTTCCTCGTCGCTACTAGTCCTTTTTTTGAGCTCGCAAAGCTCAAGGCTAGCATCTAGAGATTTTCACATAATACCCTTCAAGTCCCTGCCGCACCATTGTTTACATGACCAACAATTTTATCATGCAATTTCTCCATGTATTGAATCTTGATGTATGTCTTTCTTGTGCAATACTACCTTCTCATTGAATGCCATTGGTAGCATTGATAGGAAGCTTTTTGCTTCAACTCCACCAAAGGAGAGCTTTCTTGTAACGTCATGCGAGACTCCTCTTTTTGCTATTTAATAGACCTGAAAATTGTGGTATAATCTTTTTTTTTTAATTCTAGACTCATCCATAATAGTCTAAACATCTCTTGCTTGTAGTTGGCTCTCCCTCATCAAGATGTTTTTGACTCAATAACATAATATAATCATCATACAAGGAGGATGATGTCTATTTGACTTGCTGGTCAAGATGACGTAAAGAGCTAGGTAGTCAAAAACACGAGATAGAAATAGATCAGAGAGCTAATTCAGGAGAAATTTATCAATAACAAGGAAATAAAAAATGAAATAAGTCATGGGCAACAAGAAATAAAGATAAAGAGTAGTAACGTTTCTTGATGGCTTCTATGTGTTTCTTGATATTATCTCTAGAATGGACCTTCAAGTGCTTACTTTCCTTTAGTCTCCTCTCTCTTCAACAAAGACTAGGTGCTATCCACTTCAGTCTTAGCATGTACGCTTGCTTCTTAAGCTCTTTGATTGTCTCCTTGTTTTTCTTGAGCTTCTTTACCCTAATGCAAGCACTAATTTTAATTTCGAGGACCATATCATATTGTAATGCAAGCACTAATTTTTATTGTGAGGACCATATCTCTCACACTGTGGGACATCATTCCAAACATCCAAGTGCTTGGTGTAGCCATATTGACATCTCCCAATTTACTAGCAAAGTAATAACTTTGATAGGCAACATACAGTTTGTCATAAGGGTTTTAGAATGCATGCTTCCTTCCGCCCAAAGATCTTGCAACGAAAGTATCTCCTTGTTGGTTGCATAGAGTCTCTTCAGTTTTTCTTGCAAAGTGGCTCATACGCTCGTGAAATCTCTATGTGGAGACAAGAAAACCCCCTCCAATTTGCTTTCCCTCGTGTGAAGATTCTTTGTGGAGATAGGTATGGCATTGCTACATGAAGGACAAGGGACTATTGAGAAAGAGGAAAACAAAGAACACAAGTTTCTCACATCTAGCTCGGGTTCTTTTTCAATGGATACATGGTTATCTATAAAGAAAGGGACACAATGAAGGGACATTCAATATTTGATGTGCAAGAAAGGATAGTGAATGTCGTAACTCAAAACCATGATAAGGAGAGTAGTGACAAACTCGCGCTTTCTTTTTTTAAATGGAAGGAGGAGATAATTGGCAATTAACACTAGGGATGTGTGAACACAAACCACTTTCGTGGCTATAAACATTTTTTTCATAAATTCTCGCTCTCATGAACCTCATCAAAATCGTTCACGGATTTGTTCTCAAGGCATGTCAGGATTTGAAAAAACTTAGAAATAAATAATTTCATATAGAATTAGTAATTTTCAAGAGTCATCTCTTAGGTTCAATCAAACAAAAAAAGACTAAAAATTTGATATTCCATGCAGACCCCTTAAAACCATTCAAATTGAAGACTACTTAAACATGTACATAATAAGAACCCATGCATATATTATTTTGAGAAAACAGACAAGCAACTTAGTTCATATTTTAAAAATTTTCACTTTTCTAGGATAAATGGTATACTAAAATGTTCCTCTATCTAATAGGACCTCAATGATATCCTATGCTCATGGCCTCTCGAAAAAAAAAAATCTTAGAGCCAATTTGTAGAATGAGTTGCCAAGCCACTATTGTCGCTAAAGCCACTTGGACACAAACCTAGTGTTAATTCTGAGTCATTCCTTATGTTTGCAAAACAATCATGACCTTGAAAAGTTTTTGCTCTTTTATAAAGTACATGGTAGTAGAATAGCCTTTTGGATTTGGACAAGAAGGATATAATTTTTAAACCCTGAAAATTTGTGAAAAATTTTAGTCTTTTTTACAATAGCGAACTATCTTTGAGTGTCTAAGGACAAAACTATTCCCCATTGAGCTCACAAATAGATCCACTTGTCTGAAAATATTGAACGATTTCATCTTGGGAGCCCACAATACCATCTAAACTCCTAGTTCTATCGTCTTCCACCGAGGGAGTACCAATCTTCCTTATGTGAGGGTTACAAAGAAAAAAAAAAAAACCTAGAGATGTTTGTGAGGTTCATATGGTATTTGGGAATTTTCATAAAATTGAGGGGTAATTTGGGGGTTTTTTGCCAAATATGAAGGGGTATTGGGAATTTGTAAAATTGGGGGGTATTTTTAACATTTCCATGAATTTCAGGGATATTGTGTTAATTTGCCCTATAATTTCTCTCTACGGTAACTTTGTGAGGCCCAAATTTCAATCCACTAATGCTCTCGCCACAAGGTAGTCTAGCTAAAAGGTGATCCACAACCAAGCTCTAGTTGTTACCAACGCGAACTCTCTGGTCGGCTATTCTGTCCACTCAAAGTGGCCTACAAAAAGACAAGTCCATGGTCTACCAAATATGATTATGGACCTATGGTCTACCAAATATGACTATGGACCTATGGTCTACCAAAAGTGACTATACATGGCTCAACATCTACTACCAACCCTCTCGATTGCTTACCACACTGCTTAGTGCACTATGCCTGTTAGGCTAAAGATAGAGCTACACTCACATTGAAGACGAGCTCAAGCTACACCATTCATTTGTCCATAAGGGAGAGAAACAACATTCGACAACAAGTCTTATTGGTAGAAAACCCTCAAGGAAGTCTCTATGCAATTTTCAAGGTTCAACTTGCAAAAATACAAGCTTGTGGCAAAAGATATAGAAAGAGAGACTACACCAAGCAATCAATGGGATGTGGCTAACCCCTCAATAGACTCTAAGCACAACTACAAAGACTAGATGCGAACTCCATGATACACCCTCTTGAAAGACCAACACTGTCCTAGATATCCTCCAAATTGGTCGAGCTAGAAGGTGGTCACCAAATCTCTAAAAATCCATTGATCACCGTTCACTTGAAAGTGGATTCGAATCCTTGTCTATTGAGGGTGACTACATACTACTCTACATCTGCAACCAAACTTGATAAGCCTTTTTATGTTAATAATGGGATTTAGAATGTCTTGGTTAGAGCTCCATCTAGCCATTAATGCTAACCTTTTGGAGAGTTATAGAGGTTGCACTTTACCCAGTTATCTTGCAAAATGTTTATCATATCCTCTAAACTAGTGCCATATTTGGTTTTCATGAAATGGTGGTGAAATACAATTGATTAGTGGAAAAACCACAGTACAATCACCATTACTTCAACATGGACATTCCAAGCCCTTTTCTACACAAAGAACTTCAATGGTGTTTGTTGCAAACATGCAGCCATTGACAGATATAAATCTTGGACCGTTTCATCATACACAACTTGCACTCAAGTAGATCCCTTACTCTGTTATTTTTTACACATCTAAAAGCATAAGGTTGCCTTTGGTATGTCCACCTTTAAAGTTAGTTCATCTCAATTCTTGGCAATTATTCCATTTTGAGGAGGTCAGTGCTTTTTCGGTTTGGCTACCCTACCCCACAGAGGCAAAGAGGATTTCTAGGCTGTTTAAAGGACGGCTCTTAGACATGGACACTTCAGTTCTGCAGGTAAAGATGCAAAATTGGTAAAACAAACCATCAAAAGAGAATTTAGAGCTTATAAAAACGTTCTCACAATACCATTTTATATCCATGCATTACCTCTAGAATGCATACTAGCATATTCTTCCCTAGCACCCCTTCTTGGTTATTCTTCACACTTTTGTCAAAGATCTAGGGCTTGAAACACTTTATCATGAAATGATTGGCTCAACCAGTTACAATTGAAAGGGGAAAAAATTTTACAAGACCCAGATTGCAAAATGCAACATTAAACAGTCTAAAAAGCCATTTCCACAAATGAACCCATCCCGCACCTGACTGGCTTCCTTGAAGCTCAGAAAAACCTTAGGTGCAAAGGGTTTCACACCCGAAGTTTGGGAGTAGATCCACAGTTCTAGGAGTTGTAGACTCTCAAGTCCAGATCAAGGAGTAGAGATTCCTGAGGAGGGACTGTGTCCAACATCTGGAAGGTAGATGCTAAAAATCCTACCGAAGGACTCAAGGAATAGAGTGCTCTATGTTCATGACAAAAGAGACATTATTTAATGGTGAGTGGGCCAACAACATATGGTGGTCCATTGGCTCCTAGTGTTTTGCCGATCATTTTGAAAGCTTATCATAGGGTCACAATTAAGACTCAAAACAAAATCCAACACATAAATTATCACGACATTGTTTTGAAGAGGAAGACTTTCAACAATGCGAGGCTCACAAGCCTACAAGGTTCACAAACAGCTTGGCATGCCAATACCTACAAACTTGGAAAAAGCTCCATTTGACATCCAAATTACAGCCCGCTCTAATAGTACAGGCATGGATGACATCCACGCTAAACACCCATGGCGGTTCGCAAACCTTTAACACCAGACAACCAAGACCATTTGGGCACTTGGCACTTGAAAAGTCTCTCTCTCTCTCTCTCTCTCTCTCTCTCTCTCTCTCTCTCTCTCTCTCTCTCTCTCTCTTACCACAACAACAACTTAATGCAGACATAACCTCTCCCAGGCATGGCTATTCTTTCGTAGGCACAGGCCCAAATAACACAGAGACCACAAAAACAGACAGAATTTTGAAGCACAGTACTAGCAGATATAAACTACTCAATTTCAAGACAAAGATCTCCTAAAAATTCTGTTGTTCATTTTCAGAAGAATTATTTATAAAAGTCGAAGTCTGTGTCTGATTTCTTTACGTTGGACCGATAGCCTTTCTCAAAATCCTTTGGGAGTATAACATACCGATTCTTCCTCACCGCATGCAAGCCAGCTTCTTGGCAAATGGCTGCAATCTGCAACAACCACAAGCAACAAAGGGTTACTCTCTCCAAACTAGTCACCTGCTTCATTTGCTTCAAACGGGTGTGCAGAACCAAGAAAAAATTTGCCAAACAAGTATATAGATGCTAAAGTGCATCATGGAGGCTGTATATCCAATGAGTATCTGGATGTCCTGCAGATCGTGATTTTCTATTGCCCCACACTCCACGATTAATGACATGCGCCAAAACATGATGAGTGATATTCATATTTTGCACCGCAAACGAAGATGAGTCCATGTAGAAAGAGCAGGACGACTAGACACTCCAGCTTAGATAGACGGAGCAGATCCGCCCATGATTGACATGCACACATGCATCAGGTCCTAAGAGAATACTGTGGAAGAGAGAAAGAAATGACAATGAAATGAATAAACAGTTATACTAACGTCTGCAAAAGGCAGAGTTGGCCTATGAAAAGCGCACTCGATGCCATGAATGAATGAAAATACAAAATTATGTTGTATCATGTACTACATATCCAAGGACAGCATCCTATTCAAGTATTTGCGATGCTACAAAATGCACAAATATGATCAAATAATCGACGTCAATCTATGTCCACCCTATCATCTATGCAAGCCACCTAAGAGCTCCACACTCAATAAATGTTTCTCATCAAACTGTGGAACATTTCTCATCTCAACACATGTAGATGTGAGAACCAAATCTGAATGAAATGCTCTCTTCTCTGCCTCTATGCTGTCGAAGAGAGCATGACCAATAAGCTCTTATGAACAGACTCTCAGTTTGAGAAGCCACAGGGTACCAAAAGGTCCAAGTACCTTGCTCTCTCTAATGAAAGCAAGTACTTTTATATGGGAAACAAAGAAGCAAGAAACAAGATACATTCTTAAAATCCATCTAAATTCCAGATGTTCAAGGGAACACTAGAGACCAACAACAATGTCACAAACGGCTCACGTGGCATGATCCCCGCACAGCAGAGTACAACAGAGGCCAGAGCAGGGAGCTGAGTGCACCGACTGTCACAAACTGATGACGTGGACATACCCTGGACACACTCACACAGGCTGGCAGGCCGTACAGATCGCCGGAAACCACGCTGCTGACGAGGCAGTCAGTACGGACACCCGGATTTTCTGCCGAAAATCATGCTGCTGACGTGGCAGGCCATACGGAATTGCGCAAATTACACTGGCCAGCTTTTGGGGCTTGATGCTTTAATTTTTGAAAGCTTTTGGGACAATTGCTTTTGAGTGAGAAGCTTTTTAAGTTATTGATTTTGGGACTCTGTTGTTCGGCATCATCCCTTGTACCAGTAAATAAGTTGGTTGGGCCTCACTTCTCAGAGCATCTTGACGCAGAGTTTGAGAGTGAGCACTCGCCAACTCTCTTGTACTTTGAACACACATTAATATAAAAAGAAATATCGAAAGGGGCGCCAATCTTTGAGGCCAATACCTCTGGGCACGGAACTACACCAGACAGTGTCATCTTTGTGAACTGTTTTGAAGTGAATCTCTCTTGTGTCGCGGTAGAATCTTGACTTGGGGTGTCCAAGATTGTTACAGTGGTATCAGAGCGCGGCCAATTTCTCTTCTACCGGGAAATCCGATCCTTTTCTCGCGGCACTTATGGATTTCAACAAGAAACAATTGACTTCTTCTCCATCTGCGAATGCGGGTGTCACATGCACATCTGACCCTAGGTGTACGTGGACAAGCTACTTCATGACATGGGTTGGGTTCAGTTCAGCTCACTTAGATTAAGAAGTGATCTGGCACTTTTGTGAGTCTGTTCGCAGACCGTGCATGTCCAAACACTTAGATTAGATGCATATCCTCTGGTTGCACACAGCATGATCATCAAATTTCCATTAGAACCCATCAGGATCATTTTTACAATGCATGGACCTATTTTCCCTATTTTTGACATTTTTCACTTATTATTTTTCAGTGACTTTTGTTGGAAATTGGGTAGGGCAAATTCACTAAGCAAGTACATAAGAAAACCCTAGCGCTAGCAATTCTGGCAGAAGAGGCAACAGGAACCAAGGGTTCAACAGGCACCTTCTCAGCAAGACCACCCCCGGCAACAAAACCCAACGATTTCAGCCACAAGAAACCAGCATTTTTCAGCAATGCAAATCAGCCAGCGAATTGCAATCGCAGATCTCCTAGCGACAGTAGACCAAGCAGAAGCCATAGCGTTTTTGTAGCAGATTCCGCAGCATGACAACAGATCAGACCTAGCGTTAGCAGATTTCCACCGCAAGCACAAAATTCAGCCTAGCGTTTTTGGATCAACAAGACCAACCAGCGTTTTTGCAGATCTTCGCAACAGAACCAACAAGTAGATCAGCGTTTTCAGTTTTCAGCAGTCAGATCCCGCAGTAGACCCTCGAACCTCGCAGATCTCACCTTCCCGTAGCAAATCCTCGCCGCACGGTTAGATCCATCGAAGTTTGCAGTTTCAGCCCGGAAAACGCAGATTTCAGCACCTGCGTTTTCAGCGCGTCGGCGTCGCATCGTCATCATCGATATCATCACCGACATAGAGTCAGAATTCAGCAGATAAAGATTTGCAAGTTTCAGCCCTTAGAATTTTCAGATTTCAGCCCGTCTCATCGTCGTCGAGGTCGTCGGCAAGTCCAAGCATTGTAGAGATTTGTGCAATCAATAGTAGACCACTCTCGCCATAGAGAGTGGGGCCTTCAGAGGAGGGTTTGACAACATTCGGTGTCGTATTCTTCTCTCTCTATCTCTCAGTCTCATGCACCTTCATTCACTGTGTTTGCCACTTTGTTTGTGATCATTTGCACTCTCTCACTAAAGGAACGGAAGGCTCTCCCTTCCATAAGTAAAAGGAACCTTGAGCACAGTTCGAAGCACTCATCTTAAGCAAAGTTCAACATTCACTTCCGCTGCACCTTACATTGGTATCAGAGCTTTGGCAGTGTTCTGTATCAATCAAGGAAAAAACCACAAGAATTTTCTTTTTGCTTGTTGCGGTCACACGTAACCCAAGTCCTCTTGGGCGTGTCAATTCCTAATCGTGTTTTTGAAGAGTGACAGAAAACCCAAGAAAGAAGGGCTTGTCCAACCTCCCCTTGTCTCTCTTTTCACTCATTGAGAGCGGATCGTGCACTTAACGGCCGGCCCATCGACGTGAGGTGGGAAAAAGCAACATTAGTGTGAGCACAAGGCCGCCAAGGGGTGTGCCTGTAGGAAAGAGAAGAGCTCGAGTGAAGAGAAGATCCTTCTCTAACACAAATTGCAAGCTAAAGAAGAACCTCAAGACTTCAAGAACCTCAAGAATCTAAGAACCCCAGACCCACAAGAACCCAAGTTCCTCGTGAACTTAAGAACCCAAGACTTGACTGGATGGTCGTCACCCGAAGCGGAATGGATACTTCGCATGGAGGTGGTGAGCATGGGAGTGGCGAAGAAGAGTTTTCGCCACCAGGAGGTTTTTCCAAACCTCCCCCTTCCCCATCTACGCAAAGGATTGCACTAACTCCTATGGAGGCTTTCGACAAGATGATGATGGACAGGAAGAAAGGCAGAACACAAAGAAAGAATGACAACCATAGATCGTAAATACCAAGAAAGAAAAGCAGAACGGGATCACGAGCGCGAAGAAAGCCGGTTAGCCTTGGAGCGTGAGCGTGAGCAAGCGCGCTTGGCAGCCGAACAAAGAAACCGACACATGCAAGTGTTGTTGCGACTCTTTTCTAATGTGCAAGCACAGATTGAACAGAATTAGGAGAAGGAGACTCTCTCAGTCTCTTCTTTTCCAAAGCACTACACCCATGATTTGCATGATAATGATAAGCATGATGATTTGCATGATCAAGGTGTGATTATTGACGAGCATGATGATTTGCATGATTAAGATGTGATTATTCACGAGCATGATGATTTGCCTGATAATGATGTGATTGTTCACCAGGATGATGGTTTAGTTGATACTTTGTCTAGTGAAGCTAACCTCATTGCAGATTCGATCGATCACGAAGAACCGATCTTGGCTCTCGAGTCGAGGTCCAAAGAACCCCGACGGGAAGTATTATGTGTTCGAATGATTAATCAGTACGCATTGTTCGAGTGTTTCATTCGTGATGCTTTCCTGTATTTTAGTCACCGTCTTTATGTGATCCCTTTTCATAGGCATGCCATATTGTACGTTGAGCACGATTCACTCATGAATGAGCACGGATGTATGCGGATTACTCATGAAAAGATGAAATGTTTGCACTCAAGGACTTTCACATTCCATGTCTCTTCCTTGGCATGACACAGTATCTGAAAGAGCACAAGAAGGATTGAGCATCAAGCATCGGCATTTCCATTGTGTTTTGCCACAGTTGATTGATTTAGGTCAGAAAGACAAGTTTCGACCCCATTGTTTGCGTATGTTTGATGAACGGTTTGGCACTCCGTCTCTATGTTCATCTCCATTGCATGCACAGTTTTTTCGAAGGAATAGTATTTCTACAACCACTTTACATGGAATGGGTATGTTCATGTTTTTGTGTTGGAAGTGGTTTCAGGAATTTTCAGCCTCGGAGATTCTTGAAGAAGGTAGAAGCATGACTATAGACGAAGTTGAAGCATTGAAGGAGCTTTGTGTCGCTTTTGGCACGGGCCAAAGAAGCAAGCGTTGCAGACCTTTATGAAGTTCAAATATCGCACGACCCACACATTAGAGTGGGCCGGCGAAGAGTCCTTTCCAGGATTCATCCAGACGCTGTTGGCGATCTCCCTCGATGCCATATAGTTTGGTACCATTACCTCACTTTGAAAAGGAGGGGATGTCACGTGCACATCTAACCCTATGTCGACAAGCTACTTCATGACATGGGTTCAACTCAGTTCAGATAGATTAGGAAGTGATCTGGCACTTTTGTGAGTCTGTTCGTAGACTGTGCATGTCCAGACACTTAGATTAGATGCATATCCTCTGGTTGCACACAGGATGATCATCAGATTTCCATCAGAATCCATCAAGAGCATTTTTATAGTGCATACACCTATTTTCCCTATTTTTGACATTTTACACTTATTATTTTTAAGTGACTTTTGTTGGACACTGGGTAGGGCAAATTCACTAAGCAAGTACATAAGAAAACCCTAGTGCTAACAATTCTAGCAAAAGAGGCAATAGGAACCAAGGATTCAGCAAGCACCTTCTCAGCAAGACCACTGCCGATAACAAAAACCTAGCGTTTTCAGCCACAAGAAACCAGCATTTTTCAGCAATGCAAATCAACCAACGTTTTGCAATTGCAGATCTCCTGGCAACAACAGACCAAGTAGAAGCCATAGCATTTTTGTAGCAGATTCCACAGCATGACAACAAATCAGACCTAGCGTTAGCAGATTTCCACCACAAGCACAGAATTCAGCCTAGCGGTTTCGGATAAGCAAGACCAACCAGCGTTTTTGCAGATCTTCGCGAGAAACCAAAAAGTAGACGAGTGTTTTCAGTTTTCAGCAGTCAGATCCCGCAGTAGACCCCCGAACCTCACAGATCTCACCTTCCCGCAGCAGATCCTCACCGCACGGTCAGATCCATCGAAGTTTGCAGTTTCAGCCCAGAAAACACAGATTTCAGCATCTGCGTTTTCAGCGCGTCGGCGTCGCATCGTCATCATTGACATCGTCACCGACATAGAATCAAAATTCAGCAGATAAAGATTTACAGACTTCAGCCCTTAGCATTTTCAGATTTCAGCCCGTCTCATCGTCATCGACATCGTCGGAAAGTCCAAGCATTGTAGAGATTTGAGCAATCAATAGTAGACCGCTCTCGCCATAGAGAGTGGGGCCTTCGGAGTTTGACAGCATTTTTGGTGTCGTATTCTTCTCTCTCTATCTCTCAGTCTCATGCACCTTCATTCACAGTGTTTGCCACTTTGTTTGTGATCATTTGCACTCTCTCACTAAAGGAACGGAAAGCTCTTTGGACTTGAGAACACTCCAATCAAGTATGATGCTTTGACAGAAGCGCAGATGTCTCAAAAGCTACCTCTTTCATTCAACACCTTGAAGTTACCTTCGCCGACGGCAATTTCTCAAAAGAGTCAAAGATAAGGCCTGTGATCAGGCACCTCAAGGGGACTATTGAGGTGCCTGATCAAATACTTGGTGGTATACCAAAGCTCTACAAGGAACTCGAGAAAAGACCTAGGTTCAATTCAAGGCTGAGTTTTCCAAGAAAAATTTTCCTCTACACTCTGAGGAAGGCATCAAAGAAGATTAGGATCGGTTTTTCCCAAAAGGAGTACGAGCGAGCCACGGATTACGTGAACAAGTATCGGTTCACTCTTTCCAAGGTGGCTCCACTCTTGAACCTCTAACACAAACTCCTGACGTGTCAAGCCACTGAAGACCCGAGCCAACCTACAGACCCCGACCGAGGCGCCTAAACCCTAGAATCAGAAGAAGAAGCAGAAGTTCTCATCAACTTATAGATCCTCGCCGAAGGGCCAATTAATTGAAGTACTACTAACTTATGGGACCCCCCCCCCCCACCCTTTGATGGGGCCTAAATAAAGCAGATCCACACATACAAATACTTTGTGTATCCAACTGATGACGTGGAAGTATTGTATAGACATCTCGAATTTTGGTGCTGACATGTTGTCATGGCAAACTATATGGACAATTCCGCAATTCACATTGATGACATGGCAGTTGTACGGATTTCCATGAAACGCGTTGGCAGCTTTGGGCAACACCTTTCGAGACCAAATGCTTTTAGAACTAGAAGCTTTTCGTGTAACTGCTTTTCATGGCCGAAGGCCTTTTAAATATGTACCATGGACTGGCAAGCTCCCACATGGAGGTGCAGAAGGAGTACCAGAGTTGTACTCAGTTCAAGCAATGTAAAGAAAAACCGAAAGGGGCGTCTAGATTTGTGGCCAGTGCTCTCTTGGGGTGAAACTCCGCCACTCCACGTCTTGTGCGTCGTGCATCTCTTTTGATTCAATGTTATTTGAAGTGCTTAAAGTTGTTCGGTTTGTTCTTTGCCTACGGCACGTGGAGCCTATCACAAGGCGGGCACCACGTGCCAATAGAAAAGAACAGACTTTTAGCACTTCAATAACAACTGAACTGAAAGAGAGAGAGAGACGACACGCGACACAGAGTGGCAGAATTCCACCCCAGAGAGTATTGGCCCCAAACCTTGGCGTCCCTTTCGGTATTTCTTTATATTGCATCATCAAAGTACAAGCCGGTACTCCAGACTCTACACCTTCTCTAGGAAGCATGCCAGAGAATGAGCCCTAACCTCATATTTAAGGCCCTTGGCCTAAAAAGCAATTACAGTGAAAAGCCTTCAAAACTCAAAAGCTCCTGGTCCAAAAAGCAATGCCAAAAGCTACCAGCTTTTCGTAAAACGCGCTGGTGTCCGTACAACAGGCTACGTGTCAACCAACGCAAAACGCAAAAATCTCCCAGCTGCCCTTAGGGTTAGGATTAGGGTTTTTAGAATTAGGGTTTGTAAGTTTTAGGGTTAGGATTTCTAAAATTAGGGTTTACAGGTTTTAGGGTTAGGGTTTCTAAAACTAAGGTTTCGAGCATAATTAGAGTTTTTGATTTTAGGATTAGGGTTTTGAGTAGAATTTAGGGTTTAGGCCCCTCGGCGACATCTGTAAGTTGGCTCCATTCTTTAGGCTTTGACACGTCAACAGTTTATTATAGAGCCCTCTCGTTCTTGGTGATTTACTCCCGGATGGAGTAGTGAGAAATGTTGTTTTGGTATTGTTTGAACCTCAGAACGACGCAGACAGGATATTTGGGGAGTGCTTCGTTGTATGCTTGAAAACCTCAAGATGACGAAAAATACATGTCTACGGAGCGTTCCTCTTAGCTCATGGCCCAAATCTTTTTAGGTTATTTACGGGGGAAGTGACGAGGTAGTCGTTGAGTAGCTTCATATTGCAGACCATTTGTCTCAAGAGAGTGCTTAGCGGCGATGTTTGTTGTGTCTTGTAACATGCATATGTGAGCATTTGTGTTGCATTGTGATGAGCCAACCATTGGAAATTCTTAATTGGATGAGATTGTCTCGGCATGTAATTTAGTGCACCGGGACTTTATCACCGCAGTCTAGGTGTGATCGCTAATTTTGATGCACTAGAATATCAAGGCCTCCGAATTGGAATGAGAAAACTGATTGTTCCTAGGAATGTCCCTCGGAAGTTTTTTGAGCTGACTTGAGTTGTTTTGCAAGATATACAGTAATTGCGCAAAATTACCCTTCTTTCAAACAGTTCTTTCAAGAAGGGAAAATGTCACAAACTATTGACGTGTCAAGCCACTAAAGACTCAAGCCAACCTGTAGACCCCGATCGAGGGGTCTAAACCCAAGAAGCAGTTCTCATTAACTTATAGATCCTCACCGAGTGGGCCAAATAATTAAAGTGATACCAACTTATGGGACCCCGTCCGATGGGGCCTAAACAAAGCAGACCCACACATACAAATACTTTGCGTATCCAACTAATGATGTGGCACTCCTATACAAACAACCTAATTTTTTTCGCTGACATGCTGACGTAGCAGACTATACGGACAATTCTACATTTTACGCTAATGACATGGCAACTGTACAGATTTTCGTGAAACGTGCTGCAACTTTGGGCGTCAACTTTTGAGGCCATATGCTTTTAGAGCTTGAAGCTTTTCATGTAGCTATTTTTCATGGCCAAGGGCCTTTAAATATGTGCCATGGACTCGTTCTTCGGCATGCTCCCTCATGGAGGTGCAAGGATGGAGTACCGACATTGTACTGAGTTTAAGCAATATAAGAAATACCCAAAGGGGCGCTGGGGCCAGTGCTCTCTTGGGGTGGAACTCCGCCACTCTGCGTCTCGTGCATCTCTTTCAGTTCAGTCTTATTTGAAGCGCTAAAAGTTGTTCAGTCTGTTCTTTGCCGTTGGCATGTGGTGCCCTCCAGTTACACTCTGGTGACGAAAAGAAAAAGTTAGACGACGGACTTTGCAATGGACAGTGGAATCAGCAATGCAAGCTCAAAGTGTACACTTCCGTGTACAAAGAATGTAATCCCTATAGTGAGATGAAAACCATTGAACAAAGGAAACACTAAATTTTTGTTGCCCCTCCTCGAAGGATGCGTTGTTATACGAAGAAAGTTTTGGAGTGAAAGAATTCTATTTCACTCTTGAGTAAGACCCTCAACTTTAAGTGAGGGCAAGTCTTTGATCAAAGATACATCTATAAAGAGATCATAAAGTGTGTTTTGTTTATTTGCTCTTTCGCAAGAGGTATGGATGTGTGTAACCAGAACCGTTTACTCTTGAGTGTTTCTGAGAGTCGAGTCGAGTTGGACATTGTTTATGTGATCAACTCCTTTAATTAACCATCCCCCATAAAGAGAGTGTTGAGCATATCTTCCCGTAACGTAAGCTCAACACTCTCTTTATGCGGGCAGGAGCTAGAGAAGGTTGCAACCTGTGCTTGAGAAATTCCAAGATCTTAATTCCAGTTCACTCGACGAGGGGGATCATCACGTTGAGCATTTTCAGTTCAAGGAAACCTCCCGAGTTTATCAAAGCTCTGACACAGTATATATACACTTTTAGGTACACAGGTGACAAGTTAGTGTTGTGGCACCACCAAATTCCGACCAATGGAATAAATCCAGACCAAGGGGCCTAAAGCCTAGAAGAAGAAGAAGAAGAAGAAGAAGAAGAAGAAGAAGAAGAAGAAGAAGAAATCCCGACTTAGGAAGTCCTGGCCAATTGCACAAATTATAAATGGGTTAGGATTAATAATCGAATTAGGATTAATAATCCTAACCCCCAACAACTTACAAGAGCTAGTCGAGGGGCTTGAACCATAAATAAAGCAAATGCTTTTAGACTTAAAGCTTTTCATGTATCCCTTTTGATTTTGGCCAAGGGCCTTTAAATATGTAACTAGGTCTCTCTCTGGCATATTATTCTACCATAGGGAGATGCAAAGGAGAGCCCCCAAGCTTGTACTTTTGCGAGATAATAACAAAGAAAGTGTCACAAAGTGATGACATGGCTACCGACAGCAGAATCCCTAAAAATCTTGCAAACCCTAATTTCTACCAAAAACCCTAATTTCTGGGAACCCTAACCCTAACTGCTGGCTGAAACCCTAAGTGGCTGGAAACCCTAATTTTTGGCGCCATTGCCGCGTGGCAAGTGTAGGGCTTTTTCTAGAATTTACGGAAGCTGGGGAAAAGCATTCAACGACGCAATTTTTGCTGGCTTTTTGCTACGCAAGGGAAAATTGAGAGAGAAAAAAAAAAAGAATTTGCTTTATTTACTTGCTCTCATTGAGAGAGAGAGGGAGAGAGAGAGAGAGAGAGAGAGAGAGAGAGAGAGAGAGAGAAAGAAACTGCTTTTGATGTTAAGCTTTTGGGGCTCTGCTTTTGGGCATCCCTTGTAATCTTTTTATACGCAGTGAGGGCCTCACTTCTCAGAGCATCTCGACGCAGAGTCTGAGAGTGAAACCCTAACCGCTCTTTGTATTTTGACAATTGATTTAATACATAAAGAAATACAAAAAGGGGCACCAGTCTTTGGGGCCAATATCTCTAGGCTCGAAACTCCACCAGGCCAGTGCAAATCTATTGTGATCTGTGAATTGTTTTAAAGTGGTTATTTGATGCTGTCGTGATTGATTCTTGACTTGGAGTGTCCAAGTCTCTTACAGTGGTATCAGAGCACAGCCGAGTTCTCTTCTACGGGAAATCCGATCCCCAATTTTTTTTTCTGCGGCACCTATGGCTTCAGGCAAGGATCAGTCAACTACCTCTGCATCTGGAGATGCGGGCAGGGATCACAACGAAGATTCCGGTAGAGAGTATGGCCTGCCTCGACCTACTCAGGCGAAGCAAAGAGAGATGAAGCGTCGTCAATTGATCGACGATGCAACAAAGATGATGCTCAATTTTGCGAAGGATCCGAAATTGGTAAAATATATGAGCGAGACTTCTTTTCAGGAAGTGCATGCGCAGTGGCAGAAAACTACTACACCACCCTGAAACCCGCTCTCAAGAAACCTTCTGATCACAAACAGTATTCAGAGAAGGAATTACAAGAGGTGGTTGATGCACGCATTGCTCAGCTTTTTGACGCGCAAAAGAAAGCCAAAAAGCACGGCAAAAAGCAGAAGAAAAGCACTGACTTCCCGGGATATTTGGGTCGTCAGTCGACTTTTGACAAGGCAAAGAAACAGAAGAAGCATGTTCAATTTGAAGGAGTACCCAGTTCTTCTTCTTCTTTTGATAGTTCTTCTAGCTCTTCAGATTCGAGCGAAGAAGACAGAAAAGGTAAAAAGCGAAGCAAGAAACAAAGCTTCGGAAAGGGCAAGAAAAAGGCAAAGAAGGCTAAATCTCGCCCAGAGACTGACATTTCTACTGAGGACTTGTCTACAGACACCTCAGATTCTGATGACGGAAACTTTTATGCGAACAAGAAGAATTTTTACAAAGCCAACCAGTATGACTTTCTCGAAGATAAAAGCAAGAAAGTCCGAGAGTTTAAGGAAGGTGGCCACTCGATCAAGTTTGATACTTTTTCAGGTTACTCAAATGCTTCGAAGGCTTTGTCTTTTATACAGCAGTTTGACATCGCTTTCGCGGGAGGACGCTATTCAGAGCACTCCAAGATTCGAAGAGCTGCCTCTTACTCTAAGGGGAATGCTCGTACTTGGTGGTCCACGCTTCTTTTAAACAAGACTGTGCAAGTTAAATGGCTAAAATTTAAAAAGCTTTTTATTTCTTCTTGGTTGACACAAGAATATGAACGAGATATACGAGCTCCTTGGAACCATCTTCGGATGACCAGGAAAGATACAATCAATGCTTACTGTGAAAGATTCTGGAGCTCTTTTCTACCCGCCCATTCATTCAAGAAGATCTCATTCAGAGAACAGATTGAGCGGTTCACCTTAGGTCTAACTACAGAGATCCGAGATCACTGCTTGGAGCAGAAGTCAGCTTCTATTCAGGAGTTGATGAGTCATGCGAAGCGGGGCTTTGCCATTCACTCTGGCGGTCTGACTTACCCCACAGATGAGAACATGACACAACAAGCCGAACAGACTTCTGGGAATGAAAGTAGAAAGAAAAAGAGCAACCCAGAGAAAAAGGATGCACGACCCAAGCTTACTCCTCAGGAGCGAGCTCAATTCATCAAGGAGGGGAAGTGCTTTGGATGCAGGGAACATGGACACATCTCTGCAGAGTGCCCTAAAAAGGCACAGAAAGAACAAAATGATAAGGACGACAACAAGCCTAAGAGTTTGAGAGCAACTGAGAAACGAGGACGAAAAGGCAAGATGAAAACAGGACTAGTTCCAGATTGTGTGGGTACTGATCCCAACACCATGGACGAGAGTACAAAACTTTGTCGGGCTTGGGGCAAAGTGAAAGATCAAGAGGCCCTGATTTTCTTTGATGGAGGAGCCAAGGCCAACTTCATTTCACCAGAATTGGCGGCGCCGCTCGAGATTACTCCCAATCGGATGGGACCACTTGCGCAAGCAGCTCTAGCGACACCCGACAGGGACGTAGCCATTACACCTGTCATTGGAAAACTTCGGTTGCATTGTCAGGGGTATTTGGGGCATGAGGACTTCTTCATAATGCCTTTGGAGGGTTGTGATGTTCTCTTAGGGATTCCTTGGTACCACAAGAACAACGCCATCGTTGACTATCGTACAAGAAAAGTGACTTTGACTACAAAAAAGGGTAGAACAATTGTACTTGATAAGGGCGAGTCTATCCCTATTGTATCGGCTTCGACCATTTCAAAATTAATGAAATCCAGTCTGTTTGTTTACTCGATCTTTATGAAAGAATTGAGCGATAAGGATAGGACAAATATGTATAAACTTGCTAAAGAACCCCAAGAATTTCTCCACTCACACCGATTGCTTCTCAGAGGGCCTACTAGGAGAGTTACCACCTGCTTGTCCTGAAGATCATACCATTGATTTGATACCTGGAAGCACACGACCGAACCGGCCACCTTATCGTGTAAGCCGAGCACAGAATGAAGAGATTATGAACCAAGTGAAAGACCTCTTGGAAAAGGGTCTTGTCCAACCTAGTACTTCACCGTATTGCTCTCTAGTGTTGTTGGTTTTAAAGAAAGACGGACCTTGGAGGATGTGCATCGATTATAGAGCTGTCAACAAAATCGCCATCAAGAATAGATTTCCGATTCCTAGGATCGATGATATACTCGACGGGTTACAGGGATTCTCGTGCTTTAGCAGGATTGATTTGAAGAGTGGATATCATCAGATCCGAATCGCGCCAGGAGACGTCTACAAGACAGCCTTTCGGGCGACTTTTGGGTTATTTGAGTTTTTGGTGATACCTTTTGGCTTAACCAATGCTCCTACGACATTTAACCGGATGATGGACAGGTTTTTTCGAGAGTACAGGCTATTTGTTGGCACTTTCTTTGACGACATCATTGTTTTCTCCAAGAATGAGGCAAAACACAGAGATCATCTACTTCAGGTCTTTCAGGCATTACGAGATCACAAGTTAGTGATTAATGCAAAGAAAAGTGAATTTTTCCTACCAGAGATACACTTTTTAGGACACATTGTCTCAGCAACTGGAGTGCAAATGGACCCAGCGAAGATAGAGACTATACGTGATTGGCCCGATTTGAAGAATGTCCATGAAGTTCGAAGCTTCTTGGGACTGTGTTCGTACTACAGGCAGTTCATACGAAAGTTTACAGAGGTTGCTTCCCCTTTGCATATCTTGACACAGAAAGGAGTCCCTTTCTAGTGGGGATCCACAGAGGTGACTGTCTTTCAAACATTGAAAGAGAAATTGACTACGGGACTAGTTTTGACTTTGCCGGACTTGCAAAAGTCATTTGAAGTATATTGTGATGCTTGTGGTCGTAGTCTGGGTGCGGTCTTGATGCAAGAAGGCCAAGTCATTGCTTACGAGAGCCGATTGTTTTCTAGGCCGGAGATGACAACACAGATATATGAGAAAGAGCTTCTGGCAGTTATCCATGCTCTTACTCAATGGCGGCATTACCTACTCGAAGCGGATTTTACTGTCTTTACAGACCATCAAAGTTTGCGCTCCTTCTTGTCACAAAAACAGCTCTCGCAAAAGCAGATGCAGTGGGGGAACATCTTGTCACAGTTTCACTTCCAGATTGTCCATATGCAGGGACAGAAGAATGTGGTGGTAGATGCTTTGTCTTAGAAGCCGTTGGTTCTAGCTATTTCCGCGATACATCATAGGAGCTTCGAGGATATGGTCGATCAGTATGCCACAGATATAGTTTTTTCAGATATTTTCACACGGATACGGGATGGGGAGATAGTAGCTGGATACTCCCTTCAGGAAGGCTATTTGATGAGAAAGACTATGTTGTGCGTTACACAGCCGTTGAAAAGGTTATGACTGAATGCCACTGTCCACCTTTTACGGGTCACCGCGGCATTGCTACCACCATGAAGGAGGTAGAGAGAAGTACTTCTTTTGGCCGAGACTCAAAAAGGATGTGGAAGAGTTTGTGCGCAGTTGCCTAGTATGCCAAAAGGTCAAGTTTGACAGGCATAAGGCACAGGGATTGTTACAGCCTTTACCCATACCCACCCACCCCTAGGAAAGTATTGCAGTGGATTTCATTTTTGATCGCCCGAGAACACAAAGTGGTCACGATGGTATCTGGACTGTTATTGACAGATTTAGCAAACATGCTCATTTCATTCCAATGAAGAAAACAGTCAAGCCGGATCACTTAGCAAGCCTTTTTGTGGCCCAGATCTTCAGATTACATGGCATGCCTGAGACGATTGTCTCCGATAGAGACCCCAGATTTACGAGTTTGTTTTGGAAGGCAATGTGGGAGAACATCGACACGCGGTTGCAATTCTCGTCATCGTTCCACCCGCAGACTGATGGGCAATTTGAGATTGCAAATTCACTGATCTCTGATTGAAGTCTTATATCTCTGATCAAAAAACTCAATGGAAAAAGTACTTACCTTTGGTGGAATTTGCCTACAATAACACGATACACTCTTCGACGAAGAAGGCGCCATTTGAGATTGTTGAAGGTGTTGCGAAGGCTCCACCCTTCCTAAGCACGAAAGATAAGATCTTTAAAGCGGATGAATATACGCGAGATTTGGATACGGCTTTTGCCAAGGTTCGTGAGACTTTGTAGAAGTTTCAAGAACGACTTGAAAAGGCAGCGGAAATAGGGGTTAGTCAATCGGACATTGATGAGGTCCCGATTGGATCTAGATGCGATTGCTAGCTACATTGCCGATAAATCATGGTCTAAGATCCGAATGAATGTTGAATGTCATGTGATGTCCTGTGATGTCTATTGAGACTATCGATGTGGTACATGTGCTAGATATGTGTTCCTAGTACGTAGGTACTAACAGTCAGTATCTGCTAAGATGGTTTATAGCTTCTGTCGGTTTTGCAGGCATAATCGCGGTCGATTACAATGCTTTCAAGAGGGGGATATGTCACAAAGTGATGACGTGGCTACCGAAAACAAAAACCCTAATTTCTACCAAAAACCCTAAAATTCTTGCAAACCCTAATTTTGCCAAAAACCCTAATTTTTGGAAACCCTAACCCTAATTGCTGGTTGAAACCCTAAGTGGCTGGAAACCCTAATTTTTGACGCCAGTGCCACGTGGTAGCAGTGTACGGCTTTTTCCGAAATTTACGGAAGCTAGGGAAAAGCATTGAGCGACGCAATTTTTGCTTGCTTTTTACTACGCAAGGGAAAATTGAGAGAGAGGAAGAATTTGCTTTATTTACTTGCTCTCATTGAGAGAGAGAGAGAGAGAGAGAGAGAGAGAAACTGCTTTTGATGTTAAGCTTTTGGGGCTCTGCTTTTGGGCATCCCTTGTCATCTTTTTATACGCGGTGAGGGCCTCACTTCTCAGAGCATCTGGACGCAGAGTCTGAGAGTGAAACCCTAACCGCTCTTTGTAATTTGACAATTGATTTAATACATAAAGAAATACCGAAAGGGGTGCCAGTCTTTGGGGCCAATATCTCTAGGCACGGAACTCCGCCAGGCCAATGCAAATCTATTGTGATCTGTGAATTGTTTTGAAGTGGTTATTTGGTGCTGTCGCAATTGATTCTTGACTTGGAGTGTCCAAGTCTGTTACAGAAATACCTAAAGGGACACGAGTCTTTGGGGTTAGTGCCGTCCAGGGGTGGAACTCCGCCACTCCGTGTTGCGTGGATGGCTATAATTTTATCTGCCCAGGATTTTACAAGCCGTCATTGATGCTTGCAAGGAGAAAATACTTGATGACTTTTGACCAATTTTGGCACGACGACAGACTCTATTTGCCAAAGGAAGGCATCATCACACTACATAAATACTCTATAATTTGAACATGCCCAATGCGGGAGGACACGAGGTTTAATATCTTTAGGACTATCCGCGCAAGATGTCACAAACCGGTGACATGGCGTGGCCATGTGGACATCAGAAAACACACACTTTCTCTCTGGTAGCCAGTCCCGCACAACACAGGTGCAAAGCTAACGTGGCAGAAGCATATGGACCCCCGCATTTCTTGGTGCAATTCACGACGCAAAAAGCGCTAGATTGGCTGTATTAAAGGTTACGCTAAATTTTTGGCAGCTTTTGGCTACGCAAGCTTTACGCAAAGCATAAGAGAGAGAGAACTTTTGATAAAGATAAAGCTTTAATGCTTTTAAAAACTTGGAAGCTTTTGGGGCTCTGCTTTTAGCATCCCTTGTAAACCTTTATAAGCGTGGGCAGGGCTCCCACTCTGCAGAGCATATGGACGCAGAGTCTTAGAGTGAGACCCTCCCACTCCCTTGTACAGATTTAATACAAAAAGAAATACCGAAAGGGGCGCCAGTCTGTGGAGCCAATACCTCTAGGCACGGAACTCCGCTAGGCCGTGTCGAATCAATTGTGAACTGTAAGCTGTTTTGAAGTGAATCTCTGCTGTGTTGCGGTAGAATCTTGACTTGGAGTGTCCAAGTTTGTTACACAAGATTCTGCACAAGCAGGGATACCTAGATCAATTTCTAGGAAGATTATTCTTCTAGAGGCTGAGAAGGCAGAACTAAGTCAGCAGCTTCTCAAATAAGGAAACTTCCAATATGTTGGAAAGACGTGACGAGTTGCCTACGTGACTCTAAGAGTGCTTCAAGTCTATTACAATTATTCACCATCTAACAAATGGTACTAACCAGTTTAAAGGATCACTTGTACCTTTTGTTATATTCATATAGAAAAAGTTAAAACACAATTTTGTACCACAACTCCAAACATACACCTGGTTAATGACCAATTCAACTTTTCTCTATCCTTCGGCATATTCTTCCATGGCAATAGCCATAACATATGGAACTATAATATGCAAATAGTAACCCATCGCACTATTTGCTGACTGAGCATCTACCACAAATTTAATAACTTACATCAATGCCAAGCATCTCACTGTTCGACCATTGACTTATTACAAAACTCTATTGCATAGGAAGAAATTCCAAGAATGGGACAATATATGGGGCATCTCCCTACCCGTACACTTCAAATATCCTAACCGAGCAGTCTGTCACCATAAAATCTCAAAACGTAAGTTTCTTCTATGACAACTCTGAAGTGAGTAAAAAGGTTCGCCCATACTAGTTCTGCTTATCAAGCTCTAGGAGTAGAATGAAGCAAGCTAAGATTGTCCACTGTCTATAGGAGCCTCAGTGCAATGCTATAAGCAAGGACTCTAGAGAAAAATCACCAGACCATTTGAAAATCAGTAGGCCATGGCTAAACATTCCACACCATCAAGCATCAATAGAAAACTACGTACTTCAAATTCTTCTCTCTAAACTGCCTCTGTCTCAAAAAACTGAAAGCATGCACTACTGAGACACTCCCAGGACAGAACTGCATTGCCAAACGCCTCTCACTGACCTTTCAGATATTAAAAAGGACTTACCTCAGCAGCACTGATTTTATCAGGTCGAGACACATAGTCTTCAAGATCCACCTCATCACCAAGGTTCATTTTCGCGGTACAAACCTATACAAACAGGGTGAAAATCAACACAATAACATCGACCTAACCACTTAGATATGCAAATACTGGCACTCAATCAGACCTGAAACACTAGCCGTTTCTGCCTTCTATCTGGCAAGGGAAACTCTATCTTTCTATCCAATCTTCCTGGTCGGAGGAGGGCTGGATCTAATGTGTCTGCACGATTTGTTGCCATAATTACCTTCACATTCACAGTTTGATCAAAACCATCCATCTGCAACCAAAAGTTAAGTATTATCAGGCTCATGATGCAAGATTTACAAACTATTGCAAGGTTAATGTGTTTCAACTCATTGCTCCCACAAAAACTGTTAAGTAAACAAGAAACCTGCCTACCTGATTCAACAACTCCATCAAGATACGTTGGACTTCCCTGTCAGCACCTGTCTGAGCATCGAAACGTGCTGTGGCAATGGCATCGATTTCATCTATGAAAATAATAGCTGGAGCATTTTCCTTTGCCAAGCGAAACACGTCTCGCACCATTCGAGGGCCCTAAGCAGGGGGCATTCCCAATATTATTAATGAAAGGGGCAAATAACGAACGAAAACACATGATCAAGACACACATACTAAACTGTAGTTCAAAGACGTCAGAAAAAACAAACAGAACCAGTAAACACGCGTGTGAGTTTTATTTTCTTTCTTGGGGGAAAACGGGGGGAAAGAGGGGGGCAGGGGCGGGGGGGGGGGTGGGGGTGGGTGGGTTGGGTGCGTTTTTTTTTTTTTTTTTTTTTTGGGGTGGGGGGGGGGGGTTACTTTGGAATCAAAATACCAAAACGTGTATTAATATGGCATCTGAAGAATAATAATATTTCATATAGATAATCCGGAGTAACGTATAATATGCTTAGTATCTTCATGTAAATTATAATTTGCAGATTGCAAGAAAATTTGGTGGAACGTGATTTCTCAAGTGAAAAATGCAAATTTGAGAGAATGTGTTACCTCCCCCAAGTATTTCTGCACAAATTCAGAACCAACAACACGAATGAAGGCAGCTGTCGTGTGATGAGCAACAGCTTTAGCAAGCATGGTTTTCCCTGTTCCTGGTGGACCATACAAAAGTACTCCTCTTGGAGGATCTATACCAATCTGTTTGTACAACTCATGATGTGTCAAAGGAAGCTCAACAGCTTCACGAATCTCTTGCTTTTGGATGTCACATCCTCCAATGTCCTGTACCACAATGAAAAAAGCACAGGTCAGTATTAAGAAACTGTGAGAACCATTGAAAGAATACTTTGTGAATTTGAGCCGAAGTTCGAACACATAAAGCAATATAACACTTAATAGTAAATTCTACACAATGAGCAACTATTAGTCGCAATATAACCTATAAGGCACGCACTGATTTCAATTGCTATCAACTCGATCAAAAACACAATCGTGAAGCCAAACAGAAAATCCACTAAATGACCTAAAATCAGCAGAAAATATCGAGGTGTGACAATACAAGCACAGACTGTGATGCTTATTGGGAAAATCTGAAACAAGTAAATCATCCACGAGACAATATAGACTGATGCTTCTTTAGCATTCAAATGGAAATCTGAAAAAAGTGAATCATCCACAAGACAATATAGCCATTAGCTCCATGACTCATCAACTCCATGACTGAACTCTATGACATCACCCTCGGTGGAAAGACTGAGCTACTGAAGTGTCAAGGAACTCATATACATATACATCAACAACGGTCTTCCTGAGTGGCTAGAGCACTACCATGGCTGTTACTGCGCACAAAAATGATCTTCAAGAAACAACATGCAGGAAGGACCTGCTTTCATTACGAGAGACTTACATTGTACATAACATCTGGCTTCTCAGACTGGGAAAGGAGAGAGATGCTGGAGTCGGCCTCAGGGGGGAGCACATCGACAAGGGCATTGGAGTGGCGGTGGAGAGCCACAGAAGCAGAAGGCTTCAGCAACTCACGATCAATGGTGCTAAGGATGCGCACATAATAATTGGACCCCGTCGTTGAGCCTACAATGCCGTTGTTCTGATCCACCATCTCCATGAACTGTCCAATTACAAGAGGCACGGATTGTATGCGCTTCACCTCTTGCTGTGCTCTCAAGAGCTCCCTCTTGAGATTCTTCTGTTCCTCCTTCACGTATTCCTCCTGTATATCGAGGAATTCGAGCTGCCGTTCGAGGGTCTTGAGGCGGGTATAGAGATCGCCCTCCTCTATGTCTGCTAAGGAGGGGGAAGTGGGGACGATGGAAGACAGCAGATGGGGGTGTAGATGGGGTAGCGGCGAGGGAGATTCGATCGCCATCGCTACTGCACTCATCGTGGCGGGTTTCGAAACGAATGGTACCTTTGCTTGCTGTGCGCGTTAGAGAAGGCACCGGACTATGATATTTAGTCGAGTCTAGACAAGATTTTGCAAATGTAGAGACGCAAGGGATAAAAACCCTAGCTTTCTTCCGCTAGCGGTAGGGTTAGCTATGGCGTAAGTAGCCGCTAACAAGCAGACTTAGCAGGGCGTAAATCATGTCACTTCCTCACCCATCGACTATCCAGCTAATCCGCTTCCCCATCGCAATCTAGTCATGGCTAACACACCCCAAGCAAACATTCAGCTCAAGGCATCACTATTCCAAGAGGTGCTATCGGCTAAACCACAAGGGCTTGCGCAGAAACTCAGAGCTTCGGTTCCAGCTATCGGAGATGGAGTCCCCCTCAACGCCACTTCTGTTAGGAAATAAGACGTAGCTAAATAGATAATTGAGTAGATTAGTTAATGGAGAGAAACAAATTTACATAGACAAGATTATAGAGTAGAGAGAGAGAGAGAGTACATACGATATACGTGGTTCACTCAATGTGGATTACGTCCACGGGAAAGTAGCCACTCAATGGCTTCAGTACTTCAAAACAAAAAGTAGTTTACAAAGGGATTATATCCTTAATGGAGCTCCCGTCTTGCTTCACTCTCACCACCTCACACTCACCTTGTTGCATCAACTTCACACACTATGAAATGTGTGTAGAACTGGCCTCCTTTTATAGGCCAAAAGGGATGCCCTCTCTTATGAGAAGCAGCCATGTATAGCCGCCCTTGTGCGAATAAGTCCAAATCGGACCCTCCAATCCGTCCATGTGTGGCCGCCCTTGTGTAAACAAATCCGCTTTTAAATTCGGCCACCGGTCATTGAATTTGGCCACCAGCCCCACCGGCCATTGACTTTCGACCATCGGCCACCAGCCATTGACTATCGGCCACCGGCCAACCGACGGTTGTTTTTCGATCACTTTTCAGTCGCTGTTCGGCCATAATATTTCGACAAAATAGAATATTTCGACGAGGGGGAAAAAAAAGTATCGGGGGCTTCCGCCCCCAAGGCCCCTAAAGTTGCCCCTGATTTTTGGCAGCGAAAATTTTGGTTTCCGACGAGTGATTTTCTTTTACGCACGATGACTTCTCCTCATACTGGGGGCTTTACAAATGTGCGCTTTTACCACAGAAAATTATAAGGGTAAATCAAACTCCATACTTAACAATCTCCCACTTGGAGACTGATCTCCAAATTAAACCCGTGACTGCTTTCCATCTTGGCTTCTTATCTTTGAATGCCGATTGAAGATGAGCAAAAGCTCAACTTCTCCTTGTTGACCACCTTTGTAAACATGTCTGTAGGATTTTCACTTGTATGTACCTTTCTTAGCTTTAGCTGTCCCTCTTCCAAAAGAGTGCGTATGAAGTGATATCTCACCTCAATGTGCTTTGTTCTTGAACGAAAGGTTGAGTTCTTCGCAAGATGGATAGCGCTTTGGCTATCACTGTACCAGACACAATTGTCTTGTTTGAATCCAAGCTCTTTCTAAGAATCTGTGAAGCCATAGAATTTCTTTGCTTGCCTCCGTCATTGCTACATACTCTGCTTCCGTGGTAGAAAGTGAAACCACTTTCTGCAGCTTTGAAGCCCAGCTTACTGCTGTGCCTCCAACCGTGAACACATAGCCAATAGTGCTCCTTCGAGTATCTTTGTCACTTGCCATATCTGCATCAACATACCTTTCTAGAAAAATATCAGTTCCTCCAAAACACAAAGCATTTGTTGTTGTCCCTTTTAGATACCTAAGTATCCACTTCACAGCTTGCCAATGCTCTTTACCTGGGTTGTCCATGAACCTACTCACAACTCCCACTACATGTGCAATGTCTGGCCTTGTCCAGACCATAGCATACATTAGAGAACCTACTGTTGCAGCATATGGAACTTTAGACATATAGGCTATCTCCTCTTGTGTCTTTGGACACATATCTTTCGTTAGTTTAAAATGACCAGCCAAAGGTGTAGAAACTGTTTTTGCATTTTGCATTGCAAACCTTTCTAGTACTTTCTTGATGTAATCTTCTTGAGATAGCTTTATTGTCTTCTTTGTCCTGTCCCTTGATATTTTCATACCAAGTATCCTCTTTGCAGCACCTAAATCTTTAATTGAAAAAGATTTAGACAGCTCCTCTTTTAGGTCTCATTTGGTTGACGTTGTTGCACATTGTCACCGTTTGCAGTCCTTGAGTCTTCACCGTCCTTAAGCTCCATGTACTCATCACCTGTTTCTTTTGTTTGTTTTCTTTCCAAGTAATCTTTGTACATATTTTGTTCGTTAAAATACATCCCTACTCCTTAAGATTTTACCATCTTCAGGATTCCATAGGCGATACTCAAAGTCACCTTCTCCATATCCAATGAAGAAACACTTTTTAGACTTTGCATCTAGCTTTGATTTTAGACTTCTATCTATGTGCATGAAAGCCTCACACCCAAACACTTTGAGAAATGCAAAATTCACCGGTTTACGTGTCCATGCCTCTTCTGAAACACCCCCATCCAATGCCGTTGAGGGTGACCGATTGATTAAGTACACAGACGTACTTACAGCTTCCGCCCAAAGCTCAAGCGATAGGCCTGCATGTAGCCGCATGCTTCGTGCTCGCTCCATGATTGTCCTGTTTATCCTTTCCGAAATCCCATTTTGTTAAGGTGTCCTTGGGGTTGTCCTTTGCCTCCGAATGCCATTGCTAGCACAAAAGATTTCAAAAGCTTGGTTGCAATATTCGCCTCCATTGTCGGATCTGAGGCATTTAACCTTGGTACCTGTTTCATTCTCCACAAAGGCTTTCCACCTTTTAAATATGGAAAATACATCGGATTTATTCTTCATGACATACACCCATGTTTTTCTAGTCGCATCGTCTATGAATGTTACATAGTACAATGACCCACCAAGTGATGGTGTACTTGCAGGACCCCAAACATCAGAATGAACCAACTCAAGTTTTTTTATTTTTTCTTTCATTTCCTGATTTTTGATATTTTACCCTCTTTTGTTTACCATAAACACAATCTTCACATAACTCTAAGTCCACTTCTTTCAAACCTGGTAGAAGTTTCTTTGTTTGAAGGATTTGCATTCCTTTGGCACTCATATGCCCAAGTCGATAGTGCCACACCGCACTGTCAACTTCTGTAGTTGTTGCACAAGCTGAAGGTTGCGTGCTAACAGTACACAAGTAAAGTGTACCAATTTTTTCTCCCTTGGCAACCACCAAAGATCCCTTTGAGATCTTCCACCTTTTGTTTCCAAATGCAATGTTGTGACCTTCATCATCCAATTGTCCTGTAGAGATCAAATTTTTGCGAAGAGAAGGAACATGCCTAACATCTTTAAGCTTCCATTCATTTCCGTTAGCAGTTTTGACAGAAACTGTACCTTTGTCGACAATCTCACAAACTGCTACAGACAGAAGCGTCGCGAGCCCTGCAATATAGCAAAAACAATATACTACAAGCCATGAAACGAACAAATATGCATACCTCGAATCACACAGCGCATAATCCAAGATGTACACGAACAGGGAGAGACAAAGAGTAAGACAGTGCACGTGTAAGCGCACCTCCTAGAGTGAAGTGCTACGTCGGCACGGCGAGAGATAAGAGAAGAGAAGAGAAGAACAGACACGAGCACTGGGTGCAATCTCCCCCCGTGCAAGAGTGACCATTTCCCTCTTGCACGTATTTCATTTATAGATTTCTTGAATGGTCAAATTGGTTACAAACTGGCCGGCCGGTCATAAATGGCCAAAGCTCATAAAGAGCACTTGAATAATAAAATGTACAATATACATATATATCCATTCACATAGGCCTAGCTCGGTCTAGTCTTTTCCACCTGTCAGCTGCAATAGATCATAAAATATCATTTCTATAACGCAAACTTCATCATCTTCCAAGTATACATACCCAAAATTACCTTTGGTGTAGTCTTGGAAATGTTGCTTGTGTGGTGTCGCATGGAACGAAGCCCTGGAATCTACTATCCAGAAATTAGACACATTGTCTAATGAGAGAATTAGAGCATCTTGCTCTACTTTACCTGCCACATTGGCCTATGATGTTGGCTTGTTGTCTTGAGACTCTGCCTCCTTATTCTTCTTGGACCAGCAATCCTTCTTGACGTGGCCCTTCTTGCCGCAATTCCAACATTCAAGAACTGACTTTGTGCGTGACTTGCTCCGCCTTGAGCGATCACGACCCTTTTGGTTTTTGAACCTTTCCTTAGGCCTTCCTCTTGTTTCCACTGATAGTGCAACACTTGATGGTTCTCATGTGCTTCTCCTTCGTATTTCCTCGCTTAGGAGAACACCCACAACATCATCAAACTTAAGAGTATTTGTGCCAGAAATAGAATTACTTACAGCCATCACAAGGCTGTCCCAACTATCCGGTAGAGATGATAGTATAAGGAGAGCTCGCACTTCGTCATCGAAATTGATTTTCACCGATCGAAGTTGACTTATGTTTGTGTTAAAGTCATTTAGGTGTTCTGACAACTGAACCATTCTCTGTCATCTTTAGATTGAACAAGCGCTTCATAAGAAATACCTTATTGGATGCCGATGGTTTCTCGTAGAAGTCGTCAAGTGACTTCATCAAGTCCTCCGTGGTCTTCATCTCTGAAACATTGAAGGCCACCGTTGACGCCAAGCTTAATCGGATTGTTCCCAGTGCCTTTCGATCAAGGACAATCCATGCTTCATCTGCCATTGTTGCGGGCTTCTTCGCAAGACCGCCTAGTGGCAAATAGAGGTCCTTGTGGTAGAGATAGTTTTCAATCTGCATCTTCCAATGTTGGTAGTTTTTTCCGTTGAACTTCTCAATCTTGAGCTTACCTTCCTCCGCCATAACTCCCACTCAATTCAAGGAATCCTTTCCTTGAGATAATTTAGCTACGAGCAAACCTTGCTCTGATACCAGTTGTTAGGAAATAAGATGTAGCTAAATAGATAATTGAGTAGATTACTTAATGGAGAGAGACAAGTTTACATACACGAGATTATAGAGTAGAGAGAGAGAGAGAGAGAGAGTACACACAATATACGTGGTTCACCCAATGTGGGCTACGTAGCGTCCACGGGAAAGCAGCCACTCAATGGCTTTAGTACTTCAAAACAAGAAGTAGTTTACAAAGGGATTATACCCTTAATGGAGCTCCCGCCTTGCTTCACTCTCACCACCTCACACTCACCTTGTTGCATCAACTTCACACACTATGAAATGTGTGTAGAACTGGCCTCCTTTTATAGGCCAAAAGGACTGCCCTCTCTTATGAGAGGCAGCCATGTGTAGCCGCCCTTGTTCGAATAAGTCCAAATCGGACCCTCCAATCTGCCCATGTGTAGACAAATCCGCTTTTGAATTCGGCCACCAGCCCCACCGGCCATTGACTTTCGACCACTGGCCACCGACCAACCGACGGTTGTTTTCTGACCACTTTCCAGCCAACCGACCGGCCATAATATTCCGACAAAAAGGAATATTTCGACGAGGGGAAAAAAAGTCTCGGGGGCTTCTGCCCCAGAGGCCACTAAAGTTGCCCCTGATTTTTGGCCGTGAAAATTTTGGTTTCCGGCGAGTGATTTTCCTTTACGCACGATGGCTTCTCCTCATACTGGGGGCCTTACAAATGTGCGCTTTTACCACAGAAAATTACAAGGGTAAATCAGACTCCATACTTAACAAGTCCATCCCCAAGCAACTGCAGAAATAGATAGCGAGGCTCATCGGCAATGCCCCCACAACCAGCAGAATCTACTACCCGAAGATCTTCTCGGGCGAGAAGGCCCTGGTGTTGCTGGAGGAGGCGCTTCATCAACTCAGCGAGGTAAGCCCTACATAACCTTACCTGCTTCTCAGATTCAAAAGAAACAGAAGGACCTTGAGGAGAGAGCCTTAATAGGTTTGTTAGTCGGACCAAGACCTCTTGTAGACATTCTTAGGAATTGGATCCGAACACAATGGTGTCCGTTGTCTGCAGAAGTGGAAACTATCAGGCTCTTCCTAAGGGGCACTGTCTATTTGTGTTTAATCATGCAGAAATGGCCCTTTTCTGTACTCAATCACTTCATTAGGTCATCCCCCCTCAGTCTGTTTCCTTGGCATAAAGATTTCAATCCTGAACGATCAACAGTGGTTAACTATCTAGTATGGGGGGAATTCCCAAATCTACCTATCAACTATCGGGGGATCTTTGGGGAAACTTCTCAAGGGAAGACAGAAGACCAACTATGTACCGTCTTGGCATCCGCACATCTTAATAGAAATGGACATTTCAGTTGACCTCCCCACGGCTATAGACATCCACACAAATGACGGGAAGTTATTTGAACAGGAGATTACTTATAAATATCTTCCTAATGCTTGTTTTCATTGCGGAATAAATCTCATTACGTAAAAATTTGTGTGATCGAGTTCCCCACTGCCCCTCAGCCTAACCCAATAGGGAAAAAAGACCGAGGTCGGGATGAAAATTCGAACAAGTTCACCACGATGTCTCACGCTAGAGGAAAAAATGTGTCACACAATCCAAAGAAGAACAAGGAAAAACCTGGCAACCAAACAGATGTTCAATTATGGCCCCACTAACTGGTTCTGATGACAATGATTTTCCAAGAATCTGAGGTCTCAGAATCAAATGCAGAAGAATCTCTTCCTACGGAATTAGAATCTCATGTAAACAAGATGGATGAGGACACCCTCATTGACTTGAATTTAGCCTCTCCTCAACCAGACCTCAGTAACAAAGAAAATGTCCCTCCCTCTCCCTCACCAATGCCGATGGAGATTCAAAAGGACAACAAACGGGCACACGAACAAGTTGGACAGAAGGCTAACAAGTCCTAGCACGTAAAACCAAAAAAAGATAAGAGTTCTCAGAGATGAAAGCCCTAACTTGGAATATTAAGGGTCTCACAGATCCATTCAAATCTCACAAGATCAAGTCTTGGGTCATGGCCAATCCGGTATATATTATTTCATTGCAAGGAATAAAGGTCTTTAGGGAGGATCTCTCCAAACGATCTCAGGAAATCTTGTCATCTCTCAGGTGGTTCTCCTCTTCCCATCAAAGAGGATCAGGGGGAACCGTAGTAGGCATCCCTGCTAACTGGCTCTCTCCTAACCCATTTGTCCTCTCATGGAAGCACTGGAATGCTATCAATATTTCCTCTTTGGTAATTTGCACTATTGTCTCGGTATATGTTGTTGGCTCCACGGCCCAAAGAACCCGTATATGGGATGAAATATCTAGCTTAAGGGGGATGTCATTCTAATGGGGGACTTCAACATGGTGGAGTCTTTTTTGGACAGATTCCTAGGCAAAGGGGTGGTCATTAATGGCATTGAGAAAATCGCTTGGGACAGACTTAAAGAGAACTTAGACTTATGGGATAGTGGGGAGATAGGAATATTCTCTTGGCATAATTACTCCAGAGGAAATACGGCCAGACTTGATCACATCTATATCTCCCTGCCTTTCGCTAACTCGTTCAATCGAATCAAAAGTAGGGTTAAATTTAACTCTTGCCTCTCAGATCACTACTCAATGGTGACAGTCATTGACCAAAAAGCAGAGAAGATTAGGAACCAGTGGTTTCACACGGACCCCTCTCTCTTCAAACTACCCATGGTTCAGGAAGCCATAGGAAGGGTCTTGCAGTCACATTTCTCAGGTTCAGCTAGTCCTAGCAGCCTGGTCTACAGCGTTAAGAGAAACACAACAACTACTATCTAAGTTCAACAGAGAAGTTTCTTTGATTCTCAGGAAGAGAATGTTACCATATACATGTGGTAGTGATGTGTGTGAGCACACTAGGACCACCGGGGCATTTTTTCCCTCTTTAGGAGGTTTTTTTCCCCGAGCATTGTATATACGCCCATCACTCTAGGGCTATCTATCTTTTCCATTGCATACTAAGTAGCACACTCTCTATTGTGTGCCTTGAGCTTCCTTCATCTTCTCCAAGATGTGTGCGTTTCTCTACAACCCTAATTCCAACAATTGGTATCAGAGCAGGTTCCGTCCTCCCGAGCTTAGTCGCCAGCTGCTCCAGTACACGCCTGCTCACTTTCTCCGATTTCAGTGAGCTTTGGCAAGCGTTCGTAGGTCGACAAAATTTTTGGGTAAGCTCGTAGAGCTTAGTCTGCTCAGATTTTTGATTCGGGCTCATTTCGGCCTCCGTTTCCACTACAGGCAGTATTGCACAGGCTATTTTGTCATTTTGTGCAGAGTTTCTGTCAATGCCGTTTTTTGCATAACAGGTGCCTTATAGTCTTCTACGGTTTGTGCTATATAGCACGTGCTGTTCCTGCTCCATTTCTCCGATTTTCGAGCAGTTTTCACATCAGGTGCAACATTTACCATGGCTGACAACAACACAGATGTCTTCAAGATGTTTGCTGCTGAGGATAGGTTGGATGGGGACAGTTACCCTTTGTGGGCTTATATGATGCAACACGTTCTTATGTCAAAGGGCGTTTGGAATATTGTGCAAGGCATTGATGTATGTCCTGGTTTTGAGGATGTAGGCAATGTTGAGGATGTTGCAGGTCTCACTGCAAGGATTGCGGGTATTAGAGTTGTTTTGCCTACGGCAGAACAAGCTCGTTGGGATGTAAAGGATGTGCAGGCTCATGCATTGATTGTGTTTTCTGTGAAGCGCACCATTGTTCATCACATTCGTTCAGCAAAATCTGCAAAACATGCTTGGGATATTCTAGCACGTCTTTATGCAAGCCGCAATGAGGCTAAAATTGCTTTGTTGCGTAAAGAGCTAGAGTCGAAGATTATGCATGAGGAAGATGATATGGACACTTTCCTTGCTAGTGTCAAGGATATCAATGAGCAACTTATTTCTGCAGGTGAAGTCGTTTCAAACAGTTCCCTTGTGAAGACTGTTCTTGATGCCTTACCAGATTTTTACGAGACTATTGCTAGTACTTGGAGACTTATGACCCAAGGAAATCCAGAAGTTGTCAAGTTTGATGCATTATGCAAATTGCTGTTGCAAGAGTCATTTTCCAGAAAAAACAGAACTAGACAGCGTGCAGTCGAGCAGGCTTTTATTGCTTCTCAAAGAAAGGGTGGTAACAGCAATGCAACCACTTCTTATGGTTCTGCTCGAGTGGCAAAACTTCTTTTCCTAATGCTTCTACTGGCAGCACTTCGTCTGGAAATTCTCGTGATAAGGGCAAAAAGAAGATGCGTTGCCATTATTGTAAAGCTAATGATCACTTGATCAAGCAGTGTCCTAAGTTGAGGGCCAAAGAGGCTAAAAATAAAGAGGGTGGTTCAACTGCAAATGCTGGTTCCACTGCAAATGCAGCCATTGTTGAGTCTTTTGTAAAAGGAGACTATGTTGCTGATGTTGATGCAGAATGGGCTTTTAGCGCAAAGTGCACTTACAATCATGTTGTCCATGATGCATGCTTGTCAGTTGCTACAAATTCACATGTGTGGTATTTCGACAATGGTGCTACAAAGCACATTACCTCACATCGTGAATTGTTTACCTCTCTCAAGTCTATCCCTCATGAGAATTCAGTCACTTGTGCCAACAATGCCTCTTATCCGGTTCAAGGAGTTGGAAAGATTGTGCATACTGCTGCAAATGGCAGTTCCTTCACACTTGTTGATGCACTTATTGTACCTGGGATCAAGAAGAATCTCTTGTCTGTATCCGCACTTGCTAGACTTGGACTTGTAGTCAAATTTGTGGATGACAGATGTACAGTTCATGATCTCAGTTTTGGTGATGAAATTGTTGCATCTGGCCTTTTGTGTCGTGAGCTGTATAAGCTCACTTTGTATGACAAGTGTGGATAAAATTTTGCAAATGATGTTGCAGATTCAAGGGCTATTTCAGATGCAAAACTTTGGCATGCACGTTTTGGTCATCTGAATTTTGCCAATTTGCTACGTTTGCAGAAATCTGATATGGTTGCTTCTTTGCCGCCTGTTGAGCAAAACATGTTTGTGAAGGCTGTATTTTGGGTAAGATGCAGCGTTCTACGTTTCCAAAGGATGGTTCAATTCAGGCCACATGCAGTTGCAACTTGTGCATAGTGATGTTTGTGGGCCCATGCAAACTCCGTCCTTGGGCAACTACCTGTACTTTGTGACTTTCATTGATGATTACTCCAGGCAAGCATGGGTATTTCCACTTAAAGCGAAGTCCGAAGTTTTTATGTGCTTCAAACAATTTCTGGCTATGGGTGAAAATGTCTCGAAATGTACTATGGGCACCCTCTGTTCCGATCGAGGAGGGGAGTATATGATGTCTCATGAATTTAATGCATTTCTGGCTAGTCGTGGGATAAAACACCAATGTATAGTGCCTTATACAGCTCGGCAAATGGTGTTGCTGAGAGGAAAAACAAGTCACTAATGGAAATGGCACGATGTATGGTCAAAAGTCAAGCTTTGCCGTATTCTTTTTGTCTTGAGGCCATCATGTGTGCCACTTATGTGCTTAATAGGTGTCCTACAAAAGCTTTGCAGTCTATTACTCCATATGAAGCATGGCATGATAGAAAGCCTTCTATTGAGCACATGCGTGTTTTTGGTTGTTTGGCATATGCTTTGGTGCCACAAACACAACGCATAAAATTGGATGATAAGGCTATCAAATGTATTTTTGTTGGTTATAGTGCTGAAAGCAAAGGTTACATGTTGTATCATCCGCAAACAAAACGTATTCCGGTTTCACAGGATGTAGTGTTTGTGGAAGATTCTGTTCAGCCCTTGCTGTCATGTACTATAGAAAATAATGTAAGCTCACAGGACATTTATGACACTTTGTTGCCTCTTTTCAGTGGTGGAAATACGAATGTAAGTTCCAATGAGGCAAATGTACAGCCTATGGGGGTTTCTGAAAATGTTATAAATCAGCCTATTACTGATGCAGATGTACATGATGTACTTGATGAGGAAAGGGCTGAAAATGATCAGGCTAGAGGTAAAATGGTTGGTGCACACTTTGCCTGATAGTAAATTGGATGCACCTTTGTCTAGTCGTACTCGTTTAGGCTCTCGCCATGCATCTTATGCATCAAATTGTTATGCTTTGGAAGTGTCTAGCTTACATGATGTTGAGGAGCCTCTGTCTTTTGATGAAGCACAGAATTCAGAAAATTGGATGGCTACCATGCAATCAGAATATGATGCACTTATAGAAAATGACACATGGACTTTATGTGATTTGCCTCCTGGCAAAAAGGCCATTGGTACGAAGTGGGTTTACAAGTTGAAACGCAAGCCGGATGGTGAGATCGATCGCCATAAGGCTCGACTTGTTACAAATGGTTATGCACAGCAAAAAGGCATAGATTATGAAAAGACTTTTGCTCCCACTTGTCGTATGACTACTGTGCGTTTTCTATGTGCATTGGCAGCTCATTTTGGTTGGGATGTACATCAATCAGACATTGTTATTGCTTTCTTGAATGGTGACATATTTGAGGAAGTTTATGTAATGCAGCTTCGCGGTTTTGTCATAAAAGGACAAGAGGACAAAGTGTGTAGATGTAAGAAGGCTTTGTATGGGTTGAAGCAATCTCCTCGTGCTTGGTATGAGAAAGCTGACACTCATTTGGTTAAACGAGGCTTTCGTAACAGTCCAATAGAAAGCACATTGTATGTAAAGCGTGAGGGTGATGTACTTCTCATTGTGGTTCTTTATGTCGATGATTTGCTGATCACTGGACCAAATGAGAGACATATTGCTGAATTTAAGGCTGATTTGAATGCTACTTTCAAGATGAAAGATTTGGGGTTGTTGCATCATTACTTGGGTATACAGTTTAAGCAGTGTGATGGTGGTATTGCCTTGTGTCAGAAAAGTTACATAGAGACATTGCTATGTAAGTTTGGACTGGAGGATTGAAAACCTATTGCCACTCCCATGGAAACAGGTTTGAAGTTGAGTCTACATGATATTGGCAATCCTGCTGATGTCACTCTTTACCAAACTGTTGTTGGCTGCCTCATTTATGTTTGCAACACGAGGCCATATATTCAGTTTTCACTCTCATAGGTCAGCAGATTTATGCATAGCCCAGGGTCTAAGCATTGGCAGGCTGTCAAGAAGATTTTCCGTTATCTCAGTGGCACTTTACATCTTGGCTTGTTTTATCCCAAGGGGGGATCATTGCCGCCAGACTTACATGCTTTTTCAGACTCAGATTGGGCTGGTTGTTTTGACACGCGAGTGTCCACAAGTGGTTTTTGTTTCATGCTTGGCAGTTCATGTATATCATGGTTATGGAGAACAAACACTCTATTATAGATGTGATGAATCCCACATTGAGGAGCTGACCGACCACAAGAAACTATATGTTTTTACATACACAGAGGGGAGAAATATCCATGTGGTCATGATGAATAAACATGTCCATAAATACTCTCCTATAGACCGTAAGGATTTAGAATAGTATACATATTTTGGTGGACCACTCTATCAATATTATGTAACCAAATCAAAGGTAATGGCATGGGTTCAAATTTTGCAGTCAATTATGCTTGCCTCTTTCTTTGTCACTTAGAGGATAGTATTAACCTTCCCTCCTCTATTTTAAAAGATCCATTGACGACGCCTTTGGCATTTGGCATGGATCTATTCCTGATCTTGTTCAAATCCTCAAGCTTTACGGTTTGCCACTCCAAAATCATATCAAAATTTCTCCTATCATTTCTTTCATAGAAGCTTCCACCCTTGACATTCAGTTCTTCAAAGGACCCTCCTTTTCTCGTTCAGGGTTGCTTGACTCTCACTGCTATCAAAAAAGTCTTAAGTCTTACAGCTATATTACCTGGCAATCTTGGCACCCCACCCACCAAAAGGTTGCTTTTATCGCTTCAAAGCTTGAAAGATATATCATTAGAGAGAGATCTTTGGAGGCTTCCTAGCCATTCGTGCCCTTTTCTTCCAAAGGCTTAGAGCAAGAGGATACCCCCAAGCTCTTCTTCATACTTGATTTTCCTTATCTCTTATAAAGACAGAGACTCTCTCTTAATGAAAATAGAACGAAAATGTTGTGCTTAGGTGTGTTAACGAGATAGAGCGGATCAATACGGACAACATCTATGTGAGGTTAGATAAATACAATAATGGAGAACAAACACTCTATTATAGATGTGTTGAATCTCGCATTGAGGAGCTGATCGACCACAAGAAATTGTATGTTTTTACATACACAGAGGGGAGAAAATATCCATGTGGTCATGATGGATAAACATGGCCATAAATACTCTCCTATAGACCGTAAGGATTTAGGACAGTATACATATTTTGGTGGACCACTCCACCAATATTATGTAGCCTCTAAACAAGTTAGAACCACAACGACCCAAACGAGACCAGACCCTGGATATGTAAGTCCATCAAGAACAAGAGTGGAAGATTCAGTTGGTCATCAACAATCTTCTAATGTAGGTCCCATGGGATCGTTGAGGTCTAGAGTTTCTTTAAACATACACAAGGGGCAGTGAAGCACCTAATTTACTTACACAACTAGAACCCCTCCGACTTTTACACGAGATTGAACAGAATGACCGGATGAAAGAAAAGCAGAGAGAACACCGATTGCATTGCCAAGGGGAGAATACGAAGCTAGAGAGATCCTATCAGGAGGACCACAAATGGTTAGAATGGTTGCCAAAACTAGGTGCATGCAACCATCTCAAGTGTCCAAGTACGTACCCAAAAAGTATAGTGGGTCGGGGGATCCCTATGCACATGTTTCAATCTTCAAAAAACAAGTATTGAGGGCGGAGCAGGTAATGGATTTCCATACTCAGTACGAAGGATTTGGATTGACCCTAGAAGGAACAACCTTGACTTGGTTCCAGCCATTTAATAGTTGGGATTTTACTAGCATAGAGAAACTTCTACGAGAATTTGCAATGGAATTCTCAAAGAGAGGGATCAAGCATAATACGGTCTCCCAAATCTATGCCTTTAGACAAAAGGAGAAAGAAAAGGTGAAGGAAGCCTGGCTTCAATTCAAGCAGTACATTGAAAGATGTCCTGCCAGAGAACTACCTCAAGATGTGAGACTATCAGTTCTTTTCATAGAGGGATTGTAGAATGAGACTCTCAAAAAGGATCCGCACTTGAGGTCATGTGTTAGCTTTGAGCAAGTCACTCGAGATTGTATCTAGTAGACAACTATAAAGCGTACCTGTCAAACTGAAATAGAGAGTTTGTCGGTTAGGACCCCCAAAAAAATCTTGGAAAGCAAAAAGAGACAAGATAAAAGCCAAAAGGATGAAAAAAAAATCGACCTTAAAAACCAAATTACAAAAAATCAAAGAGCAATTGAGATTGGAACCATTAGAATTACCATGGACAAGGTTTTTGAGCCTTTAGATGCAATTGAGATTGGAACCATCAGAATTACCACGGACAAGGTTTTTGAGCCTTTAGATGTAATTTTGAAGGTTTATGAAGCTAGGTTAAAACCCAATCAAACCCAAGAGCATAGATGGTTGATGTATCCTCATCTAGGATATGAAAAAGAAAGGCTACAGATGTGCAAGGAGCTCATCTAGGTGTCCCAAGCTCTTATGGAACCACATGTTTCAAATGCTCCTAAAATAGAGGTGTTAATTCGCAAAAGAATCCAAGAAATGGAGATTTAGGGTGTTGTAAACAGAGACCTGGAAGAGCCGAAAGTTGAGGCACCTTTAAATACAAGGGAGGTAGCCAATAAAACATATGGGATGGGCTCACAAGCAGTGATGCTAATTTCGGAAGTAGAAGAAACATGGACACATGATCTGTGGGAGGATATCAAAAACAAAAAAGACGAAAGTGCAACCCTTAAGTCAGTCCCTATTACTGAGATCAATCTAGATCATGAGTTCTACCTTGACGATATTCGATCACTATACAATGATGCAGGGATAGAGATATTGGAAGGCAACAAACCTCGAACTCTAAAAACCTTACCTTCCTTCATTGGAATTGGAGACCATGAAACAAGATCAGAAACTAGAAAGTACCATCTCAGTGAGAATCTAATCCTAAGATGATGGGGACGCTAAGACTCTTCATGAGTTGATGCCATCTCCTATCCATTGTACGCTAGCTCTATCTGAGTTACTGGAGATTAGACCTCATCTTTGGAAAGAAGTGGGATTTTTTAAAGAGAAAATAGGGTTGATCGTTCCGCAACAAATCATTCCTTCAAAAATATCAAACAACCAAACGCTGGAACAGTCTAAAGAAAAACCTGTACCAGTAAATAAGGTGGGAGACTATTGCGAGGGGGAAGAAGGAAACACGACCTTACCAGTGGAATACAAAGGAATAAAGACAATCGAGATATTAGAGGGATGGAATTTCCATAGCAACCAAGGGAAGGTGGTAAAAATGGGGAAAGCGTGCTCTAAGGAAAACACGAATGAAATTGCAATTAGCAGATGGATACATGGAGATACCGATAGGAATATTAGAACAAATCATTGTACCCTCTTGTGGCATTGCATATAAACACACATTTGCTATAATTAACTTTGTCAAAATTAGCAACTTTTTGATATCATATTAGGTAGACCATTCATTCGTCAGCTCAAAATGGTACAAGACTGGGGCTATGACTATATCTACTTGAGGCACAAAGAGGTTAATACAAAAATTAGTGTCAAAGATCATAGCTATAGAGATGTCGAGCAAACCCCTGGGGAAGAATTAAACTCCACAACTGAATAGGAAGGATAGATACCTGCTTGGCTGCAAAGTGCATCGCATATTTGGATGTGCAGAGCTTCGGAGTATGGAAGTCTGAGAAAAGAAGATTGCATTCTTGACCAACCGATAAAGGATAAGGAGTATGTACCAGAGTTTCTCCAGAAGAGATGTTCAAACCATTTGGATGGCAACAAATACTGGCCACCCTTGATGTGTGTGTGAATGAGTGACACTAACCAAGTTCTGTGACAAGGAAGGATATGATATAATTTCATTCCAGATGACAAGCGTTATCTGGAATTAAGAATTAGCATTAAAAGAACCCAATGTGGAGGGAGTTAGAGAGGGTAGATGCATAATGGATGAGATCTCCATAAGAGATCTTAGAAAGAACAATGAGGAAGTATTCCAAGACTCCCAGGATAGACCTTTAGAGGACGACACGGAGGATGAGTACTCTAGTAACTCTGATAGGACATTGAACTCAGGGATCAACAAACTATCTTTTATGATTTTCCCAACCAAAAACCACAAAGACAACAGAGATACTAGGAAAGATGTGCGAACAAACAAAAATTAAGAAGAGAAGAACCCATACCTCTCTTAAAAAACAAAACGCAATATTTAAAGCTGGTTGAAGCAAATGATTGCCTTAAAGACAAGATCTCAAGACGGTTCATGAAACCTATCTCAACAAAAAGAGGAAATCCAAAAAAGACGAGCAAACCAAAATCAAAACTGGAAAACACCTCTAAAAAATCAACAAAATTATCAAAAACACAGTGCAAACAGAGATACAAAGAATTGAAACAAACTTTGAAAGAAGTTTGGACAACGGAGTTGGAGACTAAGGAAGAATCCGACAATGATAGGTTTGATGCACCCTCCCACTACAAAAGATACACTATCCAAGAAAGAAATTTGTACCTCAAAAGCCAAAACGAGACTCCAAATAACCTAGAACCTCATACCATGAGCCAGAAAAAGCCAAGTGCATAGACCTAGCAGAACCAGGAGAGGAATCAAAGCCGGCATACATTGCCACTAAGCTTATGGAAGGAGAAGAGCGGCTATTGATAGCAATGCTCCGACAATATAGAGATGTGTTTGCATGGTCCTACAAGGGTCTTAAGGGAATATATCCAAAAATCTGTCAACACATGATACCCCTTAAGAGTGATGCCAAACCTCACAGACAACATCCCTATATATACAATGAGACATTTGCCAAAAAGATTAAGAAAGAGATAGAAAAACTCAAGGACACAAAGTTTATCTATGAGATTGAACACGTTGATTGGGTGTCTTTGATTGTGGTAGTGCCCAAGGAAAATGGAACATTAAGGGTCTGTGTGAATCTTAAACAAGTAAATGCTGCTATCATCAGAGATAAGTACACCCTACCAATAACAGATCATATGATCGAGGGAGTTGCAGGGAAAGAAGCTTATAGTTTTTTGGATGGGTTCTTTGGCTACAACCAGCTAACCATAAAAACAAAAGATTCACATACGGCCACCTTTGCAACAGAATGGGGCATATTTGCATATAGGGTGATGTCTTTTGACTTGACTAATGCACGTGCCACCTTTTAGAGACTAATGAGTCATGAATTCAAAGAATACCTAAGACAATTTTTGGAAATATACATGGATGATCTGTGCATGCATTCTCAAATGAGAAATGAGCACATAAAACACTTTCAAAAAGTTTTTGAGAAGTGTAGATCTTATAGTGTTTGCTTAAATCCTGAGAAATGTGTCTTCATGGTAAGGCAAGGTAAAATCTTGGGACACATTGTGTCTAAAAATGGGATTTCCACTAATCAAGATAAAATAATGGTGATTGCTGCACTTCCATGACCAATCAAAGTAAACGAGGTACAAGCATTTATGGGCCATTGCGGATATTATAGGCATTTCATAGTTATAGCTAAGTCTCTTTATGTGCTTGTCACTAAGTTTGAGTGGACTAAAGAATGTGAGAAAGCTTTTCAAAAATTGAAGCAAGGGTTAATCTTTGTTCCAATTTTGCAAGCCCTTGATTGCAACAAGATCTTCCATCTCCATGTGGATGCCTCGGCTTATGCCATAGGATGCATATTATCTCAACCTGGAGAGAAAAACATGGACTTTTCCATTTGTTACTCCAGTAGGCAACTAAACAGTGTAGAGAAGAACTATACCACTACGGAAAGAGAAGGCTTAGGGATTATCTATGATTTCAAAAAGTTTAGCATTACCTTCTCGTGAAAAAGTTTGTTTTCTTCGTTGACCACCAGACACTATTGTACTTGGTAAACAAACCTTGCAATACGAAAAAGATTCTTTGATGGTTTATCATATTGCTTGAGTTTGATTTAACCATGGTTGTCAAGAAAGGTACAATGCACCAAGGAGAAAACCATCTTTTGAGATTGCTCAACGAAGAAGAACCCAAAGTTATTGATGATGACCTTCCAAATTCTCATCTGTTCAACGTGGAAATGGTTCCAAGGTGTGTGAGGAAGTCATTCCTCTACTAGCCCTAGGATCATAACAAGTAGAAAGACAACCGTTGATCATTAATCAGACAAGAGCTCTCCAACGTTGTTATGCCGTGGCACGTGCATAATGTGAAAATAAAAATATCCACCTCACTCTTAATTTTTTTGATGCGTGGGACCAAATGCTACAATGTACATAGTGTGATATACACAAAAACAGATGCCATGGTCGTAGGCGTGTACATACCTTGTCGGGCAAGCGAGGCCAAGTACGTGGCATCATTGCATGTTTTACCACATTAAAGCATGCCTAATTTAATCTAGGAATGTACAAATGTCAAGTGTTTTGAACTAGCACACTCGTTTTGCCTAGAAAGTTCAATGCGGATGATCTTGGCCAAAAATAGCAGGTTTTATGTGTCGGTATAAAACACGTGTCCAAAGTGCTTACCAAGTGGAAAAATGAGGTTCAATATGAAATTTGAGCCCAATGGGATTTTTCCATAATTTTAGGGATTTTTCCCAGCTCGTTTGGGCATTTTACGGAAAAGAGGGGTATTTTTGAGAAAAAAATGTCCATAAAATGGTAAAAAATAGCCCAAAAATAACAAAAAATGGCTCAAAATGCCAGATCACCTATGGTTCCATTGTTGATCAAGCTGAGGGGGAAATTTTAGAGCCAAGAATGATGTTAGAAGCTGGACACACCCCACGGAAACTGACTACTCGAAAGATTATCATTTTTTGTAATTATTCATTTATTGAGGAAACCTGATTTTTCACCTTGTAAATATTGGGGCTTACAAAAGTTTCTAGATTGTATCCCAGTTTTGATGGTTAGATTGAGTAGATGGTCGATTTGGAACTTTAGGGTTTGAGAATTGTAAGGTATATATATCACTTTTTGACCTTAATGAAGAAACCTTTTGTCATTTTGAAAAAACGAGTTTTGAAGTCTGTGAGTGAGCGTACTGTGTACGAGACAGAGTGTGAGATTCATCTTGATGCTACGTGTGCACCGGTGGATGGAATCGAGTGCGGAGAAGTGCACCGTGTTGCCCCCAACGAGAGCTACGCGCCGATACCTACATTGCGCGCGTACGGTCCGATTTTACGAAGTCCTTCTACGAGCTTCGTCTGGTGATTTGGTGAGCATACGTTGTCCGATTTTGAATTGCAGCATATCCACGCGTCCACATTGAGTAGAGCTACACATTAGGCACTTTAGATTTCAAAAACGAAGACCTGGAAATTTTGGCCAAACATCCTACGTGATTTTGCACCGGGTGTTTTGGGTTGGGATTTTGGTTCATAGACCTTGGAGAGAGCGACCTATTGGTGTTAGTAGGGTCTCCTTCAAGTTCTGTGGTGTTTTGAGATTGTTTGAAGGGTGTTCGGCTCTAGAAAGCGTTGTAGGAAGTTTCCTCTTATGCACTCTGGAAGGCTGTGACTTGGACATTGGGTAGAGACCTCTGTAGGAATTAGTTAGGAGTCGGTCGAGTGTAGGTTGACACCTTATGATTACTTCCATGTGCCTGCGGGTTGAGCTTCATCCTTAGCTGACAAATCTTGTTAGGTGAGTTCTCGCTGTGCTCACGTCCCTCGCCGCGTACCTGTCCAACATTGGCACTGCTGCCGGGGACGAAAACCTTAGGTAGGTGAGCGAGACTAGTCCTTGAGGATAGGGATTTTTGGCTTGCCAAGAGTCTCGGTTTACATTTAGATAGGACCAGAGGGTGGAGGACTCTCTAGGTCTTAGAGGGAGTCTAGGAAGCGTGTGTCTGGCCTAGATCCTTCGACCTAGGTAGATTTAGGTAGACAAAGATAGTTTTAGGTATTAGTTGAGTTCTTGAGTAGGAGTTGGAGTGGTAGAAGCGGTGAGAGGAGAGCTTGAGAGTCTAGAGAGGCCAGAAAGCAACCAAAACACCATTATCACCATTTCATATGATGAGTAGGAGTAGAGTAAGTAGGACATCATGATTCAGGATCTAGAGCACTTCATGCATGTATACTTGCTTGGTAAATTCATCACAAGTTTGTAAAAGACACAAAAAGACGCAAAAGTGTGTTTGAAAGCCTAAGTGAAGTCCAAAAGTTACTGTGAGTGTTTCTGATAGAGCTGCAAAGCATCAGGAGCATTTCTGTCAGGAAAAAATTTAATTTCAAGCCAAGAGACATCCTACGCGTAGGATGTCTACAGGCTAATGTGGTGGGAATTTTGGGATTTTGAGTTGACCAGTGTGTTCAGAAGGTGGGGTTTACCCTATTTACAACTAGAAAGTGGAAATTTGACCATATCTTGACAGGGTAAGGCCAGATAGACTGAAATTGCCAGATATCCTACCCAAATTGTGCCAAAGCATTATTTTAAGACCAAAACCATAAGATGGCTGCATGAGCATGACTTGCATGATATATTGAGTGACTGAGAGGGGTTTCATCTCATTTGGGTGATAAAATTGGGTTCAAAGCAGACTTTAGCACTTTTGACTGAAAAAGGCAAGAACAGCTAAAATTGGGGACTTTTGAAATCGAAACCAAAATCTAAGCATACCACTGGGTTGCTGACATCAAGGGGAAGCTGTGGGTCAAGTTTGGGGTCAAACAGGCCAATAGACATCCTACGCGTAGGATGTCTACTATGTGATTTTTCACTCCAAACCTAATTTTGAGCATACCAAAGTAGTCAGCAACTCAAGGGGAGCTTGTGTTTTGAATTTGAATCCATTTTGATGAAAAAGACATCCTACGCGTAGGATGTCTAAAGCAAGAAATTGAAGCCAGACACTGACTGTGAACATAGCAAGGTGTTGTATAGCCTGAGGCAAGCCTCCTAGTCAATTTTGGTCTAAATTAGAGTTGATTAGACTAACCAAGATCAGCTACAGGCTGTCGGAACAGATTTCTGATCCATTGACCAGCTTATAGGTGTCCAAATCAAAAAGTAAAAACAGCTGAGGACTCAGTACATCAAGGGAAATCCATAGTGCAAAAATCCAGGCAAAACAAAGCAAGAGACATCCTACGCGTAGGATGTCTATTAGGGCCTACTGAAGAGAAAATTTGACTGGGCTTAGACAGTGAGATTCCATTTGGCTCAAGGGTTCCAGAACTTCTTTCAGAAGTGAATTTGGACCTTTTTCGTCCATTTGACGAAGCAAAGACTGAATTTAGACTTTTTCACGTAAATTGAGCAACATCCGAGGGAAGTGCAATTCTAGATTAGCAAAAATGGACAAACCATGGGACCGAGGAATGTTATTATAACAAGGGATATGTGAGAGAGAGACCTTACGCTCCCCAAGCTCCGATAGCTTCTCCTCAAGTTCCACCGATGCCTAGGTATCAAGCAAGCAACCTACCAGGACCTGTAGGTGTAGAAAGACCACAACCGGTTGGGGCAACAACCACCCCTACCAGGATCACAACCAGTCGGTATAAGATACACACCAACCGTAACCGAATCAGAGGATAAGGCTTTGGTGCCTATGCATGCATATTATGAAGATCCCAATGGATATGCGGCAAAATCTTTCTATTATCCACCGAAAGAACCCTCGACACCAAAACCATGGAGCATGATAGGAAGTACATGACCACCAAAAGCTACACAGGCAGCAGGAGAAGGAAGATATAGCTTAGATGAACGAACATTGTTGTTCATAGCCAATGGAGGCATGGGCGGATAAAGACATGAATACCAACAAAGGGAAGCTCAAGGAGCACCTCAACAACCCAAGGGACCCTGCTACAAGTGTGGTGGAGACCATTGGCTAAGAGACTATCCTCATGATGAAATTATTACAGTCAACGCATATTGCACCGAGTGTGGAGTTACTCATTTGATTCCCGATTGCCCTAAAAACCCGAGCAAAGGAGCAAAAACCACCTTGAACATGCTAGAAACACTACCTTCCAGTGGAGGGTCGGAAAATGAAACAATCATACCTATTCAGGCGGTGACACAAGCCCAAGCTCAAAGAATGACAAACGAACCCATAGTTGAAGAGCCAAAAACCGATGCTCAAAGTTCAAAAACGAAAAATCAGAGATGCACTTGGAAAGCTGGAAAGGCGCGTATGAAAGCTAGGAAAGAACGAGAGCAAACAGCTCTATCTGAGGAGTTAAAACATACAAAGGATAGATTAGAGCGGTTAGAGGATCTAGCTAGCTTAAGCTCACACACCACAGCAACCGTAGCACCCAAGGAAATAGCAGAGCCCAAAAGTGCAGAATCAGGAGGATCTGTACTGGTAGACAAGGTAAATGAGCAGTGGGATGCTCTTCTAAAAGCTTATGAAGCCAGACTCAAAAAGAACCAAATCCAGGAGCAAAGGTGGATGATTTATCCATATGCGGAAATAGAGAAAAAAAGTTTGGAAATGTGTAAAAAGATGATTGAAACAGCTCAATCATTCATGGAAGACCCGCTGGGTAAACCTGCAAATTGGCATGAGGCACCAGCTCCAACCCCTATCCAACCAACTTTAGAGGAACATGTAGAAACAAAGGAAAGACTCACTTATGCCTATGAGTCCAGAGGAGAGCCTATCATAGTGCCAAATACAACAGCTGAGGCAAGTGACGGGTTCCAGCCTAAAACATTGACAGAAATGGGTAAGGACTGTAACGGTCTAGACGATCTGTGGAAGCAAATACGTGAGGCCAACGAGGCTAACATGATGAGTAACCACATGAATAGCACGAGAAAAGAGAAGAATGTGATCTTACCTCTTATTGAAGAATTTGAGGCAAGGTCACAAATGAACTTTGAGATACATTCACAAGGGGGAGACCAGGGATCAATTAGTTCGGGGCACAACCAACCAGACTCGCTGAAAACTTTACCCTCTTACCTAGGAGAGTATGAAGCCGAGTCTGAAGTGAGAGCAATCCCATCTCAAAGACTGTCTTCTAACAAAGTGATGGATTCATAAGGATTGATTGAGTTATTGTCCACCCCGGTGGCATGCACAATCACATTAGCAGAACTCCTAAGGTTACGACCAAACATGTGGACCACAGTAGGTAAATGCCTAGAAAAATTTGGAGTGAAAGACCCCACCTTGAGGCTATAGGAAGGGATCAGAGAGTTGGACAGACCTCAACTAAACACCAGGTCAGTACCATTAAACAAGGTTGGAGAGTATTGCGAGGGAGAAGATGGAAACACCACGCTACCAATAGAATTCCAAGGAGTAGTTTCCAAAGCTATTCTTGACAGTGGAGCGGGAGTTGCTATCGCCACCAAGGAAATCTGGAAAAAATGGGAAAAACCAGCTTTAAGAGCTACCAGAATGAAATTGCAATTGGCAGATGGGTTCATGGAGAAGCCTCTAGGACTCTTAGAAAAAGTGATTGTCACTTCGTGTGGAATCGAGTATGAGCATGCATTTGCAATAGTCGATTTCGCCAAAAAGAACAATTATGAGATCATCTTGGGAAGACCATTCATGCAACAATTGAAAATGGTCCAAGATTGGGGTTACGACCACATATACCTCAGACATGGCGAGACAACAACTAAAATACACCTGAAAGACCATAGTTACAAAGATGTGAATCAAACACCTGTGGAAGAGTTTGATTCAGCTACAGTAGCAGGATCGGAACTCCCAGCATGGTTAGGGCAAAAAAAAGAGCTATGGATGTGCGGATCTTCACATTATGGAAGCTTAAGAAGGGAGGAATGCTTCTTAAAAAGAGCGATTGAGGACAAGGAGTATATTTTGGAACCTTTCCCTGAAGATGCCTTGGAACCTCTAGAATGGGAACACATACTAGCAACATTGGATGTCTGTACCATTACAGATAGTCCAACAACAAAATTTTGCGATAAGGATGGCTATGATTTGCTACCCTACTACATGGTAAGCATTATACCCGGAGAAGATGAGACGATAGAACCACCAGAACAAGAAGAGTTTTATAACTCCTCTGAACATCTGGAAGTAAATGATGATGCAGATAATGAGTGTTCAGACACCTCAAGTGAGCGTGGAAGGGAAACCGAGAATATCAAGTTTTATGATTTTGCTAATCAGCACCCTAGACGCCAGGAACGCTATAGGAGGAAACAAGCAGGAAACAAAGTGAGAGAGAACTTAATGCCCAGGATAAAAGGTACAACTCACTATTTGATGCTTGTAAAAGTAGAGGATTGTGTAAAAGATCAAATATCAAGAAGATTCTCAAAAGATCGAAGGGAAAGAACGCGAGAGGAAATAAAACAGGAACAAAAAGCTAAAACAGAAACAAAATCACAAAAAAAAGGACCAAGAGTGGACCAAACTGGAGCGTAAACAGAAATACCAAGAACTGAAACTGTCTTTACATGAGATATGGACTACTGAAGAAGATAGTGATGGTAAAGGGGAGTCAGAGGAAGAAAACATGAATGTACCATCACACTATCGGAAATTTACCATCCAGGACATAAAAATCATCATGACACCACCAGTCAGGGAAAGAACCAACCAAGAATCTTACGATGGGCCAGAAAATGAAAAAAGGGTAGACCTCGCGGAACCAGGTGAAAAGCCTTAGCCGGTCTATATAGCAAACGATTTAGAGCCTGAAGAAGAAGAACGGCTAACACAAATTCTCAAGAAATATAAAGATGTTTTTGCATGGTCCTATAAAGACCTCAAAGGAGTTGATCCATTGATATGCCAACATACAATTCCTTTGAAATTGGATGCAAAACCTAGCAAACAACATCCTTATACATACAATGATACATTTGCTAAATGAATCAAAGAGGAGATTGACAAGCTGAATGAAATTGAACATACAGATTGGGTGTCACCCATTGTGGTAGTTCCCAAAAAGAACGGCAAGCTGCAAGTGTGTGTAAACCTCAAAAAGGTAAATGTAGCCACCATAAGGGATAATTATCCCTTGCCAATCACAGAACATGTACTTGAGCGGGTGGCTAGAAAACGGGCTTATTCCTTTCTGGATGGGTTTTCAGGATACAACCAACTGGCAATTGCAAGGGAGGATCAACACAAAACAGTGTTTGCCACAGAATGGGAAATTTATGCGTATCGAGTTATGCCGTTTGGCTTAACTAATGCCCCAGCCACCTTCCAAAGGTTAATGACGCACGCATTCAAAGAATACCTGAGAATATTCTTAGAAATATACATTGATGATCTTTGTGTACACTCTCTTCTACGAGAGGAACATATTGACCACTTGCAAAAGGTCTTTGAAAAATGCAGGACTTATCGAATCTGTCTTAATCCGGAAAAGTGTATCTTCATGGTTAAGCAAGGCCGCATCTTAGGACACATTGTCTCAAGAAATGGCATAACCACTGACCTAGACAAAGTCAAAGTCATAGTAGACCTACCCAGGACTACTAATGCGAAACAAGTGCAATCCTTCATGGGACACTGCGGATATTATCGAAGATTCATATACATGTATGCAGTCATTGCACAACCTCTATATCGTTTGCTAGTCAATTTCAATTGGACCGAGAAGTGTGAAGCTTCATTCCAAAAGCTGAAGGAAAACCTTATATCAGCACCTGTGCTTAAAGCACCAGATTGGGAAAAGATATTCCATGTTCACATTGATGCTTCTGCATATGCAATTGGAAGTATTCTGGCTCAACCTGGAGACGAAACAATGGATTTTCCAGTTTGTTATACAAGCCGACAGTTAAACAGTGTGGAAAAGAACTACATAACCACCGAACGAGAAGGGTTATTAATGATTTATGCTGTAAAGAGATTTCGGCATTATTTGCTTGCAAACAAATTTGTGTTCTTCACAGATCATCAAGTTCTTTTGTATCTGGTAAATAAACCATGCAATACAGGGAGAATTGTACGCTGGTTTATTATATTGCTAGAGTTTGATTTCACAGTGGTGGTCAAAAAGGGTAAAACCCATCTATGAGCGGACCATCTTTCAAGGATACACAACGGGGAAGCTCCTGAAGGAGTAGATGATGACATACCAGATGCTTATTTTTTCAATATTGAAATGATACCCAAATGGTCTCAGGAAATTGTTAGCATTCTTTCCTTTGGAAGTAGGTTTGATAATACGGAATACAGATCCAAACAACAAACAATTCAACAAACAAAAAACTTTCAGTTGATAGCAGGATGGCTGTATCATTTAGGATCGGACCAAATCCTACGATTATGTATAAATCCGGAAGAATTTGAGTGCTACCTTGAAGAAGCCCATGTCCAAGATTTTGCATTTCATTGTTCAACAGTGAAAACACACCAGAGACTGAAACAGTTAGGGGTTTAGTGGCCAACTATGTATGCGGACACCCATTCTTATGTTACCAATTGTACTATATGTAGTGCCAAACGACCAGTGGATCACGTGACATTATTTCATGTAAACATTGCACCTGCATGGAGTCAATATATCATTGATTTCTTAACCACCAGGACGTTTCCTGAGAACATAACAAGAGCACGGAAAAAATCTATGGAGCTGGAAGCTCGTGACTTTCAGTTAATTGGGAACCAACTCTATAAGCGAGGAAAGCACAATCAACTTAGAATCTATGCAAGTGAAAGAGAATACCTGCTGATTCTAGAACATGCACATAGCGGAATAAGTGGAGGCCATTTTTCGGGCGATAAGACGGCAAAAATTGTCTTAACCGTGGTGGCCTACATTGCACATGGATGTTGAAGAGTTTGTAAAGCGTTGTAACGCATGTCAGCGCACCAAGGTGTCGATAAAGAGAGATGAGATGCCACTACGGCCAATGATGGGAGCAAGAGAATTTGCAAAATGGGGCATTGATTTTGTGGGACCTATATCACCCCCTGCATATTACACCCATAATCAATATATCATTGTGGCTACGGACTATCTCACAAAATGGGCGGAAGCCAAGGCAATGCAAAAAGCAGATGCACAAACCACTGCACAATTTTTGTATGAGAATGTTTTTGTACGATACGGTTTACCAATAGAAATTGTCAGTGATCGTGGGACACATTTTCTTAATGAAGTCATCAAATATCTGCTAGAGGAATTCATGGTCATACATAGGAAATCTGCTCCATACCATCCACAAGCAAATGGACAAGCTGAGGCCACAAATAAAACACTATGCACGGTTCTCACTAAAATTGTGTCAGAGTCAAGAACAGATTGGGATCAGCAGCTACACTCAACCCTATGGGCATACAGGGTAGCTTGCAAAACATCGATAGGAACAACACCGTACAACATGGTGTTTGGCCTAAATGTTATACTACTCATAGAGTTTTTAATTCCAACTCTACGAGTAGCGAAACGCTTGGAATGGACAGGGCATGAGCTCTCTTCAAGAATATATGATCTTGAAAAGCTAGATGAACTCCGCTTGAGAGTTGTAGCTTCAATCTATGCTAAAAAGAGAAGACAAAAAGAGTTTTTTGACAAGCATGTATGCACTAAAGAGTTCAAAACAGGTGATTATGTACTTGTTTATACTTTGAAGCAACATGCCAAGAAACTTAAAAAGCGAGGGATGGGACCCTTTGTGATTAGTGATCTATCACAAAGTGGAGCTGTCAAGCTTGCTACATTAGCAGGTGAAGAAATGCCGAACTAGATTAGTGGATGTCGACTGAAGAAATATCATTTACCACTCACACACGATATGCTTCAACAAATTCATCAAGGAAAACAACGAATGAAGGAAAAACAGAGAGTACGAGAAGAAGCTCAAGTAGAAGCAAAATAACGCATTGCAAAATGAAGACTTCTACGACAACAACAACAAAGTGGAGCACCATTGCAAATCAATGCCATTCGACTAACGAAGTTAGATGAAAACATAGTGGAGCCAATAATTGCAGTCAAACTGGGTAGCAATCAAGTTGAATCGACAGCATTGCTTGATTCTGGAGCTCAAGAAAATTTGATCTCTTACGGATTATACCAACAGCTCAAATGCATAGGTCAACTTCATCCTACTCCTCAAGTGCTGGAAAGTAGTACATCACACTCGTTGAAAACATTGGGTTGGACTATATTGCATGTACAAGTATATCAATCTATTTACCTACACAAATTTTATGTAGTCAAGGATGAAAGCACACAACACCCAATGATGTTGGGAAAACCTTGGCAAAAAGAGTACAATGTGCAAATAGATTGGAATGTGAATGCAATCAAAATTCAGCAGGCACAAGAACAACAGGTGATAACCTTTGCTCAGCAATTCCGGAATAATCCGCTGCAAGCAATGCAATCACTGGAAAAAGAGCCAAAAGCAAGAATGCCACCAAAGAACAACATGATACCCAAGGCCAACAGACAGGTAAAAGCCAACCATGCTAATTACATACATACGAAGTCACCGACTGCAGTGCAAAGATCTAGGTTACCAAAACAAGGGAAACAAGTATGGATGCGGAAGGATAGAAATGACATGGCAGACAAACAACAATGCAACGAAAGAATTCAACCGAAGCAAATAGTTCAACCAAAAACCAAGGGCATAAAACAGATATGGATCTCAAAGAAAATGCTCAGCAATAACCCAAATGTTACTCGCATTTGGATACCGAAACAAAAGCAAAAGGAACTCCCTTCAGTACAAGCAACAATGGAAGGCAAGACAACTGCATTTGAAAAAGGACAACCAACTTATGTGGATGTCAATCTGCAACAAAATAGTGGCAACAAAGGAAGTAGAAAAACACCTACAAAAACCGGCAAAAACAAGCTACCAATGGAAAGAAAAAGAAATACGGTCTACGGCCATTTCGGCCAAGCCACTCCTCTCCATAGAAACAACTACGGCTATATTAACAGTAGCGGCAAAGCGATTGCCTTTTACAAAAAAGACAATTAAACAGAGAGCAGTAGAGTTACATCTGTTACTTGCAAAGAAAACAGGAAACCTCGACGGCGAATGCCAATAAGCATCTGGCTTATTCCCTTCTCTTGCACAACATTAATTTTTCCATGCATTAACCGAGTATGCATAAATTAGAGCCACATTAATCGGCCAAGCATTAACACAAATTTTTCAACCTATGCACGGCACATACTCCGAGGAAATACCTTGTCGTCCGGGAGGACTCCGGCTAGGAGGGGGGGAGGCATTCTCAAATGAGGAACCAATAGCAGAAAGAGCAAAAAAGGACATGCTTTTCGACTATTTTAAGGGTTGTTGTTTGATTGCGAAATTTTCTGGACTAACCAAGTACATATTCCCTTATACATCATGTATCTATAGGTATATGGGGCCAAACGCCAAACCAAGCCCCTAGGTGTGTGTATATAAGTAGAAATAACCAGTTTTCGAGCAAAATGTTGGTAAAACGGAGGAATTCGGCCATAAAAATTACATGTGAGTGTATATAATGTTTTGCGGTGATGTTTGTGATTTATTATGATTTTTGGGAATTTTTTGGGTTGGATTTGCTATTTTCCTTTTAATTTTGCTAATTTTCGGCAGAAAAACTTTAAAATTACAAAAAGCAGGTGAAAAATGATCGTAATGAAAAACAAAAAATATGGGGATGATCAGTGACTATAGGAAAACCTATGGTACAGTGGGGGTGCAATTATGAGACTGGAGCGGAAAGCGTGGTTTGGCCAGATTTTGACCGAAATGCCAAATTTCTGGTAAACAGGGCAAATGGAGTCCAAATCAAGAAATTTTTGAGACTAAACCGCATCTCGCAAGAAGTTGGGAGCACATGTCAAATTTCATGAAAAGTGGTTCGGAGACCTCTATTATGAGAAATTTTCACCTCATTTTTAGCTCATTTTCACTATTGACCTTTTGGAGAGAGCTTCTGCCACCTAGAGCGAACGGACCTTCTAGCAGCTTCTATGATGCGCACGACTACCCGACGGGCTTCAGACATGAGAGGTAGGCTCACCACCTTGAGCTTTTCGCGCATGTTTGTCGTTTGGTCGCGAAAACTAGCATAGGGTTCACAGACAAAAAGCGGGCGGTAGAGACCTACAAGTAGAGGCGGCAACCTAACGGCTAGCCCAAAAGCAATGAGACTTCATCGACAGCTTACCCTAGCATAGGAGACCGGTCTTGGATGTTGAAAGGCTGTAGAAAACCATCAAGAAATCGACGAAAAGGTGCCCAAATGCTACCAAAATTAATGGGTAGGAGCATCTCGACATGCTCGACAAGTTTATATGGCCCACATGACCAAAAAGTGACCCAAAGCGGCACTAAACTTCAGAAACGGCATCAGACACACAAAGCGTCAAATAGCTCTCATGGCCAAACCGCATGCCCGTTTGCCACCAAACTTCATGAGCGGCTTTCCTAGACCATCAACATCCAAATCCTATGGTGGTAGACCATCGCAATCATCGAAGATATGTAAATGCAACCATGGGTGCTTCTAGAGCGACAAATTTCCAAATGAAGTTTCGATGAAGCCAAAGTCGACAAAAACCATACGGCAAGGATCCCCAAGGGATCGGGAAGCTATGGAGACCAACATCAAGAAATTTCATCGCCAAAAAGCACTCCAAAAGTCAGAAAACGGCTCGGAGGCTCTGAAGTCCGCACATGGGAGTTACTTTCTATCCCTTTGACTTTTTTATTGAAATTAGGCTTAAAAGGGACTCAGGGGGACCAAGGGCAAGCACTAGTGGCACATTCCATTAAAAAATCATCAGGAGACATCCTATGCGTAGGATATCTCAAGGGCATTTCTGGGCACAGATCGCAACATTTTTCATCACACACATTTTCTGAATGACCTTTACATGCTAGCCACCAAGTTTCATCACATTTGGACCAAAATTGACCTCATATGCATGAAAAAATGCAAAGTTAGGGCATAGAGGCAATAATGGGCCATAGACCTAACAAATCTTGTCCAAATCACATGAAACTTGCACAACACATTCACAAGCACATAACCAATCCATCTATGTACTCACGTGCAAAATTTGGTGAAGTAGACATCCTACGCGTAGAATGTCTATTTGACATTTTTTGCCTACAAAGGATGTTTGTCCATTCCAAATCCAATCACATCATCTGCAAGAGCTCATATACCAATTTTGAAGCCATTCTAATCATTTTTCACCCCCAACACCTTCAAGATACACTTTTTGAGCCCAAAAACACTACACAGGCTCTTACAAGCATCAATTCTTGTCCAAATCCAAATCCAAGAGCAATGGCCCTATTCCATAGGCCAAGGACTACCCACAGAACAAATCCCATGCCATTTTTATGAAATTGACATCCTACGCGTAGGATGTCTCCAGCATAATTTAGACCTTTTGTACAAAGAGTGACATCATGGAAGCCAATACCATGGTGCAATGAGCCCTTATATCAATTTTCAACCCATTTGGACATCACTTGCTACCTGTTATGGACTTTCTACCCAATTTGTGACCTAAAGCCTGAATCAGCCCAAAAAATCCACTTTTTGATAGCCAAATCCATATCCAAGCATATAGCCATGTTCCATAGGCCAAGGACTACCAGCATGTCAAGTATTACCCAATTCTTATAAAAAAGACATCCTACGCGTAGGATGTATAGAAGGAAAATTTTGGCCAAAATTGCACTGTGAGCACATGCACAGTTTCACAAGTTCCTTTTAAGCTTTATTTTCAATTTTCAAGTCATTTGGATAGATAAAACTCAGTTTCTCAGCTAATATAGAAAAAACGATAACTTCGGACTACTGAGTGCAACAAGATCTATGGCAGCCGCGAAGTCACCGGCAAAGAAGAAAAGAATGACCATTAAGGATTACCTAGAAGAAGTGGAGCCCTTCGCCATAACAGAAGGAATACTAAAGCCCACCAGCACATGGATCCAAGAAGATCTGCTAGAGTCCAATGACCTAAAGATCTACCAAGGAGTGTTCAAAGACACTGAAGGGAATGTGATCAAGCTACCAATGCTACCACGGGAACTCAATGAGTTCGTAAGAAGCAAGATGGCCGGGTACTTGGAGAAGATTGATCTCCACAACTATTTTGAAGCAGTGCCGGCAGGGGTTGACATAAAGAGAGTCTGGGAATTTGTGACAACAATAAAAGAAGATGGAGTGGCCAAAGTAACCGATTTTCAAGGCAGGCCAGAAACAGAAATAGTCATCACCGAGCAAGTTGTAGCAGATGCACTAGACCTCTCCAACAAGGGGGATAGTGTAACTAAAAGAAGAGATGATGTCAAGGTGTACACTGAGAAGAAAGGTAACTACACTTTTGAAGATATTGCCAACCCAAAAGTGGCAATCATGAGTCAGTTGTACAACCAATACTTCCATATGTGTACGAAGCGGCCACAAAAGTACAGAATGCCGCCAGGAGCAATTGCCACGACATTCACTTGGGAAATGATGAAGAGCACTCCAAGGCTAATCAATTATGCAGCATATATACATGACAACCTAGTGAAGATGGGTAACAAGAAGCCCACATATATTGTGCCAGGAGAACTAATCACTAAGGTGATTTATGGGGCATTGCAAGCAAAAGGAAGATGGCCTGAACCCCCGTCACAGAACGACTGGTTGAGGCTCAAAGAAGACAAAGAAGATGAGCCACAAAAAGCACCAAGGGTTGCCAAAAGATTGAAAAGACGGCTAGAGCCTGTTCAAGAAGTGCAGCTAGAGCAAAAGAAGGGAAAGAAAGAACTTGCCCAAGTGACGAAAAAAGAGACAAAGTCACAAAAAGCGGCAAGACCAGAGCGGCTGATGGAGAGCTTCAGAGCAGAAAGGGCCCTTAAAGACGATTTGAGTGAACTCTGGAAGCCGTCTCTAGAAGCAATGTCGGGATCATCCCGAAGGGTGCAAAGGGACAGATTTGAAGATTACATTAAAAATTTTGAGATTCTTGATGCCGCATCAGAAAATATTCCACGTGTACCTTTTACAGAAGAAGAAGTGGAGCAAGTACGACAGAAACTGCTAGACGAGTAGGAGAGCCAAGAGAGAGAAAGGAAGACAAAGGTAGATCGAGATTTAAAGAAAAAGCCTACATCTCTATCGGCCAGCCCTGAGTCCAGCCCACCACCCTCACCACCTCCTCGCAACCCTCCACAAGAAGATAAAGAGGAGGAAGACAAACACGAAGGCCAGGAAGAGTCCAAGAAAGAACAAAGCCAGGAAAGGGAAGAGGTTAAACCCAAGAGTGAGGAGACAAAGCCAAATGAAGCATAAAGCACGTTTCTGGACCTACTAGCAGCAGCAGGATATACAAAAGAAGAGGCTGTCACAGTCGCATTCGACTTGGCAAGCACAAGGCCTAAGGAACAAATGCAAAGCATCAGGTTAGTAGAACTAAAAGAGATCGCCACAAATACAGTGGACCTGCACCTGCCCTCCAACGATTGGGATGTGGTGATGACGACGTTAACTGGGTTAAGAGCGTAGTACATGGCCTCAGAAAGTGAGATAGAAGCTCTCAAGGCCACTGAAGTGAAGATAAAGCTGGAAGTAGACTCTTTACAAGGACAAAGTCAAAGGCAGAAAGAGAGAGAAGCGGAGCTACAGGCCAGTCTAGCAAGGGCATTGCAAAGATGCCAAGAAATGGAAAAAGAAAATCAGGCAGTAGCCCAAAGAATGCAAGGAGTCAAAGAGGAGTGTAAGAAACTCAGCAAATCATTGATAGATGCAGAGAGGGAAAGGGATAACATGACCCTATAGCTGGCTGAGGAGTGAAACCGAGATGCGTTGAGCAAATCGTGGCTGACGAGTAGTTGAAGCAATACGAAACGCCAAAGAAAAGGCGGAGATAGATCAAGAAGCCAGCCAGGATGAGGCTAAAGTATGAAGCCGCCACCATCAATAAGAGGATTAGAGATGAGCCGACAGTGCCACTCTACAACGCAGATATCTCCCAACCAAAAGGGGTCAGGTTAATAGTTGACTCTCAGCCAAAATGGAGGAAGGCGTGGCTGACGAAGTACCCACAGTACCTAATCCATTTGGTAGAGGCATCCAAAAACATCAAAGACAACCTAAGCTTTTGTCCTCTACCAAGGATCAGGACGTGAAAGGCCCAGGAGATATTACAAAGGAGCCAACCCACTTGGTTGAATTATCCTAAGCTGCCGGGCTTGAAGGCAGGTGAGAGAATAAGTGTCCAATACATGGTGAAAACCCTAACGGGCGCCATCAAATTATTCACTGGCTCACCTGACCTTACGTGTATCATGATGAAGAAAATCTGCAAAACTCTTTTAGCAGTATTTGACACATTCAAGCATGGCCAAGTGACAGACAGTATCTTCTTCTTCCAAGATACTTACAGATGTGCCTATGATCTGTCTGGTCAGCCTTCCAAGGAGGTGATACATGCGTTGTATCAAAGGATAATGTTTCTGCCATCTCATCACCTCCAGGCCTTTGAAGAAGCGTTCTACACCGGCTTCTTCACAATAAACACTGATATTTTCGGCCCAACAATGATGAATCTACATTCAAGATACGAATCACTGATCAATATGCGTGAAACCATACGATGAAGAAGCAGCTGAACGGCCATGTCGGGGACGACATGAGCAAGGAGGGGGGGAGTGTTAGAAGCTGGACACACCCCACGGAAACTGACTACTTGGAAGATTATCATTTTTTGTAATTATTCATTTATTGAGGAAACTTGATTTTTCACCTTGTAAATATTGGGGTTTACAGAAGTTTCCAGATTGTATCCCAGTTTTGATAGTTAGATTGAGTAGATGGTCGATTTGGAACTTTAGGGTTTGAGAATTGTAAGGTATATATATCACTTTTTGACCTTAATGAAGAAACCTTTTGTCATTTTTAAAAAACAAGTTTTGAAGTCTGTGAGTGAGCGTACTGTGTACGAGAGAGAGTGTGAGCTTCATCTTGACGCTACGTGTGCACCGGTGGTTGGAATCGAGTGCGGAGAAGTGCACCGTGTTGCCCCCAACGAGAGCTACGCGCCGATACCTACATTGCGCGCGTACGGCCCGGTTTTGCGAACTCCTTCTACGAGCTTCGTCTGGTGATTTGGTGAGCATACGTTGTCCGATCTTGCATTGCAGCATATCCACGCGTTCACATTGAGTAGAGCTACACATTAGGCACATTTAGATTTTGGAAACAAAGACCTGCAAATTTCGTCTAGACATCCTACGTGATTTTGCACCGTGTGTTTTGGGTTGGGATTTTGGGTTGGGATTTTGGTTCATAGACCTTGGGGAGAGCGACCTATTGGTGTTAGTAGGGTCTCCTTCAAGTTCTGTGGTGTTTCGAGATTGTTTGATGGGTGTTCGGGTCTAAAAAGCGTTGTATGAAGTTTCCTCTTATGCACTCTTGAAGGCTGTGACTTAGACATTGGGTAGAGACCTCTGTAGTGAATTAGTTAGGAGTCGGTTGAGTGTAGGTTGACACCTTATGCTTGCTTCCACGCGCCTGCGGGTCGAGCTTCGTCCTTAGTAGCTGACAAATCTTGTTAGGTGATTTCTCGCTGTGCTGACGTCCGTCGCGGCATACCCGTCCAACAAATGAGCTCATTTGCGCATATAAGCAAGGAGATACAGCCATCCCATTACAGAGTGCTAGTGCAGTCCCTTGCTGCTTCCACTACATGTTCGAGACTGTGAGGCCTTCAATTAGGGTTTTCCCTCTTCAAATAACTACTTGGGCTTCTCCAATGAAGTTATGAAGCTTCCATGAAATGGCCACGATGAAGAATCAAAGCGTCAATTTAGGGTTTTTAACAATTGGGAGCGAGGCTACACCTAATCTTCACACACACAAGTTTTGAGTTAATCTTGGTTCTTTTTCAAAATGGAGCTTTCATGGCTGGAGTTTTGTTCATTTTTAGTGTGTTTTTAGCATCAAATCAACTATGCCTTGCTTGATTTTTCTACGAATCCTCATAGTCAGAGGCCCGACGCTTTCCTAGCCACACTGCGCACTTCTTGACACATTTTTGGTGAACCCAATGCAAAATAGGCTAGGGTGAGGGTTCATTGAAGTTTTCAAATTAAATCTTTCAAGCTATGGAGCAACAAGAGCAACAGGGGGTTTGGTTTGTTCTAGTCACAATGCAAATGTTTCAAGCTTTTGCAGTGTTTATGCAATAGCACAGCAAGCTGTGGAAAGGAGGGAGCTTTCCTCAACCAAAGTGCTTCAATATGTGGTGAAGAAAATGGACCAATTTAAGGATAAAGATGTAACAAAGTGTCTTTGTGGATATGTAAAGGAGATGGAGCTTCATCGAGTGCAGGAGTAGAGATGGTACAAAGTTTTGAGCTAGCTGTGGTTCGTGAGATCAGAGAGCATGTAAGGGGAATTTGTAGTGCAGGGTGCTAATACACCTGAGTGAGGATGGCAAAAAATATGACCATAATGCACCCAATGCTTAACAAACTAAGTGCCACCAAGCAAGGGATGGCTTTTGAGCTGAGCAACCTCTTTGTGGAAGAAGGCATTCTCCCCAAGAGAGAGATGCTTATGTTATCCAAAGTCAAGCATGTACACAAGACGGACATGTATGCCAAAGTCATGGGAAAGCCACCAAAGCTCTTAGAAGAGATGAAGAGGAGGAGGATTGTAGTGGATTGGACTCAAGAGGATAAGTAGCTCCAAAGTGAGTTTCCATTTTTGTCAAAGATTTTGCCTAAGCCACTTTTTTGCTTAAAGTGATTGGAACTCTCTTAGCACTATTATGGTCATCTTGGGTATGTAAACCATATTTTTTGGATCAAGAATCCTTAAGAGAGGATAAAGAAGATTGGGGAAATTTTGTTTTGATCTCCTATGTTGACAAAGCCTTGACCTAGGTAGCCAAACTATTTATGAATCCCTTTGGCTGGTCTAGTATAAACCCTAGTTTTTAGAACCCTTTTCATAAAATACTCATTTTAAGTCCTTTTACGGGTTCCAAATTTGGAGACCTAGTCACATCAAGAGATTGAGAGCTTTCTAAACACAAGAAGCTCCATAGCTTTCATATCTTCTCAAGTGCTCCATTGTGTTTGTATCTCTTGACTTGCAAAAAATGATCCCTATGCATGGTGGTTGAATATTATGCAATAGAAACAATGCTTTTGCCCTTCTTTTAATTTTGCAATGAGTTCTTGAAGTATCTAATTAATGGAGTTTTCTAATCTTGTGATCTAACTGGGTATGCGTCCATTTGTTTTGAAGCTCCATTTTGTGAATTAGGTTGTGCATAATAGTAGGTTAAAAGTAGAGAGTGGCATTGTCATATTCATTTGTGCACACACATTGGATCCTCTTGCACTTAAGGAAGTGAGCTACCTCTCTTCTTGTTTTCTTTGAGTAGAGTGGAAGTGAGCATTGGAAATAGTAGGTTACATTGCATTGAGTTCCAATCCGTTCCAAACAGAGTAGGCAAAGAGCAAATTGGTCGAGCTTGCAAGACACACTCTTGTGTAATGGTTGGTGATTCTCTCAAAGCCACACATGTAATGGTTGGTGTAAATAGTTTTCACACTCTAGGTTAGAACTTCTACACAATTGCTATATTGACACTTTAATCTTTTACTAGCAAATAGTATACTACGGTTGCCACAAATCAAGCATTTTTACCAAATGAAGAAGCTTGTTGCTTGATCCATGACAACCACCTGGACTAAATGGCACAACCCAATAACTTAGGGCACCACCCCAAAATGTGTAAGTATAGCACATAAATTATGAGGAGTTTTTCTCTTTTATTTTAAAGAATTACAGAAGTGCAATCACAAGAGGGGTTGAAAAATAAAATTTTGGAAAAAGGTCACAGATAGTCCCAATACATGCAACATGTATATCATGCTAATGTATTTTAGCCAAAGTCATAACAATCATTTATTGGCTTTATAGTCCAAGTGCATCATCCTATCTGCTCACTATTTGCAAGGTAGATTTTATATCTAATTAAATGTATAACAATAGTACATAAGGTATAAATCGTGGTGTCTATATTCCTCCTTCAAGATAAGTACTTCTAATTAAAGGTATAGCAAAAGATATCTCATGGGTTGCAAAACAAGGCTTTTTAGTCCCATGCTATAGAAGACAAAACACAAACAATGCTTGCAAATAAGATGTCCAAACACGAATGCAAACTTAGCTTGTGACCTTGAAATTTCTATGCAAGGGCTATGCTACCATATATGTGGTAGTGATGTGTGTGAACACACTTAGGACCATCGGGGTACTGTTTCTTTCAATAGGAGATTTTTCACCCCGTGCATTGTATACACCCATCACTCTAGGGCTAACTTATCTTTTATTTGTGCATTAAGCAATACCGTCTCTATTGTGTGCCTTTAGCTTCTTCATATTCTTCAAGCCCTTTGTGCATCCCTACAACCCTAATTCTAACACTTGGTATCAGAGTAGGCATGAGCATAGTTGTCAGCATTTTTAGTAGCCCCTTGCTCACTTTCTCCAAATTGTGCAAGATTTGGTGAGTTTCAGTAGGTTGAGTAATACTTCGGGTAAGCTCGCAGAGCTTGTTGTGCTCTGAATTTCAATTAGGCTCATTTTGGCCTCTGTTTCCACTAAAGGTTGTACTGCACAAGTAATTTCATCATTTTGTATAGCATTTTTGTTGGTGCATTTTTTTGCAAAACACGACCTCTTTGGGTTTGTGATGCAAATCCAACCAAGAGCCAAGATTCAATGCATGCTCATCTCCTCTACCATGCTAATTATTAAGCTAAGCTATGCTAATATGAGTGATTATGTGAGGAAATGTACATCTTTCTCGTAAGAATACTCCTTCTTCCTCTCAATCTACTCTCATACCCGCTAGCTCTCACCATCTTCGAAGCTATGTGAGGTCTTGGGTTTGAGATCGTGAGGGAATTCATGTTGTGTTTGATAAGTGTTTTGCTTAGTGCATGAAGTTTCCATCTTCATTGCACTAGCTAGTATTGAAGGAACACAAAGGGTTGTATTGTAAAATGTCTTTCTTGATGGGAGAAACCATATTACAAAGCCTTTTGGAAGGGGGACCGGCTCCATGCAAATCCCATCCTCAACAGTTGTCAATTGCTTATTTTCTCTCTCTTTTGAAGTATTGTTCATGCTATCTAACTATGTGTTATGCTTTTTGTTGCTCTCTCCACCCAAGCACTCTTGTTATTCTCATTAGAAAGCTATTCTAATGAAATGCTCACTATGTTCATTCTATTTTCCGCTACACACAAGTTACTAGATCATTAAATGTTACATTGGTATCAGAGCACAAGGTTTCTCTTTTCTTGCTCAATAAGGGAGGTCCTCAAGATAGCTATAAATGGCTGGTACTAGTAATTGCATGTGAGTAAGTAGAATAGGGATTTTTCAGCCTTGCAGTGAGCCTGTCTTTGTGCAGTTAACGGGGCATCACCATCGAGAGCTATGGTCTTAATAGTGGAGTCCTACGGGGCATGCCTACGGCTTAACCACTATTGAGCTATTAGAAGCTCGACAGGAGCTGGTGCTATTTTGGTGTTGAATGACCCTCTCTTCTATTCCTTGCAATTAATGGTATTCGAGCCACGGGTACAGTAGCTTGAGTGCTTTTTCTAAAGGGGTAAAGAGGAGTAGCAACTAGGGCTTGAAGTGCCAAAGTACACCTAAAAAGTTTACACATAAAGTTGTTAGAATGGCTGACAATAGTAAAGAGAGTGAAATTAATGTTGATAACTTTGATTTTGCTAATGAGCAAGCTACTAATGATGCCCCGATGCTTGTTAACTATCTTGTTTCTAGGCTTCAACAAGCCATGGGCAATCCATCCCTCCAAAGCGAATGCAACGGAAGCTTCGTGCTCATGGGATTCTGCAAGCTCCCCATCATGATGAGAGAGAACCTAGGAAGCCTCCTTACGAGACTAAAAGAGGTCTCTCTCTGATTCGGGAAGAAGAAGAGGATCCCTATGAAGGGCTCATAAATTTTCTCCTTGATGAAGCATCTCCTTCTCAAAGGAGAACTCAAGAGCCTCCACTGAAGGAACGAGAAAGAAGTGAGTCTCCTGCCACCTCGGTGGAGATAGCTCCACGAAGACGGCGGGCTAAACGCTCTCCATCGCCTGCAAAACGAAGAAAACCATCGTATACTTCTCCACACCATACTTCAAAGAGGGATGACAAAAGGCAAGAGAAGAAAAAGGCGAGAAAGAGGACACCCTCTTTTCCATCTTCTTCACCCTCTTTCTCTTATGAAAGTGACGGTGAAGACAACAAAGATCAAGGTAAGAAAAAGGCAAGAAAGAGGTCACCTCTTTCTCTTTTCCATCTTCCTCATCCTCTTTCTCTTATGAAAGTGATGGTGACGACGACAACAAAGATCAAGGCAAGAAAAAGGTGAGAAAGAGGTCACCCTTTTTCATACAAGCCTTTGAGATGGGACATGTCCTACCCGTAGACGGTGCTTTCAAGGGGCAAGAAGCTTCAGTCACTCCCTTAATCGGGAAATTGAGGCTCCATGTCCAAAGCTATGTGGAAAAAGAGGACTTCTTTATCTCTCCTCTCAAGCATGAGGATGTAATCCTAGGGGAACCATGGTTTGATGGCATGGCTGCCAATGTTAAATTCCCGGAGAGGAGAATCTCCTTTAAGTTCAGGAAAAAAGATATGTATATAGATGCTAAGGAAATGGGTAACACTATACCCATTGTACATACACAAGCTTTCAACAAGTCAATAAAGAGCTCTATTTCCGTGTACATAATTTTTGTTAAAGATTCTCAAAATGAACCTAATGTTTTAGTAAAAGAAGATATACACAATCAAAAGGAATTAGAGTTATCCAATTTTCTCAAGGGGTTTGAAGATGTCTTTATTGACGACATCCCTTGTGAGCTACCTCCTAAACGAGGCAATGATGACCATGCAATTGAACTTCTTCCAGGAAGTTCACCACCTAAACAAACCTCCTTATAGAGTTTCTCAAGCCTCAACAAGAGGGGATTATGCGGCAAGTGCATGATATAGTTGAGAAGGGCATGGTTAGGCCTAGCTCATCTCCATTTTGTTCTCCTATGTTACTAGTGCAAAAGAAAGACGACACATATTGTATGTGTGTCGACTATAGAGCACTATATAGGATCACTATCAAAAATGGGTTTCCCGTTCCACAGGTAGAAGACCTATTTGATAAGCTACAAGGGTCCACCTACTTCAGTAGGATGGAACTAAAAAGTGGCTATTATCAAATAAAGATAGTTGATCAAGACATTGTAAAGACCGTATTTTGCACTACATTTGGTCTTTACCAATACATTGTCATGCCTTTTGGCTTGAGCAATGCACCAGCCACATTCAATCGCTTGATGGAGAAGCTATTCAAGCCTCATCAAACCTTTACTGGAGTGTTCTTTGATGATATCATCATCTACTCTAATTCATTTGACGAACACAAGCAAAACCTTCAGGTAATATTTCAAGATCTAAGAGAGAATAAACTTTATGTTAATCGACAGAAAAGTGAATTTTTCTTACAAGAGATTCAGTATTTAGGTCACATTATCTCTCAAGATGGCATCCAAATAGATCCATCAAAGTTAGAGGAAATAAAAGGATGGCCTAAACCAAGGAATCTTCATGAGTTAAGAAGCTTTATACGTATTTGTGTCATAATAATCAATATCTAATTCTCCTAAATGATTTTCTCATGTTAAAGTGATCATTTAATATGGGAAAGTGCCGGAGGAGAAAAAGCTAGAAATTGGTTAAGCTAGTAGACCGGCCACAATATGGATCCAAAGGAGGGAAAAAAGGTATCCAAAGGGGGGGACATCTGTAAAAGATCCATCTGCAATGATAGGCTTAAAAGACCCTAACGTTCAGCCCATTAAGACTTCCAAAATGCTAAGGTTCCAAAATTCAAAGTTTGTGTCCGAAGGTCAAACATGGGAAAATTGGATGCTTTGTGTGTGTCCCAACAGTCTTTATCAATCCCTACATAGGAGGGGGCGAGCCTTGCAAGTAGGGGATGAGAGAGAAACACACACACACACACACACACACACACACACACACACACACACACACACACACACACACACACACACACACACAAGATCCCTTAACACAAAGGGAATGAGGGACACATGTCAGCTCCCTAGCCCAGATGCCCACAAGGTGTACTTAATTCCTATTGGATGGCCTTGGAGGTGGACCATTGAGAATTAGGCTAGAGTAAATTTAGTTTAATTAATTTAAAAACACATAATAAAAGAACTAATGGGAATTAAGCTCTCTAGAAGACTATTGGACAGTCTGTCAAGGGGTCCAATGAGCATCCAACAACCCAATGCCTTGCTTGATTCCTATTGGTCAAGAGGCAAAGGGGTCCAATGAGAGTTTAGTTGCATTTATTAATTACCTAAAGCTCTCAAAAAAGGGGAAAGGGGGACACATGTCAGAAGGCTATCACCTATGTTGCTGAATTACCATTGGCTAGGCCTGGGGAGGTCAAACAGGATGCTAGCAAGAGCAAATAGCAAGAGGGGTCGACCAAGAGAGAGAGGGGGCTGATTTTTCAAAGGTATTATTACCTACACACTCACACTAGCTTATGTGTGGAGTAAGAAGACTCTCTTTCCTTCTCAAGCTTTAATGGAAAGATTATCACCTACTCCAAGCTTGTGAGAAGGGAGGCCTACACCAACAACTCTTGGCTTTGTGATGCAAATCCAACCAAGAGCCAAGATTCAATGCATGCTCATCTCCTCTACCATGCTAATTATTAAGCTAAGCTATGCTAATATGAGTGATTATGTGAGGAAATGTACATCTTTCTCGTAAGAATACTCCTTGTTCCTCTCAGTCTACTCTCATACCCCGCTAGCTCTCACCATCTTCGAAGGTGTGTGAGGTTTTGGGTCTGAGACTGTGAGGGAATTGATGTTGATAAGTGTTTTGCTTAGTGCATGAAGTTTCCATCTTCATTGCACTAGCTAGTATTGAAGGAACACAAAGAATTGTATTGTAAAATGTCTCTCTTGATGGGAGAAACCATAATACAAAGCCTTTTGGAGGGGGGACCCATGAAAATCCGGTCCTCAACTGTTGTCAATTGCTTAATTTCTCTCTCTTTTGAAGTATAGTTCATGCTATCTAACTAGGTGTTATGCTTTTTGTTACTCTCTCCACCCAAGCACTCTTGTTATTCTCATTAGGAAGCTATACTAATGAAATGCTCACTATGTTCATGCTATTTTCCGCTACACAAGTTACTAGATCATTAAATGTTACATTGGTATTAGAGCACAAGGTTTCTCTTTTCTTGCTCAATAAGGGAGGTCCTCAAGCTAGCTATAAATGGTTGGTACTAGTAATTGCATGTGAGTAAGTAGAATAGGGATTTTTCAGCCTTGCAGTGCGCCTGTCTTTGTGCAGTTAACGGGGCATCACCATCGGGAGCTATGGTCTTAATAGTGGAGTCCTATGGGGCTTACCTACGGCTTAACCACTATTGAGCTATTAAAAGCTTGACATGTGCCGGTGCTGTTTTGGTGTTGAACGACCCTCTCGTCTATTCCTTGCAATTAATGGTATTCGAGCCACGGGTACAATAGCTTGAGTGCTTTTTCTAAAGGGGGTAAAGAGGAGTAGCAACTAGGGCTTGAAGTGCCAAAGTACACCTAAAAAGTTTACACCTAAACGTTGTTAGAATGGTTGGCAATAGTAAAGAGAGTGAAATTAATGTTGATAACTTTGATTTTGCTAATGAGCAAGCCACTAATGATGCCCCGATGCTTGTTAACTATCTTGTTTCTAGGCTTCAACAAGCCATGGGCAATCCATTCCTCCAAAGTGAAGTGCAATGATAGATTCGTGCTCATGGGATTCTCCAAGCTCCCCAACATGACGAGAGAACACCTAGGAAGCCTCCTTGCGAGACTTCCAAAAGAGGTCTCTCTCCGATTCGGGAAGAAGAAGAGGATCCCTATGAAGGGCTCAAAAATTTGCTCCTTGATGACGCATCTCCTTCTCAAAGGAGAACTCAAGAGCCTCCACCGAAGGAATGAGAAATAAGTGAGTCTCCCGCCACCTCGGTGGAGATGGCTCCATGAAGATGACAGGCTAAACACTCTCCATCACCTCCAAAACGGAGAAGACCATCGCATACTTCTCCACACCATACTTCAAAGGGGGATGACCAAAATCAAGAGAAGAAAAAGGTGAGAAAGAGGACACCCTCTTCTCCATCTTCTTCATCCTTTTCCTCTTATGAAAGTGATGGTGAAGACAAAGAAGATCAAGGAAAGAAAAAGGCGAGAAAGAGGTCACCCTCTTCTCTATCTTCCTCAAATTCTTCATCTTCTGAAGAAAGTGATGGTGCAACCTTTGAACCATAAAAAACAAGAGGCCATAGGACATCCTATGCTGTGTGGAAGAGGTTGTCCAAGTTCAAGAAATTCAAAGAAGGAGGGAAGAGCATCTCTTTCCTTACCTATGATGGCACTTTTGGTGCTACGGACAAAGTCTTGGCCTTTATCCAACTATTTGATGCGGCGTTCGGAGATGAGGGCTTCACGGAGTCCTCTAAGCTACACCATGTAGCTATGCACTTTCAAAAGTCTGCCAGACAATGGTGGTCTAGCCTACGGGCCAACGGTGAAGCTCCACGAACATGGAAAGCTTTAAGAGCTTCCATTATGAAGCAGTTTTTGGCCACCGATGTCAAAGACAAAGTACTCACCAAATGGCAAAGCTTGAAGCTCTCTCCCTATAAATCCATCCATAAATATGTAGACAAGTTTTGGCACCTAGAACTCAAAGCCACTGTCTTCAAAAATTTGGATTTTGCAGAGCAAAAGCAACAATTTTGTGCGGGCTTAATCGAAGAAATGGCAGAGTATGTCAACTCCCAAAGTCCACGCACTATTAGGCACACATTGCCATAACAAATAACCAATGCAGTAAACATACAATTCATATCAAACAAGAAGCAGGAAACTGCTTACTTCAAACACCATACTGCAAAGGAAACAGGTACATAACATCATAGATAGAGGGAAAATAGTGTGCCATTCATCATCATGATTCAGTAATACAGCAGAAAACACAGAACTAATGTAGGAGAGAGCCAACTGCATCAACAGGCATAGACATAACTGCTTCTCATCCTGAGAATTCACGAGACACACAACTAACTTCCCCAAAATATAAAATACCCATGTTCACTTATCCCTAAGGTTCAAAGATAAAGGTTTTAGTTATAGCTCAAAAAGTAATAGCCTGACTGCCCTGAAAGCCTTGATAAATCAGGCACTAACACCTGGCACACCTGGTGGGCAATGTTTCTCAAACATTGTGAGAACCCACAATATCCCTTGATCAAAAAATTCATCCACCAGTTGATCCTTGAATTTAGTTTGTTGTGAAACTGCTGCTGTAGTTGGAGTTTCCTTGTCAAATTCTTCAACCTCTGCATCCACCTGAACTGTAACTGCCTCCTTAGTACTTTCAGTCTCCTGACAGAGTTTCTCATCCACAATCATTTGCACTGGATCATCTAAGTTGTGAATTCCTCCTGCAGCTTCTGTGTCCTCCTCTGCAACATCTTTAGCCTGTCCTGCAACTGCACTTGTCCCTGCTGCTTCAGTCATATGCTCCTGAACTCCTGCTAGCACATCAGTTCCTGCAAACACTTCAGATTTTTTTTTTTTAAACAAACACCTGCTCAGATTGTTGGCCTTCTTGTTGCTGCAGCTGCATCTTCACGTCCTCAAACTGCTCTTTTAGGTCAGTATATTGCTCCTTCAGTTCAGTATTCTACTTCTCCATAAACAAGTTTCCTCCTTCATCTCCTCCTCTGCAAACATTTGATATGGTTTACTCACCACATCATACACCATGACTTTCATTTTCTCCCAAACTCCCTTCATGTACTCCATCACTTCAGTCTTCATTTTCTCCACAACTGTTGAATTGAGATACCTTCTACAAAGTAGAAAAATCTCCTCTTCTTCAAGTGATTTCAGGTCTTTAGGCCCATTTTCATATTCAAGTGAATATCCAAATTCAGTAGTAGGTTTAGGTTTAGGTTCAGGTTTCCCTTCAAGAAGAATGAAGAAAGATTCAAGGTAGGATGCAAACTTTGCAACCATTAGACACTGTCTCTTGAAAACATCCAATATCTCTGCATGTAGAGGCAACACTCGAAGACCTGATTTAGACTCCGCATGCCAAATCAATTGATTTCCCTGAAAATGTTGATTCAAGAAAAACCAAAATTGATCTGCTTCTTCATCAAACTGATCTACTTCTTCATCAAACTGATTTGATTCAAGGCTTAAAAATAACAGATTGAACTCTCCTTTACACATAAAAAACACCACCAAGATGGCTTCCTCACATCCCTAATCAAAAACATAAAGAAATCCACTTTGTAGCTACAAAACTGTCCAATCAGTGATATCTCCCTGAAACTGAAAACTTTTGACTTCTGCTCCTTGAAAAACTTCCCTTATTTTATCAAGCATGAAGATATAAAACCAATGAGATATAAGAATATCAACATCATCTCCTTCATCAACAACATCACATAGAAATGTAGAACCATCTTCCAGAAAACCCACTTCACCATCATTAGGAACTTGCAAAATACTTGCATAATCATCAGTCAAAACCATCTCCTCAGCATCAACAAAAGCATTGACATCAAAAATTTGGTAGAAATCATCAAGAACATCATCAAGAAAGTGAACTTCCTTGAAAACAGATGAACTTCCAATATCCTTGACTGAATTTGTAAAAGAACCAACATCATACAGATCATTGATAATAACATCATCATTCAAGAAACCTTCTGTAACATCAAGATTTGAAGAAAACTCCACATTCTTGATTTGAGTAAGTTGAAGCTTCAAGTCCTCAATTTGATTATCCTTGTTCAAAACAACTTGCTTAAGAGCATCATGAACTTCATAACAGTAAGAAATATGCAAGTCAACTTCAGTTTGAACCTGAGAAATCTTCGCCATCAATGATGTCTTCTCTTCTTGAAGTTGATTGATTTTGGAAAGCGCTTCATTTGCCGCAACCATACTTGAATGCCTCTCATTCTCTAGCTCGAATGAGAGATTATTGATCATCTTCACTTGAGAAAGAAAAAGACTTTGAAATTCAGCAAGTTCAGGTACATAACTTCTTTGCAAATCAAGAATCTGCGGATCAGGGACCTGAATTCTGAAACTTTGCAAATCAAGAACCTTTGGTATCAAAACTGGTAATTCAGGGATCTGAAATTGAAGATCCTTGTCTTCACAACTTGAATAATTCATATCCGGCTTTCACTCTTCAAAACTCCAAAAAACTCTTCTCCATCAACACAAACACCTTCCAAATTGTCAGCTGTTGAATACTCCTCATCAAGATTCATAAAAAAGTGATTCATCACATCATCCTCATCAGTAGCACACATTATGTCTTTATCTATCTTCAGCTCTTCCATTGCATTACGCTGAAATCTGATGTCTCCCTGAATTTCAACATCTTCAAGATTGATGTCAAATGTTGGTATATGGGTTTGTATGGGATATTGGTGGCTTCTCTTGCTCACTCCCACTTGTATTCCCTTCTTCTCAACCAATAATTCTTCTTTTGGGCAACTGTCCTTCTCTTCCTGCAAAGAGGTGAGTCTCTTCGATGTGAGGTTTGGGGATAGCTGGCAATCCTCTTGGCTCCTTTGGCTCATGAGTTGCTCCTGGCTTCCTCCTTCTTCCTTCATCATCTTTTCTCCCTTGCATTGAACAAACTCTCCTTCCTGAATCAACTTCTTCTCTTCAATAATCTGAGTATCTACAACTTTGATCCCATATTCAAGAACATCAAAATCAGGTTGAAAAACTTCAGGTGCTGAAAATTCAAATTCAGGCTTTGAAACTTCAGTTTTTGAAACTGCAGGTCCCTGAAAAACTGTCGGTACATCAACATTGTGCAAACCCTTGAGTTTATTTGGAGTGTGGTTTTGGGATACTAAGTGCTCCTTTTGGCTTCTTTGGCTCTCAGGATGCTCCTTTTCTTTTGCCCTTTCCAACATCACCTTCTTGACTTCTTCAGGTTGGCTTTGTGCTTGAGCTTCTTTCATTGATTTGAGACTTGCAACAAGTGCATTTGGGGAAGTTAAACATGATTGTACCTGATTGTTCCCAACCAAGGGGAACATTGGTGTTGTAACTCCCCAGTCATCATCACTTTCGTCTTCCTCCTGAAACTGATCTTCATACTTCTCTGTCAAGCCTTCAATTGCTTCTTGTAACAACTGTATCCTACGCATACTAGAGCACGACTTTCTTCTTTTTCCTTCATGACCTTCATGCCAGTCTTCTGCCTTGTCAAGAAGATTAGAAAAATCATCCAAATCCTCTTGTGCATCACATAGTTCCTCATGATCTGATGCATCTCGAAAAGATCTGACAATTCGATACAACTTCTTGCACAGTTTATGCATACAGTATCTGACACATACATCTTCCTTTTGACATGGCTTGCACACGTAAGGACATTGCTTTGCACAGTGCCCATCTTTTTGACAAATAGCACAGTTTTTCTTCTTCTTCTTTGCCATTAATCACCCATCAAAAGAATAGAGAGCATTTGTACCTCTTTAAACCCTGAAACTGCTTAAACTGCATTGCAAACTGAAATACTTGAAACTGTAGTCTGTAAACTGAAAGACTGAAACTGCATTCTGCAAACTAAAAAATTGAAACTGCATTCTGCAACAAACTGCACATAATTTGCACAGAAACTGCACAGAGACTTCAAAACTGTTTGGGCTAACAATACATTGACCAATGGTCCCAAAAGTGGATCTGATGTGGGATGAGTTGTTTGTTGGCCTTCTTGGTTTGTAGGTAGGGTTTCCTGCAGCCTGTTTTCAGGTTCATGCAGTTCAGTCCCCTCCCCAACAATTTCTGCCCCTGCAGCAAGTTCCGCTACTGGTTCTTCTTGGTCATCATTACCCGACTCTTCTCCTTGTCTTCCTCTTGTAGAGAACTCCCTTCTTAATATAAGCCTTGTTCCATATGAATGTTGTGGTACATAGGACTCTTGCCCTGATCTACTCATGCATTGCTTCTACTTCTTTGTGTAAAATATTGTGCTAACCCTCTCCTTTTATACAAATGGTAACATGAAGGTAAATTGCATGCTCCAAAGGGTAAACATGTTGTAACTACCTTTTCGAGAATGAGAATTCTGACTTCGCTGGGCAGTTGTGGGTAGAATTCTTTCAAGAATTGTGATGCATACTCCTCAGACTCTTCCCCCGGTGTTTTCCAGTTCGCAAAATCCCACAAATGGTCACTATCAGGGAACAGGTCGCCGCTGTGATTCATTCCTTAGCACCCATATGGTTTTAGGCGAAATTCGAACCAATTGCAGGATCGCCAAATGTTAGGCACACATTGCCATAACAAATAACCAATGCAGTAAACATACAATTCATATCAAACAGGAAGCAGGAAACTACATACTTCAAACACCATACTGCAAAGGAAACAGGTACATAACATCATAGATAGAGGGAAAATAGTGTGCCATTCATCATCATGATTCAGTAATACAGCAGAAAACACAGAACTAATGTAGGAGAGAGCCAACTGCATCAACAGGCATAGACATAACTGCTTCTCGTCCTGAGAATTCACGAGACACACAACTAACTTCCCCAAAATATAAAATACCCATGTTCACTTATCCCTAAGGTTCAAAGATAAAGGTTTTAGTTACAGTTCAAAAAGTAATAGCCTGACTGCCCTGAAAGCCCTGATAAATCAGGCACTAACACGCACCATATCGGCGGTAATAGATCATACTATGGTGGCCTCTCCAATCAATTTCCAAACAGGGGCTAAGAGGAATTCTAAGCCCCCTGAAAACAAGGGTTACAATGAGCCTAAGGGGAAGGACAATGTCCAAAAGTCTCCTAAGGACAATTCCAACAAAGCTAAGGAGAAGGGAGTTTACAAAGGCAAAAATAAACTCTCTCTTGAAGATCTTGAGCGTTATCGCAAGGATAACCGGTGTTTCAAGTGCGGCGAACAAGGGCATGCATACCACGCTTGTCCCCAAAAGAACAACCGCCATGATCCTCCTAGAGCTGCCTTGGTTGAAATCCAAGAGGAGGAAACTCACCACAAAGGATCTCCTCTATGCCATGCTTGGGGAAAGGTAAGAGAACGTGGTGCTTTTATTCTCTTTGACCCTAGTTCTACTCACAATTTTATATCTATAGAGTTGGCCACCAAGCTAGGCATACAAGCCTACGAGATGGGACATGTCCTACCCGCAGATGGTGCTTTCAAGAGGCAAGAAGCTTCAGTCACTGCCTTAATCGGGAAATTGAGGCTCCATGTCCAAAGCTATGTGGACAAAAAGGACTTCTTTATCTCTCCTCTCAAGCATGAGGATGTAATCCTAGGGGCACCGTGGTTTGATGGCATGGCTGCCAATGTTAAATTCCCTGAAAGGAGAATCACCTTTAAGTTCAGGGAAAAATATATGTATATAGATGCTAAGGAAATGGGTAACACTATACCCATTGTACATACACAAGCTTTCAACAAGTCAATAAAGAGCTCTACTTCTATGTACATGATTTTTGTTAAAGATTCTCAAAATGAACCTAATGTTTTAGCAAAAGAAAATATACACAATCAAAAGGAATTAGAGTTATCCAATTTTCTCAAGGGGTTTGAAGATGTCTTTATTGACGACATCCCTTGTGAGCTACCTCCTAAACGAGGTAATGATGACCATGCAATTGAACTTCTTCCAGAAAGTTCACCGCCTAACAAACCTCCTTATAGAGTTTCTCAAGCTCAACAAGAGGAGATTATGCGGCAAGTGCATGAGTTAGTTGAGAAGGGCATGGTTAGGCCTAGCTCATCTACATTTTGTTCTCCTATGCGACTAGTGCAAAAGAAAGACGGCACATATCGTATGTGTGTCAACTATAGAGCACTAAATAGGATCACTATCAAGAATAGGTTTCCCGTTCCATGGGTAGAAGACCTATTTGATAAGCTACAAGGTTCCACCTACTTCAGTAGGATGGACCTAAAAAGTGGCTATCATCAAATAAGGATAGTTGATCAAGACATTGTAAAGACTGCATTTCGCACTATGTTTGGTCGTTACAAATACATTGTCATGCCTTTTGGATTGACCAATGCACCAGTCACATTCAACCGCTTGATGGAGAAGCTATTCAGGCCTCACCGAACCTTTACCGGAGTGTTCTTTGATGATATCATCATCTACTCTAATTCATTAGATGAACACAAACAACACCTCCAGGTAATATTGCAAGTTTTATAAGAGAATAAACTTTATGTTAATCGAAAGAAAAGTGATTTTTTCTTACAAGAGATTCAGTATTTAGGTCACATTATCTCTGAAGATGCGATCCAAATGGATCCATCAAAGTTAGAGGTAATAAAAGGATGACCTAACTTCTTCATGAATTAAGAAGCTTTATAGTTATGTGTGCATACTGTAGATGCTTCATAGAAAAGTTCTCACTAATAGCAGGTCCATTACATGACCTAACAAAGAAAAATGTTAGGTACACATGGCCTGCCAAGGAGAACAATGCTTTCGAAAAGCTTAAAGAAAAGCTTATCTCTCAACATGTGCTTACACTACTGGATATCTCAAAGCCATTTGAGGTCCAATGTGATGCTTGTGGTGATTGCCTTGGAGCTGTTTTGCTTCAAGAAGGGCCCTTCATAGGCAATGAAAGTTAAAGGCTTGACCTTGTTGAGCAAGCTCTAGGCATATATGAAAGGAACTCCTTGCAGTTCTACATGCCTTAGACTCATGGAAGCACTATTTATTGGGGACTCCTTTCATTCTGCGCGAACGGATTACCAAAGTCTTAAGTACTTCATGACGCAGACCAAGCTCTCTGACAAACAGTGGGAAAATTTCCTTTTGCAATTTCATTTTCATATTGCTCACATTGCTGGCAAGCATAATCAAGTAGCCGATGCACTCTCAAGACGGCCGAGAGTGAATGCAGTTTCCATAGCAACTCACAATGATCTATCTTCTATGACAGATGAGTATGCTATTGATCCTGATTTTAGAGATGTGATTTCAGCCCTTGCACTAGGGAAGAAAGTGAAGGAGTACGAGCGGAAGTGCGACGCGAGAGAGAGTGCGAGAAGAAGAGCACGACGATATGGTGAACTCGCTCTACTGTAATGTGTAGAGCATAGTGAGTTCTTATTAGGTTTTTACAAAAGAATATGTGTACATACCTGGCGGCCCGCCCACTTACCTGGGCGACCACATTGGTCTTTATACCCCAACAACCTCCCACTTAAAGTCCAATGTGGTACTTTAAGTGTGAGAGAAGCTACTATACAAGCTAATATACAAGAGATGTAGAGAACTGATGTACTACCCTACACCTAACTGCTTGCGAAAATGCGCAAAGCTCTCTGAGGGAAGTCCTTTTGTAAGTAGATCAGCAGGATTTTCTGTGGTGTGAACTTTGACAAGCTGAAGTTGCTTATCCTCGAGCATTTCCCTAATGAAATGATACTTCACATCCACATGCTTTGTCTTTGAGTGATAAACTAGATTGCGAGCCAATTGTAAAGCACTTTGACTATCACAATATAACACAGGCATCTCTTCTTTGATTTCCAAATCTGTTACTAGTCGATTAAGCCAAATTGATTCTTTGCATGCCTCTGATGCTGAAACATATTCAGCCTCTGTAGTAGATTGAGTAACACAATCTTGTAAGCTAGAACGCCATGATACTGCTCCACCAACCAATGTAAAGACATACCCTTACGTAGACCTTCGGTTGTATAAGTCACCTGCATAATCTGAGTCTGTAAAACCCTTTACACTTAGCTCCTGACTCCCATAGCATATACGCATACTCTTTGTAGCTTTCAGGTATCTCAATATTCCTTTCACTGCCTCCCAATGTTTCTTGCCTGGGTTTGACATGTATCGACCAACTACTCCCACTGCAAATGCGATGTTTGGGCGAGTAGCAATCATTGCATACATCAAACTACCCACTGCAGACGCATATGGAATCTTATCCATTTCAGCCTGTTCTTCCTCAGACACAGGACAATCTTGTTTGCTAAGTTTCACATATGGTGGCAATGGAACACTCAGTGCCTTTCCCTTCTCCATATTGAAACGTTGCAAAACCTTGTCAATATACTTTGTTTGAGATAACCAAATCAACTTCTTTGATCTGTCTCTCTCAATGCGCATACCAAGTATATGACTTGCCTCACCCATGTCTTTCATGTCAAACGATTTTGCCATCTTTGACTTCAAAGCTGAAATTTCTTCCAAGTGCTTGCCAGCAATCAACATGTCATCCACATACAAAATAAGGATCAACCAACTACCATCCTTAGCCTTCTTTGTATATAGACAATGATCGAACTCACTACGTTTGTAGCCTTGAGAAAGCATAAACTTGTGGAATTTATGGTACCATGCCCTCGGTGATTGTTTTAAGCCATAAAGACTCTTTAACAACTGGCATACCCAATCTTCCTTGCCTTTCTCAACAAACCCTTCTGGCTGCTGCATGTAAATTTCCACATCTAAATCACCATGCAAGAACGCTGTCTTGACATCCATTTGGTGCAACACCAAATCTAATATGGCAACCGATGCAAGAAAGCATCTCAATGTAGTCATCTTGACCACCGGAGAGAAGACTTCATCAAAGTCAATGCCTTGTTCTTGCTTAAAGCCCTTGGCAACAAGCCTTGCTTTGTACTTTGGCTGACTATCATGAGCGGTGATCTTATACCTGTAAACCCATTTACAAGGTAGAGCCTTTTTGTCCTGTGGTAATTTAACTAGCTTCCATGTCTGATTTTTATGCACAGCTGTCATCTCTGACTGCATGGCCAATTGCCAATTCTCGGAGTCCTCCATTTTCACAACTTCCTTGTAACATGAAGGCTCATTGCAATCAGTCAACATGACATAGTTCATAGATGGAACAAACCTATCAGGAGGTCGCGTGACACGTCCAGATCTACGCACAATAGGTGGCTCAGGCTCAGCCACAACCTGTGGTTCCACTCTATCCTGTCCTTGCTCCTCTTGAGCCCTGACATTTTGTCTTGCACGTTCAGGTCCATCTTCTTGGAAGACAACTCTTCTAATCTCCTCAACCCTCTCTGGTTTAGAATGATATTTGGATTCATTAAAGTGAACATCATTACTGCGGACAACCTTTCTGGATTCGGGATCCCAAAGTCTGTACCCCATCTCACCAGAATTACCATAGCCTAGAAAGATGCACTTTCTACTCTTTGGCTCAAGTTTGTTCCTAAATTACTTTGGAACGTGAGTATATGCCTCATAGCCAAAGACTCTGAGATGCTTGTATGACGGCATTTTGCCTGACCATACCATCTCTGGCACTGAATCCTTTTGCAAAACCTTGCTAAGAGATCTATTTACAAGATGAACAGCTGTTGATACAGCTTCAGCCCAAAACCCATTTGGCAGCTGTGCATTAGACAACATACTTCTGACCTTCTCTTGTATGGTCCTATTCATCCTCTCAGCAACACCATTTTGAGGAGGATTGTAAGGAGCAGTAAGTTCACGTTTTATACCTTTTGACTCACAAAAGTCCTGAAAGGCCTTTGAAACATACTCTCCACCATTGTCAGTGCGTAAGCATTTAAGCTTCTTGCCACTCTGATTCTCCACAAGTGTCACAAACGTTTTGAAAACACTAAATGCTTCATCCTTGTGCTTGAGAAAGTAAACCCATACTTTCCTCGAGTAATCATCTATAAATGTCATAAAGTAAGAAGCTCCCCCTAGAGATAGGTTAGGCATAGGTCCACACAAATCACTATGAATAAGTGCCAACTGTGTATCTCTTCTACTGCTTCTATGCTTATGTGGCTGTTGTGTTTGCTTACCATACAGACAATGTTCACAGAATTCAAAATCATTAAATGAAAATCCAGGCAAATAACCAGAACGAGACAAGATTTCCATTCCCTTCTTGGAAATATGTCCTAACCGGCTATGCCACAACGAAATGTTCGGCTGCTCAGTTACATTGATTACATTTTTAGAGACATTTGATACATAAATCATGTAAAGTCCTCCAGAATTTACTCCGTGTGCTACTGTCATAGAACCCTTGGATATCTTCCACATGTTCTGTCCAAAAGTGGTGACGTAGCCAGCATCATCAAGTAAACCTGTGCTGATCAAGCTCTTTGTAATTGCGGGAACATGTCTCACATTTTTCAGCGTGAAAGAAGAGCGATTCTGAAACTTCAATTGAACATCTCCAACACCTAAGATCTCACATGTCTGCCCATTGCCTAGCCGAACATGATCTTTAGTGGTCACATAAGAAGTAAACCACTCCTTGTTTGGAGACACATGAAGTGATGCCCCTGAGTCTATAATCCAGTCACTCAGTGCATTTCCATCAGATGCTGTAAGAAGAGCTGAGTCCATTGTATTCTTCAAGAAGTAGATGTCTCCTGACACTAGACTGTCATCCTCTGCAACAGTGTTTGTCACATTTATTTCTTGAATCTTCACTGAGGACTTGTTCTTCTCACCATGGTCTTCAGCTTTCTCTTTGCCTTTTTCTGCTTTCCATTCTCTGCAGTCTCTTTTCATGCGACCCTTCTTGCCACAATGGTAGCATTCTATGTCACTCTTGCCTTTAGCACTGCGGGACTTGCTACGAGACTGGTTCCTCTTTCCACCTTTGTACTTTTCTTTGGTCCTTCCCCTGACAACTAAGGCTGTTCCTTTGCCTTTGTCCATTGTCTTTCTATTGGTTTCTTCAGTAAGCAGACTTCCTTCTACACCTGCTATGTTCAAACCATCTGGAGGTGCAGAATTACTCAAAGCCGTGTGAAAAGTGTCCCAACTTTCCGGCAATGTGATCAACAGAAACATAGCTCTAACAGGTTCATCAAACTTGACACCTTGAGCTGACAACTGACTATAGATTGTGTTGAATTCATTCAGATGATTGGACATAGGTGTCCCTTCTTTCATCTTCAAGTCAACAAGCTTCTTAAGATAGTATACCTGTGAAGCTGCACTTTGCTTCTCATAAAGATCACTTAGCTTTAACCATGCTTGATAAGCCGACATCTCGTCTGCTACATTGAAGTAAACACTTTCTGCCAAAGTCAGCATAATGGTAGAAAGTGCCAATTCATCCATTTCGCTCCATTCATCTTCGTCCATATCTTCTGGTTTTATCCCTTTGAGCTTTATAGGTTTTATCTGCTTCTTTTGTACCAACACGTTCCAAATCTGCTTCTTCCACAATGGGAAATTGGTTCCATCCAGCTTCTTGATATTGTAAAGAGCAGTGTCCTGTGATCCAGCCATAGCTACGCTTCACAGTAGTTTAATTTCCTGGGAAAAGTTCGGCAGAGTTTCCCCTGTAAACTGACCTCTGAACCAATATCAACATGTCAAATGAACCAAGAAAGCTTCAGATTCTGCATAAATTTCGGCAGAGTCTCCTTTGTAAAATGGCTATGGTGTACTCAAAAACAGACCAAAAAACAGCTCAAAAACACTGTCTCTCTAACACTGTAAGCTTTGGGTAAACCTGTCCTGCACCTGTATTGTCTCTGACTGTTCTGTCACTGTCCTGTAAGCATAGACTGCGACAATGCCTCAACGGCAGTAAAGCAAAGATGCAATCCCAACTGTCTAACTCACAGTCAATACATCCTAGCTGCCTATCTAAGGGTGCTCGAGGGATCGCTCCAAGACCTGCATCACCGAAAGGATCTCAACATTTGAGAGTCCCCCAGCTCAATAAAACCTCACTCGACCCTCAACAAAGGATGCAGTAAATCTGACAGTACATAGACTTCCCACAAAGTCATACATCCACAAATTTCCCACTGTATGCTGTAACCGCTGCGGCGGTTGTTTGCTGCGTGACTCACAGCCAACAAACCCTCAACAGACATACATCATCTCTGACAATACATCCCATGTGGAAGTACCTGCAATGTCAGGATGAAATTTGGAATATCAAGCAGCAAACACAAGCTACCTGATGAACTAGTGGATGTCGCCTACAGTCTGTGTGTAGATACGCCCGTGTCGTATGTGACACGCCTCCAAGAACTGTGAGCCGTCCTTTGATGTGTAGACAGCCACAAATCAACACTCTGGGAGTGTCGATATCCTCAGCACCTGCAGTCGTAGGCCGAAAACCCTAAATTTGCAGAGTCAGATCTGCACCCGTCGAGACCACGTAGTCGAAAATGGCCTGCGCAGACCTTTGTCGAAGGCGAACGGTGGCCGAGTTGGGGCCGTGTCTATGCTTGTCGAATTTCACTCCAATCTGAGTTGGTAACTCTAGCCTCCTGCAGTGTTGCCCCGAGCCTCGATCTGAGCTCTGATACCAGTTGAAGGAGTACGAGCGGAAGTGCGACGCGAGAGAGAGAGAGTGCGAGAAGAAGAGCACGACGATATGGTGAACTCGCTCTACTGTAATGTGTAGAGCATAGTGCATTCTTATTAGGTTTTTACAAAAGAATATGTGTACATACCTGGCGGCCCGCCCACTTACCTGGGCGACCACATTGGGCTTTATACCCCAACAGAAAGAAGAACCAATTACTTTACAAGATGGTTATCTTCTCTATGGCAATAGATTATGCATTACTAGCTCACTACGTGAGAAAGTAATGTATGAATCTCATGCTCCTCCTTATGCAGGGCATAGAGGGATTCAGCCTACCCTAAAGGGGATTGAACCATATTTCTATTGGCCTACCATGAAAGCAAACATACAAGAGTATGTTTCTAAATGTGTGGTATGCGAAAAGACACAATTTGATAGAGAAAAGCAACTTGGATTGCTTCCACCTTTGCCAATCCCTAATTCACCATGGGAGAGCATATCCATGGATTTTATCTTTGGATTGCCTAAGTCTATCCACGGGACTACGGGAATATGGACGATAGTAGACAGGTTTACTAAACAAGCTCATTTTATACCTGTCAAAAAGACTATCAAAGCCCATCAAATGGCAACCCTCTTCATTTCACAAATCTTCAAGTACCATGGCTTGTCAATGTCCATAGTGTCAGATAGAGATCCTAGAATGACCAATAATTTTTGGAAGGGTCTCTTTGAGAATTTTTGAACAAGACTAAACTTCTCTTCGACCTATCACCCACAAACGGATGGCCAAAGTCAAATAGCTAACCTAACAGTCCTCGATCTACTAAAAACCTATGTAACAGAAGTAGATCAAAGATCCCAATGGGATAAGTACTTACCCTTATTGGAGTATGCTTACAATAACACTGTACATACTTCCACGGGAAAAGCACCTTTTGAGGAAATTGAGGGAAGATCAAAAAGTCCCTTGCTACTTAAGGTACACGGGAAGATCTTCGTTGCAGATAAGTATAGCCGAGACCTACAAGAATCTTTCCAAAAGATTAAGGATGCTATCTCTATCTCACAGAAAAGGCAAAAGGCTGCTGCTGACAAGCACAGAAGAGCCCAAGCCTTTAAAGAAAACGATTGGGTCTTACTCAAATTTCCCAAGGCTCAAATAAGGCACACGACGGGCAAGAATCCTACGGGACACCAAAAGTACTATGCTAAGTTAGCAAAAAGGTACTATGGTCTCTTCTAGATTCTTAGGCCAATCAATGAGATGGCCTATCAACTCAAGGTTCCCATTCATTGGCTCATAGACAATGCTTTCCATGTGAGCCTATTAAAGACGTACAAAGGAGATCCACCTCAAGAACCAACTATTGAAGACCCATCGGAGATCGAGGACTAAGAAGAGGTGTTGCAGCCCGAGTCCATTCTCTGACATGAAGACAAGGTACTAAGAGGCGGTAAGACTATCCGACGATATCTTATTAAGTTTAAGAATTATCCTTTTGAAGATGCTAGATGGATGCAAGGCATACAATTAAAGGATAACCTAAACCTTGTCAATGCTTACAATGCTTTCCAAGAGTAAGAAAATGTACAAACATTAAAAATGAACAAAATTTTTGTCTTCTAAGACTCTCATTTTCTTTATTGTGCACAAAAATGAAGTAGTATGCATGCTTAGATCAAGTTTGCGGAGACGATGTCTCCTAAACACCAAGTAGAGCTTGTCAGTCTACTATGGAAGATGATAGGACTAATGTGTAGACATGCTTGCGGCAGCTTAAGGCTCTCAAGCATCAAATGGACTAGTCATCCATTGTGGAACGATGTCGTAGGGTAACATAGGGATCCTCTACCCGCTAAGAAAAGGACTAATGAATATGCTTTATCTTCTCTACCCCATAGTCGAGGACGACTATGATTTCAAGAGAGAGGTAATGTCATAATAATCAATATCTAATTCTCCTAAATGATTTTCTCATGTTAAATTGATCATTTAATATGGGAAAGTGCCGAGGAGAAAAAGCTAGAAATTGTTTAAGCTAGCTGACTGGCCACAATAGGGATCCACAAGAGGGAAAACAGGGATTCAAAGGGGGGGCCATCTGTAAAAGAGCCATGTGCAACAATGGGCTTAAAAGACCTTAAGGTTCATCCCATTAAGACTTCCAAAATTCAAAGGTTGTGTCCAAAGGTCAAACATGGGGAAATTGGATGCTTTCTGTGTCCCAAAAGTCTTTATCAATTCCTACATAGGAGGGGGCGAGCCTTGCAAGTAGGGGATGAGAGAGAAAAACACACACACACACACACACACACACCAACTCCCTTTACACAAAGGGGATGAGGGACACATGTCAGCTCCCTAGCCCAGATGCCCAAAAGGTGTACCCAATTCTTATTGGATGGCCTTGGAGGTGGACCATTGAGAATTAGGCTAGAGTAAATCTAGTTTAATTAATTTAAAAACACTTAATAAAAGAACCAATGGGAATTAAGCTCTCTAGAAGACTCTTAGACAGTCTCCCAAGGGGTCCAATGAGCATCCAACAGCCCAATGGCTTGCCTGATTTCTATTGGCCAAGAGGCAAAGGGGTCCAATGAGAGTTTAGTTGCATTTATTAATTACCTAAAGCTCTCACAAAAGGGGAAAGGGGGACACATGTCAGAAGGCTATAATTTATGTTGCTTAATTACCATTGGCTAGGCCTGGGGAGGTCCAATAGGATGCTAGCAAGAGCAAATAGCAAGAGGGGTCAACCAAGAGAGAGAGGGGGCTAATTTTTTAAAGGTATTATTACCTACACACTCACACTAGCTTATGTGTGGAGTAAGAAGACTCTCTCTCCTTCTCAACCTTTAATGGAAAGCTTATCACCTACTCCAAGCTTGTGAGAAGGGAGGCCTACACCAACAACTCTTGGCTTTGTGATGCAAATCCAACCAAGAGCCAAGCTTCAATGCATGCTCATCTCCTCTACCACGCTAATTATTAAGCTAAGCTATGCTAATATGAGTGATTATGTGAGGAAATGTACATCTTTCTCATAAGAATACTCCTTCTTTCTCTCAATCTACTCTCATACCCCGCTAGCTCTCACCATCTTCGAAGGTGTGTGAGGTCTTGGGTCTGAGACCGTGAGGGGATTGATGCTGTGTTTGATAAGTGTTTTGCTTAGTGCATGAAGTTCCCATCTTCATTGCACTAGCTAGTATTGAAGGAACACAAGAAATTGTATTGTAAAACGTCTCTCTTGATGGGACAAACCATAATACAAAGCCTTTTGGAGGGGGGACCTACTCCATGCAAATCTGGTCCTCAATTGCTTTCAATTGTATAATTTATCTCTCTTTTGAAGTATTGTTTATGCTATCTAACTAGGTGTTATGCTTTTGAAGTATTGTTCATGCTATCTAACTAGGTGTTATGCTTTTTGTTGCTCTCTCCACCCAAGCACTCTTGTTATTCTCATTAGGAAGCTATTCTAATGAACTGCTCACTATGTTCATGTTGTTTTCCGCTACACACAATTTACTAGATCATTAAATGTCACATATGTGCGTAAACTATAGACTCTTCATAGAAAAGTTCTTACTAATAGCAGGACCATTACATGACCTAACAAAGAAAAAACATTAGGTACACATGGTCTGCCAAGGAGAACAATGATTTCAAAAAGCTTATCTCTCAACCTATGCTTACACTACCGGATCTCTCAAAGCCATTTGAGGTCCAATGTGATGCTTGTGGTGATTGCCTTGGAGCTATTTTGCTTCAAGAAGGGCACACCATAGGCTATGAAAGTCGAAGGCTCGACCCTATTGAGCAAGCTCTAGGCATATATGAAAAGGAACTCCTTGCAGTTCTACATGCCTTAGACTCATGGAAGCACTATTTATTGGGGACTCCTTTCATTCTGCAAACGGATCACCAAAGTCTTAATTACTTCATGACGCAGACCAAGCTTTCTGACAAACAAATGAGGTGGGAAAATTACTTTCACAATTTCATTTTCATACTGCTCACATTGGTGGCAAGCATAATCAAGTAGTCGATGCACTCTTAAGATGAACGAGAGTGAATGCGGTTTCCATAGCAACTCACAATGATCTATCTTCTATGATAGATGACTATGCTATTGATCTCAATTTTAGAGATGTGATTTCAGCCCTTGCACTACGGAAGAAAGAGGAACCATTTACTTTACAAGATGGTTATCTTCTCTACGGCAATAGACTATGTGTTGCTAGGTCACTACGTGAGAAAGTAATGTATGAATCTCATGCTCCTCCTTATGCAGGGCATAGAGGGATTCAGTCTACCCTAAAAGGGATTGAAACATATTTCTATTGGCCTACCATGAAAGCAAACATACAAGACTATGTTTCTAAATGTGTGGTATGCCAAAAGACAAAGTTTGATAGAGGGAAGAAACTTGGATTGCTTCAACCTTTGCCAATCCCTAATTCACCATGGGAGAGCATATCCATGGATTTTATCTTTGGATTGCCTAAGTCTATCCATGGGAATACGGGAATATGGACGATAGTAGACATGTTTCGTAAACAAGCTCATTTTATACCTATCAAAAAGACTATCAAAGCCCATCAAATGGCAACCCTCTTCATTTCACAAATCTTCAAGTACCATGGCTTACGAATATTCATCGTGTTGGCGGATAGAGATCCTAGAATGACTAGTAATTTCTGGAAGGATCTCTTTGAGAATTTTGGAACAAGGCTAAATTTCTCTTCGGCCTATCACTGGCAAACGGATGGCCAAAGTCAAATAGCTAACCTAACAATTCTCGATCTACTAAAAGCCTATGTAACGAAAGTAGATCAAAGATCCCAATGGGAGAAGTACTTACCCTTAGTGGAGTATGCCTACAATAACACTGTACATACTTCCACGGGAAAAGCACCTTTTGAGGTAATTGAGGGAAGATAAAAGTCCCTTACTACTTAAGGTACACGGGAAGATCTTTGCTGTGGATGAGTATAGCCGAGACCTACAAGAATCTTTCCAAAAGATTAAGGATGCTATCTCTATCTCACAACAAAGGCAAAAGGATGCTGCTGACAAGCACAGAAGAGCCCAAGCCTTTAAAGAAAATGATTGGGTCTTACTCAAATTTCCCAAGGCTCGATTAAGGCACATGACGGGCAAGAATCGTACGGGACACCAAAAGTACTATGGTAAGTTAGCAAAAAGGTACTATGGTCCCTTCCAGATTCTTAGGCTAATCAATGAGATGGCCTATCAACTCAAGTTGCCCAACCATTGGCTCATACACAATGCTTTCCATGTGAGCCTACTAAAGCCTTACAAAGGAGAGTCACCACAAGAACCAACAATTGAAGACCCACCGGAGATGGAGGACCAAGAAGAGGTGCTGCAGCCCGAGTCCATTCTCCAACATGAAGACATGGTACTAAGAGGCGGTAAGACTATCCGACGATATCTTATTAAGTTTAAGAATTATCCTTTTGAAGATGCTAGATGGATGCAAGGCATACAATTAAAGGATAACCTAAGCCTTTTCAATGCTTACAATGCTTCCCTAGAGTAAGCAAATGTACAAATGTTAAAAATGAACAAAGTTTTTGTCTTATAAGACTCTCTTTTTCTTTATTGTGCACAAAAATGAAGTAGTATGCATGCTTAGATCAAGTTTACGGAAACGACGTCTCCCGAACACCAAGTAGAGCTTGTCACTCTACTATGGAAGATGATAGGACTAATGTGAAGACATGCTTGCAGCAGCCTCAGGCTCCTAAGCACCAAATGGACTAGTCATCCATTGTGGAACGATGTCGTAGGGTAACATAGGGATCCTCTACCTACTAGGAAAAAGGACTAATGAATATACTTTATCTTCTCTACCCCATAGTCGAGGATGACTATGATTTCAAGAGAGAGGTAATGTCATAATAATCAATATCTAATTCTCCTAAATGATTTTCTCATGTTAAACTGGTAATTTAATATGGGAAAGTGCCAGGGGAGAAAAAGCTAGAATATTGGTTAAGTTAGCAGTCCGGCCACAATAGGGATCCAAAGGAGGGAAAATAGAGATCCAAAGGGGGGGCCATCTACAAAAGAGCTATGTGCACCAATGGGCTTAAAAGACGCTAAGGTTCAGCCCATTAAGACTTCCAAAATGCCAAGGTTCCAAAATTCAAAGGTTGTGTCCAAAGGTCAAACATGGGGAAATTGGATGCTTTGTGTGTGCCCCAAAAGTCTTCATCCATCCCTACATAGGAGGGGGCAAGCCTTGCAAGTAGGGGATGAGAGAGAAAATCACACACACACACAAGCTCCCTTTACACAAAGGGGATGAGGGACACATGTTAGCTCCCTAGCCCAGATGCCCACAAGGTGCATTCAAATCCTATTGGATGGCCTTGGAGGTGGACCAATGAGAATTAGGCTAGATTAAATCTAGTTTAATTAATTTAAAAACACTTAATAAAAGAATCAATGGGAATTAAGCTCTCTAGAAGACTATTGGACAGTCTCCCAAGGGGTCCAATGAGCATTCAACATCCCAATGGCTTGCCTGATTCCTATTGGCCAGGAGGAAAAGGGGTCCAATGAGAGTTTAGTTGCATCTATTAATTACCTAAAGCTCTCACAAAAGGGGAAAGGGGGACACATGTCAGAAGGCTACCACTTATGCTGCTTAATTACCATTGGCTAAGCCAGGGGAGGTCCAATAGGATGCTAGCAAGAGCAAATAGCAAGAGGGGTCGACCAAGAGAGAGAGGGGGCTGATTTTTCAAAGGAATTATCACCTACACACTCATGCTAGCTCATGTGTTGAGTAAGAAGACTCTCTCTCCTTCTCAAGCTTTAATGGAAAGCTTATCACCTACTCCAAGCTTGTGAGAAGGAAGGCCTACACCAACAACTCTTGGCTTTGTGATGCAAATCCAACCAAGAGCCAAGCTTCAATGCATGCTCATCTCCTCTACCATGCTAATTATTAAGCTAAGATATGATAATATGAGTGATTATGTGAGGAAATGTACATCTTTCTCATAAGAATACTCCTTCTTCCTCTCAATCTACTCTCATACCCCGCTAGCTCTCACCATCTTCGAAGGTGTGTGAGGTCTTGGGTCTGAGACCGTGAGGGAATTGATGTTGTGTTTGATAAGTGTTTTGCTTAGTGCATGAAGTTTCCATCTTCATTGCACTAGCTAGTATTGAAGGAACACAAAGAATTGTATTGTAAAATGTCTCTCTTGATGGGAAAAACCATAATACAAAGCCTTTTGGAGGGGGGACCGGCTCCATGCAAATGCGGTCCTCAACTGTTGTCTTGCTTAATTTCTCTGTCTTTTGAAGTATTGTTCATGATATCTAACTAGGTGTTATGCTTTTTGTTGCTCTCTCCACCCAAGCACTCTTGTTATTCTCATTAGGAAGCTATTCTAATGAAATGCTCACTATGTTCATGCTATTTCCCGCTACACACAAGTTACTAGACCAGTAAATGGTACATATAAAGTAGCTTAAAGAGCAATTGGCCAGAGCCCAGGAAGAATTGGCAGCCCAAAGAGCGGCACATGCAATCAAGTTGCAAAAGAAAGATGTGGCCATGGCTGCAATCAAGCCTTAGACAGCCGTAGTGGATATTCAACCACCTGCTTCTGGCAAAAGAGCATCTAAGCATGGACCTTCCCCCTCTAGATCTGCCAAGATTTTTTACATAGGGTGGGTTACATGATTTTAAAGACATGGATGATAGAACATATGCAAGGGAGGTGGATTTCTAAAGTTTTTTCCTAGCTCTTGATCAGTGATGTGACCCTTCTCGTTTGACGAGATGTCGGTGATCTCATAAGGTGCCACCCCCCGTAGGGCATCCTGTGACCAATTTCAAGCTGCTTTCAAAGTTAGGAGATGATGAAAAGGTTGTCGACGAAAGGAAAAAATGCAAACATGAACATAAAATGAGAAATGAGCATAACTTTGTCAAAACTACTCCAAATTTGACCAAACTTCACCAGTGCATCTGAGAAAATATATTCACTAGGGCAAGAGATCACACAAGAAAATATATTCACTAGGGCAAGAGATCACACAAGAAAATTGGCTCTAAGGTACATGGATTGTGATCCATTTTGGAGCACATTTTAATGATTTGATGATACCACCTAGTAGGGAACATCAAGGTGATGCTTTGGTCCAAAAATTGAAGGGTTTGGATCATTGGTTAAGATTTTAGGCTGGAAAATTTGTCAGACTTAGAGAATTTGAGCAACAAGAATGTGATGTTCTTTCTTGAATGGGTGAAAAAGATACATGGATTGCGATCCATGTTTGGCAAGGTTTTGGAATGAAACTTGTCACACATGTTCCTATAGTCCATCCTAGCACACTGGTTAAGTTTTTTCAAGTTTGGACATGTTTTTTTTTGGCACCCCCTCATGTCCAGAGCCACATCTATATCACTTACATCACATCCTTTGATTGGCACATCATCAAGGAAAGGCATTCTAGTTTGCGGTATGAAGTCACGTAGGAATTTTTTCATACCATTAGTCGCTCCCTGAGGTAAGGTGCACATCCTTACCAGATCCAAAAGTTTCCTCATGGTAGTCAGGTCCCTGCTTTCCGTTGCTAGTTGAAAATGATCATACCCTTAGTACAAATCCCGCATAGAATATATTGCCCTTCCAGCGAATGCCTGTGTAAATTCATCTACAACTGGTCTTGTACCCACATTTCTAATTGTAACCTTTGATAGGTTGCATATCCTGGATAAAGCGTAAACAACCATTTTTCTTTGGAATTGTGAACCACCTGTTTAAATATGGAGCACAAGAAGGCTCCAAAATACCCATCTTGATCTTTTCATTAAGCAACTCAATGAGTTTTGGCAAATGGGCCTTTAGAACCGGAATAGGCCTCAAGTTCCAAGGCACATGAGGGATAGTGACGATCATCATAGGAGCAACAATGGATGGATGAACATACCCTATGTCATGCGGCTCAAGTGCAAAATCCTTCCCATGTTTGGCAAGCATTTCTTCAAAGAATACTCTTTCAACATCTGTCAAATTGTCCTTGCAACCAATCTTTAACTCCTTTCAAAGTATCATGTGTAAACTTATGTCCAATCTTGCTTGGCTCACGAAGACTAGGTTGCAAAGTAGCTTGATCCATCTTATCCGTACAGTCTTTTGGTAGAGGTAATGCCATTGGTTTGACTTTCTGTGCCACAGGCTTGTACTTGGTCTCCACTCCTACATCAACACCTTGAGCATTTTTGAAATCCTTAATGACTTTGTACATTTCATACTTTCACGACCTCACTTCCCATATGCAAATTGCAATCCACTAAAGACTCCAAGTCTTGCATAGTATCCACAAACGAACACTCATCAAACACACCTGCAATGCAGTCACCATCTTCTAGCAAACCATTCATCTTCAAACCTCTTTATACACTATTTACATGTTGTCCTTCACCCCGCTTTAAGTCCTCACACTTTGTAAAAGCAATAGATCCGTAGTCTTTTAATCCCACAAAACTTGTAGAAAATGTTTCCTTTTCATAAACATCATGCAAGAACTTATCTCTTCTTGTACCACTTCAATCCCGCTCTACAATGGTACATGGCCAAAACCCATCATATCCCTGTAGTCCTTGAATTCTTTGTTTGTCTTTGGCAAGGGTTGCTCTCTAAGACTTTTACGGTGTCTTTAATGGTCCACACAAACAGTAAGGAACAATACTACACGCTTCCCATCCGTGCTCCTTATCCTAGCATAAGCTGACCCATCGTCCGTTACCTTGGTTTCCATGGAAGTAGCAGTGATGTATGGCTGCCCAAGGATAAGAGGGTATGTAGACATCTCTTGTACAAAGAATTTTTGGTCATCTTTCACATCCCCTATAGTCAACTTTACATTTGAACAAGCTCCGTACAACTCCCTTGATGAGTTGTTTGCTGCTCGAATCATCCATCCATGATTTATAACAATTGGCCATTTTCCTTTTTGATAAAGACTCTTTGGCATGCGGTTAATTTTTGACCCATGATCTATCAACACAATGTATGGCTCTTCTAAGTCTCCCACTTTTACCAAGGTCTCAGTAGTTGCTCTTGCCCAGTGACTCTTCAAGTAATAACTCTTGTGAATGGTCTCGACTTCATCTTCATCATCCAAGAAGCAAGTGTGTTTTACTCCTCCCATAGACTTGTAGGATCCAAAAACAGTTTCTTCACCTTGCTCGCTATAGACCTGTACACCATGTGCATTTAAAGTCTCTTCTTCACCTTGTACATGGATAGATTCAGTAAGAGATTGCCGCTTCATCTTTATGATATCAATTATTTCTTCATGAAACTCCCTCTTTGCTATTCCAAGGACCTCACCCAAGGTAAATTCCACCTTACTATTCAAAATCCTCTCTTCCAAAACCTTTTTGAGATCAATTGATGCCTCTATATTTGATTTGAGTTTGTAGGCCGGACCCTTTGCTTTAGCTTTTGTTGCATCCTTCTTCTTTTCTTTAGAGGCTTCTTGCATAGGCAGTTCGGGGACAGGCATTTGTTCGGGGAAGGCGATCTAGGAGGCACTGTGTCATTTTTGCCTCCACTCCTTGTGGCCCGCTTTGAAGGCCCTTCATCTCCATTCTCACGTTTGCATTTCTCTTTGACAATGGCCTCATTGGCTTGACATTTGGCAATGTATGCATGCACTGACAAAGAATCTATAGGGTCATTCCAACTTGTTTCTAGCTATATGCAGTCTCCATATTCATGTAAAACCTCTGTAGTCATTTTACCCTTCATAGCAGATTCTATAGCGCATGGTCATAGCTCTCCAATATCATTAGATTCCTCTTCTCCAACCTTGGATGGACCTTTTTTCTTAATAGGATCCACCTTCAACCCATAGGAGACTGCCTCAACCATTGAGATGGCATGGCTAGTAGCCATGTCCTCAACTAGTTTCTTCATCCCGCCTTTTCCAAAGTTTGTCCCCAAGAGCTTACCTATTTCACTTAAGTGAATCTTACCATCTTCAAGAAAACAAGCTCCTTCATCAAGGAATCTTTGAAACTTTCACAATCCCTCCTTGCATGTCCAGTACTATCACACCATATGCATCTATTTACAAAGCCTTCTGAGGTCGTTGCCCTGTAGGTTGACCTGATGGTTGCCCCTTCTCTTCTAGCCTTGTAAGATATAACTTTAGCTCTTGCATTCCTTTAACAATATCATCAAAGATGGATTTTTCACTCTTTGGAACCACAATCACAGGCTTTATAAGACTCTCGAGAACACTTGAGGATTGACTAGGGTTAACTATCATCTTGTCTCTCCGTCGTTGTCACTTGGCTAGCAGTGAAATTGCATCTTCAACTTCATTCCAATCAATCTTTAAGCCTTGTTCTGCATGCTTATCCTCAAGTAGCATTAGCTATAACTTCTCTTGAATCTCTTTACCCGTGGGCTGAAAAAAGAGCTCTGTCTTCTTCGAGTTTAACGTAGCTTTTTTAGTCCTTGAAAGTTGATCATGGAGGCGTTCAAATTCCCTTAACAGTTCAGTAGGTGAAGGTGCACGTATGTCGCACGTGTCAATGCAAGGAACTTGCCGATACACTCTGTGCGAGCCACAAATGGCTCCAAGCACACAACAAGCCTAAACTAGTAAGCTCAAAGATGGCGATGGTGTGTCACTCACCGCTCTACGCTTGCTGTCGTGGAGGATTCCTCGCCACGAAGAAGAGGGAGACGCCACTACGCCGCGCTCAAACGTCTCACCGCCGTCGTGCCACCACAATGCTCGATTGACCACACTCTTTCTCTCTCCTCTCTCTCTCACGCATACACACACACACAAGGAGATGAAGAAGAAGAAGATGGAGATGGATCAAGAGCACTCTTTAATTGCACAAATGAGAGAGTGAGTGAATTTTAGGTTTAGTTGACTTTTATATGAGCTCACCCCATTCACACTTGGGCGCCCATGCTTAGCCAACTAATCCCTTGAATGTTCCAGTTAGAGTGCGCCTCTCATTGGCGATCACTCTTACCCTTTTCCTATTGGACCGACAAGCCCGGTACCTGACTCTACCAAATAAATAATACAGTGTCCGTCATAAGTGATAGGAATGTGCGTGAGGTTTAACATGCCCCCCTTCCTGATGTAGATTCCATCCTCGGAAGCTATTGATTTGAAGCTCGTTCATTGAGGTGGAAGAGCATTTGAGATGAATGTCCTTAGCCTTCTTCAGTCATCACTGCAAAATCAAACAACATTGGCATAGTAATTGCATTCTCGTATACAATTAAAAAGCATATGCAATTGTAGGCAGGCAAATTGATTTGTAGCATAATTCTAAACCATTTGTCAGAAATAAACATTAAATTGCAATATAATCTAACACATAAACAGTTGGGAAGGTAATAAACTAAACAAGTTCGGGGTCACTAATTCAACGGTCGAAAGGCACTAAAGATCGACTATTAATACCTTGGGTAAGCTTCTCAATTTTCTCTGTTCCATTAAGTTGTTTAATCGCAAGAGCCAAGTATTTCATGTCCAAGGGATGACTAGAGGCTATACCTAGAAGACCTTGTAGTTAAGCTATGATAAAAGGGATTTCTCATGAAATCATCGCCTGACTGATTACCTTTTCTTTGACCCCCCCAAACTCTTTTCATAGTGATTCAATTTTGATGTGTGTGCTTATTTTGTATGCCCTGGGTTTTTTGCTTTTCAAAGAAAAGCGCCCACACTGGGAACCTCTAGGGCGCTAGTACCATAGGTGATACATGTGAGTGAAGTACCCAATCAAGTTGAGATTTCTCTTCCAGCTTAAGATTTAACATTGTGGCACTTTGATGTTTCTTTATATATATTTTTTGTTCGTTTTCAACATTTTATTTTTGTAACTTTGGGGGGTCATATAACACTGTTACACCTCCCCAGGCTCATCACACTAGTAAACTCCCTTTATAATACTTAAGCTAAAGGTCAATAGGGACTAAGCCCACTAGAAAGCCCTAGTACATTTCACACAATGCTACCTAAATCGGATTAAGAACCTAAGTAACCATTGATAATTAGAAAGGCATTCCCCATGGTATTAAGAGAAGATCTCTAACACCTAACTTGGTCAAACTAGCTTAGTCGGACTGCTTGATTTTTAAACCTAAACAAGTGATTATGACAAAAAATTACATTGAATTTAATGTTTGATACTAAGCAAATGTGTTGAATATTATGCTACCAATCACAATTAAAGCAGACAAACATGGATGCAAAAAGATAAGGGGCAATGCTAATGGACAAGAAACACCTGTTTGCGTTGATAATTGCACTTGATTTGAAGAGTGAGTCGTAATAAAGATTCCATGAAGCTCCAAATCCTAACCACACAGCAACACGTTCCTGTACACACGAGGAAACACAAGAATACCTCTAGGAGGCACATCAATGGGAAGAAAGAACTTTGCTAATCACTAAACTCTAAAACAGAAACACGCTATCGTACTAATCTTACCTACCCTCCATCACTCGAGTGATGAGGATCAAAGTTGTTTGATGACATAGGTTTTTTTTTCAGCGTACCGGATGTGAATGCGTAGGTCTGGGTCAATGTTTTGACTTTTATTGTGCACACTCATTTGCTAATTGCTCTTGCTATTTATTATTTTTGTTTTTTGTGAGTATAAGGCCTTATATATACATTCCCTAAGATTGGATATTGAGAGGTCAGGGAAAGAAGGGTAAGAGGAAAATAAGTCAATAGATTGATGTGAATGAAGACTTCCCCCCCTTCCTTGGGTAGGTCATACTGTTTGAAATGTGCTCGTCACCCTTTGAAACCAATTGTTCTAGCTGGTAATAGGTGAGAATTTTTGCCATTAGTTTTCTAGTACCTTAGGTGCCTCATCGAGTTGCAAGGGTGGTAAAGTACTCTCCCAGGATCGAACTTGAAGTGGTTCATCAGGTGATTCTTGAACACTGGGAGGTGTGGATTCCTTTGTAGCTTTATGGAGGTCCACTATCGTAGGTGGAGGCTGTGGAGAAGCTTTTACCTCTATGGATGCATTACATGAGAAGCTAAAAGCTTCATGGGACTCCCCCCTTCCTAAGCTAGGTGGAACAAATCGTTCTTTCTTCGGTACCCAAACTAGCTCTGGAGAGCGTGTGTAGCATTCAATGATTTTTTTATTTCCACAAACATCAATTCATTTTGGAGCTACAGGATTGGGCTCACATGGGTCAGGTGACAGGTAAGAACATAATCTACGTTTTGGCACCCAGATTTGATCATTTCCTTGATAGTAGCCTTGGGCTTTCAATAGTTTTTTAGGAATCCATAGCCATGTTTTCTTGCATTTTTTGGGGCGAGTGCGATGTTTCTTACAAGGCTTCTATTTTTTAACACTAGCTATGGTCGCTAAAGAAACTTTAGGGACCCACTTGTATGTTCTTTTTGTTATATGAGGATGAGTCTTGTCAGAAGCTATGTGCATTGCTTGTAGCATATTTAAGGGTACGGACATTTCATCCCCCTCACGTGTTACCCAGGTTGTCCCCCTATTTCCCCAAGTGTCTATGGTTGCTGCTAGGTGGACCCAATCCACATTGTCTGACTCAGTCATCCCAGGTAGTACATCCATATAAAAAGAATCTTCCCCAACATCAGTGTCCGCTTTACACGTGTAAAAACACTGCAATGGGGTCGAGTGAAATGTTGTGTTAGATCTATGATCAATTATAAACCTATTTCCTAGAGGATGTGCTCGACCAGTCACAAGATCCACTCGAATGACAGAATCTTGGAACTGCAAGTAGACATGGTTTTTAGACCAGTCATGCACCATTTTTGCTTCCCTCATGAAAGGACGTCCTAAGATCATCTCCGATGCCAAAGTGTGTTTGGAGAAATCCATAACAATAAAGGTAATCCTTATTTTATGTCCAAAGACCTTGATCTTGAGATCTTCTAGCATCCCAATAGGTTTAACAATAGACCCATTAGCCATCTTCACTACTATAGGTTGTGGTTGCAAGGTGAGGTCTTCCCATAGTTTCCCAGCAATTTTTAGTCACAATGCTAACCCCAACGCCACCATCAAGGATTCCCTTCACAGTAAATCCCTTAGTAGTGATTGGTATGCTCACATTGGATTCATCACCCTCAAAGTATTGTCCCAACTTGTTAACATGTATTTCTATAACAAGGTTCTCATCTCGGTTGGGTTGTGGATCTAAGTGTTTCTCCTCTATTGGCATCTCCCCAGCTCCATCCATCTGTGAAAATTGTGGTAGCCCAAACTTTAGTTCTCTATTGAGGAAGGCTTGAAGAGCTGAGACTAGCTCAGGGTCTTTATATATAGTTTGGACATGATGGTGGTTCTAACTTCTGAAGACACAAAATCCATCAATTTGGCAATGTTTAACGACACCTTTTGGGCTTTAGCCCTTGACGTGGGGAGGATGGGATCTCCATTTCTTTGATAGGATCAAGTAGTCCCTCTGTAAACATTCTTTCCAACAAGAAGTGAGTACGCCCACTTTCCCATGACTTTAAGTCACTTTCTTCTTGGATGACACTAGGTATGGCTAAGGGTCTATGGACTTGGTGAGGTTGTTGTTGTGTAGGGAACACAGTGTCTGTAATCTAGATCTGCCTAGGTGCCGGTTCTAGATCCCTTTGGGTATCTTCTACCAAACTCCTTAATTGCTTGACTTGCTCAATCTCCTTTGTAGGGTTCGTATAAGTTCCTATCTTCTTCTTGGATCCTGGCCATTGTGGCTCATGAAGATCTTCCTTGTTGGTTTCTATCTTAGTGGTCGTTTTGGTCTCCATGGTTTCACCTGAATGAAAATCCTCTTCACTGTCATTCATATATACGGGGTCGTCACTAGTCCCTATGTTGGTCTTTGAACTGGGGTCTGACATTGCTGCTTTTTGCGATCTCTTTCTTCGTGTTTTCTTCTTTTTTTGAGATTGGGCAATTGATGCCGTTGGTGCAGCCAAAGTGTGTCGACTCTAGAAGGTAGCATGGGCAGATGTATGTAGGCAAGCAGAGGCATGGCAAAGGACTGGAGCAGCTAGGAAAATCATGGGATGGCAGGTAGCAGCGGAATTGTATGCATGATGCGGCTATAGGCCAAGAAAGGCTCCATGAGGGGCTAATTTGGGTAGCAGGTGCAGGAGATGCAAAGTGCATCTTTTGGGTCCAAGAATGAAGAGCTTGAAGTGCTGAAGGAACAGGTCTAGACGGTTCATCAAACCGAGCTACGGAGTTCAAGTTATTGAAGGTTGAAGTTTTAGTGGTTTGTAAATTCTGGCCGGACAGGTCAGCTGGAAATAGGTAATCCAAGTGGAAATTGAGGTATAGATGTGTAGAGCTCAATTCATGGAGCCTACTCGTCTTTTCAGATTGCGAATTGGAGCCATGGTTTCCAAGATATGATCAATTGAAGTTTTTCCGAGGGCCAGGTCTGAGTCCACTTGGCCGCATTGGAGAATGTGCCATCTGGCATCTTTTGAGCCTCGCCAAAGTTCCCGATGATAGTACACACAATATGGAGTTAGCACAAAGTCATGCCACTTGATTCCGAGCCTCGAGCACAGAGTTATGGCATGGCCAACAAGCCTGAGCAGTTAAGAGTGAAGTATTTGCAGATGGTTTCTTTAAGTTTTCTATGGCCTCGGTTTGGGGGCTCGAGGAATTGTGAAGGGAAGCAAGGAAGGGTGAATCCGGAGTCAGGAAAGTGGATTCGTGACCGGGATTTACGGCTTGGCAGTCCAACCTTGGAGCAGAGAATGGGAGTTTGGAGAAGGAGGCCAAAAAAATGAGCTTTTTTATTAATATGGGGATTTTTTTGGGGGATTTTGGATAGCCACAAGGGATTTTGCTTGAAGGGCCTCCACGTGGCACATGCATTATCCCACATGCGAGGTGGATGGTAAATTTGGCACGCTATAAGATCTAGAGCGTGACGTCTTTTGGTATCACAAGAGGGGAGCTCCCTCCCATGGCGATGGTTGTGGGCGTCGGCCCTACCGGGCGCTGCGCACGGCACTGCGTGGTGTTTGGTGGCAATTTTGGCGATGCAGAGGCGGTGGCGCACCCACAAGCGCCCGCGTGGGGTGGAATTTCACAGTGATGATAGGGGCTGTTAAAGGGCGAGCCAAGGACACTCAAAGGCTCAAGGGGAAATCCGGTCGGCCAAATGGAAGGGACAAAGAGCCAAGGTGTACACCATGCAAATGTTTCCAAAAATCAAATGTGCCAAGTGTTGGCAATGCAAACAAATTCTAAAATAAACTCTAAGTGAAAGCCACGGGAGGAGAAACTCATCCATTTTTCCTTTTTTGGACCTCCTAGAGGCACCCCTATAAAAGGTTGTAAATGCGAAAAATTGAGGGCTTTTTTGCCTGAGTAGGTGATTGGAAGTTTGAAGCTTGTGTTGTGCCAAGCTTGCCATTGAAGCTGCATACTTGATTGTACTACTCCCCTATGCAATAATACCACTTATTTTCCCCTATCTCTTGTATTGCTTCTCCCCATTCCCCTCCTTTTCTCTCGCTCTTCGTGTATTGGCCATTGCTTGCAGAGGGTTTGCCTGCAACTTGAAAGGTGCTACCAAGAGGGCAGATTAGGAGTGTTTTGTGAGTCGGAAAGGGTGAGTTAAGCAGTGTGGGTGCATTTGTGTTGCGGGTTGTTTTTTGCAAGGTGTGAGATAGTTGTTGTGTATGCTAAAGTGGAGTTGTTAGTGCAAATTAGCCAATTTGGAGGTGTTATTTGAGAGGTTAGGGGTGCTGTGGAATCCCTGGGCTATAGAGAGGCAAATATTTTGTGTGCTGGGTGTGTTCCCTATTCCCCCTCTCCATCTTCTGGTGCCCCCACTGAGGAGCTGCTGATTGCTCGTCGGTGCTGATCAAAGACGGTTATTTCCATCAAGGAGAGATGGAAACACATAGTTATGGACCAGTTTTTTCCGGAGAAGGAGATTCGGAAGAGTGGATGGACGATTTGGAGTTGTATATGCTATCACTGTATATGCCAAATGAAGATAGCAAGATGCAAACGATCACGTTCTTGATGCGGGGAAAAGCAAAGACATGGTTCTATGCGTTGGGGGGAGAGCCAAGAATTATGTGGCCGGCGTTGCAGGCCCGTTTTCTGCAAGATTTTTGAAAAGAGGTATCTCCTGTCGACTTGGATGCAAGGTTGAAAAATTTGAAGCAGGACGTGAATGAGGAATTTAGCGTCTTCCTTGCCCACTTTGAAGAGTGCTGGAGGAATTTTGTAGTGGCCATGCAGTTGGTCAATGGTAGTGAGTACTTTAAATTGGAAAATTTTATGTCTTGTTTACATCCCAAAGTTCGTGAAAAGGTGGATTTTGAGGGCCTGGAGAATTACAACGGGGCAGTTGCTATTGCGCGGTCTAAAAGCCGTAAAATAAAGAAGAAGATTGAGCAAGGTGCATTGGGATACGAGGCGATGTTTCCCAATCCAACTTCGAGCCCGAGAGAAGAAGTTCAAATGGAGAATCAACCCAATCAAGGGGTAGCAACCGTTCCTCAACAATGGGTAAGTACAGTTCAGGATTTGTCTGAGAAAATGCAAGAGTTGCGTTTAAGTGTTATGGAGAGAGGTCAAGCAAGGACAGGAAGAGGCAGAGCTAGGAAATTTCTTGGTAGGTGCTACAATTGTGGAGAGGAGGGCCACTATGCTCCAGATTTCCCTCACCCACCAAGGGAAAGGGGCGGCATGTATCCTGTATTTGGTCGAGGTCGTGGTCAAGCACACTTTAATGGCCAAAGAGGGCAACAAGAGGTTGAAAACCAAGCACAGGTGGCTCCATTAGGTAATGAGGAAATACCAAGGGTTAACGTTATTGGTGTTGATAGGCAGGAGGTTGACATCATGGCCAACAAAAGAGCATGAGGTGAAAGGGAGACTAAGACGGAGCGTGAAACTAGAGCAAAGAAGGGGAAAGAGAAGATAAATGAAGGTAAAGAGCAGCCAGAGCCAAGCATAAGAAGGCAAAGACTGAGAATTACCCAGAAGGATTTTCAGTTTTGGGATGCGGTAATCCGGAGTATGATTTGGTAAGAGATGTTCAAAATCAAAAGGCTAACATCACTTTTGGGCAGCTGCTTGCATTAAACCCTAAGTTAAGAAGGCAATGGTCAACCAGTGTCAGCACGAGGCTTCCTCGAGTGGGAGGAGAGGTGCATATAGAATCTAGCCTTAAAAGTGGGGAGTCCGACCGATGTGCTTCCGGTGGTGGATGGTTTGATTGAGAAGAAGAAACGGGTTCAAGCCTACATCGATGGTGGTGCCCAAGTCTGTGTTATTACAGAGTCGGCTATGAGGGATATTGTCATTAAAGCTGTTGTCAAATCTAATGTGTGAATGAGGATGGCTAATCATGCCAAAGCTCGTTGTTTAGGAGTGGCGCAGGATGTGAAGGTAAAGGTTATGGGAATTGAATGCTTAATTGATTTTTTTGTCATGAAAACAGGAGAGAATGATTATCCAATTATATTGGGGAGGCCATGGCTATTGGCAATTGGAGCCAAGCAAGATTGGGGGAGTGGGGTGTTTACCTTGCCAGATCGAGAAAATGGCGGACAGATTGTGTTGGATCTAAAGACAAGGGAAAGTCATTTTCATCCCTTAGCAGGTGGAGAGAATCGAGATTTCAGTACCAGTTATGAGTACGAAACAGAGTCTACTTATGATGAAGGGTTGACCAGTGTTGAAGAGGAAGAGAGTGATGAGGATTTATTGAAGCTGGATACAGATTTTTTTGGAGTCACAGTAGACTCTACCACTGCAAGGAGAGGTATGCAAGTTCCTGTTTGTAGTCTCCAAGCTAAAGAGGTGGAAGATATGATAGGTTCCGATTTAACAAAGCAGGAGAAGGAAGGCTATATGGACCTATGTGCATCCTACCCTGACTTATTTGCAACGGAGTATAAGGATCTAAGGGGAGCTAAAGGAGTGGAGCATCAGATTCTACTTAAAGAAGGATACAGGACAAAAGCACAGAAGCTCAGGAGGTTGGGAGATATTCAAAAGGAAGCTCTATGGCAAGAGATCAACAAGTTGCTCCAGGAAGGTATTATATATCCAATAAAGGAGTCTGAGTGGGTTTCTCCCGTTGTCATTACCCTGAAGAAAAATGGAAAGTGGAAGGTATGTGTAGATTATAAGCCTTTGAATGCTGCAACCAAGTGGAATCATTACCCTTTGCCATTTCAAGATGAGATTTTAAACCAGCTTGCTAGACATGAACGCTATTCCGTTATGGATAGGTTTTCAGGGTATTTTCAGATCGGTATTGCTTTGGAGGACCAGTTGAAGACTGCCTTCATTTATCCATGGGGTTGCTTTGCCTACCGCAGGATGCCTTTTGGATTGGTGAATGCATATGCAACTTTTCAAGATTGGATGAACAAGGTGTTCGGGCCTTACTTGGGTAAGTTCATCAGAGTGTTTATGGATGATATTGGTTGCTATAGTTCCAGGGTAGAACATTTGTCCAAGTTAAGGCTGTGTTTTCAAAGGCTAGATGAAGAAGGAGGTCAATTGAATCCAAAGAAGTGCAAGCTAGCACAACCAAGGGTTCAATTGTTGGGTCATGTGGTATCACAGAACGACATTGAAGCAGACCTAGAAAAGGTGAAAGCATTGGTTCTTATGGAGCCTCCAACCAGTGCAACAAAATTGGCATCGTTCGTGCATAAGTTAAAATATTTATCTCGCTTTTTTTGGATGTTAACTCAATATGTCTACCCTCTTCAGAAAAGGGCTCAACAGGTGCATGGATTTCAGTGGGATGAGGAAGCTCAAGAGGCCTTTGATAAAGTGAAAGGTATTCTATGTCAGTTACCTATAGTGTGTCCTCCTAATCATGAGGATGATTTTTATATTGCTATGACGGTGGGAACGGTGTCTATCGGAGCAGTATTGCTACAAAAGGTAGGAAGGAGTTATAAGCCTATTTATTTCGAAAGCAGGGTCATTAGTCCGAGTGAAGCTACTTATACGGAGGCAGAATAGTGGGTGATAGCTTTGGTCTTTGCCTGCAGAAAGTTCAAAGTATATTTGGTCGTTCGGAAGTTTTATGTATTGACTGCTAACAATCTTTTGCATGAAGTGGTGTTACACTTGAAGCCAGGGAAGCGAATCATGAAGTGGGTAATCGAGCTTCAAGAGTTTGAGTTTGAGTTCAAAGTGGATCACACTCGGCAGTCTCATTTGGCGGATATCCTAGTCAACAAGGAGGTTGAGTTACCAATTTTTCCAAGGGTGGTACAAGAGGAGGATAAGGAGGAACCTGACTTGGAAGGGGCCTTCACGATGTGGTTTGATGGCACTTTACAGACGAGTAACACAAAAGGCAGGTCGAGGTGTAGTCATTCAAGATCCGCACGGCACAGTCATTTTTTCGAAAGCTTACGACTTGGAGGAGGTGCATACCAACAATGAAGCAGAATATCTTACTTTACACCTGGGGCTCAAGCAATGCATTGACTTTGGCATATCAAGGTTGGTCGTAAAAGGTGATGCTCTACTGGTTATCAAACAACTTTTGGGCCAATGGCAGGTAAAGAGGGATTCTCTCAAGAATTGGTTTTTTTTCATAAAGAAGCTATTGAAGTTTTTTGAAGCAGCGCAGTTCAAACATGTGAGGAGAGAGCAAAACCAGGAAGCAGATCGGTTGGCTAGCAGTCGTGTTCAAACTCAAGTGTTGAGTTTGTATGTGGGGCCGGCCACTTATTGAGGTAGAGGGACTTTGAAGGATATTGATGATTTCTTGAGTACAGGTCAATGTTCCGACGGGCTTTCCAAGCTACAAAAAGGAGAGTTGTTCAAAAGGCTAAAAGGTCCACTCTTGTTGGCGAAGATCTTATGGTGCACGGTCGTGATGGGGTGCTACATCGTGTCCTTTACAAAGAAGAGATCAACATGGTATTGGAGCAATGCCACGAGGGAAGCGGTCATCAGAGTAAGAGTCAAGTTTTGTTTCGTATCTTAAGAAGTGGGTTTTGGTGGCCTTCTGTTGTGCGAGATGTGCATTATTGGTGCAAGACGTGCCATCAGTGCCAAGTGACGGGTGAAAGACAACTGGTAGCAACAAGGGGCTATCATTGCACATGATGCCTTTGAAAAGTGGGGTTTGGATGCAATTGGTCCATTGCCAAAGTCAGCAAGCGGTAAGAAATATGTGGTAGTGGCCATAGACTACCTTACACGGTGGGTTGAGGCTAAAACAATCAAAGAGTTAAATGCGCATCCTGTTGCTCAGTTTGTATTTGATTGCATATGTTGTTGTTTTGGAGTGCATTGGGTGCTTATATCAAATTAAGGACAAGGATTCAGAAGTAAGTTGGTGCGTGCTCTAGTGGACAAATTGGGGATTCAACACCGATTTTCATCTCCATACCACCCGCAGTGCAATGGTTTGGTGGAAAGTGCAAATGGGCAGATAGTCAAGATGCTTACGAAGTATATATGCCAGCAAGTTGAAGAGTGGGAATCTAACCTTGATAAATGTTTGTGGGCTTATAGGACTTCATATAAGGTGGCAACCAACTTCACTCCCTATGAGTTGGTATATGGCAAGGAAGCGATCTTGCCTATGCATGTGCAACTAGGGGTTCTCAAAGGTCTATGGCGAATTGATAAAACTCATCAAGATATTTTGCAGGATAGGATTACAAGTCTCAAAACTTTGAAGATGGATCATGAGGCAGCGACAGATTTTTATGTGAAGCAGCGAGAAAGAAGGGTAGCAAGGTTCAACCAAAATTTTCCAGCCAAGAGATTGAGAAGGGCGATCTAGTGATGAAGTTTTTCCCAATGGTACTTATGCACTAATCAGGGTGGATGGTCGGTTTCTTAAACATAGGGTAAATGGTCTATGTCTCAAGCTCTACTTTGAAAGAGAGTTAGTGCCAGCGGTGCATCAGATTCTTATGCAGGGGGTGAGTCAACCCACTTGAAGGTTTGGCAATAGGGTGCAATAAAATTGTGTACATATGGTTTTAGTTTTCTCATAGTGTGTGCCTGATTTTGCAGTTAGAAAGAGAATGAAGCTTTTATGTGGTTGAGTATAAATGCTCAACAGGGGGGTGGGGTAATGATGGTGCAGCCAAAGTGTGTCGACTCTAGAAGGTGGCATGGGCAGATGTATGCAGGCAAGCAGAGGCATGGCAAAGGACTGGAGCAGCTAGGAAAATCATGGGATGGGAGGTAGCAGTGGAATTGTATGCATGATGCGGCTTATAGGCCAAGAAAGGCCCCATGAGGGGCTAATTTGGGTAGCAGGTGCAGGAGATGCAAAGTGAAGCTTTTGAGTCCAGGAATGAAGAGCTTGAAGTACTGAAGGAACATGTCGAGACGGTTCATCAAACCGAGCTACGGAGTCCAAGTTATTGAAGGTTGAAGTTTTAGTGGTTTGCAGATTCTTGCCGGACAGGGCAGCTGGAAACAGGTAATCCAAGTGGAAATTGAGGTATAGATGTGTAGAGCTCAATTCATGGAGCCTACACGTCTTTTTAGATTGCAAATCGGAGCCATGGTTTGAGATATGATCAATTGAAGTTTTTCCGGGGGCGAGGTCTGAGCCCACTTGGCCACATTGGAGAATGTGCCATCTGGCATCTTTTGGGCCTCGTCAAAGTTCTCGATGATAGTACACACAATATGGAGTTAGCACAAAGTCACAGCACGTGATTACGAGCCTCGTGCACAGAGTTATGGCATGGCCAAGCCTGATCAGTTAAGAGTGAAGTATTTTGCAGATGGTTTTTTTAAGTTTTTTATGGCCTCGGTTTGGGGGCTCGGGGAATTGTGAAGGGAGGCAAGGAAGGATGAATCCGGAGTCAGGCAAGTGGATTCGTGACCGAGCTCTACGGCTTGGCGGTCCAACCTTGGAGCAGAGAATGGGAGTCTGGAGAAGGAGGCCAAAAAAATGAGCTTTTTTATTAATATGGGGATTTTTTTGGGGGATTTTGGATAGCCCTAAGGGCTTTTGCTTGAAGGGCCGCCACATGGCACAAGCATTATCCCACATGCGAGGTGGATGGCGGAGTTGGTACGCTATAAGACCTGGAGCGTGAGGTCTTTTGGTATCACAAGAGGGGAGAGAGGGGGAAGCTCCGTCCCATGGCGATGGCTGTGGGCGTCGGCCCGGCCGAGCGCTGCGCGTGGCGTTTGGTGGCAATTTTGGTGGTGCAGAGGTGGTGGCACGCCCACGGGCGCCCGCGTGGGGTGGAATTTCACAGTGATGACAGGGGCAGTTAAAGGGCGAGCCAAGAACACTCAAAGGCCCAAGGGGAAATCCGGCCGGCCAAATGGAAGGGACAAAGAGCCAAGGTGTACACCATGCAAATGTTTCCAAAAATCAAATGTGCCAAGTGTTGGCAATGCAAACAAATTCTAAAAGAAGCTCTAAGTGAAAGCCACGGGAGGAGAAACTCATCCATTTTTCCTTTTTTGGACCTCCTAGAGGCACCCCTATAAAAGGTTGTTAATGCGAAAAATTGAGGGCTTTTTTGCCTGAGTAGGTGATTGGAAGTTCGAAGCTTGTGTGGTGCCAAGCTTGCCATTGAAGCTACATACTTGATTGTACTACTCCCCTATGCAATAATACCACTTATTTACCCCTATCTCTTGTATTGCTTCTCCCCATTCCCCTCTTTTTCTCTCGCTCTTCGTGTATTGGCCATTGCTTGCAGAGGGTTTGCCTGCAGCTTGAAAGGTGCTACCAAGAGGGCAGATTAGGAGTGTTTTGTGAGTCGGAAAGGGTGAGTTAAGCAGTGTGGGTGCATTTGTGTTGCGGGGTGTTTTTTGCAAGGTGTGAGATAGTTGTTTTGTATGCTAAAGTGGAGTTGTTAGTGCAAATTAGCCAATTTGAAGGTGTTATTTGAGAGGTTAGGGATGATGTGGAATCCCTGGGCTATAGAGAGGCAAATATTTTGTGTGTTGGGTGTGTTCCCTATTCCCCCTCTCCACCGTGTCTCTTTCCTCAAGAATATAATTTTGTTTTTTTAGCATCGATCGTGTGAGTACGTTTGCTGGTACCACAGGTGTACTTTGTGATGGCTCCTTGGTAACCTCAATCAAGTTTTAGGAATGATCTTCGGTGCATTTGGATTATTTGGACATTGGGCAATCAAATGATCTATGCCACTGTTAAAGAATATGATGTTAAAGAATATGTCCGTTGTGCTATGGGCGGTCGGACACTTGACTATACTATGTTGTAAATATACTTTGGATAATAGTTCGAAGTGAAGAAGAGTGAGAGCAGCACGTTGAATGGCTGTTGCTGCAGGGTAACGATTGTGTGTGTGTGTCTCGATGTGTGTTGGTGTGTGTGCATAATCTTCTTTCCTACCTTCTCCATCACCTGCGCACCTTACAAAGTGGTATCAGAGCTCAGTTTAAGGAGCTACAGTCAATACACAGATTTCTGCAGCTTTGGAAAACAGCCAAAAAGAGAGGTTTTTTGGTCATAACTCCCTCACACGAACTCGGAATACAGTGATCCAGGAGTCTATCTTCATGTTTTTGGGCATTTCGGACACATTGGCATACTCAGAATTGCCAAAATCTGCAACAGAATTTTTTTGCAGCAAACAACCATCTCACATAGGCATAGGACATTTCCAGTTTTGCACTCGGCAATAGATTTACAGGTTACAGGTGAAGAATTCGGCATTTACACAGGTTTTGGAGAGTGACATAGAGCTTTTGCATCATGATATTGTGTTATTGAAGATTATGTTTGATTGTTGTGGGTCCGTTATGGATAGCCGCCTATGTAAGAAAGGTTGTGGGAAGAAGTTGAGGCGGTTATATTGTCAGCTTGAGTACTTTGTGGTTATGTATGGATATGTGGTTAATGTATCTTGGAAAACTGCAGCCTTTGTGAGGGTCGAGTGAGGTTTTTGAAGCCTTGCCTTGGGAGCTTTGGTACCTTGGCAAGGTGGATTAGGTACTGGAGCGAACCCCCGACTTGTTACCATATACATGTGGTAGTGATGTGTGTGAACACACTAGGACCGCCGGGGCATTTTTTCCCTCTTTAGGAGGTTTTTTTCCCCCGTGCATTGTATATACGCCCATCACTCTAGGGCTATATATCTTTCCATTGCACACTAAGTAACACACTCTCTATTGTGTGCCTTGAGCTTCCTTCGTCTTCTCCAAGCTGTGTGTGTTTCTCTACAACCCCAATTCCAAAAATTGGTATCAGAGCAGGTCACGTCCTCCCGAGCTTAGTAGCCAGCTGCTCCAGCACAAGCGTGCTCACTTTCTCCGATTTCAGTGATCTTTGGCAAGCATTTGCAGGTCAACAAAAATTTTGGGAAAGCTCAAAGAGCTTGGTCTACTCAGAATTTTGATTTGGGCTCATTTCGACCTCCGTTTCCACTACAGGCAGTACTGCACAGGCTATTTCGTCATTTTGTGCAGAATTTCTATCAATGCCGTTTTCTGCATAACAGGTGCCTTATAGTCTTCTACGGTTTGTGCTATATAGCACAGGTTGTTCCCGCTCCGTTTCTCCTATTTTCGGGCAGTTTTCACATCAGGTGCAACATTTACCATGGCTGACAACAAAAACACAGATGTGTTCAAGATGTTTGCTGCTGAGGACAGGTTGGATGGGGACAACTACCCTATGTGGGCTTATATGATGCAACATGTTCTTGTGTCAAAGGGTGTCTGGAACATTGTGCAGGGCATTGATGTACGTCCTGCTTCTGAGGATGTAGGCGATGTTGAGAATGTTACAGGTCTTGCTGCAAGGATTGCAGCTGTTAGAGTTGTTTTGCCTACGGCAGAACAAGCTCGTTGGGATGTTAAGGATACGCAGGCTCATGCATTGATTGTGTTGTCTGTGAAGCGCACCATTGTTCCTCACATCCGTTCAGCAAAATCTGCAAAACAGGCTTGGGATATTTTAGCAGGTCTTTATGCAAGCCGCAATGAGGCTAAAATTGCTTTGCTGTGTAAAGAGCTGGAATCGAAGATTATGCATGAGGAAGATGATATGGACACTTTCCTTGCTAGTGTCAAGGATATCAATGAGCAGCTTATTTCTGCAGGTGAAGTCATTTCAGACAGTTCCCTTGTGCAGACTGTTCTTGATGCCTTACCAGATTCCTACCAGACTTTTGCTAGTACTTGGAGACTGATGACCCAAGGAAATCCTGAAGTTGTCAAGTTTGATGCATTATGCACATTGCTGTTGTAAGAGTCACTCTAGAAAAAACAGGACTAGGCAGCGTGCAGTTGAACAGGCTTTTATTTGTTCTCAAAGAAAGGGTCGTTACAACAATGCAGCCACTTCTTATGGTTCTACTGCGAGTGGCAAAAATTCTGTTCCTAATGCTTCTGCTGGCAGTACTTCGTCATGCAATTCTGGTGATAAGGGCAAAAAGAAGATGCGTTGCCATTATTGTAAAGCCAATGATCACTTGATCAAGTCGTGTCCTAAGTTGAAGGCCAAAGAGGCTAAGAAGAAAGAGGGTGGTTCCACTGCAAATGCTGGTTCCACTACAGATGCAGCCATTGTTGAGTCTTCTGTGAAAGGAGATTGTGTTGCTGATGTTGATGCAGAATGGGCGTTTAGCGCAGAGTGCACTTACAATCCTGCTATCCATGATGCATTCTTATCAGTTGCTGTAGATTCACATGTATGGTATTTCGACAGTGGTGCTACAAAGCACATTACCTCACATCGTGAATTGTTTACGTCTCTTGAGTCTGTCCCTTCTGGGAATTCAGTCACTTGTGCCAACAACCGCTCTTATCCAGTTCAGGGAGTTGGAAAGGTTGTGCTCACTGCTGCTAATGGCAATTCCTTCACACTTGTTGATGCACTTTATGTACCTGGGATCAAGAAGAATCTCTTGTCTGTATTCGCACTTGCTAGACTTGGACTTGTAGTCAAATTTGTGGACGACAGATGTACAGTTCATGATCTCAGTTTTGGTGATGAAATTGTTGCATCTGGGCTTTTGTGCCGTGGGTTGTATAAGCTCACTTTGTATGACAAGTGTGGACAAAATTTTGCAAATGCTGTTGCAGATTCAAGGGCTATTTCAGATGCAAAACTTTGGCATGCACATTTTGGTCATCTGAATTTTGCCAGTTTGCTACGTTTTCAGAAATCTGATATGGTTGCTTCTTTGCCGCCTCTTGAAGCACCTGTCAAACATGTTTGTGAAGGCTGTATTTTGGGTAAGATGCAGCGTTTTAAATTTCCAAAGGATGGTTCAGTTCGGGCCACATGCAGGTTGCAGCTTGTGCATAGTGATGTTTGTGGGCCCATGCAAACTCCGTCCTTGGGCAATTACCTGTACTTCGTGACTTTCATAGATGATTACTCCAGGAATGCATGGGTATTTCCGCTTAAAGCGAAGTCCGAAGTTTTTATGTGCTTCAAACAATTTCTGGCTATGGCTGAAAATGTCTCGAAATGTACTATGGGCACCCTCCGTTCTGATCGAGGGGGGGAGTATATGTCTCACGAGTTTAATGCATTTCTGGCTAGTCGTGGGATAAAACACTAATGTACAGTGCCTTATACACCTCAGCAAAATGGTGTTGCTGAGAGGAAAACCAGGTCACTCACGGAAATGGCACGATGTATGGTCAAAAGTCAAGCTTTGCCGCATTGTTTTTGGCTTGAGGCCATTATGTGTGCCACTTATGTACTTAACAGGTGTCCTACGAAAGCTTTGCAGTCTATTACTCCATATGAAGCATGGCATGATAGAAAACCTTCTATTGAGTACATGCGTGTTTTTGGCTCTTTGGCATATGCTTTGGTGCCACAAGTGCAGCGCAGAAAATTGGATGATAAGGCTGTCAAATGTATTTTTGTTGGTTATAGTGATGAAAGCAAAGGTTACAGGTTGTATCATCCGCAAACACAACGTATTCTGGTTTCAGGGGATGTAGTGTTCGTGGAAGATTCTGTTCAGCCCTTGCTGTCATGTACTAGAGACAGTAATGTAAGCTCATAGGACATTTATGACATTTTGTTGCCTCTTTTCAGTGGTGGAAATACGAATGTAAGTTCCAATGAGGCAAATGTATAGCCTATGGGGGTTTCTAAAAATGTTTTAGATCATCCTATTACTGATGTAGATGTACATGATGTACTTGATGAGGAAAGGACTGAAAATGAGCAGGCTAGAGGTATGCCAAAATGGCTGGTGCACACTTTGCGTGACAGTAAATTGGATGCACCTTTGTCTAGTCGTACTCGTTCAGGCTCTCGCCATGCATCTTATGCATCAGATAGTTATGCTTTGGCTGTGTCTAGCTTACATGATGTTGAGGAGCCTCTGACTTTTGATGAAGCACAAAATTCAGAAAATTGGATGGCTGCCATGCAATCAGAATATGATGCACATATAGAAAATGACACATGGACTTTATGTGAATTGCCTCCTGGCAAAAAGGCCATTGGTACGAAGTGGGTTTACAAGTTGAAACGCAAGCCGGATGGTGAGATCAATCGCCATAAGGCTCGACTTGTTGCAAAGGGTTATGCACAACAAAAAGGAATAGATTATGAAGAGACTTTTGCTACCACTTGTTGTATGACTACTGTGCGTTTTCTATGTGCATTGGCAGCTCATTTTGGTTGGGATGTACATCGATCAGACATTGTTACTGCTTTCTTGAATGGTGACATATTTGAGGAAGTTTATGTAACACAGCCTCGTGGTTTTGTCGTAAAAGGACAAGAGGACAAAGTGTGCAAATGTAACAAGGCTTTGTATGGGTTGAAGCAATCTCCTCGTGCTTGGTATGAGAAAGCTGACACTCATTTGGTCAAACAAGGCTTTCGTAATAGTCCAATAGAAAGCACATTGTATGTAAAGCGTGAGGGTGATGTACTTCTCATTGTGGTTCTTTATGTTGATGATTTGTTGATCACTGGACCAAATGAGAGACATATTGCTGAATTTGAGGCTGATTTGAATGCTACTTTCAAGATGAAAGATTTGGGGCTGTTGCATCATTATTTGGGTATACAGTTTAAGCAGTGTGATGGTGGTATTGCCTTGTGTCAGAAAAGTTACATAGAGACATTGCTATGTAAGTTTGGACTTGAGGATTGCAAACCTATTGCTACTCCCATGGAAACAGGTTTGAAGTTGAGTCCACATGATGCTGGTGATCCTGCTGATGTCACTCTTTACCAAACTGCTATTGGCTGCCTCATCTATGTATGCAACACGAGGCCGGATATTTAGTTTGCAGTCTCACAAGTCAGCAGATTTATGCATAGCCCAGGGTCTAAGCATGGCAGGCTGTCAAGAGGATTTTCCGCTACCTTAGTGGCACTTTACATCTTGGCTTGTTTTATCCCAAGGGGGGATCATTGCCGCCGACTTACATACTTTTTCGGACTCAGATTGGGCTGATTGTTTTGACACACGGGTGTCCACAAGTGGTTTTTGTTTCATGCTTTGCAGTTCATGTATATCATGGTTGAGCAAGAAGCAACCTACTGTGGCCACTTCGAGTTGTGAGGCTGAGTACAGGGCAGTCTTCACAGCTACGGTTGAGTGTGTATGGCTCAGACGCCTTATGGCTGATTTGGGTGTTGGATAGGACACTGCCAACACTATCTACACTGACAGTCAGAGCGCATTGGCAGTTGCGAGGAACCCAGTTTTTCATGCTCGCACAAAGCACATTGAGGTGCATTACCACTATGTCAGGGAGAGGCTCTCAACAGGAGAGATGAGCTTGGCTTATGTGCTAACACAGGACAACCTTGCAGATCTTTTCACAAAGGCATTGTCTCGTGAGAAGCTTGAAGCTTTCCGCAAAGCTTTGGGCTTACTCCCCTTTGTGGACTGATCCTGTCCTCAGGGCATCGCACTTCCCTTTACTCATGTGCCAGCTCTCGTTCATCGCATCACTCCAAGGGGGATTTGTTACCATATACATGTGCTAGTGATGTGTGTGAACACACTAGGACCACCGGGGCATTTTTTCCCTCTTTAGGAGGTTTTTTTCCCCCGTGCATTGTATATACGCCCATCACTCTAGGGCTATCTATCTTTCCATTGCACACTAAGTAACACACTCTCTATTGTGTGCCTTGAGCTTCCTTCGTCTTCTCCAAGCTGTGTGTGTTTCTCTACAACCCTAATTCCAACACGACTGGCCCCGCTAAAGAGCTCATATGTCATTTACGACTATGGGATGAAGGTGGATGTATGGATATGTGGTACAGGATAGCGTATGGATTTCATTTGCATACAGGTCCATGTGGACATTGTTTTAGAGTATTTATGCATAGTATTGAGTCAGTGTGTGGCAAAGTGAGTCAGTGGATTTTCCCTTGGCACAGTGAGAGATTTTCTGTCAGTGTTTATGAGCACTTTGGTTGAGATTGTCACTTGAGATATTGTCCAAATACAAACCGAACTCTGCCAAAATTTTATCAAAATCCTTTGGAAGAAATTGAGAGAGTAAAGATGGAAGAAAGTTCAACTCAAGTCACACAGATTGTTGGAGAGAAACTGACCAGAGAGAAATACAACATATGGTCTTACAGGATGGAGAACTTTATCATGGGCAAAGGTTTATGGGACTACATTACAGGTGAACAAGAGTGTCCCGAGGTTGGTTTGGAACCAAACAGAGAGAATGTTGAAGCACATAAAACATGGCAAGCAGGAGTAGAAGCTTACAAGAAGTGGATCGAGAATTCAAGGAGATGCATTGGATTTCACTATGCATTAGTGACTTCTTTATACCACATGTGAAGAAGGCTCAATCTCCAAAGGAAGCATGGGAGATACTAGCAAGAATGAACAGCTCCAATACGGAACCACAAAAAGTTCACTTGAAGCAAAGGTTACATTGTGTACGGCGAGGAAATAGATTCATATCAGAGTATGTGACGGAGATAAAGCAAATATATAAGATCTTGCGAGCATTAATGTTGAAGCTCCAGATGATGACTTAGTTTCAGTGACATTGAATGGTTTGGGACCAAAATACAACTCATTGGATACATCTATATCTGCTCGAGAACACATGCCTGATTTTGAAGAGTTAGTAAACCTTTGTTTGCAAGAAGAGGTGAAGTTAGGCAAGTCAGGTCCTTCTACATCAAATAACAATTCCAGAGATCAGGGTTTTTTACTCTAGAGGTCGTGGAAACAATAGAGGTGGAAGAGGAAACTATGGTCGTGGAAACAATGCTGGAAGAGGTTAATGGCAAAACCAACAAAGTCAAAGTTACAATGATTACAGCCAAAGAGGCAGAGGGAGAGCCCGACCTCGTGGACGTGGAGGTGGACGATTTGTACATCCTCAAAGAGATGGATATTGTAACACATGTGGCATTTATGGTCACTTTGAAAGAGAATGTTACACAAGGCTAAAGCAAAATCGTGATCGTGGTGGAAGAGGCCAAGGTTATGGCAGACATGGAGGAAACTTTGCTGGATACAATCCTCATGATCAAAATATATATGAAAATAGATTGAGTGGACATTTATTTCCTATGGAGCATGTTGTTGGAAGCATGGTGGAGCCACATCATACAGATGATTGGTATTTAGATAGTGGTGCCACAAATCATATGACATATCGTGGTGAATGGTTTGACAGAAAAGAGAAGTTAGAAGAGGATGAGTTTGTTGCTACAGGTGATGATATTATGCATCGGATTACGCATGTTGGTTCAGTTCCATTGCTAGAAAAAGACGGGACATACAACACATTGGGAGATGTTCTATATGTGCCTTCAATAACAAAGAATTTAGCATCAGTTGGACAAATGACATATCAAGGGTTGCAAGTCCGTTTTATTCATTTTAGTTGTTTCATAGAGGAGTTTCACAAAGGCAAACCAGGCAAGATATTGGCACGTGGAAGAAAGAAAGGTCGCTTGTTCTCATTGGAAGCTTGAGATCCATGTTTACACAATGGTATGTATGCAAACAAATCAGCCACTCAAGATGATTGGGTAGAGTTATGGCATAAGAGGATTGGTCATATCAATTTTAGAAGACTAAAGCATATGCAATCAAATCAAATTGTACGTGGATTACCAAAGTTTGGCAGATTGAATTTCGATCATGTTTGTGAAGCTTGTCAATTTGGAAAGCAATCTCGTTTACCATTTCCAAAGAGGGGGAGAATTAGCCAAAGTCCTTTGGAAATTGTTCATTCAGATATTGGGGGACCTTGTGATCATGCTACACCGAATGGTTGTTGATATTTTATCACATTCACAGATGATTACAACAAAATGACATGGGTTTACTTTCTAAAGGCAAAGTCAGAGGCATTTGAGGTATTCTTGGAGTTCAAAGTTATGGTTGAGAAAGAGAATGGGTGTCAAATTAAATGCCTACGTACAGATGGAGGGGAAGAGTACATGTCACACAGTTTTGATGATTACTTATGTGAACAAGTCATAAGAAGACATATTACTTACATATACATACCACAACAAAATGGAGTTGCTGAGAGAAAGAATAGAGTCATAGCAGAGATTGCAAGAGCCATGATGAATGAGATGAATATGCCATTAACATATTGGGCTGAAGCAGTTCATACAGCAGTACACATTATGAATCGAACACCAACAACTGCCATTCGTGAAATTTCACCTTATGAGAGACTTTATGGGATCAAACCAACAGTTTCCTACATGAAAGTTTCTGGATGTGTTTGCTATGTTCATGTGTCAAATGAAGCAAGAAAGAAGATGGAGCCAAAGGTAGTGAAGTGTATATTCTTGGGCTATCCTAATGAAAAGAAAGGTTACAAGTGCTATGATTCTACGACAAGACAAGTTTATATCAGTAGTAGAGATGTCAGATTTTGTGAGCATGAACCATGGTATAAACCAAAGCCAGTGATGATAGAAGATGAGTATGATGACCAAGAGAATGTGCGTCATGTTGTTGATAAGCCAGGGCCATCAATAAGCTAGGACCATCAATAAGAACTATTTCAGGACCACATATGGCAGAGGAGAGTACAGGAAGTGTCAACCCATGGAGCGGTCATTTGCGAGATAAGAAGCAAGACGAGAAAGGAAAGAAGAAAGTGGTTGAGGAGAGTTCTGGAGATGAAAGCCTCGATAAAGAGCATAATTAACCACATTTGAGGACACCTGGCAGTAAGCATGCTGAGAAATATGTACCCCCATATGCAAGAGTTGAAGAGAAGAGTGCACCACAGTTGAGAAGATCAGAGAGGGTGCGTTATCCAGTTGATAGATTTGTAAAGAATGAGGATGCAAAAGAGCTACACAAGACAAGCACAAAGCACACAGAGATGGAAAACTTCTTCTTCTTCGCACAGAAAAGAGAGTACAAAATGACTAAGTGCTAAAAGTGAAAAGTAGCACATATGTACATGCGGTCACTAAGTGTGAACTCGCTAGAAGCGTACTAGGCTAGCACTATAAGTGTAGTCCAGCTGTAGAATCACTGGCAGAGATCCTCCGTGTCGGTCACCTAACGTGCCAGTGAGTAAATACCGTAAGCGGCCAAGACCCGTAGTGGATGCTAGCTCAAGATGTAGAGCTCGACATCTCAACACTCCCCCTCAAGCTCTGCATGTCGCAGAGTCCAAGCATAGTCCGGAAACGTCGAAGCTTCTCAGCTCCGAGGGCCTTGGTAAAGATATCCACTATCTGCTCCTCTGTGCTGACGTAGACCAAGTCGATGTCGCCCGCCAACACTCGCTCTCAAACGTAGTGGTAATGGACCTCTATGTGCTTGGTCCTGGCATGGGACACTGGGTTCCTAGCCAACTGCATGATGCTGTGGTTGTCACAATGGATGAAAATCTGCTGGTCCACCTGCACTCCCAAGTACTCAAGTAATGTGCGTAGCCAAGCTACCTCGCACGCCGCAACTGCTGCACCTCTGTATTCGGCCTCTGTGCTCGATAAAGCAATCGTAGGCTGCTTTTTACTGCTCCAAGTAACTGCAGCACTCCCAAAAGAGAACATGAAGACACTCGTAGATCTCCTATCAACAATGCTACCTGCCCAATCTGCATCTGTATACCCATACAATGCTAATGGCGCATCTGCTGCATAGAACAATGTGTAGTCAAGAGTCCCTTGCACATACCAAAGTGTGCGTCGTACAGGAAGCTGCATGAACTGACTCTCAAAGGCTACTGTGTAGCTCAAGTCTGGCCTCGTGATAGTCAAGTAGATTAGACTACCCACAATCTTCCTGTACATCTTGACATCCTCAACAACATCACCCTTCTTTGCACTCAGCTTTGCATTCACATCCAAGGGAATAGAAATTGGCTTACAATTAGCCATAGCATACTTTGACAACATGTCCAAAGCATATTGTCTCTGTGATAGCCATACACCCTCCGGAGTCCTGATCACTTCAATGCTAAGAAAGTAGCGCAACTTGCCCAAATCTTTCATTTCAAACTCCTATTTGAGAAGACCCTTCACATGGTCAATCTCCATAGCATTGTCACCCACAATAATAAGGTCATCTACATATATGGTAATGACCACAATCCCCACATCACTCTCACGTACATAGAGTGAATGATCAGCATGAGCTCTCCTAAACCCAATACTGACAAGATACTGGGCAATCCTGTCATACCATGCTCTAGAGCCCTGCTTCAAACCATACAAACCTTTGAGAAGTCTGCATACATAATGTGGGTAACCTGGATCGACATAACCAGGTGACTGATCCATATACACTTCTTCTTGCAACTCACCATTCAAGAAGGCATTCTTTACATCCATTTGATGCATAATCCATCCTCTAGATGTAGCCACTGCTATGACAGCTCTCATAGTCGTCATCTTTGCCACTGGAGCAAAGGTCTCCTCATAGTCTATGCCATACGTCTGTGCATAACCCTTTGCGACCAGCCTTGCCTTGTGACGCTCAATGTTACCATCAGCCTTATGCTTGGTTTTATACACCCATTTACAGCCCAATAGCTTTCTTGCCACTTGGCAATGGCACCAACTCCCATGTGTCGTTTGCTTCCAATGTAGCCATCTCTTCATTCATTGCATCATCCCAATGCACATTTCCAACTGCATCCTCAAAACATGTGGGCTCCACATCCTGTATCACCTTAGCCATGTAGGCTTGGTGATGCGCTAGATACCCATCATAAGTCAATTTCTGAACTGGATTTCTGACTCTGTTAGATCTGCGCGGTCCTAGGTCACTCCTTTACCCTCTAGCATATTCTTGTATTTTCCTTACACCAGGTGTCCTGACAGCCCAAATTCCAAATTCCTCATCAAGACTTTGTTCAGAACCATCTAAATCCATGTCTAATGTGAAAAACCTGATGATGCATCAGCCATAAAGGGAGGTTCATCAACCTTTTCCTTTCCTTTTCGTGATACGTTCCCTGTACCTGCTGGTGGAGTAACCTGCGTACGTAGTCTACCATTCCATGGCTTCTCAACAAAGCCACGAGAAGAGGACTCTTGTGGTCCACTCAAAACCTATGACTGTGGCCTCACATTTTGTACAACCACATCATCTTTTACATCAGCCCCAATAGTGCCATGTGCATTACTGTACCAGCTGCTCATCTCATCAAAGACTACATCTCTGCTCACTCGTAATTCTCGTGTAGTAGGATGTAGCACCTGTACCCCTTTTGTTCAAGGGAATATCCCACAAGAATACATTTCTTTGCTTTAGGATCCAATTTCCTACGCAACTCATCTGGTACATGCACGTAAGCTATGCAGCCAAACACTTTCAAGTGTGCCAAATCACGCTTTGTACCTGTAAACTTTTCCTCAGGTGTTACATCATGCACCGCAGCTGTAGGTGTCCCGTTCATAATGTACACGGCTGTATTTACAGCTTCAACCCAGAAATGCTGAGGCATGTTATTCTCATTCATCAATGCACGTGCAACCTCTGCAATGTGCCTGTTTTTCCTTTATGTGACCCCATTCTGCTATGGAGTATATCTGCATGTAAACTGCCTGCGTATACCATCCATTCGTAGAAAATCTGAAAAATCGTTGGAGAAGTACTCTCCCCCTCCATCTGACCTCAATGTCTTGATTTGCATATCTGTCTCCTTCTCAATCATGACTTTGAAGTCCTGAAAGTGACCAAACACTTCACTTTTGTTACGCATGAAGTAGACCCATACTTTCCTTGTATGGTCATCAATGAAAGAGACATAATACCTGCAACCATGTATACTTGCAGTATCGGTTGGACCCCAAACATCTGTGTGCACCACCTCAAGTGGCTTTTTACATACATTGAGCTCATGTGGAAATGAGCCCTTTGACTGTTTTCCAAACTGGCATGCTGCACACACTTTATGCATACCATCGACCTTGAATTTGGGCAAACCTTTTACAATTTGTTTTGATTGCATGCTGCGCAATCTCTGCTCATTGACATGGCCAATGCGTTTGTGCCAAATGTCAATATCAACCACAACACCTGTGCCCTGTGCAAATAATGCAGCTTTTACCTCAGGCATATCTACATTCAGCGTAAACATTCTGCCCACACATTTTCCCTCTGCGATCAACTTACAGTCATTCTGGAAATCTTCTACATAACAGCCATTTGGATTGAAGCGAACGTGCAAACCCTGCTCAACCATTTGTCCAACAGAAACAAGATTCTTTGTAATGTTTGGGACATGAAGTACATCTGCTAAGTACTTTGATTTGCCACTCTTTGTATTTAGAGGTATGTCCCCTACATGAGCAATGGGGTGAGCTCTGTCATCTCCTGTCTGCACATAGCCTGACACATCTGGTTTGCGCATATCTCTAAACCACTCTCCACAAGACGTCATGTGATTAGAGGCACCTGGATCCACATACCAAACATCATCTTGGGTGGAATTCTATGCAGTCATTGTATTCATTACATGCTGCATAACAAACATGCGCTCGTTTTTGCTGTCATCTGCATCTCTGCTAGTAGATGCATAGTTGCCCTGTTCTCTCTTTCCACTTGCTTTTTCCTTTGGACAGTCACGTGACATGTGACCCCTTTCACCACAAGTCCAACATTCTCTACTATCTGCAGTATGTTGATGCCTGCTTGATCCTGCACCACGACCTCTTTGACTCCCCCTGCCTTGAGACTGGTTTCCCCTGCCACCTGTATTGTTTTGATTTGATTGACCTTCTTGAAATTGGCCCCTGCAACCACTTGAGCCTCGACCACGACCTCTACCTCTACCTCTGTTGGAGTTAGAATAGAAGTCCTGTTCAGACCTATTTCTGCTACGAGAAGAAGATGTGTCAAGACCAAGGTTCTTCTCCTCAAGAATAAGCATAGAAATCAAATCTTGGAACACGGGGATGTCGTCTCTTGTATTCATGGAAGACCTGAAATGTACATACTCATCTCCTAAACCATCCAAGCATGCACGGACAATGTCATCGTCTTCCACTGAGACTTTAATAGATCCAAGAGCCTCAATGATACTCTTGATCTTCAAAGCATAATCATTGATGGAGAGGTTGTTCCTCTTAACCTGATTTAGCTCCGACTTTAGTTGAAGCTTCCTGGCCTTGGTGTTCACCTCGAACACTCTGCCTAGGTTTTTCCATGCAATGGCGAGGGTTTCAGCATCCTGTAGATAGCCCATCATGCCATCTGTGATGCTCATAGAAAGCCAATACATCACTTTGCTTTGGCCTTGTTGCTAGTCCCTCAAAGCTTTCCTTTGTTCTGCTGTACCATTTGCCTCGGGAATCTCTGGTTCCTTTTCATTGTCTCCTTCTACATAGTCCCAATAACCTTTTCCTTTTAGGAAATTTTTTATTCTGAACTTCCATGCAGGGTAGTTATTTTTCTCAAGCTTCTCAGTGACAATCTGACTGAAATCATCAGACATCTTGAAGCACTAAGACAAAATAGCTGCAATCCGCAAAAACCTGCAAATCTGCTGAACCTGCTATCGTGGTACCTGTAACGCTTTCTACACTCAACGAGTGTCTACAATCAAACGTACATACAACCACTGTACTTGTACATTATATATATGTGTACTACACTTTGGAGACCTGTTCAGAAACTTGTACGAAAAACCCCTGTGTATTGCACCTGGTCGTGGATTGCGAACGAAGGGATTGTGATGCTCTTGCTCTCTTAGCCTCTCTTGCCTGCACCAGGCTCTGATACCATGTAAAGAATGAGGATGCAAGAGAGCTACACAAGACAAGCACAAAGCACACAGAGATGGAAAACTTCTTCTTCTTCGCACAGAAAAGAGAGTACAAAATGAATAAGTGCTAAAACTTAAAAGTAGCACATATGTACATGCGGTCACTAAGTGTGAACTCGCTAGAAGCGTACTAGGCTGGCACTATAAGTGTAGTCCAGCTGTAGAATCACTGGCAGAGATCCTCCGTGTCGGTCACCTAACGCGCCAGTGAGTAAATGCCGTAAGCGGCCAAGACCCGTAGTGGATGCCAGCTCAAGATGTAGAGCTCGACATCTCAACAAGATTGACATACAACGGTTACATGCATACACATTATGCATACATGGTTTCACGTGTGCAACATAAAGAGCCTACATGTTTTCAAGAGGCAATTGGAAAATCAGAATGGGAGTCAGCTATGGATGATGAGGTGGATGCTCTTGTGAAGAATGACACTTGGGATTTGGTTTGCTTGCCAAGTGGAAAGAAAGCAATTGGTTCAAAATGGGTATACAAAGTCACGTGCAAGTCAGATGGTAGTGTGGAAAGATACAAAGTGAGGCTTGTTGCTAAAGGTTATGCACAAACAAAAGGTCTTGATTATGATGAGACATTTAGTCCAGTTGCAAAGATGACAACAGTCAGATTGGTGATAGCAATGGCAAGTATGTTCTGTTGGAAGTTACGGCAAATGGATGTCGATAATGCATTCTTAAATGGTGACTTGGAAGAAGAAGTTTATATGATACAGCCAGAGGGTTATCAACATCCAGAGTTTCCATATTATGTGTGTAAGTTGAAGAAAGCATTGTATGGTTTGAAGCAAGCATCTAGAGCTTGGTGTGAAAAGATAGCCAGATTCTTGAAGAAGATTGGATTTAAACAGTCTACTGCTGATCACTCATTGTTTTTGAAGCATGTTGATGGAGAGATCGTCGTTATTGTTATCTATGTTGATGACTTGATTCTCACTGGAAGTCATGATAAGCAAATTTTGCATGTCAAGAAGATTTTGTTGAAAGAATTCAACATGAAGGACCTTGGTGAGTTGAGATATTTTTTGGGAATTGAAATTGTCGAACTTTATCAGGAATTTGGATGATACAAAGACAATACGCATTGGATATGCTTGAGAAGTATGGAATGACAGCGTGCAAACCGGTTGATACACCTCTTGATCAAAATGTGAAGTTGATTGATGATGGACATTACATTGAGGATGTCAGTATTATCGCAAGATGGTTGAAAGTCTTATTTACTTGACAATAACAAGGTCAGATTTGAGTTATGCAGTGGTTGTTGTGAGTCAATTCATGCAAAAGCCATGTAAAAGTCATCTTGATGCAGTGAGACGGATTATGAGATATGTGAAAGCCACTGTCAGTTACGGAATGTTTTATGAAAACAATGGGAAGCTTTGTCTTTATGGTTATACAGATGCAAATTGGACATGAGATTTTATGGATAGAAGATCTACAAGTGGTTATGCATTTTCCATTGGCAATGGTATGATAAGTTGGAGTAGTAAGAAGCAATTAACTGTAGCATTATCAAGTACAGAAGCTGAATATCGTGGAGCAGCATTGGCAGCATGTGAAGAGTCATGGTTGAGAGTACTTATGGTAGACTTTGGTTTTGACTATCTTGACAGTGTCATTATATATTGTGACAATATTAGCAGCGTCATGTTGGCAAAGAATCCAGTTTACCATGCTCGCACCAAACACATTGAAGTACATTATCACTTCATTAGAGAAAAAGTTTTGGCAGGTGAGATTGATTTGGTGTATGTGAAGAAAAGTGATCAAGTTGCGGATATATATACAAAAGTTCTTGGAAAGGAGAAGTTTTGCTACTTTCATGAAGCATTGGGACGCCATCATATGCAAGCTCATTCTGAGCTTGAGGGGGAGTGTTAAAGAATATGAGGTTAAAGAATATGAGGTTAAAGAATATGTCCGTTGTGCTATGGGCGGTCAGACACTTACTATACTATGTTGTAAATATACTTTGGATAATAGTTCAAAGTGCAGAAGAGTGAGAGCAGCTTGAATGGCTACTGCAGGGTAACGATTGTGTGTGTGTGTGTCTCGATGTGTGTTGGTGTGTGTGCATTATCTTCTTTCCTACCTTCTCCATCACCTGCTCACTCTATAGCCACATCGATTACACATGAGTATCGGCATTGTAGACGTGCTTGCTTGACTGGTTTGCATTAGTGTGGCCTTCTTTTGTAGCGTAATAGGACACTCGGCTACATGATGTGGACCTCCACACTCATAGCATTGAAGAGGTGGTCTGTTAGCAGTGTAATTGAAATTTTGGCCTCTTGCCGCAAGAACAACTACTTGATATAGAGGTTTGACTTGTCCCCAATAGTCCTCCATGTAGTATTGTGGACTTTCTTCAAGCACATCCATCCCATAGGCAATATTAGGATCTATATCTTCCTCACAGCCTTCCAAACAAGCAATAGACGACTCACAACCCACTTGATTCACAGAAGTGATTCTCGGATGTGGTGGTTGCGGTCCTAGCACTGGAAGTGGTAAGGGTGTTATTTGAACAACATTTTGGGCCCTAGGGACCATGTGTTGTGCTGTTTGTTCAAGAGGTGGTGCCGTCATCAATGCAGGCACTCAAGGTGTGTCTGTCCATGCTAAGGTTGGTCTATTGGCCATCGCGCGCTTAAATACTACGCAATCCTTAGCTTGATGACCATACCTCCCACAGGCATTGCAATTCCCATTGAATTTTACTCTAAAAGTAGGGCATTCATTGGTATTATGCGGTCCATAGCATACTAAGCACCATTGTTGCTCCCTTCTTGGATACATAATGATTGTTTTGTGGAGCACGATTGTCTCTAAGACTCTCTTGAATAGCCTTGGTGAGATCTGCTAAAGTCATCTCAGATATCTTTGGCTCCTTAGCAATAGGCTTTAGGGTCATTGGCTGATGCCGCGATGCTTGCGAGCTAATAGATTTAGGCTCAACAGACACTCTTTCTCCTTGAATCATTAAATTATCCTCCAATTGGATCACATTGGTGGTGACTGCTTCCCAAGTGGTGATACCTCTAATGACTAGGCCATTGTAGATATCCTCATGTTGTAATCCCCTAATGGATCTATCAAGCAAATGATTATTATTGAAGTGCTCATTTGGATTACAACGAGAATTCAAATGCTTCAAGCGACTAATAAAGTCTCTCACCAACTCGTTGGGCTTTCTGGAGTTGAGAGGCTACTCCCCAAAGCACTCCCTCTCGTATGTATTCTTTCAAGAACAATCTCCTAAGAGTAGGGTAAATCGTTTTTCTTCCACCTTAGGGTTCTATACCAATCCTCTGCCTTCCCACTTAAGGTTAGGCTTAAAGCATTACTCTTATGCAGGTCATTGTGTTCTCCTAGAGAATCGCATATTTGTTCAAACACTTCGATATGCTTTCTCACATCCTCGTCTCCACTAAATTTTTGTGTGAGCTTGGCTATTTGTACTGCCTTACTTCTAGGCTCTCTATCAGGCGTGTTACACATATTCTCAGCAATAGATCGACCAATAGCTTGAGCAAATGTTGCCAAGTCACCTAAGTGATCATGCACCGTGGGTGAAGGCGCTCAAGAGACTACATGTGGAGTAGGTATTTGCATTGGGCTTGGCGCATATGAAGCCCTTGGGTTCCATGTTTGGTAGGGTGTTGTGGCATGTGGCGGCCCAAAGTTCAGATGTGTAGCCCTAGGCATAGCAGACGTCTGATGTGACATGCTAATGCTAGCCGGTATAGTCCCATAGAACTAAGAACTTGGGTGTTGTGGTTGTGGAGCATAGGTTGTTGAAACAATGGGAGGAGTAGGGACTACATGAGTACGAGGACCCATGGGTGTATATAATTGGTACACACTTGTAGGTACTGTTGCAGGCATTGAGCTACCATGTAGTGGTGCTTTATTAACAAATGAGGTCCATGGCGTGTTTCTTGGCATGCCCATCATTGGGGTAGGCATGGTAGCCGTGGTGTCATCAAGGGAAAGATGAGCTAAACTTGGAAAGGTAAAGCTATCACTTGTGGGCTCAGATTGCACTGAGACCCCTGGAGAAACAACATATGGAGGATCCATCGGACTTACCGAGGGAGTCTCCATTTGCGATAAGGTCGGTTGTTTAGCCTTTCCTGTATCCAAGAATCTCATGAGACCCATTGAAGGAATGTTGATCCCCTTGTTCTGTCTCTCTAACTCAATGACCGTATGAATGACCTCACAAACTCTTTGTTGTTGATCCTCCACACTAGTAGCACCCATTGTGGATTGTAGGACATCTAACCAACCCACGTGATAGGTGTGACCTATGTATAGGTCGGTTAGAGTTTGCATTTGTAGTTCGTACTCCCAGTTCTCATTTAAGAACGCTCCATCTAGGATTGAGGTGCTAGGGGTGTCCTTTGAGCTAGATGCAATGTTGCTTTCTAGGGGTTGGCCCTTAGCGGTTGCTAATAAGTCAGGAGCACTTGATTTCTCTCTTAGAAAGGATATTGACATAGGAGCTTTTGATTTTAACTCTCTTCATTGTTTCGCCTTGCATAAGCTCTCAATTTCCTTTTCCCTCATTGCAAGGATATACTGCTCAACCTCTTACACTTCGGCAAGGCTTCTACCATCATGTAATATAACCTCGGAGGGGAATAGCTCTGAAGAGTCAGGAGGTACAGTGAGTGAAGTATTCACGTGCACATTTGCTAAGGGCATAGGGTCTACGTTGGTCATGAATGGAGAATTTACTTCCCCACCCCCCTCATTTACATCATTAGCTCCATGTTCGGAGCGAGTGGCTCTACTAAAGGTTTCCTGCAAGTGGCTAAGCACGTTCTACCCTGACCGTGGCTCTACTAAAGGTTTCCTTTAAGTGGCTAAGCACGTTCTACCCGGACCGTGGACCCATGGCATGCATATCTTGGCTTGAGCTATCGGGATTAGGCATTGGGAAACCCTCCATGACGTTGTAGTCAGAGGAAGAGTCTTTAGCCGCTATGTTCGGGTCTTGGTTTGTACTACCTTGGGTCCCCGCCGAGGGCCAGGAACCTAAGGTAGGTGGATAATGAGAACTCGCGTAAGTTGAAATTCTCTCTAATTGCTTTGTCTCTAGCAAATGACCAGAGCGCAGATGCATGTGCCTTTGGCACCCTACAAGCGTCGATGAATAACCTCGAAGGTTAACCGCTTACTTTTTTAAGCGTCCGTTTTCACTCGTGTTTTTTACGTTTTTAATGTTTTTTAATGATCGGTTTTTTTATTAAAGTGTGTGATAGCTCGAAACAAGTGTATCACTCAGAGGGTTGTGGTGTGCTTTACAGCAAAACGTTTGGACACCTGAAGCTCCAAAAAAGCCGATTTTTAGCTACGTGTGAAGCTAAAATACGTAATTTTAAAGGGCGGCTGAGGCCTAAGCCTGAGCGTGAGCTTGGGCTTGGGTATGGGAGATATTCCCGATCCAGTCCTACCTTTAATTATTTTTTACTTTTTTTAATTTTTTAAAAAAAAGGATAAGGTTGCCGCGGCCTGCGCGCGAGCACACACACAAACTCTACCTACCTACTTACAACTAATACACCTACTGTTACACAACTTCATTAGCTCTCACAGATCTACTTCCTACTTATTGTACATTACATTACACAGAACTAACAAAATTAATACTAACACCTTACACAGAGAAAACACAGTAACCTTTCAAAACTTCATTAACAAAAAAAATACACAATAGTAACACAAAATCCTTCTTTTCAACACACACACACCTTCCTTCCCTACCTTTCCTACAATTGAAATTGCACCACAAAAGAATCATAGAGTGCCATTCAAGCTTAGTGTATGGCATTCTCTGGCAGCGGCACCAAAAATGTGCGCATATGTCGCACGTTTCAATGCAAGAAACTTGCCGATGCACTATGTGCGAGCCACAAATGGCTCCAAGCACACAACAAGCCTAAACTAGTAAACTCAAAGATGGTGATGGTGTGTCACTCACTGCTCTACGCTTGCTGTCGTGGTGGATTCCTCGCCGCGAAGAAGAGGGAGACGCTGCCTCGCCGCGCTCAACCGCCTCGCCGCCGTCGTGCCCCCACAATGCTCGATCGCCCATACTCTTTCTCTCTCTCTCTCTCTCTCTCTCTCTCTCTCTCTCTCTCTCTCTCTCTCACACACACACACACACATACACATTCACACAAGGAGATGAAGAAGAAGAAGATGGAGATGGAGCAAGAGCACTCTTCAATTGAACAAATGAGAGAATGAGTGAATTTTAGGTTTAGTTGACTTTTATATGAGCTCGCCCCATTCACACTTGGGCGCCCATGCTTAGCCAACTAATCCCTTAAATGTTCCAGTTAGAGTGCACCTCTCATTGGCGATCACTCTTACCCTTTTCCTATTGGACCGACAAGTGCGGTACCTGACTCTACCAAATAAATAATACAGCGTCCGTTGTAGTAGGTGATAGGAATGTGCGTGAGGGTTAACAGTGAAAGTCCCTCTTTTGGCCTAACTACCCACTCTAAAAAATTCCTCTTTGTCACCCTCTTGGAGTCTTCCATGAAATACTCTTCTTTTAAGGCTAATTTGAATGCTTCCCATGTTGCCCCATGCTCATTTCTATTTTGGTACATTTGAATAGTTCCTAAGCATGTGTCTTGTAGCTTGTAAGAACTACTCTTTGTCAATTGTTGATTGGGATGAAGCGGGTTAAGCCTCATAAAGTTTTTTGCTAATTAGTGGTTTTTTCTCACCGTCCACATTTCATCCCATATGTGGTAATGGTGCATCTATTACCATGTAGAACACAGAGGCTAAACTTGGGAAACCTTTGGAAACATTCCATTATGGCATTTAAGTTGACCACTTTAAAGCTTTTTGTTATCGTTCTAGTTGGGCAATTCATAACCACAGTGTGTTGGTGTGGCATGCTTCATTTCCCAATCTTTCCACTCTCAGTTAATTTTCATTTTTTAAAATTGTCATGATCAGTTGGACTACATCATCTGCAAGGTGGTAAATGAACATATCTTTCATTCTTTCTAAGAGTTTAGCTACCACCACCACTTGCTTCTTCAAAAGCCACATCCAATGCTTCAAATGTGGTCCTTACAAATGTCCACGGCTGCCTTGATTCCTTTGGGTCTTTGCTAGCTTCATCAAAGGTAAGTGGATCAGTGTTTGCAAAGGAAGATATAGATCCCATTTGTAGTGCTCTAATGTGCTTGACTCTCTTGAGTGGCTCATCTTCCATTCTCTTTCTCAAGTCTTCTTTCTCCTTTTCTTCTTGTCTTTGGCTCCTTCCACCTGTTTTAGACTTAATGGTTCTTGTTGGCTCCTTGGCTATATGGAGAGCTTTTTACCTCGTTTGCTTTTGAACTTGCTTAGCCAATGTGCTACTCTTCTCGGTGCTTTCTTCCTCCATTGCTTGAAGGCTTTACTTGAGTTCTCAATTTTCAACATTCAGTTGAGCTCTTTCTTGAATTGTACATTTTTCATCCACAAAATTTCACAACAAGACTAATTCTAGCAGGTGCAGATATAGACAAAAGGTTTCTTAGCCAATGTGCTACTCTTCTCGGTGCTTTCTTCCTCCATTGCTTGAAGGCTTTACTTGAGTTCTCAATTTTCAACATTCAGTTGAGCTCTTTCTTGAATTGTACATTTTTCTTGAATTGTACATTTTTCATCCACAAATTTCACAACAAGACTAAGTCTAGCAGGTGCAGATATAGACAAAAGGTTGCTTTTTATCCCAGGTACATAAAGTGAATCAACAAGCATGAAAGAATTTCCATTCGTAGTAGGTAGCACAATCTTTCCATCTCCCTTGACTGGATTATAAGAGGCATTGTTGGCACAAGTGAACGTATTCACATGAGGAAGAGCCTCGAGAGAGGTAAACAAGTGACAATGTGATGTAATGTGCTTTGTAGCACCACTATCAAAGTACTACACATGTAAATCTGTAGCAAACACATCTTCTTTCTTCCCTTTTTGTTAGAATTCCTAGATGAGGTGCTGCCAAAAAAAGCATGAGAAATAGGTGATTTGCTACAAATTGAAAAACCATGAGAAGTGGGTACATTGTTGTTACCGTATTTTCTTTGAGCAGCAAAAAAAAGCATGTTCAATTGCAGGTTGTTTAGCCATGTTCTTTTTTGAAAGTGTCACTTGCAACAACAATGTGCATAATGAATCAAACTTGAAAACATCAGTATTTCCTTGGGTCATAAGTCTCTAAGTGCTAGCAAAAGTCTGGTAAGATTATGGCAATGCATCAAGAGCAGTTTTCACAAGGGAACTGTTTGAAATGACTTCGCATATAGAAATGAGTTGCTCATTTATATCCTTGATACCAACAAGGAAAGTGTCCATGTCATCTTCCTCGTGCTGCATAATCTTTGATTCCAGCTCTGTACACAACCATTCAATTTTAGCCTCATTGCGACTTGCATAAAGACCAGCCAGATTATCATGAGACTGTTTAGTTGATTTAACTGAGTAAATACGAGGAGTAATAGTGCGCTTCACAAAATAATTCAATTAGTGCATGAGCTTGTGCTTCTGTAATATCCCAATGAGCCTGCTGTGTTATAGGCAAAACAGTTCTAGCAGCAGCAATCTTGCCACCAAAACCTGCAGCATCCTCAACAGTACTTACATCCATAGAATCAAGACATACATCAATGCCCTGAACAACACTCCAAACGCCATTTGGCACAAGAATATGTTGCATCATGTAAGCCCACATTGGGTAATTGTCCCTATCCAATTTATCCTCACTAGCAAACATCTTGAACACATTGTAATTGTCAGCCATGGTGAGTGCCTGCACTTGATGTGATAACTTCTTAAAAAGAGGAGAAACCAAGCAGGACTAACACATGCTATATAGCACAACCCAAAGAAGATTGTAAGGACCTGTTATGAAAAAAATAGCATTGACAAAAATTGTGCACTAAAGGATGAAATTGTCTCCATATTATTGTTTGTAGTGGAAACGAACGCTGAAATGAGCCCGAATCAGCAGAGCACACTCTACGAGCTCGATCAAAGTATGTTCCAACCTATTGATGCTCACCAAAGCTAACCCAAATCGAAGAAAGTGAGCGGGCGTATGTTGGCCAACTGGCGACTATGCGTGGGAGGACACAACCTGCTCTGATACATATTGTTGAAAATGGGGTTGCAGGGAAACACACACATCTTGGAGAAGATGAAAAAACTCAAGGCACACAATAGAGAGTAGTATTGTTGAGTGCACAATGGAAAGATAAGTTAGCCCTAGAGTGATGGGCATATATACAATGCACCTCCTAGTAGTGAGGGAAAAAATGCCCCGGAGGTCCTAAGTGCGTTCATAGACATCACTACCACATGTATATGGTAACATCTATATGTGTGTGAATCAATGCTTGATCAACACGAGATGATAAAATTTAGCAAACTATTTAGTAATTAGTAATCTGGGGTAATAATATACAACACTTTGAAACATTTCAAAATGTCAAAACAATAGGATCTATGATTAGATTTTGTATATAAAATTGTTTGCCTTTGCAAACCATAAAGTGTGTTACTTAGCTGGTAGGTAGGCTGATAAGGATGAAATATCTTTATTTATTTCTTTTTTGAATGTGTACAGTTTTGGAATTTTGGAAATTGGACCATTGGTTTTGTGTTGCTAATTATTAATCATGGTTGCTGAATATGAACTAAAACCATTTTATTGAGTACAAGAAGGATGGAAAGAAGCTCATTCACTTTGAGATGCTAGCTTTTACACTGATTTAGAGGATACAAATCAAGTAATACAGGTTGCTTTTAAGTGAAGGCTACCCCCATTGACGTCACCCGGATTCTGAGACACTATAAAAAATATCGAGAAATGATGTTAAGCCAATATTGTCCTCTTTATTAATAATTCTAGTTCGAATTCATTTTTTGATACTCGAAGAGTTTATCATCTTCATCTCTTGCATTGTTATTTTTCTTGTTCATGGTTATAGCTTAATATGTTATAGATCTCCATGCCAATATGACAACAACATTGTTCAACTCTTACTCGTGTCTTGAAGCAAAATTGTATTCATCAAGGCATGAGAGGAAAAGAGCAACATGGAGCTTTAGAGTGCAATCATGTGCATCTATTAGACCGAGTTGCTATGCATGCATGCCGGGGGGGGAGAGAGAGAGAGAGAGAGAGAGAGAGAGAGAGGAGCACCAAGGCAAAGTTACTTCCCTGCACATAGGTTTTGTAATGAGCTCATGTGAGCCTATTTATTAATTATAGAAGAGCTACAAAAATAGAGAGAGAGATAGAGAGAGAGAGAGAGAGAGATTTTATAAATAGAAGCGTCTTTGTTATTAATAACATAACCTTATCCATATGCATCTGACATCATCCCTTAAATCCCGAGATGTAGTCCAATATTCTTACCTATCAATTATTCAATATCTGACAATGTATTGTAAGCAAGAAACTTTTTAGGTCAAGATTGTTTCGCAGGTTCAAGCGCCTTACACTTTATGTTCAATTAATTTTGGATTATAAAATCTAAGAATTAAGTTAGTAAGTTGTAGATTACATCCTAGGAAGTGTGGGCTATCAAAATAAAGTCTCGATTTGATGTCTTTGTGTAACAAACTAGAAGACAGGAGAAACGGTGTTGTTAGAGATTCAAATTTTACATTGAATAGGCCGGGGGATTTAGTACACTAAGCATTAAGCTGCTAACAATGTCAACCAATTGACCTTCTTTTCTTTGTAAGATTGTATGTATCATGCTTGTCAAGTAAGTGCAATCGATGGTAGTAGCAAGCCCTCAAGACTAAGTAACACCCATATTTAAGCAATGGGATCAAACGCGGAGAAGCTCACGTGCGAAAGCAGAGGAGATCGCGACCGCAGCAGCCAACCAAAAACTAAACCTGGACGTGCACTAAACCTGGACAGCTTAGAAATTGCATCACCTCACAATATAAGGCCATAAAAACGCCTAGGCATACATGATGCGCGCACGGGTGAGGTGGTTAGCCCATGCGACCCTCAACCTAGACTTCGAAGCCACCGGTTCAAAACCCAACAGCACGCCTCGTTTTTCTCGCTGGCCGAGTTTACTGTGCCTCGTTTTTTGTGCGACCGTGTTTAGTGCACCTCGAGATCCCACCCCTCAACCCAGACCGTCGATCCCATTACTCCACCCCGCATTTAATATGGGAGTCACTTAGTCCCAAAGGTAGCAAGCGGCTATAAAATCATGAAAAGATGTGACAAATATTCTGTTGAAAGATTAATGTAGTATTAACATTAAACTTTAGATTCAATCATCAAAGTTATGATTTGTATAGCAATTACAAAGCTCGTGTTTAGAGCAAGGGAGGGGCGGGGGCGGGGACGGGGCCCGGGGGGAAGCTTGTCAATGTTGTGCTTGATTTCTTTGATTCTCCAAGAAATTTTCAAAGATTTGTATGAACGGAAATCTATTGTGAGATTGGATGGGAAAAACACGAGTAGACTAGACCATGGAAAACTATGCACACACAATCAAGCAAGCTTCTCTTTCATGATTTAAAAGCCCTCCCCCATCAAGAGAGTTGTGGTTATGGTGATGTTGCCTCGAGCATCTGGTGATTGAGCTCTGGTGTGTGGTGATCACGGATCACGAACGACCAACAGGAGGAAGGAAATGAGGATCGTTGAAGGCTAGCAAGTCATCTTGGTGTTTGACTGGCACCGACAATCAGGAGGCGAGCCTACTGGGTAAGGTACCCCCACACGTAGGGGGTAATTTGTTATTTGGTGAATCTAACAACATAGTGTCATGGCCACACGTTTATTGTTATTTGAAAAGGGAGGGTAGAGCAACTCCACCTCAAAAGGGTGTAGTTGGCTCACCTCCTTGCTGTAAAAATTAACTCTCTCTCTTGGGATCCTCTACATGGGCATAGAAAAATGGGCATAGAAAAAAGTGAACTTCTCCTTGATTTTCTCGCTCTACATGGTGGACACTTTGTTTACGTGCAACTTTCACTTTCCACTCCTTCCCTTTCACTTCCCACTCCTCCCAAGGAAATGAATAAAATATTTTTTTATTATTGAAGTGTAAGCTTTTCTTTTTCCTTTCATTTTATAAGCTCCGACAATTGATTTGATTTGCATCCTTTTTGAAATTCTTTCCTATCCCTAGTGAAAAACTCTACACGTTTTCTCTCTTTCTCTCTCTCACACACACAAACTAAATATTTTAACGTTTTAATTTCTCAACTGCCTTTGTGTGTGGTTGCATCCAATTTGAGAGAGAGGGGGGTAATCCTAACGGGAACTTTTTGGAGGGGGTAAAATGGGGTGGCCCAATAATAGCCAACCCCCTCTCGTGTGGAGGCCCCCTAAGTTGCATTTGCTACTCTTGGGGCGCGGAGGGTGAACTGGAGTACTACTGTCCCACCTTAGGGTAATCATCTAGCTTAGGATTTTGGATAATCAATGCGCTTAGGCTGGCCTCAGTAAGCGTTTTCTTTACTCGCATCGTCTTTTTGTCTCAGCTTTTGCTATCTTCAGCGTGAATTTTTTTTTTAACCGGCATCTTAAGTTATCTTCGGTGTTTCTTGTCTTGTCCCAGTCTTTTAGGGTCCCTTTTCTTGTAATCACATTTTGGGCTTGGCTTTAGCGTGGCTGACCATGGAGGTGGACACGCTCCCCATGGATGAGGACATCATCAGATTCTCGCACTTACCCGCGGCTAGGAAACTCCCACTGAATGAAGAAAGCATCCCAATGGATGAGGGCATCGAGCGAACACCACGACCATCGAACGGAACTTCGATGGGGGGTAGGCTTCGACAAGGGGTCTAGCCCCGGTGGGATCAACTACAAAGCGCCGCTTTGCTCAAGAAAAGGGAAGCATGGCTGACTTGAACTCTAAAAGATACAACTTTTGTGCTCTTAAGAAGTCGTTACCACAGCAGGTGGAGGTCGTTACCACAGCAGGGCCTGCCTAGTTGGCTATGGGAAAATATCATGATGCTTCCTAGCCAATTGGGCACCCCCTTGTTTGTCCCTTATAGGAGGGGCTAGGAAGGTCCTCTAATCGGGTTTGTATAGGATGGAATGGGCCTAAGACACCACCAAGATGTATGGTGATCAACGTTGGAGCTGGTCTTGTTACTATTCAACTCAACTTTGAGACTTACTTTGGGGCGTGCTTTGAGTGCAACAAATTTGGGTACTTTGCCAAGGATTGCCCCATGAGGACTAAAGAGAACTCCGAGCCCTCAGCCCGAGCCCCCAATTCAGAGAATATTAATTATGTCTCTACCAAGGAAACAACAGTGGAAGAGGGCGACAAACAGGTAAAGGGCTACGAAGGGACAAGATTAGGGGAGGAAAAAGTAGTTATTGTATGTGACAATGAAGCCACCAAACTACAAGAAAAGATGATTGAGGTGCAGAGCTTTTCAATAAAATGTCCAAAAATTCCCCCGCAAAGTTAATCAATTTGTCTTTCTTACAATGATACCTAAGCTTGTGACAGTAACAACTACGTCGACTGTGGAGATCTCAGGACTGAAAAGGACCAACAGGGTGAAGGAGGCGGCAAGAGAATTCATAGCATCGGAGAATAGCAAAGCCTTGAAAGGGATAGTCTTCTCCACACACCCCGTCCAACTTAAAGGGGCGACTGGTGGCATCCCGCCACAAATGGGGGGACCGGGGAGGGATCAGATGTTGAAGAGTTTGTTCCCCTCTCCCAATGATGGAAGCCCTGGCTATTCAATCATGGAACATGAATGGATTGAAGACCACAAACAGAAGCATGCCGTCTTCTACGAGGAAGTTAGAAAGGACAAGAAAGTTAATTTATGGGCCATTCAACAACATCATCTTGATGCTCGTAGCAAGTGAAAACAGGCATTGGGAAAGAAGTTGGTGTTCTACGGAGAGGGAGTGGATGGGTTCAGTGGAGTCCTCTCTATTGTGGACAAGGACTTGGAGCCCAAAGTGGTCCTTAATCACCTCTCTGGGAGAGCCCTAGGAGAGAGAATTATGTGGGCAGATTAGCCTATCACTATAGTCAACATTTATTGCCCTTGCAATGCAAAGGATAGAGACAAATTGTGGATGCACCTTAGGGATTCCCCTATTGCAGGAGAGTGGCTAATGAATGGGGATTTTAATATGGTGGAGAAGAGCAAGGATAGAACATGATCAACCAGTCTATTAGCAGGTTCTGAAACAACTAAATGGCTGGGTCTTTGTGAGAAATGGGCTTTGATGGACCTATGGGAGGTGGGTCCCTGGAATAGCACGTCGGGCTTCACATGCACAAGCCTTCAGTATGCCTGCACAGCTTTCTGCCTTGGCAGGTGTTACTACTCTCACCATGCTGATTGGATCCTGTTGCTACTTAAAATGAAGGTGGTACCAACAAAGAGCATGTCGGACCATATACCGTTACACTTGGAACTCAAGAAAGCCAACGGGGTGGGTCAGACCCCCAAGGGGAGTAAGAAGCTGCTTGTTACTGAGGCACACCTATTCAAGGGCCCTCTATTTAAAAGTCTTACCATGAAAGCTTTGAGAAAACTCAATAAAGATGTTAATCTTGAAAAACCTAAATCTTGGGATCTCTTTGCTCAAAGTATCCAAAAAGCGATTAAAATCTCAGGACCTCAGGTGAAAAAGGCTCAGGAAAAGCACTGAAAGAAGCTTGAAGAGGAGGTTGCTACTCTGACTTCCAAAAAAGCTTCTAGACTGGCCTCCAAAGAAGAACACAAAAGGTAGCTAGAAGCGAAAGTTAACCTAGCTGAGCAGCAATTCGAGGAGGTCAAGACTAATATCTCAAGAGACCTTCCTCCAGCCAGAGGCCACTAATCAAGCATATTTTTTTAGTGCCCTAAAAATCAAGAAAATTTGCGGCTCCGTCCACTCGCTCACAGATGTGAATGGGAATGCTACACAAGACCAAGATGAAATGGCTAGGTTGATGCTCTACCTTAGCCAAATCATTGGCCTACCATAGACACGCTCTCAAGAGGTGGATGAAGCCAGAGTGACCTTGCTCGAGAGAGTCAACAGGAAAGTCTCCCAACCTAAAGCCAATCATCTTGAGATGACATTCTCTGAAGATGAATGCTCGCTTGCATTGTAAGCTCTTTGCAAGGAGAAATCCCTTGGTTGGGATGATCTGACCACTGAGTTATTTAGAGAGTTCTGGGAGGACCTCAAGTTCTCGATCATGTGTATGGCTAACCAAGCTCTGCTCAAGGGGTCCTTGGATCTCAATGTGAAAAGAGGGCTTATCAAGCCTATCCCGAAATAGGTTTTATGCTCATAGCTTAAGCACTGGCCTCCCATAGCTATGATGTCGGTTGCATACAAAATCATTTCCAAGGCAGCCGCTCTTAGAATTGCACCCCCCCTTGACAGAGTCATCTCTCCTCATCAATACTAGTTTATCAAAGGAAGGTCAATTTATGACAACATATTGACAACAATGGTCAGGATTGAGTACGCAGCCTTCACAAGGCAGGAGTGCATTCTACTGTAGCTAGATCTGGACAAGGCTTATGATAGGAATGTGTGGTCCTTCATTAAAGATGTCATGAAATCATTGGGCTTTGGACCACACGTCTTTCAGCTTATACACACTCTGGGTATGGGTAGCCTTCAAAGCTCTTGCTCAATGATAGAATTGTGGGCTCCTTTGAATCCAAAATATTGATCAAGCAAGGATGCCCCCTGGCCCCGTGCCTCTTTGCTATTTATTTGCATCCTCTTTTAATTATGCTCAAAGTTGCTGCTGAGTGGGGAGAAATACAGGGTTACCTCTACCCGGTAACAACTAGCTCCTAGACAAGATGTTTGCGGATGACTCCCTCCTCTTCTTGAAGGCCTGCGCTCAGGTGCTCAAGAAGGCCCTTGAGATTGTGCAAACATTTGGTGTGGCTTATGGGTCAAAGTGTAATATTGAGAAGTTGAGACTGATCTCCCCGACAAAAAACGACTCATTTGACCCATCGGCCTGGTCAAGGGAGATTGTGTCTAAAGGTTGGATCTTTAGGCATCTGAGAGCCCCCTCAGGGGTGGACGTTACTCACAAGCAAAGGTTCTAGTGGGTCTTTGAGAAGATTCAGAGGAAAATGAGAAGATGGGATTCATAGCGATCTTTTATGCTTCCTTATATTGCCTTCACTAGCCCACTCCTCAAAATAGCCAAATGTAACTGGAAGGAGTTTTAAAAACCAGTTTAAAGATTCTTTTGGAGGAACAACACTAAAACCTTGGCGCCATGGCAATGGGTGAAGTGGGAACGCATCGCTCGACCGGTGGTCCATGGTGGCCTTGGAATTCTCAACCCCGTTATTCATGTTGAGGCCATGTGTACCAAGTTTGTGGTCTCAATCACAAATCAAGACCAAGCTTGGGCTATCATGACCAAGGATATGATTGACAAGGTGAAATTTTGCTCTGAAGGTGGTCAGTGAAAAGGGATCGAGGTGCATGACAAACTTTTAGCCCCTGGGTGGGCTAGCTTGAGACTGAGTGGTATCATGGAGGAGTTGGTTCAAAAATGCAATAGAGCAATAGGGGCACTAGAATGGGGTGAAGCTACCAGATATTTCCAAAACCCCATCTCGCACTAGTACCCCTGCCTATCTAAAGCTGCTCGGGTTTTCTTGAACTCTTATTGGAGTGAAATTGCAAGAAGGATGAACAATAAAGGACCTCAACAGCTGAGCCACTTCTGGGATAGTAATAGCAAGTGCTAGAAATCCTCTGACGAGGTGGTTGTCCAATTTCAACTCAGTGGCACTGAGTAGCTACTTGTCAACAGGGTTGTAGAAGGTCTGGACCGTGTTCTCATGTCGATCTGTGAATCTACTTTTGAGTGGAAAGCTTAGTAATGGCCCATGAGTAGCCGACTCTCTGAACCACATACCAAGGGCATTTACCAAATGTTAATCCATGAGGCGAATTGGTTTGCCTCTTTAAACAAGCAGTGGATGGTCGAAGGCTCGATGGGTAGAGGTCACAAACAACATCTGGAATCCTTAGTGGCTTCAATTTATGAAGATATTTTTGTGGAAGGTACTTTGGGGGGAATTGTCGACAGGTGTCAAGATTCAAGCACGTGGTATCGAACCCGACAGATGTTCCAGGTGCACATTAGTTAGTGAATACCTCTGCCACCTTTTTATGAAATGCCTGGCTAGTCGAGGCCTTGCAAGAAAGATGTGCAAATGGATACAAAGGACGTGGAAGATTGGGTATCTCAAGAATGATTTGTGCCTTGGTGGCAAACAGTTTTGAAGTTTTGCACTTCTAATTTGTACTCAAATATTCAAATACTGCTTCTTCATTAGTAATATCTGGAAGGCCAAAAAACCGTCGTGCCTTTGATAACTACCTCTCTATGGCTAGTTTCTCAGTGATTGTACAAGAAATCAAGGAGATAAAACCTTTTTCAACTTCAATTTACAATACATTCATACACACATTAGTAAAACCATCAAACACAAGAACAACAAGCAAGTATAAACAAGGTAAGTCATCCCTACTTACATGATGATGCTAAACGGCATTAACACAATGACTTTTCAAGCGTTTCAAGTCGATCAATTGAGAGGATAAACAAAATCACAACAAAATCTTTGCTCTTTCAGCAAGAGTTTGGAGGCAATGAGCACATTTATGAGAATGGGGAAATGCCTACTAAGTGCCATCAAGTATTTCCAATCTAGAAACCTCCCTAAATACTTGTGCTCAAGAAAAGGCATGGACATGAAAAGTGTTGGAGAGCTAGAATGCTTATCATGATTCTATTGGGGCGTTTTGGTGAATGTTGAAAAGTTGAGTGATCCACACGTCACCAGGTAATAGCATAGCATGCTTTTCAATAATATTTTAATTGAATGCATACCTCCTTCCTTTCATCACGAGCATGAATAGAAGCCTAGGAAAAGGGACCTTGCATGAGTAAAAGCGCCACAGCATGACTTCTTGGAGCAAGAGAAGAGAGCTCGCAGGAGCAGGACGACAAGCATGAGCACGAGGGCAAGCACAGGTCCACGAGCAGCAACAAGGTATGCACTTTTTGCAAGTTCTATCATGTTGTATCAATAACCATCTATACATGTATGACCATACAATCTTCTAGCCCTATATTTAATTTGAATGTACTTACATTATATTGATAAGAGAAATTACACAAATTTTGGAATTGGCCACATAAAAAACCTGCCCAAATAACTACCTTTGCATGTATGACCATACAATCTTCTAGCCTTATATTTAATTTGAATGTACTTACATTATATTGATAAGAGAAATTACACAAATTTTGGAATTGGCCACATAAAAAACCTGCCCAAATAACTACCTTTGCATGTATGACCGAGACTTCAACGAATCGAGGACGTCTCTCTACTTGTGTGTATGTGTGTATGGGGGGGTCAAGTTGCACTCAAAGACATTTGATGGAGGTGTTAGTAGTTGCACAATAGCCATTTGCATGGAGACAAACACGTGCAAAAGAATTCACTATAATATGAATAGTCAAAGGTTGTTTTGGAAAAAACGTCAAGCTTGGCACTATACGAGATAACATCCCGGACAAGAAGCTCCTCAAGCACTATCTATGCTTTTTGAAGTACACCACATTTGGTGTAATGGAAATGGACTATGAACTTTGAGAATATCCGAATTAGAGAATTAAAGAGAGCATTATTGTGAGATTACTTTGAGATCATAGAGGGTGAACTTAATTGAGAGAGTGTGTGTAAGTGTGTGTGGGAGAGTATACCCCCCAAGCAACCCCCCTTCTTGCTTTGGTCGACCCCCCCTTGTAGCTCATGCTTGAAGCTTATTGGACCCCTCCAGGCCTAGCCAATCACATGCATGTCTCTTGGTTGGATTTGCATTCCATAGCCAAGAGTGTTGGTGTAGGCTCTCAACTTCTCTACTTGCTTGGGGAAGGAGATGGAGCTCTTGAGATTTGCCCTTCACACAATGAGAGTGTGTGTGAGTGTGTGTGGGAGAGTATACTTCCTAAGCAACCCCCCTTCTTGCTTTGGTCAACCCCCCTTGTAGCTCATGATTGAAGCTTATTGGACCCCTCCAGGCCTAGCCAATCACATGCAAGAGGCATATCAAGCAACAAGGGTAGCCTTGGGACAAGTGTCCCCCTTTTCCCTTTGTGAGATAGGACTTGATAAATGTTTAAAAAATTGATTAAATCAACTAAATTATCATTGGACCTCTCTATGGATCAACCAATAGGCTTTGGATACTCCTTGAGGGTAACCTAGCTAGGGGCTTGACATGTGTCCTACTTGCCTCTTGAGGAAGGGGTGCCCTTTCGGAGAGAAGAGAGAGAGGTCAAGCAACCACCCCCCCTACATGCATGGCTCGCCCCCTCCTTGTAGGGATATGTGTTGACTTTTGTGACACCTCAAGCCTTCAACCTTGGGCCTAGTTCTCACCACAAGCTCGGCCCTTAAGCCCCTCAAGCTTGGGTTGGGTTCCCACCTAAAGTACAATCCTAGCATCGCAAGCATGGCAAGCACCTCAAGCATCTCAATCATCAGGCACAACAAGAACCTTAAGTTTGGCCGAGTTCCCACCTCAAGTACAGCCCTAGCTTACCTGAGTTCAAAGGACTTTTAGCTCTAGCCATTGGAGGTCTTTAATGAAGCTAACCCTAAGGTCTTTAAGCTCCATTAGCTAGCCTTGCTCTTTGCAGATCATCTATCATTTGGGCCCCTTTACCATTGGCCTTGTGTCGAGATAGACCCAAAAGCACATGTCTATATTCTAACCCTTGTTCTCGTCTATTCTCCTACATTAAATGATCAATTTAATATGAAAAAATCAGTTGGGTTGGTTACATTACCTCCCTCTTGAAATCATAGTTGTCCTTGACTATGAGGTAGAAGAGATAAAGCCTTAGTCATTAGTCAATGTTTCTTAGTGGCGGGGATAGAGGATCCCTTTTTATTCTACGACATTATTCCAAAATGGATGAATAATCCATTTGGTGCTTGGGAGATATAGTTGCCGCAAACATGTTTGCTCTTTAGTCCATTTCATTCTCCCAAGTAGAGTGACAAATTCTAATTGGTGTTTGAGAGACGTCGTCATCATCACAAACATGATTCTAAGCATGCATACTACTTAACTTTGTGCACAAAAAAAAGAGGACTAGTCTTATAAGACAAAAACATTGGTCATTTATAAGAAATTTGTAGATTTGCTTACTCTAATGTAGCATTGTAAGCATTGACAAGGTTCATACTATCCTTAAGATGTATTCCTTGCATCCATATAGCATCTTCAAAAGGATAATTTTTGAACTTAATAAGATACCGTCGGATAATCTTACCATGTCATAGTACCTTATCTTCATGCCGAACGATAGCTCCGTGTTTCAGCACCTCTTCGTCATCTTTGATTTTTGGAGGGTCTTCAATAATTGGTTCACTTGTTGGCTCTCCTTTGTAGGGCTTAAGTAGGCCCACATGAACATCATTATGTATGAGCCAATGGTTGGGCAACTTGAGTTGATAAGCCATCTCATTGACTGGCTTCAAGATTTGAAAAAGACCATAGTATCTTTTTGCTAGTTTAGCATAATACTTTTGATGGCACTTTGTCAAAGAGTTGGCGGTCTTGCCAGGAAGGCGCCGCGCCTCTAGTTGTGAGGGTTTGTGGGGAGACTGTGTAGCTTTTCACTTAAGCAAGTTTAGTGTTTGCAGCAAGTACATTGTGTGTAGCCATTGGAATCTCACACGCAGACACACACATACGCACTCGTGAAACCCTCAAAACAAAACAAAGCTAAAAACATCAAGGCTTTGATCGTATCTAATCAAAGGTAAGATGAAAGGATTCACTGATGCATTTATAACAGCAAGTCGTTGTGCTCCAAATAGACTGCGAATGGTTCTTTGAAACTATAATTTAGTGCTTACAAAGATGTAGATATTTTGCCGAGCGATAGGAATGAGCCGTGTATACAAGTCTTCTTGGTTCATAGTAATATTAAGAAAGCAAGACTCAACCCCTAGAGGAGAATAAATATGTGCACATCGAAAGAATTAGAGTAGTCTAGTAGTGGCAAAATAAGAGGACGTGGAGAAAGAAGAATTTCTTGCAGTCTTTCCCGCCCAAAGAGTAACACAATTCTCTGTTGGAAGTGGATTTTACGGCTAATACAAACGTTGATTCTAATATGTTGCACGAAGTGAAAGGGTTGAAAAGTTACACCATCGGGTTTATTCATCTAAGAAATCTCAGAAAGTAGTCCAAGCAATGGAGGAAAGAGATAAGAGAGACAATCAACGCACAAAGACCCACACAAGCTTAATCCAAAGAAGTGAAGCACACCTCAAGACTTGTGACATTGTAGCCAACTTGATGAAGTAGATGATGCGTAGTAGTCCCAAACACCGTTTACAAGCCACCAACAATGCGTCTTTATTGATGAAACAAGGTTCCATAGAGTGTATGAGTATTATAAGTGAGGAGATAGAAGGCTCGAGGCATGAAGTAGCAAGCTCAAGATGTGTTGGGCTGAAATTGAGAGAAATTTTTCCTCATGGAGATGGCTAGGAGGTTGGGTGATGGCTTGATAGAGTGGCTTGATTATGGGGATTGCTTGAGCGCTTGATTGCTTGATGGTTTTCTTCATCCCCAAGTGAGGAGCAAGAGGCTCTATTTATAGGTGAGGTTGCTTCTTAATTGAAGAAGATATTTGCTTAGAAATATCTAAGGGATTTGTGTGACGAGTGTCTCACTTTTCAATAAGCAAGCTTAGTGTTTGTAGCAAGTACATTGTGTGTAGCCATTGGAATCTCACACGCAGACACACACATACGCACACGTGAAACCCTCAAAACAAAACAAAGATAAAAACATCAAGGCTTTGATCGTATCTAATCAAAGGTAAGATGAAAGAATTCACTGATGCATTTATAACAGCAAGTCGTTGTGCTCTAAATAGACTACGAATGGTTCTTTGAAACTGTAACTTAGTGCTTACAAAGATGTAGATATTTTGCCTAGCGATAGGAATGAGCCGTGTATACAAGTCTTCTTGGTTCATAGTAATATTAAGAAAGCAAGACTCAACCCCTAGAGGAGAATAAATATGTGCACATCGAAAGAATTAGAGTAGTCTAGTAGTGGCAAAATAAGAGGACGTGGAGAAAGAAGAATTTCTTGCAGTCTTTCCGGCCCAAAGAGTAACACAATTCTCTGTTGGAAGTGGATTTTACGGCTAATACAAACCTTGATTCTAATATGTTTCACGAAGTGAAAGGGTTGAAAAGTTACACCATCGGGTTTATTCATCTAAGAAATCTCAGAAAGCAATCCAAGCAATGGAGGAAAGAGATAAGAGAGACAATCAACGCACAAAGACCCACACAAGCTTAATCCAAAGAAGTGAAGCACACCTCAAGACTTGTGATATGGTAGCCAACTTGATGAAGTAGATGATGCGTAGTAGTCCCAAACACCGTTTACAAGCCACCAACAATGCGTCTTTATTGATGAAAGAAGGTTACATAGAGTGCATGAGTATTACAAGTGAGGAGATAGAAGGCTCGAGGCATGAAGTAGCAAGCTCAAGATGTGTTGGGCTGAAATTGAGAGAAATTTTTCCTCATGGAGATGGCTAGGAGGTTGGGTGATGGCTTGATAGAGTGGCTTGATTATGGGGATTGCTTGAGCGCTTGATTGCTTGATGGTTTTCTTCATCCCCAAGTGAGGAGCAAGAGGCTCTATTTATAGGTGAGGTTGCTTCTTAATTGAAGAAGATATTTGCTTAGAAATATCTAAGGGATTTGTGTGACAAGTGTCTCACTTTTCAAAAATATCTTGAAATTATCTTCAAAGTTTCTAGATCTTTCTCATCAAGAAATATCTAGAGGTTCTTCTAGATCTTTCTCTTCAAGAAATATCTAGAGGTTCTTCTAGATCTTTCTCTTTAAGAATTATCTAGAGGTTCTTCTAGATTTTTCTCCAAATATTTTCTCCTTGCCGCCATAAGCCTCCAAGAGTAGCTTTATAAAAAATTGAGAGAGAGCTTGGCATACATCATGGATGACATCAAACAAACTCGTAACCACTTTTTTAAGGGATTTTTCTAGGTCCATAATCACTACAAAGTGCACCTACTATGTGTAGAATGACACCTCATGGGGTATACTATGACTAAGGCCACTTTTGGCCATGCTATACATGTCATATGCCACCTAGGATGCCTAGTAGATAGGAGGTAAGTTTTATAGGCTCATTTCATCATGGCTCCAAGAAGACATTCACAAGAAGCCCGGGATCGAAGCCCATTCCCAACAAGAGTGACACATCAGACTTCGACTAGCTTTTTGCATGCTAAATAGAAAATGCATATACTTTTGCATACTTAAGGTATACACATAAAATCCATAATATTGTAGGGCTTAGCTTGCGCTCCCACTATACACGTGCCATGGCACGACAACGTAGTATTTTTGCTCGTCGTTTGTCTCAATCGAGCCTTGGGGAACTTAAGTAATAAGACCCAATCGTTTTCTTTGGATGTTAAGGCCCTTCTGTGCTTGTCAGCAACACCTTTTTGCCTTTGTTGAGAGATGGATATAGCCTCCTTAATCTTTTGAAAATATTTTTGTAGGTCATGGCTATACTCATTAGCAGCGAAGATCTTCCCATGTACTTTAAGTAGCAAGGACTTTTAGGTCTTTCCTTGATGATTTCAAAAGGTGATTTTCCCATAGAAGTATGGACAGTATTATTGTACGCATACTCTACAAGAGGTAAGTACTTCTTCCATTGTGAGCGTTGATCTACTTCTGTAACATAAATGTTTAGTAGATCAAGTATCCTAAGATTGGATATCTCACTTTGGCCATCGTTTGTGGGTGTTAGGCCGAAGAGAAATTCAATCTTGTACTTAGATTTTTAAAGAGACCTTTCCAAAAATTATTGGTCATTCTAGGATCTCTATCTGACACGGTGGATGTTGGCAATCCATGGTGTTTGAAAATCTGAGATATGAAGAGAGTTGCCATTTTGTGTGCCTTAATAGGAATAAAGTGTGCCTGCTTACTAAATCTATCGCTATTGTCCATGTTCTTGTATTCCCATGGATAGACTTGGGTAATCCAAAGATAAAATCCATGGATATAGTTTCCCATGGTGAATTAGGGATTGGCAATGGCTGGAGTAATCCAAGTTGCTTCCCTTTATCATACTTAGTCTTTTGGCATACCACACATTTTGAAACATACTCTTGTATGTCCACTTTCATGGTAGGCCAATAGCAGTACGTCTCTACTCCTCAAAGAGTAGGTTGAATGCCTCTATGCCCCGCATACGGAGGAGCATGGGATTCATACATAACTTTCTCACAAAGGGAGTGGGTAACACATAGCCTATTTTTGTGGAAAAGATAACCATCCTGCAAGGTGAATGGTTCCTGTCTCTCTTCCCCAAAGCAAGGGCTGACAGTATGTCTTTAAGTCAGGTTCAATAGCATACTCATCTATCATAGAAGATAGATCATTGTGAGTTGCTATAGACACCACTTTAACTTTTGGTCATCGTGAAAGTGCATCGGCCACTTGATTGTGCTTCCCAACAACGTGAGCAATATGAAAATAAAATTGCGAAAGAAAATTTTCACACCTCATTTGTTTGTTGGAAAGCTTGGCTTGAGTCATGAAGCACTTGGAGACTTTGATGGTCTGTTTGTAAAATGAATGGAGTCCCCGATAGATAGTGCTTCCATGTATCTAGGGCATGTAGAACAGCTAAAAGCTCTTTCTCATAAATGCCTAAGATTCGTTCATCCGTATTGAGGCTTCGGACTCATATGCTATGGCATGCCCTTCTTGAAGCAAAACTGCTCCAAGGCAATCATCACAAGCATCACATTGGACCTCAAATGGCTTTGAGAGATCCATAAGCATGGGAGGTAAGCTTCTCTTTGAGCTTGTGAAAAGCATTTTGCTCCTTAGTAGTCCATGAATACTTAATGTTCTTCTTTGTTAATTCATGTAATGGTCCTGCTATTTGAGGAAATGTTGTTATGAAGCATCTATAGTATGCACACATACCAATAAAGATTCTTAGCTCATGTAGATTCCTTGGATTAGGCCATGCTTTTATTACCTCTAACTTTGATGGATCCATATGGATACCACCTTGACAGATAATCTGACCTAAGTATTGAATCTTTTGAAGGTAATTATTCACTTTTTTTTTGGTTGAGAAAACGCTTGTTCTCCCTCATTACTTGAAAAATCAGTTGGAGATGTTGCTTGTGTTCCTCCAAGGACTTGGAATAGATGATGATATCATCAAAGAACACTCCAGTGAATTTGCGGTAGGGTCTAAAGATTTTCTCCATTAGACGATTAAATGTGGCTGGTGCATTAGTCAAGCCAAAAGGCATGAGTAGATATTCATAAAGGCCAAACGTTGTACGGAACGCAGTCTTTAGGATATCTTCATCCACTATCCTTATTTGATGATAGCCACTTTTAAGGTCAATCCTGTTGAAGTAGGTAGAGCCTTGTAGCTTATCAAACAGATCTTCTACCCGAGGCACCGGAAATCTATTTTTGATACTGATATGGTTCAATGCTTGATAGTCCATACACATATGGTATGTACCATCTTTCTTTTGCACTAAAAGGACTGGAGAACAAAAGGGAGAGGAGCTAGGCCTCACCATCTCTTTGTCTACCAATTCTTGTACTTGCCTCATGATCCCCTTTTGTTGAGCTTGGGAAACTCGATAAGGAGGCTTGTTAGGCGGTGAGCTTCTTGGTAGGAGCTCAATTCGATGGTCATCATCCCCTTATTTTGGAGGTAAGTCCATAGGGATATCATCGATGAACACATCTTGGAATCCTGTTAAAAAATTAAACAAGTCTAACTCTTCTTGATTCCTACCATTTATATTTGATAAAACGTTCGGATCTTTGAGGGACTCTTTGACAAAAAATCATGTACGCAGAAACTGAACTCTTCATTGATTTATCAAAAGCAGGAGGGTTTACAAGTGGTTTAGTAGTACAATCAGACTCACTAGCATCTATATGCATGTTCTTTCCCCTATAGGTGTAGTAAATTCTCCTTTCAGGGAACTTCATGTCGGCCGCCATGTGGTTGAACCATGTTGCCCCTAGGATAGCATCCTCGTTGGAGAGGAGAGATGAAAAAGTCTTCTTTGTTGACATAGCTTTGGACATGAAGCCTCAACTTCCCAATCAGGGGAGTAACGACGCCGTTACAATATCTCCCATCTCGAAAGCTTGAATGCCCAACTTGGTGGCCAACTCCATTGATATGAAGTTGTGAGTAGAGCGAGGGTCAAACAAGATGAAGGCATCGTGCTCCCTTACCTTTCCCCAAGCATAGAAGAGAGGTGATCCTTTGCAATGAGCATCCTCTTTTGTAGCTTCAATGGTGGAAGCTCTAGGAGCCTCATTGAGGGCATTTCTCTTGGGGCAAGAACGATGGCCATGTCTTTGCTCCCCACAATTAAAACATTTATGATCCTTGCAAAAAGCTTCAATTTCTTCAGGAGAGAGTTTGTTTTTACCTTTGTAAACTCCCTTCTCCTTGGACCAATTGTTGTTGTTGTTGCTATTGAAGTTGCATTGGGAAGAATTTTGGTCATTGGTTTTCCCCTTCTCATCATTTTTTTCTTTGCTTTCCATGGGTTTGACATTCCGTCGAGCCCCTTGTTGGAAATTGATGCGCAAATGGGAGTTGACATTTTCATCCATCTCTTCAGGTAATTCCGCACAAAATTGTTTCTTTTGCTCGGTAAAGTCTATCTTTTGAAAGATAGTATCCTTGAGATGTAAATCCTAAAACTTGTCTACATATTTGTGGATAGACTCATGAGAGAGAAGCTTCAAACTCCACCATTCCGTAAGCACTTTGTCCTTTGCATCGCTTGCAAGGAATTGCTTCATGATGGAAACTCATAAATTTTTGCATGTCTTTAGGGCTTCGCCGTTGCCACGAAGGCTAGCCCACCATTGACGAGTCGATTTCTTGAAGTGCATAGCTACATGGCATAGCTTGGATGACTCTGTGAAGATCTTGTCTCCAAAGGCCACATCAAATTGTTGGATGAAGGCCAGTACTTTGTTGGTAGCACCAAAGGTGCCATCAATGGTGAGAAAAGAGATGTTCTTTCCTCCCTCTTTGATCTTCTTGAGCTTTTGTGACCTTTCCCATGCAGGAAAAGATTTGCGATGTCCTCCCCTCTTGTATTCTCTAGGAGAATAGTCATAGCTTTCGTCGGACGAGGAGGAATGTGAAGAAGAAGGAGAAGAGGGTGAGCTCTTTCTTGCCCGTTTCTTCCTTTGTTTCCTCTCTTCCCTTTTGGAGTGACGAGGAGAAGGATTGTGGGTTTTGATCATTTCCTCTTGGGAGAACTTGGCGACCGTCTAGACCACTGTCTTTATGGAGGCACATCTTTAGAGGAACTTAGGGATTCATTACTTTCTTGTTTTTTGGATTCCTCCTCTCATATGGTAGAGAGTCTTCTTTTGGGGGTCTCATCAAGAGTCCTCTTAAGCTCTCTCTCCTCTTGGAGAGGAAGGGAAATCCTATAAGCATGAAGTTGTTAGGTAACTTCGGCTTCCAAAGCGGGTTACCCATAGCTTGTTGCAACCTAGTAACAAGATAATTGACAAACGTGGGGGCATCATCATTAGCACCTTCATGTGCAAAATCAAAGTTATCAATGTTCATTCTATTCTCTTGGTTATTGTCATCCATGGTAATTATACTTATGTAGAGAATTACTTTGTGCGTTTACTTAGTGTATTCTTTGGCAATTCAAAACCTTAGTTGCTACTCCTCTTAGCCTTTGAAAATTAGCACTTAAGCATCTAAACCCACGGCTTGAATTGGTTAATTATAGAGAGTAGTGGAGTGGGACTAATATTGCAGAATTGCCGACGGATACCTCCTTTCAGACTTCTTATGACTCAATAATGGTAAAGTCGTAGGCAAGTCTAAAAAGGCCCCATTATTAAGACCAAAGCTCTTGGAAGTGCACCACATCCCACATAGTGGGCTCAACAAAATCGATAATAGATCCCAGTCCCACTTACCCTAATATAATTAACAAAATCAACCATTAATAGGTTGCTTAAGGACCTCTCTTCTTAAGCAAGAAAAGAGAAACCAAATGCTATGATACCAATATAATGGAAAAGGCCTAAGAACTTTGAGAATAGCGGAATTAGGAGAATTAAAAATATCATTTTTGTGAGATTACTTTGAGAACATAGAGGGTGAACTTAATTGATGGTAGCAACATAATCATAGTACATAATTAACTTGGCATCAACAATACTTTTGCAAGAGAGAGAGATTTTAGAGAACTTGACAACAGTTGTGGACCGAATTTATGTGGAGCCGGTCCCCCCTCCAATAGGCATTTGTATTATAGATTCTCCCATCAAGAGAGACTTGGTACAATACAATCTTTTGCAATGAAGATGGAAAGCTTCATGCATTACGAGCATAACATAGACTTTGTAAAAGACATTAACTATCCCAAGCCTCAGTCCCAAGGCCTCAAACACCTTCAACGATGGAGAGAGCTAGCGGGGAATGAGGGTAGCGACGAGGAAGAAGAAACATTCATAGGAGAAAAAAATAGTTCCTCACTTATCATCACTCTTCCTACTAGCAAACATAATAGCATAGCAATGAAGATGGATAAGATGGCAAGCTTACGCATTGAAGCATGGCTCTTGGTTGGATTTGCATTCCATAGCTAAGAGTGTTGGTGTAGGCTCTCAACTTCTCTACTTGCTTGCAAAAGGAGATGGAGCTCTTGCACTTTGCACTTCACACAATGAGAGTGTGTGTGAGTGTGTGTGGGAGAGTATATCCCCCCAAGCAACCCCCCTTCTTGCTTTGGTCGATCCCCCCTTGTAGCTCATGCTTGAAGCTTATTGGACCCCTCCAGGCCTAGCCAATCACATGCAAGAGGCATATCAAGCAACAAGGGTAGCCTTGGGACAAGTGTCTCCCTTTCGCCTTTGCGAGATAGGACTTGAAAAATGCAAAAACAATTAATTAAATCAACTAAATTATCATTGGACGTCTTTAGGGATCAACCAATAGGCTTTGGACACTCCTTGAGGGTAACCTAGATAGGGGCTTGACATGTGTCCTACTTGCCTCTTGAGCAAGGGGTGCCCTTTGGGAGAGAGAGAGAGGTCAAGCAACCACCCCCCCACCCCCCCCACCTACATGGATGACCCCCTCCTTGTAGGGATATGTGTTGACTTTTCTGACACCTCAAGCCCCTCAACCTTGGGCCAGTTCTCACCACAAGCTCGGCCCTTAAGCCCCTCAAGCTTGGGCTGGGTTCCCACCTCAAGTACAACCCTAGAATCTCAAGCATGACAAGCATCTCAATCATCAAGCATCTCAAGCATCTCAATCTCATCAAGCACGACAAGCACCTTAAGCTTGGGTCGGGTTCCTACCTCAAGCATAGCCCTAGCTTACCTAAGGTCAAAGGACTTTTAACATTAGCCATTGGAGGTCTTTAACGAAGCTAACCCTAAGGTCTTTAAGCTCCATTAGCTAGCCTTCCTCTTTGACGGATCATCTCTCATTTGGGTCCCTTACCATTGGCCCTGTGTTGAGATAAACCCGAAAGCACATGTCTATATTCGAATCCTTGTTCCCGTCTATTCTCCCACATTAAATGATCAATTTAATATGAGAAAATCATTTGGGTTGGTTGGATATTAGATTTTATGACATTTTGCATGCATGTCGACCAACACTGGCAAGTGCGATGTCTTACTTCAGCAACCCTTGACTAACAATATCAACATGCATCATTTGCCCATATTAGCCTCTTGTGTAGTACCACATGCCTTCAAGATGCAACTATAGATCATTGCATCTGGAGAGATGCCCTCACTATGCATCCACTGATATGTCATTTTCTATAACCAATGCAATCTAAGAGACGACATTCCAGATGGCAAGCTCCTTGAGTTCAATGTCTTTTTCTCAACAGCCCTTGACTAACAATATCAACATAAATTGTTTTTCCAATCTCATCATCTTGCGTACTGCTACAAGCCTTCAAGATGCAAGCACAGATGATTTGTTGGAATTAGGGTTGCAGAGAAACGCACACGGCTTGGAGAAGACAAAGGAAGCTCAAGGCACACAATAGAGAGTATGTTCAATGGAAAGATAGATAGCCCTAGAGTGATGGGCGTATATACAATGCACAGGGGGAAAAACCTCCTAAGAGGGAAAAAATGCCCCCAAGGTCCTAGCGTGTTCACACACATCACTACCACATGTATATGGTAACAAATCCCCCCTAGAGTGATGCGGTGAACGACAGCTAGCACATGAGTAAAGGAAAGTGCCATGCCATGAGGACATGATCAGTCCACATAGGGGAGTAAGCCCAAATCTTTGTGGGAAAGCTTCGAGCTTCTCACGAGACAATGCCTTTGTGAAAAGATTTACAAGGTTGTCTTGTGTTGGTACATAAGCCAAGCTGATCTCTCCTGTTGAGAGCCTCTCCCTGACATAGTGGTAATGCACCTCAATGTGCTTTGTGCGAGCATGAAAAAATGGGTTCCTTGCAACTGCCAATGCGCTCTGACTGTCAGTGTAGATAGTGTTGGCAGCGTCCTATCCAACACCCAAATCAGCCATAAGGCGTCTAGCCATACACACTCAACCGTAGCTGTTACTTAGTGTGCAATGGAAAGATAGATAGCCCTAGAGTGATGGGCGTATATACAATGCACGGGGGGAAAAACCTCCTAAAGAGGGGAAAAATGCCTCGACGGTCCTAGTGTGTTCACACACATCACTACCACATGTATATGGTAACAAATCCCCCCTAGAGTGATGCGGTGAACGAGAGCTGGCACATGAGTAAAGGAAGGTGCCATGCCCTGAGGACATGATCACTCCACAAAGGGGAGTAAGCCCAAAGCTTTGTAGGAAAGCTTCGAGCTTCTCACGAGACAATGCCTTTGTAAAAAGATTTGCAAGGTTGTCATGTGTTGGTACGTAAGCCAAGCTGATCTCTCCTGTTGAGAGCCTCTCCCATACATAGTGGTAATGCACCTCAATGTGCTTTGTGCGAGCATGAAAAACTGAGTTCCTTGCAATTGCCAATGCGCTCTGATTGTCAGTGTAGATAGTGTTGGCAGTGTCCTGTCCAACACCCAAATCAGCCATAAGGCGTCTAGCCATACACACTCAACCGTAGCTGTGAAGACTGCCCTGCACTCAGCCTCACAACTCGAAGTGGCCACAGTAGGTTGCTTCTTGCTCAACCATGATATACATGAACTGCCAAGCATGAAACAAAAACCACTTGTGGACACTCGCGTGTCAAAACAACTAGCCCAATCTGAGTCCGAAAAAGCATGTAGATCTGGCGGCAATGATCCCCCCTTGGGATAAAACAAGCCAAGATGTAAAGTGCCACTAAGGTAGAGAAAAATTATCTTGACAGCCTACCAATGCTTAGACCCTAGGCTATGCAAAAATCTATTGACCTGAGATTATTGGAGTTGAGAATGAGAATCCAGAACTAACAGATCAGTTCACGGATTATGCTACAGAGTCACTAGCCAAAAGGAAGGGAGGTGACCCGAATTGGTTGCTCCCATATGATCAAGAGATTGAAGAGTGGAATTGGGTTCTGAAGAAAGTCCTCGATTAATCAAGGTAAATAAGCATCTGAACCAAAAAATGAAGGAAAAAGCCAGACGTATGTTCCAGAAATGCAAAGATGTATTTGCATGGGAACATACTGATTTGAAAGGTGTAGATTCAGAGGTCTGCCAACACAGAATACCTCTAAAGTCAAATGCCAGCCCAATACGTCTGCAGAGGTACATAATGGATCCGAACTGTGTTCAGAGGTCAAAGAGGAAATTGACAACCTTCTGAAAGCCAGATTCATCACATATGTAAGGTCCCTCCCTAAACCCTAAAGCCATTCAGAAATTTTTCAACCTAGAAAATAATTTAGAAAAAGCAAGATCGACAAAGAAGTCATACGGACAACGAGACTTTACTCCAGAATGAAAAGACAAGGATATTCCGGATAACAATTACGTCATCCCTATATTTTTCAAAAAGATAAAGATTATTTTTATCCTTATTCGTCAAAAAGCTGCGTGGGAACTGATCTAGATCGAGAACTGGGAGAAAAAGGGACTAACTTGATTGAAAGATAAAGTTAAGAGATAAGAATTAAGAAGAAAATTGGGGTCCAATAGGAATTAAGAAGAGAATTGGGATCCAATAGCATTTGAGAAGAGAATTGGGGTCCAATAGGAATTAAGAAGAGAATTGGAGTCCAATAGCATTTGAGAAGAGAAATAGGGTCCAATAGCATTTGAGAAGAGATTTGGGGTCCAATAGGAATTGAGAAAAGAATTGGGGTCCAATAGGAATTGAGAAGAGAATTCCACCCACCATTTCCTATATAAGCAGCCTCTCTCCTTTGTAATTTGATACACACATATTGCTAAGCTACTTGCATACTTGCCATGCTCAAGATTATGCTTAAGTAAATTAAGATTTCCATTAAATCTTGCTCTTGCTCTCTCCCTCTCTTGAAGGCCAAACCCTTGAGGGTTTTGTGAAGAAGCTCCTCTCTCCTTCCTCTTCGTCCTATATCCCTTTCCTTCCTCATTGAGCCTCGCATCTCTTCAAGAAGGACTTCAACCCCACTTCCCGCTTGTTTAGAGGAGGTAATCTTCATTTCTAGTAGGATTAATTAATCCATGTGTTTTAATACTAGGAAGGTTTATGTGCATCATTTTAGGTTTAAGCTTTAATGGAAACCTCGCAATTATGGTTAAGTGATAAGAGTATTTATGCATCATTAAGCTAAGCTTCCAAGGTAGATTTGCACTCTTAAGCTAAGCTTTAATGGTAACTTTGCACTTAGATGTACGCTTTAGTGACTACCTTGCATTTTTAGGTTTAAGCTTTAATGGAAACCTCGCAATTAGGGTTAAGCGATAAGAGTATCTATGCATCATTAAGTTAAGCTTAAAAGGTAGATTTGCACTCATAAGCTAAGCTTTAATGGTAACTTTGCACTTAGATGTAAGCTTTAGTGACTACCTTGTATTTTTAGGTTTAAGCTTTAATGAAAACCTCGCAATTAGGGTCAAGTGATAAAGAGTATCTATGCATCATAAAGTTAAGTTTCAAAGGCAGATTTGCTCTCGTAAGCTAAGCTTTAATGGTAACTTTGCACTTAGATGTAAGCTTTAGTGACTACCTTTTATTTTAGGTTTAAGTTTTAATGGAAACCTCGTAATTAGGGTTAAGTGCTAAGAGTATCTATGCATCATTAAGCTAAGCTTCCAAGGTAGATTTGCACTCTTAAGCTAAGCTTTAATGGTAACTTTGCACTTAGGTGTAAGCTTTAGTGTTTAGGTTTAAGCTTTAATGGAAACCTCGCAATTAGGGTTAAGTGCTAAGAGTATCTATGCATCATTAAGTTAAGTTTCAAAGGTAGATTTGCACTCTTAAGCTAAGCATTAATGGTAACTTTTCACTTAGGTGTAAGCTTTAGTGACTACCTTGTATTTTAGGTTTAAGCTTTAATGGAAAGCTCGAAGACTCATAAATTATAGGACGACCTTCTAACTTCCTAAAATGGAAAGCTAGGCACCATAAGAAAAGAGTAGTTGTTTAAACTCGATAGAAGTAGTTCAATTTTTATTATTGAAGAGTATTTCTAAAGTTGTCAATTTCAAGTTTGTTTGCAAATACGGGATGGGGGAGATAGGGGATAACTTCGCGGAATTGACCTCCGTGTTGTTTTGAACCGAAAACTCTACAAGCTTCCATGGAGATGTCCCATGGATGGCAAAGGATTGCAAAAACCTGGGAATCGACAAAACGCAGATTAAACTTTAAAAAGTTGGCATTTCCGAAGAGACATTAACCATCAAATGCCTATGGCAAAAACTCGCTTGTATTTTCTAAATAAACTTGGCTGGTAGATAATTAATGAAAGTAGGAATTAAGGTTGATAAATGAATGAACCTGAAAATTATCAACTAGGAATTAAAAAGGAATCTCGAGAGGTGATAGGGATAGCCCATTGCAAAACATAGATAGAACTAGGAGTATGAAGATTGTCTGGAAATGACCGGAAACCAAGATGGATCTTCTTGGGGTCAATTTGTTTGAAAGGCCGGCCCATTGAGAGGATTCTCTTGGGGAACGTGACGGAGATTGACCCTTTTCGACCAATCTCCGTCAAAAAGAAGTCAAAGATCGACAGAGAAGTCATGCAGACAAGGAGACTTTACTCTAGAATGAAAAGACAAGGATATTCCGGATAACAATTACGTCATCCCTATATTTTCCAAAAAGATTAAGATTATTTTTATACTTCTTCGTCAAAAATTCACGTGGGAACTGATCTAGATCGAGAACTGGGAGAAAAAGGAACTAACTTGATTGAAAGATAAAGTTAAGAGATAAGAATTAAGAAGAAAATTGGGGTCCAATAGGAATTAAGAAGAGTTTTGGGGTCCAATAGCATTTGAGAAGAGAAGTGAGGTCCAATAGGAATTAAGAAGAGAATTGGAGTCCAATAGCATTTGAGAAGAGAAATAGGGTCCAATAGCATTTGAAAAGAGCATTTGGGGTCCAATAGGAATTGAGAAGAGAATTGGGGTCCGATAGGAATTGAAAAGAGAAATTGGGGTCCAAGGAATTGATAAGAGAATTCCACCCATCATTTCCTACATAAGCACCCTCTTTCCTTTGTAATTTGATACACACATATTGCTAAGCTACTTGCATACTTGGCATGCTCAAGATTATGCTTAAGTAAATTAAGGTTTCCATTAAACCTTGCTATTGTGCTCTCCCTCTCTTGAAGGCCAAAGCCTTGAGGGTTTTGTGAAGAAGCTCATCTCTCCTTCCTCTTCATCCTAAATCCCTTTCCTTCCTCCTTGAGCCTCACATCTCTTCAAGCAAGACTTCAGCCCCACTTCCCTCTTGTTTAGAGGAGGTAATCTTCATTTCTAGTAGGATTAATTAATCCATGTGTTTTAATAATAGAAAGGTTTATGTGCATCATTTTAGGTTTAAGCTTTAATGGAAACCTCACAATTAGGGTTAAGTGCTAAGAGTATCTATGCATCATTAAGCTGAGCTTCCAAGGTAGATTTGCACTCTTAAGCTAAGCTTTAATGGTAACTTTGTACTTAGATGTAAGCTTTAGTGACTACCTTGCATTTTTAGGTTTAAGCTTTAATGGAAACCTCGCAATTAGGGTTAAGTGATAAGAGTATCTATGCATCATTAAGTTCAGCTTAAAAGGTAGATTTGCACTCATAAGCTAAGCTTTAATGGTAACTTTGCACTTAGATGTAAGCTTTAGTGATTACCTTACATTTTTAGGTTTAAGCTTTAATGGAAACCTCGCAATTAGGGTCAAGTGATAAGAGTATCTATGCATCATAAAGTTAATCTTCAAAGGTATATTTGCTCTCGTAAGCTAAGCTTTAATGGTAACTTTGCACTTAGATGTAAGCTTTAGTGACTACCTTGTATTTTAGGTTTAAGTTTTAATGGAAACCTCGCAATTAGGGTTAAGTGCTAAGAGTTTTATCTATGCATCATTAAGCTAAGATTCCAAGGTAGATTTTCACTCTTAAGCTAAGATTTAATAGTAACTTTGCACTTAGTTGTAAGCTTTAGTGACTACCTTGTATTTTAGGTTTAAGCTTTAATGAAAACCTCGCAATTAGGGTTAAGTGCTAAGAGTATCTATGCATCATTAAGTTAAGTTTTAAAGGTAGATTTTCACTCTTAAGCTAAGCATTAATGGTAACTTTTCACTTAGATGTAAGCTTTAGTGACTATTTTGTATTTTAGGTTTAAGCTTTAATGGAAAGCTCAAAGACTCATAAATTATAGGATGACCTTCTAGCTTCTTAAATGGAAAGCTAAGCACCATAAGAAAAGAGTAGTTGTCTAAGTTTGATAGAAGTAGTTCAATTTTTGGTATTGAATAGTATTTCTAAAAGTTGTCAATTTCAAGTTTGTTTGCAAATACGGGATGTGTTGCCTGATTAGTTAGGAAACTAGTTTTATGTTAAATGCTAGGACTACGTGGGATAAAAATGGGTAAACGAGGACGAGCGAGACCACGTAGGATTGCAAGATCCCTCTTCTTAGGGAAAAGTGATAATTGTCGTGCCTGCTTGTCAGGAAAAAGGGGTTATCGCCATGAACCAAGGGAGAACAAGAAAGCAAGAGTAGATCCTCAAGTTAAAGATCAAGAGAATCAAGACTAAGGACCACGATTTTGGGTGTAGAAAGCTGTCAAGGACAGATTGATTATGAGAAGCGGGTAGAATCATTGAATGAAGGGATGTACCCCCTTGGATTGGCATTCGAGATATGCCGGAGTCCTGTTTGAGTATCGGTCCCAAGTGGGAGGGATACCTATAGGTAGATCTACGTCATTCCCTGGAACGGTCTGGAGGACTGAGGGAGCTGAGTAGGGTCCAGTCTGGGTATGGCCCTCACAACAGAAGTCACCAGCAGTGATTGGCTATTTCCTATAGTGGTTGTATTGAAGAAGAATGGGAAACTCAGAGTCTGTGTGGACTACCAAAAATTGAATTCTCAAACTATCAAAGATCCCTTTCCATTGCCCTTCACCGATATGCTTCTTGATGAGATTGTATAATTTTATGGATGGATATAGTGGTTACAGATTGCTCCTAAAGATAGGAGAAAAACCACTTTTTTTATTGAATGGGGTGCATTCATGTATTTAGTCATGCCATTTGGTCTCTGCAATGCTCCAGCCACATTCCAGCATTGCATGATGGAGATATTCAATGAATTCTTGCACAGATTTCTAGCTATATTTATAAATGACTTCACTGTATTCTCAACCAAGGAGAAACATCTACTGTTTTTGGAAATGGTTTTTCAGCGATGTAAGGAGAAGAGGATTTGCTTGAATCTATTCAAGTCTATCTTTTTGGTTTGGAAGGGACAATCACTGGGGCATATAGTGTCCAAAAATCACATAGAGATGGCCAATGATAAAGTCCAGTGTGTCCAGCAAGCTAAGGCAACCCGCACAACGCCTGAATTGAGTTCATTCTTGGGGTATATAAATTTTTACAGAAGATTTGTTCACATGTTTGCTACAAAGGCATTACCTCTATATGAGCTTACCAAGAAAACCAATAAGTTCACATGGACTTCTAAATGTGAAGAAAGCTTTTAATGTCTTAAAAATTTCATTATCAGTAAACCGGTACAACAACAAGACTGGAATATTATATTCCATGTGCATGACGATGCTTCGGGGCTGGCAATGGGGGCAATACTGGCTCAACCAGATGGAAGGATGGGTTATCCAGTTGATTTTGCCAATCGAAGATTCGGTCTGGCTGAACAGGGATATACTACCACGGAGAGAGAAGCACATTGGGAATGGTTTTCAGCACCACCAAGTTTCGACATTACTTACTCGACAAATTATTTCATTTCTATGTGGATCATCAGGCACTCCTATTTTTTATCAACAAAGTTATTATCCAAGGAAGATTAATCAAATGGATGATGTTCTTGATGGAGTTCGAGTTCCACATATTCCACAAGCCTGGTAAATCTCATTGTGGTGCTGATTTTCTTTCCAAAAGTGCTGAAGGCTATTTTGAAATATCCTTGAGGGATGATCCAGTAGATGTAGAGTTGTTTCAGGTGACAGCTAAGGACAATTTAGACCTTGAATGGTATGATGTATATCAGTTCTTTTCATGAGGAGGGTTCCTAGACAATGGGACTCAGAATCAGAAGAAAGCTCTAATCATTAAGAGTTTGAAGTACACCATAATAGCAGGGTTGCTCTATAGGTTGGGCAGATGGTGTTCTTTGAAGGTGTTTGTCAATGGAAGGGAGGATACCAGTCATTTCTCTGAAGCACACAATGGGGATTCTGGAGGACACTCCATTGATATCACCTTTAAGAAGATTCAGCAAGCCGGATTATGGTGGCAAACCCTGATAGCGGATACCCGAAGTTCCTACAAGACTTGTGATATATGTCAGAGAATGGGCAGACCAACATCAGCTGATATGACTCCACTCACTCCAGTACAGCCACTAGGAGTATTGATGAAATGGGGTATGGACTTCAGGGGACCATTCAAGAAGGTCACTCCAAGGAAGAGCCGGTACATCTTGATGGCTACTTGTTATGTCACTAAATGGATAGAAGCCAATGCTCTTCTAGATAATACTGCCAAGTCCACTGCTATTTTTTTGTTTGAAAACATTATCTGCCGCTATGGATGCCCCATTGAAATTGTGTCTGAGCAAGGGACACATTTTTTTAATGACACAATGGAAATTATGAGGGAGATGCTCTCAGTTAAGCACAAGAAATCGACTCCATATTATCCCGGGTGCAATGGTCAAGCAAAGAGCAATAATAAAACCATCAAGAATATTTTGACCAAGATTGTTCAGAAGGAGCCACACCATTGGGATATCAAGCTCCAAACTGCTCTATGGGCCTACAGAATAGCTTATAAAGTCACCACTGGAATACACCTTTCTGAATGGTGTATGGTACTGAAGTTGTAGTGCCTATTGAATTTGTAATTCGCAGCCTCAGAATGGTAGAGTTGAATATGGATTAGATTTTAATCATAATCTCAAACAAAGAGCGGAGGAATTATTGCAGTTGGATGAGTTACAACAAAGATCCATGCTGGAATAGGAGATTGTTCAGCAACGCAAAAAGCACTAGCATGATAGAAGGATAAAGGCTGGGGAGTTTCAGAAGGGTGACTTAGTTTTGCTATATCAATCCAAACTGGGCCCTAAGATCAAGTTATATTATTCTAATGACAAGGATACCTCCAAAGGTGATGATACTAGTATTCCAGGTATTGATGACCAAGGATTTTCAGCCTCGGTGGTTCTAAATCTTTTCCATGTCAACCCAGTATCAGAACCAGTAAAGTCTCAGTGTGACAAACCAGTGTGCCAGTGAGACAGAGCCAGTGGAGTTTCAAAATCAGTACCACTTTCTATGGGAAAAACCCGGGAAAAAGGGCCAACTGGAATAAATGTGTTAATCATTAAGGAGATCATTGAACAAAATGGCCAATGCATGTGTTATGAAGAAAGTGAGCAGATAAAAATCTTCTATACCTTGTGTCTCATCTTCTCTCTACTATGAATTCATTTATTTGCATTGCACCACACCGTTGTTGCATCAAAATCCCAAGGGCACCATTGTATTCCCCTCTTCAAGTTCTACATGTGGATACCTACATTGCAAGCACTTTGCGATAGTTGAGCAAAGACTTCTACCACCTTCCAAGTGACATATCTCACTACCTGATCATTGTATTGTGATTTCATCAATTGTACGAGGTTCTCGACACTTAGGAGAACTTTGTAGACAAGTGTGAAATCAGTGATGCCCACTTGCATCTAGCTTGCTAAAGAAAACTATGTTTTTCCTTAGAGGTTTGATTATGAGTTTAATGACCTAGTTTTGTTTTGTACAATCTCAAAAAGCTACCTATCGAATTTGGAGCTCGTTTGGAGTCAATTGAAGTTGATTTTCTTGTAGATTTTCATGTGGTTGTGTGAGAGGATTAGAGGATCAATATTTCTGGGATTCTGGTAATTAGAACATACTTTTAACGTCAAAGTGGAGTGTATTGTGTTCAGACAAGAGATTGACAACCTCTGGCATGCCTCCATGCCCTAGTTGAGTCTACTTCCTAGGATTGACATTTTAGCCTTGGTTCCATCTCTTTTGAAGATGTGATAGAAGATGTGATAGGAGTAGATTTTGTACTAAGAATAACTATGATGTTTATTCTAGGAAATATGTCCATGCACCAGTTAAACATGGTTCAAATTTGGGGATATCATTATATCTACTTGTGTCACATGCTCGTCATATGGAGACCACTACCCTCTATCAAGAAGTGTGTAGTGCGGCTAGGAATGTGTCAGGCTGCTGACTGTGAGAGTTCATACCAAAATCAAGTAAAACACACATTTAAAGTGAGAAAAACTCCAACCATGAAATCTTCACTTTGAAAAAGAACCAAGATCAACTCAAAACTCTTGTGTGATGAAGATTTGGTGAGCCTCGCTTCCAATCGTACATATGCAATGCTCTTTCTCCCTACTAAAAATCCTAAATTATCGCTTCAATTCTTTATCGTGACCATTTCATGGAAGCTTCAAAACTCCATAGTATAAGCCTAAGTGGTTATTTGAGGAGGAGAAACCCTAATTAGTGGCCTCACAGCCTTGGACATGTAGTGGAAGCAGCGCAAGACTACACTAAGACCTTGGCTTAGAATAGTTGTATCTCCCTTTCTCCCTCTCCAAAAGAGCTCATTTTTTTCTCTAAGAAATCACACATAGCTTGGGAAACCACAGCATTGTCGTTGATGTGGTATTTGTAGCACTTTTTTGCTATTTTTGGGCTATTGTTGATCATTTTATGGCCATTTTTAGCCTTAAAATGCCCCAGCGAACAGCTAGCTACAAAAATTCCATTAATTTGTGGAAAAATCCCATTAGTGTCAAATTTCATATTGAACCTCATTTTTCACTTGGCAAGAACTTTGAACACATCTTTTACGATCGCGCATAAAACCTACTATTTTTGGCCAAGATCGTCCGCATTGAACTTTCTAGGCAAAACGAGCCTGGCATTTCAAAACACTTGACGTTTGTACATTTCTAAAGAAAATTAGGCATTTTTTAAAGTGATAAAACATGCACCAATGTTAAGTCATGGGCCTGGTCTCTCTGGCAAGGTATGTACACGACTAATCGTGGCATCCGTTTTTGCATATATCATACTACACAGTATCATTTGGTCCCACACATCAAAATCATTTAGAGTGAGGTAGATATTTTCTAGTTTCACATTATAAACATGCCACTGTACGGACATCCACCCCTTCTAAACTTGCACATCCTCTGGCATGTGCCACACATATCTTTGCAGCAGCAAGTTTCGTCTTCATTTAAGTCAACACACATGTTGACTTCATCATCACTTTCACAAAAATCTAGCACATGGTCCTCTCTTTCTTCATCCTCACCCATAAAATTTTCATCACAGCCTTTGTCTTGACCTTCCTATGAATCAAAGGAATCTGTATCACCTCTTCTTTTGAACAACTTGATTCTTCTCTCTCCAATGGGAATATTCATTTCTGTGCCATCTAATTCATGCAGGTTAATTCTTCTCCGTGTGATGGGAATCTTCATTTCTGTCCCATCTAATTCATGCAGGGTATAAGTTGCATTCCCATTTACATGCTTGACTACATAAGGACCAAACCATCTCTTTGAAAGCTCTCTTATTGTTGAATGCTTGTTTTCAAGACCACTGTCATACACCAACACCCAATCACCTTCCTCAATAGCTTTAGGTCGGAGCCTATGCCTCTTATCAAATCTATCCTTATTCTTTAACTTGCATCTTTCAATCGTGCTACTACAATCCCAATATCTTGAGGCCTAATTTATAATTGTTTTATATGCAAAGCAAAAAGGTCTTCCTTACTCATTCCATCCTCCCAAGACAAAACATTCCATGTGGGAATTATATCCTCAATTGGCTATGAGTTGTACGATCAGCCCATAAAGTGCAAGGTAGTAACATAGGCCACTCTCTTAGTTTACCTTTGCAAGATGCTAGCCAAAGCTTTAATGATAGGAGGATGCCCACGCTCTGATTTTCCGTTTCCTTTTGGATTGTATGCAATAGTGACAACAAGTTTAATTCCCAACCTAGATAAAAAGTCTTTGGATTTCTCGGCATCCAACTTACCCTTGTTTGTTGTTATTTTCCCAACATAGCCACAACGGCTAATTACATCATCAAAAGAGGAACTTACGTATCCCTTCTGTGCTTTTTGTTCTTAGAGCACAACCTTCAACTTGGTTGGTTAAGTCTTCTCGTGCGAGCACTATGTATCTCACTTGCCATAAGCCCAATGGAATTGTAACCAGATCTACTACCCACTTATAGTGCATGGCTAATGGGTAAGTAGGGTGCAACCCATCACGATGATGCACATTTGAATACATTTGACAGGTTTCACAAGAGTCCACAAAGTGAGATACATCTTTATACATACCTTTCCACCAATACCTCTCTTTCATTTTAGTAAAGGTGGCTCATACACCTATATGCCCATCATAAAGACTCTCATGAAAATTTTCAGCTCATTTTGAGAGTCCTAATCATTCACAACTCTCAATGGAATTCCATTTCTTTGTTTTGGATGCTTCCATAGGTACCCATCTTTCAAAAAGTATCCATAGAACTTTCTTCATATCCTTTTGAACTCTTGATCTATCCACACTTCTTGCCTTGTCAAAGTGCTCAAATAGCGTCCAATGAGCAACCAATCACCTTGATCTAGGTCCTGTACAAATGACTTGAGTGCGTTTGATAGGAAAATATGATCACCCTTGGCATGAGAGCTACTATAGAAACTTGTGTCTACATCATCACCCTCGACAAACATTTCTCTTCATTTTCATACCTTGCTATAGAGGGGCTATAGGGAGCATATCTGCAATTGGGTTATCTTTACTCGCAATATGGTTAAATTCTAGATTCAAGGTCTTTATGTAGGGAATCCATCTCAACATAGCAATGTCGGGAGTTGAACAACTCAAAATCGTTCCAAGAAGAGGTAGACAATCCGTCTCCACTATTACGTTTTTCTCCTATCACATACTCTTTATCACACTATAGTGTTGTGACTACTCCCCGTAGCTCTCTTTTCACTTGTGGATATTTGTGTTTACAAGCACCTAAGACAATTGCTCCAAATCTCACTACATATTGCTTGCCATCATCGTCATCTTGCCCAATCGCGCATCCAATTTCTATGGGGCTAGTATCCACTGTCACAATTACATGTCTTCCATATTCATAGTTTATTTTCCTAAAAGCTTAAGACATAAGCAATAGCTTCTTTAATTTTCTCATGGCATGTGTATGCATTTCTTCCCATTGGAATTTTTTGTTCTTTCGATGATACTGACCTGCATCTAGCCCATTGGAGAGAATTGTGTTTTTCCTTGGGGGTCGGATTGTGAGTTTAATCACTAGTTCTGTTCCTACATTCTCAAGAAGCTGTATATTGAGTTTGGAGTCAATTGAAGTTGATTTTCTTGTAGATTTGGCCATGTGGTTGTGTGAGTAGATTTGAGGATCAATTCCAAAATTTATGTAGATAGAACACACTTTGAACGTCAAAGCGGAGGGTATTGTGTTCAAATGAGAGATTGACAACCTCTTGGCATGCCTTCCTGCCCTAGTCGCGTCACTTGCTTCCCAAGATTCACATTTTAGTCTTGGTAATGGGAATGGAATCGTGCTAGCTGGGGTGGATGAAAGAGAAACATCGTGCACACAAGTGAGTGTGTGTGTAGACTAGATAATCACTCGAGCAAATTAGGTTCCAAGATGAATTAACTTGGACTCATGAACACAATCTTGAGTAATTGCTAAGCCATCACAAGCTCACCATAAACAAGAGAGACGTAATGCAAAATGGAATTGGATCATTCATTCATGAAATGAGCTTTAAGCATCTCTACAACCTTGCACCAATACATGTGGGATAATTCCACCTCTTCTCTCCTTGACTCACACTCTAGCTCACACCTTACAATCCTCCCCTTGAGGTTTGAACTAGTACAATACAATGAAGATTCTTTATCCTCTAAGGATGACACATGGTATCCACTAAGAATGTCAATACAAGAGGATGTCCAATCCAGGAGATAGACAACATAACTCTCCAATCCATGAGAAAAACAAATTCTCTAATCCAAGAGAAAAATCTTGAATTTTTTTTGCTTAGCTCTAATCCAAGAGCACCTTCCTCTCCTTCAATGCTTTGTCTTCAATTGCTTCATGGTCTTTGTCTTCGTATCCTCACCTCAAACAAGTGCTTCTTTTCTTCTTTTGTTGTGCAATCAGGCTTTATTGAAAAAACAAGTGCAATGCACAAATATTGATGTAAAAAAACTGCTAATGCGGATGCTTGTTGCCGATGTTCCCTCCCCTCAAAGTGAATTTTGAAATTTCCACATGATGCCTTGGAGCGGTCTTTTTCACTTGGAGACTCTCCAAGGCCAGTGTCTGGACTCCGTATAATAGCACAATGACATTATCCCCTTAATGATGGATGTAGTGACATACATTGCAAAAAGTTATGCTTGGCTGCAAAATTTTTGGAGTTAAATGTGTGTGTGTGCGTGTGCGTGTTTGTGTGTGTGTGAGAGAGAGAGAGAGAGAGAAAGGAAGAGAAAATTCCTTTGATTTTGTGGAGCTCCTCTTCGGAATTTTTTATCTTTACTTTGCCTTGGAGTGTGAAGCTTTGAGTAGCTTGACTATTTTCTTGGAGCTCAAAAAATTTAATGCTCTTTTGAAGCTTTGATAGCCTTTTGGAAATCCTTCTAAACTTTTCTTGTTGAAGCTTAAAGGTTTGACCTTTTATACCTTGAAGTTCTTGGAGTGATTAGCTGTCAAGAGAAAGCTCCTTGGGCAGGAAGCTTGAAGCTCTAGTGTTTTGCTACAACTTGTGGGATTAGGCCCTTAAAGGGTCTCGGCAGCTTGAGGCAGCAACCTGATGGGACTGAGCTCTTGAGGGAGTCAGAGGTTGGATGCCTTTGGAGATCCCCAGGGGAAGGCAACCTTAGCAAAGGCGGGCATTTGGGCAACCTTTGCGCGGTTGGGGCAGACTTTCGGGCAGCGGGGTCAAGGAGAGCAGGTGGGCAAAGGTGCCTCGCAAGCGATGGCAGGGTGCCAGTCGATGAGTTCCCATACAAACAAAAAAAAAAAGTTGTGCGCATGAAGTTCCCCTTGCAGACCCGACAATGGGCCTCAACTACAATTTGGCCGAAACACGGATCCGCCCATTTTCCCTCAAACTCAAGACCCTTATGTGCCAAAGTCTTTTGAGAAGAGATTATATGAATTTGCTTTGGCAGAGTTGGACACACCTAATTATAGCATAAAAAAGGTGACTAGCTTGAGGGAGCTCCCGTTGTCAGATTGGAGAGATTGAGGGCTCTATGGGAAGCTATCAAGGAGCACTTCGAATTGATGTGGGTGATGTAAGAAGGAAATGAATTAGATGAAATTAATTGAAGAGGCAAACCATGCAAAAATCAACACAAAAAAGCAATCTAAGTTCGAATGTCAATTAAGACAAACACTAATTTTCTACTAATCACGAGTTTCTCTCATGTGGCTCGCAATGAACGTGCCCAAAATCCGTGAGATTCACAATACAATTTTGTAGCTTATTGCTACAATATTTAATGAAAAAGAAAACAAATCAAGTGTGTAATTAGAGGAATTAATTAGAGAATGCTAATCACTAACACATAAATACATTACAACAATCCTAGCTAGCAAACCATGTAGCTTTGATACCAATTGATGGGAATGGGATCATACTAGCTAGGGTGGATGAATGAGAAACATTGTGCACACAAGTGAGTGTGTGTAGGCTAGATTATCACTCAAGCAAATTAGGTTCCAAGATGAATTAACTTGGACTCATAAACACAATCATGAGTAGTTGTTAAGCCATCACAAGCTCACCATAAACAAGGGAGATGTAGTGCAAAATGGAATTGGGGTTATTCATCCATTAAATGAGCTTTAAGTATCTCTACCACCTTGCACCAATACATGTGGGATAATTCCATCTCTTCTCTCCTTGACGCCACACTCTAGTACTCTAGGACAAAGCTCACACCTTACACTTGGTTCCATTTCTTTTTGAGATGTGATAGGTGTTGACCGTTATGATCCTGATACATTGTCTCTGATATCATCTCTCATCCTATATCTCTATCCATGGCCTATTAATATCAATATCATCATCCATAGCTACTCGGCTCCTACAAAAGACCAGGCAGTGGATGGTGTAGAAGCACATCCCACTTGAAGGAAATACTGGCTGAAGAGGCATCCCCAATGTGTCATTTTGTACACATAAGATCCTCAAAAAACCCAAAAAGATTCAGTGCCAAGAGTGAGGAGTTGATGAAGCCATCAATTAGTTCTCAAGAAGCATCCAACATGTCTAAACTTCCTCAAGATCTCTCCACCAAAAGGGAAGGCCATTGAAGACTTTATGTTAAAAACCTTAATAGATGCTATTGAAAATTTCAAGAGAATACTCAATGTGGATTGCATAATGTTTATGAAGATAGCAAAGATGCTACTGACTTGCATTTGAATATTCCATCAAACTGAGCAAATAGATTCCCCATGGAGCTCCTTACTTGAGGGAAATCAAGAATTTTGATATGACCTGTTAGAACCTTCAGATGAAGTGCTTTATGGAAGTAATGCAAAGGTCATTTTTCCCCCATCATATCATATGCAGACATTTGAAGAAACCTTCTACAATGGGTTGTTCACATTCAAGACTAAAATCTTTGGCCTTGCCATTGAAAATCTTCGAGCAAGGATTTGTCGGATACTCGGCCATGGAGCTCAAAACCCCTATTAATCTCCAATTTCTCATTGAAGGAGACAATAAGTTAAGAATACCTCTTGAAGCCCTTCAAAAGCAGCACAAAGCCAGCAAGACAAATCACTACCTCACAGTATGCTAATTGTGTCACGGACAACCCAGATTAGGAAGGGGGAATGTTAGCAACAAGCTAACAAAGCCGCCTAATTTTGAGCTCATTACTTGTAACTCCATTCGATTTTGATATAAAAACCCGGCATGTCCAAAGTTGTAAGCTTGCTTATTATTACAAGATTGTAAAGTCGACAGTCGTGGGTATGAGCTTCCAGCTGATAATTACTCATATGTAGTATTCTATCCCTTTAGATTACCTAGATTTGAATTTGTTTGACATTTTGAAAACCTTGGCTAAGGAATAAAAGACAATTTTTGTAAAACCCCTTATGAAGATTTTGGATAATAAGCATATGTTATGTCTTTGAGCGATGTGTACTCTCCTTCTTTGTTCTAGTGCTCATAAATCCCCTATGGATTATCTATTTGGAGTGTCATTTGCTTCAACAGATTTGCAAAAGAAATCTTTATGTGACATTATAATATGCTCCTGATGATTCCATGAGTTTTGTTAAGCTAATTCTCTTCTGAATAGATTCATAACTCAAGATTCAAGCATCCATATTTCAATTTAATCATAGGAGAGGTATTAGGGCAACATTGCTAAGCTATTGAGTGTATTCCAAGCTGAAATGGACGAGGGCAAAATAGCCTTGTAGATAGTTTTTTTTTTTTTGGAAAGTGATTGAAACATGGATTTGAGACCCCATGCATGTGTATTTAGGCTATGTCTAAGCGATCGATAGTTACCATACATATGTGGTAGTGATATGTGTGAACACACTTAGGACCATTGGGGCATTTTTTCCCTCACTAAGTGTTAACTCTCACAGCTCACGGACACCCTATTACCTACGACAGATGCCGTATTATTTATTTGGTAGAGTCAGGGACCGGGCTTGTCGGTCCAATAGAAAAAGGGTAGAGTGATCGCCGATGAGAGGCGCACTCTAACTGGAACATTCAAGGGTTAGTTGGCTAAGCATGGGCGCCCAAATGTGAATGGACAAGCTCATATAAAAGTCACCTAGACCTAAAAATCACTCATTCTTTCATTTGTGCAATTGAAGAGTGCTCTTGCTCCATCTCCATCTTCTTCTTCTTCATCTCCTTGTGTGTGTGTGTGTGTGTGTGTGTGTGTGTGTGTGTGTGTGTGTGTATGCGTGAGAGAGAGAGAGAGTGCGATCGAGCATTGCGACGACGTCAACGGCGGCGGCGAGGCGGATGAGCGCGACACGGCGGTAGCTCCTTCTTCTTCGCAACCAGGAATCCTCCACGAAGGCGAGCGTAGGGCGGTGAGTGACACACCCTTGCTCTCTTGAGCTTTCTAGATTATTCTAGTTGTGTGCTTGCAGCCATTTGTGGCTCGCATATACTGTACGGCAAGTCCCTTGAATTGACACTTGCAACATACACGCACATTTTTAGCACCGATGTTGGGGAAATGCCCTGCATTAAGCTCGAGTAGCACTCTATGCTTCTTTGTGGTGCACTATGAAATGTAGAAAAGGTAGAGAAGGAAGGTGTGTGTATTGAGAAATAGTTTGTTTTGCTGCAGTGTATTGTTTTTGTTAATAAGGTGTTGAAAGGTACTGTGTTTTCTCTGTGATAACGTGTTAGAATTAAGGTAGTAGATCCATAATGTTAGTTCTGTGTAAAGTACAGTAAGTAGATCTGTTAGCTAATGAGTTGATGTAGTAGTGTGTTAGTGTGTAACAGTAGCTCTATTAGTTGTAAGTAAGTAGGTTAGGTGTGTATGTGCTTGCGCGCACAGCGCGGCTCTGCGGCGACCTTATCCCAAAAAATAAACAAAAAAAACAATTTAAAGATAGGACCGGGGTCGGGAACATTCCCTAGAACCAAGCCCAGACCCAAGCTCAAGTCCACGCTCAGGCTCAGGCTTCAATCACCCTTTAGAATTACTTATTTTAGCCTAATGCCTAGGTAAAAATTGACCTTTTTGAGGACCATCGGAGCTTCGCATAACCGAATGTTGTGTTGTAAAGCACACAACGACCCTCTGAGCGCTACGCTTGTTTTGAGCTATCACACACTCTAATCCAAAAATCGATCATTAAAAAATATTCAAAAATGAATGAAAACGGGGCGCAAAACGCCCAAAAAAATCAGGCAGTTAACCTTCGAGGGTATTCGCTGACGCTTGTAGGGTGCCAAAGACACATGCATCTGCGCTCTGGTCGAGTGCTAGAGGCCGAGCAACTAGCAAGCATTTCGACTTACGCGAGTTCTCATTATTTCTCTACCTTAGGCTCTAGGTCCTCAGCCGGAACCCAAGGTATACCACTCAAGACCCTCATATAGCGTCTAGTGACTCTTCCTCTGACTACGACGTCATGGAGGGTTACCCAATGCCTAATTCTGATAGCTCAAGCCAAGACATGCATGCCATGGGCCCACGGTCCGGGTGAGCGCGCTTAGCCGCTTGAAGGAAACCTTTAGTAGAGCCACTCGCTCCGAACATGGAGCTAACGATGTAAATGAGGGGGGTGGGGAAGTAAATTCTCCATTCATGACCAACATAGACCCTATTCCCTTAGAGAATGTGCACATAAATACTCTATTCACTGCACCCCCTGACTCTTCAGAGCTATTCCCCTCCGAGGTTATATTACCTGATGGTAGAAGCCTTGCCGAAGTGCAAGAGGCTGAGTGATATATCATTGCGGCTAGGAAAAAGGAAATCGAGAGCTTATGCAAGGCGGAGCAATGAAGAGAGTTAAAAGCAAAAGCCCCTATGTCAATATCTTTTCTAAGAGAGCAATCGAGTGCTCATGAATTAGCGACCACTAAGGGTCAACCCATAGAGAGAGCCACATTGCATCTAGTTCCAAAGACACCCCTAGCACCTCAATCATAGATGAAGCGTTCTTAAATGAGAACTAGGAGTACGAGCTACAAACGAAAACTCTTCCCGACCTATACATAGGTCACACCTATCACGTGGGTTGGTTAGATGTCCTACAATCCACAACGGGTGCTACTAGTGTGGAGGATCAACAACAAAGAGTTTGTGAGGTCATCCATAAGGTTATTGAGCTAGAGAGACAGAACAAGGGGATCCACATGCCTTCAACGGGTCTCATGAGATTCTTGGATAGAGGGAAGGCTAAACAACCAACCTTATCGCAAATGGAGACTCCCTCTGTAAGTCCGATGGATCCTCCATATGTTGTTTCGCCAGGGGTCTCAGTGCAATCTGAGCCCACAAGTGTTAGTTTTACTATTCCAAGTCTAGCTCATCCTTCCCTTGATGACACCATGGCTACCATGCCACCCCAATGATGAGCATGCCAAGAAACACGCCATGGACCTCATTTGTTAGTAAAGCACCGCTACATGGTAGCTCAATGCCTGCAATAGTACCTACAAGTGTGTACAAATCATATACACCTATGGGTCCTCATACTCATGTAGTCCCTACCCCTCCCATTATTTCAACAACCTATGCTCCACAACCACAACACCCAAGTGCTTATTTCCATGGGACCATACCGGCTAGCATTAGCATGTCACATCCGACGTCTGCTATGCCTAGGGCCACACATATGAACTTTGGGCCACCACATGGCACAACATCATACCAAACATGGAACCCAAGGGCTTCCTACGCACCAAGCCCAATGCCAATACCTACTCCACATGTAGTCTCTAGAGTGCCTTCACCCACGGTGCATGCTCACTTAGGTGACTTGGCAACATTTTCTCAAGCTATCGGTTGATCTATTGCTGAAAATATGCGTAACACGCCTGATAGAGAACCTAGAAGTAAGGCAGTACAAATAGCCAAGCTCACACAAAAATTTAGTGGAGACGGAGATGTGAGAAAGCATATCAAAGTGTTTGAACAAATATGTGATTCTCTAGGAGAACACAATGACTTGCATAAGAGTAATGCTTTAAGCCTAACCTCAATTGGGAAGGCAGGGGATTGGAATAGAACACGAAGGGTGGAAGAAAAAATGACTTATCCTACTTTTAGGAGACTGTTCTTGAAAGAATACATACGAGAGGGAGTGCTTTGGGGTGTATCCTCTCAGCTCGAGAAAGCCCAATGAGAGGAAGGAGAGTCGGTGAGAGACTTTATTAGTCACTTAAAGCATTTGAATTCTTGTTGTAATCCAAATGAGTGCTTCAATAATAATCAATTGCTTGATAGATTCATTAGGGGATAACGACATGAGGTTATCTACAATGGCCTAGTCATTAGAGGTATCACCACTTGGGAAGCAGTCACCATCAATGCGATCCAATTGGAGGAGAATTTAATGATTCAAGGAGAAAGAGTGTCTGTTGATCCTAAATCTATTAGTTCACAAGCATCCTGGGCATCAGCCGATGACTCTAAGCCTATTGCTAAGGAGTCAAAAGATATATGAGATGACTTTAGAAAATCTCACCAAAGCCATTCAAGAGAGTCTTAGAGACAATCGTGCCGCAAACAATCATATGTATCTTGGAAGGGAGCAACAACGGTGCTCAGTATGCTATGGTCCGCATAGTACAATGAATGCCCTACTTTTAGAGTAAAATTCAATGGGAACTGCAATGCATGTGGGAGGTATGGTCATCAAGCTAAGGATTGCATAGTATTTAAGCGCACAATGGCCAATAGACCAAACTTAGCATGGACAAACACACCTCAAGTGCCTGCATTGATGCCGGCTCCACCTCTTGAACAAATGTCACAACACATGGTCCCTACGACCCAAAATGTTGTTCAAACAACACCCTTACCACCTCCAGTGCTAGGACCTAAACCACCACATCCGAGAATCACTTTTTTGAATCAAGTGGGTTGTGAGTCATCTATTGCTTGTTTGGAAGGCTGTGAGGAAGATATAGACCCTAATATTGCATATGGGATTGATGCGCTTGAAGGAAGTCCACAATACTACATGGAGGACTATTGGGGACAAGTCAAACCTGTCCATCAAGTAGTTGCTCTCTTGCTGCAAGAGGCCAAAACATCATTTACACTGCTAAGAGACCACCTCTTCAATGCTATGAGTGTGGAGGTCCACATCGTGTGGCCGAGTGTCCTATTAGGCTACAAAAGAATGCCACACTAATACAAACCAATCAAGCGAGCACGTCTAGAATGCCGATATGTGCAATCAATGTGGCATAGATCATTTGAGTACCCAATGTCCGAATAATCCTATGCACCGAAGATCACGCCCTTTAACTTGATTGAGGTTACCGAGGAGCCATCACAAAGTACACATGTGGTACCAGTAAACGTACTCATACGATCGATGCTCCAAAAACAAAACCATATTCTTGAGGAAAGAGACACGGCATCAATTGCCCAATCTTAGAAAAAGAAGGAAACACGAAGGAAGAGATCGCAAAAAGCAGCGAAGTCAGACCCCAGTTCAAAGACCAACATAGGGACTAGTGACGACCCCGTATATATGAACGATGCTGAAGAGGATTTTGAGTTAGGTGAAACCATGGAGACCAAAACGACCACTAAGATAGAAACCAACAAGGAAGATCTTCATGAGCCACAATGGCCAGGATCCAAGAAGAAGATATGAACTTATCCAAAGCCTACAAAGGAGATCGAGCGGGTCAAGCAATTAAGGAGTTTGGTAGAAGATACCCAAAGGGATCTAGAGCCAGCACCTAGGCAGATCCAGATTACAGACACAGTGTTCCCTACGCAACAACAACCTCACCAAGTCCATAGACCCTTAGCGATACATAGTCCAAGAAGAAAGTGACTTAAAGTCATGGGAAAGTGGGCGTACTCACTTCTTGTTGGAAAGAATGTTTACAGAGGGACTACTTGACCCTATTGAAGAAATGGAGATCCCATCTTCCCCACGTCAAGGGGCTGAAGCCCAAAAGGTGACGTTAAACATTGCCAAATTGATGGATTTCATGTCTTCAGAAGTTAGAACCACCATCATGTCCAAACTATATAAAGACCCTCAGCTAGTCTCAGCTCTTTGAGCTTTCCTCAATGGAGAACTAAAGGTTGGTCTACCACGATTTGCACAAATATAGATGGGGCTGGTGAGATGCCAATAGAGGAGGAACACTTAGATCCACAACCCAACCTAGATGAGAACCTTGTCGTAGAAATACCTGTTAACAAGTTGAGACAATACTTTAAGGGTGATGAATCCAATGCAACCATACCACTCACTACTAAGGGATTAACCGTGAAGGGAATCCTTGATGGTGAAGCTCGGGTTAGCATTGTGACTAAAAATTATTGGGAAGACCTCACCTTGGGACCGCAACCATAGTAGTAAAGATGGCCAATGGATCTATTGTTAAACCTATTGGGATGCTAGAAGATCTCAAGATCAAGGTCTTTGGACATAAAATACAAATTACCTTCATTATTATGGATTTCTCCAAGCACACAATTGCATATGAGATGATCTTAGGACGCCTTTCATGAGGGAAGCAAAAATGGTGCATGACTGGTCTAAGAACCATGTCTACTTGCAATTCCAAGATTCTGTCATTGAAGTGGATCTTGCAATTGGTAGAGCACATCCTCTAGGAAACAGGTTTATAATTGATCATAGATCTGACACCACAGTTCACTTGGCCACATTGCAGTATTGTTACAAGTGTAAAGCGGACACTGATGTTGGGAAAGATTCTCCTTATATGGATGTACTACTTGGGATGACTGAGTCTGACAATGTGGATTGAGTCCACTTAGTAGCAACCATAGATACTTGGGAAAACAGGGGGACAACCTGGGTAACACCCGAGGGGGATGAAATGCCATCACTCATACCCTTAAATATGCGTGAAGCAATGCATATAGCTTCTTATAAGACTCGTCCTAATATAACAAAGAAAACATACAAGTGGGTCCCTAAATCTTCTCGCGACCATGGCTGATGCTAAAAAATAGAAGCCTTGTAAGAAACGTCCCACTCGCTCCAAGAAATGTAAGGAAACGTGGCATTGGATTCCTAATCGACTATTGGAAGCCCAAGGCTACTATCAAGGAAATGATCAAATCTGAGTGCCAAAACGTAGATTGTGTTCTTACTTATCACCTGACCCATGTGAGTCAAACCCTGTGACGACAAAGCCGATAAAAGATCGTGGGTAAGGAAAAATCACAGAACACTATACACTGGATATGGAGCTAGTATGGGTTCCCAAGCAAGAAAGGCTTGTTTTGCTCAACTCAACCATAGAAAAAACAAATAAAGCTTCTAGCTCCTCATGTAATGCATCAATAGAGGTAAAAGCTTCTACACAACCTCCACCTACCATACGCAGCCTCCATGAAGTTACAAAAGATTTGACACCTCCCATTGTTCAATTATTACCTGATGCACTACTTCAAGTTCGTTCATAGGAGAGTACCTTACCACCCTTGCAACTCGATGAGGCACCCAAGGTAATAGAGAACTATTGGCAAAAATCATCACCTATTACCAATTGGAATAACTGGTTCCAAAAGGTGATGACATCCTTTTAAAGTATGATCTACCCAAGGAAGGGGGGAGTCTTCAATCACGTCAGCCTATTGATTTATTTCCCTCTTACCCTTCTTTCCCTGACCCTTGAGCTTTTCGATCTTAGGGAATGTATATATAAAGCCTTATAGTCACAAAAAACAAAAAATAGTAAAGAGCAAGAGCAATTAGCAAACGAAGTCAAAACATTGACCCAGACCTACACATTCACATCCGATACACTGAAATAGAAACCTATGTGATCAAACACCTTTGATCCTCATCACTTGAGTGATGGAAGGTAGGTAGGATTAGTACAATAGGAGTGTTTTTATTTTAGAGTTTAGTGATTAGCAAAGTTCTTTTTTCCTACTAATGTGCCTCCTAGAGGTATTCTTGTGTTTCATAGTGTGTACAGGAACGTGTTGCTGTGGTTAGGATTTGGACCTTCATGGAATCTTTCTCTCGTTCACTCTTCAAACCAAGCGCGATCATCAACACAAATAGGTGTTTCTTGTCCATTAGCATTGTCCCTTATCTTTTTTGCATCTATGTTTGTCTGCTTTAATTGTGATTGGTAGCATAATATTCAGCGCATTTGCTTAGTACCAAACATTAAATTCAATGTAATTTTTTGTCATAGTCACTTGTCTAGGTTTAAAAAGCAAGCAGTCCGACTAAGCTAGTTTGACCAAGCTAGGCGTTAGAGATCTTCTCTTAATACCATGGGGAATGCCTTCCTATAATCAATGGTTACTTAGGTTCTTAATCCAATTTACGCAGCATTGTGTGCAATGTGCTAGGGATTTCTAGTGGGCTTAGTCCCTATTGACCTTTAGCTTAAGTATTATAAATGGAGTTTACTAGTGCGATGAGCCTGGGGGCGTAATAGTGTTATATGACCCCCAAAAGTTACAAAATTAAAATGTTGAAAACGAGCAAACACAACAAACAAAATCAAAGTGCCACAAGGTAAAATCTTAAGCTGGAAGCAAAATCTCAGCTTGATTTGGTACTTCACTCACATGTATCGCCTATGGTACTAGAGCCCTAGAGGTTCCCAGTGTGGGCGCTTTTCCTTGAAAAGCAAAAAACCCAAGGCATACAAAATAAACACACACATCAAAATTGAATCAATGTGAAAAGACTTTGGGGGGTCAAAGAAAAGTAAGTAAGTCAGGCGATAATTTCATGAGAATTCCTTTTATCGTAGCTTAACTACAAGGTTTTCTAGGTATAGCCTCTAGTCAGCCTTCGGACCTGAAATACTTGGCTCTCGCGATTAAACAACTTAATTGACTAGAGTATATTGAGAAGCTTATCCATGGTATTAATAGTCGATCTTTAGTGCCTTTCGATCGTTAAATTAGTGACCCCGAACTTGTTTAGCTTTTTATCTTTACAACTGTTTACATGTTTGATTATATTACAAATTAATGTTTATTGCTGACAAATGGTTAAAATTTTGTTATCAATCGATTTGTCGGACTACAACTACATATGCTTTTTTAATTGTATATGAGAATGCAATTACTGTGCCAATGTTGTTTGATTTTGTAGTAGTAAACAAGGCTAAGGACGTTCATCGCAAATGCTCTTCCAAATCGATGAACGAGCTTCAACTCAAAAGCTTCCGAGGACGGAATCTACTTTAGGAAGGGGGGCATGTTAACCCTCATGGATCACGGACACCCTATCACTTACGACAGACACCGTATTATTTATTTGGTAGAGTCAAGGACCGTGCTTGTCAATCCAATAGAAAAAGGGTAGAGTGATCGCCAATGAGAGGGGCACTCTACCTGGAACATTCAAAGGTTAGTTGGCTAAGCATGGGCGCCCAAGTGTGAATGGGCAAGCTCATATAAAAGTCACATAAACCTAAAAATCACTCATTTTTTCATTTGTGCAATTGAAGAGTGCTCTTGCTCCATCTCCATCTTCTTCTTCTTTATCTCCTTGTGTGTGTGTGTGTGTGTGTATGTGTATGCGTGAGAGAGAGAGAGAGAGAGAGAGAGAGAGAGAGAGAGAGAGAGTTGCAACGATGGCATGGCGGTGGCGAGGCGGTTGAGCGCAGCACGATGGTAGCTCCTTCTTCTTCGCAGCGAGGAATCCTCCATGAAGGTGAGCATAGGGCAGTGAGTGACACACCCTTCCTCTCTTGAGCTTGCTAGATTAGTCTAATTGTGTGCTTATAGCCATTTGTGGCTCGCATACAGTGTACGGCAAGTCCCTTGCATTGACACGTGCGACAGACGTGCACACTAAGAGGTTTTTTGCCCCGTGAATTGTATATACTCCCATCATTCTAGGGCTATCTAATCTTTCATTGCACACTAAGTAATACTACTCTCTATTGTGTGCCTTGAGCTTCCTTCATCTTCTCCATGTTGTGTGTCTTTCCTTGCAACCCTATTTCCAACAATTGGTATCAGAGTAGGTTGCATCCTATCGAGCTTCATGGCCATCACACACCTGCTCACGTTCTCATATTTCAATGAGCTTTTGTGAGTGTTAGTAGGTTCATTGTTACTCTAAGTGAGCTCATAGAGTTTATTCTACTTAGATTTTCCATTTGTGGTCATTTTGGCCTCATTCCCACTATAGGCAGTACTGCATAGTCAATTTCATCCTTTTGTACATAATTTCTATCAGTGTTGTTTTTTCATATAGCATGTCCCTTACATTCTTCTTCCGGGTTGTGCTATATAGCACGTGTTGTGCATTTTTCACATCAAGTGCAGGCATTCACCATGGCTGACAATACCAAGATGTGTTCAAGATGTTTGTTGCTAAGGATAACTTGGATGGGGACAATTACCCAATGTGGGCTTACATGATGTAGCATGTTCTTGTGCCAAAGGGTGTTTGGAATGTTGCGTAGGGCATTGATTATGTCCTGTTTTTGAGGATGCATGCGATGTTGAGGATGTTGCAGGTTTTAGTGGTAGGGTTGCTGTTGGCAGAGCTATTTTCCTATGATTGAGCAAGCTCATTGGGATGTAAGAGATGCATAGGCCCAACATTGATTGCATTATCTATGAGGTGCCCTATTATCTCACATTCGTTCAGCTAAATCTCCAAAGCAGGCTTGGGATATTCTAGCTGGTCTTTATGCAAGACACAAAGAGGCAAAAATTTCATTACTGTGCGTAAAGGGCTGGAGTTGAAGATTATGCATGAGGAAGATGAAATGGACACTTTCCTTGCTGGTATCAAGGATATTAATGAGCAATTTATTTCTACAGGCAAAGTCATTTTTGGCAGTTCCCTTATGCAAATTGTCCTTGATGCCTTTTTAGATTCTTACCAGACTTTTGCGAGTACTTAGAGACTTATGACCCAAGGAAATCCTAAAGTTGTCAAGGTTGATACATTATGCACATTGCTATTGCGAGAGTCACTTTTCTAGGGAAAAAAAACAGGGCTAAACAATGTGTAGTTGAATAGGCCATTATTGTTGCTCAAAGAAAAAGTGGTAACAACAATGTAACCACTTCTCATGGTTCTTCTACAAGTGGTAAATCACCTTTCCTAATGCTTCTACTGGCAGTACTTCATTTGGGAATTTTGGTGAAAAGGGCAAAAAGAAGATGCATTGCCATTATTGTAAGGCCAATGGTCACTTGATCAAGCAGTGTCTAAAATTGAAGGCAAAAGAGGCTAAGAAGAAAGAGGTTGGTTCTCACTACAACTGCAGCAATTGTAGAGTCTTCTGTGAAAGGAGATTGTGATACTGATGTAGATACAGAATGGGAATTTTTTTACAGAGTTCACTTATTATCCTTTTGTCTATGATGCATGTATGCCAGTTGCTGTAGATACTCATGTGTGGTACTTTAACAGTGGCACTACAAAGCACATTACCTCTCATTGTGACTTGTTTACCTCTCTTGAGGATGTCCCTCATGAGAAATACAGTCACTTGTACTAATAATGCCTCTTATCCAATTAAGGGAGTTGGAAATATTGTGATGACTATTGCAAATGGTAGTTCTTTACACTTATTGATGCACTTTATGTACATGATCAAAAAGAACCTTTTGTCTCTATCTGCACTTGCTAGACTTGGTCGTATTGTGAAATTTGTGGATGACAGATGTACAATTCATGATCTCAATTTTGGTGATGAAATTGTTGCATCTGGCCTTTTATGTCATGGGCTATAAAAGCCCACTTTGTATGACAAGTGTGGGTAGAATTTGACGATGCACTTGCGGATTCAAAGGTTGTTTCAAATGCAAAACTTTGGCACGCACATTTTGGGCATTTTCTTTTGTCAGTTTGCTGCGTTTGTAAAAATCTAATATGGTTGCTTCTTTACTGCCTCTTGAACCTCCTGTGAAGCATGTTTATAAAGATTGTATTTTGGGTAAGATGCAGCGTTTGAAGTTTCCAAAGGATGGTTCTGTAAGGGCTACATGCAGGTTGCACCTGGTGCATAGTAATGTTTGTGGGCCTATGCAAACTCCATCCTTAGGCAATTACCTGTACTTTGTGACTTTCATTGATGATTACTCCAAGCATTCATGGGTGTATCCACTTAAATCTAAGTCCAAAGTGTTTATGTGCTTCAAGCAATTTTTGGTTATGACTAAAAGTGTCTCTAAATGTACTATGGGCACCCTCAGTTCTGATAAAGGGGGGGAGCATATGTCTTAAGGATTTAATGCATTTCTAGCTGATCATGGGATAAAACACCATAGTATAGTTCCATATACACCTAATCAAAATATTCTTGTTGAGAGGAAAAACACGTCACTTACAAAAATGGCATGATGCATGGTCAAAAGTCAAGCTTTGCCACATTGAGTTTTGTCTTGAGGCTATCATGTTGCAACTTATGTACTTAACATGTGTCCTACAAAAGATTTGTAGTCTATGACTCCATATGAAGTATGGCATGATAGGAATCCATCTATTGATCACATGCGCGTTTTTGGTTGTTTGGCTTATGCTTTGGTGCCACAAACGCAACGTAAAAAAGTGGATAATAAGGCTATCAAAACGCATTTTTATTGGTTAAGAAAGCAAAGGTTATAGGTTGTACTATTTGCAAACAAAGTGTACCTTGGTTTCACATGATATTGTGTTTGTGGAAGATTTTGTTCAGCCCTTGCTATCTTGTACTAAAGGAGTAATGTAAGCCAATTTGTTGCCTCTTTTCAGTGGTGGAACTTTGAATGTAAATTCAAATGAGTCAAATGTACAGCCTATGGGGGTTTTAGAAAATGCTACGGATCATCCCATTACCGATGCAAACGTACATGATGCACTTGATGTGGAAAGGGCTGAGAATGAGCAAGTTAGAGGTATGCCAAAATGGCTGGTGCATACTTTGAATGATGGTAAATTGGATGCATCTTTGTATAGTTGTACTTGTTTAGGTTCTTGCCATGCATCTTATGCATCAAATTTCTATGCTTTGGTTGTTTCTAGGTTTTGTGATGTACATGAATCTTTGTCTTTTGATGAAGCACAGAATTTTGAAAATTGGATGGCTACCATGCAATCAAAATATGATACACTTAGAGACACTGACACGTGGACTTTATGTGATTTGCCTCTTGGGAAAAAGGCCATTGGTACAAAGTGTGTTTACAAGTTGAAACACAAGTCGGATGGGAAGATTGATTGCTATAAGGCTTGACTTGTTGCAAAGAATTATGCATATCAAAAGGGCATAGATTATGAAGGGACTTTTGCTCCCACTTGTTGTATGACTACTGTGCATTTTTTATGCACATTGGCAGCTCATTTTGGTTGGGATGTACATCAATCAAACATTGTTACTACTATCGTGAATGGTGACATCCATAGTAGGATTGTTCCGCACTTCTCTTGAATTCTTCACTAGTGGGAAAAGACAAAAATTGGACTTCTCCTCTTGATAGAATTCAATTTTAAATTTTTTTACTCTCTTCTAGAATTAAAAGATACAAAGCTACTAAATAAGTTTGGTGCTTCAAAAACAAAATGCATCAAGAGGTGGCCGTCAATTTAGTAGTGTAAGGGAATATGAGAGGGACCTTACAACGTCCCCAACAAAAAGAAAGAGTTGTCCTTTGCTCACGATAGTTAAAAAAGGTGCTTAGTCTTCTCTAACAAGATACATCTCTTTTATATATATAAATATATGTATGAATATTTGGGCCTAGATTTGGCTTCATCAATAATCCATCATTTTCTCTATATAGGTTATGATGTATCTGTTCCCTCTTTAGAGAATCCACATTTCAGTTTACCCCTTAGGGATCCATTTTAGCCATCACATCTAGCTTATCTATCACAACCAATCTTGTTGATGTTACATTTGAGACATTGAACACTCCTTCAAAAACCTTCAATGTGTTTATCTTGCCTCTTTTTGCTTTTCGTATTAGGTCCTCTTAGGAAGTAGGAGGCTCTTGGCCCGGATTTTAGTCCTCTCACTCTCCTTCTCTTTTTAACAAAAAGAAAATAAGTTTCATCTAACAACGGAGGTTCTAAATTCTCTTGTAGTGGTTGGACTCTAGCATGGGCTCTAGTAACTACCCTTAAGTGAAGTATCTCTTCTCCTTTCAAAGTAGATGGAGAAGCCAATTCTTGTACCAATTTTAATCTTGTTTTGGGAGGGTTGTCTCATCAGAGTTCTAGTTCTCAAAGGGTAACTTGGGAAAGGCACATCACTAGCATACTCAAAATAGCTATGCATAATAGCATAATCTATAGGAAGATAGGTTGAGTCTTACTCTCATTTGTAATATTTGCAGTTGGCTCTAGATCCATAGGTTTGCTAGCCTTTTCATCAAGTATTAAATCAGCATACTGCAAAGCCAAAGCCCCAAGAATTGGGGGTTGGGCCCCTAATACCAGGCTTGGCTATTAAGAGCTCCCCCTGTCTCAACGAGTCAGCCCATCCTTGGATAGCTTGTGGGTCAAGCCTTCCCCTAAGTTCATCCAGTGCTTGTGCTTATAAAATAGTAGTTTTGAGTATCATGATATTCCATTTTCCTACATATATCAGACCAAAGCATACAACTTTCACCTTGAGGAAAGTTTGTACGAGTTTGGAGACTCCCAATGGATTGATTACCTACACAAATTTGTAGAAAAAAGCTTCAGGATAGCGTGGTTGATTCCTCTATAATAGCTCGGTCTCCATGTCTCTCGACACATCTTTTGCAAGGCTTGCTTGACGATGGACTCTGAATCAACATGGTGAGTGGTTGCACTAGAGGTTTTTGAGGTAATGTTTGTTGCATCGGTAGTTCCTTCTAGGTCATAGTTGTCTGCAAAAAAAAAAACATCTACGTTACTCTCAGTCAATGTAGAATGATGCTTACCAAAAAGAAGAATATGGAGAGTTTTAATGTGGAGTCCTTCCTAGAAGTACTAAATTAGCCTCTACTGAGAGAGTTTCTCAAAGATAGGCAAAGTGAAATATATTGCTTCTATCAGTCAATGGCTTTGCACATTGTCTCCTTAGGTTCTCACTTAAAACTCAAAATCTAGGTTAGTTTTTTGATGCTTGTTGATGCCCGTCTTACTATTCTCCTCTATGAAGACATTTACCATGACTTCATGTACTTGCAAACTTAAAGTAGCCAAATATTTTCCTTCCATGTGATTCCAAATTCCTTGAACCATTGTGTGCACATCGATGAATTAACTAACCTACCAAAATTTTGCTACATGGTTTGGTGGATCAATCACATTTCCATTGTAGAATTTATATAGTTTTTGTAATGCCTCTGGGTGATCCATCACCTGGGCTCACCCAGGTGATGTGCTTGAGCCCGGATCTCCTTGATTTGTCTGTAGTGGAGTCGTGGGGCTTGGTAGCCCATGGGCGTCATCGGGCCCAGCTTGCCTCAACTTGTTGAAGGGTCACTCCCATACATGCGTCTGGGAGTGGAAGGGGTGTAGCTCTTTGAAAGAAATTTGTAAGTTGTGACTGTCTCCCCCCCCCCCCCCCCCCCTTTGGGGTCTTTGTAGGTGGTTGCAGAAGTGTGTCCATGTGCCTCTGTATCTCTAGCAAGTAGCGCCCCAACTGTCTCTAATCTTTAGATGATATCTCGAAAGGTAGGTTGCCCTTTGAATAGGGACTTGTATTGGCCTTTCTATCCGCATAAGGTTTTCATCTACAACAAAATGCTCCTCGCTCTCCACTTACTCTCTGCATACTCTACACACTCTCTCCTTCATGGGAATGTCATGAGATCACCCCACCTCAACCTCTAGTCTGTGTGATGACACTCTGAGCTGACCAATCACCACTTGTGAGCTGTGTGGCATGTAGGTGTCCATATAGCATCGTCGTTGTATGAACCCATCCTCCATCATGGTAAGAAAATGGTCTTTGTAGTGTGACATCTTCCACTGGAGGGGAGACATGATCCAAGTCTATTAGATATAGAGCTGCCAAAGATCCTATCGGATCACTATGTTTCTGTTGGGTTCAAGCCCTTATTGGTCAGCCTGTGAGAACAAGTCTCAAGGCATGCAGGTATAGACCATTAGTTAGTTGAGTTTGCATGAGGAAAAAGGTGTGGTTGATATCACCTTGCAAAAGCTATGTAAGGACTTTTTTGTTAATAGAATTGAGTAGAGTAGCGTGTGATTTTCTCTGCATACTGTGTCGACTTCCTCTCTCTCTCTCTCTCTCTCTCTCTCTCTCTCTCTCTCTCTCTCTCTCTCTCTCTCTCTCTCTCTCTCTCTCTCTCTCTCTCTCTCTCTCTCTCTCTCTCTCTCTCTCTCTCTCTCTCTCTCGTCCCTCTTCTTGCTCTGCACCACCATGGCTTCATAGCACGAGTTCACAACAACTGGTATCAGAGCCCTATTGGGCCTCGGCGCTCGACAAGCAACGCTCAACAAGCATCTGCGGATATAGCCGCTTAGGGAAGGATGAGCAACATGTCGACTTGCATCAAATTGCACACAGATGGCATGAACAGCATCGCCCTGGCCTAAGCAGCAAAATCCGTAACTTGATCGACTCCCAGTTCGGCCTGTATAGCACGCCCTGAGCATCTCTGTTGCGCTCGACTATCGCCTGCGCCATTACTGTATTACAGAAGGTTTATTTTTGTGTGTAGATTTTCACACTTATTTCAAGTGGCCACCCAATTAATATTTCAAGCAAGGCACTATTCCCACACTTGGGTACCCTCGACCCTGTAGCACGGTGCTCGTCAAGCATAATAATCGGACAATCAATTAGCAGATCAATCATAATAATCGGAAAATCGATTAGCAGATCAAGCATTGGTGAATTTCCAGATTGCAGGTGTTGAATTGGCAAGGCGTGTTTGCGACATATCAAAACGCTACTATCCTTTGCATATTGAATATGGCATCAACAGTCGACAAGTTCAATCGATCCGGCTTCCATACTTGGCAGATCAAAGTTAAAGGCTATTTGATGTGGAAAAACTTATGGAACGTGGTCAAGCCTCTCGCAGCCGATGAATCCGGCACATCCGCTGCAGTTACAAGGGCATTATCTGCTGAGCTACAAAGGAAAGACGAACAAGCTCCAATGGTGCTAGCAATAGACTCTGACATACCGCCTAGGCAATGAACTCTCCCAATCACTATCTCATAGACAAGCCCATATCGTCTCCAAAGGTATCCACAAACTCTCGAGTTGTCTAAAGAGCCTCTCCCACGGGACGATGTCAAAAGCTTTTCAAAAATCCACAAAGCAACAATAAAGCCTCTTCTTTAGCACCTTTGCCCCATCAATGAGGCAGCATAAAATGAAGGTGTGGTCGATAGTAGAGAAGGTCCACTTAAACCCTCCCTGGCCGAGAGCCCGTACGCCCTCAGCCTCCTCGTAAGAACTAAGCTCAGCCTCAAGAACTACCCCATATAGTTTGGCCATTGTAAGGCCGATCATGATAGTCCTGTACTTCCCTGGGTCCAAAGTGTCTCCAGACTTGTGGATCAGCACAATGGTGTGCTTGCTCCACTCTTCTGGGAAGCCCTCCCTTATAGCCCAATTGAATGCATGTGCAATCAACGGGGCTATCGTGGCGGCTGCATAAATGAGGTTCTCACTCTGTAAACCTATATGGTATGATGATCGACGATGTTGTAGTCAGTGGATGGCCTTCTTAACCATCTCCACTGTGAAGGAGGATCTCGTGGGTTGAGGCCCAGGAGGTTGTGGAATTGGAGGCTGGTTCGACACCTCATAGAGTTTCTCTGCGTAATTGTGCCATAAATGTGGATCCTCGATGGGGGTAGTCGGTCTTGGCTCTTGGAGGGTGCGCCATGTTGTGGCACTATCCATGCTCATGAACAGATGATATAGCTCTAGCTCCTGTGCCTCCTCAAAAGCTCACCGCTTTCGGCGAGTGAGAGTCTTCATATGGTGTCTGGCCTCTCAATCAGTGGTCTCTCCAAGATTCCGTTGTGTACGCAGCTGGCAACAAAGGTCTCTACACTCATCATTGTACCAATGGTTCTATGCCATGGTCCCTTGGGGGAGGAGGGGGGGGGGGGGGGAGTGTGGCCTGTATGGGTGGTGTGCAGGAAAGAGTCGATGGCTGATGTTTGAAGAACGGATGTGATGTGGGAGGCAAGCATATGTAGTGGTGTAGAGGGATGGAGCATGAGGAGTCCCTTCTCAACCTCCACAAAGTATAAGGGGGCTAGCTTATGTATGACATGGGTCATGGTGTGTGGGGTGCAAGTCATGTGTGTGTGGGGTGTGGCATGGCCAGTGAGGGAGAGTGCAAGATAGGTGTGGTCAGCTCCAATCGGTATGGGTGGGATGGTGAAAGAGCTAAGTAGGTGGGGAGCCTCTTTGGGTCCCATTATGAAATTCACGGTGCTCCCCCCTCCCCCCCGGGCTGCAACTCCATGTGGTATACATGTCAATCCTCTTGAAGTAGGACATTGTGCCATCCCGTTATAAATAACAAGGCAACGTTGAGAGCCTAATCTGAGCAAATTTTGGCTGTACTCTGTGGTGCAACCTGTGTCTACTGACTCTCTCTTAGTGGCCTCCTCTTGTATGGCAAATAGTGCCATTGGGTCCTCTATATCGTATGTCTCACACTAATTCCTACCTGTCCTGGCATTGAAGTCTCCCATAAATGTGGAGTTATCCATAATCTCATTTGATAGGCATGTGTATGGGGATGATCTCTCCTCCTTCTCCCTTGTTGTCTTTGTGGTAGCAAATTTAGAGCCTAAGGGGGCGAAAATGCAAAAGGAGATGTAGATAGTTCTAGCCTATGATAGCTCAAAATGGATCCAGAGGTAACGTGCCTGTGGGTCTTGTGAAACAATTTGTATCCTTCTCCAAAGTCCCTGTCTAAAGAGTATAGCCACCCCTCCTAACCCTCGTGTGGCGTGTGCTCTCTCGGTGTGAGGACTCCCACTGAAAGCCTTGAATCTTTGGTCGACTCTGCTTTGGACTCTCATGTGTCTCCGTTAGAAGAATGATGTCCAGTCCTATCATCACCTCCTTAAGCCTCTCTAAGTGTGTCCATAGATCCCCATTGCAGTTCCAAACCGCGAGGTGGATCTCCTCATGTGTCCCATAGGCCACAAGTCCTTTATGGTCTTGCCGTAATGATGACCCTACCATCTCGGTATACTGACTTCTTCCCTTCTTTACAAGCTTTCTTGACTATAGGCATGCATGCTTGGCGGTGGCCCTGCTGCATCTTGGCGAGATCGTCGTCAAGGTAGATAGGGGGCCCCTCGAGCCCTCCCAAGATAACCTGGTTAGCTGATGGATGCACATCACTAGTGATAAAAATGAGATACAAATCATCGAAGGTAGGCCGGTCAAGCTTAGATGAGATCCCTCATTGGTCGTTGTCGAATCTCATCAATATCCTCCATGGTCACAATCTCTAATTGGTCGTCTCACATGTCGAGCTAGGATGGTCTGGATCCTCTGCTGCCACCTCCGTTGATGATGTGAGACCCCCCGCGGTTGTGGGACCTGGATCGCGGGGGGTCTCACATCATCAACGGAGGTGGCAGCAGAGGATCCAGACCATCCTAGCTCGACATGTGAGACGACCAGTTAGAGATTGTGACCATGGAGGATATTGATGAGATTCGACAACGACCAATGAGGGATCTCATCTAAGCTTGACCGATAAAATGAAGGTGTGGTCGATAGTAGAGAAGGTCCACTTAAACCCTCCCTGGCCGAGAGCCCGTACGCCCTCAGCCTCCTCGTAAGAACTAAGCTCAGCCTCAAGAACTACCCCATATAGTTTGGCCATTGTAAGGCCGATCATGATAGTCCTGTACTTCCCTGGGTCCAAAGTGTCTCCAGACTTGTGGATCAGCACAATGGTGTGCTTGCTCCACTCTTCTGGGAAGCCCTCCCTTATAGCCCAATTGAATGCATGTGCAATCAACGGGGCTATCGTGGCGGCTGCATAAATGAGGTTCTCACTCTGTAAACCTATATGGTATGATGATCGACGATGTTGTAGTCAGTGGATGGCCTTCTTAACCATCTCCACTGTGAAGGAGGATCTCGTGGGTTGAGGCCCAGGAGGTTGTGGAATTGGAGGCTGGTTCGACACCTCATAGAGTTTCTCTGCGTAATTGTGCCATAAATGTGGATCCTCGATGGGGGTAGTCGGTCTTGGCTCTTGGAGGGTGCGCCATGTTGTGGCACTATCCATGCTCATGAACATATGATATAGCTCTAGCTCCTGTGCCTCCTCAAAAGCTCACCGCTTTCGGCGAGTGAGAGTCTTCATATGGTGTCTGGCCTCTCAATCAGTGGTCTCTCCAAGATTCCGTTGTGTACGCAGCTGGCAACAAAGGTCTCTACACTCATCATTGTACCAATGGTTCTATGCCATGGTCCCTTGGGGGAGGAGGGGGGGGGGGGGGGAGTTGGCCTGTATGGGTGGTGTGCAGGAAAGAGCCGATGGCTGATGTTTGAAGAACGGATGTGATGTGGGAGGCAAGCATATGTAGTGGTGTAGAGGGATGGAGCATGAGGAGTCCCTTCTCAACCTCCACAAAGTATAAGGGGGCTAGCTTATGTATGACATGGGTCATGGTGTGTGGGGTGCATGTCATGTGTGTGTGGGGTGTGGCATGGCCAGTGAGGGAGAGTGCAAGATAGGCGTGGTCAGCTCCAATCGGTATGGGTGGGATGGTGAAAGAGCTAAGTAGGTGGGGAGCCTCTTTGGGTCCCATTATGAAATTCACGGTGCTCCCCCCTCCCCCCCCGGCTGCAACTCCATGTGGTATACATGTCAATCCTCTTGAAGTAGGACATTGTGCCATCCCGTTATAAATAACAAGGCAACGTTGAGAGCCTAATCTGAGCAAATTTTGGTTGTACTCTGTGGTGCAACCTGTGTCTACTGACTCTCTCTTAGTGGCCTCCTCTTGTATGGCAAATAGTGCCATTGGGTCCTCTATATCGTATGTCTCACACTAATTCCTACCTGTCCTGGCATTGAAGTCTCCCATAAATGTGGAGTTATCCATAATCTCATTTGATAGGCATGTGTATGGGGATGATCTCTCCTCCTTCTCCCTTGTTGTCTTTGTGGTAGCAAATTTAGAGCCTAAGGGGGCGAAAATGCAAAAGGAGATGTAGATAGTTCTAGCCTATGATAGCTCAAAATGGATCCAGAGGTAACGTGCCTGTGGGTCTTGTGAAACAATTTGTATCCTTCTCCAAAGTCCCTGTCTAAAGAGTATAGCCACCCCTCCTAACCCTCGTGTGGCGTGTGCTCTCTCGGTGTGAGGACTCCCACTGAAAGCCTTGAATCTTTGGTCGACTCTGCTTTGGACTCTCATGTGTCTCCGTTAGAAGAATGATGTCCAGTCCTATCATCACCTCCTTAAGCCTCTCTAAGTGTGTCCATAGATCCCCATTGCAGTTCCAAACCGCGAGGTGGATCTCCTCATGTGTCCCATAGGCCACAAGTCCTTTATGGTCTTGCCGTAATGATGACCCTACCATCTCGGTATACTGACTTCTTCCCTTCTTTACAAGCTTTCTTGACTATAGGCATGCATGCTTGGCGGTGGCCCTGCTGCATCTTGGCGAGATCGTCGTCAAGGTAGATAGGGGGCCCCTCGAGCCCTCCCAAGATAACCTGGTTAGCTGATGGATGCACATCACTAGTGATAAAAATGAGATACAAATCATCGAAGGTAGGCCGGTCAAGCTTAGATGAGATCCCTCATTGGTCGTTGTCGAATCTCATCAATATCCTCCATGGTCACAATCTCTAACTGGTCGTCTCACATGTCGAGCTAGGATGGTCTGGATCCTCTGCTGCCACCTCCGTTGATGATGTGAGACCCCCCGCGGTTGTGGGACCTGGATCTGCCTAGTTCAATGGCTCGATCAATCAACGTACCTCTCGTGTGGGTGGAATCTCAGATCTGCTATGATGACTGATCCTTTGGGTTTCCCTTGGCTGGTGTAAGGAAGTCTGTGATCTTTCTTTGAGACTGGCTCTCCCATGATGTCCTCAACAAGCTCTCTCTATGTTTGCGCAATAGTAGAAACAATCCAAGACATCTCTGATCCTCGTAGCTCATGACTCTAAAAATAGGTCCAAAACCCTCTTCGAACAAATAGTGAAAGCGACCTCGTATCTCATAGTACACCGGGTAGTGACACGTGTACTGTAGCTTTGTCTCTTGCTCTAGGCAACGTAAATGACATATCCTAGCCTCCTCTGATGGTACTCCTCGAAATCGGCCTCTCTCAATCTGAAGCTAATGTGAGGATGTACGTATCTGCCTAATAACACACTGAATCCCATGAGATAAGTGTGTATCCATGTATGCATGCGTAGTCACAAAATCGTCCTGCGTGACTTGGAGAAGATGCTCTCTATAGAAAGCCATCTTCGTGCCCCACTCCTGTGCCGACTGTATCCATGTGCTCCTGATATCTAGCTGCATGATTTGGAGAAGATGCTCTCTATAGAAAGCCATCTTCATGCCCCACTCTTGTGCCGACTGTATCCATGTGCTCCTGATATCTAGCTGAATGAGATCGTGATGTATGAGTGTGGTGACGTCTGTCCGTGTGAGAGATAGGGAGGGTGCATCCAAGGAATACTGGAACAAAGGCAATCTATCCATGCTGAAACCATGCGACTGAAACCATGAAGTCATCAGCCCCATACCAACATGCTGTGTCACCCTGCATTTCTAGTTGTCTGGGCCAACTCCAAGGCTAGCCGAGCATATCTGTCTCTAGGGAGGTCCCATACATTGTGTATAAAGGATACTTATCTAGTCAATGCCTCGACCACGAGGGGTGGCGCGGCTAGCTCGGCTCGGATAATCTCATGTGGCAGTGAGGCCTTAGCTCGAATCATCCGAGAAATCATAGAGATAAGAAGCCTCTCCACACATCTCTCCATCTATCTGTGCTGCCGGATCTGCCATGGTGGTCTACTGAGGTTCCCCATATCTGAACTCCGTAAAGCATAGATAAAGCCACCATAATGTCAAAAGCCAGAGCTTTGTTCGCGTTTCCCGAAATTGAATAGAAAGATGTATAAAGAAAAAAATGATGTTTATATAGTAGTATGTGCATTGATGAAGACTGGAGAATGTTAGATGCCAATAGAGGAGAAGGACGCTGCACCTAGTTAACAGAGGCGATCAAAAGAGGAGTCTCCTCAATAGGTGACTTGGCTGTACCCTTAACACCACAGATGAGGAGGTGAGGAGAGGAATAATGGAAGACAACGTGGTATTTGAAGTCGCCATGGGGCCCAGGGTAATGGAAGATGCACAAGCACCATGCGCCAAGAAGGAATGTAACAGAGAGCACTGCCCATTGAGTGTGCCCCTTTGAGGACCATGTGTACCTTAGTCGTCAACACACACACACACACACACACACACACACACACACACACACACACACACATATATATATATATATATATATATATATATATATATATATATATAGAGAGAGAGAGAGAGAGAGAGAGAGAGAGAGAGAGAGAGAGAGAGAGAGAGAGAGAGGACCTTCAGGCTTCACGACTGGGAGAGAAGCTTTAATAATCCCCAAGCATGCATTTGCAATCATGTGTCAAACAAACTCCTTGAAAATATTCTGCCAGACTCTCATTATGTATATATATAAAGTGAGCACATTGAATAATAGGATCAAAAATCTTATCGCAATATCTTTTGAGAGAAAACATGAGATTGTCACCTACTCAACAACCCACCAACCCACCACTACCACTCATAACTTTTTCTTGAGTGCTTACTACAACTATAAACAATTAGGATTTTTTGTTCCAAAAAAATTAATCTTATTTTTAGGTAGCCAAAAAGAGAAGTCATCTCTATGGCCTTTGCCCTTTGGGTAGGTTAAAAAAAAAAAGTGAAATTGGATGGGAAAGATTTTGTGTGACTCAATACCCAATGCCCCTTTTTAAAGGAGGAGGCAAACAAATGCAACACCCTCTCACAAGGAAAATGGTAAGAAAGAAAGTTTGTCATCATTAGCTTGTCATATGGCACTAATCCATGAGATTTATCCAATGGTCCACAATTGCACCCAAAATTCCAACCCTTTACTAATAAGGACTACTTATGTAGTCCAAAAAACCCCCTCCACAAAAGCACAAATGACTATGGTTCACCCCTTAATCCCAAGGTTGATTTAACACTAGCCTTGGTAGCTTTAAATTTTTTGTCGTTGCGCTTAAACCCTGCCGAACATGGACGAGCTTGGCTCCCCAAGCTCGAAGAGGCTACGATTGTCTTCATCGAGCACGCAGGAAATAGCCGAAGAACTGCAGTTTGATAGCTCTGGCGACGTAGAAGCGAAAGAGTGGAGGGAAACTCGTCAATCGGAAGCCAAGGGTGGGTCTTCTTATTTATTTTTCCTCAGAAATTGAGCTCAGAATACAAGAGTGTTCTTGCTCATTTGGGTCTTAGAAGGCTAAGTGCTCTTTTGTTTCAGAACAAGTAAAGGAAGATGCTGAACTGGAAGTCAAATTATCTGGTCGCATGAGACTCGAGGATTTGGACGAAAGAATAAAAAATGCTCTAACTGGAATCACATCCAAGCATCCTAGGGAAGCCCTTGTAGCATTCAGACAGCTGCTGCAAGGTGATGATGGTGGTAACCTCCTCTGCCAATACGTGTTGCTTTCTCCCAAATGTACTGAAATCGTGTCCATCTGGTCATCGGAGTCCGGTAAAGAGTATGCAGTACCTTTGTTACAACTCTTTGAAGAGCTTTTGAAGCATCCCGTGGGTAAAATGGATGAATCCCTACTTACAGATCCCAGCAGGCAGTTGTTGCAGGTGGTACGGCTTCGCCTAGACAAAGTAGCACGGCTCATTATTTCAACCAAGCTCAAGGATATTTATGCAAACCTAACATCAGGGGAACGAAGTCGCCAATGTGCCGCCTTGCATCTTCTAGCATCAATTGTGAAACGAGGCAACATGCTAGCATCAGAGGTAGCTATTACATTTGACTTCAATTTGAATGTGCTACCCAATTTGGCCAGGCCCCCAAAACCCAAGAAGAGAGAGGTGCAGAGCTCTCATAAGTGGTCAACTCGTTCTGCATTTATTGACTTTGCTATATCGTTCTTAGAGGTTTGTCAAGCAGCCCTTCTCCGATGGGTGCTTCAGATTCGGCCTCTGTACGGTGGGGTACTGCATAAGCTCGCCAATGATGATGAAAGCACGATAATTCATGTGCTTAAGGTGTTCCAACTCAAAGTTTTAGATGCCTCTGCTATGGTGCCTGCAGGGCTTCAGAGTGCAGTGTTTGGTGATTCTGCACTTGAACAGATGGCAGCCATATCATCTGATGTCCTACGCCCAGAGGCAGCAGGAGTAGCACATGACATTCTTTTACAGCTCTGCACCGATGCATCACATGGTATTTGTCCAGAGCCAGCTCTTGTATGGGGTGCTACCTCTGGAAAGGCTGGGAATTTTGGTGGCGGCCATGGTAGGCTAGTGAGGTTGATGGTCAAATTGAGGGCAACTGAGGTCCAAAACCACAGGGATCTGCTTTTATCTATAGCAGCAAAAAGGCCAACACTTGTTGCTAATTATTTTGACTTCTTTCCTTACTCTCTTGAGCCAAGAGATACTAATTCCTGGTAATTAAACAGTCAGACCTTCTCTTGCTTAACCCTCCAATTTTTGATTTGGTATTTTTGCATTGTATAAATTAGTGATTCTGGCAGTGTGGTCTCTCACTCCTGCTTCAGGTCAGCGAACACAAGATGACATTGAGCCAGTATGCAGGTTTGCAGCTGCTGCTCTGATCTCGGACATAATCTTGGTTAGCCAGGCTGCGCCACCGCTTGAGCCTCTTGCAACTCAAGGTCTCCCCCCTCCGACAATTGATAGTCCTCTTCCACAGGCAATATTAAGAAGTGCTTTACCTAGGACTCTCACTCGGTTGACTATCAATCGTGGTTTGCTACATGCAAATATGCTGGTCAAACATGTGTGCTTGCGAATGCTTTCAGAAGTTCTGTCAGCTGGTGAGTTTTATCTATGTTCAATCAACAAGGCACAAACTACTTTCCAGCAGAAGTTTGACATCGGAGAGTCAAGATTGGATGCTATAACGACAAAGAGTGAAGGTGGTCTTGATGCATGTGTAGATATGGAAACCTTAAGATTTGATAGCAACCCTGATGACTTGGAACCTCATGATTGTGAGGAGCTGGATGCTCATCACAAATGGCTGGAATTTGGAAAACATTTTGAAAATGAGCTGCGCTCTGTTTTGCCAGATCCTCAAGTTCTTTTCTCTTTGCTTTCCTTAAAGCCGAGTAGCAGTGACGATCCATCTGGCATCAAGGGGACAAAAGGTTCTCTGGAAGCTGGGCGCAATGATGAACCAATGGTAAATATGGAAAGGGATGATTCACATGCCAGCGGAGTCGATAATCGCGAGGAGGATCTTGTAACTCTCACAGAAAGTGGAGAGGCTAAGTTGGTAGATGTATGGAATGCAGATGAAAACTTAGTTCAGTCAGGGGAATTAGAAGATGTTGGAGGTTTTCTCAATGCCAAACTGTTGGAAGTGCTGGCTACATATCAGGTACTAACTTGACAGGATCAATCACTAATCGTGCCACCTTTTATAATTTAGGTCTCAACTTGTTGTGAGGATTTGGTAAGGCCTCGCATATGCAACGTGCCATGAGAAAAACACAGTATTAGTGTATGTTTGGTGTGTGTGTGTGTGTGTGTGTGTGTGTGTGTGTAATCAGATTTACAAAAAAGTGTGTGTTGGGAGCATATATCAATGCCCACTATTTAGCACCGATGACGTTAGTGGGGAGGTCATAGTACTTAGCCAATACTATGCATTATGGAGCTAGTGGTTATTGGGTGATGTGGAAGATTATCATGAGCATATAACTTGCAATTTTCTTGAAGGCAAACTGGGATCTTTCTTGGTTAATTTGAGCATATCTGTATCATGGCATATCTTATACTTGTATTAGTGGAAAGTATTAATCTGAGTTGTGGAGAGTTGATTCTCTCTATTTTTAGTGGTGCACACTGCATATGCCCTATCAACCACATTTTTATTGTATCAATTCCTTCACCTTGTCTCTTTATTTAGTGCCAGGCCTCATTATGGTTGACTTTGAATTTCATTTCTAGATTAATGACAAACTCATTCAGCAACCTTTGTATTGAAGTATGCTCACATGCATGTATCTTTGTGGTGTGTGTATGGGAGCATATTTGGATACCTAGTTCTACACCACTGATTTGGGGATGTAAGTGGAATGCTTATTCAGTACTATGCATGTTGGAGCTGATGGTTATTGTCTTGATGACCACCACGAGGCTATAATCTGCACGTTTATTTAAAGGTGAGTCTGGGCTGTGCCTGATTCATCTAGGTGTATGTATGCCATGGGGTTGACAGTTTGAAGTGAATTCTCGTATGGCTGGCTGGAGCAGACGCAAACTTACAACCGGACAAGTACATCATACTATTCCTGTCAATACCAGCTTGAACTGGCTTTAACATTCTATGCCTCTAGCTTTGATTTTTGTGCCGATTTGCATAGTCATAGGACTGTTTTTTCTCTTTGTGAATGATAATTTATCGCCACATATTGGATTGAAAGCGGTTAAAACCTGAATAAGAACTTAATTTTCTGTCAAAGTTCATTTGACGATGAAATTGGCTGATTTTTATCGTCTGCGATCACTGGCTATGGCTATGACTATTCCTGCGTGGCTGATATATTGGTCTGGGGAATGACAGCTTTTTAGGAACAGTCTGAAACCTATCCTTGTTCGGCTTCAATGGTAAAAATGAATAAGCCTGAAGAAGAAGGCACCTTGGAATGAGCTGGATCTTGACAACTATTTTTGAGTTAGGCTCGCTGATGAGGAATTCAGACCTTCAGATATCAGACAACCAAGCGACAGTATCAGTCTAGCAGACATCTGATGAGAACTTCAAAAGAGAACCGCACCAGACTTCAGAGAAATGATTGAATCGAATTGAATAGGTAACTAATTGTGACAACTCAGAATGTAGTTCTGATTCATATTACTGAATATAGTTCAGAGTACAATTGGACATGATTGGTTCATATTCAGATTTAGATACAAGGTTACAGGATTCTGGAAGGATTAACTAGGATCCTGAAATTTAATTCTGGCTTGAAAAGTACAAATGATACAAAGGGCCATCACTAAGTGCTCCTAAGCTCTCCTAGGCTCTCCTGAGTGATATGTCGAGTCGAGACAAGAGGTCGGTTAAATGAGATTAACGGGTTCTATTAAAATATGGGTATTGGCAGTGGATTCTGACTGCTCGGCTTAGTCGTACACATTTCGCCTCCACGTGGCATCTGCTGCTGCTGGTGACTTTTGAAAGCCTCAACCTGTAGCCTCTAGAGAGGACCAGTGTGAGGCATCTGTCTAAAGAGACTGGTACCACCTGCTATGTTCCTTCTCCCCCTTCCTGAATTTTGGTATATCCAAAATTTCAAATCACAGGCCTTCCTTTTGTTTGGTGCCTTCTTCACAATAGGCTTTTGAACTGCACCAGGTGGCGTCTGAGCGAATAGAGTTGGTGCCCACAACTTCGCTTACTCGTTCCAGATTGTTTGGTAACCATCTGATGTTGAGGAACACTGGGGAGGCTGCATTATCCTTCATGATTAGTCTGTAAATGGCTTCTTGCTCCAGTTGCTCCTTTTAGGTGGTCATTGTCTCGACTTCATAGGGTGTGAGCTGGTACCATTTCTTTGTGTCAGGATCATACATCGTTTTCTTTCTTTTTGTCAGTCTAGCTCTTGCCAACTTGTGACATATAGAGGGAGTTGTCATCCACCCAGCTGGATCTGGTTGATCTACTTTGATTCTATCCTCAAAAAGAATTTCGGCCATTTTTCTGAACTGAGGCTCATGACTAGCTTTGTTGGGAAGATCCTTCTTTGGAATCTTCGAAGCTTGGATAGGCAATTGCAGAAGGTCATTGATATTCCTTATTAGCTGCCCTGATTGGTCTTTGCACTGGCTCATCATCTTTTTGACGTTAGCTAGGTAGCTCAACAACGGCGTCTTTCTTGTCAATGTTGAGTACATACTTCTAGGCTACCCATAGAGCATTAGTGTGCTCATTTTAATCTCGAAGTTGGTTGGAAATCTGAACATAGGTTATCTGATCCACAGGTTCATTGTACATTGGGTACAGTGCTGGGTAGAACCTTGGGAGATCATCCTCTTTCATAGGCAATGCATACATCAATACAGGGGAATCTGACATAGTTTCAATATAATGAAGTACAATATCATTCTCTGCTAGAATCATTTTCCTGGTGACCCTGACTGGATGCCGCCTCTTGAGAGCATGTTCTTGCTCCCACATTGTTATTTTGGTCACCTTGCCTCGGCTACTTGATGCATTGTTTCCAGTAGCACCACCATCCTATGATCCAGTATCTTTCGAGGAATCTGCAGCTTGTGAAGTGTTGCTTTCATTTCGTCCTGACTACCTTTGTATGCCGATCGGTTCCCCAATAGGAATTCTAATTGAATCCCTAAATTTTGTGTATTCATCGTAGCAAGCTTTCGGATCTTGAGATTCCCTTGTGCATCTGCCTTTGGAATCATATATTCTGGAATTCTGTCTAGAACTTGAAGACATTGGGATGAGAGGGTAGCTGGCATTCCTCTTGATCATGATACTGGCGTCCTTTCCACTGAGCCACCGTTCTCCTGGCTCGGACATAAAGCATTTCGAATCTCTCTAGTATGGGGGACGATGATTGTAAAAAATGTTGCTTTGTGGAGAATATGGCCCCACAAATCATTGCTTTAGCATTACTTTTTTGCGTGTGCGCATGGCAGTCTCACAACGCTAGAGGTGTAGGACAGGCAGAGATCGAGAGAGGTCTGCTCAATGATGTCGTTCTCTGTCAGCAAAGAGGGCTACAAGCTGCCTTCAGCCGAGCAATGCAGCTCTCGTTTTGTCTGAGCCGACATGGTTGTTCTCGTTTTGTCTTAATCAAGAAGGCTGCAGAGTTAGAGGCATGGCGACAGGAAGGAGATGGGCCATGGTATGCAGGTGCGTTTTTTTTTTTTTGGGGGGGGGGGGGGGTGGCATGGCACGCAGGTGGCAAGGGCAGCCTGCAATATCAATAATAATATTACTTGGCAGAGGGGGATCTTGCCAAGTCGTTTTTTTTTTAACAGTATCCTAGTATCCAGATCCGAATAAATATGTCTGGATCTGGAGCTTTTTTTCTTGCCTTTGCTTCTTGTTCAGACTCAGAAGTTGTAATGAAAAAGGGGTCAGACTAAGAGTCTGAATCTCTCTCCGTTTGAATAGCCTTCCCTTTATCCTTGCGTGTCAAGACCAACTGGTGCTGAGTATGATCAATCTGCTGGTTGTCAGGCTGGCTGTTTGGGGTCCGACCGGGTTGACTATTTGGAGTCTGATCTGGATGATCCTTTGTCACGTGCACAGCTAACCCTATGTGCATGTGAACAAGCTGTAACTCCTATTTCTAGGGTTTAGGACAGCTTAGGAAGTATTCTGGCGTGCACGCAGGACCTGCAAGTTGCATATCCTGTGATTGCACATGATCACTGCTAGTGTTTGCTAGGTGTAGGCATTCGGGACCGGTCGCATTTAAGTCATTAGTATCAAGCCTAGGTAGTTATCAGCATACAAAGCACCTTTATTAATTAATTTTAATTTATTAGTAAGTTGTGGGGGACTAATAAGAGATCGCTCGATCCATCCATTTGGGCATCAGTCAGTCAATACACAATACCACAGTCAGCATGCAGAGCACCCTAGCGTTTCCAGGAAGTTAACCTCCTGGTGTTTCCATCTATAGTAGTTCTCCCTCATCAACGTTTTCAGCCTTCCATCACCAGATCCATTAGCATCCCAGTAGATACCCCAATGTTAGTATTTTTCAGCCCTCCAACATTCAGCCCATGTGGTGTTTTTGGATGCAGATCAGCCTTGCAGATTTCAGCCCATGGCCTCGTCAGTTTGCAGATCCCAAGTCAGAATCTAGATACACTAGCGTTTTGCATTTTCAACCCTTAGCCTCGCAGATCCAAGCATTCACCAACATCCCATCAGCATCTCAGCATCTAGGACAAGTGTATAAGCACTTGTATAATCTAAAGAAAATACCTCTCTAGCAATAGAGAGGGGGCCCTTGGAGGCGGGTTTGGGACCCTATCGGGTGTTACTCTTCTTCTCTGTATCACTCACAGAACCTTCACCCAATATCATTGTCTCTTCTCTCTCTAGTCTATTGCACATCTCTCCCATGAAGTAAAAGGAACTCTCTCATGCAGTAAAAGGAACCTTGAGTATGCACTAAGCACTCATCTCGAGTATTCACCATAAACCATGTCACATGCGCACTTCACTTGCGCTACGTGGACAAGCTTCTGTTGTAGTCTAGCCTAGGATCTAGCTTGGCACTTTGTGAGCCTCTAGAAGGACTACATGCCCAGGCAGGTCTAGTTGCATACCCTCTCTTGCACAGTGCAACATTCAGCATATAGGCATTTTACCGCGTGTGAACCGCCTCTTAAGCCACTTATTAATAAGTGACTTTTAGCCTTTTACTAAATCATGGGGCTGATTTGGCCATTGCTCGACCTAGTCTTTTGAGGCTATTTAGGCAGCATGGGGCAATGCTTGAAGAGCAGAGGAGATAGGCGAAGTAGAAGAACCCGTAGTACTCGCAACACTAGAACCCTCAACCAACCTCTCAACGTTTTCAACATTCAGCCCATAACCTCGTTGCAGTTGCAGATTTCAGCCTCGGCATTCCCTAGCATTTTTGGCATCCAGCCATAGCCTCGCCGTACAAGCATCTGTACCAAGTATCGTCGTCGAAGTATCCCTCGTCGTCGTCATCGTCATTGTCATCGTCATCGTTTGGAAGGTGTAGCGGAATGAATGTTGTATTTTCTCAAGATGAGTGATCTTTATTGCTCAAGGTTCCTTTTAGTTCTTAGGGAAAGAGAGAGCTTTCCGTCTTGTGGAGAGTGCTATGATCACGAACAAAGTGAGTGGATATTGTGCGTGCAAGTGAATGAGACTGAGAGAAGGAGAGAGAAGAGATACGACACCGAGAGGTTGTAAAACCCTCCTCCGAAGGCCCCACTCTCGTCGGCAAGAGTGGTCTACTTGATTGCACAAAAAGTGTACAATTCGAATGCAGTGGACTGATGCAATGGGACTATGCCAATGACGACGACGGTGATGACGGCGACTTAGGCTGAAATCTGGGATCTTCTTGGTGGCTGGAAATGACTGTTTCGGGCTGGTTCTATGGCTGAAATTTACTGTCTTTGCTGGGCTGATATTAGGATAAAAAAGTACGCTGCTGAATTCTGCTCTTTGGCTGCGTTTTTCCTTGCTTTAACACCTGCTGTAAAACGCTGATGCCTGGCTGTAAAAACGCTGAATAGTGGATGCAAAAACGCTGCAGATCTGCTGCGATTTTAAGGCTGAATGCTGAAGATAAAAACGCTGGTTGGCTGCAGGGTCTAGGGCGTGTTTAAGGGCTGAAATTGCTGCTACAGAAAGTCCTTCAATGCTGAAAACCGATTGGCTTGCACAGGTTCCCGATGCTAGTCAAAACGCTGAAGACCTGTCCTGCTAGCGTTAGTGATAAGATGGGATCTCTGGCCTTGGGCAGTGATTGGAAAACGCCAATAGCATGAGAGGGATGGCGATGGGTGCTAGGGATGGAAGGACTTAGCATGCGAGAAGCAAAACGCTGATGAAGGGGAGTGGATGGGGAGTGGCCTTGCCAAGGTTGGAGAGGGTCTTGCTGAGAGAGGGAGGGAACACCTGTCGCTTGGTAGCCTGCTGCGCTCCTTGGCTCATCTGCCAATTTGTGCTAACTTGGGTTTGCTTATAAATTAACTTACCCAATTTGCCCTACTGAGTACCCAACAAAAGTCACTTAATAAATAAGTGAAAAATGTCAAAAATAGGGAAAAATGGGATAAAATCATCTAAAAAATCCCCAAACTGACTCTGATGGAATCTGATGGAGATGCTTATGCTTATGCAGTGTGCAACCAGAGGATATGCATCTATAGTACTATACTGAGTGACTGGGCATGCACGGTCTACGAATAGACTCACAAAAGTGCCAGATCACTTCTAATCTAACTGGACTAGACGTGACGGAAACCTTGCTATGGTGTAGCTTGTCCACGGACACATAGGGTTGGGATGTGTCACGTGACATCGTTGTCATCGTCGACGCGGCACCAAGCATCTCTAGTAGCACCCCTTAGCACCTTCAATACCTAGCAGTACCCAGTACTCAGCCTCTCAAGTACCAAGGATCCACCACAGTACCCCTCAACATCTACTTCAGTACCTACCCTTCAGTATCTCAGCAGTACCAAGCATCTGCATCCATTATCATCTCAGCAATTAGCATCATTGTATCAGCATTTGTGCAAGTGATAAAGCAAGCACTTGCTCTGGCAACAGAGCAAGGGGGCCCTTGACGGTGGTTGGGACCCTACATGCAGTGTCCTCTCTCTCTCTCTCTCTCTCTCTCTCTCTCTCTCTCTCTCTCGCTTTACACCAGAGGCATACTGATCGACCGAGCGACTGAGCTGGGGAGATCCAGACGCCCACGACTGCGGAGGACTACACAACATCGACAGAGGCTGCAGCAGCAGAGGTCACTTTGGCTCGACATGCACGACGCCCGGTCAGACTACTGACCATGGAGGAGATTGATGAGATCCGCCAGCGAACCGATGCTGGATCTCCTGTGATCTAGTTATCCCAGCTAGCTGTTTTAGCGGCTTAGTCCACACTCAGCAGTCTAGGATTCCATAGTATTTTATTTTGTCATTTTGTGATCTTGTTACTCTGACTTTGTATCAAATCCACCACATTGTAACTTTCGGATCTCATAGGTCACTTTGGCCTTTTGAAGACGTTAATATAACATTTCATTTCATTTCATTTCATCTCTCTCTCTCTCTCTCTCTCTCTCTCTCTCTCTCTCACGCAGCCCTCCCCCTGCCTTCACGCAGCCCCAGCCTCCTCTCTCTCGCAGCCCCCCTCCAGCCTCCCCCTCACGCAGCCCCTCCCTCCCCCTCACGCAGCCCCTCCTCGCTCCCCATCACGCAGCCATCTCTCTCTCTCTCTCTCTCTCTCTCTCTCTCTCTCTCTCTCTCTCTCTCTCTCTCTCTGTGCCGCCCCTTGCTGCCCTGCGTGTCCGCGCGCTGTCCACCCCCAGCTGTAGCAGTTCGCGGCACAGCCGCTGCTGCAGCCCCACCTGCCATTGCCGCCCCTGCCGCCCTGCCGCCGCTGCCATTCGCTGCCGACTCCCCCTGTTGCGTCGCTCCCGCCATTGCCCCCGCCTGCTGTTGCCGCCTGCTGCTGAACTGCCCCCCCCCAGCCTCCCCCTCACGCAACCCCTCCTCTCTCCCGATCACACAGCCATCTCTCTCTCTCTCTCTCTCTCTCTCTCTCACACACACACACACACACACACACACACGGATACATACCCACACACACACTACACACATACACGCATACATACACGTACTCCCCTTCTCCCCTCTTCTTCACAATATGAAGAGAGGGTAGCTCCGAATACAACTATGTCTTCCCCCATCATCAAGATGCCGAAATCGACAATGAAGACAACCTTCATGCTCACGAACAAGAGGCTTGCACAATTGGAGAAGGACATGAAAGAATGGTGGATGGAGAGAGAGATATGGAGGGAGGAGAAAGCCACCTTCATCAAGCTATGGAACGAAGAAAAAGAGGACATGAGAGCGGAAATCCAAAACCTCAAAGAGGAGAAGGAGAGAAGGGCACGGGAGAACGAGAAGGAGAGGGAGAGATGGAGGAAAGAGCAAGAAGAGATGAAGGCACAAATCGACCTCCTTCATGCTTCCATCACATCCCTCACCCCGAGGAAGGAGAGATTAAAGAGGAGGCTAAGGAAGCCCTCAAGGAGGAGATCACCAAAGCCCTCACCGCAAGCATTGAGGACAAATTAGAAGCCACCAAAGAAGGATGGGTCGAAGTGGTCAAAAAGAATATCAAGAAGGTAGCAAGAGAGGAAGCCCAAAAAGATGAGGTACTCATCGTACACACAACCATCGAGGAGGAGAAAATGCGACAAGCTCGCCGTCTCAATGTGCGAGTGACCGGCATCAAAGAAGAAGAAGGGTCCACACCCGAGAGCGATGGGAAAGCCTTATGCAAGAAAGTGGGATACAAGGAAGAAGAGATCCCTTTCTCCAAAGTTTGGAGAGCCGGCAAAGATCCAAAGAAGAGAGCTCTCACCCTCCAATTCGCCTCCGAGGAGTCTCGAACTTCTTTCCTCCGAAAGAGGGTCATCTTGAGAGGGCTAGAAGGCCCCCCGATTTATCTTGATGATGACCTCACAAAGATGCAACAAGATCACTGCCGCACGTGCATGCCTAGAGTCCACCAGGCCCGCAAAGAAGGGAAGAAGGCAGTATATCGAGATGGTAGGGTTATCATTGATGGCAAGACCATCGCATAGGGACTCGCGGCCTGTGGGACACACGAGGAGATTCATGTCACGGTTTGGAATTGCAATGGAGACCTATGGACACACCCAGAGAGACTTGAGGAGGTGATGAGAGGTCGAGACATCATTCTACTTACAGAGACACACGAGAGCCCAGAGAGAGGGTTACCACGGATACATGGTTTCCAATGGGAGTCTCTACATCGGGGATGTATGCGCCAGCACACCACTCGCGGTTCAGGAGGAGTGGCTATACTTTTTAGACAGGGGCTTCACAGCAGACTACAGATTGTTGCCCGGGACCCACAGGCCCGATACATGTGGATTCGCCTCGAGCTCTCACGAGACAGGATCGTCTACATTGCCCTTTGCTACTTTGCTCCCACAGGCTCCAGATTCGCCCCTATTGAGCAGGAGTCACCGTACGCATGCCTCACGGAGGAGATTATGGAGTACTCCACACTGGGTGAAGTCTTCCTTATGGGAGACTTCAATGCTCGTACGCGCAGTGAGCAGTGTGAGACATATGACCACGAGGACCCAGAGGCACTACACACTCTAGATGAGGAGGCTACTATGAGAGATACAGCAGACAGAGCTCCAGTCACAGCCTACGGACGACACCTACTTCGACTTGGCTCCCAGCACCGTCTCGTTATTTATAACGGGATGGCCCAGTGGCCCACCTCAGGGGGCCTGACTTGTATGCCACATGGAGTTACAGAGGGAGGGGGGAGTACAGTCGACTATATTCTGGGACCCAGGGAGGCTACACACCTTATCACATCCTTCACCATTCCACCCATACCCATCGGAGCCGACCACACATACCTCTCTTTCTCCATCACCGGAGATACCATCCCACATAGCTCCACAGCACACACTCCACACACCACCATCCATTTCACACATGAGCTAGCCTCTCTTTACTCAGCCGAGGTCGAGCATGGCCTATGCCTCCTCCACCCATCCACACCATTCTCAGTTCTCACATCACATATCTCTTCCGTTCTCCACACTTCAGCTATTAGCTCTTTTCCACACACCACTCACACAGGACGCACTCCCCCCCCTGGGACTATGCCTCAGAACCGCTGGTATGATGATGAGTGCAGAGAGTTATACCGACACCTCCGTGCACGGCGAGCCTTAGGAGAGATCACAGAGAGAGAGGCCAGACGAGATATGAAGACGCTGACACGCCAAAAGCGGCGAGCATTCGAAGAGGCACAGGAGCTTGAGCTATACCGCCTCTTCATGAGCATAGATAGCGCGACGGCATGGCGCACCCTGCGCGAGCCACGTCCGACCACAGCTATTGAGGATCCACAGATATGGCATGATTATGCAGAGCGCCTCTATGAGGTGCCAGGGCAGCCTCCTATCCCACAGCCACATGAGCCACGCCCCACGTGCTCCTCCTTCTTTACAGCAGAGATGGTAGAGAGGGCCATACGCCGCATGCAGCACAGACGATCAGCTGACCACACTGGATTACAGAGTGAGCACATCATTTATGCGGCCTCCACTATAGCCCCGTTGATTGCACATGTCTTCAACCGGGCTATAGGGGAGGGCTTCCCAGAGGAGTGGACACAGCACACCATAGTGCCTATCCACAAATCTGGCGACACCCTGGACCCAGGGAACTACAGGACTATCATGATTGGCCACACGATGGCCAAACTATATGGAGCAGTACTTGAGGCACAGCTTAGCTGCTATGCAGAGACCGAGGGTTTACGAGCTCCAGGCCAGGCAGGTTTCAGACGAGCTTTCTCCACCACTGACCACATCTTCGTTCTGCGCTGCCTCATTGATGGGGCAAAGGCGCGGAAGAAGAGGCTTTACTGTTGCTTTGTGGATTTCCGCAAGGCCTTTGACACAGTCCCACGCGAGAGACTCTTCCAGCGCCTTCACAGCATTGGGGTACCGACAGAGATGATTTGGGCCATATATACTCTCTACGAGAGGGTGACGGGTCGAGTTCGTTGCCCAGGCGGCTTTTCAGAGACCATTGCTAGCACCATTGGTGTTAAGCAAGGATGCCCACTCTCCCCGACACTCTTTGGGCTCTACATCGACGAGATCTCCGACTACATACTACGAGCAGGGGGAGAGGGGAGCGACTTGGCAGGTACTCCGGTCCACATCATGTTATATGCTGATGATATTGTGTTGATTTCAGAGTCACCCGAGGGCTTGCAACGCCATCTTGAGGCCTTGGACGAATTCAGCACACACAAGGGGTTGACTGTGAACCTTGACAAAACCAAGGTCATGATCTTTCACACATCCAGTGCAGTGAGGAGCGCTGCCACCTTCACAGCAGCAGGAGGACAGGTTGATGTAGTCACCTCCTATGTCTATCTTGGCATCACATTCACCAGTCTACCAGGACCCTTCACTATGAGGCAGGCTGCTGCTGACAGGCTCACCCGAGGATATGCAGCTCTGACCATGCTAGAGCGGAGATGCCACCAGGCACACTTTCAGGAGCCCCGCACGAAGGGCTGGCTTTTTGACACCTTAGTCACCCCGGCCCTGATGTACTCGGCGGCAGTATGGGCACCAGGATTGACAGATGACCAGTGGACACAGCTTGAGAGACCACAGGTATGTATGATCTCACGCTTGCTCCGCAGCAAGAAGACAGTGCCACATGACATTATTAGAGCCGAGCTCGCCACACCACCTATGGTTGTAGAGGCATTATTCCAGACAGTTTGCTTCATCCAGAGGATGAGAGAGCTACCTCCTGACAGACTTACTCGTAGAGCATTTGAGGCAGCTATACAGCTATCAAAGAGTGGGCATGCGAGAGCTTGGTACTCACAGGTCAGAGCATGGTTTGAGGGACACGGTCTTGACATGGAGAGCCTACCACCATTCCAGTACGACCCCCACTCACCATCTGTTCACCTCTCTCGCAGTGAGAGAAACTTGGTATTGAGAGAGGATCTGTGGCAGCTATACACTAGGAGAGTCTGGGAGTCACCTGGCTTGGGGACGAGGATGTCAGATTACAGAGACCAGTTTCTCACCATATTGTCTGGGGGGTTCATACAGAGACCACGCTATATGGACACATATATGCCACATAGCTCACGGGTGGCGATTGGTCAGCTGAGAGTGGCTTCACACAGGTTAGAGATTGAGATCGGGAGACATACTGGTGTTCCCTGGGAGGAGCGAGTCTGCAGAGCCTGCACAGAGGAGGTGGAGAGTGAGGAGCACTTTGTATGTAGATGCAGAGCATACACTGAGATCAGAGGCAGGTATGAGGCCTTATTCAGAGGACAGCCCACTCTCCGAGAGATCATGGACTCTCGAGATCAGAGACAGCTCGGACGTTTCTTACTAGAGATACAGAGCCATCGGGACACACTACTACAGCCACGCACAGCTACACAGACAGAAGGGAGACAGTCGCAGCTCACAGACTTCTTTTAGAGGATTGCCACCCCTACCTCACCAGATACTCAGAGAGGAGTGACACTCCCACAGGCGGAGGTGAACCGAGCTAGACGACGACCACGAGTCACAGGCTACAGGGGCGTGAGCTCCCACCACCGACAGATCGAGGAGATCCGAGCCCGGGAGCGCCGTGCCACTGAGGAGCGAGTAGCTCAGATGAGGGCCGACCCGACAGCTTTCATCCGGGTAGCCTTGGCACCAGCCCCGCCCATGTACCACATCTTACATCCCCCCATTTGTACAGGATGGAGCTAGAGAGCTTGATGCATTCTCATGATTGTACTACCTTGAGCATATAGACATGCATATACCCCTAGAGATAGAGCCCCATCCCTCCTCAGATACTCCATTACCTACATTCAGTTCAATTTTGTATCAGTTTTGTTTCATTTGTCTTTCCGATAGACGGATGACATACACGCCATGTACATTTGATTTGTCTCATAGGCCGATTTCGGCCTGACATAGACGTTAAAAATCTTTCTTTCTTTCTTTCTTTCTTTTCTCTCTCTCTCTCTCTCTCTCACAACAGAAAACGATGATGTGAACTCCTCCTGCCTTCTACTCGCGCTGCATGCAGGTGCTTGCTGACTGGTTTGCACATCGGATTTAGGGTTCGCGTTAGTCTGCAGTACTCAAATTAGGGTTTGCGTGGCTTTTAGGGTTTGCTGCAAGAGTCGACATCTCTCTCTCTCTCTCTGTGCGCGCGAACTGAAGGCTGAAGGCATGAGCTGTTGCTGATGGCGTTGGGGGCTGCCATCCAACAAGTCACAAGCAGCTTATCCAGCAGGTTGCGAGCATCTTATCTAGCAGATTGCGAGCAGGCCTAACACGTATTTTGCAAGCAAGGGGGCACCTTGATGAATAAACATAGACCAACAGAAGGCCTTGGGGGAAAAATCAGAAATTAAATGCAATCGAGCACAAGCAGTAGCGCAACACAGCAAGCTAAAAACAGAATCAGCAGGGATTTTCAGGACCTTTAGGATTTTTTCAAGAATCTGCAGACAGAGTTAAAAAATCTGCAGACAGACAGTAGAGATTTTCATTGATCTTTTAAGGAATTTTTCAAGAAACTAAAAAACCCAAGGGAATTGAGAAATCTAGATAGCAGATTTTTTTCGGCAAAGGTATGCTTGATGCGGGAGACAATGTATGCATAGTGTGGATGCACATGTGCGCTTAGTGGCTCTTTTCCGGACGGTGATTAAGCATGAGGAAACTGAATGATAAAGCCGACCCCCTAGAGGATGCCATTCAAAAGTGCAAAGAGGAAATGACGGAGACTATTACCAAGATGAACCGCAATCTATTGGGCACAATAAAAATGCTCGAAGGACGCGTCCTGATCCAAGAAAGCAAGATAAACGCACTGGAAGACCGAGTGACGACTCAGGATGAAGAGATTGTGTCGCTCAAGAAAGATCTCACCGAAGCACGATCAAGCAACACACTGGAAGAGGGCGAATTGCAACCCTCAGTAATCGAAGAAATCAACACAATCAAGGAGCAAGTACGGGCCATCAAAGAGGGAGAAGAGCAACACAAAGAGATGACGACTTCTTGGGTGGATGTTCTTACAAAAACTCAGCAGAAGGCGGATGAAGCCGAGAAATGGATCGAGGTGGCCAAGAAAGGAAAAGGCAAGGAGATAACGTCCACGTCCACACCCACTATCATTAATCAGACACTAGAGGAGGAGCAAAGAAGACGTGTGTGCGTTTACATGTGAGAATTTGCGGTCTTAAAGACGAAGGCAATGTGGACGAAGAGGTAAAAGAACTCATGGCCTTGATGGGGATTCATGAGCCGACGCACACAAGAGCCTAGAGAGTGGGCAACATAAAGAAAATGGAAGCAGTGGGGAAACCTCGAAAGAAAGGGCACTCATCCTCCGTTTTCCCTCTATGGAAGTGAAGAAGTCCTTGAAGAAAAGGCCAACTCTTAAAGAGACGGGCATTTTTCTCGGGGATGATCTTACCCTCTCGCAAATCTCTCATATGCAGGAAGTAATGCCGGAGATTAGAGCGGCAAGGGGAAAAGGCAAGATTGCCTTTTACCGAGATGGAAGAGTGGTAAACTGGAGCGACGCTCCACATGACGGTGCGAGACTTATGGGACCACACTCAAAGTGGCGGCTTGGAACTGTAATGGATCCATGCGTCTTGATGTGGGTGCTTTTGAGGATAGCTTTATTGGAAGACATCATCTTTTACTTTGAGATACACCAGGTCCCTGGGCAATCCATGTCTCACATCAATGGATACAATGGGAGACAGCTTGACACGCTCAGAACACAGAGGACGGGGCTATGGGGGAGTGGCAGTGTTATTTAGAGAGGATTTGCAGCCATTGATACATATAGCCCGCAGGGATGAGCAGGCTAGGTACATGTGGGTGAGATTGAAAGTAGAGACATGCAGATATCTCTACATTGCTATTTGCTACTTTCCCCCGAGTACGTTAGTCTATGCATCACCCAGAGGACAGTCCCCCTTCTCTATTTTGGATGATGACATATGGGAGTTCTCTAGAGATGGTGACATTATCATTCTAGGGGACTTCAATGCTAGGATTGCCCATCACCAGACAGTGTTTTATGATACTTCAGAGGAGATGCTGAGAGAGCTAGATGTTGTAGAGACGGGCCTGTCCAGACTATCACATGATGCGGAATATACTGAGTATGGGCGACACCTGATGGACATGGGCCACCGCACATGGACTGGCCATCTTGTAGCACGGATAATGTGTCGTGCTCTCTACAGTGTGGGTGCCCCTCAGCGCAATGTGCGTGACAATCTCACTCAAACAAATGGAAACTCTCTTAAACAGAATGAAACACAGAAACAATGGATAACAACAGAGACACAACAGTGGACCAGAACATGTGGACTCGACTAGCTCAAAGAACCATGTACAGACTTTGGCGTGGCAGCACTCTCAGCTCCAGCCCAGGACTCACAGGTACAAATGGGGGTGTCGAGGCTCAGATGTGCAGGGATGGTGAAGCAGTGCTCTGTGTAAGACTCGCTGCTCTCCAGAACGATGCTGGACCAAAGGAGAAGAAGCTGATCCCGATGACCAACCGCTACTACTCATATGTAACACCATAAAGGGCCACCAACGGCTCATAAATGTCAGCCATGTGGTGACCTAGCCACGATGTCCACTAGACCACCGTCGGTACCCTGCCACTGCACGTGTCACTCCCAGCCCAGAGAGTCCGTCCAGTGTGAAACAGCCTAGACCAACTGTACTAATTGTGTCCTCTGAAAGTGACACTGTAGCCTGCTACAGGTTGCCTGCCACAAGACCGCTCACCGTCTCTGTGAGAGGAAATACTGAAAAAACTGTGAAAGAAAACCCTTAGGTACTGCATCTGCACATATTTCTTGAACAGGTTCTAGGCCCAAAAGTGGAGTTTAGACACACTGTACTGCTTGCAAACGTTTTAAGCCTTTGGATATGCGGGACTCAGTATGATTGCATAATCCAAGAATCCAATTGGCTAAATAGAATAAAGCTCCACAGCAAAGAGATATGCTCGGTTTGGATCCAGCGCATCTTTATTATTGATAACCATAGTGAGAGAAAATGACCTGGTCCATGCTTGTAGATAATTTTGCCACACTCTTCTCGAAAGGAGGGATGACCATAAGCTTGCGTAACACTGCAAGGAGGGATGACCATAAGCTCGAAAGGTAATGACCATAGCCCAAAAATTTAGCCACACTCTTCTCGAAAGGAGGGATGACCATAAGCTTGCGTAACACTGCAAGGAGGGATGACCATAAGCTCGAAAGGTTGATGACCATAGCCCAAAAAATATGTTGAGGTTGAGGGGGTGGGGAGGGCTAGGGACGAGGGGACGGGAGAGGGTGGGTAGGGGCGAGGGGAAGGGAGAGGGTGGGTAGGGGCGAGGGGGTGGGGAGGGAGTGGGTAGGGGCGAGGGGTGAGGGCCTAGCCAAGGGGAAGGGAGAGGGTGGGTAGGGACGAGGGGATGGGGAGGGTAGGGGCGAGGGGAAAAGAGGGGGAGGGTAGGGGCGAGAGGTAGTTAGGGGGTGGGTAGGGGCGAGAGGGGGTGGGGTGGGTAGGGGCGAGGGGTGAGGGGAAGGTAGGGGCGAGAGGGAGTGAGGGAGAGGGTAGGGGTGAGGGGAAGGTGAGGGGGGCGAGGGCTTAAGGGGGTGGGTAGGGGCGAGAGGGAGTTAGGGGGTGGGTAGGGGCGAGAGGGAGTGAGGGAGAGGGTAGGGGCGAGGGGGGCGAGGGCTTAAGGGGGAGGGTAGGGCGAGGGCGAGAGGGGGAAGGGAGGGTGAGGGACTAGGGCGAGGGGGAGGGACTTAGGCGAGGGCGAGGGTAGTGATGGGGACTAGGCGAGGGGGAGGGTAGAGCGAGGGCGAGGGGGAGGGAGGGAGGGGGGACTAGGGCGAGGGGAAGAGGGGGAGGGTAGGGCGAGGGTAGGGGGCGAGGGTGTAACCGGCCTGTTCAATCCAAAAAGGGCGGTAGACTTTACTTCAAACCTTGATTTAGCTTTCACCCATTATTAGTCGTCTATTTTACCTACGCTATAGTGACACAAGAGAGGGGAATGGGATACAGATGCTAGAATGCACCTGTATGAGAAGACCGACACCAGATTGGCCCCTAACTTAGGCGCCCCTTTCGGTATTTCTTTATTGTTTAAAAGAGGGAATATACGCTGTGGATCCCTACAAGCTGCCCCGCACAAACTTGGCTGAATTTCAACTGTTCCGCCCTGATTTCGGCAGCATAACTGTACTAGGACCCTTCACAGTCAGTATTCCCACGCATTGACTGACTTTCCCGACGCATACGGGCACTTTGCAAAACCTGGCGAGAATCTGCAGCACGCTGAATTCTCTGTTTTCAGCCCTGAAAATGCGTCAGATCAACTGTACAGCGGTCCCCTTGCGTCCCCGAACCTCCTGGGGGTATTAGGGTCCGTTTAGGGCCAAAACCCTAAACCTGCAAAAATACACAGCAGACTGTAATTTACTGTTTCGGGCTCCGTTTCGCGTGCCGGTCGCATCCGTAGCAAGTCCTCGAGCTCCCGCACCTGTAGGGCTACTTGCCCTTTGAATCGGACGAGATTTCTGGCGTGAAACCTCTCCGAATTCACCTGTACCTGCGGGGGGATTAGCCGCTAGCTAATCCAGTACCTGTGCAAGAGGCTCTTGCCTCGGCAATCGCGCATGAACCCACACAACTGTACATTGGTCAAATGAAGAGCCCACTAGAGGGGCATAACATACTGCCAAAGGGGGGAGAGAGGGCAGTGTGTAGCGTGCAGGGCATCACTCCTGGCACCGCATTGTGCATAAGAGGGAAAGCAAGCACTCCATAGCTCTTAACCTGTGACAAAAAACTGCAAATGAGCCTCTCCCAGCTTAAAATTCAGCGCCACTTCTTGTTGCATGAGGCAAGTGCACCAGAAGGTGCCACTTGGCACATTTATAAGCATTTTCCCGTTTCGGGGTTGCCGCCTAAAAATCTCCCAACCGGCTACCCAGTTGACTTCACGGCAGAGTAAGAAAATGTTCCCCTTGTCATTCCGGAGGTAATGACGTCAACACATTTTCAGGTCCCAAAATAGCAGTTCCCTAAATTTTAGGAGATGCTGCCATTGTATCTTTCTAGGTCATCCGACCCTCTTTGTACACTGCGGCCACATCCAGAACTGAAATGTAGCCTCTGTAGCAAAGGATTCCACTTTGGCTAGTCAATGACCCCACTTGGCTAACCATAGTCCTTGTCCAACCTTAGTGCTCTCTTGCCCTCAGGCCTGGACTCCCTCTGGACAGTTCCACACTAGCTATGCAATGCAAGGCAGTTAGATTTCCCGAGGGGTGTTTCCAAAAAGTGAAAGTAAATAGATAATAAGAAAGAAATCAACAAAAAGGATTGATAGTAGTCACACGCTGGTGACAGAGGGAGTGACTAGGGCGAGGGGGTGAGGGAGGGTAGGGCGAGGGCGAGGGCGAGGGCGAGCGGAAGAGGGGGAGGGAGGGTGAGGGACTAGGGTGAGGGGATGAGGTGGAGGGTACGTCGAGGGCGAGGGGAAGAGGAGGAAGGGGAGGGTGAGGGACTAGGGCGAGGAGGAGAGGGGGAGGGTAGGGCGAGGGGTAAGGGGCGAGGGAGGGACTAGGGCGAGGGGGTGAGGGGGAGGGTAGGGCGAGGGCGAGGGCGAGGGCGAGGGGAAGAGGGGGAAGAGAGGGTGAGGGACTAAGGCCAGGGGGTGAGGGGGAGGGTAGGGCGAGGGGGAGAGGACATATATTGGCAAACAAAGAGCACCCAGCTATCAGGAGCAATACAGCTATCAAGATCTTGGAATTCATCTTGCAGGACGGGCTCTGAGAAGGGAGTTTGCTAGACACAGAGGAGAGCTTTCTTCTGGTCGGAGAAGCAAACACCAAAAGGGTTGATGTTTTAGTTGGGGTGAACTCCTGTAGAGGAGGTTTCTTACTGCTGCTATGCTTCTTCATAGGCTTAGGTGGCACATTAGATTTAGTTACTGTAGAATCATTTGAAGAGGGTGTACCTTCATGCAAAGAGTGAATAGAGACTCCATAACAAGGCATAGATTTGGTAGCCTCTAACCACTCCAACAGATCTTCATCTGACCCTTCAGGTGTAGTAGGCTGTTCTTGTTCAGGTTTGGTTTCCATTGACAAAGAAACTTGCTGCACCACGGGATCCATACCACCTTCTAAGAGAATGGGTTGCATCGAGGAGCCAGAAGTATGTATCCACATTGTGTCGTTTCCCCAATCATGAAGTGCTTTAGTGTGTCACAGCCATGGTCTTCCAATGAGCAAAGGAAATCCGCCTTCAACCTTGGGAAGACGAACCACAACAAAATCCAAGTTAAAATTAAAGTCTTGTACCTGCATAGGCACATTGTCCACTATGCCCACTGGGTAGACTGTCCGTTGGTCAGCCAATGTAACTGTGAAGGGAGCAGGGCGAGTAGGCTGTAGACCTAGAGCTAACATAGTGAGCTCGGGCATCAGGTTGATGCCAGATCCACCATCAACGATGACGCTGGATAGCTGGTGCCCAAGAATAGATACAGTGAGACGAGGACTTTTATAATCGGTGAGGGGAGCAGTTTGATAGGAAATCAAAGAAGACTCTGAGGGCTGTAGAGGGAGGTGCCTGCCATTAGGCCCAACCCTCGGGTACAGAGACTGAATGACTGACAGGGTGTCACTTCTGAGTGTTGCGTCGAGCCTTAGCATGTCGTATAGTGACACTTGCTAAAAAGTATTCTTCAAAATGGCTTCTGCTGTGGGCTTGGCGCCTTCGAACTGGGCTCCCTTTGGGACCTTAATCTGTTCCAAGTTAGCTGCTTCCAAGAAGGCTCCATCAATGTCAGATAACAGGGAAGTTGGTTTGCTGTGAGCAATTTTGAAGGACTCGTCCTTTGGGTCAGGTAGACCAGATTGAGGAAGTGGGGACTGGCGAGGTGGACCTGTGGGCAGACTGAGACCAAGAGGTGCTCTTTGTGCCCGAGTAAGGACACCAACAGGCTCCTCCACTTGTAGTGGCTTAACCACATGAGTAGCAGGTGATGGTTGAGGCACGGTGTTCACAGTAATCAAGTTTATCTTCGGGAAGGTGAATTCTTGCTGGTTGTGAGTCGAGCCTGAAGACGTGGATGCCCTTTGCGTTGGACAATCCTTACTGTAGTGATCCTTCGAATCAGGGCAATGACGACAAGGAGGGGACCCCTCAGGTAAAGGACACTTGCTCTGATAATGCCCATATTCTCCGCATCTGTAGCAGAGTATGGGCCGATTGGAAGGACGAAACGGGGGACGAGGTGGTTGCTGCATGGAGTTGGAGGCTGAAGTGTAGAAGGAGGGGTTGAGGTGGCATTAGCATTATAAAAACTTTGAGTCGGGAAAGTACTTGACATACCTTGGACAGCAGGGGTATTGAGCAAAGGTGGCATGTAGTTGGGATGGCCGTAGTGGGAAACCATGTTGGATGCTGGTGCTAACCCCTGTTGGAGAGTAGGACCAAGACTTTGCTGTATTTTGTGCAATCTCTTTAAATAGTAGCAATTCTTATCTTCATGACCTGATTTTTCGCAGAAGTGGCAATAAGAGCGAAGGGGACAGTCCTGTGGAGGGTGTCCTGGAGAGCGGCATGAACTACACCATACCATAGCCTTAGTCTCTTGCTGAGACCTGAGCTCTTCTAACTCTCTTTTAAGTTAATCATAAGCCTCTTGATGTGGAGGCTTCTCTTGTCTGAGAGAGAAGGATCTCTCTTCGTGAAGGGCCCGCTGTAACTTTAGGGCTTTCAGTTCCCTTCTTAAAGAAGTCAAGGGGTCTGATGGACTGTCCACGAGTACAGGGGCAATATCTAACTGAGGAGAGTCAGTGAACTGCCTTCTTCCTCTATTCTAGTAGCAGTAGCAACAAAGTCCTCCAGACTGGCTTCAGGACGGAGACTTTCTCTGAGCTTTTGTTGAGAAGTCTTAGGTAGAGCCTTCTCTACCCACTTCTTCACCATGAATTCCCCTGGTTGCTGAGGCAGCTTGGCGACCAGGGACTTTGTTCTGGTCATGAGCTCTGCAAATGTCTCCTTGGGCTGGAGCAACAGGTTGGCCAACTTATCTAGAATCTTCTCTTGATAATCCCGTGGTCGGAAAGCTTCATAGAACTGCTGTCTTAACATGGTCCAAGTAGTAAAGTGGTTTTCAGCAAATTGACTCTACCATTTATCTGCAAGACCATCCAAGGTGGACGGAAAGAGCACCAGGTATGCGTCTTCTCTGTTGAGGCCACGACCTCTGCAAAGAGAGACAAACCTCCGAGCATGGTCGTCTGTATCTTCTGTGGAGAGACCTTTAAAGGTAGGGAACTTGATGTTCACCTTTGCCATAACACTTGTGAGCTCCTCCATGGCCTCTTGCTCCTGAGTCTGTTGCTCACTAGCTTGCTGTAACAAAATGGGGGAGAGCCTTACCGGAGAAGGTGACCTGGAGGATGTAGAACCGGTCGAAGGAATGGAGGTAGCCGTATGAGTAGGTATGGGTGATGGGGTCAATATGCTTCTACTGGGCACCAAGGGTTGACGCCGTCTGTGGTAGTACTTCAGAGGACTCAGTAGTGCACTTTTGACGCTCCAATGACCTCCTTGTATGTGTCATGCAGTAACCGCCAACCCCACCAAGCTTTGGGCAAGAAGACCTTCACTTGGGCAAGACAACCTTCACTTGGTTGAACATTGGTCTAGACTCTACTAGACCAGGGCGAGTGACTAGACCACCTGGCCTGGACCAGGACGAGGAAGGACTAGACCAGGGATGAGAAGGACTAGACTAGGACGAGGACTGGGGACCAAGGCGAGAGAGGACCAGACCAACAAGGCGAGAGACTAGACCAGCTAGATTAAGCTGTCACGGGTGAAATTGGACCAGACCAACAGGTTGCACAGGCGAAACGAAGAAACGAGCTACTGAGACTTCAGTTGAGGTCCCACTGTGATCGCCAAAATGAGAGCACCTGTAGCGCGGATAATGTGTTGTGCTCTCTACAGTGTGGGTGCCCCTCAGTGCAATGTGCGTGACAATCTCACTCAAACAAATGGAAACTCTCTCAAACAGAATGAAACACAGAAACAATGGATAACAACAGAGACACAACAGTGTACCAGAACATGTGGACTCGTGCTAGCTCAAAGAACCATGTACAGACTCTAGCGTGGCAACACTCTCAGCTCCAGCCCAGGACTCACAGGTACAAATGGGGGTGTCGAGGCTCAGATGTGCAGGGATGATGAAGCAGTGCTCTGTGTAAGACTCGCTGCTCTCCTGAACGATGCTGGACCAAAAGAGAAGAAGCTGATCCCGATGACCAACCGCTACTACTCATATGTAACACCATAAAGGGCCACCAACGGCTCATAAATGTCAGCCATGTGGTGACCTGGCCACGATGTCCACTAGACCACCGTCGGTACCCTGCCACTGCCACGTGTCACTCCCAGCCCAGAGGGTCCGTCTAGTGTGAAATAGCCTAGACCAACTGTACTAACTATGTCCTTTGAAAGTGACAGTGTAGCCTGCTACACATCTTGAATGGCCTACAGAGGTTTTCTGCTTCGAGAGGCTTCACATGCTTCCCACACAGACATGGAGCCAGCACAGTGGACTATGTCATGGCACAACCGAGCCTCATCTCTAGTATCCAGGACCTCACGGTTGGACCCACACTTGGTGGTGTGGCAGTGGATCATGCTCTTGTGTTGCTGACCATCTCTTTTCAGTTTAGTGTAGCACACAGGCTATGGGCAGCAACCCCTACTCGCTACACCTTCACGCAGGAGACGGACTCTGTTTACATAGATGGGATCTACAGACGCCTGCGCAGAGAGGAGCCTGGGCATCCTCTGGAGGAGCTTACCGCTATACTGAGACAGACGCAGCAACAGAGGCATACCCACATACCCAGCCTGAGCAGAGACGTCGTTCGGGGAGCATGCCTCAGAACAATTGGTATGATGAGGAATGCCGGGACACTAGAGCTAGACTTCAGAGGGAGGTGCTTTTGGGGGACATCACTCACAGGCAGTCACAGATTGACTTCCGACGCCTAGTGCGACGGAAGAAGAGGGCATTTTTGGCTCGCCTAGAGCAGGATCTATACCAGCTATTCTTGAGTCGACTCGCGTGAGGTGTGGAGGCTCTTTCATGAGCACCCCCCCCCCCCGTGCCATCACTTCTACTGAGGCTTGGGGCCAGTATGCATCATCTTTGTACACACTTCCTTAGCAGCCCCCCCTACCCGGCCCCCCCCATCCATGCCCACACACGTGTTTTTTTCACCGCTGAGATGGTGAGGAAGGCCATTGACAGGATGAGGACTGGGAGAGCATATGATCATGATGGCTTAGTGGCTGAGCATTTCATGCATGCCAGAGATTTACTAGCAGAGCTTCTAGCAGTTATGTTTAACCGTGCCATGTGTGAGGGCTTACCTGATACTTGGAGCCTATCTACTATTGTACCTATCTTCAAGTCGGGAGACCCTATGGAGCCTGGGAACTATCGCACTATCATGATTGGACACACATTGGCACGGTTGTACGCATCTATTCTTGAGCAGCAGCTGAGTAGATGGGCAGAGAGGGGGGGATACGCGCAACCGGGCAGGAAGGTTTCAGGAGGGGTTTTTCTACTCTTGACCATATCTTGACACTCAGAGCCATCATTGAGGAGGGCAAATCGCGTGGGAGATGAATCTATTGCAGCTTTGTGGATTTCCGCAAAAGCATTTGACACAGTGCCCATAGCTAGATTGATGCGCAGATTACAGCAGATGGGAGTATCCACAGAGAACATTTGGGGGGTCATGGCATTATACAGGTCAGTAGTGGGGCATGTACGCATCCCAGAGGGTCTATCCACACCGGTTTACTCCTCTATTGGGGTGAAGCAGGGTTGCCCGCTCTCTCCTACTCTATTTGGTATGTATGTAGATGAGGTTTTTGACTACATTGAGAGAGATGGTGATAGAGGTGCACTGCTGGCAGGGACATGGATTCCACTATTGTTATATGCTGATGATATTGTTTTGATCTCTGACTCTCCGGAGGGGATGCAAACGTCACCTGGATGCTTTGCATAGGTTTGCCCAAAAAAGTGGTTTGTCCGTTAACCTTGGTAAAACCAAGGTCATGGTATTTAATACCACCCCACAGTGGATCAGGAGGTCAGCGCCCGCACTGCATACGGCCAGGAGAAGGTGGAGTATACAGATGCTTACACTTACCTTGGAGTGGTTTTTAGTGGGCCAACATTTTCATTGAGGAGGGCAGCATAGGCTAGATTGACCAGAGCCCATGCAGCATTGGGTAGATTGGAAAGGATGTGTTCACAGGTCCAGTTTCACCTCTGGCTCTTTGACACTTTGGTGGCTTCTGCATTGCTTTATGGAGCTGAGGTTTGGGGACCTTCATTGGACCATCACAGGAGGACAGGCCGTAGTGATGGATGGGGGGACATGGAGAAGCCTCTGGTCTCTATGATCTTGCGGCTCATTAGGGCCAAGGCTTTAGTACCATGTGCTGTTATACGAGCAGAGCTAGCTGCCCCGCCATTGGTGGTTGAGGTGCTCACCAGATCTGTCTCCTTCATGCACCGCATATGGGAACTTCCCAGAGACAGATATGCACGCCTTGCACTTGAGTCCTCTCGATAGTTCCATGCAGGGAGATACTTCATGCTGGTATGGGGAGATGACATCATGGTTTCAGGCGCATAGGTTCAACATAGACAGATTGCCTCCTTTCCAGTACTCACTGGATGCGCCCTCTGTGACTCTTACAAAGTCCGAGATCACCAGGCTCATTCGCCAGGACTTGACCCAGCTAGACACCAAGAGGACATGGATACAACCAGTACAGGAGCTGGGCACGAAGATGGCTTTCTATAGAGAGCATCTCCTCTAGCTTACGGAGGATGGTTTTGTGACGAGGCCTAGATACATGGACACTCACCTATCTCATGGGATACGATGTGCTATTGGCCAGATACGCACATCTTCACACCAGCTGTGGATCGAGATTGGGAGATACAGCGGAGCACCAGCAGAGGCCAAGACATGCCCCCTGTGTGACATCGAGCCTGAGACAGAGTTGCACTACACATGCCACTGCCTCGTCTACTACGAGATACGAGGCCGCTTCCATTGCTTGTTCAGAGAGGGCTTTGGACCATTCTCTAGAGTCATGCGGTACGAGGATCAGAGATGCTTGGGTTTGTTTTTGCTCGAGCTGCGCAGACACAGAGAGAGCCTTATGAGAGGAGAGGCTAGCCAGTCTTAGAGACGGATCACAAACTTTTTTAGAGCTTCCACTGGACACAGGGAGGAGTTACTATCACAGCAGCGCTCGTCACTTTACACCAGAGGCATACTGATCGACCAAGCGACGAGCTGGGGAGATCCAGACGCCCACGACTGCGGAGGACTACACAGCATCGACAGAGGCTGCATCAGAGGATTCGGGTCACTTTGGCTTGACATGCATGACGCCCGGTCAGACTACTGACCATGGAGGAGATTGATGAGATGCGCTAGCGACCGATGCTGGATCTCCTGTGATCTAGCTATCCCAGCTAGCTGTTTTAGCTGCTTAGTCCACACCTAGCAGTCTAGGATTCCATATTATTTTATTTTGTCTTTATGTCATTCTATCATTTTGTCATCTTGTTACTCTGACTTTGTATCAGATCCACCACATTGTAACTTTCTAGTCTCATAGGTCACTTTGGCCTTTTGAAGACGTTAATATAACATTTCATTTCATTTCTCTGTGTGTGTGTGTGTGTGTGTGCTGGTGATGCTTGGGTACTGCGAGGCTAAGTGTAAGGTGCAACGGAAGTGAATGTTGAACTTTGCTCAAGATGAGTGCTTTGAATTGTGCTCAAGATTCCTTTTTCTTAGGGAAGGGAGAGCCTTCCGTTCTTTAATGAGAGAGTGCAAGTGATCACAAACAAAGTGGATAAACACTGTAAGTGAAGGTGTCGAGACTGAGAGATAGAGAGAGAAGAGAATACGACACCGGAAAGTTGTAAAACCCTCCTCCAAGGGTCCCTCTCTCTATGGCGAGAGCGGTCTACTTATGATTGCACAAATCTCTACAATGCTTTGACTTGCCGACAATGTCGACGATGATGAGGACGACGAGGAGACGGGTTGAACTCTGAAAATGCTAAGGGCTGAAATCTGCAAATCTTTGTTTGCTGAATTCTGACTCTATGTCGGTGACGATGTCGATGATGACGATGCGACGACGACGCGCTGAAAACGTAGATGCTGAAATCTGCATTTTCCGGGCTGAATCTACAAACTTTGCGGGATTTGACTGTGCGGCGAGGATCTGCTGCGGGAAGGTGAGATCTGCGAGGTTCGGGGGTTCTATTGTGGAGTCTGAATGCTGAAAACTGAAAATACTGAGTCTAGGGACTGATTCCATCGCTCAACAGGCAACTTATCAAGCAAGACCAATCAAAACTTGGCGTTTTCTTCATGAACAAAGCCAGTGATTTTACAGCCTACACCATCAGCGTTTTCAGCCTGACTTCATTGGTGATTTTCAGCCTTGACCTTGGCGTTTCTGCAGTAGCATCACAGCCCATAAGCAGCGTTTGTGCAGCAGAATTGCAGCCAGCAGCATGGCGATTTTCAGCAGCCTTTAGACAACTATTTTGCAACCTTTGCATCAGCGTTTTTAACCCAGCCAGCCCAGCGTTTTTGATCCAGCAAATCAGCGTTTGTAGCAGCAAGAACCAGCGTTTTGCAGCAGCAAATTCAGCCGAAGAACCATTAGACTTAGCAGATAAAGAACAGCTCGACACAGTTTTGAGCTTCTGCATCATTCTTGGAGAAAACAATGATATCGTCAAAGAAGGTGCCAACAAATAGCCTGTACTCTGTACTCTCGGAAAATCTTGTCCATCATCCGGTTAAATGTCGCAGGAGCATTGGTTAAGCCAAAAGGCATCACCAAAAACTCAAATAACCCAAAAGTCGTCCGAAAAGCTGTCTTGTAGACGTTTCTCGGCGCGATTCTGATCTGATGATATCCACTCTTCTGTTGGAATTAGGGTTGCAGAGAAGCGCACACAGCTTGGAGAAGACGAAGGAAGCTCAAGGCACACAATAGGGAGTGTGTTACTTAGTGTGCTATGGAAAGATAGATAGCCCTAGAGTGATGGGCGTATATACAATGCTCGGGGGAAAAAACCTCCTAAAGAGGGAAAAAATGCCCCGACGGTCCTAGTGTGTTCACACACATCACTACCACATGTATATGGTAACAAATCCCCCCTGGAGTGATGCGGTGAACGAGAGCTGATACATGAGTAAAGGGAAGTGCCATGCCTTGAGAACATGATCAGTCCACAAAGGGGAGTAAGCCCAAAGCTTTGTGAAAAGCTTCAAGCTTCTCACGAGACAATGCCTTTGTGAAAAGATCTGCAAGGTTGTCTTGTGTTGGCACATAAGCCAAGCTGATCTCTCCTGCTGAGAGCCTCTCCCTGACAGTGGTAATGCACCTCAATGTGCTTTGTGCGAGCATGAAAAACTGGGTTCCTCGCAACTGCCAATGCGCTCTGACTGTTAGTGTAGATAGTGTTGGTAGTGTCCTGTCTGTTAGGTGTAGCGGAATGAATGTTTGCGCTTTGCTCAAGATGAGTGCTCCGAACTGTGCTCAAGGTTCCTTTTGTTCTTATGGAAGGTAGAGCCTCCCGTTCTTAATGAGAGAATGCTATGATCACAAACAAAGTGAATGGACACTGTGCGTGCAAGTGTATGAGACTGAGAGATAGAGAGAGAAGAGAGATACGACACCAGAGACGTAAAACCCTCCTCCGAAGGCCCCACTCTCGTCGGCGAGAGTGGTCTACTATTGATTGCACAAAGTGGTACAATGATGATGCATGGAAACTGATGCAACTTGGGACTATACCGGTGACGACGACGGGGATGGCGACGACGACCTAAGGGCTGAAATCTGCAACCTTCTAACTGCTGAAAATCTGCTGAACTTGAGGGCTGTTTTGGGTGGCTGAAAACGCAGGTTTGGCTGCGTTTTTCGGGGCTGAATCTTCTTGACAAAAACGGTGATGGCTGCTGTGATCTGTGGCTGAAAACGCTGCTGAAATTGCAACCTTCTGATGGTAATGGAAACCCTGCAAAGCTGGGGCTGAAATCCAAAAACGATAGCAAGGCTGGGAACCAAAAACGCTAGCAAGGCTGGTACTTCTTTTGGCGATTGGATCTGGATGCAAAACGCTAGAGGCTGTGAGGCATGCTTGCGGTGGAGATCTACTGGAAACAGAAACGCCAGGCTTGGTGATGCTTCCCAAAAACGCAAGGAGAGGGAAAATCGCCAAGGCTAGGAGTTCTTGATGGTTCTTGTTGAGAAGGTGCCTGTTGAGCGGGGAGCTCCTGCTGCCTCTTCTGCCATTGAGTGCTAACTTGGGGTTTGCTTATATACAAACTTAGCAAAATTGCCCTACCTACTTTTGTTGGAAAGTCACTTAAATTAATAAGTGAAAAATGTCAAAAATAAGGAAAATAGGCTAAATGCATTGGAAAATTTCCCTGGTGGATTCTGAAGGGAATCATGATGATCATGCTGTGTGCAACCAGAGGATATGCATTTATACTAAGTGACTGGGCATGCACGGTCTACGAATAGACTCACAAAAGTGCCATATCACTTCTAATCTAGAATGACTGGATTGATTGAACTCTGATCATGTTGTAGCTTGTCCACAGACACATAGGGTTGGATGTGTCACGTGACATCCCCTCCTTTTCAAAGTGAGGTACTGGTACCGAACTGTATGGCGTCGAGGGAGATTGCCAATAGCATCCGGAATCTTGGAAGGGACTCTTCACCGGCCCACTCTGATGTGTGGGTCGTGCGGTACTTGAACTTCATTAAGGTCTACAAAGCTTGCTTCTTTGGGCCGCGCCGAAAGCGACACAAAGTCTTTTGTGGCTCCTTCAATGCTTCAACTTCGTCCAGATTGATGCTTCGTCCGTCTTCAAGAATCTCCACGGCTGAAAATTCCTGAAACCACTTCCAACACAAAACCATGAACATACCTATTTCATGTAAAGTGAGTGGAAAAAATCTTGTCTTCGCTAAAGACTGTGTATGCAATGTAGATGAACTAAGAGACAGAGTGCCAAACCGTTCACCACACACACGCAAACAATGAGATCGAATCTTCCTCTTATGATCTAAAGCAATCAATTGTGGCAAAACACAATGGAAATTCCCTTCAGAATCCATCAGATTCAGTCAGGGGAATTTTCCAGTGCATTTAGCCTAGTTTCCCTATTTTTGGTTATTTTCACTTATTATTTTTAAGTGACTTTCCAACAAAAGTAGGTAGGGCAATTTTGCTAAGTTAATATATAAGCAAACCCAAGTTAGCACTTTCTGGCAGAAGAGGCAGCAGGAGCTTCCCGCTCAACATTCAACTTCTCAGCAGTACCCCCTCCTCAGCACTCCTAGCGTTTTCAAGCATTAGACCAACCTCCACTTCCCTTGGCGTTTTCTTCACAGCAGCCTCGCCTACAAGATCCATCCCCTGGCGTTTTTACCCATTTGCAGCAGCCCAAGCCATCAGCGTTTTTGGTCGCTAGCAGAGCAGTAGATCCAGTGTTTTTGGACTCAGACACTTCAGCCCATTTAGCGTTTTGACTCAGCAAACTTCAGCCAATGCAGGGAATTACTAACGCTAGCAAGAATCCTGCCATTTCAGCGTTTTTTTCAGCATGGAAAGCACTGCCACAGCCAGCGTTTTTTCAGCCTTCAGCAAGAGCAGCAAAACGCAGCAAGAAAGAGACTTATCATCAGCGTTTTTGTCTTCAGCATGACCCTCGACACACCCATCATTTTCAGCCATAAGGACAGCAGTACAACAGTCGACTTCAGCCCCGAAACAGTCCATGAAATTCAGCCAATAGAAGATCACAGATTTCAGCCTAAGTCGTCGTCGTCATCACCGTCGTCGTCATCGTCATAGTCCCATTGCATACGCATTGTACACCTTTGTGCAATCCAAGTAGACCACTCTCGCCGACGAGATTGGGGCCTTCGGAAGAGCGTTTTACAACCTTTCGGTGTCGTATCTCTTCTCTCTCCTTCTCTCAATCTCATTCACTTGCACGCACAATATCCACTCACTTTGTTCGTGATCATAGCACTCTCCATAAGACGGAAGGCTCTCTCCTTCCCTAAGAACTAAAAGGAACCTTGAGCAAATAAAGATCGCTAATCTTGAGAAAATACAACATTCATTCCGTTGCACCTAACAGCATACATTCGTGCTCATCACTGATCTTTGCGTTTCCCACTTCTTGCTCTCTTCACTCTACTTGGATTGAGTGACTGGCTCCTCTGGGATCTCCTCGATGACATTGCCAGAGCTCCTAGTGATCACATGCATAGGTACTTTCTTTGCCATCTTTCCCTTGGTCACTTCAGCCTTTAGATTGTTGGGACGTTGTGCTGAAAAGTGTAGGTTCTTCCCACATGTATAACAATTGAAGTTCCTTCTGGTGAGATCAGCTCTTTCTCGACCTCTACTACAAAAATTATGGTATCTGCCTCTCCTAGCCATACCACTGGTACTGGCTCCATTGTCTGGGTTTTCAGTAATTGTTTCTTGCTTACGCCAATTCGACGTTGGTTTGTGCAATAAGTGACGCGTCCTTTCCTCCCTTAAAATGATGTATCCTGATTGTACAGTAGTATCACACATGGCCATAAGCTTTACAGTATGTACACTGAACACATTCGTGTGTTCGGTGCTCTTTTGATTTGCATCTAACGCACCAGTTTCTGCCTTTCCTAACAAAGGTTTGGTCTTTAAGATCTCAGATATCTGGTTTGAGAGCTCTTTTATTATTTTTGTCCAAGGCAAGATCCCTTCTTCTTGGTTTTGACTGGTTCTTCAAAATGACTCATATAACTATCTATTGAGTTCCTTAATCTTCTCTACATAGCTCCTTACCGATAGCTTGCCCTGCTGGTTCTCACCATACTCCAAGATAAAGGCTTTCTTCAGTTTACAGTAAGTTCTTAGCCTACACGCTGGAGAATGATAGTACCACTTCCTAGCTGCATTCTTTAGCCTTTGAGGCAAGTATTCTGCCCAATCATCTTCGTCGATGTCGTCGAGGTCATTATATTGTTCAAAGGCTTGGATATGGACATCCGGTCATCTTCGTTGATGTTCTCGAGGTCATTATATTGTTCAAAGGCTTATGGACATCCAGTCATCTCTTCTGTTGCCTCTGAATGTTAGGCATGCGATTATCAAGTCGTCGGTCTTTTCTCGGTGTTTGGGTTTGTCATGGTACTCATTTTCTCTCTCTTGACGTCTAGGTTCGTCATGGTTATCAGTCTCTCTTTCCCGACGTCTAGGTTTGTCATGGTGAACAGTCTCTCTTTCCCGACATCTAGGTTTCTGCCTCCCAACACTGGGGTTTGACATGGTAACCATCATCTGTCTTAGTTACTGTTTCAAGCTTCTTTCCTCGCCAGGTTTTGCCATCGATTTACAGTGTTTGTGCTTGTGTCTGCCCGACTCTCTAACATAAGATTGACCTTTCCTTTTTCCGATAGAATGTCGAGAACTATGCGAATGATTGACTGTTTCAGCCCTCTCTAAATGCATTCTCCTTGAATGCTCTGACTGTTCAGAAGCTCGATGTGCATCAGCGTCTCTGATGCTTGGTTCCGCGTTGGTCCCTCAAGACGTGGCTGAAGATCACCAGACTCTTGCTTTGACCCTTTGGCCACAATATTGATATGATCTTGATCCTCATCAACTATTCTTGTGGCTCTCCTACCTCATGCTGGTCGTCGTACATGCATTGTGAATAGCTACCAAACTCCGAGTCTTGACTTGGGAGACTGGTTCCTGCCAAGAGCTTTATTTAGCTCACCACCAAGATCGCCAAAATGGAATGAGTTGGAGCTTGACAACTATTTCAGAGTTAGGCTCATAGTAATTGTTCCGTTATCAGACGACCAGGTGACAGGATTAGACAAGCAGACTTTTGATGACAGATTCAGATGAGACTGGCACAAGACTTCAGAAAAACGATTGAAATGAATTGAATAGATAACTGGATGACACAACTTAGAATCTAGTTCAGATTCAGATTACAAAATATAGTTCAGAGTACAATTGGACACGATTGGTTCATATTCAAATTCAGATTTAGGTACAAGGTTACAAGAATTGGAAGGATTGACTGGAATCGTGAAATCAGGTTCTGGCTTGAAAAGTACAAATGATACAAAGGACCAACACTGAGTGCTCATAAGCTCTATTAAGCTCTCCCAAGTGAGACAATGCAAGCGTCAAGAGACAAGAGGTCCCTGAAATGAGATTAACGGGTCCTATTTATAGGTGTTGGCATTGGATTCTAACTGGTCGTACACTAATAGAACTGCTCCACTGCGCCTTCACGTGGCATTTGCCTCTGGTGTTAACTTTGGAAAGCCTCAACCTGTAGCCTTGAGAGAGGACCGGTGCGAGGCATCTCTCTACAGAGACCGGTCCCACCTTCTACACGCCCCTCCTCCTAAGCTGAAAATGCTAGTAGAAGATTTTACAAATAGTTCATTGCTACAGCTTGACATGCTTACTGCTATTTGTCGGAGCAACATGCACTTAAGTTAGTAATCATTGTTGATGTCTTGCAAATTACTAAGGGGTCGAGAGCTCTCAAAACTACTTTATTGGTCTATTATTGAGGACCAACTGGAGGCTTTTGTGTTTTGGGTAAGAATTACATCTTTTAACCTCCAAATTACACTGACCTTGGCTCAGATAATACACATAAGGGGGTGATCATTAGGGATGAGATCGTGTTCGACAGTCTCAGAATAGTGCTCAGATTAACTTAGGACAGAATGCAATTAACTACAGGGCCATTTGATGACTTTTAGAAAACTTTTGCAACAGACTGGCAGAGTTCATCTGTTCAAGCTACTTACGGTAATGAATGACACCCCACCCGAAGGATTGATCACGTGCACAAACGTTTTTGGAAGCTTGAAATGTGATGATCTAATTGGGCTCTCATTGTTGATGTACCTTTGCCATCAAGAGAAGGCTGTTGAGTGTAAGGGGTTGTTATTGTGCACCATTGGGTTTGTCCATCACCTTACTCCTTTAAAGGGCCATAAAGATTCATTTTTTAAGGTTTGGCAGACTAAGCGTCGTGCACTTTGTTAATTGATGCTTTGTAGTAGGAACTAATCCTATGAAATTTCGCTGATGCAGGGGATTATGCCAATGGCAATAGTGGACAGTTCTTTTGATGTATTCAAACTCATGCCAGACGATCCAGATTGTTTGACCTTGTCTCAGCAAAAAGCCTTATTGAAGCTGCTCTTAGCAGCATCAGGCAATCCCTGCAGGCGAGGTGCAGGCTTTAGGCCTCGAGTGGGCTTTGAAAATCTGCATTCAAGGCATTTATACCGATATCTAAAGCCAATATTGAAGTTTACACTTGGGTCAAGGATAAAATGGATCAAGCAACAGTGGCAGCTTCTAGCGTACAGAGCCATGATTTGCTGCGGAGCTTTTGAAAATAATAGCTCTGAAATAGGTGTATGGCTTCAGTTTCTTCCTTTTTGTGATAATGTGGTGTTGTCCTTCTTATGCGATGCTGTGGAGACTGTTGGAAGGAATGTGGATAAGTATGTGGATACATTAGTTTCAATTATACATTCAAATTCAAAACAGGGTATGTGATCATAGCTCTCTTATGTTTCTCTATGACACTTTGGTTATGGGCTGATGCTGTTTGGTTCTATTTTCAGAAAATCAATTTGCAGTTCTGCAATTCGGTCCACTCGTGGTCTGTATTCTTGATAAGTGTCTTCGTGTCTTAGCATCAGCTTCGAAAAATTTGAAGATTTTCCAAAGAACTAGTGTTTGTATTTATGTTGCCAATGCCTTGAGCCTACTATTACAGTCACAGGTATAATCTTAGTTGAGATGGTTATTTCCACTTTTGCAAGCTGTATATCATGTTAGCTTTCTTTCAGGTACACCCGCAAATCTTAAGTCTTGTTCTAGACGCCTTGTTATCTAGTAGACTAGAGGGATCCTCAGCAGATACTACCGGTTTCAGGTCTGAATGGACTCCATTACAGAATTTGTTGCTTTATGCTCGGTGGCATCAAAAAAGGGATGAAATCTCATTCATGAATGCTGATTTTTTTCAACTCCAAAGTGGGTCTTTAGCAAAGGCTCTGAAAGTTTGCACTGGTGATACAACTAGTTCTCCGGAGGCAAAGGCTCTTGCGCTCAGCTCATGCCTCCAGTGTGTTCCTCCACAAGAGTTAGCTGATAATTTCCCGCTATTGATGGAGATATTTTTTAGTGTGTTTAAAGGAAGACTTCCAGTTTTGGTGGGTTTGTGTGGGGCTTACCGGTCTCTACTTTCGGCTATTTCAAAGCTATGGCCTGAGTTTTTGAAAGAAGCTTTATTATCAGCTTCTGGTTTGGCACATTCTATGCACGGAACAGAAAGCATGAACGCCTTGCCTGAAAGGGCGAGACTACCACTCTCATCACATGGAAGACCAGAAAATGATGATACTTTGTCTGCAGGCGTTTCTAATATACCCTCTTTTGCTTTTTCAGTTTTTTTATTGGGTTTACCATTTGCAGTCATCTTCCCTGCTCTTGCAAGTTCTCATGAAGTAGAACTCTGGGGATCACCCCACTTGCAAAGCATTCTTCAAGTGGCATTGTCTGAAGTTTCGCCCCGACTTTGGCTTTGCACAGCTAATCTAATTCTTTACTGGGTGGAAAACTTTTGGGAACTTCAGTGCAAGAAATTTCTGACCACAAAATGCCAGCTTGAAGTCTGTTTTTCTCTTCTAAAATTGATGATATTACCTGCTGAAAAGCACGGCTGGCTTGCTTTGTTACAAGCTGATGTAGATACAAGTACAGAGCTGGATGTAATTGTAGAATTTCTTCAGGGAGTTTTGACACACCCCGTCATGAATGCTCAGTTTGAAGCAGCCAAGTATCCTTCACCCACAGCACCATCAGATTGCGATGAGGGAAAGACTATGATTGATGAGCTTTTAGTCCCTCAAGTCGTTGAACAATGGTTTCAGAAAGGTGCATGTGGGCTTTCCTTGCACCTTACTCACACAGTTGCCATCTTTAAGGAGCTCTTGCAATGGGCAGCTGAGCCACCTAGCAGGGATTATCCTGGAGCATTTCAGAAAGATTGTCAATCGCTACAGCGGGTTGTCTTGTCATCCTGTAAACCTTTTCTTAGTGAAGTATTTCTCGCTGCAAAGACAGCTGTTGCTAAAACAGAACAGGCAGGCAGATTTTTTCCAAATGTACCAGTTTACCTAGCTTTTACCTTCTCATCTTATATTGACATCAATTTATTGGCGGAACTTTCATGTACCTTACTTTCCGAAGAGCTTACTGAAAAGGTTATTAATTTGGGCACCTCATCCGTCAGCATGCCATGTCACACTGTAGGTCTTTACTTTACCACTTTAACCTTTAAAAGAGTTGCTAGCTTGCTTCAAAGGGGGAACTTGCAACAGATTGCCATGCCTCAGCAAATTCTGCTTCAGAATCTGTATCAGAAGGTGTTGCACATTGTGCTGAAAACACCCTTTGATATGGCGTTTTCTTGCCTTTACTCAGGTTTAGAAGCACACGGCAGTTATGGTTACCTCTCTTCTGATGAATGGGCAGAAACTTCCTCTGCTGCTGTACCTCTTGGTTATATCTATAAAACTCCATTAGAGCTTCTTGCTCATCTCATGACAGGCATCAATAAGACAAAAGCAAAAATCATCTTACATCTAATTCAGTCTAGCCAGTGCTATCTTGCTGTATTTGCTGAGGCATTACTCTGCAACTTGGGAGTAACAAATCTACCTTTGTTGAGGCTAGCCCCTCTGGTGTCAGGCCCACTACTTCCCCAGCCTCTTCGTGCCAATGCAGAGTATACATTTCAAGATAAGATACTTCTCTTGCCTTCTGTGAACTGGCTTGTCAATGTAATAATGGGTCAAGGACAGATGACCAGTTTCAAGGCGGTGCAACAGATATTATCTTTCTATTCTATGATAGTTGTGGAAATACTTAAGGATTGGAATATTTTTGGGACAGGTTTGGATATGGCAGAACTCAGTCCCTTCTTAGAATCCAAGGAGCATTATGATAACTTCATTCGACTCTTCGGCTCTACAACCCCTGGCCAAGTAGTCCTGATCTTCAAACATTGTCTGGCATCCCATCTTTTTTCAGCTGCTGAAAAGGAGAATTTCTTCTCAGTGATGGTAGAGAAAAGCTATCCTCTTTTGGACTTATCTGTTGGGCATATTGATGGATTATCCGTGGAGGCCACATTGAAGCTTATTAGTGTAATCACTGCAAAATCTATGCTGGCAAAATTTTTGTTGCTATCTGACATCCATGAAGCGAATACTGGGAGTATACAGAGTGTTGCTGACAGATCTAAGACATCTGAGGTTATTATGGTCTTTATAAGCACACTTTGTGCACTTTTTGACCAGAAGTTTTCTGAGAGCTCACAGGATAAGGATGGTGTTTTGGAGGTTACTGGTGTTCAAATCAGTTTATCCAAACACAAGCTCTTGCAAGTTCTTGAGAGAAACTTGCTGGAGAATTTGAGAAGTATATTGAACGCAACAGTAAGTGTTCAGCTTGAAGCTCAGCATATGTCTGCATTGAAAAAATTCACCAAGTTTGTGCTTAGATATAGATATGGACAGAGCTTGCCAATGCAGGTGTTGCGTCTCTATGCCTTTAGAATGGTTCATGTCCCTGATTTTTGTAGGCGGTATGCCGCATATGGATTTAACTTATTAGTTGGGCATTCTCAGTTTGCGTCAACTCTTCTTTCACCTGGAGTCAATGTGGGTATTGGTTCGTACAGTGGGAATGACTTTAATTCGAAATCATTGTCGTCCATCTTATCTGTGTTGAAGACTCCAACCACCCAATCTGTAATGAGTAAGTCCATGTCAGGGGCAGATTCTAAAAAAACAGGTGACCCAAAGCTGGAGCTGCTCAAATTTTTAAGGCTTCTTTACTACTTAAAACAACAGTCTGCCACGTTTGACACCTCAATGGAGCAGACTGTGGACTCCATCGAGCTCTTATCTTTGTTGTTGGCAGCCTATGGTGCTTCCCTAAGCAAAACTGACAAAGAAAATCTGCTGTTAATGCAAGATATGGAGTCTGTTGAAGGGGCAAGCTTTTGTGGTCTTGTGGGGATGGACTATTTGTGGGGTGGGGCTGCCTTGAAATGGCGACAAATAAATAAGAAGGTCGAACATGGTGCTGATGCGACTAGATTTTCAGACAAAGATACCAGCAGGGAAGCCCGCAAAAGATGTTTTAAAGAGGGAGTGCCACTAGATCCGACAAAATGTGCTCTTAGTATATTATTCTTTCCTCTGCAAAGAAGTGTGTCAAGAACTATGATGCTTGATGGATCTGAAAAAGAGGAGGTTTTTTTTTGTCCCTAATCTCTAATCTTTAAAGTTTGTTGTCATTTTCTACACAAATTTGCCAACGTGTCAAGTTTGAAATTAGTGCACTCTCAGAAGGTTTCTTGAAGTATATTTGACTTTGCAGAAGCAGTCCGATCCAGAGTCAGCTGAAAGATTGTTGCACGATGCAGGATATGACCCTTGTTTTATATTGCCTTTTGCTTTGCACAGCCTTTCTTCTGGATGGATAGATGCAAATGAATTTGTACAGAAAGGGTTACTAGCTATAGCGTTGATGAGCACTGCATCTGCTGAAGAGGACATGCGCAAGCTTGGCTATGAAATTCTTGCAAAATTTCTTACAGTCCTTGAGGTACTTCCATAGTGTCGTGATACATTTTTCCCTTTTATGGCTCTTTATACTTTCAAGGGTATTCACCAGTTTGATGCTGTGTGTTGGTTGTATAGGAGTGTCCGAGTTTCAAAGGAAAGCCCCAAATAAAGCTGTTGCTGGTTTTTGTGAAGAACAGTGTTTTAGAGCCATGGCAGCGAATGCCATCTGTGGCAGCTCTGTTTGCTGCTGAGGCCTCTTGTATACTAATGACTCCATCAGATGTTCACTACCCGATTATCAATAAAATTTTGTTTCGCACAACTTGCTTAGACCTTGAGGTGCGTTTATTTCGGCCATTATGTTTGCAGGCGGATTAGAGAATGAAGTCACTTGTATAACAGATCATGTATTTCTGAGGATGCATCATTCAAGTATTTGGTATTGGCTCTTTCACTTTTGAGTATGTTTTAGCTCAGCAGTGGCTAGGTTGTGTAGGGGTAGAAATAGAGGACGGAATGAACCTTTGCTTGCAAGTAAATGAGATTTTTATGAGTACATTGGACTGATGAAACAAATTGGTGTGAAGCCTCTGAAATCATATTGGTTGTTCCGATGCCTTCCTCTCAGTGCTTGCCAGAAGTAGAAAAGCTAGCCTGAGGGAGAAGCCAACTTACAGCTACGACACATATGAGTTTTGGTATTTCCTAGCATAGAAGACATAAATTATTTGCAGAGTGAGTCCCTACTTATGTGCGAGCAAAGTGGCTGCAGTGCTGCAGTGATGAAAGTTAAGAGTCCATGTGGGTGCTGTAATGGTGAATGAAATCACTCCTTTAAGTCAAAAATAGTTTTAAAATTTCATCAAATTCTCATCTAGTCCATGTATGTCAGTTTTCTGCTGAACTGAATCAATCACCCACCAGGTGCTTCCACGTTTCACCTGCACCCGGATCTCTTTTAAGGGAATTTTAAGTACAAGGACCCTCAATTGGATAATACTATCATTTGCAGAGTCTCTTGAGATCATTGAAATAAAAGGATTGCAGTAACCATTAAAATTCTCCTCATTTTTTTCTGAGGTATTGTAAGGCATTTAAGGAATTTGGATGTCTTATGGGTATGGATGGATCTTTTTGCAGACTATTCCTCTTTTCAAACCCATGTTTGGAAGTGGAACAGTGTACTTTCGGGCAGATCGTTCTTGGATTCTGCGACTACTAGCTTTCGGCTTAAGAACCTCATTTGATACACATGTTTATCGGCGTCGCTTTATATTAGAAATTTTGATGAGTTTCTACGGCTCTCCCTTGGGTGACAGATACACTCGAGAGTGGATTTTGCAGGTATTTTTAAGGCTCTTTGTACACATTCTCTTCTTTTGTTCAGATAGGAGGCTTGAGCCTAACATGGCTGGCATTATTTTTTTGCCAGATTTTATATCGGGCTTCAAAGTTACGAAGCTTTGCACAGTACCTAGTAGAGCATTGTGGTCTATTGTCTTGGCTAACAACCATTTTTTGTAGCAATGGTACAGCAAAATCTGGTGAATACGCGGGTGGAATATCCACCGAGATAGCTTTTCAGGCCTTACAGGTGATACAACAGTCTTTTAGCTTTCTGGATCCTGACTTGTTTAAGGGGTTACCATGAACCTAAAGTGCTTGTCAGTGGCCACACTCAAGTTGCATGCTTTCTTGAAATCCTTACTCGTGTTTTTTATTGTCCAAAGGATAGATTTTAGGGTTCTGGAAATTAGCCGTCTGTACACGCCAATGACATAGCATAAAGCATGAATTATAGGGCAAGGAACAGGAATTTTCTTGACTTTGTTAGGATTCCAAAAAAGTTTCAAGATTCTTTTTGGACTTTCTGTTCACTTCATTCTTATCTGGACAACAAAGCTGATAGTGCTTTCAACAAGAATTTCCAACAATTTCTTTGACGACTATCTTGACCATTTTACTATTGTCTTGAATTTATTTATTTGGTTGAAAGCTCACTGTTGGTCCCACTTTAAGAGGAGCTTGTTAAAGTTTATAGGCCTTGTCTGAGGTCAACCAATGAGACATATAGTGAGTAGTAAGATGGACTCTGGAGCATGCTGTAGGCTGGGAAATTTTCAAGTGTTTAGTGGCTGTAAAGTTCTGGCTAGGTCTACATGTTTATATCTAGATGAATTGTTGGAATTTTCTTTTTGGCATGTGGGAAAATATATGAATTGTTGAATATTTAAAATTTAGCACTCTCTCTTTTGCCAAGGACAATTGCTGTGCCAGATTAAAAAAGGGCTCACATTTTCACATTATCTGTCTGAGAACCCGGACTCGAGCCTCACATCTGAAGTTCACTTTGCTAAATTTTTTAAGGCTTGTTAAAATTTATTGAATTTCACCAAGAGCATTGCAATTGGCTGTGGGCAATTGAGTGCTTTAAGGAGAAATCTTGTGTGTGAATTTGTGTTTGATAGAAATTACACAGCATTTTAACATCGCATAGTTTTCTTTCCTCTTGGAATAGAACATTTTCAGATTTTGTTTTCTGTCTTCAGATTTTTGAAAACACTCTCCAATGGAGGAGCATAAAACGGTGGCTAATCTCTGAGGGTTTTGAGGAGCTTTCAAAGATGGTTATGTTGCTGCATTATGCTTTGGTAGAAACCTCAAGCTTTGGTGAGCCAGCAATGGTCATTAAACCTTACCTGAGAATTATAGGAACTGCTTTCCAGCTATCACAAGTGAGAAGGAAGTTTCAAAGTCATTGTAATTTCTCATTAGCAGAGATTCTTGCGTTAGTTCACTTTGCTGAGACGGAAAAGGCTTGTACACATGAAACACGAATACTAGCTTTGAGAACCATCCTTGAGTGCCAACCGCCAGCATGCCATTCGATCCAGGTGAGGACAGACACGGTCTTCTCTGCATATTCGCTTTTTAAAAAAGTTTTTCTGCCTTGAGGCTCAAAATGTATAGAAAGCCTTTAAAATTCAAGGATTTTGAACAATGAATCTCCCCTTTGTCTACTGGTGCTTTACTTAGTATGTTTTTTTCATTCCCTAATCGTACTACTACAGGATAGATTCTTATTGTGGAAAATGGGGATGTGGTCGCTTTCTTTAGCCCTGAGAGATTTTTATAATTTACCTTATGCCCTGGACAACAATGGCAATGCAAATGTTGAGGAGAGCTCCACCATAATGGGCAACTCAAAGGACCTTATTACTATGGTCTTGCAATGGGTAACGGCATCCCTGATTCTAGGTGAATCAGACAAGGCTATCTTGCAAGGACCACCAACTGCTTGGACGTTTTTCTGTGGAACAACAAGGACAGAGGATTGTGGGTCTGCTTCTGAGAGTGATATAAACAAAAGCCTTCTCAAACTGCTCATTCATCAGCAATCTATGTTAGGAACAGCTGGAACAAATGCATCGGCAGTGTGTGCTGCTTTACTGCTGTTGCCATCAATTGAAGGATCTTGTGGTATTCACCGTGCGTTCTTGTTTTCTGTTTATGCATCTTCTTCTAGATTTTTTTCTCATTATAACTATTTTTTCCATTGGAGTAGGTACATTTATGAAAGACTTTCAGGATTTTATAGAGTGGCCTCTCCGACAACTTTCGCCTCCTTGCGAATTAGAAGCATCATGGCGATGGTAAGGGATTGTTCTTTTCAAGAGCGAGCTATTTAAGTAGCAACCCTAATTAAATTCTAGAGTATGCACAAATCAGCCTTGTTGCGCAAAGAGATGCTCAAGAAAGCAAACCCCAAACACCATACAACAACCCCCCCCCCCCCCCCCCCCCCCCCCCCCCCCCCCCCCCAACAAAAAAAAACGTGCCCAGGAGAGAGCTGGGAGCAGGATATACTACTTCCTAGAGAGACATTTTTCCTGTAGTTGCTAAGAATTAACCGCATTGTTTCTGCAGGCGGCCTTCCCAAACGATGCCGAGACAGTCGTCATTTGAATATGAAACATGCCAATTGCTGTTTGCGTTGTTTCAACGGATGTTGTTTATCAAGGAGAGTTCTGAGCTTCATAATATGGTTGAGCAACTACAACTGGGTCTACTAAGTCTTGTAAAGAGACAAGACACCTGCCATTCAGCTCACGTTGTACCGACCAGTGTAGAGCTGTGGAAGCATTTGAAGAAGCTCTTTCAGCTTGCAGATAACAATGGACAGAGGACTGGTGAATGTGGAATAAAAACATGACTGGCCACCTAGCTTTTCAAAAGTCTCTGGAGATATGATTGGGCATTTTAGTCATCTTGTGCAAGATAGCTCCCTTGGTTGGGTTTGATATGTAAAGGTAGCATGTAAAATAGGAGGTTCAGCTTGGCGAAAAGGAATTGTTATACGTATACAGAAGACTACCCATGCTTTGTCGGGCGTGAGAGCCCTTCCTCTGGTCATTTGTATGGTGATGTAAAAGCTTTAGTCTCTTTTGCCCTGCCAGCAACAGCAATGCTAATGTGTCATAATCCAATGCATGTAGATTAGATCGTTGATAGCATTAGGGCTTTGCCAAGGCAGTTTAGGCATATGGAATTCAGGGTATCACCACCATTGTCTCAAGATTGTGGATAAATACTTCAAGTCGGTTCTGTTGAGCTATTAAACACTCTTAATCGTATTCAAATGTTCTTGCTTAGCTAGACAATATCTTGTGCTTTGGGCATTGTAACGTGGCTTAAAATGTCATCCAAAGCTCTAGAAAGTGATGCAAAGAGTTTCAAAGTTTTGTAATCTCAAGTGAACTGCCTAATGTGATCCCATTATTTAGTCTTGCTTTTAGGTATTTATTTTACTTATTTGTCAAAGTCTTGGGTAGGGCAATTTACTAGGATTGCTATATAAGCAACCCTTTGTCTCCATTGTACACATTCAGTTATTCATTACCAAGGTTGATTGGTTCAGGAGACTCTCTCTCTCTCTCTCTCTCTCTCTCCCTCCCTCCTGTGTTGCTGTTGCCCCTGCCCCTGTCCCCTCTCGCGTTGCTGTTGTCCCTGCCCCTCGTGCCCCCTGCTCACCATAAGCAGGACACAAAAGGTTAGCACCCTCTCTCTCTCTCTCTCTCTCTCTCTCTCTCTCTCTCTCTCCCCCCCCCCCCCCCCCCCCCCCCCCCCCCGCGCTGCTGCTGCCCCTGTCCCCTCTCGCGCTACTGTTGCCCTTGTCCCTTGTGCTTCCTGCTCGCCAATGCCCCGCCCTCGCGCTTCTCCCGCTGCTGCTCTCGAACCCTCTCTTGCGCTCTCTCCCCCGTACCCCCCGCTGTTGCTCTCCCCCCCCCCCCCCCCCTCTCTCTCTCTCGCGTTGCCCGCCCCGCTCCCTCTCTCTATCGCGTTGAGCCCCCTCCCCCCCCGCGTCTATCATACGCGTCCCCCTCCCCCCCCCCCCCCCCCAGTCTATCGCGCGCGTCCCCCCTTTAATTTAACTTAATTTTAACTTACTCCCCCTCAGTCTATCGCCCCTCCCCCCCCTTTTTTAACTTGAACTATTAAACTTTTAAAGTTCTTTCAGCTAGCCCCTCTCCCCCCCCCTTGTCTATCGCACCCTCTCCTCTGTCTATCGCCCCCCTTCCCCGCCCCCCCCCACCCCACCCCTCTCCTCAGCCCAACTATCGCTCCTCTCTCTCTCTCTCTCTCTCTCTCTCTCTCCCCTCTTTTTCCCCCCTCCTCTGTCTATCGCGGAAAAACACTCCCTCCCCCCCCCCCCCCCCCCCCCCCCCCCCCCCCCCTCTCTCTCTCTCTCTCTCTCTCTCTCTCTCTCTCTCTCTGTGATTCTTTGGGCCTCATCAGAATGGGTCCACTTGAAGATCCTGCACAGGACACAGAAGCCGCCAATGTCTCACCTATTTGCAAGCCGCGAGCAAAGGCAACCTTCATGCTCATGAATAAGCGGATGGCGCAGATGGAGAGAGAAATGAAGGAATGGAAAACAAAGATGGAAGGATGGTGGAAGGAGAAGGCCAACCTCCTTCAGATGGTCTTCAATGAAGGCGCACAATGGAAGAAGGAGAAAGAGAGCCTTAACGCAAAAATACTAACACTCAAAGAAGTAGTATCAGCCCTTAAACAGGAGAACCCAAACGCCGAGATACAGTTACTCAAAAAAGAAGTCTCAGCCCTTAAACAGGAGCTTGCTGATAGAGTAAGCAATGGACTAGAGGAAGGTGGATTTCAACCCTCGGTAATTGATGAAATCAAGGAAATTAAGGAACAGGCAAGGTTGATCTCAAAGGAAGAGAAGTTGAGTGTGGCAAAGACATCTTCATGGGCGGAGATGATAACAAGGACATAGAAAAAGGCGGACGAGGCTGAAAAATGGATCGAGGTCGCCAAGAAAGGGAAAGGTCAAGAAACTCCTTTGTACACCGACGCTAATTAACATGACTCTCGAAGAGGAACAAAGAAGGCGGATGCGAGCACTGCATGTGAGAGTGATCAGTCTCAAGGACATAAACAACGTGGAGAAAGGTCACAAGCCTTACATCCATGATAGGGATGGAAAAGCCTTTGCACACAAAGGCATGGAGGGTAAGTAAGAAAAGTGATGGCCCGGGAGAGTCTTCAAAGGGGAGAGCTCTCATACTACGCTTCCCCTTGTCGGAAGAGAAGAAGGAATTCTTGAGGAAGAGGCCTACTCTCAAAAAGACAGGTATTTTCCTCGGTGATGACCTGACCCTCTCACAACTCGCACATATGAGAGAGGTAATGCCAGAGATTACAACGGCAAGGGAGAAGGGAAAGAAAGCCTTCTACAGAGATGGACGGGTGGTGATTTTAGAGCGGCGTACTGCATGACGGTGCGAGACCTATGGGACCACACTGAAGATGGCTACCTGGAACTGTAATGGGTCTATGAGGTTGGACGTGGGTGCATTTGAGGAGAGTTTCAAAGACAAGGATATTGTGTTCTTCTCAGAGACTCATCAGGCCCCTGGACAGGTAATGCCACATGTGCTGGGATACAGATGGGAAACAGCTCACAGGACAAATGCGAGATCTGAGCACGGGAGTAGAGGTTCAGGAGGAGTAGCAGTGCTATTCAGAGAGGAACTACTACCATTATTGCATATTGTACGAAGAGATGATCATGCTAGATATATGTGGGTGAGACTGAGACCTGACACAGGTCAATTCCTATATATTGCCATATGTTACTTTCCTCCCAGTACATCAATGTATGCCGCATCCAAAGGGCAATCGCCTTTCTCTATCCTAGATGATGACATTTGGGAGTTTTCAAGGGATGGTGATATCATTCTCCTAGGGGACTTCAATGCCCAAACGGGCAACTCGTAGACAGTCTTCTACGACACCTCAGATGAGGTGCTTCGAGAGCTAGATGCGGGTGAGTTGGGGCTTGACAGATGCTCAGATGACAGAGAGCAAACGGAGTATGGGAGATACCTCATGGAAATGACAACCACACATGGATTAGCCATACTTAATGGCTTACAGCGATTTCCTGGAGCAGCCGATTTCACATGCTTTCCACATAGACATGGGGCCAGTACAGTAGATTATGTTATGACACAACCGAGCTTTATCCCCTGCATTCAAGATTTCACAGTGGGAGCCAGGCCAGTGGGCATAGCAGTTGATCATGCTCTATTGACACTGTCCGTTAAATTTCAGTATAGTACAACCTAGACACCAGGAGGCAGGCCACACACCCGCTATACATTTATACCAGAGACTGATTTCGTTTATACTGAGGAGATCTGGGACCGTCTATCGAAAGGCATAGCTGGCAGAAATGGTACAGACCTCTCAGTGGAGGAGTGCACCAATATACTGACTGAGACACTGCATGGGGCTGCATCAGTGGCATATCCACACTCAGTCGGGTAAGAGACGACATGCTGGGAGCATGCCACAGAATAGTTGGTATGATGAGGAATGTAGAGAGATGAGGGCACAACTTCAGAGGGATCTTCTGTTAGGAGTCATCACTTACAAACAGTCTCGGATTGCTTTCCGACGCCTTGTGTGACGGAAGAAGCGAGCTTACCTAGCTCAGATGGAGCGAGACTTATATCAGATGTTCTTGAGTAGGGACTCCGGAGAGGCATGGCGACTCTTCCATGAGCACTCTCCTCTCCCAGTGATTACTTCACCTGATGTGTGGGGCCAATATGCGACATCATTATATACGGTTCCGGGACAGGAACCCCTTCCAGACCCTACCAAGCCTTGCCCAACTACGAGCACTTTCTTTATGCCTCAGATGGTACGAAGGGCCATCGACAGGATGAGGACCGGGAAGGCATATGATCATGACGGTCTAGTAGCGGAGCACTTTATACATGCCAAGGATATGCTGATGGAGGTTCTCGCAGTGTTGTTCAATCGTGCCATGTGTGAGGGATTACCTGAGACATGGAGGTTGTCTAATATTGTGCCCATCTTCAAGGCTGGTGACCCTACAGAGCCTGGGAATTACCACACTATTATGGTTGGACACACATTGGCACGACTGTATGCATCTATTCTGGAGCAACACCTGAGTAGCTGGGCAGAGGGCGAGGGTGTACGAGCAAAGGGTCAGGCCGGCTTCAGGAGGGGTTTCTCCACTCTTGATCATATTCTAACACTCAGGGCCATCATTGAGGAGGGAAGAGCACATGGGAGACGGATCTATTGTAGCTTTGTGGATTTTCGCAAAGCATTTGACATGGTACCAAGGGCTCAATTGATGCGCAGACTGCAAGAGATGGGGGTGCCCATAGAGGTAATTTGGGGGATAATGGCTTTGTACAAATCAGTGGTGGGACATGTACGCACTCCAGAAGGGGTATCTGATTTAGTTCACTCTACTATTGGAGTGAAACAAGGTTGCCCATTGTCTCCTACTCTATTCGGTATGTATGTGGATGAGGTGTCTGATTACATTGACAGAAAGGGTGACAGGGGTGCCAAGGCGGCAGGGACGTGGATCCCATTGTTGCTTTATGCTGATGATATTGTACTGATATCTGACTCACCAGAAGGTATGCAACGACATCTGGACGCACTACGCAGTTTTGCAGAGGATAGTCGCCTGGGTGTAAACCTAGGTAAAACAAAGGTTATGGTGTTTAACACCACACCGCAATGGGTCAAGAGATCAATACCTACTTTCAAATATGGTCAGGAGATTGTGGAGTATACAGATGCATACACTTATCTGGGGGTAGTCTTCACGGGGTTGAGATTTTCTTTGAGAAGAGCAGCAGAGACTAGACTAACTAGAGCCGGTGCGGCTCTGGGAGGAATGGAGAGGATGTGTTCACAAGTTCAGTTCCAGGAACCTAGGACAAAGTTATGGCTCTTTGATACTTTGGTAGCCTCTACTATGTTATATGGGGTGCATGTTTGGGGACCTTCTATAGGCCAGGATGGGTGGAGGCGTATGGAGAAGCCCCTGGTATCTATGATCTCTCGGCTGATTAGAGCCAAGGTTTCTGTACCGCATGATATCATTCGAGCGGAATTAGCTGCCCCCCCTATGGAGATTGAGGCGCTCACAAGATCAGTCTCCTTTGTACACAGTCTATGGGATACTACCAGAGACAGATATGCCAGGGTGGCTCTAGAGTCCTCCAGACAATTAGCTTTTAATGGGGACACATCATGCTGGTATGCTCAGATGACATCATGGTTTCAGACACATGGTTTCACCATGGATAGGTTGCCTCCTTTTCAATACTCTCTTCAGGAACCCTTGAGGTCTCTGACACGGGTAGAGATTAATAGACTCATCCGTCAGGATTTGATCCAGCTGGACACGAGAAGGACATGGATAGAGCCGTTACAAGAGTTGGGCACAAAGATGGCTTTCTATAGAGAGCATCTTCTCCACCTCACGGGGGATGGGTTTGTGATTCGACCTAGCTATATGGACACGCATCTTTCGCATGGTTTGCGTTGTGCCATTGGCCAGATACGCACGTCCTCACATCAGCTCGAGATTGAGATTGGCAGATTCAGAGGGACACCGGCAGATAACAGAATATGCCGCTTATGCCATCTAGAGCCAGAGACAGAAGTACATTACATATGTCATTGCACAGTATACTATGAGATACGAGGTCGTTTTCACTGTGTATTCAGAGAAGGTTTTGGGCCTCTATCTAGGGTCATGAGTTACGAGGATCAAAGATGTCTTGGGCTTTATCTACTTGAGTTACACAAGCATAGAGGAACCTTACTGAGGAGAGGTGAAGAGAGACATCCCCAGAGACAGATCACAAATTTCTTTACACTAGATACTGTACACCCAGAAGAACAGACAGAGGAGCAACCAGCGACGGTGGAGAGGTCTACCCGCACTACTGGCATTCTCATAGACCGAGCATTGGAGCTAGGGAGATCTAGACGACCCCGAGGGAGGAGAGGATCTACACAATTTCGAAGGAGGCCACGGAAAAGGATTCAAGCCATACTCTTTCGTCGTCCAAAGTGCAGATGAAGATGGATCTCTACTTCCCTCCCATATTGTCTTCACATTGTACTGCTTAGTTTAGGATCCCGCAGTATTTATATTTTGTTATCCTAGTTTAATTTATTTTGTTAATGTGACTTTGTATCATATACACCGCATTGTAACTTTCTGGTCTCATAGGTCACTTTGGCCTTTTGAAGACGTTAATATAACATTTCATTTCATTTCATTTCTCTCTCTCTCTCTCTCTCTCTCTCTCTCTCTCTCTCTCTCTCTCTCTCTCTCTCTCTCTCTCTCTCTCTCTCTCTCTCTCTCTCTCTCTCTCTCCATGCTTGTGCTGCCCCTGTCCCCGCCCCCTCACGCCCTGTCCATCCCTTGCTTGCTCGTTGCCCTCGACTCGTGCGCTCCCCCCTCCGCTGTCTCTCCCTCGCTCGTTGGCTCGTTGTCGCTTGTCCTCTACTCGCCTGCTCGCTGTCCCTTGCTCGTTGCTCCCCTGCTTGCGCGTTGCCCCTGTGCCCCCGGATGGCTCGCTCGTGTTGTACCCCCCGTTGCCCTAGCGCTAACCTAATGCCTAGAGAGAGAAAGAGGGAAAAAGTAGCGTAGAGAGAGAAAGAGGGAGAAAAAGTGGCGTAGAGGGGGAAAAAAGTAGCGTAGAGAGAGAGAGAGAGAGAGAGAGAGAGAGAGAGAGAGAGAGAGAGAGAGAGAGAGAGAGAGAGAGAGAGAGAGAGAGAGAGAGAGAGAGAGAGAGAGAGAGAGAGAGATGAAATGAAATGTTATATTAACGTCTTCAAAAGGCCATAGTGACCTATGAGAGAGAGAGAGAGAGAGAGAGAGAGAGAGAGAGAGAGAGAGAGAGAGAGAGAGAGAGAGAGAGAGAGAGATGAGTAGCGTAGAGTCTCTGCTCGCGTAGAAAGGAAAAAAAAAAACAAAATAAAATTTGTGCCTCCCTTCTTTACTCTTATATCCCTCTCTGTAAGACCCAGGAGCTGTGTAATAGAGATTCTCCGTCCAACCCCCCATTATATAGCCCTTGGCCTCTGAATAGAATCTCCTTGTTCGCCTTTAGCAGCTGGCCCTTGGCTCGAGTCTTACTCGTCTGGGTTTACCCTTGGCATGACATTACTCTCCCCTTGGAGAAGCGTTCTCGTCCTCGAAAACACAAGTGGTAATATCTTCGTAAGAACACTGATATTTTATTTATTGGCGTTGTATGAGACGCCATATTTTCTACTCGTGTGAGTTTCTTGAAAAGCTCATAACTACTAAGGAATAGTTTTCTCATGTCAGTCTTCTAAACATTTTGCAACATACACAACTACATGTTCACCCCTAATGAAAGTTACATGCCAACATACTTTGTCAGCACATCTACTAAGTCCTTGACTTATGAAACTATTGAGTCGGTATTCATTTCCACCATAACAAGTATTCAAAGTTGAAAACCTAAGCAAATTCTAGAATAGGGAAAGAATCGTCCATTCATAATGCTTTGTGCTAACGTATGCTCTTAGTAGATCCTTTAGCACTAGAAAAATACTTTGTAAGCTGTCCATCCAACGTGGAATGAATAGCAGCAGGAAGAGAGGTACTTTCTCCCAACCACTTACAGACAGTCTTCCAGGGTTGACGATAAACTATGACTCACCCAGTGAGTATCCATCCATATACTTGATATAGAGTGGAGGCAATCAACTAAGTTGGAAGCGGGTTGGAGTGGAGTAAGCTCATAGAGTATAGACCATTCCACCATAGACACCCATCTTGAGCTATTATCTTGTATGGTAGGGTGTAAACTCATAAATCTGCTTGAAAAGTCACGTGCAAAAAATTGCAGAAACAAAAAAGTCTATGAATTTGCATGTCGCTCCGAACAAATATGTTAAACACTAGGGTTCATAACACCTAGTATGCATGCATTTAACACAAACAAATCCAAACCGCAATTCCATGACGAGATTTTCCACGGCACGTACGTGAAAGTCTTGCAACAAGAGTTGGACCATAACAGAATGTGAAAGCTCAATCACACCTAGGTATCAACCATGAGACGTTTGGATGCACGTAGTATACTTGGCTATATGTAGAACGACCCTCCGTTAAGGTGGTTTCACAGCACTTGTAATCGTAACAAGTATGTACTTAGTACCCGACAATTTCTGCCATTGAAATTGTTCTTGATAAAGTGTGCTCCATATGGTCTAATATACGGATGTGACCAACATGTAGGGACTTCGTTGCGACACATCATTAGGAATTAGGCGCCAGTGTCAGTCCCAGAGACTCATATTTTCTACATGTGGAACATGTCTCAAAGAAGCAAGTCAGGAAAAGTGACATCCATCAAGCACGAGATGTACTTGTGTGTGGAGGTAGCTGCAAACACTCTGCGATGTGAATGAGAGGGACCCTCATTATCATTGCTCCACACGGGCTAAACCGAACTCCTTGAGTTCTTAGATCATGTTGTGTCCCATGTGACAACATGTGCCAAATAGAACCATACCATGTAGGTCTGTAACTATTTCAACAAGAATCAAACCCATCATGATATCTTGAGGAACATGGAAGAGAGAAAAGAACATTATTGTCTCAGAATGCTCTGCTCTTACAGGACCTTGTCATGTGGCTAAAGAGCAAGTTGGATTAAAGCCGTCTAGCGCAAACATCCCTTGTACAGAACTTAATCAAACGTAATTGAAAAGGAAAAGAAACAAAAAAAAACATACTTACAATGAGGTGAAAAATACCTGATACTTTCCTGGAAGTCAGATATATCTCTCAACTGTAAGCGTATCAGATGAAAATTTATTTGATATGCTAATCAGTAAAATTAGAGATTAGTGAAGATAAATAAATGAAACTTGTAACCCTGGGTGTTGTCATGGCAATCCAAACCCTTGAGTATAGCTTGCAAAACCATCCCCCTTGGTGAAAGGTTGGAAAGAACCTTTTGACTATCCCTTGGCAGATACTGTTTCTTGAAAAGCAAAGTGTGAAGGTGTCCAAAAATGATCATCAACACGTATTGTGTGATTTAGTAATCACATATGTGGTCATACCACAAAACTATGCTCCTATATGCACGCCTAGTGCTATAGAGAAAACGGGAGATCCACGCAGGGCGGAACCCTAGCTCTTATGGATAGCCATGATGTTGGAAATGCTTGCTGCATCTATACGCCGTGGTATAGATAAGCCTATGCGAGTGTAAGTTCATAAAAAACTCAACTCAATCATCGCACCAAAACATGTAGTGTTGACAAAATACTCAAAAACATATGTAATGGCAAGACTCTTGCTTGGCCATGAACATCGATGGGGAGTCCATTGGGTAGATCTATTCAAGCTGGAGAACAATCACCCAATGAATGCCAACAGTTGGGTCTTACCCTAGATTATGGTTCATAGCCAGCCTATGTGGCTCATAGCTCTTATGTCAATTAGCGTTCAATCGACGAACAGACGAAGACTAATTTGGATGGCATCTTGGCCACTTGCTAGGTGAGAGTTAGAGCACCTTGGCTCAGGCTAACTCACGAACAAAACATGTATCAAAAACTGCTTAGAAAGTTTTTATTATTCTTTGAGAGAAATAAGAAAGAGAGAGAAGGAGAGCATGCTGGGCTGAGGAACTTTCCTTAAGTTTCTAGATTGTGTACCTAAGCTGTGTGCTCTTACGCATCTTATGCCTGACTTGCAACTTATCCTATAAGCAGTCCATAGTTTTCTGGTATGACTCTCTCATCGAGACAGGTAATAGAAAAACACAAAACACATCTTGACCCATCGATCTTGTAGTGGTCGTGACTGTACGAGGGTGACTTAAGTAGGGTGCTTTGCATGTGAAATAAGTCCTAGATTGAGGTGCCATTTAGTGTTGTTGTGTGGTGACAACAACCAAAACTCATGTGCAACAATCTATCACTTATCTTGTCCTTGACATAGTTGCGAGTGTGACAGCGGAAGCGTAATTCATGAGGCGATAGAATTGAATCCACCTAACTAGCATGCTGTGCATGCAGAAGTGTAAGCCCTCGTCGAAAATGGTGGCCTTAAAGCGTGAGAGCCAAAACAAAAGTGCCGTGCTTGCTTCACATGAAACTGTCAAAGCACTTTGCTTTGCACAACATCCAATATTTTCCAAAATAAATGTGAAAACATGGAAAAAGAAGCAAAACTTAAAATTGTCTAACCTGGTCATCCTGCTGTAACCATTTGGCTTGAAATTCTGAAGGGAAAACTCGCTGGAAGATGGCTCATAGCCATAGCTGCTGCACGAGAGAGTTGTCGTGTATATCATATATACCCTCTTTGTATGTAATGAAATAACACGCTGGCAAATTGACAAATTCCTCCAAGGTTTTATGCTCATAGCACAAGCCAGATGGAAAAATCTCAATGCAAGATACCGAATTGAAGCCTTGCTGATAGCCAGTTGATGCGGTTGGTGACATACAGATAGCATGACAAAAAGAATCGACCTTCTCGAGCAATTTCAACTGAAATTAGCCAGTATTGGGGGGCAAGCATCCTCTACCAGCTTGAGAAGGAGTCCGCCATGCCGAGCCCCTTTCATCAAGTCAAGCAATAGAATGTGCCAACCTCCGTGAGATTCCAAAATTGAACTGCTCAGAAGTCGTGTTGTGGAGCAAGGCGGTTGGTACGCAAGCCATGCTTGATTCCAATCTTTAAACCAATTAAATTTTTGGTGCTTACAGTAATTTTCACAAGCCATGTTGTGCTTTGCATGCCTAAAGTGTAGGCATGGCTGTTGCATATCATAGCTATCAAGCAGATGTTCAATAAACAAAAATCAACTGCGTACCTCATTAAGTACATCTGCCGACAAATCTTGCCGACCCGAAAATCGAATGTGGTACCTGAAGGAGTACGAGCGGAAGTGCGACGTGAGAGAGAGTGCGAGAAGAAGAGCACGACGATATGGTGAACTTGCTCTACTGTAATGTGTAGAGCATAGTGAGTTCTTATTAGGTTTTTACAAAAGAATATGTGTACATACGTGGCGGCCCGCCCACTTACCTGGGCGACCACATTAGGATTTATACCCCAACAACCTCCCACTTAAAGTCCAATGTGGTACTTTAAGCGTGAGAGAAGCTACTATACAAGCTAATATACAAGATATGTAGAGAAGTAATGTACTACCCTACACCTAACTGCTTGCGAAAATGCGCAAAGCTCTCCGAGGGAATTCCTTTTGTAAGTAGATCAGCAGGATTTTATGTGGTGTGAACTTTGACAAGATGAAGTTGCTTATCCTTGAGCATTTCCCTGATGAAATGATACTTCACATCCACATGCTTTGTCTTTGAGTGATAAACTGGATTGCGAGCCAATTGTGTAGCACTTTGACTATCACAATATAACACATGCATCTGTTCTTTGATTCCCAAATCTGTTACTAGTCGATTAAGCCAAATTAATTCTTTGCATGCCTCTGATGCTGTAACATATTCAGCTTCTGTAGTAGACTGAGTAACACAATCTTGTAATCTAGAACGCCATGATACTGCTCCACCAGCCAATGTAAAGACATACCCTAACGTAGACCTTCGGTTGTCTAAGTCACCTGCATAATGTGAGTCTGTAAAACCCTTTACACTTAGCTCCTGACTCCCATAGCATATGTGCATACTCTTTGTAGCTTTCAGGTATCTCAATATTCCTTTCACTGCCTCCCAATGCTTCTTGCCTGGGTTTGAAATGTATCGACTTACTACTCCCACTACAAATGCAATGTCTGGGCGAGTAGCAATCATTGCATACATCAAACTACCCACTGCAGACGCATATGGAATCTTATCCATTTCAGCCTGTTCTTCCTCAGACACAGGACAATCTTGTTTGCTAAGTTTCACATATGGTGGCAATGGAACACTCAATGCCTTTCCCTTCTCCATATTGAAACGTTGCAAAACCTTGTCAATATACTCTGTTTGAGATAACCAAATCAACTTCTTTGATCTGTCTCTCTCAATGCGCATACCAAGTATATGACTTGCCTCACCCATGTCTTTCATGTCAAACGATTTTGCCATCTTTGACTTCAAAGCTGAAATATCTTCCAAGTGCTTGCCAGCAATCAACATGTCATCCACATACAAAATAAGGATCAGCCAACTGCCATCCTTAGCCTTCTTTGTATATAGACAGTGATCGAACTCACTACGTTTGTAGCCTTGAGAAAGCATAAACTTGTGGAACTTATGGTACCATGCCCTCGGTGATTGTTTTAAGCCATAAAGACTCTTTAACAACTGGCATACCCAATCTTCCTTGTCTTTCTCAACAAACCCTTCTGGCTACTGCATGTAAATTTCCACATCTAAATCACCATGCAAGAACGTTGTCTTGACATCCATTTGGTGCAACACCAAATCTAATATGGCAACCAATGCAAGAAAGCATCTCAATGTAGTCATCTTGACCACCGGAGAGAAGACTTCATCAAATTCAATGCCTTGTTCTTGCTTAAAGCCCTTGGCAACAAGCCTTGCTTTGTACTTTGGCTGACTATCATGAGCGGTGATCTTATACCTGTAAACCCATTTACAAGGTAGAGCCTTTTTGCCCTGTGGTAATTTAACTAGCTTCCATGTCTGATTTTTATGCAGAGCTGTCATCTCTGACTGCATGGCTAATTGCCAATTCCCGGAGTCCTCTATTTGCACAGCTTCCTTGTAACATGAAGGCTCATTGCAATCAGTCAACATGACATAGTTCATAGATGGAAAAAACCTATCAGGAGGTCGCATGATACGTCCAGATCTATGCAAAATGGGTGGCTCAGGCTCAGCCACAACCTGTGGTTCCACTCTATCCTGTCCTTGCTCCTCTTGAGCCCTGACATTTTGTCTTGCACGTGCAGGTCCATCTTCTTGGAAGACAACTCTTCTAATCTCCTCAACCCTCTCTGGTTTAGAATGATATTTGGCTTCATTAAAGTGAACATCATTGTTGCGGATAACCTTTCTGGATTCGGGATCCCAAAGTCTGTACCCCATCTCACCAGAATTACCATAGCCTAGAAAGATGCACTTTCTACTCTTTGGCTCAAGTTTGTTCCTAAATTCCTTTGGAACATGAGTATATGCCTCATAGCCAAAGACTCTGAAATGCTTGTAGAGGGAATTTTGCCTGACCATACCATCTCTACCAGTGAATCCTTCTGCAAAACCTTGCTAGGAGATCTATTTATAAGATGAACAGCTGTTGATACAGCTTCAACCCAAAACCCATTTGGCAGTTGTGCATTAGAAAACATACTTCTGACCTTCTCTTGTATGGTCCTATTCATCCTCTCAGCAACACCATTTTGAGGAGGATTGTAAGGAGCAGTAAGTTCACGTTTTATACCTTTTGACTCACAAAAGTCCTGAAAGGCCTTTGAAACATACTCTCCACCATTGTCAGTGCGTAAGCATTTAAGCTTCTTGCCACTCTAATTCTCCACAAGTGTCACAAACGTTTTTGAAAACACTAAACTCTTCATCCTTGTGCTTGAGAAAGTAAACCCATACTTTCCTCGAGTAGTCATCTATAAATGTCATAAAGTAAGAAGCTCCCCCTAGAGATAGGTTAGGCATAGGTCCACACAAATCACTATGAACAAGTGCCAACTGTGTATCTCTTCTACTGCTTCTATGCTTATGTGGCTGCTGTGTTTGCTTACCATACAGACAATGTTTACAGAATTCAAATTCATTAAATGACAAGCCAGGAAAATAACCAGAACGAGACAAGATTTCCATTCCCTTCTTGGACATATGTCCTAACCGGCTATGCCACAAAGAAACGTTCGGCTGCTCGGTTACATTGATTACATTTTTAGAGACATTTGATACATAAATCATGTAAAGTCCTGCAGACTTTACTCCATGTGCTACTGTCATAGAACCCTTGCATATCTTCCACATATTCTGTCCAAAAGTGGTGACGTAGCCAGCATCATCAAGTAAACCTGTGCTGATCAAGCTCTTTGTAATTGCGAGAACATGTCTCACATTCTTCAGCGTGAAAGAAGAGCCATTCTAAAACTTCAATTGAACATCTCCAACACCTAAGATCTCACATGTCTACCCATTGCCTAGCCGAACATGATCTTTAGTGGTCACATAAAAGGTAAACCACTCCTTGTTTGGAGACACATGAAGTGATGCCCCTGAGTCTATAATACAGTCACTCAGTGCATTTCCATCAGATGCTGTAAGAAGAGCTGAGTCCATTGTATTTTTCAAGAAGAAGATATCTCCTGACACTAGACTGTCATCCTCTGCAACAGTGTTTGTCACATTTATTTCTTGAATCTTCAATGAGGACTTGTTCTTCTCACCATGGTCTTCTGCTTTCTCTTTGCCTTTTTCTGCTTTCCATTCTCTGCAGTCTCTTTTCATGTGACCCTTCTTGCCACAATGGTAGCATTCTATGTCACTCTTGCCTTTAGCACTGCGGGACTTTCTACGAGACTGATCCCTCTTTCCACCTTTGTACTTTTCTTTGGTCCTTCCCCTGACAACTCAGGCTATTCCTTTGCCTTTGTCCATTGTCTTTCTGTTGGTTTCTTCAGTAAGCAGACTGCCTTCTACACTTGTTATGGTCAAACCATCTAGAGGTGCAGAATTACTCAAAGCTGTGCGAAAAGTGTCCCAACTTTCCGGCAATGTGATCAACAGGAACATAGCTCTAACATGTTCATCAAACTTGACACCTTGAGCTGACAACTGACCGTAGATGGTGTTGAATTCATTCAGATGATTGGGCATAGGTGTCCCTTCTTTCATCTTCAAGTCAACAAGCTTCTTAAGTCAGTATACCTGTGAAGATGCACTCTGCTTCTCATAAAGATCACTCAGCTTTGTCCATGCTTGATAAGTTGACATCTCGTCTGCTACATTGAAGTAAACGCTTTCTGCCAAAGTCAGCATAATGGTAGAAAGTGCCAATTCATCCATTTCGCTCCATTCATCTTCGTCCATATCTTGTGGTTTTATCCCCTTGAGCTTTATAGGTTTTATCTGCTTCTTTTGTACCAACACATGCCAAATCTGCTCCTTCCACAATGGGAAATTGGTTCCATCCAGCTTCTTGATATTGTAAAGAGCAGTGTCCTGTGATCCAGCCATAGCTACGCTTCACAGTAGTTTACTTTCGTGGGAAAAATTCGGCAGAGTTTCTCTTGTAAACTGACCTCTGAACCAATATCAACCTGTCAAATGAACCAGTAAAGCTTCAGATTCTGCAGAAATTTTGGCAGAGTCTCCTTTGTAAAATGGCTCTGGTGTACTAAAAACAGACCAAAAAAAGCTCAAAAAACCACTGTCTCTCTAACACTATAAGCTGTGGGTAAACCTGTCCTGCACCTGTACTGTCTCTCACTGTCCTGTCACTGTCCTGTAAGCATAGACTGCAACAATGCCTCAACGGCAGTAAAGCAAAGATGCAATCCCAACTGTCTAACTCACAGTCAATACATCCTAGCTGCCTATCTAAGGGTGCTCGAGGGATCACTCCAAGACCTGTATCACCGAAAGGATCTCAACATTCGAGAATCCCCCAACTCAATAAAACCTCACTCGACCCTCAACAAAGGCTGCAGTAAATTTGACAAAACATAGACTTCCCACAAAGTCATACATCCACAAATTTTCCACTGTATGCTGTAACCGCTGCGGCGGTTGTTTACTGCGTGACTCACAGCCAACAAACCCTCAACAGACATACATAATCTCTGACAATACATCCCATGTGGAAGTACCTGCAATGTCAGGATGAAATTTGGAATATCAAGCAACAAACACAAGCTACCTGATGAACTAGTGGACGTCGCCTACAATCTGTGTGTAGGTGCGCCCGTGTTGTATGTGACACGCCTCCAAGAACTGTAAGCCGTCCTTCGTTGTGTAGATAGCCACAAATCAGCACTCTGGAAGTGCAGATATCCTCAACACTTGCAGTCATAGTCCGAAACCCCAAAAATTACAAAGTCGGATCTGCACCCGCCGAGACCACGTAGTCGAAAATGGCTTGCGCAGATCTTTGTCGAAGTCGAACGGTGGCCGAGATGACCTCAGAATATAATTCTGAGTACACCGAGCCCTTGAAGGAGTACGAGCGGAAGTGCGACGCGAGAGAGAGTGCGAGAAGAAGAGCACGACGATATGGTGAACTTGCTGTACTATAATGTGTAGAGCATAGTGAGTTTTTATTAGGTTTTTACAAAAGAATATGTGTACATACCTGGCGGTCCGCCCACTTACCTGGGCGACCACATTGGGCTTTATACCCCAACAGTATCGAGGGGAAATTGCAAATATTTTGAAAGCAGTAACACAACATTGGACTACACAAGCCGTGCTCATTAGCACCCTTGTACGGGGCCTTGCTCATTGCAATACCAATTATAGCCTAATTGACCAGTATTGCGAGGCACTTTGGCACCCTGCAGAAACTATGAGGGTAATCAACTTGATAGAAACAAAATTGAAAGAGGGTATACCTAGATGAATCCAGGATAAGCCCATATTCACCCTTGAAGGAAAGTGCAAGGTATAGACCCATGGTAGTCACCCACAAGACGATATAACCATCAACTCCATCATGCATAGTATTGACTAAATACCACGACATCCCACTAACGTCGTCAGTGACCAATAGTGGGTGTAGAACTAGGTCCTAACATATGCTCCCCAACACAACACACACCACACGCACACACATGAGCATACATCAACACAAAGTTCAACGTACTGAGTTTCTATCATGAAGCAAGCGTAGAGCGGTGAGTGACACACCATCGCCTTCTTTGAGCTTACTAGTTTAGGCTTGTTGTGTGCTTGGAGCCATTTGTGGCTCGCACAGGGTGTATCGACATACGCGCATACTTTTGGTGCCGCTCTCGGGGAATGCCATACATGAAGTTCGAGTAGCACTCTGTGCTTCTCCGTGGTGCAATTTCTATTGTAGGAAAGGTAAGGAAGGAGTGTGTGTGTGTTGAGAAGAGGGATTTGGTGTTATACTGTGTGTTTTTTTTGTTAATGGAGTTTTCAAAGGTTTTGTGTTTATTCTCTGTGTATTAAGGTAGGTAGTTTTCTGTGTACAGTAAGTAGGAAGTAGATTAGTGAGAGTTAATAGAGTGTGTTAGTGTGTAAGAGTAAGTATATTAGTTAGAAGTAAGTAGATAGAGTGTGTGTGTGTGCTCTCGCGCAGGCCGTGGCGACCTTATCCTTAAAAAAAATAAAAATAAAATAATTATTTTTTAAAAAAATAAAAATAAAAATTTTAAAGGTAGGACCGGGATCGGGAATATCTCCCAGACCCAAGCCCAGACCCAAACCCAAGCTCACGCTCAGGCCTAGGCCTCAGTCGCCTTTAAAAAAAATGAATTTTAGCTTCACACGTAGCTAAAAATCGATTTTTTGAGGACCAACGGAACGTCAGATGCCTGAAAATTGTGCTGTAAAGCACACAGCGACCCTCTAAGTGATATGCTCGTTTCGAGCTATCACACACTTTAATAAAAAAAATCAACCATTAAAAAACAAGAAAAAATCAAGTAGAAAATGGGGTGCAAAACACCCACAAAACAAAGCAAGTAACCTTTAAGGGTACTTGACGACACTTGTAGGGCACCCAAAGTACATGTATCTACGCTCTGGTCGTGTGCTAGAGTCCGAACAACTAGCTAGTGCTTTGATTTACGGGGGTACTCACTATCCTTCCACGCTAGGGTCTACGCCCTTGGCGGGGACCCAAGGTAGTGCAACCCAAGACCCAAATATAGCGGCTAGCGACTCTTTCTCTGACTACGATATTATGGAAGAGCATCTTACACAAAGCCCCGGGGGAACAAATGAAACCGTGCCTAGCTGGGCCCAACAACCTGGAACTAGTGTTTTTAGCCGTTTGATGGAAACTTTTAGTAGAGCTACATGCTCTGAACCTACGGCTAGTGAAGTAAACGAAGGGGGTGGGGAAGTAGAATCACCATTCACATCTCCTGTAGACCCCATACTCCCTCAGAGTGTCCACGTGGACATCCTACCTACCTCATTTAATGAGGGCCCTATCGAGCTACCACCTTCCAAAGTCGCCTCTAAGGTAGCGGTGACTAAAAGTCAAAACACGGGAAGCAACATTGCATCCACCTCATGACAACCCTCTAGTACACCAAGTTTGGACGGGGTATTTCTCAATGAAAATTGGGAATATGACCTACACACGGAGACTTTGACCGACCTATACATGGGCTACACATACCATGTGGGATGGTTAGAAGTTATACAATCCACATCTAGTGCCACTAGTCTAGAGGAACAACAACACATGATCTGCAATGTCATCCATAGGATTATCCAGTCCGAGAGGCAAAATCGAGAAATAAACATACCTTCGACGGGTCCTATGCGATTTTTAGACACGGGAAAAGGGAAACAACCCACTCTATCACAAATGGAGACTCCCCCAGTGAGTCCCATCGATCCCCCATATGTTGTTTCGCCAGGGGTCTCAATGCAATCTGAGCCCACAAGTGATAGCTTTACTTTTCCAAGTCTAGCTCATCTTTCCCTGGGTGACACCACGGATACCATGCCTACCCCAATGATGGGCATGCCAAGAAACACACCATGGACCTCGTTTGTTAGTAAAGCACCGCTACATGGTAGCTCAATGCCTGCAATAGTACCTACAAGTGTGTACCAATCGTATGCACCTATGGGTCATCACACTCATGTAGTCCCTACCCCTCCCATTGTTTCAACTACCTATGCTCCACAACCACAATACACAAGTTCTTATTTCCATGGGACTATACCGGCTAGCATTAGCATGTCACATCCGACGTCTACTATGCCTAGGGCCACTCATTTGAACTATGGACCACCACATGGCACAACATCGTACCCAACGTGGAACCCAAGGGCTTCCTATGTGCCAAGCCCAATGCCAATACCTACTCCACATGTAGTCTCTGGAGCACCTTCACCCACTGTGCCTGCTCACTTAGGTGACTTGGCAACATTTGCTCAAGCTATTGGTCGATCTATTGCTGAGAATATGCGTAACACGCCTGATAGAGAGCCTAGAAGTAAGGCAGTACAAATAGCCAAGCTCACACAAAAATTTAGTGGAGACGGGGATGTGAGAAAGCATATCGAAGTGTTTGAACAAATATGCGATTCTCTAGGAGAACACAATGACCTACATAAGAGCAATGCTTTAAGCCTAACCTTAAGTGGAAAGGCTGGGGATTGGTATAGAACCCTAAGGGTGGAGAAAAACGATTTACCCTACTCTTAGGAGACTGTTCTTAAAGGAATACATACGAGAGGGAGTGCTTTGGGGTGTAGCCTCTCAGCTCCAGGAAGCCCAACGAGAGGAAGGAGAGTCGGTGAGAGACTTTATAAGTCACTTGAAGCATTTGAATTCTCGTTGTAATCCAAATGAGCGCTTCAACAACAACCAATTGCTTGATAGATTCATTAGGGGGTTACGACATGAGGATATCTACAATGGCCTAGTCATTAGAGGTGTCACCACTTGGGAAGCAGTCACCACCAATGAGATCCAATTGGAGGATAATTTAATGATTCAAGGAGAAAGAGTGTCTGTTGAGCCTAAATCTATTAGCTCGCAAGCATCAGGGCATCGGCCAATGACCCTAAAGACTATTGCTAAGGAGCCAAAGATATCTGAGATGAATTTAGCAGATCTCACCAAGGCTATTCAAGAGAGTATTAGAGACAATCGTGCTCCGCAGAACAATCATATGTATCCAAGAAGGGAGCAACAATGGTGCTCAGTATGCTATGGACCGCATAGTACCAGTGAATGCCCTACTTTTAGAGTAAAATTCAATGGGAACTGCAATGCATGTGGAAGGTATGGTCATCAAGCTAAGGATTGCATAGTATTTAAGCGCGCGATGGCCAATAGACCAACCTTAGCATGGACAGACACACCTCGAGTGCCTGCATTGATGCCGGCCCACCTCTTGAACAAACATCACAACATATGGTCCCTAGGGCCCAAAATGTTGTTCAAACAACACCCTTACCACCTCCAGTGCTAGGACCGCAACCACCACATCCGAGAATCACTTATGTGAATCAAGTGGGTTGTGAGTCATCTATTTCTTGTTTGGAAGGCTATGAGGAAGATATAGATCCTAATATCGCCTATGGGATGGATGTGCTTGAAGAAAGTCCACAATACTACATGGAGGACTATTGGGGACAAGTCAAACCTGTATATCAAGTAGCTGCTCTTGCGGCAAGAGGCCAAAATATCAATTACACTGTTAAGAGACCACCTCTTCAATGCTATGAGTGTGGAGGTCCACATCGTGTAACCGAGTGTCCTATTAGGCTACAAAAGAACGCCACACTAATGCAAACCAATCAAGCAAGCACGTCTACAATGCCGATACTCATGTGTAATCGATGTGGCATAGATCATTTGATTGCCCAATGTCCAAATAATCCAAATGCACCGAAGATCACGCCATTAAACTTGATTGAAGTTATCGAGGAGTCATCACCAATTACACCCGTGGTACCAGTAAACGTACTCACACGATCGATGCTCCAAAAACAAAATTATATTCTTGAGGAAAGAGACACGGCATCAATTGCCCAATCTCAGAAAAAGAAGAAAACTCGAAGAAAGAGATCGCAAAAAGTAGCGAAGTCAGACCCCAGTTCAAAGACCAACATAGGGATTGGTGATGACCTCGTATATATGAACGACGCTGAAGAAGATTCTGATTTAGGCGAAACCATGGAGACCAAAACGACCACTAACATAGAAACCAACAAGGAAGATCTTAATGAGCCACAATGGCCACGATCCAAAAAGAAGATAGGAACTTACCCAAACCATACAGAGGAGATTGAGCGAGTCAAGCAATTAAGAAGTTTGGTAGAAGATACCCAAAGGGATCTAGAACCAGCACCTAGGAAGATCCAGATTACAGACACCGTGTTCCCTACGCAACAACAACCTCACCAAGTCCATAGACCCTTGGACATACCTAGTGTCATCAAAGAAGAAAGTGACTTAAAGTCATGGGAAAGTGGGCGTACTCACTTCTTGATGGAAAGAATGTTTACAGAGGGACTACCTGATCCTATCGAAGAAATGGAGATCCCATCTTCCCCACGTCAAGGGACTCAAGGCCAAAAGGTGCCGTTAAACATTGCAAAATTGATGGATTTCATGTCTTCAGAAGTTAGAACCACCATCATGTCCAAACTATATAAAGACCCCGAGCTAGTCTCAGCCCTTCGAGCCTTCCTCAATGGAGAACTGAAGTTTCGTCTACCACAATTTGCACAGATGGATGGAGCTGAGGAGATGCCAATAGAGGAGGAATACATAGATCCACAACCCAACCTAGATGAGAACCTTGTTATAGAAATACCTGTTAACAAGTTGGGACAATACTTTGAGGGTGATGAATCCAATACGACTATACCAATCACTACTAAGGGATTAACTGTGAAGGGAATCCTTGATGGTGGCGCTGGGGTTAGCATTGTGACTAAAAATTGCTGGGAAACTATGGGAAGACCTCACCTTGTGACCACAACCATAGTAGTGAAGATGGCCAATGGATCTATTGTTAAACCTATTGGGATGCTAGAAGATCTCAAGATCAAGGTCTTTGGACATAAAATAAGGATTACATTTATTGTTATGGATTTCTCCAAACACACTATGGCATCGGAGATGATCTTAGGACGTCCTTTCATGAGGGAAGCAAAAATGGTGCATGACTGGTCTAAAAACCATGTCTACTTGCAGTTCCAAGATTCTATCATTCGAGTGGATCTTGTGACGGGTCGAGCACATCCTCTAGAAAACAGGTTTATAATCGATCATAGATCTGACACCACAGTTCACTCGGCCCCATTGCAGTATTGTTACACGTGTAAAGCGGCCAATGATGCTGGGGAAGATTCTCCTTATATGGATGTACTACCTGGGATGACTGAGCCAGACAATGTGGATTGGGTCCACCTAGTAGCAACCATAGACACTTGGGGAAACAGGGGGACGACCTGGGTAACACCTGAGGGAGATGAAATACCACCACTCGTACCCTTAAATATGCTACAAGCAATGCATATAGCTTCTGTCAAGATTCATCCTAATATAATGAAGAAAACATACAAGTGGGTCCCTAAAGCTTCTTTAGCGACCATGGCTAGTACTAAAAAACAGAAGCCTTGTAAGAAACATACCACTCGCCCCAAGAAATGTAAGAGAACGTGGCGTTGGATCCCTAAACGATTATTGGAAGCCCAAGGCTACTATCGAGGAAATGATCAAATTTGGGTGCCAAAACGTAGATTGTGTTCTTACCTGTCACTTGATCCATATGAACCCACTCCTGTAGCTCCAAAACAAATCGACAATCGCGGAAAGAAAAAAATCACAGAATGCTACACACCCGCTCCAGAGCTAATTTGGGTACCAAAGAAAGAATGATTTGTTCCACCTAGCTCAATAAGGGGGGAGTCCCATGAAGCTTCTAGCTCCTCATGTAATGCATCTATAGAGGTAAAAGCTTCTCCACATCGTCGACCTACAATAGTGGACCTCCATAAAGCTACAAAGGAATCCACACCTCCCAGTGTTCAAGAATCACCTGATGAACCACTTCAAGTTCGATCCTGGGAGAGTACTTTACCACCCTTGCAACTCGATGAGGCACCTAAGGTAATAGAAAACTACTGGCAAAAATCCTCACCTATTATCGACTGGAACAATTGGTTTCAAAGGGTGACGAGCACATTTCAAACGATATGATCTACCCAAGGAAGCGGGGAATATTTGCTGACAATCATCATTCACTCACTCCCCTCTCAACCTTGTTTCCCTGACCTCTCAATCACCAATCTTAGGAAATGTATATATATAAAGCCTTATACTCACAAAAAAAACAAAAATAATAAAGAGCAAGAGCAATTAGCAAACGAGTATGCACAATAAAAGTCAAAACATTGACTCAGGCCTACACATTCGCATCCGGTACACTGAAACAGAAACTTATGCCATAAAACACCTTTGATCCTCATCACTCGAATAATGGAGGGTAGGTAAAAGTCAAAACATTGACTCAGGCCTACACATTCGCATCCGGTACACTGAAACAGAAACTTATGCCATAAAACACCTTTGATCCTCATCACTCGAATAATGGAGGGTAGGTAAGATTAGTACGATAGGAGTGTTTCTGTTTTAGAGTTGAGTGATTAGCAAAGTTCTTTTTTCCCACTGATGTGCCTCCTAGAGGTATCCTTGTGTTTCATAGTGTGTACAGGAACGTGTTGCTGTTGTTAGGATTTGGACCTTCATGGGATCTTTCTCTCATTCACACTTCAAATCAAGCGCGACCATCGACACAAACAGGTGTTTCTTGTCCATTAGCATTGCCCCTTATCTTTTTGCATCCATGTTTGTCTGCTTTGATTGTGGTTGGTAGCATAATATTCAGCGCATTTGCTTAGTACCAAACATTAAATTCAATGAATTTTTTGTCATAAGCACTTGTCTTGATTTAAAAATCAAGCAGTCCAACTAAGCTAGTTTGACCAAGCTAGGTGTTAGAGATCTTCTCTTAATACCATGGGGAATGCCTTCCTAATAATCAATGGTTACTTAGGTTCTTAATCCGATTTAGGCAGCATTGTGTGAAATGTACTAGGGTTTTCTAGTGGGCTTGACCCTATTGACCTTTAGCTTAAGTATTATAAAGGGAGTTTCCTTGTGTGATGAGCCTGGGGAGGTGTATCAGTGTTATATGACCCCCCAAAGTTACAAAATTAAAATGCTGAAAATGAACAAACAAAAAATCAAAGTGCCACATTGTAAAATCTTAACTTGGAAGAGAAATCTCAGCTTGATTGGGTACTTCACTCACATGTATCGCCTATGGTACTAGAGTCCTAGAGGTTCCCAGTGTGGGCGCTTTTCCTTCAAAAGCAAAAAACCCAAGGCATACAAAATAAGCACACACATCAAAATTGAATCAATGTGAAAAGACTTTGGGGGTCAAAGGAAAAATAATCAGTCAGGCGATGATTTCATGAGAAATTCTTTTTATCGTAGCTTAACTACAAGGTCTTCTAGGTATAGCCTCTAGTCAGTCCTCGAACATGAAATACTTGGCTCTCGCGATTAAACAACTTAATTAACCAGAGAAAATTAAGAAGCTTATCCATGGTATTAATAGTCGATCTCTAGTGCCTTTCGACCGTTAAATTAGCGACCCCAGACTTGTTTAATTTTTTACCTTTACATCTGTTTATGTATTTGATTACATTGCAATTTAATGTTTATTGCTGACAAATTGTTTAAAATTTTGTTACCAATCAATTTGTTTGCCTAAAACTGCATATGCTTTTTAATCTCTTATGAGAATGCAATTACTATGCCAATGTTGTTTGATTTTGCAGTGACTGAAGAAGGCTAAGGACATTCATCTCAAATGCTCTTCCACCTCGATGAACGAGCTTCAACTCAATAGCTTCCGAGGACGGAATCTACATCAGGAAGGGGGGCATGTTAACCCTCACGGCTCACGGACACCCTATCACCTATGACGGACGTTGTAACCTACCGCGGACATTGTATTATTTATTTGGTAGAGTCAGGTACCGAGCTTGTCGGTCCAATAGGAAAATGATAAGAGTGATCGCCAATGAGAGGCGCACTCTAACTGGAACATTCAAGGGATTAGTTGGCTAAGCATGGGAGTCCAAGTGTGAATGGGACGAGCTCATATAAAAGTCAACTAAACCTAAAATTCAGTCATTCTCTCATTTGTGCAATAGAAGAGTGCTCTTGCTCCATCTCCATCTCCATCTTCTTCTTCTTCACCTCCTTGTGTGTGTGTGTATGTGAGAGAGAGAGAGAGAGAGAGAGAGAGAGAGAGAGAGAGAGAGAGTGGGCGATCGAGCATTACGAAGGCACGATGGCGGCGAAGCGGCGGCTCTTTCTTCTTTGCGACAAAGAATCCTCCACGAAGCAAGCGTAGAGCGGTGAGTGACACACCATCGCTTTCTTTGAGCTTACTAGTTTAAGCCTGTTGTGTGCTTGGAGCCATTTGTGGCTCGCACACGGTGTATCGGCAAGTTCCTTGCATTGACACGTGCGATATACGCGCACAAAAAATTAGCACAATATCAACTGGTCGTAACCCGGACGAAAACTTCACAACGTGAAGTCTGCATGTCCGCTATACGACTAAAAAATATACCTAGATGAATCCAAGATAAGCCCAGATTCACCCTTGAAGGAAAGTGCAAGATATAGAAGACGATATAACCATCAACTCCATCATGCATAGTATTGATTAAATACCACGACATCCCCACTAACGTCGTCAGTGCCCAATAGTGGGTGTAGAACTAGTACCTTGTTTCCGTTCTTGCAGAATTTTTTTATAGCTCAGTTGGAAGTATGGTGTATTCGAAACCGGGCTTCGCCAATCATGTGTTGATGGTGGCCTTACCTTGGCCAATCGCAATTCATACCGAGGCTCTTGGCTGGCTTTCAATTTTTATGTGCCCCACTTGGGCATGCCTTGACGAGAGCGAAAGACATGTCTGCTATTTGTGTGTAGATCGCCTCTCAAAACCAAGGAGCTTCCTTGCCACATAACGGCATCATAATTTCTGATTGCATGTTATTGACAGCTTCTGAAGACGAGGTTGAGTCTGTGATCATGATGTCCTACATCGTGGCGATGGCCTTGGAAAACGGCATTAGCCGTCGAAGTCGTGATGTATTTGAGACTCTGCGGACTGGTCCTCCTTGCTTTGAAACCCTGCGAACTTTCCATCCTTGCTTGACCTTGGGACTCGCAGCTGCAAAGTTGTTTCTGTGTCATTACAAAACTGCCTGCGAGCGCGTGGGTCAACACTAAAAAAATAGGCAATTGAACTTTTTTTAAAAATAAAGATAAAATTGCTGAAGCTTCAATGGCGTGGTGCTGCCACAGTGCAAGAGAAAAGAGGACGCAGGGAGCGATAGGGGCCTTCCCAGGCCTTGCGTTTAGGTCGAGAGTTGCTGATCATGGCCTGGCGATCCTATTTGGAACCAGCGCCATGCTTTTTGCTGCCACCGGAACGCGATCCTGTGTGTGTAGGCGCGCCTGCTTGTAGAGCTTTCATGACCGCCTTGACCATGTCGAAGTCTAGGGGGCGGTGCCCGCGCTTGCTTGCAGAGTTTTCATGGCTGACTTGGCCATGTCAAAGTCTGACCAAGGCCTACCTTCCTCCATGATTACAGGGCTCTGCCTGCATGCCTCATGCACGCCCTCATACCCACTTTCAATGCCGCCATGGCCGGGCTTTCCCCTTCTCCTCCCTTTTGCCATGCAAATGGTGACGAACGAGAGAGAGAGAGAGAGAGAGAGAGAGAGAGAGAGAGAGATGATATAATGATATATTAACGTCTTCAAAAGGCCAAAATGACCTATGAGACCATCAGATACAAAGTGGTGAATCTAGTACAATGTCTGATCTACAAGTACAAAAAGTACCGAAAGTAAAAATGAAAATTGAAAATGAAATGTGAAATGTGAAAATGTAGAATAGGCCCTCAATGACAATCTGGGTGTCGTGCGCACGCGAGAGAGAGAGAGAGAGAGAGAGAGAGAGAGAGAGAGAGAGAGAGAGAGAGAGAATGCAACCTTCATGCGTCACCATGCGAGACCTCCTTCTCTCCTCCTCCATAGCTCCCTTCTTCCTTCTTCCCACCTTGCTCTGATACCAATGTAAGACCCAGGAGCCGCGTAATAGAGATTCTCCGCCCAACCTCCCATTATATAGCCCTTGGCCTCAGAATAGAATCTCCCTGTCCGCCTTTAGCAGCCGGCCCTTGGCCCGAGTCTTACTCGCTTGGGTTTGTTGCCCTTGGCATGACACTCTCCCTCTCCTGTGGTGGCCCTTCGACCATGAGGAAGCTCAATGGCAAAGATGACCCAATGGAGGATGCAATCCAAAAATGCAAAGAAGAGCTGAGCAAGTCCATCAGCATGATCAACCACCACCTCCCAGGTACTATCAACATACTCGACGCGCGTGTGGCAGCATAGGAAAGCACGATACATACACTCGAAGATCACACGAAGCCCAAGATTAGGAAATCGCACTACTCAAGAAAGAGCTTGCAGAGGTGCGATCGCAGAATGTCCTCAAAGAGGGAGAGCTTCAACCCTCAGCAATTGAAGAACTTAACACGATTAAGGAACAAGTGCAGGCCATCAAAAAGGTGGGGAGCAACAAAAAGAAATGACGACCTCGTGGATAGCTGTCATCACAAAGACCCAACAAAAAACAAAAAAGGCCAAAAAATGGATCGAGATTGTCAAGAAAGGGAAAGGCAAGGAAATAACCCCCACCCCCACACCAACCATCATCAACTTGACACTAGAAAAGGAGCAAAGGAGACGTGTGCGGGCCTTACACGTAAGGATATGTGGCCTCAAAGACCAAGATAATGTGGATGAAGAGGTGAAAGGACTCATGACTCTGGTGGGGGTCAACGAGCAGACGCATACGAGGGCCTGGAGAGTGGGCACTAAGATAAGCGGGAGCAACGGAGAAACCTCAAAGGAAAGGGCACTCATTCTCCGCTTCCCCTCCATGGAAGCGAAGAAGGAGTTCCTAAAGAAGAGACTGACTCTAAAGAAGACTGACATCTTTCTTGGAGATGACCTCACCCTCTCGCAGATTGCTCATATGCAAGAAGTAATGCCAGAAATTAGAGAAGCAAGGGAAAAGGGGAAGAGTAGCAAGAGAAAAGGTAAAGATTGGCTTTTTACAGGGATGGAAAGGTGGTGATATTGGAGCGACGCCCCGCATGATGGTGCAAGACCTATGGGACCACACTAAAGATGGAAACCTGGAATTGTAATGGGTCACTCCGCCTTGATGTAGGGGCCTTTGAGGATAGCTTCACGGGGAGAGACATCATTTTCTACTCTAAGACGCATCAAGCACCTGGACAATCCATGCCATAGGTGAGCGGATAGAGATGGGAGATAGCCTGCAGACAGGAGACCAAATCGGAGCATCGAGGATGCGGCTCAAGGGGAGTGGCAGTTCTATTCAGGGAGGAACTGCAGCCACAGATATATATATCACGCAAGGATGAACAAGCTAGATATATGTGGGTGAGGCTCAGGGCAGAGACGGGCAGATACCTCTACATAGCTATTTGTTACTTTCCTCCTAATACGTCAGTATATGCATCACCTAGAGGACAATCCCCCTTTTGCTATTTTGGAGGATGATATATGGGAGTTTTCCAAGGATGGTGACATTATCATACTAGGGGATTTCAATGCTAGGACTGCCCACCACCATACAATATTTTATAATACTTTTGAAGAAATGCTTAGGGAGCTCGACGTCAGAGAGATGGGTCTATCCATACTATCACAAGATGAGGAATACACTGAATATGGCAGATACATAGATATGGGAACCGCACACAGATTGGCCATTGTGAATGGCCTACAAAGATTTTCAATAGCTAGAGGTTTTACTTGCTTTCCACACTGACATGGTGCCAGCACAATGGATTATGTTATGGCCCAGCCAGGTCTCATTACATTCTTTCAAGATTTCATGGTGGGCACTAGGCCAGTCGAAGTAGCACTTGATCATGCTATCATGTCTTTCACCTTGACCTTTCAGTTCAGCACAAATCCATTAGGAGAGGTCCCCACACAAACTCGGTATACCTTCATGAGGGAGACGGATTCTGTGTATCGGATTCTGTGTATATGGATGAGATATACAAACAGCTATGCACCTAGGAGCCGGGACGGCCACTAGATGAACTCACTTAGATACTGACAGAGATGCTCCATGATGCAGCATCAGAGGCATACCCCCATAGCCAGCCCACACGGAGATGATTTGGGAGCATGCCCCATAACAGTTGGTATGATGAGGAATGCAGAGAGACGAGGTTCAAATTACAGAGGGAAGTGCTCATGGGTATTACCACACATAGACAGTTACGGATTATCTTTCGCCACCTAGTGCGACGAAAGAAAAGGGCGCATCTATCTCAGCTAGAGTGGGACCTATATCAGCAATTTATAAGTCAGGACTCAGGCAAAGCATGGAGGATATTCCACGAGCATTCATCACCACCAGCGGTCACCTCCATTGAGACATGGAGGGAATATGCCACATCTCTCTACATAGCATCAGGGAAACCACCTCTGCCGGACCCACTAGAGACATGCCCAGAGACATGTTCTTTCTTTACTGCCGAGAGGGTAAGGAAATCCATTGACAAGATGAAGACAAGGAGAGCACATGATCATGATGGTCTGGTAGCAGAGCACTTCATCCATGCCAGAGATATGCTTGTAGATCTCCTGGCTATGATGTTTAATCGAGCCATGTATGAAGGCTTTCGGAGACTTGGAGTTTGTCTATGATTGTTCCTATTTTCAAGTCGGGAGATCCCATGATTCCCGCAAATTATCGCACCATCATGGTTGGTCACACATTAGCTAGGTTGTATGCATTCGTTCTTGAGCAGGAACTGAGTAGATGGGCAGAGTGAGAGGGCATAAGAGCACCAGGGCAAGCAGGTTTCAGGAGAGGTTTCTCCACTCATAGCTATTGTTTAGGAGGGCATACACCATGGCAAGAGGATCTAATGTAGCTTTGTGGATTTACGCAAAGCTTTTGACACAGTACCAAAAGCTGGACTTATACGCAGACTATAGGACATGGGTGTGCCTACATAGCTGATATGGCGTATTCTGGCTCTATACAGGACAGTGATGGGGTGGATACGCACCACTGAGGGAATGCCTGACATGGTCCACTCCACTATTGGATTAAAGCAAGGATACCCCCTATCCCCGAATCTTTTTGGGATGTATGTGGATGAGTTTTCAGACTATGTAGAGCGTCAGGGGGACAGGGGGCTCAACTAGCAGGGACATGGATTCTGCTGCTACTATACACTAATGATATTGTGCTGATTTTTGACTCTCCAGAGGGGATGCAATGTCATTTGGATGCTCTGCATACATTTTCTCGTGACAGTGGATTGTCTGTCAAACTGGGGAAAACCAAGGTTATGGTGTTTAACACCACACCATAGTTGGTCAGGAGGTCGGCACCCACATTTATGTATGGCCAGGAGACTGTGGAGTGCACAGATGCATATACTTATCTTGGGGTAGTCTTCGGTGGATCGGTGTTTTCACTAAGGAGAGCATTAGAGACTAGACTGACAAGAGCATATGCAGCTTTGGGCACTGGAAAGGATGTGTTCGCAGGTCCAATTTCAGGAACCACGAACAAAGCTTTGGATTTTTAACACTCTCGTGACTCCACCTATGCTCTATGGAGTTCAGGTATGGGGACCCTCAGTAGACCACCATGGGAGATCTGGCAACACAGATGGATGGAGATGTATGGAGAGGCCTCTGGCCTCTATGATTGCTTAGATGATTCGGGCTAAGGCCTCAGTACCACATGAGATTATCCGAGCCCGAGCTAGCCCCCCCCCCCCCCCCCCCCCCCCCCCCCCCCCCCCCCTCCTCGTGGTGGAAGCATTGACAAGATCAGTATCCTTTATGCATGGTCTATGGGATCTCCCAAGGGACAAATACGCTTAGCTTGCCTTGGAGTCATCTCGACAACTAGCTCTACAAGGCGATACAGCATGTTGGTACGGATAGATGACAACATGGTTTTAGTCGCATGGCCTCAACATGGATAGATTACCTCCACTTCAATACTCCCTGGATGCATCTTCCCTGTCCCTCACACGGACAGAGATCAATAGACTCATACGTCAGGATCTGATCTAGCTAAATACCAGGAGCACATGGATACAACTGACACAGGAGTTGGGCACGAAGATGGCCTTCTACAGAGAGAATCTTCTCCAACTCATGGACGACGGCTTTGTAACTAGGCCTACATACATGGATACACACTTATCTCATGGGATAAGATGCACTATTGGATAGATACGCACATCCTCACATCAACTCCAGATCGAGACTGGCCAATTTCGAGGGGTGCCGACAACGGAGCCAGGATATGTCACCTATGTAGCTTAGAGCGAGAGATAGAGCTGCAATACACATGTCAATGTCCGACATACTATGGATACGTGTCCACTTCCACGGATTGTTCAAAGAAGGGTTTGGACCTTTTTCTAGAGTCATGAGATACACGGATCAGAGGTGTCTCGGATTGTTTCTACTAGAGCTGCGTAGACTTAGGGAGGTCTTGCTGAGGACATCAGGGGAAAGACAGCCTCAGAGACGAATCACATATTTCTTTACACTAGCCAGAGGAGAGCCAACGGAGCAGTCATTACACCAGATATCAGAGCCTACTCATACTAGAGGTACACTGCTTGACTGAGCCTCTGAGCTTGGCAGATCTAGACGTCCACGACCTTGGGGGGTCTGCCACTACCGAAAAAGGCTACAATAGAAGATATAGATCACTCTAGCTCGACATACAAGACGTCCAACCAGAGTACTGACCATGGAGGAGGTCGATGAGATCCGACAATGACCAATGAGAGATTTCATCTGAACCCCCCCCCCCCAAAGGGTTTTAGTGTCTTAGTATTAGTTCTTTGTAACTTCGTAATTTCGTACTCAAACATGGTATCAGATTCACCAATTGTAACTTTTTGGTCTCATAGGTCATTTTGGCCTCTTGAAGACGTTAATATAACATTTCATTTCATTTCATCTCTCTCTCTCTCTCTCTCTCTCTCTCTCTCTCTCTCTCTCTCTCTCTCTCTCTCTCTCTCTCTCTCTCTCGCATGCTCACTCCCCTTAGTCTCTACGCTTCCGCATCGTCAACTTTGACATGGTATCAGAGCTTGGTGTAGCTCGTGCATGAAGAAGCCCTCAACATGGAGGAGCAACCCAAAGAAGAGAAGAACCTAGAGTGTTACCATATACATGTGCTAGTGATGTGTGTGAACACACTAGGACCGTCGGGGCATTTTTTCCCTTTTTAGGAGGTTTTTTCCCCCGTGCATTGTATATACGTCCATCACTCTAGGGCTATCTATCTTTCCATTGCACACTAAGAAACACACTCTCTATTGTGTGCCTTGAGCTTCCTTCGTCTTCTCCAAGCTATGTGCTTTTCTCTGGAACCCTAATTCCAACAATTAGTATCAAAACAGGTTGCGTCCTCCCGAGCTTGGTCGCCAACTGCTCCAGTTCACGCGCTCATTTTCTCCAATTTCAGTGAGCTTTGGCAAGCGTTCGTAGATCGACAAAAAATTTGGGATAGCTTGTAGAGCTAAGTCTGCTCAGCTTTTTGATTCGGGCTCATTTCGGCCTCCGTTTCCACTACAGGCAGGTCTACATAGACAATTTTGTCATTTTGTGCAGAATTTCTATCAGTGCCGTTTTCTGCATAACAGGTCCTTATAGTCTTCTGAGGTTTGTGCTATAAAGCATGTGTTGTTCCCACTTCATTTCCCCTATTTTTGGGCAGTGTTCACATTAGGTGCAACATTTACCATGGCTGACTACAACACAGATGTGTTCAAGATGTTTGCTGATGAGGACAGGTTGGATGGGGACAATTACCCTATGTGGGCTTACATGATGCAACATGTTCTTGTGTCAAAGGGCGTATGGAATATTGTGCAGGGCATTGATGTACGTCCTGGTTCTGTGGATGCAGGCAATGTTGAGAATGTTGCAGGTCTTGCTGCAAGGATTGCTGCTATTAGAGTTCTTTTGCCTACGGCAGAAAAAGCTCGTTGGGATGTAAAGGACGCGCAGGCTCATGCATTGATTGCGTTGTCTGTGAAGCGTACCATTGTTCCTCACATTTGTTCAACAAAATCTGCAAAACAGGCTTGGGATATTTTGGCTGGTCTTTATGCAAGCCGCAATGAGACTAAAATTGCTTTGCTGCGTAAAGAGCTGGAGTCAAAGATTATGCATGAGGAAGATGATATGGACAATTTTCTTGCTGGTGTCAAGGATATCAATGAGCAACTTATTTCTGCAGGTGAAGTCATTTCAAACAATTCCCTTGTGCAGACTGTTCTTGATGCCTTACTAGATTCTCACCACACTTTTGCTAGTACTTGGAGACTTATGACCCAAGGAAATCCTGAAGTTGTCAAGTTTGATGCATTATTCAAAAAGAAGATGCGTTGCCATTATTGTAAAGCAAATGATCACTTGATCAAGCAGTTTCCTAAGTTGAAGGCCAAAGAGGCTAAGAAGAAAGAGGGTGGTTCCACTACAAATGCTGATTCCACTACAAATGCAGCCATTGTTGAGTCTTCTATGAAAGGAGACTGTGATGTTAATGTTGATGCAGAATGGGCTTTTAGCGTAGAGTGCACTTACAATCCTGATGTCCATGCTTGTCAGTTGCCGTAGATTCACATGTGTGGTATTTTGACAGTGGTGCTACAAAGCACGTTACCTCACATCGTGAATTGTTCACCTCTCGCGAGTCTATCCCTCATGGGAATTCAGTCACTTGTGCCAACAATGCCTCTTATCCGATTCAGGGAGTTGGAAAGATTTTGCTTACTGCTGCAAATGGCAGTTCTTTCACACTTGTTGATGCACTTTATGTACTTGGGATCAAGAAGAATCTCTTGTCTGTATCCGCACTTGCTAGACTTGGACTTGTAGTCAAATTTGCAGATGACAGATGTACAGTTCATGATCTCAGTTTTGGTGATGAAATTGTTGCATCTGGCCTTTTGTGCCGTGGGCTGTATAAGCTCACTTTGTATGACAAGTGTGGATAAAATTTTGCAAATGCAGTTGCAGATTCAAGGGCTATTTTAGATGCAAAGCTTTGACATGCACGTTTTGGTCATTTGAATTTTGCCAATTTCCTGCGTTTGTAGAAATTTGATATGATTGCTTCTTTGCCGCCTCTTGAAGCACCTGTCAAACATGTTTGTGAAGGCTGTATTTTGGGTAAAATGCAACGTTCAAGTTTCCAAAGAATGGTTCAAGCTAGGGCCACATGCAGGTTGCAGCTTGTGCATAGTGATGTTTGTGGGCCCATGAAAACTCTATCCTTGGGCAATTACCTGTACTTCGTGACTTTCATTGATGATTACTCCAGGCATGCATGGGTATTTCTACTTAAAGCAAAGTTCGAAGTTTTTATGTGCTTCAAACAATTTTTGGCTATGGCTGAAAATGTATCGAAATGTACTATGGGCACCCTCCGTTCCGATTGAGGGGGGGAGTATATGTCTCATGAATCTAATGCATTTCTGGCTAACCATGAGATAAAACACTGATGTACAGTGCTGTATACACCTCAGCAAAATGGTGTTGCTGAGAGGAAAAATAGGTCTCTTACAAAAATTACAAGATGTATGGTCGAGTCAAGCTTTACCACATTCGTTTTGGCTCGAGGCTGTCATGTGTGCCACTTATGTACTCAACAGGTGTCCTACGAAAGCGTTGCAGTCTATGACTCCATATAAAGCATGGCATGATAGAAAGCCATCTATTGAGCACATTCGTGTTTTTGGCTGTTTGGCTTATGGCTTAGAGCCACACATGCAGCGCAAAAAATTGGATGATAAGGCTGTCAAATGTATTTTTGTTGGTTATAGTGCTGAAAGCAAAGGTTACAAGTTGTATCATCCGCAACCAAAGCGTATTTTGGTTTCATGGGATGTAGTGTTTGTGGAAGATTCTGTTCAGCCCTTGCTGTCATGTACTAGAGACAGTAATGTAAGCTCACAAGACATTTATGACACTTTGTTGCCTCTTTTTAGTGGTGGAAGTTCGAATATAAATTCCAATGCGGCAAATGTACAGCCTATGGGGATTTGAGAAAATGTTATAGATCAGCCTATTACCAATGCAGATGTACATGTACTTGAGGAAAGGGCTGAAAATGAGCAGGCTAGAGGTATGCCAAAATGACTAGTGCACAATTTGCGTGACAGTAAATTGGATGCACCTTTGTCTAGTCGGACTCGTTCTGGCTCTTGCCATGCATCGTATACATCAGATTGTTATGCTTTGGCTGTGTCTAGCTTACATGATGTTGAGGAACCTCTGTCTTTTTATGAAGCACAGAATTCAAAAATTTTGATGGCTGCCATGCAATCAGAATATGATGCGCTTATAGAAAATGACACATGGACTTTATGTGATTTGCCTCCTGGCAAAAAGGCCATTGATATGAAGTGGGTTTAAAAGTTGAAATGCAAGCTGTATGGTGAGATTGATCGCCATAAGGCTCAACTTGTTGCAAAGGTTATGCACAGCAAAAAGGCATAGATTATGAAGAGACTTTTTCTCCCACTTGTCGTATGACTACTGTGAGTTCTCTATGTGCATTGGAAGCTCATTTTGGTTGGGATGTACATCCATCAGACATTGTTACTGCTTTCTTGAATGGTGACATATTTGAGGAAGCTTATGTAACGCATCCTCGCGGTTTTGTCAAGAAATGACAAGAGGACAAAGTGTGCAGATGTAAGAAGGCTTTGTATGGGTTAACGAAATCTCCTCGTGCTTGGTATGAGAAAGCTAACACTCATTTGGTCAAACAAGGCTTTCGTAACAGTCCAACAGAAAGCACATTGTATGTAAAGCGTGAGGGTGATGTACTTCTCATTGTGGTTCTTTATGTAGATCATTTGCTGATCATTGAACCAAATGAGAGACATATTGTTGAATTTAAAGATGAGTTGAATGCTACTTTCAAGATGAAAGATTTGGGGCTATTGCATCATTACTTGGGTGTCCAGTTTAAGCAGTGTGATGGTGGTATTGCCTTGTGTCAGAAAAGTTACATAGAGACATTACTATTGATAGCCGTTTTTCGGCTTTCCATAATTGCCATAGTGAGTTAACCCACCCTACCAAAATCATCCAAACACTGTGGCTATCCCTACCATTTCACTGTATATAGGTGTGTGTGAGTTAGGGGACTTTTCCCATATCTTCTTAAAAACCCTTAATTAGCTAGTCACTGGGCTAGTTGAGCCAAAAAAATAAAAAATATAAGTATATTATGGCCCATTTGTGTGTAAATATTTCATTGTATATAGGGCCTAAATAAAAGGATTTTTCATAATTATTTTGGTATTTATTTAAATATTTCTACATATGGTGTGTTATTTATGCTATGTACATTGACTCATCATTAACATATTTTTTCTTACCATTTTGCATACTCTTTATTCCATATAAAAATAATTTCATGCAAGCTTCTCTTATTTTTGGTGTAACTCCTGAAGTCGCGGAGCGGAGCGTGGGTCGACTCTCTCTCACACACACACACACACACACACAGTGAGCTTACACAGTACACAGTACGCAGAGAATTGTTAGAAGGGTTATCTCCCAAATCCCTTAGTATTCACAAAGAATATGTTAGTATATACAAAGAGTTGGAGGTAAGTGAGTTAGGCGGGCGGCCGGCCATATCCGCATAAGAGGCCACTTGGGCTTTAATCCCAACAACCTCCCACTTAAAGTCCAATGTGGCACTTTAAGTAACTGTAAATCTATGAACATAAATGTACAAACATTTACATGGCTGCCATCTATCCAATGCCCAATAACTCACGACAATGCACAAAGCCCTCTCCTGGAAGTCCCTTTGTGAGTAGATCAGCAGGATTGTCCTTGGTGTGGATCTTCAGCAGTTGTATCTGCTTGTCTTCAAGTACTTCCCTAATGAAGTGATATTTCACATCAATATGCTTAGTCTTCGAATGGAACACTGGATTCTTTGCCAATTGTATAGCACTTTGACTATCACAATATAACTCTGGCATATCTGCATTGATTCCCAAGTCTGCAACCAATCTACCAAGCCAAATAGCTTCTTTGCATGCCTCATTTGCTGCAACATACTCAGCTTCTGTAGTAGACTGCGTAACACAATCTTGTAATCGAGATCGCCATGATATGGCACCTCCAGCCAATGTAAAGACATAGCCTGATGTAGATCTCCTCTTATCCAAGTCTCCTGCATAATCTGAGTCAGTGTATCCTCTGACACTCAAATCCTGACTACCATAGCATATGCGCATACTCTTTGTATGTTTTAAGTATCTCATGATACCTTTCACTGCCTCCCAATGTTTCTTGCCGGGATTTGACATATATCTGCTAACCACTCCCACTGCAAATGCAATATCCGGACGTGTAGCAATCATTGCATACATCAAACTACCCACTGCAGACGCATATGGAATCTTATCCATTTCAGCCTTTTCTTCCTCAGACACATGACAATCTTGTTTGCTAAGTTTCACATATGGTGGCAATGGAACACTCAATGCCTTTCCCTTCTCCATATTGAAACGTTGCAAAACCTTGTCAATATACTCTGTTTGAGATAACCAAATCAACTTCTTTGATCTGTCTCTCTCAATGCGCATACCAAGTATATGACTTGCCTCACCCATGTCTTTCATGTCAAACGATTTTGCCATCTTTGACTTCAAAGCTGAAATTTCTTCCAAGTGTTTGCCAGCAATCAACATGTCATCCACATACAAAATAAGGATCAGCCAACTGCCATCCTTAGCCTTCTTTGTATATAGACAGTGATCGAACTCACTACGTTTGTAGCCTTGAGAAAGCATAAACTGGTGGAACTTATGGTACCATGCCCTCGGTGATTGTTTTAAGCCATAAAGACTCTTTAACAACTGGCATACCAAATGTTCCATGCCTTTCTCAACAAACCCTTCTGGCTGCTGCATGTAAATTTCCACATCTAAATCACCATGCAAGAATGCTGTCTTGACATCCATTTGGTGCAACACCAAATCCAATATAGCAACCAATGCAAGAAAGCATCTCAATGTAGTCATCTTGACCACTGGAGAGAAGACTTCATCAAAGTCAATGCCTTGTTCTTGCTTAAAGCCCTTGGCAACAAGCCTTGCTTTGTACTTTGGCTGACTATCATGAGTGGTGATCTTATACCTGTAAACCCATTTACAAGGTAGAGCCTTTTTGCCCTGTGGTAATTTAACCAACTTCCATGTCTGGTTTTTATGCAGAGCTGTCATCTCTGACTGCATGGCCAACTGCCATTTTTTCGAGTCAACCACTTGTAATGCTTCCTTGTAACAAGATGGTTCTCCGCAATCTGTGAGCATGACATAATTTAGAGATGGCACATAACGATCAGGTGGTTTGGAGACACGCTCAGAACGTCTCACCACAACTGATTCTGCCTCTCTAGCCACTATAGGCTGTTCTTGAGCCTGACCATGCTGTCTTGATGTGCTAGCACTAGGTCCATCTTCCCTGAAGACAACTCTTCTGATCTCCTCTGTCTTCTCTGGCTTAGCGTGAAACTTGGCTTCATTGAAATGCACATCATTGCTACGAATAAGCTTTCTGGACTCAGGATCCCAAAGCCGGTAACCCATCTCGCCCGATTCTCCGTAGCCAAGAAATATACACTTCTTGCTCTTTGGTTCTAACTTATTTCTGAACTCCTTAGGAATATGGCTATAAGCTTCACAACCAAAGACTCTGAGATGCTTATACGAAGGTGCCTTGCCTGTCCATAGCATCTCGGCCACTGCACTCTTATCCAGAACCCTACTAGGAGACCTGTTGATCAAATGGACTGCTGTAGCCACTGCTTCCGCCCAAAATCCATCAGGCAACTCAGCATTTGACAACATGCTTCTGACCTTCTCTTGTATGGTCCTATTCATACGTTCTGCAACCCCATTCTGTGAAGGATTATATGGTGCAGTAAGTTCCCGCTTAATCCCTTTTGCTTCACAAAAGTCTTGAAAAGCTTTGGAAACGTACTCTCCACCATTGTCAGTTCTCAAGCACTTCAGCTTCTGACCACTCTGATTCTCCACCAGCTGCAAGAATGTCTTAAAGACCTTGAGCACCTCATCCTTGTGCTTCAAGAAGTAAACCCATACTTTGCGAGAATAGTCATCTATGAATGTACAAAAGTACGCTGCTCCCCCTAGTGACAAACTAGGCATTGGTCCGCATAGGTCACTGTGTACAAGAGCTAACCGTTCGTCCCTACAATTCCTCTTTGATCTGTGCGGTTCCTGTGTTTGCTTACCATAAACACAATGCTCACAAAACTCGAAATCTTGAAATGAAAATCCAGGCAAATAACCATAATGAGAAAGTATTTCCATTCCTCTTTTTGACATATGTCCCAACCTACGATGCCACAGTGACACACTTGGCTGCTCAATCACATTAATTACATGGTTTTTAACCTCTGAAACATGTAAAGTGTACAGAGTTCCTGACTTGCTGCCATGTGCTACAATCATCGAACCTTTGGAGATCTTCCAAGCGTTGTTCCCAAAAACTGTCACATAACCCGCATCATCCAACTTCCCTGTACTAATCAAGCTCTTTCGGATTGCTGGAACATGTCTGACATTCTTGAGCCATAAAGAAGAGCCATTCTGAAACTTCAACTGCACATCTCCCACTCCAAGTATGTCACAAACCTGCTCATTGCCAAGTCTGACATAATCTTTAGTAGCCACATATGATGTAAACCACTCTTTGTGCGGAGAAACATATAAAGATGCCCCTGAGTCGATAATCCAATCACTCATAGCATGTCCATCCTCTGCAGTCAAGAAAACAGAATCAAGATTGCTTGTAAGGAAGATGTCACCAGCTGCTATACCAGAATCACTGTCTGAACCAGATCCTGTGACATTCACCTCTTCAATCTTCACTGAACTCTTCTTTTCATCTTGCTCAGAACTCTTTGTTTTGCCTTTTTCTTGTTTCCACTTCGTACAGTCTCGCTTCATGTGACCCTTCTTGCCACAATGGTAGCATTCTATGTCATCCTTTGACTTCGAATCACGAGACTTACTTCGGTTTTGTGCCTTCTTACCCTTCTTCTCTTTAAACTGTTGTCTCCCTCGAACGACCAAAGCGCTATTGCCTTTGCCTTTGTCAATGTTCTTCCTGTTCACTTCCTCTGTGAGCAAGCTGCCTTCTACATTGGCACTTGTAAGACCTTCTGGCACGACAGAATTACTTAACGCTGTACGAAAAGTATCCCAACTGTCTGGCAAAGTGATTAAGAGAAACATAGCCTTCACTGAATCTGGAAAGACTATCTCTTGTGCTGTTAACTGGCTGAAAATTGTGTGAAATTCATTCAGATGATTTGACATGGCTGTCCCTTCCTTCATCTTCAAATCCACCAATTTCTTGAGCCAGTAAATCTGAGAAGCAGCACTTTGTTTCTCGTACATACCACATAGCTTTTGCCATACGCCATACGCTGTAGTCTCTTCTGCTACGTTGAAGTAAACATTTTCTGCCAGTGTCAGCATGATTGTGGAACAAGCTAACTCGTCAAGCTCTTCCCACTCATCTTCAGCCATAAATTCTGGTCTCTCCCCTTTGAGCTTCAGTGGCTTCACTTGTTTTTTCTGCACCAAAACCTGCCAAATCTGCTTCTTCCAGAATGGAAAGTTTGTGCCATCCAGCTTCTTTATGTTGTAAAGAGTCTCACTGTGAGAAGATGCCATATCTGCCAAACTTTTTACTCGTGAGAAAAATTCGGCAGAGTTTCCCCTGTAAACTGGCTCTGTACACAGTAAACAAGCTGTAATCAACAAGCTGAACACCTCTCCTCAGGAACTGTCAGTATTTTTGAAAATTTTTGACAGAGTCTCCCCTGTAAACTGAGCTCTGGGAACCAAAAGATAGCTCAAGAAACAATCATAAATAGCTGACCAGTGACAAATCCTGTAAGCATACACTGTCTCCTCTCTGGGCGATGACAGAACCTGTATCTGTCTCAAGACTGAACTCTGAACAATGCCTCAACGGCCTGACGCATAAGATGCAATCCAGTGTCTACACAAAGTCATACATCCTAAGGGATAAAAGTCGCCGAAGAGGATGCGTGTAGAGGGGAACTCCAGCAACCTGATCCACCTCACACTGGGTAACCCAGCCCCCAGTGCTTGGCTTCAAAAAACCTCACACACGACCCTCTCAGATGGCTCAGCAAACTGCCCAGAACTAGCATACATCCTATAATAGACCAATCACTGTCCTATGACCGCTGCGGCGGTCTGTCTGCTAGCGTGACTCACAACTAGCAGACCCACAATCACAGTACATCAATCTGCAATACATGCCAGTGGTGTCAAGCCGTCGTATGGCCACACCTCCCCTGGAACCTGGCAAGCACAAGAAGTAGCAATGCAGACTGCAATATATATATCTGATGATATATATGTGTACCTGGTCTATAGATGATGCTCTGAAGACGAATAAGTGATGTATGTCGATGTCGATATTGATGTCGACCACCTCCTGCTTGCCAATCTACACAAGACGGATTTCTTTGCGGCTGAAATCTATCTTCTGCTGTAGTGCTCATAACGAAATTCTGAGGGCATAAACGGCTTCGAAAGGGGGGTAAAACAGCAGGTCGCCTGCTGGAAACGCTCCCGGAACGCCGAGTGTGAATTTTCAAACTCCGGATCCAGAATCTGCCGGAAAAGTGCGCGCGCGCACGATTGCGCAAATCCGCACTGAACCAAGGCTCTGATACCAATTGAAGTCGCGGAGCGGAGCGTGGGTCGACTCTCTCTCACACACACACACACAGTGAGCTTACACAGTACACAGTACGCAGAGAATTGTTAGAAGGGTTATCTCCCAAATCCCTTAGTATTCACAAAGAATATGTTAGTATATACAAAGAGTTAGAGGTAAGTGAGTTAGGCGGGCGGCCGGCCATATCCGCATAAGAGGCCACTTGAGCTTTAATCCCAACAACTCCATCCCAACAAAAATCCAAAAAAACTAGTTTTATTTATGTGTATATTTTTTCACTATTGTGATTTTTCCTTCCTACATCTATTCTCTTTTACTCTCATAAATTAGAACACAAAAAATATTCATCTTTTTATGGTAGACTTATAATGAGAGAGATTTATTTTGACCCCTTTATATTTTTTCCACCTATATTATTTATATTTGACATGTACGTATTTTTTTAGACCCCTAAATATTTGATTTTCTTAGTTGTACTATTCACTTATATCATGATCTCAACAATATCTTCAGTTATAAACCTACCAAATAAGGTCAAGGGTATGTGGCATGCATGCATGCACCATGGGGAGCTTACTCTTGGAGGTATTCAAAAGAATCATCCAAAGAAGGACCTCGCAAGGACCTTGTGCAGTGGAAAAAGCAGTCGGTTTTGCTGAATTTTTAAAGCTCACATGCTCCCCGAATTTGGAAAGGTGATACAAACTAAAGTTGTAGCTCGTGAGCTGAACTTTCATCTCAAAGTTTTTCATATTTTTTTGAGCTACGAGCTGTGAGCTATGATAGTATTGGTGGACCCCAGTTTGCACATGCTATGCAGCCACACTCCCTCTTCCACTTTATCATTTTCCTCTTTCACACACACTCCTCCCTCTCCTTCTCACTCCCAAACCTGCAACTCCCATGTCCTAATTCACCCTCTTCACCATTGCCACATCTCTCACACCTCCATAGCCTTCATCCTCCATTTCTACACCCTATGTGTCCCCCTTTCTCTCTACATATATGTCCATATTACCATACTCTCTTCAACTTTGTAAAGAACTTCAAAAATTCAGCAAAAATCCAAAGATAACCTCTGCAAATGAAAGCTTTTATAATGAATTTTCCAAGGTTTGAAATAACATAGATTCATCGACACGCGCTGCTTCGCCATGCTGACTGCTTCTTCTTCCGGTGCTGTAAAGAGGTGAATGTCAACTTCTCCAAAGCTTCAACCTCTCTTTACAAGGTCATCCCTTCTCTAACTTTTCTCATCATATATCTCACCATTTGGTGAATGATTTTGTAAATATTTTTTAGTGATAATTACTAACTACTAACCACTAACCTTATTGTAAAATGCACCCTCTACTAGAGTAGGCACTCCCAAATTATTCACTCCATCCTCTCTCCTTCATCCTCAATAATTCTCTTCCCTTGAGCCCACATCCATGTAACTCAAAGGACAAGAGAGACCCACCCTCATTAAAAAAAAATAAAAATATGCATAATCTTTTATTCCTTCAAATAAACTTGATTAGGCCTAATCCTAATCGGGGCTTCTAAAACCTATAAATAGAGCCCTTCTCTCCCTTGTAAATCATCACATGATCACACTACACCACACCATTCTCAACACATAACACACCACTCTTCAAGCTTAGTTGTGTAGAGTGTGTGCATTGTGAGTGCTCTATTCCATCACTACACATAGGTGCATGGAGAAGCTTGAAGTTAGTTATGCCATCTAGAGGAGTGGAGTGATACTATACTCTGCAATCACACTTGTAGCCTACTCTTGTCCATAAATAAGATTCATAGTTTTGGGTGCAATTGTATGCTGCAACTACTACTCTTCTCTCCAAATTGACTCGATAAGTTGGCTAATCAGGTGGTTGAAGGTATATTGTCCTTGAAGTTTGTTGTGCCATTTCATGCTTGGTGGTTTGAGGGCTTGTTGAATTGTTTGCCTACAAGGTCAATTGTAAGAGGGTGCTCGGTGAGAGGGCTCCCGTGACCCTAAGACAATTTGTGTATTGGCAACAAGGTCAAGTTTTGTGTTGTCTCTCTATTTCTCATCGAGCTTTGTGTGCATCTAGTCTTTAAGGCTAAGACTGAGTTGCTCAAGTTGATTTGTGCTCTTTACCTCTCTCTGGCGTGGTGAATGTTTGTGTTTGGTGTGTGTGGCTATCTTGCATTCCCCTCTCTTTGTGCGTTTGAGTACAAGGAGATATCACGTGCATCCTAGTTCGCATCTACAACTAGGTAGTGCCCCTTTTCTTGTTTGGTTTCTGGCTGTGGGTTGTTGTTGTCTCTGATTGTGCTTGCCCCAGCCCCAATTGAGCAGCACGGGAGTCTCGAAGGGTGTTTAGAGGCCGCTCTTCTTGTTGCCCGCCCCGGATCGCCTCAAATTGGTGCCCCCACGGAGGAATGAATTTGTGCTTATTGTTGTTGTATTGCATGAATGCTTGAATTTCAGCATAATCAAGTAGATTATATGAATCATGAAAACTTGTATGACCGAGTTTAATTTCAAGGCAACAAAAATTGATCTAGTATATGGTTTGGATTAGAATAACATAAGAAAGGAAAAAAACATTTTCACATAAGAATCTAGAATTCATGCTAAAAGACCTTTCAAAACTTTGTGTAGTTAGTTGATGTCTCGAGAGAAAATGATTGTTTGGAACTAATATTTGTGTGGTTCTAGCATTGAGAAACTATGACACGCTATACCTTTGATGATACCCAATCTTCTTCGGAAATCTAGAAGAAGATGTTGATGATTTTCTTGCTGATTTTAGAATGGTTTGTAGTATCCTTGGTAAAAGGGATGACATTGAAAAAGGGGATTTTCTATTGCTATGCCTTAGAGGCAACGTTGAGCAATGGTTTTGGAGTATGTCTTCTCAGATTGAAGATGGATATTCCCAGATTTCAAAAGCTTTGAAGACCAGATTCTCTAAATTTCCAACAACAGAGAAAGCATGGGCTTCATTAGGGAGACTTCAACAACATGGTGAAGACTACTATACTTATGAGGATATTTTTTCTCGTCAATGGGGAAGATGTGGATTTAGTTCTACATTTTCAGATTATGTAAAAATGGATCAATTTATTTCGGGTTTGTCTCCTTTCCTAAAGACTAAGGTTACTTGTAGTGGACCCTCTATCTTTGAAGAAGCGGTCACTATTGCCCGAAGGAAGTTTCACAAGTACTTCTACATCAAAAATGGTTTCCATCATGCTGGAAGAACCAACCATCATGAAAGTGTTTCTATCAAGGAGTCATCTCCTTTGCCATACTTGTCTCCTTCTACTCCGACAAATGTTGAAGAAGTTACTTACATGCCAACTGATTATTCAAGTGCTAAAGTGTGTGGCCAAGATTTAAATGTGGAATCTCTTTCTTCTACCTTTATCACAAGCATGCAAAAATCGACACAAGATATCTCAAATGGCATTGATGATTCAATAATGGATACATCCAACCTTTTGGCGGAGGATCAATTTCTAGTCCGAGCAGACGAAGCTTTTGTGCAACATGACTCTATGGAGAATGAAGACCTTGAAGGTAACCTTGATCTTATGGAATGTTATGAGAGTGTATCTCGTCTAAAAGAAGAGAGTGAAGAAGAAGATGAAATCATAGGTGGGGAGATCATATACCACATTGATCATAAAGAGATGATTGTGTACATGGAATGCCAACTCCAAAACAAAGTAGAAGAGTGTGAGTTGAATCCATGTGAGGATAATCTTCAAGAAGTGTTTGAGGATGTTGAAAAGCATTGGTATGACCCAGGTATGTTAAGCATGAAGGAACCTATCATGCAAGAAGCCAAAGTTTTCACAAAATCAAATAGTAATCCGTCAACCTTTGAGGTGGTACAATGTGAGGAGTTACAACCTTGTCAAAGAGGGGGCTTAGAAGGGGATGAAGAACATGGGAGAGTAGTAAAAAATAAAATCATAAAAGGAAACTGTCAGAAGGGTATCATTCTCTCCAATGGTGTTTTAGTGGGTGGCTCTTCATTCATGGGACAATCTCTTAGCAAGAAAATCCAAACTATTGAATTCCCAATCATCTTCACATTGGGTTTCACCTCTTCAAAGTCAACTTCTCCTCTCTTCACAGATACCTTTCATCGGGGGCACCATACCTTCTTAAGTGGAAGAGGACATGAATACTTGGTGATGAACGGATGTTTCCAAACCTGCTTCATTTGGTTCTTTGGTGTATGGAGGTTGCACATTGTGATTCTTCTGGTCTTCATCATAGATGAAAAACTTGTTGATTGCTACATGTGGATATTTCATTAATGAGTACCAAAATCTATTCTCTTCCAATGTGTTGGAAGCAATAGAAACCTTCGTCTATTATCTACTTATGTGGTAAACTATTTGCAATATCTTCCAATAGCAGCTTTCCTAAATCATGAAGGTCATAGAATTTTTGACTTGATGAGCCTACCCAGGTTGAATGAATTTTATGAGCTACAGTTCAGGAACATTCTCATACAAGCTCTTGAAGATCGTAGCAGATACATCAACTTTACTCAAGAGGAAGAGCAACCAATCTTTTATATCACATTCATAGTGATAGATGCAATGATGGACAACAATAAAATCTACAAGTTTCTTCAACCGAAATCAGTAAGTGATTCCATACCATACATCTCTCTTTGAGAAAGAAATTTCAAGATCTTTGATCCTGGGGGGTGCTTATGGAAACTTTCTCAATGGGGAAGGTTTACTCAGTCACTTCAGTACATCCTGCTATTGGCTTTGAGAACCTTTCATATCACACAAGGTTTTTTAATCATACAACAAAGGTTATTCAAAGATGAGAGCAGACAAAGACAGACGTTACACAATCTACATGTTGTATGGTCAGATAAATGGTACATGAATGTACCATTATCTAAGGGGGGGGGCTAATGATAGCCGTTTTTCGACTTTCCATAATTGCCATAGTGAGTTAACCCACCCTACCAAAATCATCCAAACACTGTGGCTATCCCTACCATTTCACTATATATAGGTGTGTGTGAATTAGGGGACTTTTCCCATATCTTCTTAAAAACCCTTAATTAGCTAGTCACTGGGCTAGTTGAGCCAAAAAAATAAAAAATATAAGTATATTATAGCTCATTTGTGTGTAAATATTTCATTGTATATAGGGCCTAAATAAAAGGATTTTTCATAATTATTTTGGTATTTATTTAAATATTTCTACCTATGGTGTGTTATTTATGCTATGTACATTGACTCACCATTAACATATTTTTTCTTACCATTTTGCATACTCTTTATTCCATATAAAAATAATTTCATGCAAGCTTCTCTTATTTTTGGTGTAACTCCATCCCAACAAAAATCCAAAAAACTAGTTTTATTTATGTGTATATTTTCTCACTATTGTGATTTTTCCTTCCTACATCTATTCTCTTTTACTCTCATAAATTAGAACACAAAAAATATTCATCTTTTTATGGTAGACTTATAATGAGAGAGATTTATTTTGACCCCTTTATATTTTTTCCACCTATATTATTTATATTTGACATGTACGTATTTTTTTAGACCCCTAAATATTTGATTTTCTTAGTTGTACTATTCACTTATATCATGATCTCAACAATATCTTCAATTATAAACCTACCAAATAAGGTCAAGGGTATGTGGCATGCATGCATGCACCATGGGGAGCTTACTCTTGGAGGTATTCAAAAGAATCATCCAAAGAAGGACCTCGCAAGGACCTTGTGCAGTGGAAAAAACAGTCGGTTTTGCTGAATTTTTAAAGATCACATGCTCCCCGAATTTGGAAAGGTGATACAAACTAAAGTTGTAGCTCGTGAGCTGAACTTTCATCTCAAAGTTTTTCATATTTTTTTGAGCTACGAGCTGTGAGCTATGATAGTATTGGTGGACCCCAGTTTGCACATGCTATGCAGCCACACTCCCTCTTCCACTTTATCATTTTTCTGTTTCACACACACTCCTCCCTCTCCTTCCCACTCCCAAACCTGCAACTCCCATGTCCTAATTCACCCTCTTCACCATTGCCACATCTCTCACACCTCCATAGTCTTCATCCTCCATTTCTACACCCTATGTGTCCCCCTTTCTCTCTACATATATGTCCATATTACCATACTCTCTTCAACTTTGTAAAGAACTTCAAAAAATCAGCAAAAATCCAAAGATAACCTCTGCAAATGAAGGCTTTTATCATGAATTTTCCAAGGTTTGAAATAACATAGATTCATCGACACGCGCTGCTTCGCCATGCTGACTGCTTCTTCTTCCGGTGCTGTAAAGAGGTGAATGTCAACTTCTCCAAAGCTTCAACCTCTCTTTACAAGCTCATCCCTTCTCTAACTTTTCTCATCATATATCTCACCATTTGGTGAATGATTTTGTAAATATGTTTTAGTGATAATTACTAACTACTAACCACTAACCTCATTGTAAAATGCACCCTCTACTAGAGTAGGCACTCCCAAATTATTCACTCCATCCTCTCTCCTTCATCCTCAATAATTCTCTTCGCTTAAGCCCACATCCATGTGACTCAAAGGACAAGAGAGACCCACCCTCATTAAAAAAAATAAAAATATGCATAATCTTTTATTCCTTCAAATAAACTTGATTAGGCCTAATTCTAATCGGGGCTTCTAAAACCTATAAATAGAGCCCTTCTCTCCCTTGTAAATCATCACATGATCACACTACACCACACCATTCTCAACACATAACACACCACTCTTCAAGCTTAGTTGTGTAGAGTGTGTGCATTGTGAGTGCTCTATTCCATCACTACACATAGGTGCATGGAGAAGCTTGAAGTTAGTTATGCCATCTAGAGGAGTGGAGTGATACTATACTCTGCAATCACACTTGTAGCCTACTCTTGTCCATAAATAAGATTCATAGTTTTGGGTGCAATTGTATGCTGCAACTACGACTCTTCTCTCCAAATTGACTTGATAAGTTGGCTAATCAGGTGGTTGAAGGTATATTGTCCTTGAAGTTTGTTGTGCCATTTCATGCTTGGTGGTTTGAGGGCTTGTTGAATTGTTTGCCTACAAGGTCAATTGTAAGAGGGTGCTCGGTGAGAGGGCTCCCGTGACCCTAAGACAATTTGTGTATTGGCAACAAGGTCAAGTTTTGTGTTGTCTCTCTATTTCTCATCGAGCTTTGTGTGCATCTAGTCTTTAAGGCTAAGACTGAGTTGCTCAAGTTGATTTGTGCTCTTTACCTCTCTATGGCGTGGTGAATGTTTGTGTTTGGTGTGTGTGTGGCTATCTTGCATTCCCCTCTCTTTGTGCGTTTGAGTACAAGGAGATATCATGTGCGTCCTAGTTCGCATCTACAACTAGGTGGTGCCCCTTTTCTTGTTTGGTTTTCGACTGTGGGTTGTTGTTGTCTCTGATTGTGCTTGCCCCAGCCCCAATTGAGCAGCACAGGAGCCTCAAAGGGTGTTTAGAGGCCGCTCTTCTTGTTGCCCGCCCCGGACCGCCTCACTATGTATGTTTGGACTTGAGGATTTCAAACCTATTGCCACTCCCATAGAAACAAGTTTGAAGTTGAGTCTACATGATCCTGGTGATCCTACTGACGTCACTCTTTACCAAACGGTTGTTGGATGCCTCATTTATGTATGGAACATGAGGATGGATATTCAGTTTGCAGTCTCATAGGTTAGCAGATTTATGCATAGCCCAGGTTCTAAGCATTGGCAGGCTGTCAAGAGGATTTTCCACTACCTTAGTGGCACTTTACATGTTGGCTTGTTTTATCCCAAGGGGGAATCATTGCCTCCAGACTAACATGCTTTTTCAGACGCAGATTGGGCTGGTTGTGTTGACACGTGAGTGTCCACAAGTGGTTTTTGTTTCATGCTTAGCAGTTCATGTATATCATGGTTGAGCAAGAAGAAACCTACCGTGGCCACTTCGAGTTGTGAGTCTGAGTACAGGGCAGTCTTTACAACTACGGTTGAGTGTGTATAGCTCAGATGCCTTATGGCTGATTTGGGTGTTGGATAGGACACTACCAACACTATCTACACTGATAGTCAGAGTGCATTGGCAGTTGCGAGGAACCCAATTTTTCATGCTCGCACAAAGCACATTGAGGTGCATTACGAATATGTCAGGGAGAGGCTCTCAGCACGAGAGATCAGCTTGGCTTATGTGCCAACACCTTGCAGATATTTTCACAAAGGCATTGTCTCGTGAGAAAGCTTGAGGATTTCCGCAAAGCTTTGGGCTTACTCCCCTTTGTGGACTGATCATGTCCTCAAGGCATGGCACTTCCCTTTAGTCATGTGCCAGCTCTCGCTGGGGCATTTTTTCCCTCTTTAGGAGGTTTTTTCCCCCGTGCATTGTATATACGCCCATCACTCTAGGGTTATCTATCTTTCCATTGCACACTAAGAAACACACTCTCTATTGTGTGCCTTGAGCTTCCTTCGTCTTCTCCAAGCTGTGTGTGTTTCTTTGCAACCCTAATTCCAACACACAGAAGTATCCCACTGTTGTCCCACGCGTTTTAAAACACTACCCAAAGTCGGTGCCGATGACCCCCTTTCCTACTTGTGTTTTAAATCGTTGTTGAAACCTTTCCCTCTGGTGTCGACGGCACCCTACTCCCTCTTGTTTGCACTTTAAAATGCTGCTCTCAGGAGGTGCCTACCCTGCGTGCCAGTTTTTCCCCCTCTGCTCTTGCACGTTTTGAGATGCCCCAGGTGATGCCACCTCTACAAGCCCTCTGCAGAATGCACAACACCCAAACCCGCTATGCACATCTGCATTTTGAGACATCGGAAACACCTACTCTCTCCACTGCCCTCTGGTTCTGAAGGCATCGTGGCCAACGTTTTGAAATGCTAGGCTAGTGGTCGCTTGGCGACACTTTCCCTCTTGCAGTACCCAACCTTCCCTTTCCCAAAAATGCATCCGGCATTTTAAAACCCTGCTTGCTAGGATTGGTGGATAAGAGGGAGTAAGAAAGTGGCCTTGCAAAGGAAAGTGAATGTGGAGCTTGGAGTTTGGGGCGGTTTGAGAGGTGCGGAGCCATTTAGAACCCAAGAGAGGGTGTTAAGAGTTTTGGCATTCCCTGGATGGCCTGTGAAAGGCGGATTGAGGTGCGGCTTGGGAGATGAAGAGGTGGGAAATTGGAGTTGAAAAGGTGGATTGTGGAGTAGTTTGGCATAGGCCGTGGAGCATATTGATATCATCTTGAATGAAACTCTTAGCCCTTGTTATGCATAGTTTATTTTGGAGCTTTGGATTTGTTCAAGGCCTACCACAAGGCAAAGGTGCGAAGCGGCCATCAGTGTGACAGGGTTTTGGATTTCAGAGATATGGTTGAAATGCATAAACTTTTTGACGCATGTCAATTGCAAAGCGGGCAAAGAGGTTTTTTCCTCTAACAAGTATGTAAGCAAAAGTACATTGGAGCTAATATATTCCAATGTCAAAAAAAGAATTCAATTTTTTCTCAATAAGTTCCTTTTTTCACTTAAGGTTGACCAACTAATCTGTGATTCAAGGATGTTAGGAACAAAGGAACACCACTAGAATCTCCACCTAGTATTAATGTACAACACTACGTAGGCTTTAGGCTTTAAACTGCCCTCAAAGGCCTCTACCCAGAGTAGTCAAATTGGTCCATCCGAAACCCCCTCCAAATTTCCTCAAGAACCATACCTACTATAACACCTATAGCATCTATGGTTGGAACCATAAAGAATTCTAGATTAGTTTGTTTTGAGCGTATTTTAGACTCTCATATCAATCTTTAGGGGCAAGCATCTTATTAGATTAATTGGTGAAGATGGAAGAGGGAGACCATGCAGTCCCTAATCCAACATTGGTGGTAGAAGATAAAGGTAACCACTTGGTTGACTATGAGAAAGGCACCATCTTTCTCAAGACCCGATTCTACAAAGCCATGGTCCTAGGGAAAACTTTCCTCACAAGAATAACCCTACCAAAGTAAGGCTAGTCCCTCTATCAATTTCAAAGGATTTCTGGAGCCAACAGCTCTTGCTAGGAAAAGTGAGTCTTGTTATCGAGTTAGTACCTCTAAATATCAAGCTAGTACCTCTAAAGCCCATGGAAATTTCAAGGGGGATTGGGATGGGGTCCCAAGGACAAGTAGAAGAAGAGTAATGTCCATGTTTAGTTTGGCAGTGATCCTGTCATCCCTCCAAGGTAGCAAATGTGACTACGAAGGAGATTGAAGAAACCATACCCAAGACAACACTACTAAAGACTTCCTAGAAGCTTCTCTTTCATGAATCCTCATGCTAGAGGAGGTTGTTCAATGGAAGTTAATCCCTTGCACCTACAAAAGCTATATAAATGCTACAATGGAAATGTGATTGATCCACCAAACCATGTAGCAACATTTTGGTAGGTTAGTTATGCAAAAAATTTCATCAATGTGCACACAATGGTTCAAGGAATTTGGAATCACATTGGAAGGAAAATATTTGGCTGGTTTAAGTTTCCAAGTACATGAAGTCATGGTAAATGTCTTCATAAGGGACAATAGTAAGACGGGTATCAACAAGCATTAAAAAACTAACCTAGATTTTGAGTTTTAAGTGAGAACCTAAGGAGAAAATGTGCAATGCCATTGACTGATAGAAGCAATATATTTCACTTTGCCTATCTTTGAGAAACTCTCTAAGCAGAGGCTAATTTGGTGCTTCTAGGAAGGACTCCACATTAAAACTCTCCATATTCTCCTTTTTGGTAAGCATCATTCTACATTGATACATTGACTGAGAGTAACGTAGATGTTTTTTTGTTTGTAGACAATTATGCCCTAGAAGGAACTACGAATGCAACAAACATTACCTCAAAAACCTCCAGTGCAACCACTCACCATGTTGATTTAGAGGCCATCTTCAACCAAGCCTTGCAAAAGATGCATAGAGAGACATGGGGACTTAGCCATTATACGAGGAATCAACCACCCTACCCTTAAGCTTTTGTCTACAAAGTTGTGTAGGTAATCAATCCATTGGGAGTCTCCAAACTCGTACAAACTTTCTTCAAGTTGAAAGTCATATGCTTTGATGTGATATATGTAGGAAATTGAAATATCATGATACTCAACACTACTATTTTTAAAGGACAAGCATTGAATGAACTTAGGGGAAGGCTTGACCCACATGCTATGACACATTGACAAGGGGGAGCTCTTAATAGCCAAGCCTAGTGTTAGGGGCCCAACCCCCAATTCTTGGGGCTTTGGCTTTGCAATATGCTGATTTAATACTTGATGAAAAGTCTAGAAAACCTAGGGATCTAGAGCCAACTACAACTATTACAAATGAGAGTAAGACTCAACCTATCTTCCTAGAGATTATGCCAATATGTGTAGCTATTATGAGTATGCTAGTGATGGGCCTTTCCCAAGTTACCCTTTGAGAACTAGAACTCTGATGATGAGACAACCCTCCCAAAAAAAGCTTAAAGTTGGTACAAGCATTGGCTTCTCCATCTACTTTCAAAAACAAATAACTTCGAAAACAAAATAAGTTTGGTACTTCAAAAACACTCTAGTGACCAAGCTTATTCAAACTTCTCCTCTTGATGCATTTTGATTTTGAAGCACCGAACTTATTTAGTAGCTTTGTATCTTTTAGTTCTAGAAGAGTGTAAAAAACAAATTGAATTCTATCAAGAGGAGAAGCCCAATTTTCATCTTTTCCCACTAGTGAAGAGTTCAAGAGAAGTGCGGAACAATCCTCCTATGGATGTCACCATTCAAGATAGTGGTAACATTGTTTGATTTCTGTACTACCCAACCAAAATGAGCTGCCAATGCGCATAGAAAATGCACAATAGTCATACAACAAGTGAGAGAAAAAGTCTCTTCATAATCTATACCCTTTTGCTGTGTATAATTCTTTGCAACAAGCCAAGACTTATAGCAATCTCCCCATACGACTTGTGTTTAAACTTGTAAAGCCACTTTGTACCAATGGCCTTTTTGCTCATATTTTGATTGCATGATAGCCATCCAATTTTCAAAATTCCTGTGCTTCATCAAAAGGCAGAGATTCCTGTATATCACAAAACTTAGAAACAACCAAAGCATAGAAATTTGATGCATACGATGCATGGCAAGAACCTAAACAAGTATGACTATACAAAGATGCATCCAATTTACCATCCTGCAAAGTATGCACCAACCATTTTGGCATACCTCTAACTTGCTCATTCTCAACCCTTTCCACATCAAGTACATGATGTACATTTGCATCAATAATGGGATGATCCGTAGCATTTTTGAAAACCCCCATAGGTTGTACATTTGACTCATTTGAATTTACATTCAAAACTTCCACACTGAAAAGAGGCAACAAACTGTCATAAATGTCCTGTGAGCTTACATTACTCCTTTAGTACATGATAGCAAGGGCTGAACAAATATCATGTGAAACCAAGGTACACTTTGTTTGTAGATGGTACAACCTATAGCCTTTGCTTTCTTAACCACTAAAAATGCATTTGACAGCCTTATCGTCCACTTTTTTGTGTTGCGTTTGTGGCACAAAGCATAAGCCAAACAACAAAAAATGCGCATGTGATCAATAGATGGATTCCTATCATGCCATACTTCATATGGAGTCATATATTGCAAAGATTTTTTAGGACACCTGTAAGTACATACATGGCACACATGATAGCCTCAAGCAGACAGAATGTGGCAAAGTTTGACTTTTGACCATACATCGTGTCACTTTTGTAAGTGACATGTTTTTCCTCTCAAAAACACTATATTGATGAGGTGTATACGGGACTGTACTATGGTGCGATCAGCTAGAAATGCATTAAATTCATGAGACGTATGCTCCCCCCCTTGATCAGAACGGAGGGTGCCCATAATACATTTAGAGACACTTTTAGCTATAATCAAAAATTGCTTGAAGCACATAAACACTTCGGACTTAGATTTAAGTGGATACACCCATGAATGCTTGGAGTAATCATCACTAAAAGTCACAAAGTACAAGTAATTGCCTAAGGATGGAGTTTGCATAGGTCCACAAACATCACTATGCACAAGGTGCAACCTGCATGTAGCCCTTACAGAACCATCCTTTGGAAACTTCAAATGCTACATATTACCCAATATAAAAACTTCACAAACATGCTTCACAGATGTTTCAAGAGGCGGTAAAGAAGCAACCATATAAGATTTCTACAAATGCAGCAAATTGGCAAAAATCAAATGCCCAAAATGTGCGTGCCAAAGTTTTGCATCCAAAATAGTCTTTGAATCCGCAAGTGCATTTGTCAAATTCTACCCACACTTGTCATACAAAGTGGGCTTTTACAGCCCACGACATAAAAGGCCAGGTGCAATAATTTCATCACCAAAATTGAGATCATGAATTGTACATTTGTCATCCACAAATTTCACAATAAGACCAAGCCTAGAAAGTGCAAATAGAGACAAAATGTTCGTTTTGATCTCATGTACATAAAGTGCAACAATAAGTGTGAAAGAACTACCATTTGCAATAGTCAGCACAATATTTCCAACTCCCTTGATTGGATACGAGGCATTATTAGTACAAGTGACTGTATTCTCATAAGGGACATCCTTAAGAGAGGTAAACAAGTCACGATGAGAGGTAATGTGCTTTGTAGCACCACTGTTAAAGTACCACACATGAGCATCTATAGAAACTAGCATACATGCATAATAGACGGGAGGATCATAAGTGCACTCTTGTAATAAAATCCCATTATGTATCTATATCAGTATCACAATCTCCTTTCACAGAAGACTCTACAATTGCTGCACTTGTAGTGGAACCAGCCTCTTTCTTCTTAGCCTCTTTTGGCTTTAATTTTGGACACTGCTTGATCAAGTGATCATTGGACTTACAATAATGGAAATGCATCTTCTTTTTGCCCTTTTCACTAGAATTCCCAGACAAAGTGCTTCCAATAGAAGCATTAGAAAATGTGATTTACCACTCGTAGAAGTACCATGAGAAGTGGCTACATTACTGTTACCACTTTTTCTTTGAGCAACAATAAAGGCCTATTCAAGTGCACACGATTTAGCCCTTTTTTTTTCTAAAAAGTGACTCTTTCAATAGCAATGTGCATAATGCATCAACCTTGACAACTTTAAGATTTCCTTGGGTCATAAGTATCGGAGGACTAGCAAAAGTCTAGTAAGACTTTGGCAAGGCATCAAGAATAGTCTGCATAAGGAAAATGTCAAAAATGACTTTGCTTGTAGAAATAAGTTGCTCATTAATATTCTTGATACTAGTAAGGAAATTTTCCATTTCATCTTCATCATGCATAATCTTCGACTCTAGCCCTTTACGCAGCAATGCAATTTTTGCCTCATTGCATCTTGCATAAAGACTAACTAGAATATCCCAAGTCAGCTTTAGAGATTTTTTTTTCCTCGAGAAAAAGATCCTTCTATTAGTTACTGAAACTGCCCATAGGGCTACAATTCTTTGGAGATTTAGCTGAACAAATGTGAGAAATAATAGTGCACCTCATAGATAATGTAATCAATGCATGGACTATGCATCTCTTACATCCCAATGAGCTTGCTCAACCATAGGCAAAATAGCTTTGCCAACAACAACCCTAGCACTAAAACCTACAACATTCTCAACATCACATGAATCCTCAGAACCAGGACATAATCAATGCCCTGTGCAACATTCCAAACACCCTTTGACACAAGAACATGTTGTATCATGTAAGCTCACATTGGATAATTGTCCCCATCCAAGTTATCCTCAGCAACAAACATCTTGAACACATCTTGGTGGTGTCAGCCATGGTGAATGCCTACACTTGATTTGAAAAATGCACAACACCTGCTATGTAGCACAACCCGGAAGAAGAATGTAAGGGACATGTTATATGAAAAGAACAATGTTGATAGAAAATATGCACAAAAGGATGAAATTGCCTATGCAGTACTGCCTGCAGTGGGATCGGAGGCCAAAATGAGCCCAAATGGAAAATCAAAGCAGAATAAAATCTATAAGCTCACTCAAAGTAACAATCAGCCTACTAACACTCATTAAAGCTCATTGAAATCTAAGAAAGTGAGTAGGTTTGTGATGGTGATGAAGCCCGATAGCATGCAACCTGCTTTGATACCAATTATTGGAAATAGAACTGCAAGGAAACACATACAACTTGGAGAAGATGAAGGAAGCTCAAGGCACACAACAAAGACTATTATTACTTAGTGTGCAATGAAAGATTAGATAGCCCAAGAATGATGGGCGTATATACAATGGACAGGGAAAAAAAACTTTTAGTGAGGGAAAAAATGCCCCAACTGTCCTAAGTGTGTTCACATATATCACTACCACATATGTATGATAACTATCGATCACATAGACATAGCCTAAATACACATGCCTGGGGTCTCAAATCCATGTTCAATCACTTGCCAAAAAAAAAAAAAAAACTATTTACAAGGCTATATTGCCCTAGTCCATTTCAGCTTGCAATGCACTCAATAGCTTAGCACTCTTGCCTTGATACCTCTTCTATGATTAAAATGCAATTTGGATGCTTAAATATTGAGTTATGAATCTATTAAGAAGAGAATTAGCTTAAGAAAACTCATGGAATCATCATGAGCATATTATAATGTCACGTAGAGATTTCTTTTGCAAATATGTTGAAGCAAATGACACTCCAAATAGATAATCCATAGGAGATTTATGAGCACTAGAACAAAGAAGGAGAGTACACATCGCTCAAAGACATAACATATGCTTATAATGTTAGGAAATAAGACGTAGCTAAATAGATATTTGAGTAGATTAATTGATGGAGAGAGATAGATTTCACACACAAGAGATTATAGAGGAGAGAGAGAGAGAGAGAGAGAGAGAGAGAGAGAGAGAGAGAGAGAGAGAGAGAGAGAGAGTACACACGATATACGTGGTTCACCCAATGTGGGCTACGTCCACGGGAAAGCAGCCACTCAATGGCTTTAGTACTTCAAAACAAGAAGTAGTTTACAAAGGGATTATACCCTTAATGGAGCTCCCGCCTTGCTTCACTCTCACCACCTCACACTCACCTTGTTGCATCAACTTCACACACTATAAAACGTGTGTAGAAATGGCCTCCTTTTATAGGCCAAAACGGCCATAACATTCCGGCGAGGAAAAAAAAAGTCTCAGGGGGCGGCCCCTGATTTTTGGCCGTGAAAATTTTGGTTTCTGGCAAGTGATTTTTCTTCACGCACGATGGCTTCTCCTCATAATGGGGGCCTTACAAATGTGCGCTTTTACCACAAAAAATTACAAGGGTAAATTGGGCTCCATACTTAACAATCTCCCACTTGGAGACTGATCTCCAAACCAAACCTGTGATTGCTTTTCATCCTGGCTTCTTATCCTTGAATGCCGATTGAAGATGAGCAAAAGCTCAACTTCTCCTTGTTGACCACCTTTGTAAACATGTCTGCAGGATTTTCACTTGTATGCACCTTTCCTAGCTTTAACTCTTCTTTAATTTGCAAACCATTTTCTCCTTACCTTTTACTTCATACCCCTTTGGTTGAAGCATGTAGATTTCCTCCTCTAAGTCACCGTGAGGGAATGCCGTATTTACATCCATTTGCTCGAGATTTAGATCATGAGCAGCCACAAGGCTTAAGAAAAGCCTAATTGAGTTCATTTTTACAACAGGAGAAAATATTCATTGAAGTCAATACCTTTCTTTTGAGAAAAACCTTTTACCACAAGCATAGACTTGTACCTTTTCTTCCCACCTTCTTCTTCCTTCACCTTGTACACCCAATTGTTTTGAAGTGCCCGCTTACCTTTAGGCAACTCAACCAACTCCCATGTTTGGTTGCGATGTAGCGAGTCCATCTCCAGTTGCATGCTCTTCGTCCATTCTTCTTTGGATTCATGTTGCATAGCTTCTTCGTATGATTCCGGCTCTCCAGAATCAGAGATCAAGAGATGGTTGAAGGAAGGCACAAACCTTTCTGGAGGTCTACTTGCTCTTGTAGATCTTCGGGGAATAGGTTGAGTCTCCTCATTTGGTTGACGTTGTTGCACATTGTCACCGTTTGCAGTCCTTGAGTCTTCACCGGCCTCAAGCTCCATGTACTCATCACCTGTTTCTTTTGTTTGTTTTCTTTCCAAGTAATCTTTGTACATATTTTGTTCGTTAAAAATTACATCCCTACTCCTTAAGATTTTACCATCTTCAGGATTCCATACGCGATACCCAAAGTCACCTTCTCCATAGCCAATGAAGAAACACTTTTTGGATTTTGCCTTTAGCTTTGATCTTAGGCTTCTATCTATATGCATGAAAGCCTCACACCCAAACACTTTGAGAAATACATAATTCACCGGTTTACCTATCTATGCCTCTTCTGGAACTCCCCCATCCAATGCTGTTGAGGGTGACCGGTTGATTAAGTACACAGACGTACTTATAGCTTCCGCCCAAAGCTCAAGTGGTAGGCCTGCATGTAGCCGCATGCTTCGTGCTCGCTCCATGATTGTTCTGTTCATCCTCTTCGAAATGCCATTTTGTTGAGGTGTCCTTGGGGTTGTCCTTTGCCTCTGAATGCCATTGCTAGCACAAAAGCTTTCAAAAGCTTGGTTGCAATATTCACCTCCATTGTCGGATCTGAGGTATTTAACCTTGGTACCTGTTTCATTTTCCACAAAGGATTTCCACCTTTGAAATATGGAAAATACATCGGACTTATTCTTCATGACATAAACCCATGTTTTTCTAGTCGCATCGTCTATGAATGTTACATAGTACAATGATCCACCAAGTGATGGTGTACTTGCAGGACCCCAAACATCAGAATGAACCAACTCAAGTTTTTATTTTTTTCCTTTCATTTTTTGATTTTTGAAATTTTACCCTCTTTTGTTTACCATAAACACAATCTTCACAGAACTCTAAGTCCACTTCTTTCAAACCTGGTAGAAGCTTCTTTGTTTGAAGGATTTGCATTTCTTTGGCACTCATATGCCCAAGCCGGTAGTGCCACACCGCACTGTCAACTTCTGTAGTTGCTGCACAAGCTGAAGGTTGTGTGCTTACAGTACACAAGTAAAGTGTACCAACCTTTTCTCCTTTGGCAACCACCAAAGATCCCTTTGAGATCTTCCACCGTTTGTTTCCGAATGCAATGTTGTGACCTTCATCGTCCAATTGTCCTGTAGAGATCAAATTTTTGCGAAGAGAAAGAACATGCCTAACATCTTTAAGCTTCCATTCATTTTCGTTAGCAGTTTTGACAGAAACTGTACCTTTGCCGACAATCTCACAAGCTTCATCATCTCCCAAGTATACATACCCAAAATTACCTTTGGTGTAGTCTTGGAAATGTTTCTTGTGTGGTGTCGCATGGAATGAAGCCCAGGAATCTACTATCCAGGAATTAGACACATTGTCTAATGAGAGAATTAGAGCATCTTTCTCTACTTTACTTGCCACATTGGCCTATGATGTTGGCTTGTTGGCTTGAGACTCTGTCTCCTTCTTCTTCTTGGACCAGCAATCCTTCTTGACGTGGCCCTTCTTGCCGCAGTTCCAACATTCAAGAACTAACTTTGTGTGTGACTTGCTCCGTCTTGAGCGATCACGACCCTTTTGGTTTTTGAACCTCTCCTTAGGCCTTCCTCTTGTTTCCAATGACAGTGCAGCACTTGATGCTTCTCCTGTGCTTCTCCTTTGTATTTCCTCACTTAGGAGAACACCCACAACATCATCAAACTTAAGAGTATTTGTGCCAGAAATAGAGTTACTTACAGCCATCACAAGGCTGTCCCAACTATCCGGTAGAGATGATAGTATAAGGAGAGCTCGCACTTCATCATCAAAATTGATTTTCACCAATCGAAGTTGACTTATGTTTGTGTTAAAGTCATTTAGGTGTTCTGCAAATGAACCATTCTCTGCCATCTTTAGATTGAACAAGCGCTTCATAAGAAATACCTTATTGGATGCCGATGGTTTCTCGTAGAAGTCATCAAGTGACTTCATCAAGTCCTCCGTGGTCTTCATCTCCGAAACATTGAAGGCCACCGTTGACGCCAAGATTAACCGGATTGTTCCCAGTGCCTTTTGATCAAGGACAATCCATGCTTCATCTACCATTGTTGTGGGCTTCTTTGCAAGACCGCCTAGTGGCAAATAGAGGTCCTTCTGGTAGAGATAGTTTTCAATCTGCATCTTCCAATGTTGGTAGTTTTTGCCGTTGAACTTCTCAATCTTGAGCTTCCCTTCCTCCGCCATAACTCCCACTCAATTCAAGGAATCCTTTCCTTGAGATAATTTAGCTACGATCAAACCTTGCTCTGATACCAGTTGTTAGGAAATAAGACGTAGCTAAATAGATATTCGAGTAGATTACTTAATGGAGAGAGATAGATTTCACACACAAGAGATTATAGAGTAGAGAGAGAGAGAGAGAGTACACACGATATACGTGGTTCACCCAATGTGGGCTACATCCACGGGAAAGAAGCCACTCAATGGTTTAATACTTCAAAACAAGAAGTAGTTTACAAAGGGATTATACCCTTAATGGAGCTCCCGCCTTGCTTCACTCTCACCACCTCACACTCACCTTGTTGCATCAACTTCACACACTATAAAACATGTGTAGAAATGGCCTCCTTTTATAGGCCAAAAGGACTGCCCTCTCTCATGAGAGGCAGCCATGTGTAGCCGCCCTTGTGTAGATAAGTCCAAATCGGACCCTTCAATCTGCCCATGTGTGGCCGCCCTTGAGAAGACAAGTCCGCTTTTGAATTCGGCCACCGGCCATTGACTTCCGCCACCGGCCACCGGTCATTGACTTCCGACCACCGGCCACCGGCCTTTGACTACTGGCCACCGGCCAACTGACCGGTTGTTTTCCGACCACTTTCCGGCCGCCGTCCAGCCATAATATTTTGGCGAAAAGGAATATTCCGACGAGGAAAAAAAAAAGTATCAGGGGCTTCCGCCCCCGAGGCCCCTAAAGTTGCCCCTGATTTTTGGCCGTGAAAATTTTGGTTTCTGGCGAGTGATTTTTCTTCACGCACGATGGCTTCTCCTCATAATGGGGGCCTTACAAATGTGCGCTTTTACCACAGAAAATTACAAGGGTAAATCAGGCTCCATACTTAACATATTATCCAAAATCTTCATAAGGGGTTTCACAAAAAATGTCTTTTATTCCTTATCCAAGGTTTTCAAAATGTCAAACAAATTCAAATCTAGGTAGAAAGGGATTGGAGATTACCTATGGGTAATTATAAGCTGGAAGCTCATACCCACGAATGCTGACTTTACAATCTCGTAATAATAAGCAAGCTTACAGCTTTGGACATGCCGAGATTTTATATCAAAATCAAATGGAGTTACAAGTAATGAGCTCAAAATTAGGCGGCTTTGTTAGCTTGTTTCTAACATTCCCCCTTCCTAATGTGGGTTGTCCGTGACACAATTAGCATAGTGTGAGGCAGTGGTTTGGCTTGCTAGCTTTGTGTTGCTTTTGGAGGGCTTCAAGAGCTTCATAATGCTTTATGCTTAACTTCTTGTCTCCTTCAATGAAAAATTAAAGATTAATAGGGACTTTGAGCTCCATGGCCGAGTATCCGACAAATCCTTGCTCGAAGATTTTCAATGGCAAGGCCAAAGATTTTAGTCTTGAATGTGAACAACCCATTGTAGAAGGTTTCTTCAAATGTCTGCATATGATATGATGGTAGAAACATGAACCTTGCATTACTTCCATAAAGCACTTCATTTGAAGGTTCTAACAGGTCATAGCAAAGTTCTTGATTTCCCTCAAGTAAGGAACTCCATGGGGAATCTATTTGCTTAGCTTGATGAAATATTTGAATGCAAGTCAGTAGCATCTTTGCTATCTTCTTATACATTGTGCAATCCACATTGATTATCTCTCAAGATTTTCAATAGCATCTATTAAGGTTTTCAACATAAAGTCTTCAATGGCCTTCCCTTTTGGTGGAGAGATCTTGAGGCAGTTTAGACATGTTGGATGATTCTTGAGAACTAATTGATGGCTTCCTCAACTCCTCACTCTTGGAATTGGGTAGATTGTTGAATTGTTTTGGATTTTTTGAGGATCAAGAAAATTAGGTTCCAAGATGAATTAACTTGGACTCATAAACACAATCTTGAGTAGTTGCTAAGCCATCACAAGCTCACCATAAACAAGAGAGATGTAATTCAAAATGGAATTGGATTATTCATTCATGAAATGAGCTTTAAGTATCTCTACAACCTTGCACCAATACATGTGGGATAAGTCCACCTCTTCTCTCCTTGACTCACACTCTAGTACTCTATGACAAAGCTCTTACCTCACAATCCTCCGCTTGGGGTTTGGACTAGGACAATACAATGAAGTTTCCTTATCCACTAAGGATGAAACATGGTACCCACTAAAGATGTCAATACAAGAGGAATCCTCCCCTTGAACTTTGGGCTACAACTTGATGAAGAAAGGAAACACTCCAATCTAAGAGCACAGACAACATACATCCCCAATCCAGGAGACAAACAACATAACACTCTAATCCACAAGAAAAAAAAAAGTCTCTAATCCAAGAGAAAAATCTTGAAAAATGTCTGCTTTGCTCTAATCGAATTGCACCTTCATCTTCTTCAATGCTTTGTTTTCAACTACTTCATGGTCTTTCTCTTCGTATCCTCCCCTCGAACAAGTGCTTCTTTCCTCCTTTTGTTGTGCAATCATGATTTATTGAAAAAACAAATGCAATGCACAAATACTGATGTAAAAGAACTGCTAATGTGGATTCTAATGATGGTGTTGCCGATTTTCCTTCCCCTCGAAGTGAATTTTGAAATTTCCACATGATGCGTTGGAGCAGTCTTTTTCACTTGGAGACTCTCCAAGTCCGGACTCCGTACAATAGCACACTGACATTATCCTCCTTAATGATGGATGTAGTGACATACATTGCAAACACTTATGCTTGGCTGCAAAGTTTTTGGAGTTAAATATGAGAATGAGAGAGAGAGAGAGAGAGAGAGAGAGAGAGAGAGAGAGAGAGAGAGAGAGAGAGAGAGAGAAATAAATAGAAAATTCATTTGATTTTGTGGAGCTCCTCTTCACAATTTTTAATCTTTACTTTGCCTTGGAGTGTGAAGCTTTGAGTAGCTTGACTATTTTCTTGGAGCTCAAAAATTTGAATGCTCTTTTGAAGCTTTGATAGTGTTTTGGAAAGCTTTCTAAACTTTTCTTGTTGAAGCTTGAAAGGTTTGACCTTTTATACCTTGAAGTTCTTGGAGTGATTAGCCACCAAGCAAAAGCTCCTTGGGCAAGAAGCTTGAAGCTCTAGTGTTTTGCTACACCCTGTGGGATCAGGCCCTTAAAGGGTCTCGGAGGCTTGAGGCAGCAACCTCGTGGGACTGAGCTCTTGAGAGAGTTGGAGGTTTGGATGCCTTTGGAGATCCCCATGGGAAAGCAACCTTAGCAAAGGTGGGTAGTCGGGAAACCTTCATGCAGTTGGGTAAGACTTCCCAGCAACGGGGTCAGGGCGAGCAGGCGGGCAAAGGTGCCTAGCAAGCGCAGTCAGGGTGCCAAGTCGACGAGCTCTCATACAAAAAAAAGAGTAGTTGTGCACGTGAAGTTTCCCTTGCAAAAATCGACACAGAAAAAGCAATCTAAATGTGAATGTCAATTAAGGCAAACACTAATTTGCTACTAGTCGCGAGTTTCTCTCATGTGGCTCGCAATGAACGTGACTAAAATCCATGAGATTCACAGTACAATTGTGTAGCTTATTGCTACTAATACTTAATGAAAAAGAAGACAAATTAAGTGTGTAATTAGAGGAATTAATTAGAGAATGCTAATCACTAACACATAAATACATTACAACAATCCTAGCTAGCAAACCATGTAGCTTTGATACCACTTGATGGGAACGGGATTATGCTAGCTAGGGTGGATGAAAGAGAAACATCGTGCACACAAGTGAGTGTGTGTAGGCTAGATTATCACTCAAGCGAATAAGGTTCCAAGATGAATTAACTTGGACTCATAAACACAATCTTGAGTAGTTGCCAAGCCATCACAAGATCACCATAAACAAGAGAGATGTAATGCAAAATGGAATTGGATTATTCATTCATGAAAAGCTTTAAGTATCTCTACAACCTTGCACCAATACATGTGGGATAATTTCACCTCTTCTTTCCTTGACTCACACTCTAGTACTCTAGGACAAAGCTCACATTTTACACTTGGTTCCATCTATTTTTGAGATGTGATAGGTGTTGACCTCTATGATCCCCATACACTCTCTCTGTAATGAAATTGGCCTATCAACTTTAGAGTAGCGGAAATTAGAGAGAGTACTTTTGTGAAAGTACTTTGTGAGCATAGCGGGTAAACATAATTGATGGTAGCAACATAAACATAGCATTTAGTTAACTTGGCATGAACAATAATTTTGCAAGAGAAATAATTTAGAGAACATGACACCATTTGAGGACCGGATTTATGTGGAGCCGGTCCCCCCTCCAATAGGCATTTGTATTATGATTTCTCCCATCAAGAGAGACTTGTTACAATAAAAGCAATCTCTTCAGGTAATCCCACGTAAAATTGTTGCTTTTGCTTGGGAAAGTTGATCTTTTGAAAGACAGTAGCCTTGCAATGTAAATCCCAAAACTTGTCTACATAGTTGTGGATAGACTCATGAGAAAGAAGCTTCAAGCTGCACCATTCGGTAAGCACTTTGTTCTTTGCATCGCTTGCAAGGAATTGCTTCATGATGGAAACTCAAAGAGTTTTCCATGTCTTTGGGGCTTCGCCATTTCCACGAAGGCTAGCCCACCAATGATGGGCTGATTTTTGGAAGTGGATAGCTACATGGTGTAGCTTGGAGGACTCCGTAAAGCCCTTGTCTCCAAAGGCCACATCAAATTGCTAGGTGAAGGCCAACACTTTGTTGGTAGCACCAAAGGTGCCATCATAGGTGAGAAAAGAGATGCTCTTTCCTGCCTCTTTAAACTTCTTTAGCTTTTGTGACCTTTGCCATGCAGGGTATGATTTGCGATGTCCTCCCCTCATGTATTGTCTAGGAGAATAGCCATAGCATTCATCGGAAGAGGAGGAAGGTGAAGAAGAAGGGGAAGAGGGTGAACTCTTTCTTGGCCTTTTCTTCCTTTGTTTCCTCTCTCCCCTTCAGAATGACGAGGAGAAGGATTGGGTGTTGATCTTTTCATCTTGGGAGGAGTTGGCGATCGTCTAGAACGTTGTCTTTGTGGAGCCACATCTTCAGAGGAACTTAAAATTTCATTTCTTTCTTGCTCTTTAGATTCCTCCTCTCGTATATGAGAGTCTTCTTTTGGGGGGGGGGGGGGGAGGGGGGGTTATTTTTGCGAGCTTTCAGTTTTGAGCTTTTACAATTGGAACTGTTTTTTCGAGCTTTTAAACCCAAATTTTACACCAATGATATCTTTAAATACCATTGTATAGTGGAAAAACTCAAAACCTTACAGTACAATCCTTCAACTACCAAACACTTTTAAGAAATATGGAAGCATGTCTATGCTTATGCAAAATGAAACTTTATAAAAAGCACCATTTGTATGTATTTTTGAGGCTGTACTGAAAACGTGGGCTCCCACATGGGATTTCTTTCACATTAACTCTTATTTCCATCACTTTAATGATTTTGTTATCTCACAAAAATCAACACACAAGCCAATGGTATCAACATAATCTAACTACAAAAGAAAGCTCCAATCAAAGTCATCTCCACATCATGTGGCGGTCATGTACCAAACAAACACAAATGAAATGTATGGAGCATACCAAAATGCCATGTCAATGTCATATGGCTGCCATGTACATAAAAACATAAATAAAAACATGAAGATGTGTACTGTCAGAATAGAGTTTCCTCAACCAAATGTGCATCCGCAATCAACATTTCACAGGTCCACATGCAATATCGGTCAAACATCTTTCATAGAGCACATGATCTAGCTCTAGACACATGCAATGCCTCATATCTTCCGCAGAAGCTCGGCCCAAACCACCACACCCCGCAAACAAGTCCAAAACATAGTCATGAGGCTCAGTAAATGTTGCCAGCAACCACCTGACCATATAAAAAATAAATTAGAAACCGAATGCAAACACATGTATACCATAAAATTCACTAGTATCATACTTTGGACTAGTCTTACCGAAAGAACAAAGAAGACCGCTCTGCCCCGCCTCTAAGAATAACACCATCAATCTCAATGGGGAAGACTACATCATCTATCATGTAGCTACAATCTGCTGGAAACAATCTCTCGGCAATTTTCTTCCCTGCCTCTCTATCATAGTGTGGCACAGGATGGCCAATATGATACCAAAGACACATGGTAAGATCAAGTACCTGCATGAATAAAAAACTCAAATAATGAATGGCATAGCTACAATGTTTTTAGTTAGGAAATTAAACTATGAAACTAAGTTTGTTATCTTACCGCCTCTCTAGTGAGTGGATGCCGATATGCCTTCTTATTACACATGAGAGTCCATGTACGTAAGATCACAAGTCCTACCCTAGTTGCATCTGCAATAAAATATCCAATATGCTCGGCCATGCACATGGTCACTAAAAACCCCTCATCGGCCAAAAACTCACGAGCAACATCCATGCACCCTGTCACTAGACCCCTGGAAAATGTGTTCCACTTGGGAACACTCATGCCCTCTACAAAAGTGAATGATGACATGCAAGCATACAACCATAGTTAGTTGTAGGTACTAGTCCAAAGAAAAGTTACTTACCCAATGGGATTGGTCCTAGACCATCCACAAGCAAACTTGTAGGAAAATATGCAAAGATAAGCCTAGCAACCTCACGCATGGCACACCATCTTTGCTATATAGATTTGTATTCTGTGTCGCAAAAAAATTGTTGATGCTATAAGAAAACCAAACATGAATTATGTTCAAAATCATAGAACAATGCAAGAAGAAAATGCAAATAAGTAAGCACTATGAAAATCTACCTATCAAGAGCAAACTTATCAATTTGTGATATATCCACAAGCAAAACATCTACAATAGTTTGGTAATGGAACCCTGCAAGCATTATCCAAATTAGCTTTGAATTAGGAAATATGGAAGACAGATATGCTAACAATTTTCTTAAACTTACCAACAGATCGTGTGATCGGCCTTCTCTCCCAAGCCTCTCGCCCAAGTGAAGACTCTGCAACAAACGAAGTAGTGTGCACCAATGAGGATGTAGTGGGCACATTACAAGAGGGTGCCATATGGGGTATAGTGGTTCCCAAAGAGGACATGCCGGGCTCTGCAGATGGCACAATGGGAGGCATTGAAGAAGGAGTGGATTTACTTGATGTACTTGGAGGCTCCATTTTCCCTTTACCCTTCTTGAGTACATTGCTTGCTAGTGGAGTACCTTGAGAGCCACTCTCAATGGTGTTTTGAGTCACTCCTTGAGAAACAGGAGGGAGAGACTCTTCTTGTGTCTCCTGTAAGTACTCATTACTCTCATTTTGAAACCCTTCACTCAACAACCATATAGCACAATATCACATAAATTAGTACTAAAGTAAGACATATACATTCTCAAAATAAAAGAGCCACTAGTGTTAAGATACTTACTCTTACGTAATTCCAACTCTTGCTTTGGAATAACTCCTAGTGGATAATCCAACCACCAAGGACAAACCTTGGCTTCCCATGTTGTAAGATTCCTTTCAATCAAAGAGGGAGAGAACATTGTATTCTCATCATGTACATCAATCCACTCTCTAGTGAATAATGGGGCTTCATTCAATTCCTGCGCCTCAACGCATTGCATAACCCATCTACACAATTTTTAGAGCACCATCCACTTTGAAAAGCATATAAACGCAATGGCATAATAAATGTCATGTATCCAAAAAAAAAAAAGTCAGAGTCTCCTTTGTATGGAGAATACTTTTTCAAAATAAACCATAAACCCTATCTTGGGCTCCCACAAGGGATTTAAGTGTTTTCAACATAGACATTATACACACGCATATTGTCAAAAGAACCATCCACCCCATATCCAGGGCTTCCACAGGGAATTTAAGGATTTTTTGTAAACACAAAATGAAATTTCATCATTCTCAAAATGACCCACTGTCACAAAACCATGACAAAAAAATGAAATGCTCTTTTTTTGCAAAGAGTGCAAGTGAAAGATGCAAACCTGTAAATCACTCTCTTAGCCGACGACACAAACTCCGGCATCTTCTCACTAGAGTTGGAAGACTTCACCGCATCCATTAGATAAATAAAAGCCTACATACATAGTAACAATCAAAAAGCACACTCAACTTGATCTTGTGTAAATTAAAAGATGTCTATATTCTTTTAAAAACAATGGTCAAACGTCTACCTGCAAAATATGATTCTTCATGCTCATCTTGTAGAATAGGTCAAAAGAATTAGGAAGTTGTGGACCTACTTGCATCCTTTCAATCATAAGTGTAGCCTCCCCATGCAAGTGAGCCCAATAAGTCTCCTTTTTCATGTAACTTCTAAAAAGCTTGTAATCACCAAAATGAAGATATTGTGGATCCTTCGACTTAGTGAGGCTCATGAGGTGCAAAATTATCTTCTTTCTACAAGCAATAAAAACAACATACCACTTAATCATATAGAAAAACAAAATTGAATGAATACAAATAAAAATGAGAAACTAATAGCTTCAATACCTCTCAGGAGTGATTTTAGAGCTTGTCAAACAATAGAGCTTATCTCTAGTGATCTTTAGCATTCCAGGTTCATCCCATTTAATGCTAAAAAGCAACTTGAAGAACTCATCACCATTAAGAGGATTGGCGATTGACAAGTACTTGTAGCCCCTATCTTTCAACAGTTCCTCTTCTACCTTTGTGGCCTTGTCCAATCTCTTCTTCTTCTCAACATAATTTAGTCCAAGTGCATCTAGCTTTGCTCTTTCTTTGGATATAATGCAGTGAACTCATCCTAATACAAAACACTGTATTGAAACCATAATAAAATTTTACATTAATTACCCAACATGTAGAGTAGGTATCACCTTCCACACAAGTTGAGATATCAATCCACATGGAGTGTTGTACCATGGTGCAACACCATGGTAATACCTTGCCTCCACAGTCATCTCCACCCTAGCCCATTCTCCACCCTAGCCCATTCTCTCATATCAGGTGTCAATTTTTGAAGGATTGAATCTTTATTTACCATGCCAAATCTTTGAAACATATAAACTTCATGAGTGATGTTTGGCATGACATGTGCCCTAGAAATGCTGCAGAAAAATTGAAAACAAAGAGTTGAACACAAGCATTGCTTGCAAAAAAATGAGAGTCAACATGCAATTAACAAACTTACGCATTGGAAGTGTCAAGTGCAAGAAGAAACTCTGCTTCTTTTGCTTTGGACAACTCAAGGAATTGGCAATGAACACTAACATGGTATTGACCATTGTCCGAGTACTCTATCACACACAAAAAAATCATCATTTGTAAAAACAAAGCTTTACAACAAAAGAGTGAAAAAGGTGAAAGATCTTACTATCTTTGATTCTCTTCCACCATGTTTTTAGCCTATGGTTTCCATCCCATACCAGAAACTTTTTTCCTTTGAGCTCCTGCCATTCTCTACCAAGTGATCTCTCGAACTCAGCATTTCTTTCCCGCCAAAGTGGTCCCCATTCCTCCAAATCCGCTGCGGTCACGGGAATGATATCTCCTCTAGAATCCGCAACGGACACAAGGAAATGCCCCATAGTTTCTAAATACCCAGCATAATCAAATGAGGAAATGAGCGATTCTACATCATATCTAGCAAACCTAACAGCCTCATGCACCATGAGTCGACAAAGTGGAACCGGAGGAGGCAATGTCTTCTTCTTTACATAAAACTGACTTAGAACATCTTTCATCAAGCCAAGCGAAATTTTCTTGCCTAGGTGTTTGGAATGCTTATTCTCCTCATCCCCTTCAGGATCACTATTTTCTTCATTGTCATGATGATCTTCAATGTGAACATTGGTCTCTGCATAGAGATAACAAGTGACAAACATTCAATTGTCCAAAAACATATGGAATTAGGATTAGATAGTGTAAAGTATTTAATTTACAGAAATTTTGCCAGAGTCTCCTTTGTACGGAGACAACTTAAAAAAAAAAGCAAACCACACACCCTATATAGAGCTCTCACATGAGATTTAAGGACCTTTTCTCCAACATAAACAAAAACAATACTTAATATTTTCTCTAGCAACTATCAATGGTATGTATATAAAAAATGGTTCACCCTTTCTTACTCTGCCACATGGTTATTAATTACCAAACTTTCCAAACAAAAAAAAACGTCCATCAAATTTAACAATCTACCATTGAAAAATTTATAATATAAACTACGTATTGACATAAAATTATAGCATACACTCATAATTTACCTGTGATCTCTACGTCATCTTCGATGTTGTTGGAGTCTTCATCAACTTGAGCCTCATCATCAATAAAAACACACCTTTTGAGAATCCTGTTCTTTTTATTTGGTGGAGTGTCCAAATGTCGGACTCGTGATGATGCCTCCTGATCGATAGCTCCCTTTGGTATACAACCGGACCTAAGCTTCATGCTCACTTGATGGTTGCTAAAAGGAGAGACTGGAGGTTTTCTTTTCTTGCTATCCCTCTTTGGTTCCATTATCTACACAACACATATAATATAGTTTTTAGTTTATATAAGACTGTAAAGAATGAGGATGCAAGAGAGCTACACAAGACAAGCACAAAGCACACAGAGATGGAAAGCTTCTTCTTCTTCTTCACAGAAAAGAGAGTACAAAATGACTAAGTGCTAAAGCTGAAAAGTAGCACATATGTACATGCGGTCACTAAGTGTGAACTCGCTAGAAGCGTACTAGGCTGGCACTATAAGTGTAGTCCAGCTGTAGAATCACTGGCAGAGATCCTCCGTGTCGGTCACCTAACGCGCCAGTGAGTAAATGCCGTAAGCGGCCAAGACCCATAGTGGATGCCAGCTCAAGGTGTAGAGCTCGACATCTCAACAAAGACCACATAAGAAATGCAAAAAAAGGGGGAGGCAGAGCTTCCCCATCATCCGCGTGCGCGCGGATGATGGGGGAGCTCTGCCTCCCCTTTTTTTGTCGACACAGATGATGGGGGAAAAAATTTTCAAAAACCTTAATCAAAAGACTATTTCCAGCAACACCATTGACAAAGCTCACCAAATCTACAAAAAAAAGGGGGAGGTAGAGCTCCCCAATCATCCGCGCGCGCGGATGATGGGGTTGCTTTGTCTCCTCATTTTTTTTTTGCGTTTTTGATGTGTTTATTGAACAAATAATTTAGGTTTTATTTCAATAACCTCAAGCAAAAGCATTTTTCCTACAATATCGTTGACAAAGCTCACCAAATCTACAAAAAAAGGGGGAGGCAGAGCTCCCCCATCATCCGCGCTTAGATTAAGTTGAGGTTATTTTTAGAGCTGCATTAGATAGTCATTAAGCTAGGAAAATTATCCTATAATTTTTTGAGTAATTTTTCTACTTAATTAGGCACAATTACATTGTTTTTTGGAGAAAATTAAATAGGGGAAATTTTTAAATTGATTTCAAATGCTATAAGATATTTATTAGTGGTTAATTAGGTGTTAAGGAGGCCGTGATAATTAGGAGAAGCTCAGATAATTAATTTAGCTAATTACTTTAGCAAAAATACTCTATTTTTTGAGAAAATTAAATAGGGGAAATTAGTAAAATGATTTCAAATGCTATGAGATATTTATAAGTGATTAATAAGGTGTTAGGGAACTCGTGATAATTAGGAGAAGCTCAGATAATTAATCTAGCTAATTACTTTAGCAAAAATACTCTATTTTTTGAGCAAATTAAATAGGGGAAATTAGTAAACTCATTTCAAATGATGTGAGATATTTATCAGTGGTTAATTAGGTGTTAAGGAACCCGTGATAATTAGGAGAATATCAGATAATTAATCTAGATAATTACTTTAGCAAAAATACTTTGTTTTTTTAGCAAATTAAATAGGGGAAATTAGTAAACTGATTTCAAATGATGTGAGATATATCAGTGATTAATTAGGTGTGAGAGAACCCGTGATAATTAGGAGAAGCTCAGATAATTAATTTATCTAATTACTATGTCAGAATTACTCTGTTTTTTGGACAATTTAAATAGGGGAAGTAGCAAATAAATTCAAATTGAATTGAGCTATTTATCAGAAGTTCATTAGATGTTAGAGATCCCGTGATAATTAGGAAAAACTCAAAGAATAAATTCAGCTAATTACTTTAGCATAAAAATTCTATTTTTGGAACAATTTAAATAAGGGAAATTAGCAAATAGATTCAAATTGGATTGAGTTATCAATCAGAGGTTAGTTAAACCTTGGAGAATCCATGATAATTATGTGACCATCAAAAAATTTAGTTTAACTAAATATCCTAGTAAAATTACATTATTTTTAGGAGAAAATAAAAGGGGAAATATAGTAAATTAACCCAAAAACCTTTGATATCAATATCATGTTGGGGTTAAGGCCTATGTGCCTTGATCGGTCGCCCAGGTCATGGGCGCCCGCCCACTGTTACCCTATACTTATAGTGAGTATACTGTATAGGGGGAGCTGCCACTTCATAGTCTCCCCACCCATATCTGTGTGTCGTGTGTCTCCTTCTCTCTCTCACTCTCCGTCTGTGGTGCTCCCAGATCCCCTTCAATCGGTATTAGAGCTATGTTGATAGCGGAGAGCACGACGGCTTTGAGAACTTCGAGGCGATAGCTCGCTCGCTCTCAACGGTAGAGAGATTAAGAAAGCTTGGAAGCTTTGTGAGAATGCAATGGGAGCTTGTGAGCTCAGTTGAGAGTGATGTATGCTCTTGTGGAAGCTCAGAAAGGAGTGTGGAAGATTGTGTGTAAGTGAAGGTGCTGCCCTAAAACTGTGTGCGCAGCAGGACTGTTTTCAGATTCGTTTTTCTCCTTGTAGAATGCAGATCTGAGAATTCTGTCCGCGGTGCCCATTCGTTTCAACGTGGTCTACAACTTTGCAGAAAAAACTTTTTGCAAATTCCTCACCGTTTTGCTGATATTCAGCTCAGACTGACTGTATACAGAAATTCCAGATTTTCTGTTGTCGCATTGTGTGCGAGTTTGATGCACTTTTGGAAGCACGGGAGATGCTTGAAGTTGAGTGCATAAATTCTGAGCTGAAGATGCAATTGCAGCTTGTGTTAAGCTTGTGGTTTGAGGGTTTTTTGGTAGACTTGGGCAACGAAGTACGGAGGCGTTTACACACCACCGAAGCGGTCTCTTGAGAGACGCAGGTTTTTGGAGCACACAGGTGGAGCTTCTTTCACTGGTTTTCACAGGGTACTTTGGCAGTGATTTTGTGCTTGGATTCATGGTCTTTGCGGATGGTTTGCATATGGTTATGGCGCATGGTTGATGCCCATTATACATGCATTTTGACGAGCACTTTCAAGTGCCGGTGAGCTCTCTTGAGAGCATTGTTTTCGCATTGATCAAGTTTCCGGATTGCAAATCTTTTGGCGCTTGCTTATGCGCGGTCACTCCGTTGATGTACGTTGAGTGCGGATTGCCATTGTATGTGAAAATGTGGAGCCATTTTGGCATTCTTACTCATTGGCATTGAGTAGTGTTATGGTTTGTGGCTGAGATTATTTGAGATTTGGCTCAATTTATAGAAGAAACTCTGTTGGATTTTATCCAAGTTCTTGCCATAGCTTCTACGTATCCGTAGGTTGCTCTTTGACAGTTTAGTGGTTGAGTTTACTCCCACTTTGACAGGTGATTTTCAGTCATCATTTGGTTGGAGTTTGGAGTCACTTGTGTATGCCCTTGTGTGCCGTATTTCGCATTGCGCATAGCGACAGATCTTGCAAGGTTTTGCGAAATGTTGCTATAGTTATCCGGCAGACATTTGGTCATCAATTGAAAGGTATTTTGGCAGCAATCATCACTCACATGTATGTCATTTGAGGTGCCGTTGAGTGGTACTCCGGCAAGAGCGGGTATGCTCATATGTATGACTTTGTGAGGTGATTCCGGTCGAGTTTATTCCCGGATTGGCCATTGTGGCATATATTATTGTCTCTTTGAGGTTTACTGTTGAGATTTTGCTCCAGTTACAAAGGAGACTCTGCCAAAATTTTGTCAGATATTTATGCGCAATTGAGTCATATTTGACTTGTGATTTTGTGCAAGGTTTTGCACGATTATTGGTGCAACTTTGCATCAGGTTTTGAGCCATATTTGCAGACTTTTGTTGATGCGATTTGAGCCAGTTTAGCGCTGACTTTTATTGACATTGCTGGAGCTCTATTTTGGAGTGTGTCTCACAGGTTTTACATTGTGTTTTTGGCCATATTTATAGACAGTTTCCAGGTGTTGTTGGTGAGGTGGTTTTGCTTTCTAGTTTGCTACATTGTGCTCATAGCAGAGACAGGTGATCGATCAGATTGTGAACTCTCACAGATGCGCGTGTTTGATGGGTCAGACTTTGCGGCATGGAGAGAGTGTATGCTTGATGCATTGACACAGCGAGGGTTGCATCGACCATTGAGTGGTGATGTAGGTAGACCTTCAAACATGTCTGACGATCAGTGGCAGGAGCTAGAGGAGATGGCACTATCTACACTCTCTTTGCACCTTGCAGAATCTGTATATGCTCTTGTTATGTATGAGACTACTTCGAGAGCACTTTGGCGCAGATTACATGATATGTATGATAGATCTGAGTCATCACGGACTCGTTTGAGACATGTACATTCACGAGCACGCCGACAGGTGACATGTTGGTATTGTGGTCATTCTGGACACTTTAGACGGCGTTGTTTTCGTCATATGCGACATCGTAGGAGACATGGCAGTCTCAGAGATGTATGTAGTGATGCCATGGACTCAGTTTCTTTGACAGTTGAGGCACATGTAGTGTCGGAGTATACTAGTGACGGGGATGTCACTTTTACCTCGAGCTATGCACGAGATGCTATACATGTGGATAGTGCACTCCCTTCGCAGTGGTTGCTAGACGCAGATACTATGTTTCATGTCATGCCGCATCGTGCATGGTTTTGTAGCTATTCTAGCGGGATGCTTGGCAGTGTACGTTTGACCGATGGATCGGTGCATGCGATAGTAGGTGCAGGAGATGTGAGACTGTCATTACCGAGTGGTGCATCTTACTTGTTACGACATGTGCACTATGTACCAGATTTGATAGTGAGTTTGATCTCGATTGGTCAGCTTAGAGATTGTGGATGTCAGATTTCGCTACGAGAGCGAGATTTTGTGATGCATTTGGGTTCACTAGTGATTGCGAGAGGTGCCAGGAGTGGTACACGTTACCCATTGCATGTGGATCACGGAAGAGACGGTGTTGTCTCTGTGATCATGCAGCCAGGTAGAGAGCGAGAGAGCAGGTGAGTCTCTTTTGCTTGTGGGTTGCAGGATGCTTTGCATGGAGTGCAGAGCAGCGACCTTGTTGTGCAGGTTGCGCCTACGGATGCACAGGTAGAGCGGGACAGCTCTAGTGAGTCACAGCAGGATGAGTCATGAGAGGTGATGACAGAGATGACTCACATGGATGCTGAGATGTTGGCTATTGTGGAGTCATTTCTTGATATGCTTATGCCAGAGCTTGATGCAGATTCAGGACAGATGGATACTCTTGGTACACATGTGATATGTGGTGGGCACGAGGAGTCACTCCAGAGCTCGGAGTCAGAGTGCCATGGTCTCTATGATAGGGGACAGGATTACCATGAGTTGAGTTCTGAGTTGGAGGTGGCAGAGGTTGCCAGGGTTGCATCAACATTTGATGTTCTCATGTACGAGATGCTGATCTCGAGGCCCGACATAGCAGCTGTAGTGGGAGCATTTGCAGCAGGGTTGATTAGTTTTTCGATGACTGATCTCGGCATAGAGCATAGGGGAGGTTTGCAGGTATTGGACCGATACTTGCAGGAGTGCATGAGCTCTTGTAGACTCTTTGCAGAGCTTGGAGCTAGCTCTGTGTGGCTTCTGCAGTGGGATGTTTGTCTATCAGTAGAGCCGGATGCACTAGCTCATTGAGAGTCAGTGGGCATAGGTTGAGAGAATATCTCACCTTCTATTAGTTGTACACTAGTAGATCTTGCTTAAAGGCACATTGGCCTTTAAGTGGGAGGTTGTTGGGGTTAAGGCCTATGTGCCTTGACCGGTCGCCCAGGTCATGGGCGCCCGCCCACTGTTACCCTATACTTATAGTGAGTATACTGTATAGGGGGAGCTGTCACTTCATAGTCTCCCCACCCATATCTGTGTGTCGTGTGTCTCCTTCTCTCTCTCACTCTCCGTCTGTGGTGAGCTCGTTGTGCACACAGTTGGGGCATGACTTGAGCAGTCACACAGAGAGGTGACAAAGTCAGACATGCATGCTTTGCTAGTGATTGAGCAAAGCAGAGAGTGAGTTATGTGAGATACTTCTATGCAGGATAGACAGGTAGAGCGGTCTTGCTTTAGTGAGTCACGACAGGAGGACGTTGTGCAAGAGTCTATGCATACGGAGTTAGAGCATGAGAGCTCTAGTGAGTCACAGCAGATTGAGTGGTCATGTTTGCAATGGATGATTGCAGAGGAGGCTGAGACGTCAACGATTATGCAATCATTCCTTTCTATGCTTGACAGTGAGCATGGGGATATAGTTGTGTAGGATATGTCTGCCAGCAGACACCTAGAGCAGCTAGTTTGCTCTGAGGTTGCATGACAGGTTGATGCGTCTTTTGTGGACAGTCAGGAGATGTATGTGGCTGACACGCCTTGTCAGTCAGAGATGCCTATTTCCAGGGATATATATGTTGATGCATGCTCCGTAGAGCTAGCAGGGGCCGCTAGCATTGCATCGGCATTCGGTGGTCTCATGTATGATCTTGAGACCGGATATCGCAGCTGTAGTGGGAGCATTTGCAGTTGGGGTTGTCAGTCGTTTTCTGACTGATGATGGCATAGTGCACGAGGGAGATATACAGTTATTGCGTACATACTTGCAGTACGTGTGCGATACGTCTGGTGGTGTATGGACTTACACGGGAGCAGGACAGTCGGATGCACACGATCACAGCCAGCCAATGGGCATCAGTTGAGAGCGGTTTTCTCTCGCCTTTTGTAGTCTTTAGACTAGGTTCTCTTGCTTAAAGGCACAGTCGCCTTTAAGTGGGAGGTTGTTGGGGTATAGGCGTCTGTGCCTTGCCCGGCCGCCTAGAGTCTGGGCACCCACTGACTTGTATACCTTATACATAGCATAAGTGTATAGGGGGCTGCTCACTCTTGGAGTCTCCCCACCCATATCTGTGTGTCGTGTGTCTCCTTCTCTCGCTCACTCTCCGTCTGTGGTGCTCCCCGATCCCCTTCATATCAGAGGAAGAACACAACTTGGGAAATACATGATAAATATCCCAACCTTAGATAAATAGTTTAGGTATGTATCTTCAATAAAACTCAACAATTCTTGTATAAAATGGACAAGGGAAATTAGGAAATGAATTTATCTAATTGCCAAAAAAATATCCAAGGTCCAAAATCATTATTGAAAAATGGGAAAAATTACTTATAGCATAAATAAGTTATAGAAGGAATATCTCATCAAATTGACTATTAAAGATACCTATTTATTCCAAAAATTCTTATTTTTGGATAAACAAGGAAAAAGAAGACTATTCAATTAAGCCTCTAATGGATTAAGTCTTTTTATAAGGCTGCCGATATGGCTCCCAAGAGAACCAGGGGAAATCCTCTGACTGAAGAAGAGGATGTTAGTAACAAGCGAAACAAAGCAACTAATCATCATGAAGCAGGGCCTCTAGCCATAGGCCAACAGAGGAGAGTCTATAGGCACCTGCCCCACAACACATGGATGAGGAGTCCCAGGTGGATTTTTATTATATTCACTACTAGCTTTTAAAGTTCATTTTAAGTTAAGCATTGCATACGTAAGGTTAGGAAGGGTAAAACTGGTTGTAAATGGAAGGTGACTTTCACGAAACCCACGAGCAATGATTGTAACTAGGAAAGAAATGATTGGGTTATGATTGATTGACCTAGGAAAGAAATGTTTGACCATCCTTAAGAAAGCTTGTATCAAGACACCTCTGATTCCTTGAAAATATTTTACTCCAGGTAATGAGTAATGATGGAGATACCATCATGGAAGAGTCGATTACCTCGGCAGGTGTGGAGTCTTTACACCGTGCTTGTTTATGTTTATGGATAGTACTTTCAAGTTTATCCTAGAGGAACCGCCCGGTTGTATGGGCAATTGGTTTTGGCGTATGGGCGCCCGGACTTTGGGTGAAGACTTTTTCCACCCCGGTTTTATAAATAGGGAATGGGTGCCGTTTTTCACACCTGTATAGGTGGTCTTGAGACAAGTTAGTACTGGTCAAAGATACTTCAGATGAAAGTACCTTGTCTTAAGTCTAAAGATGTTTGTTTTCTGGAAGAATGTCTTCAATATTGTTTTCAAAGGTTGCCTTAATGAAATGCAGTTATGAAAGTTAAAAGGAATCATTGTTTTAATTGTGAAAAGAATGTGGTAGTAATTAAAAAACACAAAAATCATGTGTGAGTGCGGGGTGGTAAGTGGGAATTGACTAAGGTTGTCAATCATGGATGGGTGGACCTGATAAGTCAAGTAACTATCCATTCTCGCGCACTAAAACGTTTAGAAACTTCTTCACTTGGGCGAGGAATCCACCAACGGCTGTGCCCTCACATATGCTAGGGGGAAAAAATCATTGGCTAAGTGAATCTTAATCTAAAGGATGAAGATATAGGGCCGGAATTTTTTTTAATAGGGTCCCGTTTCCACTCTGAGAAAGGACTAGGTCTCTTCTAGGGCTATAAACCTAAACCATTGCCAATGGTAAGGGTGAATTCCCTGGAATTTTTCTTGTTTAAGGACTCTGACTTTAGTAGGCCTAGAGACTTGTCAATGGTACCATCTCGTTTTTGGTGTCGGCGGGGTTGGGGACCTTACAAGTGGTATCGGAGCATGGTTTAATAAGGTCTTGACGTTAGGAGGGTAAAATTTGAGAAATAGGCACAAGTTGTATTGCATTTTTAATGATGGTATATTGTGAAATGAGAATTTCCCTATCAAATACAAGAAAATATCTGCCAAGCTTACCAAAAGTTTGTGATTTTCAACATCATGTTCGAGGCTGCTTGCAGCTCCAACAACTTTGTACTTTGCAAGAGCATCATGCAATTGTTAGATTTAATGTTTTTCCCTCCTCCTACATGGGGAATCAGTTGGTCTCACAATTTTGTGGAATTTTCCTGATTGATACGGGACAATTAGAAGGGTTGACACTCAATCTAAAAAGACTCAAGTGGGCAGAAACACTTCGGACCATCAAAGTTTTCTTCTTCAGTGGGACTGAAGATCAAGATCAGACCATTGTTGTAGATGGGGTAGAAGTGTCACAAAATCAGTGGGTCTATGATCAGGTAGCCTCAGTAATATACCCAGGTAGGATCAGGCCCATGAGGGTAGGTCCAAAGTTTAGGGGACCAAAAGACGTCATCTTTTTTGATCCCCTGTCAGACCCACCAGTGGTAAAGAGAGATGTTGATTTAGGGAATCACACATTGTATATAGCATGAGTCCATCTTGTATATAGTATGAGTCCATCTTGTACATAGTATGAGTCAGCGTTGTATCAACCTTTGTATATACCATGGTTTTATGACATGCTTGTGTAGTTTAATTGAAATGGTGATGATTGTCAGATTTCTGTTTTCAGTGTTTTAAAAGTATATAAATTAAAGAACTTGCATGACAAAAAGAAAGTAGTGTAATCACTAAAGCATTTTCATTAATTACAAACTCAGGGAATCACTAAATCATTTTCATTAATTACAAACTCAGGGAATTGCAAAAAGTCTCTATACTCCCACCCAGGAAAAGAAACTACTGTTAAAACAAGTTCAACTCCCAACTTTCAAGGGAGAAGGAACCAACTTAGAACGTGATGCCGAAGCATGGCTCGACGCCATGGATGATTATTTCTTGGCAGCAGGAACTGCTTCAGAAAATCAAGCAATGTTAGGAATGTTTCGACTCACCAGAGATGCCAAACTTTGGTGGAAACAATACTGTAGAGATAATCCTTCCATTAGTCCCTCTTGGGAAAGAATGAAGCAAGCAGTAAAAGAAATATATCTTCCTCCAGCTCACCAAGCTATGAAGATGAATGAGTTCTTCGCCCTCAAACAATTAGGGCTTACTTTGGAAGAGTATTACACCAAACATGTGTCTTTACGATGTTACGCACCACCAATGACTATGGAACAACAGATTGCTCGTTTCTGTCAGGGTCTAAACAAACCCTTGAGTAACCGCCTGGAAGCTATGAGACCCACCTCTATTCAAGATGCTCTTCTAAGAGCTAAACCACTTGTAGCTGAAGGAAACCCCCTTGCCAGGAGCTATTACAACTACAATAACTTTAGAGAAAGAGCAAGGGGGAATTATAATCAAGGAGGTCAACGGAGGGCAGTGTCAGCTGCTGCAGCCACTATAGAGCAGACCTTCCCGAACATCAGATGCTATGGATGCAATAGAATGGGACACTACAGGAGTCGATGTCATGAGGGGCAAAATCCTCAAATTGCTATTGGAACCACTCCTCAGACTCAGATAGGACAAGGAAATAATCAAAGAGGTAGAGGCAATAGAGGACGAGGCAGAGGAAGAGGTAGAGGAGCTAGAGCTTATGCTGCAGTAGGAGAACCTACCTTGCTGGATGAGGAAGATGAAAGAGCTACTCTTTTTTCCGCCATTGATAACCGTGGAGCTCGTCAACAGTATGCTGTCATCCAAACCACTGCAAACAGAGAAGGTGAAAAATTTGAACTACTTATAGATTGTGGCAGCACACACTCTTTTCTCTCCCCTAAATGTTTAAGGAAACTTAAATTGAACCAATATCCTACCAAGAAATTAGTAGTAGAACTAGCAAATGGGAAAGAGGTTCTATCTCAATTTACAGCTAGGAAAGTTGAGTTTGAACTAGGGGGAACCCTGACTTCATCCTACTTTCGAACTCTTCCAGTAGGAATCCATGATGGTATCCTAGGAATGGATTGCTTAATCAAAAATCAAGCCCAAATTCATTGTGTTCAAGGGAACTCAACCTTCAAAAATCACTTAGGTGAAGAAACATTAGTACAAGGATTAAATGGGAAACCTAAGGCTCATTTAGTCAAGGCTAGTCGACTTCTGAAGGGGTTACGTAAAGGGCAACAGATCTTTGTAGTAAAACTTAATAAGGCAGATGATTCAAGGGACAACCCAACTCCAAAATGGCTTAAATAATTTTCGGAAGATCTTTTCGAGTTTACCTCCTCCCAGGGATATAGATCATGAAATCAAAACCTTCCCAGGTAGTGAACCAATTTCAAAAAGACCCTACAAAATGTCCCTCCCTGAAGCTATTGAATTAAAAGAACAACTTCGTCAGCTTATTGAACAAGGATTCATAAGACCAAGCATCTCACCTTGGGGGCCTGTTCTATTCCAAAAGAAGAAGGACGGATCCTTATGTCTCTGCATTGATTATAGGGGGCTTAACCAGGTGTCAGTAAAGAATAAGTACCCCATTCCTCGCATCGATGAATTGCTTGATAGGTTACATGGAGCCAAGGTATTCACAAAAATTGATCTCAGATCAGGTTACCATCAAATCCGGATTAAGGAGGCAGATATTTACAAAACTGCTTTCAACACCTGGTATGGGCATTATGAGTTCATAGTGATGCCTTTTGGTCTTACAAATGCTCCAACTACTTTTAATCGTCTCATGCAGGATATATTCAGAGAATATCTGGATGATTTTGTGTTGGTGTTTTTCGATGATATCTTGGTATATTCTAAGGATGAAAAAGAGCATGAAGACCATGTACGTAAAGTACTTCATCTTCTACGCCAATATCAGTTATATGCCAAAATGAGTAAATGTGTGTTTTCCACGCCAGAAGTTAGTTATCTTGGTTTTATAATAAACCCTGAAGGAATTTCAGTAGACCCCGCAAAGATTAAAGATATAATAGATTGGCCACAACCCAAAACAGTTAGTGAGATTCGAGGATTGTTGGGCATTACAAGATGGTATAGAATCTTCGTCAAAGATTATGCGGTAATCGCTGTCCCCTTGACGCAGCTACTTAAAAAGACAGCCAAACTTACATGGGGAAAAGAGCAGGAGGATTGTTTCTTCAAATTAAAACAAAATATCACATCATCTCCTGTACTCAAACTTCCCGACTTCACTCAAGAGTTTGAAGTAGTAACAGATGCCAACGGTCTTGCTATAGGAGGAGTCTTAAACCAAGAAGGTAGACCAGTTGCCTTTACTTCGCGAAAATTAAGAATCCACGAGTTGAATTAAGAATCCACGAGCTGAATTATCCAACTCATGATCTAGAACTTTTAGCTGTCATCCATGCTCTAAAACTCTGGAGGCACTATCTTCTAGGAGGAAAGTTTCAGTTGATCACCGATCATCAGAGTTTTAAATGGATTTTCTCACAAGCAACACTCAACATGAGGCAGAGAAGATGGATAGAACTCTTACAGGAATATGACTTTGAAATAAAATATAAACCAGAGAAAGAGAATGTGGTTGCTGACGCTCTTATCCGTAAGGTTTTTCTTGGGGCTATTTCCACAATTGACAATCCAATCCTCAACAAGGTTAAGGAAGCTTCCCTGGAAGATAAGGATTATCAAGAACTTCTACAGGTTATCAATCAACAGGACCTAAAAGAGAAAGAGAAAGAGAGAATCAAGGATTATTCACTTGAGGATGGTCTTCTCTATTATAAGTATCGGCTTTACATTCCTAAAAATCCAACATTAAAGGAGTTAATCCTTCATGAAGGACATAACGCTCCAGTTGCCGGCCATCCTGGCTATGCAAAGACCCTTAATGCCATAAGGAAAAGCTATTTCTGGCCAGGAATGAAAGGAGATATACTTCGCTACATCAGACAATGTCTTTCTTGTCAAAGGATTAAGGCTGAACGAGTAATGATGCCAGGAAAACTTTAACTTCTGGACATTCCTCAAATGAAGTGGGAACTCATTAGCATGGACTTTGTAGCATGCCTTCCCACTGTTCAAGGGGGTTACGACTCCATTATAGTGGTAGTGGATATGCTGACTAAAGTCTCCCACTTGATGCCTGTAAAAACAACTTACACTGCATCAGACATAAGCCATCTCTTTATCAAAGAGATCTTCAGATTACACGGGTTTCCTAAGAGAATAGTCAGTGTGACAGAGATGCAAAATTCACTTCAAAATTTTGGAAAGCTTTATTTGAATCCTTAGGAACTCAACTATGTTTCAGTACGTCCTATCACCCTCAGACAGACGGCTAGACAGAAAGAGTGAATCAAGTTATTGAAGACATCCTTAGAGCCTATTGTGGTAGGGAACCCCGGAAATGGATCCAATTTCTTCCTTTGGTGGAATTCGCCTATAACTCTTCCTTTCATCAAAGTATTGGGATGTCACCATTTAATGCTCTTTATGGGCATGAATGTAGATCACCCCTAAACTTTTCTGACCCTACTACAAGAGTAAAAGCTTCAAAACAAATTTTGGAGGAGATGGATGCCCAAACCAAATCCATAAGGCAAGACATTCAGGCAGCCAAGGACCGCCAGAAACAGTATGCTGATAAAAAACGGTCTAATCGGGTTTTCAAACAAGGAGATAAAGTATTCCTAAGGGTTCGGCCAAAAAGAAGCACTCTATCCTTGGAAAATTTAAAAAAACTAAGCCCCAGATATTGTGGACCGTATGAAGTGATTAAAGTAATCAGTGATCAAGCTTATAAACTAAAATTGCCTGAGCATCTCAAAGTCCATAATGCTTTCCATATTAGTCTTCTAAAACCTTACATCCCAAATCCAAATCATACTCTACATGACGAACAAATTGTGATGCAGAAGCAAGGAATTCTTGAACTCCAACCAGATTGTATTCTCGACACTAGGGAAAGGAGTCTGAGAAACAGGGTTATCGAAGAATATTTGGTTAAATGGAAGGACTACCCCACCAAGGACGCCACCTGGGAGGATGAAGTATCACTTCGCAAAGATTTTCCCAATTTCGGTTGAGATGAGGACATCTCAATTCCTTAAGTTGGGGTGATTGTAAGGTTTCCAATTTCTGAAACCTTAAAGATTTTACAAAGCTTGCAAAATTTAATGAAAAATCATTGTTGAAGGATTCAAACACTGCTAATTTTGGTATTTTTGGAATCATAAGCAAAGCTTTACTATGTTTAGTAATTTTCAGAATCTGAATCCGATAAAAACTGGAAAAGTTACAGATCCTGAAAGATTACAATAGGAATTCAATTAGTAATAAAAATTGGATGGTTTCAGTATTAATCATTAACAAAGACTTTTTACACTAAGATACTAGAATTAGCTAGAAATTCCAAATTTCATCATTAGGATCTGCAAAAATCAACCAAAGTAAATTCTGGAAGGTATGGGGGGAGTGTGGAAGCTGGGGGAACCTGCCAAGGACAGAGATAGCAGCAGATGGCGCAAAATGCAAGCTGGGGGGACTGCTTGGAGTGTGGAAACCTGCTAGAAGCTGCCCGGTGCCCAGAAAAAGCTATAAAAGGACCCCTTCTCATCATAGTTTCTTAGACTGGGAGCCTTGATACTCTCTCTCTCTCTCATCTAGAGAGAACACTACGCAGAAATCATTAGAGATTAATCTCTAATTGATTAACCTAACGATAATTAGTCTAATCCTTCTTAATTAGCAAGGTTAGATTAAGCTATTTTGTTAATAAAGCAAAGATCAGGCCTATGTATACTCATAAACCCTCTCTTAATTAATTAATTTCTTCTGATTGTTGTAATTAAGCTTAGTAATGTTAAGCTAATTAATTATCCTATCATATTAGGACTGAAATTAGTCTAATTAACCATGAATTAATGGTAAATATACTAATTAAGCTTAGATTAAGATGAGGTAATTATTAGAGCTGCATTAGATAAACATTAAGCTAGGAAAATTATCTTATAATTTTTTGAGTAATTTTTCTAATTAATTAGGCAGAATTACATTGTTTTTTAGAGAAAATTAAATAGGGGAAATTAGTAAACTGATTTCAAATGCGGTGAGATATTTATTAGTAGTTAATTAGGTGTTAAGGAGACCGTGATAATTAGGATAAGCTCAGATAATTAATCTAGCTAATTACTTTAGCAAAAATACTTTTTTTTTGGAGAAAATTAAATAGGGGAAATTAGTAAACTGATTTCAAATGCTGTGAGATATTTATGAGTGATTAATAAGGTGTTAGGAAACTCGTGATAATTAGGAGAAGCTCATATAATTAATCTAGCTAATTACTTTAGCAAAAATACTCTGTTTTTTGAAAAAATTAAATAAGAGAAATTAATAAACTGATTTCAAATGATGTGAGATATTTATCAGTGGTTAATTAGGTGTTAAGGAACTCGTGATAATTAGGATAATCTCAGATAATTAATCTAGCTAATTACTTTTGCAAAAATACTCTGTTTTTGGAGCAAATTAAATAGGGGAAATTAGTAAACTGATTTCAAATGATGTGAGATATATCATTGTTTAATTAGGTGTGAGGGAACCCATGATAATTAGGAGAAGCTCAGCTAATTAATTTATCTAATTACTATGTCACAAATACTCTATTTTTTACACAATTTAAATAGGGGAAATTAGCAAATAGATTCAAATTGAATTGAGCTAATTATCAAAAGTTCATTAGATGTTAGAGAACCCGTGATAATTAGAAAAAGCTCAAATAATTAATTTAACTAATTACTTTAACAAAAAAACCTTATTTTTGAGACAATTTAAATAAGGGAAAATAGCAAATAGATTCAAATTGGATTGAGTTATTTATCACAGGTTAGTTAACCTTGGAGAATCCATGATAATTATGTGACAATCAAAAAATTAGTTTAACTAAATATCCTAGTAAAATTACATTATTTTTAGGGAAAAATAAAAGGGAAAATATAGTAAATTAACCCAGAAACCTTTGATATCAATATCAAAGGAATAACACACCTTGGGAAATACATGATAAATATTCTATCCTTAGATAAATAGTTTAGGTATGTATCTTCAATAAAAATCAACAATCCTTGTATAAAATGGACAAGGGAAATTAGAAAATGAATTTATCTAATTGCCAAAAAAATATCCAAGGTCCAAGATACTTCAGAATGACAGTACCTTGTCTTAAGTCTAAAGATGTTTGTTTTCTGAAAGAATGTCTTCAATACTGTTTTCAAAGGTTGCCTTAATGAAATGCAGTTATGAAAGTTAAAAGGAATCATTGTTTTAATTGTGAAAAGAATGTGGTAGTAATTTAAAAACACAGAAATCATGTGTGAGTGCGGGGTGGTAAGTGGGGATTGACTAAGGTTGTCAATCATGGATGGGTGGACATGATTAGTCAGGTAACTATCCATCCCCGCGTACTAAAATGTTTAGAAACTTCTTCACTTGGACGAGGATCCACCAACGGTTGTGCCCTCACATATGCTAGGGGGGGAAAAGCGTTGGCTAAGGAAACCTTAATCTAAAGGATGAAGATATAGGGCCGGAATTTTTTTATAGGGTCCCGTTTCCACTGCGAGACAGGACTAGGTCTCTTCTGGGGCTATAAACCTAAACCATTGCCAATGGTAAGGGTGAATTCCCTGGAATTTTTCTTGTTTAAGGACTCTGACTTTAGTAGGCCTAGAGACCTATCAATGGTACCATCCCGTTTTTGGTGTCGGCGGGGTTGGGGACCTTACACAGCGCGAATTGACTCGATATTGCCAAGCAATCAACCATAGGCAGACACCCTTGGAGCGGGGAAAGGCTGTAGCTCGAGCAGAGAAAAACCACACAATTTTAGGGTTGCACGGACCTACTCAACCATTGTGTTTAGATCACAAAGTGGTGAAAGCCACACAACTCTCTCTCTCTCTCTCTCTCTCTCTCTCTCTCTCTCTCTCTCTCTCTCTCTCTCAGCCTGTTGCTTGGCCTAACGAAGGGTGCAAAAATGTTTGGCATGGCAATCTATTTGTCACACTTTGAAAAACGGTCTACATATGAGGCATAGCTCTTAGCAAGGTGGTCTCACGCATGAATGAGTATAGGAACAACAAATTATCTTCAAACTTGGCATAGCAAGAAGCACAATTGCTCGAATTCAAAGATCGAGAAAGGCTCAATAAAATCCCATAAACCTCAAGACCAAAGCGGGCTTTGATCGCGACAATGCAGCAAGGTTGCCTAGCAACAAAGGCAAGTCAAGCACGGCCTATTACTTGTAAAGGAAAGGTATACAATAGGGGCAACCAATGATGGCAATGCAAGAAGCCGGCAAGCATATTTCTCTCTACTAGGGCATGGCTCCTAGGTAGTTGTCTATCCTTGATGCTTTCAGACACAGATATGATCAACTCATCGTTGGCAAGAGTGATGCAAAAACTTTTCATAGGTACTTGACAATGAGCATATTCAAGCATTCTTGCATAGATATGCTTTGTTTTTATCCTTACTATTGATAGTTTTATGCTTTCAATGTAGTATACTATTGGACAAGGTTGACAATCACTAGGATTAAATTCCTTGTAACTTTGTTTAATATGAAAATACCCTTGATACATCGAGCAAGGCTCCATGAATTAAGTTTGCCATTGATTTCATCGGGCAGTGGCTCCTTAATGTATCCTCTCATGCTATCAAGCAAAGGGGAAAAACAAGTCTTTTAGGAGCATAGCTCTCTACCCATATTTATGCATTGGGGACATGTTCCTCCAAAGCAATTACAGCTTTCCAGCGTGCATGCAACATACATACATGAAGCACATGGGACACACATGGATGTCCACAACTATGAGCCGACTCCAATGTCGATCATCATACTATGGGATGCTATCACTTTTGATTCCATGGCCCTTGGTAAGTTTTTTAACTTTAAGTTTCAATTTTGAGCTCATTCACTTTTGCAAGAATTTTCACAATGCCAACTTGATAAGCAAATGTTGCTTCGATCAAGTAGTGTTTGGAAAAAGATGAAACTTGTTAGCGAATCTATATATGCTATCTCTATCAATATTGGGCAATCTCACTCTCAATAAGCTGCACAATTTGGCAAGGCTGATTCTCTATGAAATTTTTGACAAGGCTGATTCTCTTCTACTTTGAGATATGCGTGTCAACAGGACCACTTGTTAGCTACTATGATCACTCAAGTTGCATTTTGTTTCATATTTTCTATGAGCTCATGCAAAGCAAGGCTTCACTTCAAGGCATCTTGCATAGAATTTCTCAAAGTTTGGATATGCTATTAGCATATAGACTTTGGGAAACTTGGCACAATGTCTATCTAATTTTTTCTTGGAGGTCGATATGAACCAAGCCACGATGGCATGCAAGGTACATCCCAACAACTTTGAATTTCTGAATATACATGGCTACAAGCTACACTTTAGCAAAGGAAAGTACTCTTAGCTGGGAAACAAGGTCACACATTTTCAAGTTCTACTTGTGTTTGTGTCTTTAACCTTTCATTTGAAAACTACTTCTGTGTTGTGCAAGCAAAGTGATTTAATAGACTTACTACAAAGCAAGCTTCTATCTTGTACCACGGTATTATCCATTGACGTCGGATCAAGGATAATGGTATTCATATTTCACACTAAGTGGATATAAGCTCACAATTTATGTTTGCCAATGATGCACTGTGATGTATCCATGCCTGTGTGATCTACAAGGAACGTATAGTAGTAGCTTACAAGGTTGAAACTGTCTTGGAAGCCAAGGGCTTATCGATCTATTTTTCTAAGATGCCTGTAGGCCATGCAAATAATGTGGCACTACATCCACTCTATCATTGTTTACACTTTTGCAATAACATCAACTACCCTGTCCAAGAAGATTTGAGTCTAGTAGATGGGCTTTTGATTGTTGTATACGTATGCAATGGTGAGCACTTCACATTATTGGCTCTATGCACAAGGTTCAACCAATCCCAATGACGGTTTCCGTGGGTAGCAAGTAGGCATGGCCTAGCTATCAAGTAACCGATTCATGAGAAGACATGAATATATTAAGAGAACCTACACATAGGTAAACTCTTCTATACACATATGAGAAAATCTAGTATGACTATTTTCTTTGGGGGTATTTGACATCTTTCTCCAATGTTCATGGAAGGAGAAGATTCTTTTACAATTTAGTTGTGAATAAGATTCCAATTGAAGAAGATCTATTGCTTAGTTGCAACACTCATTATGTCTCTAGGAGTGACATTTTCAAGGGTATGACCATGCTTATACACAATCACTCCATAGGTGTTGAGAGCCATGAGTTGAGCTCAACAGAATTGTACTTTCAAGGAAAAAATTCCATAGTCTACCAAGGATAAGTGGAAAATTCAATTTTCTCATTTGATTCCAAATTTTTTTGACCATGATAGACTATGTTCGTCACCATTGGCTACTAGGTTGAGTAGTTTCCATGCAAATTCTAACCAAGTGGTTTGACATTGTACAAGCTAACCAAGAGGTTTGGATTACACTGGCAACACCCAGGGTTACCAGTTTCTACTGCTTTTTTTTCACTAATCTTTCATTTAGTGTTCAACAAGCCACCACAATACATTACCTCTTTCAGGTTGTTTTTATGGTAAGGAATTTTTCTAGTTGTATCTTGCACGTTTGCAAAGTGCACATGACTATGGGTAAGTGAATGTTATGTTCAACCTCGTGGTAATTGAAGTCGTGGAGTGGAGCGTGGATCAACTCTCTCACACACACACACACAGATACACACAGAGCTTACATAGTACGCAGAGAATCGTTTTGAAGGGTTATCTCCCAAAACCTTATTATCCACAAAAGTATAAGTGAGTATATACAAAGAGTTAGTGATAAGTGAGTTAGGCGGGTGGCCGGCCATATCTGTATAAGAGGCCACTTGGGCTTTAATCCCAACAAACTCCCACTTAAAGTCCAATGTGGCACTTTAAGTAACTGTAAATCTATGAACATAAATGTACAAACATTTACATGGCTGCCATCTATCCAATGCCCAATAACTCACGACAATGCACAAAGCCCTCTCTTGGAAGTCCTTTTGTGAGTAGATCAGTAGGATTGTCCTTGGTGTGGATCTTCAGCAGTTGTATCTTCTTGTCTTCAAGTACTTCCCTAATGAAGTGATATTTCACATCAATATGCTTAGTCTTTGAATGGAACACTAGATTCTTTGCCAATTGTATAGCACTTTGACTATCAAAATATAACTCTGGCATATCTACTTTGATTCCCAAGTCTGCTACCACTCTACCAAGCCAAATAGCTTCTTTGCATGCCTCATTTGCTGCAACATACTCAGCTTCTGTAGTAGACTGCGTAACTAATCATTGCATACATCAAACTACCCACTGCAGACGCATATGGAATCTTATCCATTTCAGCCTTTTCTTCCTCAGACACAGGAAAATCTTGTTTGCTAAGTTTCACATATGGTGGCAATGGAACACTCAATGCCTTTCCCTTCTCCATATTGAAACGTTGCAAAACCTTGTCAATATATTCTGTTTGAGATAAGCAAATCAACTTCTTTGATCTGTCTCTCTCAATGCGCATACCAAGTATATGACTTGCCTCACCCATGTCTTTCATGTCAAACGATTTTTCCATCTTTGACTTCAAAGCTGAAATTTCTTCCAAGTGCTTTCCAGCAATCAACATGTCATCCACATACAAAATAAGGATCAGCCAACTGCCATCCTTAGCCTTGTTTGTATATAGACAGTGATCGAACTCACTACGTTTGTAGCCTTGAGAAAGCATAAACTGGTGGAACTTATGGTACCATGCCCTTGGTGATTGTTTTAAGCCATAAAGACTTTTTAACAACTGGCATACCAAATCTTCCTTGCCTTTCTCAACAAACCCTTCTGGCTGCTGCATGTAAATTTCCACATCTAAATCACCATGCAAGAACGCTGTCTTGACATCCATTTGGTGCAACGCCAAATCCAATATGGCAACCAATGCAAGAAAGCATCTCAATGTAGTCATCTTGACCACTAGAGAGAAGACTTCATCAAAGTCAATGCCTTGTTCTTGCTTAAAGCCCTTGGCAACAAGCCTTGCTTTGTACCTTGGTTGACTATCATGAGCGGTGATCTTATACCTGTAAACCCATTTACAAGGTAGAGCCTTTTTGCCCTGTGGTAATTTAACAAGCTTCCATGTCTGGTTTTTATGGAGAGCTGTCATCTCTGACTGCATGGCCAACTGCCATTTTTTCGAGTCAACCACTTGTAATGCTTCCTTGTAACAAGATGGTTCTCCGCAATTTGTGAGCATGACATAATTTAGAGATGTCACATAACGAGCAGGTGGTTTGGAGATAGGCTCAGAACGTCTCACCACAACTGATTCTGCCTCTCTAGCCACTATAGGCTGTTCCTAAGCCTGACCATGCTGTCTTGATGTGCTAGCACTAGGTCCATCTTCCCTGAAGACAACTCTTCTGATCTCCTCTGTCTTCTCTGGCTTAGCGTGAAACTTGGCTTCATTGAAATGCACATCATTGCTACGAATAAGTTTTCTGGACTCAGGATCCCAAAGCCGGTAACCCATCTCGCCCGATTCTTCGTAGCCAAGAAATATACACTTCTTGCTCTTTGGTTCTAACTTATTCCTGAACTCCTTAGGAATATGGCTATAAGCTTCACAACCAAAGACTCTGAGATGCTTATACGAAGGTTCCTTGCCTGTCCATAGAATCTCGGCCACTGCACTCTTATCCAGAACCTTAGTAGGAGACCTATTGATCAAATGGACTGCTGTAGCCACTGCTTCCGCCCAAAATCCATCAGGCAACTCAGCATTTGACAACATGCTTCTGACCTTGTCTTGTATGGTCCTATTCATACATTCTGCAACTCCGTTTTGTGAAGGATTTTATGGTGTAGTAAGTTCCCGCTTTATCCATTTTGCTTCACAAAAGTCTTGAAAAGCTTTGGAAACATACTCTCCACCATTGTCAGTTCTCAAGCACTTCAGCTTCTGACCACTCTGATTCTCCACAAGCTGCAAGAATGTCTTAAAGACCTTGAGCACCTCATCCTTGTGCTTCAAGAAGTAAATCCATACTTTGCGAGAATAGTCATCTATGAATGTACAAAAGTACGTTGTTCCCCCTAGTGACAAACTAGGCATTGGTCCGCATAGATCATTGTGCACAAGAGCTAACCGTCCGTCCCTACGATTCCTCTTTGATCTATGCGGTTCCTGTGTTTGCTTACCATAAACACAATGCTCACAAAACTCGAAATCTTGAAATGAAAAGCCAGGCAAATAACCATAATGAGAAAGTATTTCCATTCCTCTTTTTGACATATGTCCCATCCTACGATGCCACAGTGACACACTTGGCTGCTCAATCACATTAACATGGTTTTTAACCTCTGAAACATGTAAAGTGTACAGAGTTCCTGACTTGATGCCATGTGCTACAGTCATCGAACCTTTGGAGATCTTCCAAGCGTTGCTCCCAAAAACTGTCACATAACCCGCATCATCCAACTTCCCTGTACTGATCAAGCTCTTTCGGATTGCTGGAACATGTCTGACATTCTTGAGTCATAAAGAAGAGCCATTTTTAAACTTCAACTGCATATCTCCCACTCCAAGTATGTCACAAACCTGCTCATTCCCAAGTCTGACATAATCTTTAGTAGCCACATATGATGTAAACCACTCTTTGTGCGGAGAAACATGTAAAGATGCCCCTGAGTTGATAATCCAATCACTCATAGCATGTCCATCCTCTGCAGTCAAGAAAACAGAATCAAGATTGCTTGTGAGGAAGATGTCACCAGCTGCTATACCAGAATCACTGTCTGAACTAGATCCTGTGACATTCACCTCTTCAATCTTCACTGAACTCTTCTTTTCATCTTGCTCAGAACTCTTTGTTTTGCCTTTTTCTTGTTTCCACTTCGTACAGTCTCTCTTCATGTGACCCTTCTTGCCACAATGGTAGCATTCTATGTCATCCTTTGACTTCGAGTCACGAGACTTACTTCGGTTTTGTGCCTTCTTACCCTTCTTCTCTTTAGACTGTTGTCTCCCTCGAACGACCAAAGCACTACTGCCTTTGCCTTTGTCAATGTTCTTCCTGTTCACTTCCTTTGTGAGCAAGCTGCCTTCTACATTGGCACTTGTAAGACCTTCTGGCACGACATAATTACTTAACGATGTACGAAAAGTATCCCAACTGTTTGGCAAAGTGATTAAGAGAAACATAGCCTTCACTGAATCTGGAAAGACTATCTCCTGTGCTGTTAACTGGCTGAAAATCGTGTGAAATTCATTGAGATGATTTGACATGGCTGTCCCTTCCTTCATCTTCAAATACACCAATTTCTTGAGCCAGTAAATCTGAGAAGTAGCACTTTGTTTCTCGCACATACCACATAGCTTTTGCCATACGCCATACGCTGTAGTCTCTTCTGCTATGTTGAAGTAAACATTTTCTGCCAGTGTCAGCATGATTGTGGAACAAGCTAACTTGTCAAGCTCTTCCCACTCATCTTCAGCCATACCTTATGGTCTCTCCCCTTTGAGCTTCAGTGGCTTCACTTGTTTTTTCTACACCAAAACCTGCCAAATCTACTTGTTCCAGAATGGAAAGTTTGTGCCATCCAGCTTCTTTATGTTGTAAAGAGTCTCACTCTGAGAAGATGCCATATCTGCCAAACTGTTTACTTCTGGGAAAAATCCGACAGAGTTTCCCCTGTAAATTGGCCTCTGTACACAGTAAACAAGCTGTAAACAACAAGCTGAACACCTTTCCTCAGGAATTGTCAGTATTTTGGAAAAAAATTGATAGAGTCTCCCCTGTAAACTGAGCTCTGGGAACCAAAAGATAACTCAAAAACAATCATAAATAGCTGACCAGTGACAAATCTGAAAATCTCTGTAATATGCTGTCTTGTAAGCATACACTGTCTCATGTCTGGGCGATCATAGAACTTGTATTTGTCCAAGACTGAACCCTGAACAATGCCTCAATGGCCTGACGCATAATATGCAATCCATTGTCTACACAAAGTCATACATCCTATGGGATAAAATTCGCCGAAAGAGGATGCATGTAGAGGGGAACTCCAGCAACCTAATCCACCTCACACTGGGTAACCCAGCCCCTAGTGCTCGGCTTCAAAAAACCTCACACACGACTCTCACTGATGGCTCAGCAAACTGCCCAGAACATACATCCTATAATAGACCAATCACTATCCTATGACCGCTGCGGCGGTCTGTCTGCTAGCGTGACTCACAACAAGCAGACCCACAATCACAGTACATCAATCTGCAATACATGCCAGTGGTGTCAAGCCGTCGTATGGCCACACCTCCCCTGGAACCTGGCAAGCACAAGACGTAGCAATGCAGACTACAATATATATATCTGATGATATATATGTGTACCTGGTCTATAGATGATGCTTTGAAGACGAATGAGTGATGTATGTCGATGTCGATATTGATGCCGACCACCTCCTGCTTGCCAATCTACATAAGACGGGTTTCTTTGCGGCTGAAACCTATCTTCTGATGTAGTGCTCAGAATGAAATTCTGAGGGCATAAACGGCTTCGAAAAGGGGTAGAACCCTAGGATGCCTAATGGAAATGCTCCCAGAATGCCGAGTGTGAAATTTCAAGCTTCGGATCCAGAATCTGCCCGAAAAGTGCACGCGCGCGCGATTACGCAAAACCGCACTGAACCAAGCTCTGATACCAATTGAAGTCGCGGAGCGGAGCGTGGATCGACTCTCTCTCTCTCTCTCACACACACACACACACACACACACAGATACACAAAGAGCTTACACAGTATGTAGAGAATCGTTTTGAAGGGTTATCTCCCAAAACCTTATTATCCACAAAAGTATAAGTGAGTATATACAAAGAGTTAGTGATAAGTGAGTTAGGCGGGTGGCCGGCCATATCCGTATAAGAGGCCACTTGGGCTTTAATCCCAACAGTAATATCCATCCGATTTGGTTTTATTCAATTTTTGAATATCCTTTGCTTGACCTTTTCAATTTGGATGAATAAGCTTGAATGGTTTCATCCATTTTTCTCTTCAGAGACATGACAAGGTCATGTGAGAGCACATAATTATGGGTCATAGTGTCCCAAATACATTTCTGCATTATGTAGTTATGGACCTATGTGTAGAATTTTCTTTGGCACATGTTGTCACATAGGATACAATATGGTCTAGGAACTCAAAGAGTTTTGTTTAGCTAGTGTGTAGCAAGGTTAATGAGGGTCCCTCTCACTCACGCTGTAGAGTGTTTGCAGTTACCTCCATACACAAGTATATCTCGTACTTGAAGGGCGTTCTTTTCATGAACATCCTTATCTGAGACATATTTCACATGTGGAGAATATGAGTCTCTGGGATTGACACTGGCACCTGCTACTTCAAATATGTGTTGTGACAAAGTCCCTCGGTGTTGGTCAGATCTGTTTTATAGACCATTTTGAGCACGAAGTATCATGAAAAATTTTAGTGGCTAGGAGTTGTTGGATATTTAGAATGACTTGTTAAGGTTACAAGTACTACTAAACAACATTAACGGATGGTTGTTTATGCATATAGCAAGGCCATGTGTTGTCAATGAAAATGTTTCATTGTTTGTTCCTAGAAGTGACCTATGTTTCACATTTGTTATGGTTCAAACGTTTTAGCAAGTCTTGAAAATGATTGCAATAGACAGTATTTAGTTTCTTTTCAAAACTATTTATGCTCTTCTTTCATGTGTTCTATGAGCATCATATTCGCCATTAGGTATTGGCAATTATGATCATGGATATGCAGGGTCAGATTTGTTTTTGCTAAATGCATGCACACTAGGTGTTTTGGGCCCTAGGGTTTTAGCAAAGGATGATTTGGAGTGGCATGCACATTCATGATGTAGATCTAACAATCACCAATGAGGTCATGGCTTGGTTTGGATGCTTGTGGATCTTTTAAGTTAACCAAGATGGTTATTTATAAAATTGTTGATTCCTCAAACATGTTGTAAGAGTTAATGAAGCTTAACCTAAGGTCTTTTAAAGCTCCATCAAGTATACATTTCTCTTTGGTAGCCCTCTCTCCATTTGGACCCTTATTGAGATAAGATTATCTCGCCTCTTGATCCCCTGTTAAGAATAGATCTAGCAACACATATCCATATTATAATTCTTGTTCCCTTTTATCTTCCCATATTAAACGATAAGTTTTGTATGAAAAAATCATTTGAGATATGTAGATATTAGATTGTATGACACCCTCTCCGTACACACACTACATTCATGGACACACAATTGATATCAGAGAGCATGATGATCATGAGGAGCACGACATTGTTGAGGCGATAGCTTGCTTGCTCTTGGCAGTGGAGAGACAAGAAAGCTTGGAAGCCTTGGGAGAACAAAACGGGAGCTTGTGAGCTCAAGAGTGATGTATGCTCTTGTGAAATCTAAAACGAGAGTGTGGAAGAGAGTATGTAGGTGAAGGTGTTGCCCTAAAAACTATCTGTGTAGCAAGACTATTTTCAAATACATTCTTCTCCTTGTAGAATGCATATCTAAAAATTCAGCTCGCAACTCCCATCCATTTTGACATGATCTACAACTTTGCAGAAGAAACATTTTGAAGTTCCTCATCGATTTTTTGATATTTAACTCATACTAACTATATGAAAAACATTTCAAGTCTTCTATTTTTGTGTAGTTTATGAGTATAATGCACTTTTGAAAGCATGAAAGGTGCTCAAATTTGAGTGCATAAGTTTTGAATTTAAGATGCAATATCAACTTTGTGAAAGGCTTGAGATTTGCGGTTTTTTGGAGAGATTTGGGTAGAGAATCATGGAGGCATTTACAAACCATTGAAGTAGTCTCTTGAGAGACGCGGCCTTTTGAGCACACAAGTGGAGCATCCTTCATAGGTTTTAGAGGATGCTTTAGTAGCAATTTTGTGCTTTGATCTATGATCTTTGTGGACAGGTTTACATATGGTTATGGCACATGGTTGACGCCCATTGTAAATGCATTTTGGTGAGAACTTTTGAGTGTCAGTGAGCTCTCTTGAGATCATTGTTTTTGCATTGACCACTTTTTTGGATTACTCCTCTTTTGGCACTTATTTATCCATGGTCACTTCGTGGATGTATGTTGAGTGTGGATTGCCGTTGTATGCACATTGTAGAGAGATTTTGGCATTACTCTTTTTCATTGAGTAGTGTTATGGTTTATGGGTTTTTGAGTCCTCTTTTGGAGACTATAGTGGTCAGGGTTTACTCCCACTTTGCCATATCTTTTGTTCACAAATTTTGGTCTATTTGTAGTGGTTGAGATCGTTGCTGGAAATAGGGTTGCAAGGAAATGCACACAACTTGGAGAAGATGAAGAAGCTCAAGGCACACAACAAAAAGTGGAAAGATAATTTAACCTAGAGTGATGGGCATATATACAAATCTTGAGGGGGGGGGGGGGGGGGGGGGTTAACCTCTTAGGGAGGGGTAAAATGGCCCAACAATCCTAAGTGTGTTGACACAAATCACTACCACATATATATGGTATCAAATTGCCCTTGGGAGTGATGTAGTGAATGAGAGCTGGCACATAGAGTATAGGGAAGTGCCATGCCCTGAGGACATGATCAATTCACAAAGGGGAGTAAGCCCAAAATTTTGGAAAAGGCTTTGAACTTATCACCAAACAATGCCTTTGTGAAAAGATCTTCAAATTTTTCTTGTGTCGGCATATTGGCCAAGGTGATCTCTCTTGTTGAGAGGCTCTCTCTATCATAGTGAAGATGCACCTCCATGTGATTTGTGCAAGCATGAAAAATTGGGTTCCTCACAACTACCACTATGCTCTAATTGTTAGTGTAGATGATATGGGCAGTGTCCTATCCAACACCCAAAATAGCCATAAGGCGTCTGAATTATACCCACATTCAACTGTAGCTATGAAGATGTCCTTGTACTTAGGCTCACAATTGGAAGTGACCATAGTATGTTTCTTCTTGGTGAACCATGATATGCATGAGCTTCATGAAACAAAAACCACGTGTGGGCACTCGCATGTCATAACAACCAACCCAATCTTAGTCCACAAAATCATGTAAATCTAGTTGTAATGATCCCCCCTTGGGTTAAAACAAGACAAGATGTAAAGTTCCACTCAAATAACTATGAAAAATCCTCTTGTGACTGCCTACCAATGCTTAGACTCTGGGCTATGCATTAATCTGCTAATAAGTGAGACTAAGAACGGAGTTTGCATAGGCCCACAAACATCATTATGCACAAGTTGCAATTTTCATGTAGCCCTAATTGAACCATCCTTTGGAAACCTTGAATGCTGCATATTACCCAAAATACAACCTTCATAAACATGCTTCACAGGTGCTTCAAGAGGTGGCACAGAAGCAACCATATTAGATTTTTGCAAACACAGCAAACTGGAAAAACTCACATGCCAAAAACGTGTATGCCAAAGTTTTGCATCTAAAATATCCTTTTAATGCACAATTCCATTTGAAAAAACAATCCCACACTTGTCATACAAAGTGAGCTTATACAGCCCATGTCACAAAATGCTAGATGCAACAAGGTCATCACCGAAATTGAGATCATGAATTGTACATCTGTCATCCACAAATTTCACAATAAGACCAAGTCTAGAAAGTGTAGATACAGACAAAAGATTCTTTTTGATCCCATGTATATAAAGTGCATCAATATGTTTAAAAGAACTACCATTCACAGTAGTCAGCACAATCTTTCCAACTCCCTTGACCGGATAAGAGGCATTGTTGGCACAAGTGACCTTACTCCCATGAGGGACAGCCTCGAGAGAGGTAAACAAGTCACGATGTGAGGTAATGTGCTTTGTAGCACCACTATCCAAGTACCACACATGTGAATCTATAGCCATTGACATACCATGCATCATGGACATAAGGATCATAAGTGCATTTCTCACTAAATTTCCACTCTGCATCTACATAAGCATCACAATCTCCTTTCACAGAAGAGTCTACAATAGCTACACTTGTAGTGGAACCAACCTCTTTATTCTTGGCCTCTTTCTTCTTCGCCTCTTTTGCCTTCAATTTTGGACACTGCTTAAGCAAATTGAGCATTAACCTTGCAATAATGGCAATGCATATTCTTCTTGCCTTTTGCCTTGAATTCATAGACGAGGTGCTTCCAACAAAAGTATTTGGAACAGGTGATTTCCCACTTACTCAAGAACCATGAGAAGTGGCTACATTGGTGTTGCTACTTTTTCTAAAAGCATCAAGAAAGACATGTTCAACTGCAGGTTGTTTAGCTGTGTTCTTTCTTCAAAGTGACTCTTGCAACAAGAATGTTCATAATGCATCAAACTTGACAACGTGAGGATTTCCTATGAAATGCATCAAACTTGACAAAATGAGGATTTCCTTGGGTCATAAGTCTCGAGGTACTAGCAAAATTTTGGTAAGAATCTGGTAATGCATCAAGAATAGTCTGCACAAGTGAACTTGCAAAAATTGACTTTGTCGGTAAAAATGAGTTGCTCATTAATATCCTTGATACCAACAAGGAAAGTTTCCATGTCATCTTTCTCATGAATAATCTTTGACTCCATCTCTTTATGTAGCAATGCAATTTTAGCCTCATTGCCACTTGGATAAGGACCAACCCAGAATATCCCAAGCCTTTTTGTTGATTTAGTTGAGTGAATGTGAGGAGTAATAGTGCACTTCATAGATAATGCAATTAATTCATGACCATGTGAATCTCTAACATCCCAAGGAGACTCCTCAGCCATAGGTAAAACAACCTAGCAATAACAATTCTCCCACCAAAACCTGCAACATCCTCAAAAGAACTTGTATGCATGGAAAGTGAACATTCATCAATGCCTTGCAAAATTTTTCAAACGCCCTTTGACACAATAACATGTTGTATCATGTAAGCCCACATTGGGTAGTCGTCTCCATCCAATTTATCCTCACAGCAGCAAACATCTTGAAAACATCTGTGTTGTTGTCAATCATGGTGAGTGATTGCACTTGATGTGAAAATTGGCCAAAAATGAAGTAGGACTAGCACGTGATATATGGCACAACCAAAAGAAGATTGTAAGGGACCTGTTCTGTAGAAAATTGCACTGACAAAAAAAAGTACACAAAAGGATGAAATTGCTTACGTAGTATTTTTGTTCCAGGTTTGGTGCCCTTCTCTTTGGCATTGGTTTATGCACACTGCCTTTGTACATGCTATAGAAATATAGCTTTACTTATGGAAGTTGATATGTGTCATAGTTTTGAGTCCACAATGATAATCGTATGTGAGACAGCGGTCTTGTTCATGTCAACACTTGAGATGTTGGCATTGTGGTCACATAGGACACAATAGAAATCATACCCAGGGATTTCATATTCACATGATCACGTGTATTTTTTGTGATCACACTCTTTATTAACAAAATTCTCAATTCACAAGTCTTCACATTGACAAAAAATGGCATTGTCAATAATGGCATGGTGACTTGAAGGTGACCTGGAGGTCCGATGAGATTTGCCCGCCGGTACAATGCCGTAGCCACCGAGGCCCATCAAGCAACATAGTCAGCACAACGGGCTGCATGCCCGGCGGGCCCGATGCATAGCCCAACGGGCCCCTGAGGTGTTTCTCTTCGCCTTTATTTTCACTTTAGCATTTTTCCTCTTTAATTGACCTCCACCTCTTAGCTTCCTAGGTAGCAAGATAGAAATTTAGAAAGCCCTCCAAATAAAAAACAAAATTTTTGGTATAAATCTTAGCTTAATCTCATAAGTTCTTTATTTTCTTTGTATTGCAATTGGTTTTTTTTTAATATAATGTTTTTTTTTGTAGATTTAATAGTATGTTGTACTTGCTTTTCACATCGGCATCAATCCTATTATTAGATCGGAAATGCTGTCGTTCACTTTGGCATCGAATCTATTTTGGATTGAAAGTGTCATTTTTGAACATGGTTGGTTATGTTTGAGTTATAGGTAGTTCTATTGGTCTTATTGTTGGCACCAGCTCTGTTACTGGATTGGGAGTGTCGTGCAAGCTAATAGGCTGCTTTCTATGTTTTATGTGTAATATGCGTGCTTTTAGGCTAGTTTGGTATTTCTTTCAGCATCAACTCTACTACTGGGCTAGAGGTGTCGTTAGTTTCATAGAATGATGCCCTGACTTTTAGGATAGTTCAATTTTTCTTTCAACATCAGCTCTATTATTGGGTTAGAGATGTTGTTAGTCTCATTCTGAATGATGCCTTGCTTTTTAGGTTAGTTTTGTGTTGCTTTCAGCATCATCTCTACCATTTGGTTGAAGGTGTCGTTAGTTTTGTTGAATGATGCCCTGTTATTTAGTCTTAGTTCAGTGCTGCTAGCGGCATCAACTCTATTATTGGGTTGGAGGTGTCATTAGTTGCTTGAATAATGCCTTCTTTTTTAAGCTAGCTTAGTGGTGGTCTCAACATCAGCTCCACTACTGGGCTGGAGGTGTCATTACTCCCATTGAATGATGCCATACTCTTTAAGTTAGAGATGTCGTTAGGTTCAATGAATGAAGTTTATATTTGCTATAAAATTTCAAGTTATGTTATCTTTAACAATCATGAAATATGTTATCATTGTAGCATAGATGGATCCTATGGAAATGAGAAACAAAGATCAAAACTTTCATGGTCAGGTATATATGTGCCCTGGCCACGGAGGAGATCACCTCTACGTTGGAGAGTGAGATGCGCAACGAGTGCTTCTTTGATGTGATAATTGAAGCAATTTGGATACACTTCTCAACTTATGATTCAAGACTATCCGTAGGCTAATGGATAGTAATGTGGAAAACATGACATAGTGTTTGAGAGAATTGGACATTGATGCACCAACGAATGTGGATCCAGCCAAGCTACATCATTGGACTAATTTATGGCATGCAGAGAGGTCAAAATAAAAAATTGTGCACAATATTGATGCCCAAGATGTCCACAGCCACAAGGATAGAACCATCTTTTGTTCTGCATCCTCCTCTCAAGATGTAGTAGTGGGAAAATCTGGTGCACAAGCTAGGGTGGACAAGGAGCATTTATTGCATGCTCATTTTATGTCCCAGTGTGCCATCGGTTGTACCTCACACCCGAAGATATCTAGTGTGGTATAAATCTTGGAAAATGATCTTACATAGTTGTATTAGAGTGCACCATCAAAGGAGTCACTTGGTTTCCACTGGAAGTGCAATATGTGGTCAAGGACTTCAAAGGAGATGCAACAAAGAGCCACCAATCTTTTTCTCTACAGGCAAGCATGCAGTTATTCCATAGGAGCATTGTAAGGTGCATAGCACAAACACACCAAGATCCATGGTCCCTCATATTTCCTCGATTTAATGGAATGGATTTGGGTTACATGCTAGAGTGTGCTCCACCACCTAAAGGCATATTTTCTAACATACTGATGGCTCAAAAGGAAGATCCTAGACCCCCCCCCCCCCCCCCCCCCCCAAAGCAAGAGTTAGAGATGTGAAAGCATATGCTCAATTGGGATCCTTCTTTTATCGATGCCCTGGTGAAGTCCATGGCACATGCACACAGCAAAGGAGTTATATAATGTGACTTTCATCCATGGAAAATCATGATTGATTTCACCAGGGAGGGTCTGACGCAAGTGGGAGTCATTGAATGGGGATTGGCATTGCAAGTGGGAATTGAAAAGCAAGCAACCAACATCAAGGACTCCACAGAGCATGCCCTATGTCCTTGGAGGTCCCCCAATCTTTGCAACCAAAAATCAACTTGACCCTATTCTAAAGCCATTCACAACTATGCAATTGCTTTCTACATCGAGGAACTATGTGATTGGTGCAAAGATTTTTCAAAGCATTACAATGTGCCATGGAAAAATTGAAAGCAAACTGTAGTATAATGTGCAAAAACTATTTAAAGCAACTACCTATGCAAAAAGAGACATTAAAAATTATGAAGTGAGTATTTGGATATGTTAGAGCTCAACTCAGAGGTGTGTTTGCGTCCGCTTAGTGAGATGATGCCTAGATTCTAGTTGATTTTGATCACTTTTGTAGATTGCGATCTTATTTCGATTATCTGCCTGGATTTGTAAAGATCGCACATGTAAATGGGATTTTTTGTATAGTCATGGACCATGGAGTTAGTTTGTATCACTCCACTTCGCTTGTGCACACTTGCAAATGAAACCGGCCCGAATGACCAAGCAAGAGTTGCCGTGCAGATCAGTGAGTGGGCATCGGCAAATGGCAAGCAATGGAAAGACATCAACAAAAATGTCACCACAGAGATGGTCAAGGCAGCATGGCCGACTATGTCTGAATTCTCCATCCGCAAGGGAAGATTGAAGCTAGACAAATGTGTTGTGCTAGACATTCGTACGCATGCTAAGGGTATGTACCTTGCTTTCACAAGGAGTACACTAAACCACACAAATTGTCCCTTGTGGTTTGCAAAGATGCTATATGTCTAGTATGTTCATAATGAGCCAATGAACTTTAGCAGTAGGCCCCCCAATAAGAGCATAGTGAATATCCAAAGTGAGACAGTCACAATATCATGAGAGGAAATAAGATATGTGTTGGATGGCATCACTATGCAAGCACATGACATTGTGGAGGAATTGCAAACACAGACTTGTACCTCCACACAGAAAATAGGGGGAGGAAACTCAAGCAACACCGAAGAGTTGCAAAGAGACATCGAGCTCATCATATGTGAGCTCTGTGAAATGGAAGAACAATACTTCAATCTCCAAATCATCTTTTACATCAACATACCAGCTTGCCATTTCATTAAAAAAAATATACTTGCTCAACCTCACTTTACCTGTGAAAATTGTAGCACTTGTACCATTTCTGCTCAAGTGAATAACAATGAACACACATTTTTTGTGCTTTTGGATCAAGCTTACTTCTTAGCTCATCCAAAACATGCACATCAGCAATACATCCAAAAACTCTAAAATATATAACACATCCGGTTTTTCACCACCAAACTTCTCTTCAAGTGTCATATCATGTACTGCAGCAGTAGGGGTCCTGTTCAATGTAAACACCTGTAGCAATAGCCTCATCACAATAACAATGAGGAATGTTCTTCTCATTCATCAATGCTCTAGCAACATATGCAATGTGTATATTATTCTTGTTAGCAACACCTTTTTTTTGTGAAGTATACCCGCATGAAAATTGCTTTTGAATTCCATGCTTTTTCAAAACACCATTGAACTCATTGGAGAAGTATTCTCTTTGTCCATCGGGCCTCAGACACTTTACATGTTTTTCAGCCATAACTTTGAAATTTTGAAAATGCATAAATACCTTTGCTGCATGAAATAGACGCATACCTTCCTTGTATGGTCATCAATGAGGCTCATGATAGTATCTACATCCACCCAAGATGTAGTCTTGACCAGACCCCATACATTGTATGCACTGAATCCAATGCATTCCTACTTACATGCTTATCATGAGGAAATAATTCTTTTACTTGCTTTCCAAATTGACAATCTTCACAAACTTTTTGCATTTCAACATCTTTGAATGTTGGCAGATTTATAACCATCTCCTTAGTTTGCATCATTTTCAGCCCCTGCAAACTTATATAACCAATACGTTTGTGCCAAATCTCAATGTCTAGAACAACACCTGCACCTCATGCAAACATGCCAGCGTTCACCTCAGGCACATATACATCCAAAGTTAACATACTGCCCACTTTCTTTCCTTGTGCAACCAGTCTTCCATTCTTATTATGCTCTTCGACAAAGACCATTGGAGTTAAAGTTGACTTGCGAACCCTACTCAACCATTTGCCCAATAGAAACCAGGTTCTTTGTAATGCTGGGTACATGTAGTACATTAGCCAAGTACTTCACTTTACCATCTATCATAGGAAATGGAACATTTCCTATATGCATAATGGGATACATGTGCAGTATCCTCCCCAGTTTTTACATAGTTAGGATTTTGTAAAGTCTACAAATTCGTGAACCATTCACCATGACTGGTCATGTGATTTGATGTACCATAATTCACATACTAGATATTATCATTGGATTTTTCTACATTTGCAAACATAGTATTTGAACATGTGCTACACCACAAATAGCCTCTTAGGCTCATCTACATTCATGCTAGTGGTTGCATATTTGTTTTGTTGCCTCATGTCTGGATAGTCATGTTCAAAGTGACCATGTCTTCCACAAGGGGGTTTCTAATCACCGAGCAAAAAAAAAAAACCGAAAACAAATTTTGAGAATTTGGGGACAAATTGATGCAAGAAGAACAATGGTGAAAGAAATAATTATGACATGCATATTAATTTCACTACCACAAATATGTGGATTGATGGACAAAAATCTAGAGTTTTGAACCATTATGAAATTTGAATACTCTAGCCACATGCAATCCCATTATACTAGAGACATAATGCAATTCTATGTGACATATCTGGTCTTGAGTTCAACTCTCGTCGTTAAATAGATCTTTAAGGTCTCTTAGGATAGTTTCCTATGACGTTAAAACAATCTTCTTCTTGGGTTTGTGTGTGTGTGTTGTGTGTGTGTGTGCTAATAAAAACAGGAAAATGGTATAACAATTCTATCACCCAAGTGTGGTAGATTGTGGTTATGCCATTTCCCTCTTGAATAACAAGTTTTGAGTTCAACTCTCCTCATCGGGTAGATCTTTAAGGTCTCTTGGGATAGTTTCCCACGACGTTAAAACAATCTTCTTCTTGGGTATGTGTGTGTGTGTGTTAATAAAAAGAGGAAAATGGTATAACCTTTCTATCACCCAAGTGTGGTAGATTGATTATGTCATTTCCCTCTTGAATAACAGATCTTGAGTTCAACTCTCCTTGTCGGATAGATATTTAAGGTCTCTTGGGATAGTTTCCTACGACATTAAAACAATCTTCTTCTTGGGTGTGTGTGTGTGTGGGTGTGTGGGTGTGCTAATAAAAAGAGGAAAATGGTATAACCTTTCTATCACCCAAGTGTGGTAGATTGGTTATGCCATTTCCCTCTTGAATAACAGGTGTTGAGTTCAACTTTCCTCGTCGGATAGATCTTTAAGGTCTCTTGGGATAGTTTCCTGCGATGTTAAAACAATCGTCTTCTTGGGTGTGTGTGTGTGTGTGCTAATAAAAAGTGGAAAATGGTACAACCTTTCTATCACCCAATATGGTAGATTGGTTATGCCATTTCCCTCTTGAATAACAGGTCTTCAGTTCAACTCTCCTTGTGGATAGATCTTTAAGCTCTCTTGGGATAGTTTCCTATGACGTTAAAACAAGCATAATCAAGTAGCCGATTCACTCTCAAGACGGCCAAGAGTGAATGCGGTTTCCATAACAACTCACAATATTCTATCTTCTATGATAGATGGGTATGCTATTGATCCCAATTTTAGAGATGTGATTTCAGCCCTTGCATTAGGTAAGAAAGAGGAACCATTTACTTTACAAGATGGTTACCTTATCTATGGCAATAGACTATCCGTTACTAACTCACTACATGAGAAAGTAATGTATGAATCTCATGCTCCTCCTTATGTGGAGCATAGAGGGTTTCAATCTACCCTAAAATGGATTAAACATATTTCTATTGGCCTACCATGAAAGCAAGCATACAAGAGTATGTTTCTAAATGTGTGATATGCCAAAAGACGAAGTTTGATAGAGGGAAGCAACTTGGATTGCTTCAACCATTGGCAATCCCTAATTCACCATGGGAGAGCATATCCATGGATTTTATCTTTGGATTGCCTAAGTCTATCCATGGGAATACGGGAATATGGACGATAGTAGACAAGTTCAATAAACAAGCTCATTTTATACCTGTCAAAAAGACTATCACAGCCCATCAAATGGCAACCCTCTTCATATCACGAATCTTCAAGTACCATGGCTTGCCAATGTCCATAGTGTCAGATAGAGATCCTAGAATGACCAGTAATTTCTAGAAGGGTCTCTTTGAGAATTTAGGGACAAGGCTAAACTTCTCTTTGGCCTATCACCCCCAAACGGATGGCCAAAGTGAAATATCTAACCTAACAATTCTTGATCTACTAAAATCCTATGTAACGAAAGTAGATCAAAGGTCCCAATGGGAGAAATGCTTACCCTTAATGGAGTATGCCTACAATAATAATGTACATACTTCCATGGGAAAAGCACCTTTCGAGGTAATAGAGGGAAGATCCAAAAGTCCCCTGCTACTTAAAGTACACGGGAAGATCTTCGCTGTAGATGAGTATAGCTGAGACCTACAAGAATCTTCCAAAAAGATTAAGGATGCTATCTCTATCTCACAACAAAGGCAAAAGGTTGTTGTTGATAAGCACAAAAGAGCCCAAGCCTTTAAAGAAAATGATTGGTTCTTGCTTAAATTTCCCAAGGCTGGATTAAGGCACACGACAGGCAAAAATCCTACGGGACACCAAAAGTGCTATGCTAAGTTAGCAAAAAGGTACTATGGTCCCTTCCAAATTCTTAGACCAATCAATGAGATGGCCTATCAACTCAAGTTGCCTAGCTATTGGCTCATACACAATGCTTTCCATCTGAGCTTACTAAAGCCTTACAAAGGAGAGCCACCTCAAGAACCAACTATTGAAGACCCACTGGAGATCAAGGACCAAGAAGAGCTGTTGCAGCCTGAGTCCAGTCTCCAACATGAAGACAAGGTATTAAAAGGCGGGAAGATTATCCGACGGTATCTTATTAAGTTTAAGAACTATCCTTTTGAAGATGCTAGATGGATGCAAGGCATACAATTAAAGGATAACCTAAACCTTGTCAATGCTTACAATGCTTCCCTACAGTAAGCAAATGTTCAAATCTTTAAAATGAACAAAGTTTTTGTCTTATAAGACTCTCTTTTTCTTTATTGTGCACAAATGTTCAGTAGTATGCATGCTCAGAATCAAGTTTGTACGACGTCTTCCAAACACCAAGTAAAGCTTATCACTCTACTATGGAAAATTGAAAGGACTAATGCGCAGACATGCTTGCGGTAGCCTTAGGCTCTCAAGTGCCAAATGGATTAATCATCCATTCTGGAACGGTGTCATAGGGTAAGATAGGGATCCTCTATTCGCTAGAAAAAGGACTAATGAATACGCTTTATCTTCTCTACCCCATAGTCGAGGACGACTATGATTTCAAGAGAGAGGTAATGTCATAATAACTGATATCTAATTCTCCCAAATGATTTTCTTATGTTAAATTGATCATTTAATATGGGGAAGTACCAGGGGAGAAAAAGCTAGAATATTTGTAAAGCTGGTAGGCCGGCCACAGTAGGGATCCAAAGGAGGGAAAATAGGGATCCAAAGGGGGGGCCATCTACGAAAGAGCAATGTGCAAAAATGGGCTTTAAAGACCCTAAGGTTCAACCCATTAAGACTTCCAAAATGCTAAGGTTCCAAAATTCAAAGGTTGTGTCCAATGGTCAAGCTTAGTGGAATTGGATGCTTTGTAGTGTGCCAAAAAGTCTTTGCAAGCTCTTACATAGGAGGGGGCGAGCCCTTTTAGTAGGGGATGAGAGAGAAACACACACACACACACACACACACACACACACACACACACACACACACACACACACACACACACACACACACACTGATGCAAGCCCCTTTACACAAAGGGCATAGTGGACACATGTCAGCTCCCTAGGTCAATTGCCCACAAGGTGCACTCAAATCCTATTGGATGGCCATAGAGGTGGACCAATGAGAATTAGGCTAGAGTAAATCTAGTTTAATTCATTAAAAAACACTTGATAAAAGAACCATTAAGAATTAACCTCTCTAGAAGACTATTGGCCAGTCTCCCAAGGGGTCCAATGAGCATTCAACAGCCCAATGGCTTGCCTGATTCCTATTGGCCAGAAGACAAAGGGGTCCAATGAAAGATTAATTGATTTATTTGATTACCTAAAGCTCTCACAAAAGGGGAAAGGGGGACACATGTCACAAGTGTTAGGGGCACATAGCCCTAACAGGTATTCAATGCAGGAAACATGCAGTTTACAGGAATCAGGAACAGTAAACTGAGTATTCATACACAATACTGCAAAGTAGATAAGCAAAGAACACCATAAGGAAGAGGAAAAGAGACTACCATCATATTATCATCATCATCATCACCCAATTACATAGCATAAACAGCAGTACGAGATCAGGAGAAAGAGAACTGCCTCGTTAGTTATCTTGAAACTGCCTCACGCCATCAGATACCATAAGGCACATTCACAAGTACCCAAAAATATAAGTACTAATGTCCACATATCCCTAAGATTCAAAAGTTAAAGGTCTTAGTTACAGTTCAAAATATAATATCCTGAATACCCCGAATGCCCTGACAAATCAGGCACTAACACTTGGCACACCTGGTGGGCAATGTTTCTCAAACATTGTGAGAACCCATCCCTTGATCAAAAAATTCATCCACCAGTTGATCCTTGAATTCAGTTTGTTGTGAGACTGCTACTGCAGTTGAAATTTCCTTGTCCAGTGCTTCAACCTCTGCATCCACCTGAGCTATAACTACCTGCTTAGTACTTTCAGTCTCCTGACAGATTTTCACATCCACAATCATTTGCACTGGATCATTTAAGTTGTGAATTCCTCCTGCAGCTTCTGTGTCCTCCTCTGCAACATCTTTAGCTTGTCCTGCAGAGCTGCACCTTTCCTTGTGTCTTCAGTAATATGCTCCTGAACTCCTACTACCACATCAGTTCCTGCAAACACTTCAAAATTTTTATTAACAAACACCTGCTCAGATTGTTGACCTCCTTGTTGCTGCAACTACATCTTCAGTTCCTCAAACTACCCTTTCAGGTCAGTATACTGCTGCTTCACTTGGCATTCTGCTTCTCCATAAACAAGTTTTCCTCCTTCATCTCCTCCTCTGCAAACATCTAATATGGTTTACTCACCACATCATACATCCTTATTTTGATATGCTCCCATACTCCCTTCATGTATTCCATCACTTCAGTCTTCATTTTCTCCACATCTGTTGAATTGAGATACCTTCTATAAAGTAGAAAAATCTCCTCTTCTTCAAGTGATTTCAGGTCTTTAGGCCCATTTTCATATTCAAGTACATATCCAAATTCAGTAGTAGGTTCAGGTTTAGGTTCAGGGTCAGGTTCAGGTTTCCCTTCAAGAAGAATGAAGAAAAATTCAAGGTAGGATGTAAACTTTGCAACCATTAGACACTGTCTCTTGAACACATCCAATATCTCTGCATGTAGATGCAACACTTGAAGACCTGATTTAGAGTCCGCATGGCAAAACAATTGATTTTCTTGAAAATCTTGATTCAAGAAAAACCAAAATTGATCTGCTTCTTCATCAGACTGATTTGATTCAAGGCTTAAAAATATCAGATTTAACTCTCCTTTACGCATAAAAAACACCACCAAGATGGCTTGCTCACATTTCTGCTTGAAAATAGAAAGAGATCCACTTTGTAGCTGCAAAACTGTCCAATCAATGATATCTCCCTGAAACTGAAAAATTTTGACTTCTACTCCCTGAAAAAATTCCCTTATGTCATCAAGCATGAAGACATAAAACCAATGAGATATAAGAATATCAACATCATCTCCTCCATCAACAACATCACATAGAATTGTAGAACCATCTTCATGAAAATCCACCTCACTATCATCAGGAACTTGCAAAATACTTGCATAATCATCAGTCAAAACCATCTCCTCAGCATCAACAAAACCATTGTCATCAGAAACTTGGTATATATCATCAAGAATATCATCAGTAAAATGAACTTCATTGAAAAAAGATGGACTTCCAATATCTTTGACTGAATTTGTAAAAGCATCAACATCATAAAGATCATTGATAACAACATCATCATTCAAGAAACCTTCTGTAACATCAAGATTTGAAGAAAACTCCACATTCTTGATTTGAGTAAGTTGAAGCTTCAAGTCCTCAATTTGATTATCCTTGTTCAAAACAACTTGCTTAAGAGAAACATGAACTTCATAATAGTAAGAAATATGCAAGTCGGCTTCAGTTTGAACCTGAGAAATCTCCACCATCAATGATGCCTTCTCTTCTTGAAGTTGACTGATTTTGAAAAGCGCTTCATTTGCCGCAACCATACTTGAATGCCTCTCATTATCTAGCTCTAATGAGAGATTATTGATCATTTTTTCTTGAGAAAGAACAAGACTTTGAAATTCAACAAGTTCAGGTACATAACTTCTTTGCAAATCAGTAATCTGCGTTTTAGGGACCTGAATTTCGAAACTTTGCAAATCAAGGACCTTCGCTATCAAAACTGATAATTCAGGGATCTAAGAGTCAAGATCCTTGTCTTCACAACCTGAATAACTTATATCCACTCCTAGAAATTGGCTTTCAGTCCTCAAAACTCCAAAAAACTCTTCTCCATCAACACAAACACCTTCCGGACTGTCACCTGTCGAATACTCCTCATCAAGATTCATCAAAAACTGATTCATCACATCATCCTCATCAGTAGCACACATTATGTCTTTATCTATCTTCAGCTCTTCCACTTCATTACACTGAAATTTGATGTCTCCCTGAATTTCAACATCTTCAAAATTGATGTCAAATGTTGGTATATGGGTTTGTATGGGATATTGGTGGCTTCTTTGGCTCACTCCCACTTGGATTCCCTTCTTCTCAATCAATAATTCTTCTTTTGGGAAACTCGTCTTTTCTTCCTGCAAAGAGGTGAGTCTCTTCGATGTGAGGTTTGGGGATAGCTGGCAATCCTCTTGGCTCCTTTGGCTCATGAGTTGCTCCTGGCTTCCTCCTTCTTCCTTCATCATCTTTTGGACTATATCTCCCTTGCATTGAACAAACTCTCCTTCTTGAATCAACTTCTTCTCTTCAATAATCTGAGTATCTACAACTTTGATCCCAAATTCAAGAACATCAAAATCAGGTTGAAAAACTTCAGGTGCTGAAAATTCAAATTCAGGCTTTGAAACTTCAGTTTTTGAAACTGCAGGTGCCTGAAAAACTGTTGGTACTTCAACATTATGCAAACCCTTGAGTCTATTTGGAGTGTGGTTTTGGGATACTAAGTGCTCCTTTTGGCTTCTTTGGCTCTCAGGATGCTCCTTTTCTTCTGCCCTTTCCAACATCACCTTCTTGACTTCTTCAGGTTGGCTTTGTGCTTGAGCTTCTTTCATTGATTTCGGACTTACACCAAGTGCATTTGGAGAAGTTAAACATGATTGTACCTGATTTTTCCCAACCAAGGGAAACATTGGTGTTGTAACTCTCCACTCATCATCACTTTCGTCTTCCTCTTGAAACTGATCTTCATACTTCTCTGTCAAGACTTCAATTGCTTCTTGTAACACCTGTATCCTGCGCATACTAGAGCATGGATTCTTCTTTTTCCTTCACGACCTTCATGTCAGTCTTCCGCCTTGTCAAGAAGATTAGAAAAATCATCCAAATCCTCTTGTGCATCACATAGTTCCTCATGATCTGATGCATCTCGAAAAGATCTGACAATTCGATACAACTTCTTGCACAGTTTATGCATACACTATTTGACACATACATCTTCCTTTTGACATGGCTTGCACATGTAAGGACATTGCTTTGCACAGTGCCCATTTTTTTGACAAATAGCACACTTTTTCTTCTTCTTCTTTGCCATTAATCACCCATCAAAAGAATAGAGAGCATTTATACCTCTTTAAACCCTGAAACTGCTTAAACTGCATTGCAAACTGAAATACCTGAAACTGTAGTATGTAAACTGAAAGACTGAAACTCCATTCTGCAACAAACTGCACATAATTTGCACAGAAACTGCACAGAGACTTCAAAATTGTGTGGGCTAACAATACATTGACCAATGGTCCCAAAAGTGGGTCTGATGTGGGATGAGTTGTTTGTTGGCCTTCTTGGTTTGTAGGTAGGATTTCTTGCAGCCTGTTTTCAGGTTCATGCAGTCCAGTCCCCTCCCCAACAATTTCTGCCCCTGCAGCAAGTTCCCCTACTGGTTCTTCTTGGTCATCATTACCTGACTCTTCTCCTTGTCTTCCTCTTGCAGAGAACTCCCTTCTTAATATAAGCCTTGTTCCATATGAATTTTGTGGTACATTGGACCCTTGCCCTGATCCACTCATGCATTGCTTCTGCTTCTTTGTGTAAAATATTGTGCTAACCCTCTCCTTTTATACAAATTCTAACATGAAGGTAAATTGCATGCTCCAAAGGGTAAACATGTTGTAACTACCTTTCAGCGATTAGAATTCTGACTTCCCTTGGCAATTGTGGAAAGAACTCCTTCAAGAATTGCGTTACATACTCGTCAGACGCTTCCTACGGGGTTGCCCAATTCGAAAATTCCCGCAAGTGGTCGATGTCAACCAGCAGTTTAGTTCCCTGCTGCATTCCTTAGGCCCACATGGTTCAGGCGAAATTCGAACCGAAAGCAGGATCGCCAAATGTTAGGGGCACACAGCCCTAACAGGTATTCAATGTAGGAAACATGCAGTTTACAGGAATCAGGAATAGTAAACTGAGTATTCATACACAATACTGCAAAGTAGATAAGCAAAGAACACCATAAGGAAGAGGAAAAGAGACTGCCATCATATTCTCTTCATCATCATCACCCAATTACAGAGCATAAACAGCAGTACGAGATCAGGAGAAAGAGAACTGCCTCATTAGTTATCCTGAAACTGCCTCACGCCATCAGATACCATAAGGCACCCACTTCAATGGAAAGCTCATCACCTACTCCAAGCTTGTGAGAAGGGAGGCCTACACCAACACCTCTTGGCTTTGTGATGAAAATCCAACCAAGAGCCAAGCTTCAATGCATGCTCATCTCCTCTACCATGATAATTACTAAGCTATGCTAAGCTATTATGAGTGATTAAGTGAGGAGATATACTTCTTCCTCGTAAGACTACTCCTTCTTCCTCTCAATCTAATCTCATACCCCGCTAGCTCTCACCATCTTCAAAGGTGTGTGAGGTCTTGGGTCTAAGATCGGGAGGGAATTGATGTTGTGTTTTATAAGTATTTGCTTAGTGCGCTTCCATCTTCATTGCACTAGCTAGTTATTCAAGGAACATGAAGTATTGTATTGTAAAATTTCTCCCTTGATGGGGGAACCTATAATACAAAGCCTTTTGGAGGGGGGACCGGCTCCATGTAAATCCGGTCCTCAACTGTGGTCAATAGCTTAATTTCTCTCTCTTTTGAAGTATTGTTCATGCCTATCTAACTAGGTGTTATGCTTTTTGTTTCTCTCTCTCCATCCAAGCACTCTTGCTATGCTCATTAGTAATCTATTCTAATGAAATGCTCACTATGTCTATGCTATTTTCCGCTACACACAAGTTACTAGGCCATTAAATGTTACATCTTTTATTAGTGTTGAGTAGTTTAGTTAGGATGTTTGAAGTCACCTATTTTCTCATCATCAAACATGAACATAATGGATTTTACTAGACCCTTATATGTTGGTAGGTTCTAGGGCGGGTACTTGTCATACCACCTTTGAGCTTTGCCCACCACAATTTTCATTAAGATAATCATGGTAGTCTTCGTAATTAATGTTCTCCAGCCTTTGCTAGTGCTTGAATGCTTGAACATGCACCTTGATGTCACTATTCTTCAATCCCTTAAACTCTAACATTTTGATTTTGAAGTCTATCCATGTTCCCTACCTTCTTGCCGATCCTTCCTCGAGCACTACCTCTTCCTCTTCATTGTTTGATGCCCTTGCTGAACTCCTCCGGCCTACTTTCTTCTCTACCTCCTCAGGTCTCTTTCATTTACTTGGTTCACCATTTTCCCAAAGTGTCAACTTGAAAAACTTCAATAGTAGCTAGCAATTACACCTCTTATTGTATTGCAATTTCCCTTAGTTGATGTTTTACTCCACAAAAAAATCACCAAATGTTGTACAAAATTTTAACATCAGTTAGGGAGTTTGTGGTTGGCATGAACCTCGATAAGGATCCATGTTGGGTCTGGGTGATGAAGTGACTTGAGTGTAACAAGACATGAATCATGATAGTTAATAACGGAATAAACAAAAAATCAAAGATAAGACATTACAAAGGCAACACAAGTAGAGAGCCAAAGATAAAGAATGTAGTATATTCATTAATTATGTACGCGTGCCCATTGACTTAGTATATTATATATTATGTACAAAGAAACCTTGTACAAGAGAGAGAAAGATTAGTCCTATGATATCACTAGCCCTCAAGATAGAGGGGGTCCTCCCCTTTTATTGAAGGTTCTTTTGCCTTATTTACCCTTTTGTCCTGCCTTCCAATCCACAAAATTTATTTTTTGGTTGTAACTTTGGTTTGTATCTTCTACTGATTCTTGGGTTTTGGGTTTGTTCCCACACTCCAATGTCTACCCTCTTTGATCTAAAAACTGATTCTGGCTCACAAGGACTCATTTGTGTTTGGTATATGTTGAAGGCGATCCAAAAGGTCAGAGGATACTAGACTGCTTGTTAGATACAAGGCTACACTTGTATCTCTTATGCCTAAACATTGGGCTCAAATATACCCACCATTGCATGGTGTAGTATTTATGTTGGATCCAAAGTTCCAAATGCACCAACAAGCTACAAATAGTGAATCTATGAATAACTTCAAGACAATGTGTTAGCCACTTCTAGATGAGGAACCTTGGAAAGCTTGCATTTCATCAATGGGTTGATTGCACTAATTGGGTTGGAATGTTTTAGGATCCTTGGCACATCAACACAATCTAGAAGGCAAGTGCCATGGTTTTGTTGAAGGAGCGTGGTGAAGAAAAAGTGGAAACACATCCCATAACACTCATAGTGTTGTTAGTTGCTATAAGTAACATAAGCTGTGAATCTCACGGGTCCACCATGTAATCATGTTAATGTACTAAGTGAGTTCAACGGGAGGATTTTTAAATTGCAAAAAGTTCAGGCAATTTAATAGAGATATATCAAAATAAGGGCTTTTTCTATTGATTTTTGAGAGGACGGCATTTCAGTGGACCCTGATAAAATAGCAGCGATTATGGAGACACCTCTGTCGAGCAGGCCAAAAATGCAAACACCGTCGATGTAAGGCTAAATGGGGTCTAAGTGCCTTTATGATTTGATGGACACCTGCAACCAATGTTCGCGAAAAATGTGTCTCAGCCTAATATCGTGCCAGTTTCAATTTCAAAAATGCCGGTCGAGGGCAAGAGAAAAGGGAGAAATTCCGCCCAAAAAGCGAGAGAAATAGTGTAAAAACCCGAAAAGACAACCTAAGTTTTAAACATTTCCTCTTGAAAAGCAAGGAAAGGAAGTTTGTATGTTTGGAAAAATGAATTTTCAAGTCTGCATGTTACAAAACGTGAGCTGGTACATCGATGGAACTCTCGAGGCAGACAGCATTAGGCAGTAACGCAAATGACTCTAAGCACAAACTCGCATGTGCAATATAGCAAGGGCCTTTATGACTTGATAGACACCTACAAAAAAATGCAATCAAGGCAATGCAGATTGACATTGACACCTCTTTTTTGAGCCCTGTCGCCATCCTCTTTTCTGCGCAATCCTCCCCCTTGGCCCCCCCATCACCATCGCCTCTCGGCAACACAGAAAAATACCTGCACTTCGCATGTGTAGTACAGCAAGGATAGAGAGAGAGAGAGAGAGAGAGAGAGAGAGAGAGAGAGAGAGAGAGAGAGAGAGAGAGAGAGAGAGAGAGAGAGAGAGAGAGAGAGAGAGAGAGAGAGAGACTCATTCTTTCTTGTCGCAGGTTTCATTATGTGTGTGTATGTCTGTGTATATTTGTCAGCCCTGCTTCTCCACAGTACAGCATTCCGGCTCAACAAAAAACTCTGAAGCGCACTCGCCTTCAGGCTTCTCCACAATCTTGCATACCTCAGTAGGCTGCATCACCACGGTGACACCACCAACCTCCTAGGCTATCCAGTTGCAGCCCTCACCGTGTATTGCCGACACCATCAACCTGCCCACGTTTTGTCCTCTCTCGCAGGCTGTCCACAATCATTCGCGAGTCACGTCGTCCTGCGCTTCGCCTTCACCCGAATGCCTCAAAAGATGATGATCGTCCACATGGATGGCATCCTTCAAAGGATGCCCAACCCAACACAACTCTAAGGCCTTTCCTTAGCAGACCAAAAACCTAAAATAGGGGTCATTTTATTCATTCAAACATGTTAAAAAAGGGGTTTTTAATTACCCATGAATGGGTGTTATATAGGGGGGCACCCCCCGCGATGTGAATGAAATTGGCCTACCTTCACCTTCATGCACACAAATAAGTAGAATAGGCTGCAGATGAAGGAGGTGATTGATATAGTGTATGCCATGTGTAACATGATATTGATACATCAACCTAGAAATATGGTCACAAGAGTAATAGAGTAGAGCTTTGATACATCACAAATACTTGAGGCTATTGCAAGCAAAGACCACACTCAAGGCGAGCTAGATTGCAAGGTGGCATCTCCATGTTTGAATATGAATGAAGCGGATAATATAGTGCCAACATATGACAATGGTGGTTAATGGCAAGTAATGCAAGATAGTTTTGACATACACTATTGTAGTTTGTTAGCAATTTTATAAATTTTGAGTAGAAATCAATTCTTTTGAATTCTCTCCCTATCTTTCGCCCCCCCCCCCCCCCCCCCCCCCCCCCCCGCGCCCCGCCCCCTCCCCTCCTCCCCCTCTATCTACAATCTCTTTAAAAGAGAAAAAAACAACTTTGTATTAAGATAAATGTGAGGTTTGAAAATAATATACATCTCTAACACAAAATGATATACATCATGGGTTACAAAATGATATACAATGTGGATTACAATATAATAAACATTTCATTCTCTAATCCATATACAAATCTCTACTACAAATAGATTATTGTAGGCTTTGTGTGTAGTCTCCCATGATCTCTGATAGTCTAGATTCATCTACACCAAGGTTGGACCCGCTTAGGCATGCATCAAAGATCTTAGCTAGATTAAACCCCTCTTTGCTTGGGCTTGTTGTGTTGCGCTCTTTGCTTATGGGACAACTCCTTTTTTTTTAAAGTCCATGTATGTGGCAATGAACCACAACCTTACTTTCCAAAATGGCTAGTCTTTGCTCAAAATCTGCCACTTTGGCATGAAGGTTGGTTACTATATTTCCTTGGCTCGCAAGCTTAATCCCTTGGGTTTCCATAACCTCAATTACTTGGTTCTCTTTAGGAAGGAGACTGGGTTCTTTTGAGGGGGCATGGGAGTGTTCATGCAGCCATGCACCTGGTCTATAATATGTCCTTGCCCACACGGGTAGTGCCTAGGTGATAGTCCCACTTCACTCTCTTATTTAGGATGTATTGTGTAAGACTAGGGGAGACTAGTGCTTGGAATCCACCTCCCAACCTCCCACTATATAGGCCAAGCTCCTAGCCCTTTGCCCTAGCTGGATTCCCTTTCCACATTGCCTAGTCCGGCCCTTGGCCTAGTCCATGACTTCCTGGCCTTGCCCTTGTCCTAACATTACTCCCCCCTTAAGGAAGAGTTTTTGTCCTCGAAAACAAAAGTGGGAAACTTCTTCTTAATAACACTAATGTTTTTCCAAGTGGCACATTCCTCAGGTCGATCTTTCCACTTGATTAAAGCTTGTCGACGTACATGATGATGCATACGTAAATCGTGATAGTCGAGAATTCGTTCAGGTTCATGCAGTAAGGTAGGAGGTTCAACGAAATCGACTAGAATCTGTTGGCCAATGACATTGTCGTCCCCATGTAACCACTTACGTAAACGGCTGACATGAAACACCGGATGAATACGAGAATGTGTAGGTAGTGATAGTTTGTAGGCACGATCACCCACTCGCTTGAGTATTTTGAAAGGCCCACAATATCGTGGAGATAATTTAGGTGTTGGCCCAGTTTTCAGACTTTCGGAATGCTCTGGCACACGTAAAAATACTTCCTCCCCTTCCTCAAAGGTAACTGCTTACGTTTCTCATCAACGTACTTCTTATACCGATCCTGCGCTTGTCGGACGTTCTGACGAGCGAGTTTCAGCATATCCATGTGGTCTTGGAGAAAATCCTTAACATGTTGGAGTTTTTTGGTTGCCAACCCCATCGTAATAGGTGACCTAGGTTGAAACCATACATGAGCATGAAAGGACTAAATCCAGTCGTGACATGCTTAGCACTATTGTAAGCAAACTCAAGAAGAGGTACATATTCTTCCCAATCTGACTGTTTCTTGCTAACTTATGCGTGTGGCATATCCTCTAGCACTTGGTTAACTCTTTCAATTGACCATCCGTTTTCGGATGATCGGCTATACTGAGGTTGAGTTGTGTATCCAATCATTTAAACAAAGCCCTCCAAAAATGACTGTTAAACTTGGGATCACAATTACTGACAATGTTACTTGGGAGACCATACAACTTGTATAGGTTGTCCACAAATAACTTGGCTAATTTTGGACTCTTAATCATTGATTTGGTTGGAATAAAATTACATAGTTTAGTCAACCGGTCTACGACCACCCATACTGAGTCATGACCTCGTACAGTGGTTGGTAAACCCACAATGAAATCCATAGAGATACTTTCCCATTTACCATTGGGAATCTCCAAAGGATGTAAGAGTCCTCCTGCTTTCAGGCGCTCTACTTTGTTAACCTGACATTTTTGGCAATGCAAGACATAATCTTGAACAAATCCATGTAAACTTGACTAGTAAAATTATCGTCGTACGAGAGCATAAGTCTTTCTAATACCCGGGTGCCCTGCACTTGGACTATCATGACATTCATAAAGAATTTGGTGCCAAATGTCTGTGTCCGTCGGTACACAAACTCTCCCCTTATAGAGTAGGTACCCGTTGTCGATAGTAAAATGTTCCATCGTTGTAGTTAATCACTCGACAGAGGAGAACTGTGTGTGGAGGTTAACGCTACACTACCATCATTGGAGTGAGAAGGATCCCACATTTTTACATGGCTCCACACTTTGGAATATGCGTCATCATGCTCATATTTGCCCTTTAGAGAATCCAAAAATTCACTACGAAGTTCCATGAACAAGAGAGAATTGATCTCCGACATATGACTAAGAGCGTCAGCCACCACATTGTATTGTCCTTTATGATACCGGAGCTTGGCGTCATATTCTTGAAGAATCTCAGCCCACCTGGCTTTCCGACCCTTCAAATCGGTTTGTTGTGTAAACTATTTGATGCTTTCATGGTCAAACACAATCTCAAACTGAGCACCATACAAATAATGCCGCCATGTTTTTAAGGCAGACACTATTGCATAGAGTTTGCGTTCATAAGCAGAGTAGTTCTATTGTGTTGCATCAAGCTTCTTGCTTTCAAATGCAATTGGCCGCCCGTCTTGTAACAGGACTGCACCAATAGCATGGTCACTAGCATCCGTTCCAAAACAAATGGTTTCAAAGGAGCTACAATAGCTTGTATTGGACCTGTAGCTAATGCATCCTTGAGCGTATCAAAACTATGCTATTGAGCGGGTCCCCACTCAAAAGCTTTGCCTTTTCCTTTCAGTTGGTCCGTCATGGGAACAACAATATTAGAATAGCTTTTAATGAATCTGCGATAAAAACCTGCAAATCCTTAAAAAAATTGTATCTCTTCCAGATTTTTAGGAGAAGGCCACTGCCGAATTGTATCCACTTTGGATTGATCCATATGTAGCCCAATAGATGAAATAACATGCACAAGATAGTGAATTTATTTCTTCAGAAAATCACACTTAGATTCCTTGGCATATAATTGATTTTTTCGTAACAATTCGAACACCTGCTTCAGATGTTGTAAGTGTTCTTCTTCAGAAGCACTGTATACTAGAATGCCATCGAGAAAAACGATGACAAATCTGCCCAAGTACGGCTTCAAGACACTATCGATAAGTGTCATGAATGTTGCAGGCGCATTGGTTAACCCAAAAGGCATAACCAAAAACTCGTAGTGTCCAAACCTTGTTCGGAATGCAGTTTTGGGTATATAAGCAAGTCGAATACGTACTTGGTGATAACCTGACTGCAAGTCTATTTTCGTAAAAATACGAGCATGAGTGAGTTTGTCGAACAACTCATCCATGGGTGGCAATGGGTACTTGTTCTTAATAGTAACCGCATTTAAGCCATGGTAGTCTACGCACATGCGTATACTACTGTCTTTTTTCTTTACTAATAGGATAGGAGAAGCCCATGGTGGAGAACTGGGTTGGATAAACCCTCTGCTAAGATAGTCAGCAAGCTGACGTTCCACCTCAGCAGCTTCAGAGTAACTCATGTGATAGGGTGGTTTACTGACACGTTTATTGTCTGCAACCACATCGATGCTATGTTGCACCGATCGTGTCGGCGGTAATCTTGATGGAAAATCATTAGGAAAAACATCGTGAAATTCCTTTTTAAATTTTTTAAATCACTAGCAACCTTTTCTTGTTGGGACGTAGCCATTGGTGGAAGAGATGAGAGAGAAGCATGCGGCGTTGAGGAATGTTCAACAGATTTAATGTTAGAGAGGAAATGAGACAATGAGTAACACAATAAAACTTGATCTATTTCATTATTAGAAACGAGTTGCATAAGCTCAGCTATACTTATCAGTGGTGAAGAAGGTACATCCTTCTCTCCTAACAACAACACATGTGCGCCAGGGGATTCAAACATCAAGCTGTTGTGCTCATAGCTACGCTTTAGTGATGGCCCTAGGCTATGCAACCATTCCCTACCAACGACCACATCTGCCCTCTCCATGTTCATAACCTGAAAATCCAAGGATGTGGAGTAGCCTTGTACTTCCAACGGTACAGCTCGGACTTGAGTATCCCAGATTTCGGCATCATATCCATTCATCATTGCTACCTTGTAGCAGTGGGTACTCGGAGTTTGAGTCAATTTGAGTTTTTTCACCAATCCATAATTGATGAAATTGTGAGTAGCACCGTCATCTACCAAGATGTGCACCTTGTGCCCTTGCAGAGATCCGTGCATACATACTAATTCATATGGTCTGAAGGTCTGTTGCCACATACTAATTCATAATTGATGAAATTGTGAGTAGCACCGTCATCTACCAAGATGTGCACCTTGTGCCCTTGCAGAGATCCGTGCATACATACTAATTCATATGGTCTGAAGGTCTGTTGCCACATGGAAGCTGTGAGACAACATTCATGCACCACCTCGGTGTGTGTTACTTCCACTGTAGAGAATCGTGAGGAAGACTCAAGAGGCAATAGTTGCATCATGTGCACTGCTTTCTCCTTGCCATGAGAAACAGATTTCCCCTTGGGACAATCCTTTTTTCCATGACCTCTTCCCAAGCATTGAAAACATAATTTCTCTTTTTTAGCCTTATCAAAATCCTCAGGAGAGAGAGGACCTCTGCACCCCTTGGGTTTTTTAGCTACTTCAGAATTGGCTACTATAAATTTTCATTTATTATGCCCATACTGAGTGCGTGTATTACCATGTGTATTAGCAGGCACGTGATTATGATGTGATTTCTTTTCATCTGGATCATCATGAATATGTGCTTTCACTATGGCTTCCTCAAGTGTTTTAGGGTCTTGAGTCTTGACGTGCTTCTTAAGCTCTAGCGTCAGACCGTGGATAAACCCACGTACTTGCTGAAAGGTATCTAGTCCTTCCAACTTGAGGATAACATCCGATAGTGAGATATATATTCAAGTAATGATGGGTATTAGCGCATGGAACACGTATCCCAAGCTGTCCAATTCCGATCTGCCTCATTTGTAGGCAATAATTCTTTGCGAAATATAGTCTCAAAAGCTGCCCAACTCTGTGGTATGATATTCTTCTCCTTGAGAGACATCCACCACTTGTAGGCCTTGCCTTCTAGAGTTAAGCTTGTTTGCAGTGCTCTGACTGCGTCCGAAGTACACCGTAAGGCGTGAATTCCATCCCACTTGTTGAGAAAGATATCCACTGCATCCTTATTGCGATCTTGGTCTTCTCCCTAAAAAGTCGGTGGTTTGGTGTTTTTCAACAACTCATCCACCTCTTTTGCAGTGAGAGTGTGCAAAGCATTGGTAGATGAACCCTGTCCATGATCAGAAGGGCCTTGCCCCTGTGTAGCAACGTGCTCATGCATGTGCATCTCAACAGGACCCTTGGACTACTGTTGCATAAATTGGATCACTAACGTAGATAATTTAGTGATGTTTTCATTTATAGATGCAAAATTTCCTTCCATGACTGATATGCGTGTCTGAAGTACACGCAATTCTTGAATATCAAGCAGTTCATATTCACCCGTCGTAGTGCCGCGGGCACTCTTCGCGAGAGCATCCAGCCGCGAGCCATCACGGGCAGGATCAAGCGTATGATGCTCGAAATCAAAAGTCATATTGATATCTGAATCCATGCCGACACAGTGCAGTGGAAGGAATAGCAAGAAAAATACCTGAAGTCGAGAAGGTGTCTCGTAGACGTAGGATGTACTGCAACCAGTAATTATCAAGAAAGAATCCCGTAGACGTAGGATGTACCACAACCGGTAATTATCGTGCTAATTGCGTTCGTGCTCCAAGCTTGAAGCGATCGGCAATTTTGTTGGTAGTCCAAGCCTTAGTGAACCGTAAATTCACCCGTTCAAGGGCACCGATTAGATTTGTCACAGTCGGTGGAAGGTTTCAAAGCAAATAGTTGCAATTCTCCACCCGCATGACATTGCCAAGAACATATGGTGTCTGGGAAACTATTTCAACTACTCACGAGAAAAAGGCTTGTTTTCCAATAACCCAAGGGTTTTGGGCGCCCGTCATGTGGAAAAAAAAAGGACTGCAGTACTCCGTCGGCGGCGAGAACGAGTAGGGGAGAGAGATAACATGCCCGACGTTGCTCGGGGGTGCTTGGCCCTGTGTTGGGTTCGCCTAAGCGGGCCAGCACGACCCCATCTAGCTAAAATGCACCCGTTTTTGCCATGGTCGACCCTGCGGTGTTCTCCCGGCCAAGGTCGCCTGCACACGCTCGTTGAGTGTGTTTTCTTTTTCGCTTAGCAAGCGGCCATGCCCGCCTCCAACTCCCTCCTTCTCAAAGATTGCATGGCATGCTAAGAAAAGTAGTGGTCCACGACCCACCCCTCTTGCCTAGAATAAAACCCTTGCTCTTGATACCAGTGTAAGTCCAGGGAGACTAGTGCCTGGAATCCACCTCCCAACCTCCCACTATATAGGCCAAGCTCCTAGCACTTTTCCCTAGCTGGATTCCCTTTCCACATTGCCTAGTCCGGCCCTTGGCCCAGTCCATGACTTCCTGGCCTTGCCCTTGTCCTGACATATTGGGCATAGCATTGCCAAATAAAGTAGTTGATGACTTGATTGTTGCTCGATAGACATCTTTCTTGGCGGATGAACTTTTGGGGTAGCATTTTGGCCAAATCCTACATGCTAGTGGTTGGACAGCTTCAGGGGGTTTTCCTTTGCATTGCCATTGATTTGGAGGAGGTTGTGGTTTACAAAGTGGTTGGAGCACAGCTTCTTACACTCCTTGAGGCTCATTGGCTTGCTTTCATCCTCTTGTATGCTTACAATGGTTGACAACTCCTACAAGCCACACTAGATCTGCTCCTGTTGATAGATGGTCTACGCTTGGTTGTAGTTTAAGTCTTCAACCATAACTACAACCTAATGGGAATTTTTAGAATAGATTAGACAACATTTCTAACCACTTAAAGAACACCGACAGCTCTTGCCATCCTGTAAACAATTTTAAACATGAGGCTAGGACAACATCCGTATTCACATCCATGACGCCACCTGTATACACAAATTCAACCATAATACCACTTAAACAAACTTAACCATGAGGCCATGACATCAGTTTATGCTCATGCAAGCTTTGTAGTGATGATTTTATGTGTGGAGCACTATTGGGAGACATTATTACAGAGATGCGTTTGTTTCTTGTTTGACAAACAACGTCCATAACGCAAGTCTAGAATGCTGCCATAGAAGAGAGTGATAGGTTCCCTATTAATTTAGTTGTTGTTCAATGTGAGGACAAGCCTATAACATAAGAAAACAACACGCTGGCTTTACAAAAAGAAAAAGTAGTGGAATATAAGTCAATCTGATAGCCAAGATGACCTGAAGACAACACACGCGAATCTACATCTAATTTTCCATGCAGCGACTCGAGATGTAAAGAGAAGACGTAAGTGATTTATATGATTATGCTCATTAACTTATTTAGTAGGTTAGAGATGTCCACCCTTTGAAACATAGTTAGTTTGTAAGGATTACTTTTAAAACTTATTTTACTTTGCTTGTGCTTAGCACCACAATTTTCTTTTAAGATTGCCCATGCTTAAAGTGTTGCAGTGTATGTGAAGTGTACATAATTATCATGGGAAGTGACAACTATACCTAGAGTTTTTTTATCTTTTGCATGTGGATGTGCAATTTGAGCTCTAGTGAGTGTGCTTTCAAAAGTGGATGGCTCATGTGCCCTAGGCTTGACAATAGCCCATAACTGTTTTCTCATGAGGTATCCCCATAGCTTCGTTTGCCACGTGTGGAAGCCCTTCCATTGAACTTCTAAACCCCTTTGTCCCTCATAGTGCAAAATAGAGAGGTCTTAACACTTAGAGGTGTGCCAAAGGGAGTGTATGCCAAGCACTATAAACTTATCATCCCCATGAATGAGAAATATGAAATACATTTTGAATTTGGTGCCTTGGGTGCAAATGTTCCATCCTTTAAATTTTTAGGGGAAGAGAGAAAGAATGAGAGTGACTTTGTGGCCACTTGCCTAGCTTGACAAGAAGAGCCTAAAGATAGTGTGTTATGCTCAGCTATGCAGAGGATGCACACATAAAAATTGATTAGAGAGTAGAGAAACCTAATGAATCTAATGTGATTTGGAAAGTGTTAATCACTAGGAACCTCTGATACAAATTGTTAGGATTAAGGGGACATCATTAAAGTAGCATTCACGACGATGAGAGAATAGAGATAGCAATTAGACAATACACAAAGTATAACTTGATTATGAAATGAACTAACAACATTAATTGAATGTGTACAAGATGTGGCTACTTATACAGAAGTAGCAAACCTAAGGCAAGTGGTAGTACAATGGTTAGGTGCACCTCTCAAGTGTAGAATTTTGTGTGTGCTCGCAGTTGGTTGATGGGCTGGCTAGCTTCTCTCTCTGATGGTCATAGCTGCCAGCCAATGATGGTTTGCCATCTCATTTGCACACACATCAGACGGCCGTGTGTGACAGTGGCCTTACTCATCATGTTGCAGCAAGTTTACATCGTGCTGAGAGCATGGCAAAAACATGAGGTTTGACCTTTCTAATTTGAGGGAGTGAGAAAACGAAGTAATAGAGAGCTTGCGAGAAGAAGAGGAGAGAAAGAGAGAGCACCATGGAAACTTGGCCTACGGTCGGGCTGGTGCTTGCGTTGGTGATGGTGTACGTGCATCCAACTATGGCGCTGCAGTTTCTGCTGAACAAAGAGGAGTGCTTCACAGAGACCGTTGAGTATGACGGCGATCTCGTGCAGGTTTCCTATGTTGTCATCAAGTCTGATCGTGCTTGGGATTACGAAGCCCCGGGGATTGATCTCTCGGTTGGTAACTCTGAGAGAGAGAGAGAGAGAGAGAGAGAGAGAGAGAGAGAGAGAGAGAGAGAGAGAGAGAGAGAGAATCCTAGCTTCAATTTCTACTAGAGCTTTCCTTGTGACGGTGGTGCCACAATGCACGCACATGGGCATGTGCACATTCCCACATACACATAAGCACGCGCATGCACGCGCACACATCTTGGGAGGGGCTATCCATGGACTTCAACCTGGTTCTGCAGGTCAAAAACCAGTGGCATGATCATCATGGGAATAATCCCCAGTAGACCAAATTGATCTATCTGATGGCCGTGTTTTGCAATTCAAAACTTTGTATTCAAGAGAGAAATGGGCTATTGAAGAGAGAGAGAGAGAGAGAGAGAGAGAGAGAGAGAGAGAGAGAGAGAGAGAGAGAGAGAGAGTTCAGTGCTTGCATGTAGTGGATACATGATGATAGTAGGCAATTTTCCGGCGATTGGTACGGACAGTCATGGTCCATTTGAAGTCTTAAATCTGCAAAGGAATCACGACATTTCAACTTTGGGGTCTAAAATTGCTTGAGATTTTCAAAGTCGTACTCTTTATAGCTGTTTTTCAGATGCGTGGTAGCATGTTTCCTCTAGTACATAGCAATATCTGATGTTGGCAAAATCGTATTGTTTTTGAACAGATAGAAGGGCCCGGAAACTTCCGCCGCGATGTTCAGAATCAGCCTGCTGAGAAACTCGAATTTACTGCACACAAAAGTGGGCCCTACAAATTTTGTCTAAAGAATAATTCTCCATACAGCGAGACGGTGGATATTGATGTGCATGTCGGTCACATTCCTGTTTACGACGATGAAAAAGCTAAAGATGGTGAGGGGCCCATCTCTTGATCAATGATGCACTTTATCAGAGTCTTTTCAAGCCATTTCAAAAGACTGGTTGCTTTGCATGGAGCTTGTGGCTTTCTAAAACAAGCCTTACTTAAAATAAGGCACCTGGATATATGTGTCTCTGCCCGGCCAAATGCGGCCTGGCCTGGACCAGATGCAGCCTAATTGTGAAGCATTGAAATCTTCTTTGTTTTTTTGGTTTCTGAAATGGGTCCTTTCATTTAAGGGCCTCATATGACTTCCTTTTTTTTTTTTTTTTTGGGGTTTTAGAGTGCGTATGTGATCATTCACCTTGGGTTGTTAATTGTGTTTTGTGCAGATCATATTGACCCTCTCATGGGCCAGATTGCACGGCTTGAAGAGGCAATTTATTCCGTGCAATTCGAACAGCACTGGCTTTATGCGCAAACAGAAAGGCAGGCTACATGTGAGTATATACATGTATTAGACTCAAGGTGTTGGGCTATTACAATTTGCATCATTGTCCAGCATAGTGTAATTCAATGAATTGGCTTTCTATTTGCAGTGAATGAGAAACTTGGGAAACGGCTTGTATATAAGGCGGTGTGGGAAGCCCTTGCCCTTATTGGAGCCAGTGTTCTTCAAGTTTATCTTCTTCGGAGGCTCTTTGACAAAAAATTAGGTAGCTCAAGAGTTTGATTCTCTAGCGAAAGATGAATGAGCCGAGCCCATTGTGCTTGACATCCTTTGTTAGGCTGAGGCTGAGGTTGAGGTGGTTCAAAGTAGGTACCACCACAAACCCTCGCCTGTGGTTGAGGCGTACCAAAATGGAGAAGCTGTCAAAGTTGGCCTACCAAAATGGTTGAGGTGGTTGAGGCGTACCAAAATGGAGAAGCTGTCAAAGTTGGCCTAGTCAACATATTGAAGCTCACTGCTATTGTGATAGTTAACTTCGGACATACCCTTTTTGTGGGAGAGAGAGAGAGAGAGAGAGAGAGAGAGAGAGAGAGAGATTTTGGCAAGGCCAACCAAATGTTTATTTATTTGTTAATTCTCTCCCCCCCCCCCCCCCCCCCCCCCCCCCCCCCCCCTCCCCCTCTTCCCAACCTTTTCCTTTTAAAGTTTAAGAAAACAAATTACCTGCCTAGACCTAACCCTGATGTTTTGCTCTTCTCTACCTTCCTGTTTTTTGTAAAGTTCGTCTTTCCTTGCTTCTTGCCCACCTCTTCTCATTTTCCTCTTGTTTGATGTGCCCCTTCATGCTTCTTATCTTTTGGTCATTAGCATAAGTTGAAGGAAACTTCAAGGCCTCACCTATAGCCAAGGACAAAGTGAACAAGAGATTTAGACCGGATATTGTTGTAAGATACTATTGAATTAGGTGCATGTCAATATTCATGGAAGATTATTTGAAGGTATTAAATTTTATAATTTTAGGTTGTGTGGGTGATGCATCAGTTGCATGCATGGGATTGTACATCCATAAATGCCATCGATATAATACTTGCGATATTAATTGTTGATTAAGAAAACTACATGTAGGAGTTTTCTAAATTTTAAAACTTTGCACATACAAAAATCTATTTCGCATGTAAGAGACATTAGCTAGACAATTGGGCGTACCATCAAATTCTTTTGTCAAAATTAGTAAATCATAGCTTGTTCCTTGACAAGAGCACAGTCAATCTACTACATGCTTATTTGGTGGTAAGTTCAAATTTTGGCTAAATTATGTATAAAATGTTGCTTGATTTACAAGATTTATGCTAGATTTGATCCCTTTCTTTTTTGGGTTTGACGTAGATTCACTTTTGATCATAGCTTTGAATTAAGACAGCAATGATTCTTTGAAATGAATTTGAAAGACCAAAAATTGCCTTCAAATTAGCATTTTCTATCTATACCAAGGCATAAAATAAGGCTTTTGAGTATTATTTTTCCTTTTTATGCTATTTTCTATCAGCAAGGATGTATAACCATGAGAAATACGATTGCTTTAAGAACTTATTGGAATTTTAGGAAATTGTTATCTTTCCTTTTTATGTTATTTTCTATCAGGAAGGATGTATAACCACAAGCAATATGATTACTTTAAAAATTTATAGGTCTTTTAGGAAATTATTATGAATTCTTGGGTGAAAACTTAAATTATAACCTTACCATGAATCTCTTAGTGTAGTGCTCATTTTGACGTAGAAAAAAAGTCATCAATTTTTTCCATCGCATGTGGCCGGATTGAGTTGTATGGTGGGTGAATAGAAAAACAAAAATCCGAGTTTGTATTAGATGTCATATCACAGGAGTGATATGAAATTGTGAGGAATATGAGGCTTCAACATGCCCACAATATGAAAATGAGATAGGTAGCATAGAAATGTCAATATAAAAATACTTTTAATTTCTTTTTTGGTGCATTAGACCTAAGAGAAGTGTAGTAAACTAACTCAACTTATAGAGAAGGGTAAAGAAGGAAGGTCCAAGCTTGTGTTAGTGAAAACTAGTACCCCCTCCTCCCTTACAGATGGTACCGTGTCTATTGAAAAATTCATTCTTTGACAAAAATCATGTTAGTAGTTAAATTCTATGCTCAAAGGTATAAGGCCTTCTCTGTTCAATGTTTAGGACAAAGTTAACTATATGTAGCTATGATACTAAAACTGTCATTTTACGGGGGGTTATCTAACGAGATGCCTTCTTGGGAAGGGAGATGAAAGGAAAAACAAAGCCTAGAGCCATGCAAATGGGGAAGAACCCAATGTGGGGCAAGAGCAAGTGACAACAACGCGTGGCGCAAGTGTCAAGACCGTAAGGTGTGTAGGAGGAACATGCACAACGAAGCTCACGACGGTAGACGGTGCCAACAGGGCACCGCCAAGTTGCACGCAAGTAGAGTCTATTTAAAAAAAAAAATTGGACGGGGATGTTGCTAAGCACCATGTGAACTCGGCCAATTGGTTTAGGCTAGCACTTGAAGAGCTTGTGTGTGAATGCAGCTATTCTAACTAATGCAAGAACGAAAAGAAGCCAAAGTATACATAGGATAGTAGTATAGTATGTTTACTTGGTGAGCATAAATCTAGTGGGTTACCTCTAGATGGAGCGGCATTAATCGTGCCGGATGTTTAAATAAGGCTTCTTTATAACTAACTCTATTAGTTATAAAGAAGCTTCGTGATATATCCAAATTTGTTAGTTAGATATATCACAATTTAAATTTTAGATCATGGTGGTAGCCTTGTCAACACCTAAACAAGCCTCCACAAGTACCCATATTGAAGGAGTTCATGCAAATCTTACGCTCATAATGATAAGCATAAATAAGCTCTAAATGGGAAAAATAGTGAACATGATTATGGAGAGAGAGAGCATTCAATATGAGAAAAAGTATGGGTGCACGAGATTAAGGTAATTGTGTGTATGGTACCGTTATATAGTCACAGAATGAGCTATAGATATTTGGGTAGGATCATTTAGAACTTTCCAAAGAGATGAAGGTGGTAGAAGTTACAGAAAGTTTCTCTTTTTGAGATGCCTTTGGAGTATTCCATAAGAATAAGAAGGCGTTGGAGCACTACCCTAGAATTGGTTATTCCTTGGGTGGATAATCTCAATATGAGTGGTCAGGGGTGTTTTGTTCATGCTGAGCTATAGAGAGGCCATTTCCTTTGTGTCGGGTGTGCTTCCCCCTTCCCCTTTCCATCTTCTAGTGTCCCCACTGAAGAGCATCATCCGATTGCTCTTTGGTTGAAGTGGAACGAGTATTTGAAGCTTGCAAAGATGGCAGCACAAAGTTATGGGCCCATTTTCACATGCAAAGAGAATATGGATGTGTGGATAGCATATTTTTAGCTTTATCTCTACGCATGCACAGTGATGAAAGAGAATTGTAGATGATGCCTCTAGTAATGAGAGTAAAGCAAAAGCATGGTTTGATGCATGAGAAGGAGAACCTAGACATGCAAGGCTAGCTTTGCTAATGCCATTTCTTCAAGATTTTTGGAAAGAGATATCTCCAATCAACATGGACGCAAAGTTGAAGGTTTCGACACCTTTCTTGATAGATTTGGGTAGAATTGGTGATGACTATGCAATTAGCCAATGGCGAGTGTTGAAATTGGACAAGTTTATGGCGTTTTTGCATTCTGAAGTTCAAGAGAAGAGAGTCCAGAGAATTATAACGATGTCATGGAGATTGCTTGGGCAAAGAGTCCCAAGATAAAGAAAAAGATAGAGTAGCATACATTATGCTATAATTTCGTAGTCTCCACACAACCACATGATTTGCATGACAAAACCCAAGTAGAGAATCAAACTAACAAACTTATGGTAGTCATTAGGGATTTAATATTTACGAAATTACCACAAATTTTGTGTGATCACAAGGTCTTATTGACACATTTACATATTCACACTTAACATGATCACAAAGAAGCCAATTAAGAGCAACCTGGAAACCAAAAAAAAGCATGCCGGGCATTTTAGTTTTCCCTGCGGGCCCACCGGGAAAACCTAAAAGCTTGGTGGGGCCGCAAAATAATATATATAGGGTCCCTACTGGGCCTACTGGGTGTTATTTCTTTAGCCATCTTTTGAGAGAGAGAGAGAGAGAGAGAGAGAGAGAGAGAGAGAGAGAGAGAGAGAGAGAGAGAGAGAGAGAGAGAGAGAAATGAAATGTTATATTAATGTCTTCAAAAGGCCATAATGACCTATGAGACCCGAAAGTTACAAAGTGGTGGATCTGATACAAAGTCAGAGTAACAAAATAACCTAACAACAATACAAAACAAAGATATATACTATGGGGTCCTAAGTTGATCGATGTGAACCAAGCAAAAGACTAAGCAAAAAATGGGCAGCTTGTTGGGATAGCTGAATCACAAGAGATCTAGCATCGATCGTTGGTGAATCTCATCAACTTCCTCCATGGTTAGTAGTCTGACTGGGCGTCGTGCATGCCTGGCCAGCGTGCTCCGAATTTTCTGTCGTAGCCTCCGTCGATGTTGTGTAGTTCTTCGCAGTCGCGGGTGCCTGGATTTCCCCAGTTCAATCGCTCGGTCAATCAGTGTGCCTCTGGTGTGAGACGAGGGGGAGCTCTACTGTGGGAGTGGCTCTTGCGGCTGTCCCGTGTCTGCTTTGAAGAAGTCCGTGATCCGTCTTTGAGACTGGTTAGCCTCGCCATTCATCAGGCTATCTCTGTGTCTGCGCAGCTCGAGCAAGAACAAACCCAGACATCTCTTGTCTTCGTATCCCATGACTCTTGAGAGTGGTCCAAAACCTTCTCTGAACAAGCAATGGAAGCGGCCTTGTATCTCGTAGTAGACGGGGCAGCGACATGTATAGTGTAGCTCTGTCTCAGGTTCCATGTTACACAAGGGGCATGTCCTGTCCTCTACTGGTACTCCGCTGTATCTCCCAGTCTCAATCCGCAAGTGGTGAGAAGATGTGCGCAACTGGCCAATAGCACATCGTATCCCATGAGACAAGTGGGTATCCATGTATCTTGGTCTTGCCACAAAACCATCTTCCGTAAGCTGGAGAAGGTGGTCTTTGTAAAAAGCCATCTTCGTGCCCAATTCCTGTGCTGGTTGTATCCATGTCCTTCTGGTGTCTAGCTGGGTTAGGTCTTGGCGTATGAGCTTGGTGATCTCTGACTGTGTAAGGGTGATAGATTGTGCATCCAATGAGTAATGGAATGGTGGCAGCCAGTCTATGCTAAACCCATGTGCCTGAAACCATGATGTCATCTCCCCATACCAGCATGTTGTATCTCCTTGTATGGCTAACTGTCGAGAGGATTCAAGTGCTATGCGATCATATCTGTCTCTAGGAAGTGCCCATGTGCGGTTTATGAAGGAGACTGAATTGGTGAGCGCCTCCACCACAAGTGGGGGGGCCGCTAGCTCTGCTCGGATAATGGCCCGTGGTACTGATGCCTTGGCTCTAATGAGCCGCGAGATCATAGAGATGAGAGGTTTCTCCATGTTCCCCCATCCGTCTGAGCGACCCGTCCTCCCGTGGTGATCCAGTGAAGGTCCCCATATCTCGGTTCCATAGAGCAATGCTGAAGCCACCAAAGTGTCAAAGAGCCAGAGCTTCGTCCAGGGCTCCTGAAACTGAACCTGCGAACACATCCTCTCCAATCTACCCAATGCTGCGTGGGCTCTAGTAAGTCTAGTTTTTGCTGCTCTTCTGAGTGAGAATGTAGGTCCGCTAAAAACCACTCCAAGGTAAGTGTAAGCGTCTGTGTACTCCACAGTCTCCTGGCCGTATGTGAGTGTAGGTGCTGACCTCCTGATCCACTGTGGGGTGGTATTACACACCATAACCTTGGTTTTACCCAGGTTAACAGACAAACCACTTTCGTGGGCAAACGTATGCAGAGCATCCAATCGACGTTGCATTCCCTCTGGGGATTCGGAGATCAACACTATGTCATCAGCATATAACAAAAGTGGAATCCATGTCCCTGCCAACTGAGCACCTTTATCCCCATCGCTGTCAATGTAGTCAAAAATCTCATCCACATACATACCGAAAAGAGTGGGAGAGAGCGGGCAGCCCTGCTTCACCCCAATAGTGGAGTGAACCGGTGTAGAAAGTCTCTCCGGGGTGCGTACATGCCCTACTACTGATCTGTATAATGCCATGATCCCCCAAATGACTTCTGTGGGTACTCCCATTTCCTGTAATTTGCGCATTAGTCTAGCTCTGGGTACCGTGTCGAAAGCTTTGCGGAAGTCCACAAAGCTACAATAGATCCGTCTCCCATGAGATCTTCCTTCCTTGATGATGGCCCTGAGTGTTAGGATATGGTCAAGAGTAGAAAAGCCTCTCCTGAGTCCTGCCTGCTCAGTTGCACGCATTCCTTCCCTCTCTGCCCATCTACTCAGCTGTTGCTCAAGAATGGATGCATACAACCGTGCCAGTGTGTGCCCAATCATAATAGTGCGATAATTCCCAGGTTCCATGGGGTCTCCTGATTTGAAGATAGGTACGATTGTAGATCGGTTCCAAGTGTCCGGTAGGCCCTCACACATGGCACGGTTAAACATAACTGCTAGAAGCTCACTGCAGTAGGTCTTTGGCATGCATGAAATGCTTAGCTACTAGGCCCTCATGATCATATGCCTCTCCCATCTTCATCCTGTCAATGGCTTTCTTCACCATCTGAGCAGTGAAAAAGACACACATGAATGTGGGCATGGCTCGGGGGGGTTGGGGTTGGGAGGTGCGGCTGTTTTCAGGTACTGTGACAAAGATGATGCGTAATGACCCCCAGGTCTCTGTGGAGTAAATAGCAGGGGGGGGGGGGGGGGGGGGGGGGGGGGGGGGGGGGGGGGGGGGGGGGGGGGGGTGGGGGGGGGGGGGGGGGGGGGGGGGGGGGGGGGGGGGGGGGGACTGCTCATGAAAGAGCCGCCATGTGCCTCACGCGAGTCTTGACTCAAGAATAGCTGATATAGATCCTGCTCGAGTCTAGCCAAAAAAGCCCTCTTCTTTTTTCCTTCCGCCGCACAGTGTCGGAAGTCCATTTGTGTGACTGTCTGTGAGTGAGTGACGTCCCCAACAACACCCCCTCTGAAGTCTGGCTCTAGTCTGGTGGCACTCATCGTATCAGCTGTTCTGAGGCATGCTCCCAAATTGGCGGCTCTGCTCAGGCTGGGTGTGTGGGTATGCTTCATCTGCTGCCTCATCATGTAATGTCTATGTCATATATTAGTTAGCTCCTCCAGAGGTCGCCCCGAGAGTCCTCAGTGCATAGTATATAACCGAGTTCCGCTCCCTTGTGAATGTGTAGCGAGTAGGGGGTAGCTGCTACTCGGGTCTGTGTGCTGCACTGAAATGGAAGGAGATGGTCTTGACACCAGAGCATGATCCCCGCCCACCGTCCTACCGCCAACCTATGACCCCCGTCACCGCCAGAATGAAGATTTGATCCAGCATGATCCAATCCACCCAAATCCAGTCGTATCCATGTACCAGCCCCCGCCTAGCATCTCCTCTGAAGTATCATAAAACACTGCCTGGTGATGTGCAGTTAGCATTGAAGTCCCCGAGGATGATAATGTCATCCCTAGAGAACTCCCATATGCCATCATCCAAAATAGAGAAAGGGGACTGTCCTCTGGGTGGTGCATAAACTGATGTACTTGGGGGAAAGTAACAAATAGCTAGATAGAGGTATCTGCCTGTCTCTGCTTTCAGTCTCACCCACATGTACCTAGCCTGCTTGTCCCTGTGGGCTATATGTATCAGTGGCTGCAGATCCTCTCTAAATAACACTGCCACTTCTCCCGAGCCCCGCCCTCTGTGCTCTGAGCGTGTCTCCTGTCTGTAGGCTGTCTCCCACCTATATCCACTGATGTGAGGCATGGATTGGCCAGGGGCCTGGTGTGTCTCAGAGTAAAAGATGATGTCTCTTCCAGTAAATCTATCCTCAAAAGCACCCACATCAAGATGCATAGATCCATTGCACTTCCAGGTAGCTACTTTGAGTGTGGTCCCATAAGTCTCGCACCGTCATGTGGAGCGTCGCTCAAGTATTACCACTTTTCCGTCTCGGTAAAAAGCGATCTTGCCTTTTCCCCTTGCCGCTCTAATCTCCGGCATTACCTCCTGCATATGAGCGATCTGCAAGATGGTGAGATCGTCCCCAAGAAAGATGCCAGTCTCTTTAAGAGTTGGTCTTTTCTTCAAGAATGACTTCTTTGCTTCCATGGAGGGAAAACGGAGGACTGAGTGCTCTTTCTTTTGAGGTTTCTCCACTGCCTCCATTTTTCTTTATGTTGCCCACTCTCCATGCCCTTGTGTGTGTCAGCTCATGAATCCCCATCAAGGCTGTGAGTTCTTTTACTTCTTCGTCCACATTGCCTTTGTCTTTAAGACCGCAAATTCTCACATGTAAGGCACCCTTCTCCTCTGCTCCTCCTCTAGTGTCTGGTTAATGATGTTGTTGGGTGTGGACGTGGGCGTTATCTCCTTGTCTTTTCCTTTCTTGGACACCTTGATCCATTTCTCGGCTTCGTCCGCCTTCTGTTGGGTTTTGGTAAGAACATCCACCCAAGAAGTCGTCATTTCTTTGTGCTGTTCTTCTCCCTCTTTGATGGCCCGTACTTGTTCCTTGATCGTGTTGATTTCTTCAATTACGGAGGGTTGCAGTTCACCCTCTTCCAGTGTGTTTCTTGATCGGGCTTCGGCAAGTTCTTTCTTGAGTGACGTGATCTCTTCCTCTTGGGTCGTCACTTGGTCTTCTAGCGTGCTTATCTTGCTCTCTTGGATCAGCAACACGTCCTTCGAGAATTTTTATTGTGCCCCAGAGATTGCGGTTCATCTTGGTGATGGTCTCCGTCATTTCCTCTTTGCATTTTCAAATGGCATCCTCTAGGGGGTCGGCTTTTTCGTTCGTCTTCCTCATGTTTGATCGCCGTCCGCAAGGGGGTTAGATGCGCATGTGCACCCACTCTAGCAGCGGGCGCGACACTGGATGTACATGTGCACCCACACTGACGACGATCGTGACGAGTGGCAGAGCGCGAGGCGGTGTGACCAGGTGCCCTCAGTATGTTCAGAGAGAGAGAGAGAGAGAGAGAGAGAGAGAGAGAGAGAGAGAGAGAGAGAGAGAGAGAGAGAGAGAGAGAGAGAGAGAGAGAGAGAGAGAGGAGGAGAGAGAGAGAGAGAGAGAGAGAGAGAGAGAGAGAGAGAAGCAGCTGTGGGGGGGGGGGGGGGGAGCGATAGGCGATAGAGTGAGGTGGGGGGGCGAAAGTTTGAAAAATTTTAAAGAAGGGGGGGGGAGTGGGCGATAGACTATAGACAATAAATAAATAAAAACTTACTTAAAAGGCTGAAAAATTAACCCGCGATAGACAAAAAAAAGGGGGGGGGGGGAGGGGGGGGGGGGGGGGGGGGGGGGCGCGGGCTGCGCGCGATAGACTGGGGGATTAACCTGGGATAGACAGGGGGTGGGCGCGCGATAGACAGGAGGGGAGGGAGAGGGGGCGATAGACAAAAAGGGGGGGGAGCACGAGGGGCAGTAGAGAGCAGGGAGCGCGCGCGCACGAGAGAGAGAGAGAGAGAGAGAGAGAGAGAGAGAGAGAGAGAGAGAGAGAGAGAGAGAGAGAGAGAGAGAGAGAGAGAGAGAGACGACCGACTTTGCAGGTACATCGAGAGGAGAGAGGGAGAGAGAGAGGGTCGTGTGAGAACATGCTCCGCGTCGTAGTGCGCGGCAGTAGCGGAGTACTTGACCACACGACCCGGGTATTTGTTGTGTGTGTATGCGTTGTGTGGTAGTGTGCCTTTTGTCATATTGCAAGGCACTCATAAGGTACCTTACCACACAATACGAGTGCGTACGTAAGCTGTTCTACGGAACATGCTTACCACGGGGGCATCACCTTGGTGATGTGGGGAATATGGTGTCCTTGTGGTAAGTATTGGTTCACTATCTGGATACTACGTCGGTAACATGGTGATTCTAGTATCCTTATGGTGAGTCAACTTCCCTTCTCCTTGCCAAAAAAAATATGGGTATCGGTCAGTAATGCAGCTATATGGTGCTTGTATGCAAGCCATTATTTGTCCTTAGATTCGGGTGGCACTCGATCGGTAACGCGGCTAATTGAGTGTCGTTTGTTAGAAGAATGTGTTTTTGCATAAATGTGGAGTTCATGTCGTTAACCCGATCGTACAAATGCCATATAATTTGTATGTGCATGTGCAGTTCATTTTTTTAAGTATTAAGTATATGAAATACTTGGTCGGTAACGCAGATGAAGAGTATTTCATGTACAGATGTTTGAATTGTTCTATATTGTTGTTTTTAAGTGTTCTTATGAAAATATATACTAGCTAATCATATTCAAAAGAATGCTTTATTCATCATCAGTCATCATCGCTATTTTAAATGCTACATTTACATAAATTCTATGTGAAAAAGTATATGCAGACAATTTGCATGTTAAATATTTATTTTTATCTTTTTAAAGAGCAAGACATTCTTTGCAATTTTTGATTGGTTTGTATACTTTTAATGTTTTAAATGAGCTAAAATAAAATTAGCAATATGTACATCACGATGCATGTATCTTCCAAGAGGCATTGTTTTTGAAGTGAATCGTGATAACGTGCAAAATATTGAGCATGTAAGCCACACTCTAGAGTGGACTATGAGCGCTCTCCCATCTTGCATGAAAATACTTGGCCAAAATTCTTCGCTCTTAGCCAGAGAATGGTAGTCGCAACTCCTTCTCTTCTACAGACTCTTTTAGCTCCTCGGGATTTTCAAGACTCCGTTGGACGGACCACCTGTTGGACGGGGAGACTCACACACCCATGAAGTGCATGCAAACACTACCTAGATCAACATAATGTCAATCGAGGACACAAATGACACGATAGGCACACGGAGGAAATCTCTTTAGCTTGTCAGGCTGAGACCATCCTACACATACAACACTCTGGAAGGCCAACTAAACCACAATCAAGAACCTCACTGCTCGCAACTACACCACCTAGCCACATACACACATACGGAAGGTAACTCACCTAATCATGCCAAATTTGTAGGAAACTTAAGGAACACCATCCCCTCACTAGGATACACCTGTCCCTAAGCTTCTACACTTAGAACCCTCACTCTAAACCCATCTGCGGAAAACGCGTAGGATGACAGAGCAAAATTTTGAAAGTGCTCGAAATTGAAATTTATGAGTACCTATGCGTAGCTTATGTCGCCACGATTCTATAGACTACTAGCACACAGAAAACAGACATCGTTTGATACACTTACGGCCACAAATAGCTCGTAGATGCGTCGTTGTGTGCGCTTCGTCTCGCGTGGAATGCTTGGCATTGTCGCGTAGCTCTTCTCGAGCCTACAAAAATGGTGCAGTTGGATCTCCAATGTGTTGAGCGAGCCGGGCGTAGCAAGAGGATAAAGCTCACGCTCACTCTCTTTCTCTCTCACACACAGTAGACGGCTGCGCTAAAGTTTTGATTATGATAAAAAGTCCTCTTTACAAAATGACCTAGGTACCTTATATACTAAGGCTACCTTAGGTTTAACCAAAAATGGGGTTGAAAGGGTCAAATGGCTTTGTATTTACAATCTGGAAGTGCCATTGCACCCCGGCTTCTGAAACTAGAATAACTACTCATTACAAATGACGTTTATAGCCATAATCTGCAGCATTTCATAACTCGCAAAAGATAAGACTTTGGTACGAAACTTGAGTTATGTTGTGTTGTTGACCCAACAGTCAACACTCCCCCCTTCCGCGTTCATGTCGTCCCCGACATGACTTGATTGTCGATGGCGATGTGGTCTTTGCTGTCATTTTGTTGTTGGAAAGAAAGTATAGACTATAGCCTTTGGAGTAGCTTGTCTTGTTTGTCCAATCCGATGTACATAGTCTTCACATGATTCAGGAAAATCATAATTGACGATGAGCTTTATGTATTTCACATCCACGCTCCGAGCTGCAACATCTGTTTCTGTCATTATAGGTCTACTGCCAGATCTAAATTCAAAAAGAACCCAATGTCGTTTAACTTGACTCTTATCATCATGGATAGAGAAAGCTCCATCCATCACTTGCTCCAGCAAATCTGTCAATTTGGAGTATTTGTGATTCTCAGAAACAACTTCTACAATCTGTAGAATTGAGTGATTGGCTTTCTGATCTTGTGAGCCAATGACAACTTTGTAAGGATTTTGTAGAAATTGTATGGCTAAGCCCTTAACTTCTTTAGGCCAAGTTGCACTCAAATGCAAAGTCTGTCTGTCAGGCCGCATCCAGGACTTAATTATGCTAATTTGAGGTTCAAAACCCTGCCAAGCATTCGATGCGCATTATCAAGGACAAGATTTTGAGATCCTCTGATTACCCTTATGTCTGCTCTTTGTCATTGAGGACTTCTTTGTTCTTGTGCAATCATGTTGTTAGTGTTGTCTGCAGCGTTGTCATTGTAGGCCATTCTTCGACTCGCCATTGAGGAGAAGTATGCTATGATTTGAAATTGGTGCTCCAATTCATTTGTCAATTGATTTGAGTAGCATTTCCTTATTGTTGATGTAGAAGGAATATGTACAAGAGGATGGTGATAGGTGTCTTTAGATTAGGGTCTAAAACCTGGATGACCAAAGGGAAAAAACGTGGTGGGAAAAAAATGCCTTTGGTATACGCTCTTATTGGAGTTGAGCAGTTGAACGTGAAGTACATGTTCATGAAAGGTGTGTGCTTGGGTGAAACACCAAAAGAGTGCCTGATGCAAGTGCGAATTATGGGACACTCTATATGCATATGAGAAATTTGTCACCAAAAGCATGCAATGTGAAAGAAGGAGATGATGGGTGTTTCGAGGAATAAATGTAGCACATGTGACATCAAAAGATGTCTCAATAGCTTCCACATTTCCAAGAAGGGTTGTCGACGTAGAAGTTTCTCCACTCGTATCTCACTGTGCTCAGTACGTGAGTGTCTTTTGGACCTTCTCCTTCACTTCACCAGACTTAAGTACTTAGACTTCGACTCTTTTGCTCACCTATACCAGCATGAGTGACACAACGTAAATATGCTCAACTCTTCCATCTTGAGCAGTACCTAGAATAGCTAAGACGCTTAGACCACAGAGAATATTACTTGAAGCTTTGGGACTAACACCTCACTCATTTTGTGGCTTAGCTACTCGACTCTGACTTGTATGACTTGTCGATTGCATGTTGACACTGCTTTGTGACAACTTCTTCGGCTGTTGTAGTGGCTGCTGAGACATACTTCGTAAAGTTTCATCATTTCCCTGTACCTTCTTCTCTTTGCAGTGCTTAGGCCTCTCGTCAGTCTTTTCTTCATGTGGATTATGGATTTTTTTATTTTTTCTTAATAATAAACAAAGAAAATCTTAAAACAACTTAACAAAAGAAAAATCATTCAAATAGAAATCTAAATGCTATGTACACTATACACATGTCCCTAGGGGCTCATATATGGATTTTGTCCCCATACTCCTCTGTAACACTACTATGAGGGCATATACTCTAAATTTTGTCAAAAAATTATCACAATAAAACGCAAAAATTCAATGCATCTCACAAAACATTGCCCTCTAATAGTCATAATGTTAGGTCCGCATTCATAATGCCTCCCCCCTTCCTATTTGGAGTCATCCTTTACGACACGGTATCGCAAAGGCTATGTGTTGTGCTTGGGCAATTAAAAGTTGTGCCTATGCAAGCCTTGTAATGTAGCCCTATTATGCATACACAGTCAATGCATGGAAAAGATTTATGTTGTGCAAGATGTGGGTATAAGCAATTTGCTTATTGGCATTTGTTGGCGAGGCTTCCTATTCTAAGCAATGTAATGGTCTTTGAAGCTCCTGTATCGTTGCTTGATTGAAGCGACTTGCTCTCTTCTAACTGTAGTGTAATCGTAGGAAGAATTGTAAGAATTCAAGCGGCGATGCACTGACAACACTTTTGTTGGTCTTCTTTGGGACCCATTTCTTTGCGATTATTGGCTGTTTTGTTGCTGACTCTCGTTTGGGAACCCATACTTGCCCGTGCTTCGTTTGTGTTTGAAGAGACTTCTTTGGGATCCACCTTTTTGTTGTGTGAGTCGATAGTGTTCTTTGCTTCAGCCCTTGTACGCTTGGTTGGGGACGGGATTTAGGCTTTGAAAGTTGATACTGTGGTTGTTTTGGAATCCAAATGAATTCCTGATTTTTTTGTGCTTGAATCAACTTCTTTGGAGCCCAAACCTGAGTTGTGAAAGCTTGCGACTTTGTGATATTCTTACCCGTTCGTGCACGCTTTCTTTGTTTTTGTTTTGGTGTTGGATCTTGTGATTTCTCATTAGAGATCTTTGTCTTCTTGATCCATATCTGTTTTTGGCCGATCTGGCTTTTTGGTATCCAGATTTGTCGAGCTTTTTGGCTTTGACTTGTTGTCCTGTTCTTTTGACCTGTCATGGTTGTTGCTGAAGGGATTGTTGATAGTGATGGATTGAGTTTATGATAGGGGATGTCGTAAGATTCATCACTATCGCTACTATCATCAGCAAGGTTGACTTCTTGTACTTTTCCTTGATTTTTTGGCTGGTAGTGGAAAGTTATTGTCTGTTTGCTCGTGGGTGGTAGTTTCTTGGAGGACTTTTCTAGCCCATTGATTAGAGCATTGTTAGCTAGTTGCTCTGGTCGTATTCCTCCTAGCTGAGTCTTTGCATCCTTATTAGGATCCATGTATGAGGATGCTTGTGGTGGCTGTGTCTTCACGGAGGACTTTGGAATCCCCTTTTGATGCACTTTATTCGTGTAGCGATGACATTGATTCCCGGGTCGTTGATCTTCATGAAGCTCAAAGTGTTCTACAGAGTCATAGAACTCGTCGTCATCTTCATCTTTTGATACTCCACATTTCTTTGTTTGCTCCTTATTTCGAGAGCTTGTTGATGTCTGGATCTCTTTGTTTTCCTGGATTACACTCACTGCAAAATAAGGAACGACCCCATAGACCTTTTCATCACAAAACTTTGTTGTGGGAGCATCCTCCACGGTGCACACGTTCAGAGTAGCCAAGATGTGTTCCCATCCAAAAGGCTCTAACTCTTCTTCAGGAAATGGTTATGGGATATAGTCGCTATCCTCTATAACCCGCTCTAGGATACATTCCTCACGTTTCAAGCTACCACATTGTGAAACTCCACACATCCACAGTTCTTTAGGCTTACCTAACCAAGATGGAAGTTCTGATCCTGCTACTGTGGCGGAATCAAACTCCTCATCCAGTGTTCTCGTCACATCCCTATAGCTATGGTCCCTCAAGTTTATCTTTGTTATGGTTTCCATATGTCTCAGATATATATGGCCATAACCCCAATCTTGGACCATTTTCAATTCTAACACCAAAGGACTACCAGGTCCTGGTCCATCCGCCCAACCTCCCTTTAATAGGCTCCTAGCCACTTTCGGACCCCTTCCCACTGGCAGCCGGCCCTTGGCCGAGTCCATGACCCCTTGGTTGGCCCTTGGCCTGACATTACTCCCCCCTTGGAGAAGCATTTTCATCCTCAAAAACAAAAGTAGGGAATTTCTTCTTAAGAACACTAATGTTTTCCCAAGTGGCACCCTATTCAGGGCGATCTTTCCACTTGACTAAAGCTTGACTATGTACATGATGACGAGTACGGAGTTCATGAAAATCTAAAATGCATTCAAGTTCATGCGGTGGAATGGGAGGTTCAGTGAAATCAACCAATATCTGCTGGCCGATAACATTGTCGTCCCTATGCAAGCGTTTACGTAAACGACTTACATGAAATACCGGATGGACACGAGAGTGCGCAGGTAACTCAAGTTTGTAGGCGCTATCTCCAACTCGCTTGAGTATCTTGAATGGACCACAATAACGTGGAGATAATTTGGATGTAGGCCCAGTCTTCAGACTTTCTGAATGCTCTGGCACACACAAAAATACCTCTTCCCATTCCGTGAAGGTAGCTTGCCGACGTTTCTCATCAGCATACTTCTTATACCAATCCTGTGCTTGTCGAACATTTTGACGAGCAAGTCTCAGCATTTCCATATGATCTTGGAGGAACTCCTTGACCTGTTGGAGCTTTTCAGTTGCCAACCCTACCTTCACCGGTGATCTAGGTTGAAAACCATACATAAGCATGAATGGACTAAAACCAGTTGTAACATGCTTAACACTATTATATGAAAACTCAAGAATAGGAAGGTAATATTCCCAATCGGATTGCTTCTTGCTAACGTATGCTCGTAGCATATCCTCTAGCACTTGGTTGACTCGTTCCGTCTGACCATCTGTTTCAGGGTGATCAGCCGTACTTAAATTAAGTTGTGTACCCAATCGTTTAAAAACAGCCCTCCAAAAATGACTGTTGAACTTGGGATCACGGTCACTCACAATGTTACTTGGCAATCCATACAACCTGTAAAGATTGTCCACAAATAACTTCGCTAATTCTGGAGTCTTAATGGTTGACTTGGTTGGAATAAACCGACAAAGTTTAGTCACCGGTCTACGACCACCCATACCGAGTCATGTCCTCGAATAGTGGTTGGTAAACCCACAAGAAAATCCATGGAGATACTTTCCCATTTACCATTGGGAATCTCTAAAGGATGTAAGAGTCCTCCTGCTTTCAGGCGCTTTGCTTTATTAACTTGACATTTTTGGCAATGCAAGACATAGTCTTGAACATACCCATGCAAACCTTGCCAATAAAACTGTCGTCTTACGAGTGCATAAGTTTTCTTAATTCCCGGGTGCCCTGCACTTGGACTATCGTGACATTCATAAAGAATTTGGCGCCGAATGTACGCGTCCGTCGGTACACACACTCTCCCCTTGTGGAGTAGGTACCCATTATCTATGGAAAAATTCTTCCATCTCTGCAGTTCATCACTCGAAAGAGGAGAACTGGGTGTGGAGGAAACAAAACCACTACCAACATTGGAGTCAGAAGGATCCCTCTTTCTAACATAGCTTCACACCTTGGAGTATGCAGTATCATGCTCGCACTTACCTTTGAGAGATTCCAAAAACTCACTCCGCAATTCCGTGAAAAGGAGAGAGTTGATCTCTGGCATTCGGCTGAGAGCATCAACCACTACATTGTACCGCCCTTTGCGATATCGTAGCTTGGCATCATACTCCTGAAGAATCTCAGCCCACCTGGCCTTGCGACCCTTCAAATCACTTTGTTGTGTGAACCGCTTGATGCTTTCATGGTCAAACACAATCTCGAACTGTGCACCATACAAATAATGTCGCCATGTCTTTAAAGCAGACACTATTGCATAGAGCTCTCGTTCGTAAGTAGAGTAATTCTGCTTTGCTGAATCCAGCTTCTTGCTTTCAAATGCAATTGGCCTTCCCTCCTGCAGAAGGACTGTTCCAATCACAGGCCCGCCGGGTATTTGCAAATACCTGACGGGCCCGCCGGGAAAATGAATAAGCCCGACCGGACCCATAGGGGAAATGAAAAAGCTCGGAGGGCTAACCGGCTCTATGGGTTTTTGCAGGTCATATAATCAAAGTCACGTTAACAATTAATGTGATCACGTGATTTTCTTGTGTAAATACTTGAGTTATTAACGTAATCACACGTTTGTGATTACATCAATGAAATGCCTGCAACCAACCAGCCAACCAAGAAACACCTACATTACAAGGTACTCATGGCAATTAAGATTTCATTGATGTTTTTTCTCCAAGGATCAACCAAATGCATGGCAAGATTCTCAAGGGGCCCAGTTCTAGGCTAGGATGATGCTTGGATGGCAAAGCCCACGAACGCAATCAGGGTAAGGCGACCATTTTTCAACTCCTTCACCTTGCACTCCTTGAGCTTCTTAGGGTCCTTGGAGAAACCAAGAGGGTCAAATGGCCCACCTGGATACTTCCTTAGAAAAGTGTCTTTCTCCTCATTTATTAAAGCCCCTCTGAAAAAGAAATGGCAAAAATTTTGAAGCAATAATGAAGGACAGGTTTCCCTAGGGTACAAGGTTCCCCTAGGATACACAATTGCCCAAATAGTTGGCTTGCCTGCCTAGCGTAGGTGCCCACTTCTACGCATCCACCCAATGACCCATCCCCAAAGCTTTAGGCAACAAAATCCTGGCACAGATAGCCATGTGCAATGAATGAGCTCAAACTCCTTGAAGTGAGCAAAATTTTCAGGCACCTCAGCGAGCTTGAGGGGTTCGAACCCAAAAGCGCCAAGGGAGGAGCCATCAAGATGGGTAGGGCGGGGCTAGCCGGGCAGCCACTCGCTAAAGGTCATGGTGAGACGAGAACCATTCCTACAGGAGAGGGTAGGTGTGAAGGAAGGAGTGCCCAAAAATCTGGATTTGAGCAAAGGAACTGATAGTGCATGCACCATTTGGTGTGAGTAGGCCATGCTCGTAGAAGCCATTGCCCTCACATCTTCTGCTAAACATGAGGGGACATAGCAATTGCATGCACAACTCTCTTCCTCACGATTCACTAATTTCCAGCTACGTCTATCGCTCTCTCTTGCGACCACCCCCCTCTCTCAAGGGTGGTGATGATGTGGAATGTCAATGATGATGACGTGGAATGCCACCCTGCGAGAAAAGGGGGGGCGGGGGGGGGGGGGGGGCAGGGAGGGTATGGTTCACCAAAATTGCTTCAACTTTTGGTACACAGCTCCAAATTGAGTCAAGTAAAGTCAGAATAAAATCAAGTGAGCAATAGGAAACACAAACAAAATAGAGTCCAAATTTGATAGGTTTTCTAATTCCTAATTTCTAGTGTATCCAAAGCCAATTTTCATAGTCCAAAGGGTCACAAAGACTTGACTTTTGAGAGACTTGACTAAGGACAAAAAGGGATAAGTTGCACTATGCCAAGGTGAACTTCTTAAGATTCAAGACTATCTTGAGATTATTGAGTGAGCCTTAACCATGAAAAATCATCCATTGCCAGGGTTTTCTCCTCAACTCAAAGATATGCAATTTGCAAACTGCAAGAAACCTTGCAATGCCGTCAATAGTGGGATTGAGAGAAAACATAGAGACGTATCAAAATATACAACACCACACCTCAAAGCATGGCTCATGGATCTTTTCCAAGTGATTATACACCTCCTTGGGAACCACACCGGTCATTATATACCTTAACTCAAATGCGTGTGCTTGAAAATGCGAGAGTGGAAATTGACGAAGACCTAGAGGAGAATCATCCACTGATCAATAAACCCAAAGTTAAATTCATCAAACCAATGAATCCATGAGAGTTTTAATGGATTAAGTTCATGAAGATTTGTATAGACTCACAAACGGGGATCAATATACCTTCTATAAGTGTGTAGAACCAAACATTGAAGAGTTGATAAACCATAAGGACCTCTATGCATTCAATGTATGTTAGGGTAAGCCCACACTTGTCGCACCACATGGGAAAGATCCCTTGTCTACTAGGATGGATTACTAGAGGAAAAGGATGCAGCCTCTCTAGCCAATGGATGTAAAGCACGAAGCGTATATTAGAAGCTATTTTTTAATGAATCATTGCACTTTGAGCACTATCATTGTGTCTATACTCTCTCTCTCCCTCTCTCTCTCTCTCTATCTATGTTCTTGCTTTTGGCATAGCCTAATCCTAATCACCATCTCTCCAACTCTAACCCTAATACCATGGTTAAGCTAAGGCTTCACCCTCCATAGCCTAACACTAATCATCGATGATTAGGGAGAACGGTTCCCCATCAAGTGGTACTAGAGCTGACAATTTAAACCTAGGCCTAAATAATGCATCTCTTTCCTAATCACTAGTATCGCTCATTAAGTTTGGGCATGTTCTTGGCAATACCAATAAGCCACTACCCTTCTTAATTAATTGATTGATGATTAGTGGCATTCCAATAATTGTGTGTGTGTATTTCTTGTTCATTTTTAGCCTATTTCATTGCTTCATAACTCTCATTAAATCCATCCTTACTCTTAAGCAATTTGTGTGTCTGAGAAGCCCTGATGAGAGCTTTCTATTGAGCCAAAGTACGATAATTTTGAGAGGGATTAAGCCTCATTGCCACTAAGTGAAAGTGTACAAGGACTTCTCCTTTGAAGCTTCTCTATTTTCTATAGTAGCTCATCTTTTGTGTGTGTGTGTGTGTTCTTGTGTGGAAACCACACTCTTGACAAAGAAAAGAAAGGCTTTTTTGACTACTGACTTGTATCTCTTGCCACTTTTGGATAAATTCAACAAGAGACAATTGGACGAATCTATTTGGGCATCAAAGTCTATTGCATAGACTTTTTCGGGTCCACAATTCACTCCCAACCGACTTTTTTTGCAAGGCCCCATCGACACCCTTCACAGCCCATTGCCCAATCGGCCTATAGGACCTAGATCACCTACTGCTTCCATTGCTTCCTACCCCATCAACTACTTTATCCCACCTTCTGCTCACTCAAATTGCTCCAACCCTCTTTCAAAGACCATTGCTTGACATCCACGTGGTTGAACCCCGCATTGTATCATCATCAATTGCACTTGACCACACCGACATATGTGGCACCTTGTGTGTTCTAGACCTTCACCCAATACGCCTTCAACTCACTTGCTACCCAACCAAGAAAGCTCAACATCAACATTGTCAAAGACGTGCACGTATTTGGCTGTAGTACACCTGAGCCTGGATTTGGCATCTTCGTTCCCGGCCTACACTCGGCACCTTGTTCAACTCGCTTGTACTACTCACTTGCTCACATTATCATTATTTTTTGGCATTCATAATCCCCCTTCACATTCCAAGACGTTGCCTCTTGCTTAAAGCACATTCCTGTGCTCTACCCACCTTTTTGAAGCCTAGTCCCCATTCCCGTGCATTGTCCACTCTTAAGCCTTATAGTCGGGGTGTGTCCCACCTACAAGCTGCCAGCAGAAGCACTAAAACAAGGGGTCATTTTAAGGAGAAAAAAAATCCTTCCAACTTATTCAAAAACACAAGGCTTTGACAAGGTATATCCGAAGGGACTTCAACTCTACTACTTCACAAAGGCTTCTTCCATTGGGCTACTTCATCAATCTGAAGCAAAGATCCATAGCAATCAAGCTCCAAGTTTTTTTTGTGTTTTGTAAAGAGATGCTTCACAGTGGTGAAGAATGACTTCATACTCCAGTGAAAACTGTGTAAATCATTGAAAGATTGGTATACACACAAGCAGGGGATCAAACATTGCCTACACACCGAGTGTATGGTAAGACCACCCATCACTATTAACACACACAAAAGCGCACAAAATGTAATGCATTCGTGTTTTGCACCACTGGGAATGAAAGCCACATTCTCAATAAATCAAACCAATGATCATCATCAACATGAAGATCACAACATGAACATGAAGAAGACGACAAAGACGACAACAAATGACGACAATGAAGGGGGTGACACCGATGACTTTACTTCAAATTTTATGAATTAAAATTTATGATATGAATGATGTATCACCCTAGGTCATTAAAGAACCTATTTTAACTCTCATTTGTGAACTAAAGCAATGTATTTGATAGAGAATCTCTATGACGAATCATGAGGCATTGAATTATGATCGTTAGATCCGCTAAGAATTGCCACGATGTATCCAGTTGAGAACCGTGAGTGTTAAATCCAATGAGAATCGACATGTTGAATCAAGATAGATGAATCCTATGAACCTAGGAGTAACTCATGAACAAAACAAACATTTGTATTTTTCCCCAAGCTTGGCTTAAGGGGCCGATTGTTAGGGTGAGCCCACACTTGTGGAACCACATAGGAAAGATCCCTTGTCTACTAGGATGGATGCCAAGATGACATGGTCCAGTAGGAAAAGGACGCAACCTCTCTAGCTAATGGATGTAAAGCACTAAGCCTATATTAGAGGCTATTTTCCAATGAATATTGCACTTTGAGCACTATCATTGTGTCTATAATGTCTCTCTATACTCTTGCTTTTGGCGTAACCTAATCCTAATCACTATCTCTCTAACCTTAACCTTAATACCATGGTTAAGCTAAGGCTTCACCCTCCATAGCCTAATACTTAGGGAGTATGCTTTCACATCAAGTTAGATAAGTATGGATGAGAGTACAAACTTGTTAATCCAATTGACTTAGAAAGATATACATTCCAGGGTACTCCAATCTCTATGTACTTTCAACCGAGTGTGAGTGGACCAGTGATCTTTGAGATCAAAACAAAAGGATTTGAGACTCAATCGATGGGCTCAATAAGACCATGATTTGAACATAGATTTCCAAAAATGAAGCCAAATCATATATCAGAGAGGGCTTTACTAGGATTTTCTCCCAGATGAGAAGAGAGAATGAGAGAAATCTTTACAAGAGTGTTGGGGTAAAGGCGGTGCACCTTTGTTCGGGGCCGGACGTCCGGTGTATGATGGCCGCCCATCCACCGTGTGTAATCACTCTTATTCTTTCACATGCAAAGAATAAGGAGCTCCTCACTCACAATTTTTTTGAGGTTGCTCCATCCACACTCTTGTGCTTCTCCCCTTCCCCACATGCACCACACCGCACTACGTACACACACATCCACGCACACGCGTCCTGACAGGTGGTATGAGAGATATGGCTTGGCGGTGGTGGCGGTCCCTCAGCGACGATGGAACTCGGATAGAGCTCTATGCTTGGTGGCATCAGTTCAACACAGATTTGGTGAGGTTTGGCTGCACCTGGAGTGAATCTCAAAACCCTAGTGCACACAGCCCCTCTTGGGAAAGCTCTGCAGACAGTGGATCAATGAAAGCTTGGAGGATGGAGTGTACAAGCTCAAAGGCCTTGAGGCTTGAAGGCTTGAAGCAATAAAGTCAAGCAGTACTGCTTGAGTAAAATCAAGAGCAAATTGGCACTAAAACCAAAGCAAGATCTGCAACAAGCATTCGGACAGTAGAGGAGATTGGAAATCGGGCATAGAGAAGCTTGGCAGTGGCATCAAGATTACATGGTACATTGAGTACTACTGGTAGCATGGGGGAAGATTCAGATCTGCAAGATCTTTGAGGATATTGGGGAAGCTCTGCAGATCAAAGCCGTAAAACAGGAGACTGCTAGGCAAAGCTACGAGCTCACACAACAGATCATTGGATTGCAAGCAAGGACAATGGCTCTTAGCCTCTTTCTCCTTAGTACATGCTTGATTCTTTTTCTCAAGAGAACCGTCATGATATAATACTGCACTAGCATTGCCAAAGTAGTAGGAATCAACTCGTTGCGGGCAAGCATAGCACACTCCCACTAGATCCAAGGCTCGTGAGCAGCTCTGCATCAGAATAAAACCTGGCAATAGAAGCAATTGGGCAGGAAAGTAGATAGAGCTATGAGCAGTAGAAAGATAATCAAAGGTGTGGAAACTGCTTTTACCATGCTTCATCGACTTCCTCACACAGAGAGGTGCACACGCTCAGACACACAGAGACCCGCACACACATGAGACACAAATGTTTTGATTATTGTTTGAGTACATTATTAATGTTTGGATGTGCCCGTTCATTTCTGGGCGGTAGTCAGACAGTAATTGGTATTGACTTACAACATCCCCCTTCAAGACTAATTGCAGTTCAAGAGAGAGATGTCCATGTGCTTAAGTGCGACTAGAGAAAACACGTGCTTAAGTGCGACTAGAGAAAACACGTGCGTTCTTTTTTTTTTTTGTGGTTGTCCGAAGACCACCGTGTGGTGCATAATTAGAAAAGATACAAATTTGATGTAGAGGCTATTGAGGGTCCATGAGATCCTGATGAAACAAGTGGCAAGAGTGACATCATCCTGTGTCAAGCATAGCATTGAGGATGATCCAGTATGACAACATGTTTGTTGTCATTATTCAATTAGCTTCAACTGTTGTACGTAGATCTTGAAGACTTGTGGCATAAATCTTCATTTCTTGACATTGCTCATCACCATTTCTCCCCCTCAATGGAAAGAAATGAAAGATCGATGCATGAAATGGATGAACTTGGATTTCAAGCTCAATGTATGACCGACGCTTTTGGGAATTCTTGATTTGACGAGGTTGCGGCATGGTAACTTCATGATGAAAGATCCAATCATGATAACCACCTGGGTCAAAGACTTGAAATTCGGGTTCAACTTCATCTTCTTCTTCTCATTGGCATCATCATCATCATCATTGTCACCATCGTCGTTGTCATCAAGCAAGGGTACACCATCATATGCCTCATTAATGTCAAGCAAAGAAATGAAGTTAGTTCCTAGAGATGTTTGTAGGGAAGAGAGAACCTGTCTAGTATCGGGAAGAGCATATCATCATCTTCATCTTTGTCTTCATCATCTTCGTTGGTCTCTTCCACATCAATTTGCATGAGTTCTTTATGCTTTGGCTGAGAGATTGTGGCAATTTGCATCATTTTGACGCCTTCATTTGTTGAAGTGAGATCTTTCGCATGTTGTAGGAGTCGAGGCTTAGAATATGCGGCCTTCTTCTTTGCATCTCATCCTTCATCTCCTTCTTCTTCTTCTTTGGCTGGCTCAGAGGGTGCATAATTTCTCTTTGCATCTTGGCCTTCAACTTCTTTCTCGGGCTCAGAGGGTGATGATTGTCGGCCCTTGGCCTGCATCTTTTTCGTGAGGCTTAGAGGGTATGATCGGCTGAGGCTCTCCACCTTGGCCATCGTCTTTCTCGTGTGTGGGCTTAACTTGTGATGGAATTGCTTCTGCAGCACTATGAGCATGCCTTTCTAGTTTCGGATCAGAGGCTGCAATTTTATGCGCTTGCCCAGGTATAGAGTCAGGGGCGACATCCTCCGCTTTCTCAATTTGAGAAGGGTTGGCATGCTTAATAGTGATGCTGACTACAATTGCTGGTATTGCTTCAATGTGCACAGGCTGACCGCTTTGAGGCAAGAGCAAGAGAGAGAGGCAATCAAGAAATTGGCGGAGAGCGGGTTGTGACCGCCCATAGGGGATCGTCTGACCCCTGGATACCATGTGGAAATGACTTTTACCATGCTTCATCGACTTCCTCACACACAGAGGTGCACTCGCTCAGACACATAGAGGCACGCACACACATGAGACGCAAATGTTTTGATTATTGTTTGAGTACATTATTAATGTTTGGATGTGCCCGTTCATTTCTGGGCGGCGGACAATAATTGGTATTGACTTACAACAGAAGGTTTTGCAAGCATTGCAAGCAGTAATGCAATGGGCATCTCAACAGCAGCGCCGAGCTGAGAACGAGACTCGAGCAAGTCTTTTGGTGTGGTGGTGGTTGCGCGCGCGCGCGCACACACACACACACACACACACACATACACACACACATACACAAACACACACACACCTCGCCTCGCTCGTTAGATTGGCAATTGTGCCATTTCGTCAGCTTGCAAATAAAATTGAAGTTTTTTCAAAAAAACCTGACTTACACACTTAAATATGTGCAAGAACTTGATCCCACCATAGCCCCGACAATCCAACCCCCCATTCCCACCATAGCCCTCGATATCCCCGCTCCGAGCGGCAGTGAGCAAGCTTGAGAGAGAGAGAACAAGAGAGTTTGCGACCTCTCTTGATCGCAGAGCGTAGGCACACCTCAACACGCGTATACACACACCTCCAGATGACGTGTGCAGACACGGGCGAGTAAGCTTGGGTTTCTTCTTGCTTATTGGACCTACGTCTTTTGACGGTTTTTTTCCCCAGTTGAGAGCACTTCTCTCAGAAGATTCTCTTGGTGATCCTCCTCTACGGCTTCAAGCATTGGCAGTTAGTATCACCTCAACACCAGTTTCATCACCTATCAGAGGAAGCTATTTGGCTAGCATGCTTGATGAAAGGCGACATCAAGCGTTTCCTTGGCTTTGACTTAGCAAGAGCGGTCTACCTCTCCTCTAGCATACCTTCACCATCGGCTTTCGTCCCACGCTCATTTTAGAGCAGATTTGGCTTTGATGCACATATTTGGTACCTTGACAGCGTGACTCCACATAGTAGGAGATTGACAAGCGAGAGCGGCATCGGCTCTCCTCTAGCCTCCATCCGGAGCGGCCCGATTCCTTTGTACGCTCCACAACATTTTTTACTTCGATGATTTTTCCCAATTTTTGGCTTTGACAACCCACATATGACACATTTGGCTCTGACGAACCGTTCTAGAGCGGGTTTTCCTCAAGCATGCTCAACTCTTGGATGGTGTTTTTGGTAGATCCGTTAATCGAGCGATGAGGTAGTGTGTGCTAGTTCCCAGTAGTTTTGCTCACAGGTTGCATAGTCTTCCTAGCACAGCTGATGTAGCACATGTAGTGCTCATGTACTATTATGTGGAGCATTCCACATAGATTTTGGCACATTCTTGTGTAGCTTCATGCTATGTTTGCATTTGTGGATGTAGCTTGAGATCGACATAGCTCACAGGCAGTAGGTTCATAGGTTTACAGGTGTTTTTGGACATGTATATGTCCATAGAGCCACTCGATCAGGAGTGAGCTGTTTTGCTAGGCTTTTGGCATTACATGTAGACCATTTGTGGATTTGTTTACTGATACCTTGAGTGTCTTTCTTTATGCGATTTGGTGAGATTTTTTGAGTTTGTACTTAGTTTTCAGGGAAAACTCTATCAAATTTTTCCCAGATTCTCGCCATGGTTTATGCGTATCTGCAATTTGATTTTTGATGGTTTAAACTTGACCACTCTAGCACTTATATGTAGTTTTTTTGGCTTGCGGTTTGCGTTGAGTTTTGACTCATTTTGCAAAGGAAACTCTGTTCATTTTTCCCCATCTTTTTGCCATAAAAGTTTGAAGTGTTATGCCATCTTGTACAACGGTTAATATATTTCCACTTTGATAGTGATCGAGTGTTCACTCTCACTTTGACCAGCTTTGTCAGCTTTGACACAATTTAGCATTCTTTGTACCCACTCTCCCAAGGAGTGAGGATTATGAATTCTTGTGTGGCTACAGACAGACAATCACATGTTTCACTAGGTTTTTTTGCAGATTATTGCAAGCAGTTTCTATTGTGGGATGCATTTTGAGCTAGTTTGCTCTCTACTTGCATATATGACTATGTGCTTTGCTCCGTTGAGTTGTTTCTCCCAGTTTATCCTTGCAGATAGTAGATTGTGGAGATGTTTCAAGCATATGTGAGTGTCAGTTTTGATGCGTTTGATCATGTTTTTTTTATCATTATGTAGTGCTTGAGTGATCTCCCACAAGCGTGTCTGAATTAAAAAACACAAAGGCTATTTTCTCAATACAGATTGCGCATTCGAGTTGAGTAAGAGAGGAGAGTGTCCTCAAAGAATCTTAGGGTCATGTGTTTTGATGTTCTTCTTAAGATCTCATAGATAAACCCATGCACTTGCTGAAAGGTATCAAAACCCTCCAGCACTTATCCCACGCAGACTAATCTCTATCTGCCTCTTTTGTGGGCAAAAATAATTTCTTAACATAGTCTTGAAGGCTACCCAAGTGTGTGGTATGATGCCCTTCTCCATGAGAGACATCCACCATTTGCAGACCTTGCCTTCTAGTGTTAGACCCGTTTGTAGTGCCTTGACTGCATCTGGAGTGAGTCTAAGATCATGAATCCCATTTTCTCAGGAATATATTCATAGTATCTTTGTTGCATTCCCTTTCATCTCCCCTAAAAATTGATGGCTTGGTATTCTTTATTAACAAGTCATCCACCTCGTTTTGAGAGAGAAGGTGCAACCCCTCCATATTGGAGCCTTGCTCGTGTAGACTAGTTGTGCTTCTGTGAGGCGTGTGGGATGCAGTCTGCTCATTAACTTGTCCCTTGGATGAATGTTGCATGAATTGCACAAGCATATCAAACATTTTGGTGACATTCTCATTCAACTTTGCAAAATTAGACTCTAAAAGAGTCACGTGTGTTTGCAATTATCTAAACTCTTGGATGTCAAAAAGCAATTCATAGCTATCACCTGACCCCGTTGTTGCACAGGTACCCTCCATGAGAGTAGCTGATTGCGAGGGAGAATCAGGTGGAACTTGTGTAGGATTTTTAAAATCAAATGTGTATCGTATGTCAATGTCCGAATCCATGGTGATTTTGTCCTACACTCGTAAGAAAAATAATATATATTAAAGAAAATTGCCGGTTGAATAGATCAAAAGTGACTATGAACCATCGCAATAAAAAATAATTAGCCTTGCTGATTTACTTTTGACAAGTCATGGAGAATTGTCAACGTCAATGTTGAACCTCTAGAAGACGTCATCCAAATGCAAATTGCCAATTTTTAACGCCCTTTGAAAAAGATTGTGTCTAATCAGACTATGTTGCAAGATTTCACCACCTTAGTGCTTCAACTCATGCTTGATGTTGGTTTTCTGAATACCACCTTGTGTATCCTTCCAATTTCTTATAGTTATCTTCTAATTTTTACAGATATCAATATTCAACAAGCTTGCTTGCTTAAATACTTGTAATTGCTTGAGAATCTCGTGTTTCTTTTGGAAAATATAGAAATTTGATGGTCACCATTGGCGTCTTTGCCTTGATTACATCAAAATTACATTTCAAATGTACATAGATTTTTTAAAAAAATTATGTATGTAACCACTTTTATTCATGTTTGTCATCTCTCTTTTAAAATGTATTGTTCAAATTGTGAATAAAGTATATAAATTAATACCCCAACACACACACTTAGGCCCAAGGATGTAAATTGTGCTTTCAATTTATGACTAGGAGAATGTCAAAGATACATAGAAATTAGATTATTAGGTTTTGACCTAATTATCTAATTCAATGGGATACATACACACAGTCATTATATCCCTGGATTGACTGGGTTAAAGGCTGTATGTATTACCTTTTTTAAAAATTTCATTCGCTTTTTGTTAGGTATCTCAACTCTACAAATACAGTGCCTGAATTTGGATCCTTAATTCCCCAAAAAATATAGAAGCTGTCAATTTAAAATTGATAATGGCTTGTGCCAAATTGTATAAACATACCCTTAGAAGTCCATTGATGTACCTTGAAAATAGCCTCGGATAGAGACCTTTCCTCGCTAGAGATGCCAACAAAATTTAAATTTTGATTGTATTTTTATTTTACTCTTTCCCTCTAATCTATGATGATTTCTCTATGTTTCAAACTGATGCCTTTGCCCTTGGGATGGAATTCCTAGTCGAGCTCACTTCTTCTAAAGCTAGCGACTATGTTTTACGTTGCATTGAGGATGCAATTGCATCTAAACTTATTATTGGGTGAACAAATTTAGAGAGTTATCCTCATGGTTCTTTAGTGCAACTTCTTTCTTTTAACGATTGGATCAATCTCTTGGCAGCTCTGGTAAAAAACAAGAAAGAAGGACTTAAATCCTAGAGATGTAAACAAGATCACGCTCAAGATGTCCTTTGGATTGTATAAGCATTTTGTGATGCCTTTTGGTCTCACAAATGCTCTTGAAACATTCAATAGGATGATGGATAGGATATTTAGAGAGTACAGATCATTTGTGGGCACCTTTTTTTTACGACATCATCATATTCTCCAAGAGTGAGGTAGAGCATAAACACCATCTATTATAGGTTTTCCATGCACTACGATAGCGTAGACTGGTGCTTAAGGAGAAAAAGAGCGAACTTTTCTTGCAAGAGATACACTCTTTGAGACACATTGTCTCTTTGGAGAGTGTAAAGGTGGACCCAAACAAGGTTGAAACCATTCAAGATTGGTCGGATTTGAAGAATGTACATGTACTTTGCAGATTTTTGGGCTTATGTTCATACCATAGGTTGTTCATTTAAAAGTTTGCAAAAATTCCTTCTCCATTGCACAATTTGACTCAGAAAGGGGTTCCTTTTTCTTGGGGACCATCAGATTCAAGACTCTAAAGAGAAAGTTGACTGGCTGGTCCAATGTTGATTCTATCAGATTTGCTAGAACCATTTGAGGTTTATTGTGATGCATGTGGATGCAGTCTAGGGGTGGTGTTAATGTAAGAGGGCCATGTTTTATCTTATGAGAGTAGAATGTTCTCACAACTAGAGCGGGTTGTACAGATCTACAAAAAGGAGATATTTGTAGTCATCCATGCTCTTACTCAGTGGCACTATTTTCCACTTGGAGTAGATTTTATGGTCATCGGTCACCAAAGTTTGACATACTTCTTGTCCTAGGAAAAATTATCAAAAAAAACAAATGAGACGGGAAAACATTTTTTCAGAGTTTCATTTTCAAATCATCCATGCTAAGGAAAAGAAGGACTTTGTGGCATAAAAGTTGTGTCACAAGCCCCAAGTATCAACTATTTTGATGATTCTCCACCATCAAAACTTTGAGGATATGGTTGATTAGTATGCCACATACCTAGATTTTATAGACGTATTTGATCGGTTCTAGAGTGGGGAGATAGTTTCAAGCTAAGCTCTAAAGGAACATTACTTAAAATGCAAAAGACAATGTTGTATGCTACTCTAGGGTTGGGGAATAAGGTTTTGACAGAGTGCCATTACGATCCACCTTTTGTGGGGCATTGCGGGTAACCACCTTGAAAGGTGTGGAGAAATATTTCTATTGGCCAAGGATCAAAAAGGATGTGGACAAGTTTGTGTGTAGTTTTTTGGTGTACCAAAAGGTCGGGTTTGATTGGCTTAAGCTACCTAGTCTCCTACAACATTTACCCGTTCTTAGCCGATCTTTGGAGAGTATAGCAATGGACTTCATTTTTTATCTTCCCAAGACTAAGAGCGGACATGATGACATTTGGAAGTCATCAACCAATTCAATAAACATGCCCACATTATTCCGATAAAGAAGACAATTAAAGCCAACCATTTGGCTAAGCTGTTTGTCTCACATATTTAAGATTACATGGTATGACTGAATCTATAGTTTCAAATAGAGATCCCTATTTTACGAGTGTTTTGGAGGGAAATATGGGAGAATATAGGCACAAGGCTTAAATAATCCTCATTTTGCACACAAAAAGATGGACAATTGGAGATAAATGTTGAGGTGTCAAGCTCAATATATGTGGCTCCTATATGACTACCACCAACAATCATCATCACTTGCACGCCTTGGTGGATACATCTTTGCTAGTGATACTACAGTTGTACTACACCAAGTTGGTCTACCTACTAGTGTGATGGCACACTTATCTACTCACCTCACTCACTAGAGGTTTACATTAGATCGTTGTACTAGTTTCCCTTTTTATGTTGTATTTTTTGTTATGTTTTGTAGACCTCTTATCTTTAGTTAGTGAAGAAGGAGAAGTACAGTCTTTTGCCTCAATTTTTGTGTGTGTATAGGTTTGAAAATGCTCAATATTTCTCCTTCTCTTTCTCTTAACATGGTATCCGAGCTTGGTTGTGTCTAAGGAGCTAGGAGCAATAAGCAAGAGTAACCAAGAAGCAACTTTGGTATTCTCGGGAGAGCCATCATCAGTGATCTCCAATTGAGGTGATTTATTTTGGAGATTGTGCATCTTAGGGTTCCATACAGTCCTTTGGACTATGACTGTGCTATCAGATTTCCATTTTGGGCATGTTCTGGCCCTCATTGTGGAGATAGAGTGCGTTCGCATACAAAAGTGCTAAGGTTCAAGATTCTGCAGATTTGCATATTGGTGATGTAGAAAGATTTCATTTGGCTGCAATGTGCAGAGATATTTTGTGGCATAGTGAAATAGGTGTATGTTCATAGTTTGTGGTTATTAACTATTTTTAACAAGTTACTTAGAGACTTTGTGAAGGGCTAGAAACATGTTGTCCAACAATGATGGGCTTAACCAGATTGTCAGTGAGAATCTAGACAAGAAAAATTGCCATGCTTGGAAGTTCATAATGACCAATTTCCTTATGGGTAAAGTTTATTAGGACTACATTGATGCAGAGCATGAGAGAACACACCGTTACCAGAGGAGGTGCAAGTGCTATGCAAATAAAGACGTTCAAAAATTGGAACCAGGGAGCTGGAAAGGTCATGTACTGGCTTTTGTGAGTGTGCATGACACTATGATTGGGCATATACAAGATGCTCATACTACTAAGGAGGTTTGGGACACTTTACTATCATTCCAACACAAAGGAAAGGAAGCTGCAGTTGAAGACTCAACTGAATACTTTGCAGAAGAAAAACATGTCCACCAATCAGTATTTCTGCAAGGTTTATGTCCATGGTACAAACAATTTAAAATTGGCATCTATATTTGAGAGAACATTTGCTTATTTACAGATTTGGTGTCCTTATTGATTAAGAAAGAGAAACTCCTCTACGCAAGGTGGAAATGTTTTTGAACAAGTCCTATTCAATAGTAGATGAAGAGGAAGAGGGCGTGGTATAGGTCAAGATGAGGTTGAGGAAGAGGCAACCACCAAGCCCAACAACAGAGTAACAATCAAGGTCAGAACACAAGTGTTACGGCATAAGCCGCACAATGCGGTCCTGCGGTCTTGCGGATGTCTGGACACTGCGGAATAGGAGTGATGCGGATTTGGGGTAGTTATTCATGGGATATCATGGGATAGGACGGGGTTTTGCACCGTTCCCGATCTGCACTAGAGCAGCGGTTGTATATGGGGGTCATACTAGTCTTTGTGGATATCTCTATGTCATGTCATCAATATATTTCTCTCTTGTAACTCTGTGTCTGTTACATATCAATGAAGAAGATGGTATTCTGGTCCTATGTATTGTCTTCTATTCTGCCTTCATGTGCTTTGATGTTGATATAATGTAAGGTAGTGTGAGGGTACTCATTTCCATAATGCTTATTGCTCCATTGCGAGCAATAGACATTACATCTGGCGACCACGATGCTTCGGATGCCACGATGCTTCAGACCCTCAACATTTGGAAAATCTTCGGACGCTATACCAAAAGTCGTTGCCAGTGGAGGATTATGCTGCAAAATTTTGGATGCTTTTGCAGTGGGTACCTCAGACACAGCGGCGGCAGTAGCCGAGGTGTTGAATGATTATTTTCTGCGAGGACTCAATAAGGATCTTAGAACTGCTATGGCAATAGTGGATAAGGTAGCCACTCCTTGGATAATGTAATTGCAAGGGCTGTTGTAGCAGGAGAAGCTTTAGAGGATACGAAATCCCCAAAGAAGTCAAAGAAAAAAGATCAAAAGAAATCTCATTGTAAGTCTCAGGGAAGTGATAGTGATAGTTCGGAGCCGGAGACTACAGACTCAGATTCCTCAGACTCAGGCAGCAGCGATTCGGGGAGAGAATCGGAGGAGGCACCTCGGAGAAAATCCCAGCGTCAAGGGAAAGGTGTTCCATCCGGATCATCAAAATCTTCTACGGTGGTTAAAAGTCTGAAGGAACTGTGGTGTACTCAGTGCCGGAATCTGGAACATGCCGCTCAAGAGTGTGCAATGAATCAGAAATGGTGTGCGATTTTCACAACCAACACTTATAATACAGTGGAATGTTATTTCAATGGTCGGGGTCGTAGGAGTCGGGATTCTTCTACATGGCACCCACCACAGTCAGGGCAGGGACAAGAGCCTGCGGTGTTGATGGTTCACGCTCATACAACAGAGGTGCACTTTCAAGGACAAGCAAATGGATGGGTCAAGGAGGGGGTCACGGCCGTGGACAAGGTGGCTGAGATCCTAATCGACCCAAGACCTGCCTTTCTATTTGGGAGATGGGCACTAGCGATTCGAGTGTTCAAAGGCTATGGAATATGATCGGAAGAAACAGGAACGTACTGCTGGAAAGCAGCCGAGTGTGGCTATGGTTTAGATTGAGGGACTGGAAGAATCAGACCCGGTGGTTTCACTTATTACGTGTTCTGGAAAAAATGTGGTTCCAACAACCGATGTTAAGCTTTCGGATTGGGCGACTCAAGAAGATGTACGAAAAAAGACTGTGACGCGGATACCACAATCAGTACCACCATTGCAATCATCAGGACCATCAATCTCTTGTCTGGAAACAAAAGAGGGAAAAGTTAGAAACAAGGTTGATACTATGGAAGAGGATAATTGGGATTCAGTTTGGAAAGAGGTTGTTGATTCGCCATTACAAGTACCTTTGGGTTCATTATTGAAATTGGTTCCGAATTTTCATAATGCTTTGCTAAGTCAAAAGTCCAAAGCAATGACTAAGATGGAAGTTGACATCATGGTAGCTGAGGGTGAGCGGGATGAGTCAGTTCCGTTGCCGACAGATAGGATCGTGGATACTTGCATTCCGGAGCTTTCAGTCAGATATCATGACACATACATCGACAAAGTAGTATTAGATGGAGGTGCAAGAGTGAATATTATTACTCAAGTGGCTTGTGAGAGTTTTGGACTTAGTGATTGGGAACCTGCACCTTTTGTACTTTGCATGGTAGATCAGAGAAGAGTATAGCCAGTAGGATTACTCGGAGGCATTGTCCTAGATGTAGTTGGCTTGTCTTTTGCTGTTTCCTTAGTAGTATTAAATATTGAGGATCACATTCACGATTATCATATTATTTTGGGGAGACCATGTTTATGTCAAGCCAGGGTAAAGCATAATTGGGAGGCAAATATGCTTACAATTAAAAAGGGTCGCAGGAAAGTTCGGGTGATGTTGGGAACATGCAAGCAACCAATTCAGGCAGCATGGCCTGTGTGATAGCAGAGATAGTGAATATGGTGGAAGGATTAGAAGAGGATGAAGAGGAGGAGTTCTTGAAGACTAACCCGGATCTAGTTTCTTTATATCTTGTAGACATTTCTATGACTTTGGAGGGGAAATCTTTAGGGGTTTCAGGAATTTCACCAGAGACAGGGGAGCAACAAAAAGTTTTGCCTAGTCCCGAATCATTGGAGGAAATTATTAAACAAGAACGTGCGTTTGAAGCACAGATGGGAAAAGTGATTTTAGAGTGCAATTAGAGCATTTGAAACAATTGCGGTTATGTTTTATGAAATGTCAAGAGGTGAAATTCAGTTTGAATCCTCTAAAATGTGCATTCGCAGTTCAAAGTGGGAGATTATTGGGTCATATAATCTCTGAGGATGGCATTTCTGTGGATCCGGATAAGATAGCCACAATTATGGAAGCACCTCCTCCGGTGAATTCAAAATAGTGTGCAAGATTTCTGGGCCAAGCTCGTTGGCATGGGAGGTATTTGAGGTTTGTCGTGCATTTGGCAATCCCTATTAATCAGGCAGCGCATGCCAAAGTTTTTGAATGGACGTAGGAATGTGATCTGGCTTTTCGGAGATTAAAAATTCAGATGTCCAAAGCTTCGATCATGATCTCTCCAAATTGGGGTTAGGATTTTCATGTATTTGTGGATGGTTCTGACCGGGCCATTGGCAGTGTGCTCATGCAGGAACAAATTAAAGGTGGGTTTTGACCTGTCTATTACGCCAGCAGAAGATTATCATCCGCAAAAAAAATTTATTCAGTGACAGAAAGAGAATGTTTAGGGATGATTTATTCAATGAAAAAGTTCCGTCATTATCTGTTGGGCCGGCATTTTTTCATGTGGATCATTCGGCTCTTTTATACCTAGTGCGCTAACAGAATTTGACAGGAAGATTGGCTTGATGGGTGCTCTTGTTATACAGGAATTTGATTTTGAGGTGATACATTGTCCAGGAGCCCAGCATTCGGTTGTCGATTACCTTTCTAGGCTAGATTCAGGTGAGCAGCCGATGGGGGTGGCTGATGAATTTCCAGATGTGTCTCTCTTTGTAGCAGGAGCTATTGCGGATGATCTTACTGTTACGCAACAACCTAGGATGATCCCCAGCATTCCATGGACTTGGTATGAGGAGATGTTTCATTTATAGACAATGGAGAAATGCTGTCATTTTTGTCCAATCATCAACAGCGATGGATGGCTATTAGAAGCAGGAATTTTGAGATTGTCATGGGGAAGCTGTATTATTGCACGGTTGTGGAGGTCTTGCTCAGATATGTTCTACCACAAGAACAAGGATCGAAGTCCACAAGAACAAGGACGAAGTCCACAAGAACAAGGATATGTTCTACCACAAGAACAAGGACGAAGTCCACACCGGCATTGCAGGGGGCCATTTTGTAGCATTGATCACAGCCAGCAAAGTTCTACAATCAGGATTATGGCGGCCTACATTGTTTCAAGATGCGAGAAGCTTTATACAATAGTGTGATGTGTGTCAGCGGTTGGGATAACCTACTAAAATGTCCAGAATGCGTTTTTAGCCAGTATTACCTTTGGAGCCTTTTAAAAAATGGGGATTGGATTTTATTGGGCCTTTTAAACCAGTAGCAGCTAACACTGGTAATAAGTATATTTTGACGGCCACGGATTATGCGACTAAATGGGTGGAAGCATGGCCTTTGAAAGATAATACAACGGTTTCTATTGTTGGGTGCTTATATAAGGATGTTCTTTCCAGACATGGCTCTCCTATTGAGCTGGTTAGTGATCGAGGTAGCCATTTCTTGAATAAGGTGGTGTAGAGAGTGCTACAATTTTACTTTGTATTTCATAGGAAATCTTCTGTTTATTACCCTCAGGCAAATGGGAAGGCAGAATCAACTAATAAGCAATTGGTTCGTATCATGACAAACTTAGTAAATATGCATAGAACGGATTGGGATGTGAAACTTCCTTTCACATTATGGGCGTATCGTATAGCATATAAAGTGGCAACAGGATTGACTCCGTTCAAGTTGGCATTTGGTATGGAGGCAATTACCCCAATGGAGCATGTGGTTCCGAGTTTGTGGATGCTGATTGCGGATAGGCTTCTTCTGAAAGATTCCATTGTTTATCGTTTGGATGTTTTGCAGGAATTAGATGAAGAGCGGTTGCACAGTTTTGCGGTGTTGCAAGATCTGCAGTCCAAACGGAAGAAATGGCTGGATCGCCCTAAAGCACGCCAATTTTTACGGGGTCAGTTGGTCCTTGTATTTAATTCTCACCCTGGGAAGATGCCCGAGAAGCTAAAACTATGGTGGTCTGGGCCATTCTAGATTTTTAAAGCATGCGGGGCTACCTCTTTTTATTTGACTGACTTGCAGGGGGAGGTGATTTTTGTGCCAGTGAATGGATTTCGACTACGCCATTATTTTTCACTACCTCGATTAAGTGCCCCTTTGCTGTGGTACAAGAGCTAGAAGCCACCCTAATCATGATTGTAAATTCTTTTGCATGCAATCTTGAAAAGCGAGGAGAGGGCAATGATGATTGCGACACTATGACACGCCCTATTTTGAGAACTCTTTGTGAGTGGCATAGTGCATGCAATGGATACCTTATACTCTCCTTCTGTTTTTGCAGCACGTTCGCAAGGTTACATTGCATCATTCCTCTGTTCTTCTGTGTATTTTTGCCACCATGACAACCTCCTTGTTACAGTGCGTTCCATTTACTTCGGTGCAGTAGCTGGCTCTACGCAGGGTGGACGCTTGGTTACAAGATTTGTGTTTGCATGTCTTTGCCAACCTGGATTAGCAAGGTGTTCCTATTCACCCGCATGCCCCAGCATTGATTGATCAGCAATTAGCTTTTGGTGATATGGTGCAAATCAACAACCAACAGGTTCAATTGACAACTGAAAGGATTTCAAGATGCTGCTGCTTGCCAAGTGATGGTGCTGTGCGAGCATCACACGTCATTCCTGCTGTAGAGACAAAAGTAGAGTTTGTCTTGAAAGTGAAGGGTGAATGTAAATTATCAGGGCTCACTGATGCAGCGATAAAGGATGCATATTGTTGGTTCCTGGAGACAATTTGGTTGCAAGCCAAAACTTATACAATTTTGGCCGAAGCGCACAATGTATTGCATTTGGCCAACTTTGGGCCGGTGGCTTGGGCAGTGATCGTCAGGGAACGATTGCTAGCAGAATGCCAAAGAGTGGTGGGATAGATGGGGCATAGCATCCCAACATATACCAAGGTCGTGCAGCTGCTTACTTTAGTGTTTCCCTTGAGGGAAGTTTTTTCTCTCACCCTACGCCCTCTGTGCCACTTTGAGGATGATCAATTTGTAGTACGCGGTACTACATAGTTGGAACAAACTCAAAGTCGGGAAGTGCCTGTTGCGGGGGTGTCTCAAACACTTGCTCACATAGTGGATATGCCAGGTACATCGACTGCAGTGGTAGCCTCTAGTGCACAGGAGATGGACACTGTAGGAACATCAAGCCAAAAGCAAGGTCGAGAGGAAAGCCTATTTTCCACACCACCTCTTGCTGCGACATCAACTTTGCCAGAGGATTTCTCTATTGTGCGTTGGCAATCCAGAATGCAGGAGCGGGCGGCAACCTCCCCTCAGGTTGGGACTGGCTCTGTGGGTGCGGATACTTCCTCGCAAACAAAAAATTCCGGTGTTACTATCACAGCTGCTACGACGGAGGGGACTCTTCCAGCATTTTTCCCTGGGAGACAACGGCCGCAAACCCCTGTGATCAGCTCTAGGCGTGCGGAACATTTTTGCAGCACATTGCAGAGTCATTGTGTTTGGCTTGGCCAGCTCCAACGAGTGAGGTACAAGCCACCGAGCTCAAAACGCAGGTAACGGCTTTGCAGGCTAGCATCACGGAGTTGACAAGTCGAAATGCAAAATTGGATACTACAGCTCGGCAGAAAACTCAGGAAATCCAGGCACTGAGGGGGGCTAACTCTACGTTCGTCGTTTCTATTCAAGAGTAATTTCTTCAATTGCGAATGCAGAATAGCTTGGCCACTTATTTAGCATCTCATCTTGGTGATGTGATGATCAACATGAATGATCTCGATGCCTTAGTAGTGGAGATGCAGCAGGACTTGCACAGTATTTTGGAAACTCAAATGCAGAGTTGGAGATCAAAGCTGTCTACCGAGGTGATAATGCATATACCAACTCAACAAATTGTAGTGAGGCATCCTGAGCCACCGAATAATGACATAGGTAAGAATATTGTGCAAGAAGGTTTTGATATTGCTGATTGGGTGAAAGCTATAGAAGAATGTGTTGAGGCCCAGGCTCATGTCTCTCCTTTGCAGTGAGTGATTCATCACCTTCGTAAGGAGCGGTGCCCAGTCTGTTTTTGGGTGGAGACATTGCCTCATTCATTTTCACTCAGTCTTCCGCCATGCCCACCTTTTTGGCCTGCACTAAACAGATACTTGTCTTGGCATTATCCTCTTCATACACCTCTTGATCCTTTGCCACAGGCGCCTCAGTCTGTTTCTTTGCCAACGCAATTCATTCCAAGGGATCCTTGGCCGGAGCAACCTGAGATAGATCCACAGTTGTTGGCGGAGGTATATTGGGCTCATTGGCAAGATTTTCAGGGATTTGGCTACATTGATTTTTCTTCCTCACCAGAACAGGTGGAGAAACAGCAACAACTGGAGCCTTCGACACGAAGGGACTAGAGTGTGGGTTTGTGCAATCCACTGCGCGTGCCAAGTGTTATGGCATAAGCCGCACAATGCGGTCCTGCGGTCTTGCAGATGTCTGGACACTGCGGATTAGGATTCATGTAGCTTTGGGGCAATTCTTCATGGGATATCATGGGACAGGACGGGGTTTTGCACCATTCCCGATCTGCGCTGGAGCAGCGGTTGTATATGGGGGCATACCAGTCTTTGTGGATATCTCTTTCTCATGTCATCAATATATTTCTCTCTTGTAACTCCGTGTTCTGTTACATATCAATGAATAAGATGGTATTCTGGTCCTATGTATTGGCTGCTATTCTGCCTTCATGTGCTTTGATGTTGATATAATGTAAGGAAGTGTGAAGGTACTCATTCCTGTAATGCTTGTTGCTCCATTGCGGGAAATAGACATTACAAAAAATGGTCAAAGAAACTTTCAAGGCAGGGGGAGTTCAAGAGTTCATGGAATGTGCAACTCAATAATGTAGGTCAACACAAAAATGTAGTATGTGGAAGAGATATACAAATTGGCGAGCAAGTATTACCAAGCAACAAAATAAACATGCAAATCCTTGGGTCAATAATGGTGAGATTCTACCAAAGCACAATGTCAGTCAATTCCTCCTTACCACTTATTAAAAAGAACACCAAAAGGCAATCAAATATCTTCCCAACACGACTTCAATACTTATAATAAAGATCATTCATAATTTTAGACTCTTCCTATAGAAAGCAAAGATGCCCCAAAGTCATACATAATATGAAATGGAACCAATTATATTCCAAGGTTGCCTCTTGCCTAGTTATTTGAGCATCCACTCCATTCACTGACCCAAGATATCTATGCTCTTGCTCTCATCACTATGAAGATCATCATCATCAAGATCCTCTGTGACTGACAGGGAGCTCACTTGATCACTACAAATAATATCATGAGCCAAAGCCTTCTCCTTTTCTACAAGAGGCTCTCCCAATTGCAATACTACATCAAAGTAAAAAAAAAAAAAATTAAACAACCCTTCAATCATTGCACAAATACTTATGATATTGTATTCTACACATTTTCACTACTAGATTTCATAAAATATAGCAGATAAAATTATAGCAATCATTTCAATAAAACAAAATATTGCAGCCTTTTCATTTTCATGGCACAAAATGCTCCAATCCCTTCATTTACATGACCAAAATAAATGCTCCAACCCCTTTATTTCCACAACAAAAAAGAAAAGCCCTTGGCTTGCCGTTGATGTTGGAATTGCGGAATAGTTTTGTCACTCGTCGTGGCCTCAACGGCAAGCCAAGGGACCTTTTTTCATATTCATGGAAATAAAGGGGCAAATGAATAGTTTTTGAATGAATAATTTTGGGTGAATGGGGAGAAAATGAGTGTCCCCGTCCAGTGTTGAGGGCGTGTTGTGTCTCAATCTAAGTGTTGAAAATTGGACCATTGATAGGAAGGAGAGCAGTGCAATTGTAGGAAGGGGACATGAGACATGGAAGTGTTTGGGAAAGTATTTTTTTTCTAGACGGATAGGTTTCCTCCTTGCCAAGATCCAAACCGGGACAATAGTAAAATTTTCTAAAATTGTAGGAATTTTGAACTATTTTCTTGTATATTTTGCCGGTTTTTCTTCTCTTTACCTTTGTTTGCAATCGACTAATCTTGATTTCCAACGGCCTCAAGGCTGAGCTAAGGAAAACCTTTCTCAAACACTAGTCTAACAGGGACTCTGATAGTCAAAAAAGTGAGCCAATGATCATTGTTGCACGGGTGAAAGGGGGAAACGAATAATCCATCCCAAGTGGGCAACTAAGATTTCAAATGCAAGAGACTGTGGAATCATATGTTAGGAAATAAGACGTAGCTAAATAGATTTTTGAGTAGATTACTTAATGGAGAGAGATAGATTTCACACACAAGAGATTATACTAGAGTAGAGAGAGAGAGAGAGAGAGAGAGAGAGAGAGAGAGAGAGAGAGAGAGAGAGAGAGAGAGAGAGTACACACGATATACATGGTTCACCCAATGTGGGCTACGTCCACGGGAAAGCAGCCACTCAATGGCTTTAGCACTTCAAAAGAAGAAGTAGTTTACAAAGGGATTAAACCCTTGATAGAGCTCCCGCCTTGCTTCACTCTCACCACCTCACACTCACCTTTTTGCATCAACTTCACACTCTGAAATGTGTGTAGAAATGGCCTCCTTTTATAGGCCAAAAGGGCTGCCCTCTCTTATGAGAGACAGCCATGTGTAGCCGCCCTTGTGCGAATAAGTCCAAATCGGACCCTCCAATCCGCCCATGTGTGGCCGCCCTTGAGAAGACAAGTCCGCTTTTGAATTCGGCCACCGGCCACCGGCCATTGAATTTCGACCACCGGCCACCGGCCATTGACTTCTGACCACCGGCCATCGGCCATTGGCTACCGGCCACCGGCCAGCCGACCACTTTTCGGCCGCCGTCCGGCCATAATATTCCGGCGAAAAAAAGTCTCGGGGGCCTCCGCCCCCGAGGCCTTTAAAGTTGCCCCTGATTCTTGTCCGTGAAAATTTTGGTTTCCCGTGAGTGATTTTCCTTCACGCACGATGGCTTCTCCTCATAATGGGGGCCTTACAAATGTGCTCTTTTACCATAGAAAATTACAAGGGTAAATCAGGCTTCATACTTAACAATCTCCCACTTGGAAACTGATCTCCAAACCAAACCTGTGACTGCTTTCCATTCTGGCTTCTTATCCTTGAATGCCGATTGAAGATGAGCAAAAGCTCAACTTCTCCTTGTTGACCACCTTTGTAAACATGTCTGCAGGATTTTCACTTGTATGCACCTTTCCTAGCTTTAGTTGTCCCTCTTCCAAAAGGGTGCGTATGAAGTGATATCTCACCTCAATGTGCTTTGTCCTTGAATGAAAGGCTGAGTTCTTCGCAAGATGGATAGCGCTTTGGCTATCACTGTACAAGACACAATTGTCTTGTTTGAATCCAAGCTCTTCTAAGAATCTATGAAGCCACGGAATTTCTTTGCTTGCCTCCGTCATTGCTAAATACTCTGCTTCCATGGTAGAAAGTGAAACCACTTTCTGCAGCTTTGAAGCCCAGCTTACTGCCGTGCCTCCAACCGTGAACACATAGCCAGTAGTGCTCCTTCGAGTATCTTTGTCACCTGCCATATCTGCATCAGCATACCCTTCTAGAAAAATATCAGTTTCTCCAAAATACAAAGCATTTGTTGTTGTCCCTTTTAGATACCTAAGTATCCACTTCACAGCTTGCCAATGCTCTTTACCTGGGTTGTCCATGAACCTACTCAAGACTCCCACTGCATGTGCAATGTCTGGCCTTGTCCAGACCATAGCATACATTAGAGAACCTACCGCTGCAACATATGGAACTTTAGACATATAGGCTATCTCCTCTTGTGTCTTTGGACACATATCCTTCGTTAGTTTAAAATGACCAGCCAAAGGTGTAGAAACTGGTTTTGCATTTTGCATTGCAAACCTTTCTAGTACCTTTTTGATGTAATCTTCTTGAGATAGCTTTATTGTCTTCTTCGTCCTGTCCGTTGATATTTTCATACCAAGTATCCTCTTTGCAGCACCTAAATCTTTCATTGAAAAAGATTTGGACAGCTCCTCTTTTAGGTCTTTGATGTCTTGCATGTTAGCACGTGCAATCAACATGTCATCAACATACAACATTAGGATGATGAATTTCCCATCTCCCAAATTCACCGTGTAGACGCAGTGATCCGAGTTGCATCTTGTAAATCCATGATTCAACATCCATCGATCAAAATTCAAGTACCATTGTCTTGATGCTTGCTTTAAACCATACAAGCTCTTCTTTAATCTGCAAACCATTTTCTCCTTACCTTTTACTTCATACCCCTTTGGTTGAAGCATGTAGATTTCCTCCTCTAAGTCAACATGAGGGAATGCCATATTTACATCCATTTGCTCGAGATTTAGATCATGAGCAGCCACAAGGCTTAAGACAAGCCTAATTGAGTTCATTTTTACAACAAGAGAAAATATTTCATTGAAGTCAATACCTTTCTTTTGAGAAAAACCTTTTACCACAAGCCTAGACTTGTACCTTTTCTTCCCACCTTCTTCTTCCTTTAGCTTGTACACCCATTTGTTTTGAAGTGCCCGCTTACCTTTAGGCAACTCAACCAACTCCCATGTTTGGTTGTGATGTAGTGAGTCCGTCTCCACTTGCATGCTCTTCGTCCATTCTTCTTTGGATTCATGTTGCATAGCTTCTTCGTATGATTCCGGCTCTCCAGAATCTGAGATCAAGAGATGGTTGAAGGAAGGAACAAACCTTTATGGAGGTCTACTTGCTCTTGTAGATCTTCGGGGAATAGGTTGAGGCTCCTCATTTGGTTGACGTTGTTGCACATTGTCACCGTTTGCAGTCCTTGCGTCTTCACCGTTCTCAAGCTCCATGTACTCATCACCTGTTTCTTTTGTTTGTTTCCTTTCCAAGTAATGTTTGTACATATTTTGTTCGTTAAAAATTACATCCCTACTCCTTAAGATTTTACCATCTTCAAGATTCCATAGGCGATACCCAAAGTCTCCTTCTCCATAGCCAATGAAGAAACATTTTTTGGACTTTGCATCTAGCTTTGATCTTAGGCTTCTATCTATGTGCATGAAAGCCTCACACCCAAACACTTTGAGAAATGCATAATTCACCGGTTTACCTGTCCATGCCTCTTCTGGAACTCCCCCATCCAATGCCGTTGAGCGTGACCGATTGATTAAGTACACAGACGTACTTACAACTTCCGCCCAAAGCTCAAGCGGTAGGCCTGCATGTAGCCGCATGCTTCGTGCTCGTTCCATGATTGTCCTGTTCATCCTTTCCAAAATCCCATTTTGTTGAGGTGTCCTTGGGGTTGTCCTTTGCCTTCGAATGCCATTGCTAGCACAAAAGCTTTCAAAAGCTTGGCTGTAATATTCGCCTCCATTGTCGGATCTGAGGCATTTAACCTTGGTACCTGTTTCATTCTCCACAAAGGCTTTCCAACTTTGAAATATGGAAAATACATCGGATTTATTCTTCATGACATAAACCCATGTTTCTCTAGTCTCATCGTCTATGAATGTTACATAGTACAATGAGCCACCAAGTGATGGTGTACTTGCAGGACCCCAAACATCAGAATGAACCAACTCAAGTTTTTTATTTTTTCTTTCATTTACTGATTTTTGAAATTTTACCCTCTTTTGTTTACCACAAACACAATCTTCACAGAACTCTAAGTCCACTTCTTTCAAACCTGGTAGAAGCTTCTTTGTTTGAAGGGTTTGCATTCCTTTGGCACTCATATGCCCAAGTCGGTAGTGCCACACCGCACTGTCAACTTCTGTAGTTGCTGCACAAGCTGAAGGTTGCGTGCTAATAGTACACAAGTAAAGTGTACCGACTTTTTCACCCTTGGCAACCACCAAAGATCGCTTTGAGATCTTCCACCGTTTGTTTCCGAATGCAATGTTGTGACCTTCATCGTCCAATTGTCCTGTAGAGATTAAATTTTTGCGAAGAGAAGGAACATGCCTAACATCTTTAAGCTTCCATTCATTTCCGTTAGTAGTTTTGACAAAAACTGTGTTGAGCCAGCAGAGGATCACAACCACATTTTTGCTCACACCCATCATTTTGTAACCATTGATTGTAATAAATGTCTTTCCGACATTAATTTTGATTTGAGCCATTCATTAAGTAACGAGACTCAATTGAGTTTCCAGCTTGTAGTCCCGAAGTAATTTCACCTGTTGATGTAAATAGTTAGAGATGTTCTCACCTCCAAGGCTGAGGTATATAAGCCAAAGTTTTGTAACCTAAAGGGAGATTCAATAATTAATCAAAGTGAGTTTTTGAGCACCGTGACTGTGTCTGAGAGAGAGAGAGAGAGAGAGTCTTATCTTCTTGCTACGCGAGCTACGGGGCCGCCATTGGAGAAGCAACACCGCCATTGTGTTAGCAACGGTGAGAGCTACGCACAGATACCAAGAGTGCGCGCTTTCGGCTTCTATGTGTGGTAAGTTCCTATGAGCTTTGGTGTGAGTTTTCTTCCAACTCGGGTGTCGGAATAGAGCGTGCAGCATATCTATAGAACCACAACGAGTAGAGCTACGCATTAGTACCATCGGGGTCAAGTTTCGGTCACCTGTATTTTTCAGCCTGTCTTCATACGCGTTTGCCGCACGGAGTGGTTATAGGTTGATTTTGCAGTTCAAGTCTTTAGGGTGTTGTTCTTACCTAGTGTATAGACTTCCCCTTGAGTTTGAGATCGATTCAATGATTCTAGATCCTGTTTCGTATAGCATTTGTTCGTAGTACGGATTTCAGTAACTTGCGTATTTTAGAACTTAGATTTGATTTCCTTAGTAGTGATTGTCATTAGAAGGTCGAGTAGGTGATTTGACACCCACCTAGTTGTTTCCATGCGCCTGCGGGTCAAGCTCCGTCCTCGTCTGACAAATTCTGTTGTTGGTTGAGTTCTCGCTATTTTAGGCGTTCATGAACAAGTGTCATTGACCTCATTAGAAACATATCACTCTCAGTACATCTATGGTAAAGGGAAGAACTATGGCAGCCAAATTGGTAAGAGAGGTAACTGTGACTCCCAATGCATCACATCTATTTCATATTAGTACAATTGGGTCCGTAGAGAAAGGGGTTCCATATTTTCATGCTTACAGACTTCCCTTGGTGCTCATGTGAGGATTTTTGGAGACGTGATAGCAAACGTGTTCCATACATGACTTGAAAGCACATCTACTTTGTGTTTTTTAGAGTCTTGGGGTTTGGACTACGTTTCCCATCAGTTTTTGCATCAAGATGCACTTACAAAAGTGGAGCTATTTCAAGCTTTAGGAGGTTCTTGAATAGCATCATAGGCATATGGGGTTGTGTTGACTTTTCTACAAAATCCAAGTGCCAAATTTTTTGTGGACTCTTTTTGAGAAGAAGAAGAAGAAGAAGATTGTTTTAACGTAAAGATCTATCCGACGAGGAGAGTTGAACTCAATACTTGTTATTCAAGAGGGAAATGGCATAACCAATCTACCACACTTGGGTGATAGAAAGGTTATACCAATTTCCTCTTTTTATTAGCACACACACACCCACACACACACACACACCCAAGAAGAAGTTTGCCAACAATGTGAGCAATATAAAAATGAAATTGCGAAAGGAAATTTTCCCACCTCATTTGTTTGTCGGAGGATGAAAGGAGTCCCCAATAGATAGTGTTTCCATGATTCTAAGGCATGTAGAAATGCAAGGAGTTCCTTTTCATATATGCCTAGAGCATGCTCAACAGGGTCGAGCCTTTGACTTTCATAAGCTATGGTGTGCGCTTCTTGAAGCAAAACAGCTCCAAGGTAACCACCACAAGAGTCACATTGGACCTCAAATGGATTTGAGAGATCCGACAGTGTAAGCACAGGTTGAGAGATATGATTTTCTTTAAGCTTTTTGAAAGCATTGTTCTCCTTGGTAGACCATGTATACCTAACGTTTTTCTTTGTTAGCTCATGTAATGGTCCCGCAATTTGTGAGAACTTTTCTATGAAGCGTCTATAGTATGCACACATACCTAGAAAGCTTCTTAGTTCATGAAGACTCCTTGGATTAGGCCATCCTTTTATTACCTCTAACTTTGATGGATCCATTTGGATGCCATCTTGAGAGATAATGTGACCTAAATACTGAATCTCTTGTAAGAAAAACTCAATTTTCTTTCGATTAACATAAAGTTTATTTTCTCTTAAGACTTGAAATATTACCTGGAGGTGTTTCTTGTGTTCGTCTAGTGAATTAGAGTAGATGATAATATCAAAAAACTCCAGTAAAGCTTCAGTGAGGTCTGAATACCTTCTCCATCAAGAGGTTGACTGTGGCTAGTGCATTGGTAAATCCAAAAGACATGACAATGTATTTGTAAAGACCAAACGTAGTGCGAAATGCGGCCTTTACAATGTCTTGATAAACTATCCTTATTTGATGGTAGCTGCTTTTCAGGTCAATCCTACTAAAGTAGGTCGACCCTTGTAGCTTATCAAATAGGCCTTCTACCCATGGAAGGGGAAACCTATTCTTGATAGTGATCCTATTTAGTGCTCTATAGTCGGCACACGTACGACTTGTGCCATCTTTCTTTTGTACTAATACTAGCACGGGTGAACAAAATGAAGATGAGCTAGGCCTAACCATGCCCTTTTCAACTAACTCATGCACTTTCCGCATAATCTCCTCTTGTTGAGCTTGAGAAACTCTATAAGGAAGTTTATTAGGCGGTGAACTTCTTGGAAGAAGTTCAATGCATGATCATCATTGCCTCGTTTAGGAGGTAGTTCACAAAGGATGTCGTCAATAAAAACTTCTTGAAATCCCTTGAGAAAATTGGATAGCTCTAGTTCCTTGTGATTATTTATATTTTCTATTGCTAAAACATTAGGTTCATTTTGAGAATCTTTAACAAAAATCATGTACACAAAAATAGAGCTCTTTATTGACTTATTGAAAGCTTGCGTATGTACAATGGGTATGGTGTTACCAATCTCTTTGGCATCTATGTACATACCTCTTTCCCTAAACCTAAAGTAGATTTTCCTTTTAAGGAATTTAACATTGATAGCCATGTGATCAAACCATGGTGCCCCTAGGATTACATCCTCGTGCTTGAGAGGAGAGATAAAGAAGTCCTCTTTGTCCACATAGCTTTGGACATGGAGCCTCAATTTCCCGATTAAGGGAGTGACTGAAGCTTCTTGCCCCTTGAAAGCACCATTTGCGGGTAGGACATCTCCCATCTCATAGGCTTGGATGCCTAGCTTGATGGCCAACTCTGTGGATATAAAATTGTGAGTAGAACCAGGTTCAAAGAGAATAAAAGCATCATGTTCTCTTACCTTTCCCCAAGCATGGCATAGAGGAGATCCTTTGTGGTGAGCTTCCTCTTCTTAGATTTAGACCAAGGTAGATCTAGGAGGCTCATGGCAGGTGTTCTTTTGGGGGCAAGCGCGGTACGCATGCCCTTACTCGCTGCACTGGAAACAACGGTTATCCTTGCGATAATGCTCAAGCTCTTCAAGAGAGAGTTTGTTTTTGCCTTTGTAAACTCCCTTCTCCTTAGCTTTGTTGTTATTGGAATTGCCCTTAGGAGACTTTTGGACATTGTCCTTCCCCTTAGGCTCATTGGAACCCTTGTTTTCCGTGGGCTTTAGATTTCTCTTAGCCCCTGTTTGGAAATTGATTCATGAAGCCACCATGGTATGGTGTATAACCGATATGGTGCGTGGCCATTGGGAGTTGACATACTCTGCCATTTCTTTAGTTAAGCACACACAACATTGTTTTTTTTAATCTCCAAAATCCATCTTTTTGAAGACAGTGTCTTTGATATGTAAGTCCCAAAACTTGTCTACATATTTGTGAATGGATTCGTAGGGAGAGAGCTTCAAGCTTCACCATTCGGTGAGTACTTTGTCTTTGGCATCGGTGGCCAAAAACTGCTTCATAATGGAAACTCTTAAAGATTTCCATGTTCGCGAAGCTTCACTGTTTGCCCATAGGCTAGACCACCATTGCCTGGCGGACTTATAAAAATGCATAGCTACATGGCATAGCTTAGATTTCCTTGCCATCTCCACCGAGGTGGCAGAAGACTCACTTCTTTATCGTTATTTTGGTGGGGTCTCTTGAGTTATCTTTCGGGAACGAGATGCGTCATCAAGAAGAAAATTTTTGAGCCCTTCGTATGGATCCTCTTCTTCTTCCCGAATCGGAGAGAGGCCTCTTTTGGAAGTCTCACAAGGAGGCTTCCTAGGTACTCTCGCGTCATGGTGGGGAGCTTGGAGAATCCCATGATCACGAAACTGCCATTGCACTTCACTTTGGAGGGATGGATTGCCCATGGGTTGTTGAAGCCTAGAAATAAGGTAGTTAACAAGCATAGGAGCATCATTAGTAGCCTGCTCATTAGTAAAATCAAAGCTATCAATATTAATTTCACTCTCTTTACTATTGTCAGCCATTCTAACAAATTTTAGGTGTAATATTTTTAGGTGTACTTTGGCACTTCAAGCCCTAGTTGCTGCTCCTCTTTACCCATTTAGAAAATCACTCAAGCTACTATACCTGTGGCTCGAATATTAATTGCAAGGAATAGAAGAGAGGGTGTTTCAACACTAAAATAGTACCGGCTCCTGTCAAGCTTCTACTAGCTCAATAGTGGTGAAGCCGTAGGCAAGCCCAAAGGACTCCACTATTAAGACCATTGTTGTCGACGGTGATGCCCCGTTATTTGCACGAAGGCAAGCGCACTGCAAGGCTGAAAAATTCCTATTCTACTTACTCAATTGCAATTAATAATACCAACCATTTATAGCTAGCTTGAGGACCTCCCTTCTTGAGCATGAAAAGAGAAACCTTGTGCTCCGATACCAATGTAACATTTAATGGCCTAGTAACTTGTGTGTAGTGGAAAATAGAATAGACATAGTAAGCATTTCATTAGAACAGATTCTTAATGAGCATAGCAAGAGTGCTTGGATGGAGAGAGAGCAACAAAAAGCATAACACCTAGTAATATAGGCATGAAAAATACTTCAAAAGAGAGAGAAATTAACCTATTGACAATAGTTGAGGACCGGATTTACATGGATCCAGTCCCCCCTCCAAAAGGCTTTGTAATATAGGTTTCCTCCATCAAGAGAGACATTTTACAATACAATACTTTGTGTTCCTTCAATAACTAGCTAGTGCAATGAAGATGGAAGCTTTAAGCACTAAGAAAACACTTATAAAATACAACATCAATTCCCTCACGGTCTTAGAACCAAGACCTCACACACCTTCAAAAATGGTGAGAGCTAGCGGGGTATGAGAGTCGATTGAGAGGAAGAAGGAGTAGTCTTATGAGAAAGAAGTATATCTCCTCACTTAATCACTCATAATAGCTTAGCATAGCTTAGTAATCAGCATGGTAGAGGAGATGAGCATGCATTGAAGCTTGGCTCTTGGTTGGATTTGCATCACAAAGCCAAGAGTTGTTGGTGTAGGCCTCCCTTCTGATCACAAGCTTGGAGTAGGTGATGAGCTTTTCATTAAAGCTTGAGAAGGAGAGAGAGAGTCTTCTTGCTTCACACATGAGATTGTGTGAGTGTGTGTGTGATAATGCCTTGCCAAAATCAGCCCCCTCTCTCTCTTGGTCGACCCCTCTTGAAAATTACTCATGCTGGCACCCCATTGGATCCTACAAAGCTTAGCCAATGAAAATTGAGAAGCATAAGTGATAGCCTTGTGACATGTGTACCCATTTTCTCTTTTGTGAGAGATTTGGGTAATTAAATAAATCAATTAATCTCTCATTGGACCCCTCTGATTTTTGGCCAATAGGAATCAAGCAAGCCATTGGGTTGTTGAATGCTCATTAGACCCCTTAGGAGACTAGCCAATAGTCTTCTAGAGAGTTTAATTCTTATTGGTTCTTTTATTAAGTGTTTTTAAATGAATTAAACTACATTTACTCTAGCCTAATTCTCATTGGTCCACCTCTATGGCCATCCAATAGGATTTGAGTGCACCTTGTGGGCAATTGGCCTAGGGAGCTGACATGTGTCCACTATGTCCTTTGTGTAAAGGGGCTTGTATGAGTGTGTGTGTGTGTGTGTGTGTGTGTGTCATCCCCTACTAAAAGGGCTCACCCCCTCCTATGTAGGAGCTAGCAAAGACTTTTGGCACACTACAAAGCATCCAATTCCACTAAGCTTGACCATTGGACACAACCTGTGAATTTTGGAACCTTAGCATTTTGGAAGTCTTAATGGTCTGAAACTTAGGGTCTTTAAATCCATTGTTGCACATTGCTCTTTTGCAGATGGCCCCCCTTTGTATCCCAAACTTTCCTCCTTTGGATCCCTACTGTGGCCGGTCTGTCAGATTAACCAATATTCTAGCTTTTTCTCCCCTGGTACTTCCCCATATTAAATGATCAGTTTAACATGAGAAAATCATTTAGGAGAATTAGATATTAGTTATTATGACAAAAGAAACTAAGGTTCAAAAAAATGGTCAAAGAGTTGAATGATAGTGGGACAACTGGCCACGCTACCAAGTGAAAATAACCTAAGGGCCCTTTTTCTAAACATGATTATCTTGAGCCAACTCTGGTGGGAAAGTCTCAGAGGTGGTAAACAAGTACCCTCTCTAGAACCTACCAACATATAAGGGTCTAGTAAAAGCCCTTATGTTCGGGTTTAATGATGAGAAAATAGGTTAAGATACCCTAACTAAACTACACAATAGTAAAAATGTCAAAGAAGGATCTCGTGGGACAAATGGCCACATCACCAAGTGAAAATAGCATGAGGTCTCTTTTTAAATAGAATTTCAATCAAAAGGAAAAAATCACAAAAACCACCAAAAAGTTTGAAGAAATGGTAAAAAGGACTCTCATACTAGAAAAAAAGGGAATAAGAGGGACTCGGATACCTTGAATAGCTTGGGGTTCTCCAGCTTAGAGAGATTTGAGGAAAAAGAGAAAGCTAAGGTCAAAACTAAAGAGGTATGGAAAATCTTAGTGGAAGATGCTATGAAAAAAGAATTTAAAAATCTGAGGAAATAATTGCAAGAATAGAGGGCATGAAAGGATATGCGTCAAAAGAGAACAAATGGTGCGTACATTATTGAATCAACAATCACAAAACCATTGAATGCCAAAAGTGTGATTACTATGAGAGAAGGGGGCATTTGAGGCAAACCAAACCCAATCAAGTTGATGCTAGCAATATAGGTAGTTGCACCCCAAGTAGGAGGCACAAGACAATCACAAAACCATTGAATGCAAAAAGTGTGATTACTATGAGAGAAGGTGCATTTGTGGAAAACCATACCCAATTAGGCTGGTGCTAGCAATATAGGTAGTTGCCCCCAAGTAGGAGGCACATGAAAAATTGGTGGTTATGGAAACCAAGGGAGAGAATACCAAAATAGATCGGTCTACATGTGACCATTTAGAAGAGGCCAAAATTGTTCCATTTGTGCTAAGGAGGGAGAATTTCCATAGATTTTCCAAAATCTCAAAATCAAGCTCAACAAACACACAAAACAACCATACGAACTCAGCAACAACCACAGACAAGCTCAACAACCATAGGCAACTCAGAAACTAGGATTATTGCATGCACCATTAGCCATACAATTTGTGGGACCCATAGTGGCTATGGTAACCAGGTCTCATGTCAAACTAAGGGAACCAAGTGATAGCTCAAACTTTGAAATAACCAATACAATAGAGATTTCAAGTCTAGAGTTAGGGAATATGTGGCATAAGCATAACAATCTTGCACAACAGAACATCATTTACAAGTGGCACAACTACTAATAGTAATCAAGCACAAAGTAACATTGGTTCTAATACAAATGAAAGGTACTTGAAAACCATAACAATCCGTAGTCAGCATGAGTTATCCTCAGACCATCCAAGTTGCGACCAACGGGACAAATCCATGGCATGAAACATGCAGAGCAATGGCTTAGGAGGCATAGGATTGGCTCAACAACTCAACAAGTTATAGGAGAGACTAAAACAAGTGGAAGTTGGACATGCACTGGCAAAAGATAACATCATAAACCAGGAAAATGATGGGTGTGCGCTCCTTGCCGCACTGTCGAAGCAAGGGACTTGCCAATACACCGTATGCGAGCCACAAACGGCTCCAAGCACACAACAAGCCTAAACTAGCAAGCTCAAGAAAACAAAGGGTGTGTCACTCACCGCTCTACGCTCGCCTTCGTGGTGGATTCCTCGCCACGATGAAGAAGAAGCTGCAGTCGTGCCGCGCTCAACCGCTTCGCCGCCGTCGTGCCTTCGTAATGCTCGATCGCACACACACTCTCCCTCTCTCTCTCTCTCACACACACACACACAAGGAGGTGAAGAAGAAGAAGAAGATGGAGATGGAGCAAGAGCACTCTTCAATTGCACAAATGAGAGAATGAGTAAAAATTAGGTTTAGTTGGCTTTTATAGGAGCTCACCCCATTCACACTTGGGCGCCCATGCTTAACCAACTAATCCCTTGAATGTCCAAGTTAAAGTGCGCCTCTCATCGGCGATCACTCTACCTTTCCCTATTGGTCCGACAAGCCCGGTACCTGACTCTAAATCATACATAATACGCGTCCATCGTAGGTGATGGGTGTCCGTGTGCCATGAGGGTTAACATGCCCCCCTTCCTGATGTAGATTCCGTCCTCGGAAGCTATTGAGTTGAAGCTGGTTCGTCGAGGTGGAAGAGCATTTGAGATGAATGTCCTTAGCCTTCTTCAGTCACTGCAAAATCAAACAATATTGGCACAGTAATTGCATTCTCTTAAAAAGCATATGCAGTTTTAGGTAGACACATTGATTGGTAAAAGAATTTCAAACAATTTGTTAGCAATGAACATTAAATTGCAATGTAATCAAATGCATAAACAGATGTAAAGGTAGAAAATTAAACAAGTCTGGGGTCACTAATTTGACGGTCGAAAAGCACTAGAGATCGAATATTAATACCATGGGTAAGCTTCTTAATTTTCAGTGGTCAATTAAGTTGTTTAATCGCGAGAGCCAAGTATTCATGTTCAAGGGCTGACTAGAGGCTATATCTAGAAAACCTTGTAGTTAAGCTACCATAAAAGGAATTTCTCATGAAATCATCGCCTGACTGATTACTTTTTCTTTGACCCCCCAAGGTCTTTTCACATTGATTCAATTATGATGTGTGTGCTTATTTTGTATGCCTTGGGTTTTTTGCTTCTCAAGGAAAAGCGCCCACACTGGGAACCTCTAGGGCTCTAGTACCATAGGCAATACATGTGAGTGAAGTACCAAATCAAGCTGAGATTTCTCTTCCAGCTTAAAATTTTACATTGTGGCACTTTGATTTTTTGTTTGTTCATTTTCATCATTTTAATTTTGTAACTTTGGGGGGCCATATAACACTGTTACCCTCCCCAGGCTCATCACATTAGTAAACTCCCTTTATAATACTTAAGCTAAAGGTCGATAGGGTTAAGCCCACTAGAAAGCCCTAGTACATTTCATACAATGCTACCTAAATCGGATTAAGAACCTAAGTAACCATTGATTATTAGGAAGGCATTCCCCATGGTATTAAGAGAAGATTTCTAATACCTAGCTTGGTCAAACTACCTTAGTCGGACTGCTTGATTTTTAAACCTAGACAAGTGATTATGACAAAACATTACATTGAATTAAATGTTTGATACTAAGCCAATGCGCTGAATATTATGCTACTGATCACAATCAAAGCAGACAAACATGGATGCAAAAAAGATAAGGGCAATGCTAATGGATAAGAAACACCTGTTTGTGTTGATGGTCGCGCTTGATATGAAGTGTGAACGAGAGAAAGGTTCCATGAAGGTCCAAATCCTATCAATAGCAACACGCTCCTGTACACACTAGGAAACAAAAGGAATACCTCCAGGAGGCACATCAGTGGGAAAAATTAAAACTCCTAAAAAACAAACTCAAAACACAATCTAGACCCCTAACCTACCTATCTGTCACCCCTTTTAGAATCAAGGAAAGAGGATATTATATAAACCGGGTGGCCACCCTAAGGCTAGGCCTCTATCCTCATCATCTAGATAAATAAAATCGTTGTCCGTGAGGCCATAGTCTTCCTCGGTCTCTATTAGTTCCTCTTCATCATCCTCTTGTGCAAGCATGCTAATCAAGAACCTTGTGATGCGTGGATACTCATCTTGTGCAAAAGAATAAGCATGTGCCATTGGAGACACATTCGCCACTGGGTAGGGATCACTAGTTAGCCATAGACATATCAGCCATTCTAACTCCTCAAAATTTCTCTCACATGCAAGGCTCTCTATCAAATCCCATTCGCAAGAAAGTATAGGGTAGCATACGTAGAACACTTGTTGAAAAGACAAGGGGTACCTTTCATCAAAAATAGAAGTGCATGCCTCTGGTGAAGTAGCCATTTCTGACAAGACAGATAGATTTGGTTAGGCCTTTAAAACATAAGAGTTGTTTTTGTGTGTTGCTTGACTTGACACGGTGAATTTGGACTTATATGTAAGATCTGATAGGGCGCTCTCTCATTGCTAGGCGCTCTTGCTCTTTACTATTTTTGTTTTTTTGTGAGTATAAGGCTATATATATACATTCCCTAAGATCGGAGATTAAGAGGTCAGGGAAAAAGGTTGAGAGGGAAGCAAGTGAATGATGACTGTCAGCAAACACTCCCCCCTTCCTTGGGTAGATCATACCGTTTGAAATGAGCTTGTCACCCTTTGAAACCAATTGTTCCAGTTGGTAATAGGTGAGGATTTTTGCCAGTAGTTTGTTATTACCCTAGGTGCCTTGTCAAGCTGCAAGGGTGGTAAGGTACTCTCCCAGGATTTTATTTGCAACGTTGTTGTAGGTGGTGAACTTACCCCGGAAGGTGCAAACTCTTTCGTGCTTGGATGGATATGTACAGTGGTAGGTGGAGGTTGTGTCGAAGCTTCTATTTGCATATAGGAACTACATGAAGAGCAAGAAGCTTCATTTGATTTCCCCATTCTAGAGCTAGTTTGGGTACCAGGCGCCAAAAATGTGCGCTCCTTGCCGCACTGTCAAAGCAAGGGACTTGCCAATACACCGTATGCGAGCCACAAACGGCTCCAAGCACACAACAAGCCTAAACTAGCAAGCTCAAGAAAACAAAGGGTGTGTCACTCACCGCTCTACGCTCGCCTTCGTGGTGGATTCCTCGCCGCGATGAAGAAGAAGCTGCAGTCGTGCCGCGCTCAACCGCTTCGCCGCCGTCGTGCCTTCGTAATGCTCGATCGCACACACACTCTCCCTCTCTCTCTCTCTCACACACACACACAAGGAGGTGAAGAAGAAGAAGAAGATGGAGATGGAGCAAGAGCACTCTTCAATTGCACAAATGAGAGAATGAGTAAAAATTAGGTTTAGTTGGCTTTTATAGGAGCTCACCCCATTCACACTTGGGCACCCATGCTTAACCAACTAATCCCTTGAATGTCCAAGTTAAAGTGCGCCTCTCATCGGCGATCACTCTACCTTTCCCTATTGGTCCGACAAGCCCGGTACCTGACTCTAAATCATACATAATACGCATCCATCGTAGGTGATGGGTGTCCGTGTGCCATGAGGGTTAACAATGGGGCATCATCTCAAATGAAGAAGTTAGAAAAAACCCAAAAGGGAGCATTCACTTTAGAAAAAAATAGCATAGTGAGTGAGGAGACAAGAAACAAAGGGTAGTGAGCCTTGCCAAGAGTCAAACAGTCAACTCATTGAGGCATGAAAAGTCCACTTTTGTGTGGAAAAAGAAGAAAAGGCCATTACACCCAGTAGAACCATTAGAACCCTTCATGAAGTGGCAAGTGGACTTCATGGGACCCTTCCAAGCAACGACGTCCATATCTAAACCAACTTGAACGACTGGATGCAAAGAGATTGGGGAGAACCCCTCCTTGTAATGGCCAAAGGTGTTGGCCAAATGTGAAGGCCAACCCTAACATTGAAAAAACTTCCATTTTTGTGTATGTCACAGTTATGGCCGCATGCGTGATGCCGAACACACACACACACACACACACACACACACACACACACACACACACACACACACACACACAGAGAGAGAGAGAGAGAGAGAGAGAGAGAGAGAGAGAGAGAGAGAGTTGTGTGGCTTGCACCGCTATGTGATGTGAAGACAATGACTGAGTAGGTCCATGCAACCCATACAAGCCTAAAATTGTGTGGTTTTTCTTTGCTCGATCTATATCCTTTCCTCGCTCCAAGGGCGTCTGCCTATGGTCGATTGCTTGGCAATATCGAGTCAATTCTTGCTGGCTGAAATTCTCCATGGCTACGGATTCTAAGAGAGAGAACATGACATGCATCTTAATGAGAGAGAGAGAGAGAGAGAGAGATTGAATTATCTTCCACGGAGGTCATAAATGACCCATGGGACCAAAAAAAAAACATTGCACTGATTGCTTTGAAGCATAGCTACATATCAGTTAAGGACTGAGGGTCCATCAAGAGGGTAATGGAAAAGAAAAAACCTAAGGGGGTCAGGTGAGGGGGGAACCGGTTTGGGAGCTCAAAAATCCTGGATGACGGCTTTACCACCTTGATAGATTGCCTATTTACCCTGTTTGCAGGCTTCATGCATCTTCTTAAGTCCACATGCTTTCGTCTTGATTTGATTTGAAGTCAATTCTTCAACGATCCAAAGCTTCTTTCCCTTGAGGAGACGAGATTGATGTAGTAGCTTCCACCGCTCCTCTTTGTTCTTGAGAGTGAGGATACAATGCTCGGATGGTACATTCCCATGTGTGTCATTGATCCAAGAGATGGTTTCTGGCTTGATATTTATTGGTGGATATTATCATTGAGCTTGGAGATTGCTTCTTCAAGAGTGTCTTTGCCTGTGTTAAATAGATAATTGAGTAGATTACTTAATGGAGAGAGACAGATTTACATACACGAGATTATAGAGTAGAGAGAGAGAGAGAGAGAGAGAGAGAGAGAGAGAGAGAGAGAGAGAGAGAGACAGAGAGTCCACACGATATACGTGGTTCACCCAATGTGGGCTACGTCCATGGGAAAGCAGCCATTCAATGGCTTTAGTACTTCAAAACAAGAAATAGTTTACTAAGGGATTATACCCTTAATGGAGCTCCCGCCTTGCTTCACTCTCACACTCACCTTGTTGCATCAACTTCACACTATGAAATGTGTGTAAAAATGGTCTCCTTTTATAGGCCAAAAGGGCTGCCCTCTCTTATGAGAGACAACCATGTGTAGCCGCCCTTGTGCGAATAAGTCCAAGTCGGACCCTCCAATCCGCCCATGTGTGGCCGCCCTTGAGAAGACAAGTCCGCTTTTGAATTCAGCCACCGGCCACCGGCCATTGACTTCCGACCACCGGCCACCGGCCATTGACTTCCGACCACCGGCCATCGGCCATTGACTACCGGCCACCGGCCAACCAACCGGTTGTTTTCCGACCACTTTCCGGCCGCGGTCCGGCCATAATATTCCAGTGAAAAGGAATATTCCGACGAAAAAAAAGTCTCGGGGGCCCTTGCACCCGAGGCCTCTAAAGTTGCCCCTGATTCTTGTCCGTGAAAATTTTGGTTTCCGATGAGTGATTTTCCTTCACGCACGATGGCTTCTCCTCATAATGGGGGCCTTACAAATGTGCACTTTTACCACAGAAAATTACAAGGGTAAATTAGGCTCCATACTTAACAATCTCCCACTTGGAGACTGATCTCCGAACCAAACCTATGACTGCTTTCCATTCTGGCTTCTTATCCTTGAAGGACGATTGAAGATGAGCAAAAGCTCAACTTCTCCTTGTTGACCACCTTTGTAAACATGTCTGCAGGATTTTCACTTGTATGCACCTTTCCTAGCTTTAGCTGTCCCTCTTCCAAAAGAGTGCGTATGAAGTGATATCTCACCTCAATGTGCTTTGTCCTTGAATGAAAGGCTAAGTTCTTCGCAAGATGGACAGCGCTTTGGCTATCACTGTACAAGACACAATTGTCTTGTTTGAATCCAAGCTCTTCTAAGAATCTACAGAGCCACATTTTTTCTTAGCTTGCCTCCGTCATTGCTACATACTCTGCTTCCGTGGTAGAAAGTGAAACCACTTTCTGCAGCTTTGAAGCCCAGCTTACTACTGTGCCTCCAACCGTGAACACATAGCTAGTAGTGCTCCTTCGAGTATCTTTGTCACCTGCCATATCTACATCAGCATACCCTTCTAGAAAAATATCAGTTCCTCCAAAATACAAAGCATTTGTTGTTGTCCATTTTAGATACCTAAGTATCCACTTTACAGCTTGCCAATGCTCTTTAACTGGGTTGTCCATGAACCTACTCACAACTCCCACTGCATGTGCAATGTCTGGCCTTGTCCAGACCATAGCATACATTAGAGAACCTACCGCTGCAACATATGGAACTTTAGACATATAGGCTATCTCCTCTTGTGTCTTTGGACACATATCCTTCGTTAGTTTAAAATGACCAGCCAAAGGTGTAGAAACTGGTTTTGCATTTTGCATTGCATACATTTCTAGTACCTTATTGATGTAATCTTCTTGAGATAGCTTTATTGTCTTCTTTGTCCTGTCCCTTGATATTTTCATACCAAGTATCCTCTTTGCAGCACCTAAATCTTTCATTGAAAAAGATTTAGACATCTCCTCTTTTAGGTCTTTGATGTCCTGCATGTTAGCACTTGCAATCAACATGTTATCAACATACAACATTAGGATGATGAATTTCCCATCTCCCAAATTCTTTGTGTAGACGCAGTGATCCGAGTTGCATCTTGTGAATCCATGATCCAACATCCATCGATAAAACTTCAAGTACCATTGTCTTGATGCTTGCTTTAAACCATACAAGCTCTTCTTTAATCTGCAAACCATTTTCTCCTTACCTTTTACTTCATACCCCTTTGGTTGAAGCATGTAGATTTCCTCCTCTAAGTCAACATGAGGGAATGCCATATTTACATCCATTTGCTCGAGATTTAGATCATGAGCAGCCACAAGGCTTAAGACAAGCCTAATTGAGTTCATTTTTACAACAAGAGAAAATATTTCATTGAAGTCAATACCTTTCTTTTGAGAAAAACCTTTTACCACAAGCCTAGACTTGTACCTTTTCTTCCCACCTTCTTCTTCCTTTAGCTTGTACACCCATTTGTTTTGAAGTGCCCGCTTACCTTTAGGCAACTCAACCAACTCCCATGTTTGGTTGTGATGTAGTGAGTCCGTCTCCACTTGCATGCTCTTCGTCCATTCTTCTTTGGATTCATGTTGCATAGCTTCTTCGTATGATTCCGGCTCTCCAGAATCTGAGATCAAGAGATGGTTGAAGGAAGGAACAAACCTTTATGGAGGTCTACTTGCTCTTGTAGATCTTCGGGGAATAGGTTGAGGCTCCTCATTTGGTTGACGTTGTTGCACATTGTCACCGTTTGCAGTCCTTGCGTCTTCACCGTTCTCAAGCTCCATGTACTCATCACCTGTTTCTTTTGTTTGTTTCCTTTCCAAGTAATGTTTGTACATATTTTGTTCGTTAAAAATTACATCCCTACTCCTTAAGATTTTACCATCTTCAAGATTCCATAGGCGATACCCAAAGTCTCCTTCTCCATAGCCAATGAAGAAACATTTTTTGGACTTTGCATCTAGCTTTGATCTTAGGCTTCTATCTATGTGCATGAAAGCCTCACACCCAAACACTTTGAGAAATGCATAATTCACCGGTTTACCTGTCCATGCCTCTTCTGGAACTCCCCCATCCAATGCCGTTGAGCGTGACCGATTGATTAAGTACACAGACGTACTTACAACTTCCGCCCAAAGCTCAAGCGGTAGGCCTGCATGTAGCCGCATGCTTCGTGCTCGTTCCATGATTGTCCTGTTCATCCTTTCCAAAATCCCATTTTGTTGAGGTGTCCTTGGGGTTGTCCTTTGCCTTCGAATGCCATTGCTAGCACAAAAGCTTTCAAAAGCTTGGCTGTAATATTCGCCTCCATTGTCGGATCTGAGGCATTTAACCTTGGTACCTGTTTCATTCTCCACAAAGGCTTTCCACCTTTGAAATATGGAAAATACATCGGATTTATTCTTCATGACATAAACCCATGTTTTTCTTGTCGCATCGTCTATGAATGTTACATAGTATAATCAGCCACCAAGTGATGGTGTACTTGCAGGATTCCAAACATCAGAATGAACCAACTCAAGTTTTTTATTTTTTCTTTCATTTCCTGATTTTTGAAATTTTACCCTCTTTTCTTTTATTTCCTGATTTTTGAAATTTTTGCAGCTTCTTTGTTTGAAGGATTTGCATTCCTTTGGCACTCATATGTCCAAGTCGATAGTGCCACACTGCACTATCAACTTCTGTAGTTGCTGCACAAGCTGAAGGTTGCGTGCTAACAGTACACAAGTAAAGTGTACCGACCTTTTCTCCCTTGGCAACCACCGAAGATCCCTTTGAGATCTTCCACCGTTTATTTCCGAATGCAATGTTGTGACCTTCATCGTCCAATTGTCCTATAGAGATGAAATTTTTTCGAAGAGAAGGAACATGCCTAACATCTTTAAGCTTCCATTCATTTCCATTAGCAGTTTTGACAGAAACTGTACCTTTGCCGACAATCTCACAAGCTTCATCATCTCCCAAGTATACATACCCAAAATTACCTTTGGTGTAGTCTTGGAAATGTTGCTTGTGTGGTGTCGCATGGAGTGAAGCCCCGAAATCTACTATCCAGGAATTAGACACATTGTCTAATGACAGAATTAGAGCATCTTGCTCTACTTTACCTGCCACATTGGCCTCCGATATTGGCTTGTTGTCTTGAGACTCTGTCTCCTTCTTCTTCTTGGACCAGCAATCCTTCTTGACGTGGCCCTTCTTGCCGCAGTTCCAACATTCAAGAACTGACTTTGTGCGTGACTTGCTCCGTCTTGAGCGATCACGACCCTTTTGGCTTTTGAACCTCTCCTTAGGCCTTCCTCTTGTTTCCACTGACAATGCAGCACTTGATGATTCTCCTGTGCCTCTCCTTCGTATTTTCTCGCTTAGGAGAACACCATCAACATCATCAAACTTAAGAGTATTTATACCAGAGATAGAATTACTTACAGCCATCACAAGGCTGTCCCAACTATCCGATAGAGATGATAATATAAGGAGAGCTCGCACTTTGTCATGGAAATTGAATTTCACCAATCGAAGTTGACTTATATTTGTGTTAAAGTCATTTAGGTGTTCTACAACTGAACCATTCTCTGCCATCTTTAGATTGAACAAGCGCTTCATAAGAAATACCTTATTGGATGCCGATGGTTTCTCGTAGAAGTCGTCAAGTGACTTCATCAAGTCCTCCGTGGTCTTTATCTTCGAAACATTGAAGGCCACCGTTGATGCCAAGATTAACCGGATTGTTCCCAGGGCCTTTCGATCAAGGACAATCCATGCTTCATCTGCCATCGTTGCGGGCTTCTTTGCAAGACCGCCTAGTGGCAAATAGAGGTCCTTCTGGTAGAGATAGTCTTCAATCTGCATCTTCCAATGTTGGTAGTTTCTGCCGTTGAACTTCTCAATCTTGAGCTTCCCTTCCTCCGCCATAACTCCCACTCAATTCAAGGAATCCTTTCCTTGAGATAATTTAGCTACGAGCAAACTTTGCTCTGATACCAGTTGTTAGGAAATAAGACGTAGCTAAATACATAATTGAGTAGATTACTTAATGGAGAGAGACAGATTTACATACACGAGATTATAGAGTAGAGAGAGAGAGAGAGAGAGTACACACGATATACGTGGTTCACCCAATGTGGGCTACATCCACATTGGGTGAATAAGACCAGTTGTTAGGAAATAAGACGTAGCTAAATACATAATTGAATAGATTACTTAATGGAGAGAGACAGATTTACATACACGAGATTATAGAGTAGAGAGAGAGAGAGAGAGAGAGAGAGAGAGAAAGAGAGAGAGAGAGAGAGTACACACGATATACGTGGTTCACCCAATGTGGGCTACGTCCACGGGAAAGTAGCCACTCAATGGCTTTAGTACTTCAAAACAAGAAGTAGTTTACAAAGGGATTATATCGTTAATGGAGCTCTCGCCTTGCTTCACTCTCACCAGCTCACACTCACCTTGTTGCATCAACTTCACACTATGAAATGTGTGTAAAAATGGCCTCCTTTTATAGGCCAAAAGGGCTGCCCTCTCTTATGAGAGACAGCCATGTGTAGCCGCCCTTGTGCGAATAAGTCCAAATCGGACCCTCCAATCCGCCCATGTGTGGCCGCCCTTGAGAAGACAAGTCCACTTTTGAATTCGTCCACCGGCCACCGGCCATTGACTTCCGACCACCGGCCATCGGCCATTGACTACCGGCCACCGGCCAACCAACCGGTTGTTTTTCAACCACTTTCCGGCCGCCTTCCGGCCATAATATTCCAGTGAAAAGGAATATTCCGGCGAAAAAAAAGTCTCGGGGGCCTCCGCCCTCGAGGCCTCTAAAGTTGCCCCAGATTCTTGTCCGTGAAAATTTTGGTTTCCGATGAGTGATTTTCCTTCACGCACGATGGCTTCTCCTCATAATGGGGGCCTTACAAATGTGCAATTTTACCACAGAAAATTACAAGGGTAAATCAGGCTCCATACTTAACAGCCTGGTGGTCCTTGCTTCCTCACGGGTGATGGAGTCCTTCTTTGGTTGCACCTGCTACTGCAAGAAAGGTCTTGTGGGTGCGGGAGATTGGCATAGAAAAAATTCCATTGTCTTGTGGTGTATTCACATCAAAATACGTTATAGAAAAGTCAAGGTGCCCACAAAAAAGCTCTTACTTGCAATTCACATTATAGATACCTTGAGCATACCTCCTGTGTTCTTACATCGATGTTTATTTTATATGTTTGTATACCCTAGTGTGTGTATATGGTGATTTTGTGACAATTGGACACACCATATCTGATTGTGACTCCTAGGATAGCATAGATGAAGCTAGGGCATGAAAATTCCTAATGTACCTTTGGCCCTTCGCCTGACATCATTAGATTTGCAATAATGGCAATGCATCTTATTCTTTTTCTTTTCACCAGAATTCCCAGACAAGGTGCTGCTAGCAGAAGTATTAGGAATAGGTGATTTTCCACTCGCTAAAGGACCATGAGAAGTGGCTACATTGTTGTTATCACCTTTTCGTTGAGCAGCAACAAAAGCCTGATCAACTACACACTATTTAGCCTATTCTTTCTTGAAAGTGACTCTTGCAATAGCAATATTCATAATGCATCAAGATTTCCTTGGGTTATAAGTCTTCAAGTACTAGCAAAAGTCTAGTAAGAATTTGGAAATGCATTAAGAACAATCTGCACAAGTGAACTATTATAAATGAATTTGCTTACAAAAATGGGTTGCTCATTAATATCCTTGATACATGGAAGGAAAGTGTCCATGTTGTCTTCCTCATGCATAATCTTTGATTCTAGCTCTTTATGTAGCAATGCAATTTTAGCCTCATTGCGACTTGCATAAAGACGAGCCAAAATATCCCAAGCATGTTTAGCTGATTTTGCTGAGCGAATGCGAGGAGTAGTAGTGCACTCCACAAATAATGAAATTAATGCAAGAGCTTGCGCATCTCTAACATCCCGATGAGACTGCTCAACCGTAGGCAAAACACCTCTAGCAACAGCAATCTTGCCACCAAAACTTGCAACATCCTCAACAATGCTTGTATCCACAGAATCCAAACGTACATGCCCTACACAACATTCCAAATTCCCTTTGACACAAGAACATGTTGCATCATGTAAGTCCACATTGGGTAATTGTCCCCATCAAATCTATCCTCAGCAACAAACAGATTGAGAAGCTCAAGGCACACACAACAAAGAGTATATTTATTAGTGCACAATGGAAAATAAGTTAGCCCTAGAATGATGGGTGTGTATACAATGCACAGGGAACAAAACCTCCTAGTGAGGGAAAAAATGCCATGGTAGTCTTAAGTGCATTCACACACATCACTACCACATATATATGGTAGCATTTGTGAATTGAAATTTTGAGACACCATGGCTGAGCAAGAACAAGCATGAGATGCACAACCTATCCCAATAGATCATCACCAACAAGAAACTATTAATGCATTTCTAGCACATGGTATGTCAGCACAACAAGCAGTGTGCACAGCTCATTGGCTATCCAAACAAGAAAACACAAATCATGCGCAATGAAAGGATACAAGGAAGTGACCAAGGGAATGATAAAGACAATAAATCCATGTGAAGACATAGAAATCAAGAAAGGTAGGTGGAAAGTGAAGAAATGTCAGCATCAAGAGCTCAGAGAAAATGCAAAAATGATCCACTTAAAAGTATTTAAAAATCCATTGCACAATGTAGATTGTGCTCTGTAATTTGCAAAAATGTTGTATGCACAATTTATCGAACCGCATTTAATAGACTTCTTCTTAAAGGATATCATTGTGGCCACACATGATATAAGAGAGAGGTTATGACATTCACATGAGAGGAATTGGTGTTAATAGTTGAATGCACATAGATAAACTTGAAAAGAGGAAAATACATTTTGATGACAAAATTGGCAAAGAAGGATGCAGAAATCACATAAGTCCTTCAAGTATCCCAAACACCTCCATCTTCACACGCAAGAATGGAAAAAACTATTGATCATCTAAACTAAGACATTCAAAACTTAACACAGTGAGGAAATCTCACGCCTCTCCAAGGGACACACATAAGTCACCTCCTTATTCATCTAGAGTTAGTCCACACATCAGCCTTGGATGCATTGTCATCCTCTCAATGCCCAATGTGCTTCAAAAATTTTGATGGATGGAGTGGTTTCTACACATTGTCATATGGCCACTATTACCATCTCATTTTCTTAATTTGACTAATACAAAACAATAGTCGATGTGAAATTTGTTCTAAATAAATCCCATAGGGTATGTATTACATGTTTGGGATGGCCAATGAGTATAAATTTAAGCAAGCTTGACAAAGCACCCCTAATGCAATGAGAAATCTATTCATGTTGAAGACGCACATCCTCAACATCGGCCCTCACAACAATAGACATTGTAATTTTGAATTAAAGTAGCAGTGTATGCATACAAATCTCGCTAAGGAATATAAACTTCAGTTACAATTTCACATCTTGTAAACCTTGTGACATCTATTGCTAAGTTTGTGGAATCGTTGTAATTTTGACTTAAAGTAGCACTATATACATTCAAAGCTTGTTAATGAATATAAACTTCAATTACAATTTCACTTGTAAACTTGTGATATCTTATGCTAAGTTTGAACATCAATCCTCACAACAATAGACACTCTAGTTTTGACTTAATCTCGCATTGTATAAACTTGTGATATCTTATGCTAAGTTTGAACATCAACCCTCACAACAATAGACACTCTAGTTTTGACTTAATCTCGCATTGTATACATTCAAAGCTTGTTGAGGAATACAAACTTCAATTACAATTTCACGTTGTTGGGCGCGTTTCTGACACCCCATTTTTTTGGTAAATTTGTACATACGGACATGATGCCTGATGTCAAAAGGGCGTGTGGGCTTTCTTTTGTGGTTTTTTATCTTGATTTAGCAAGCACATGTACATGCACTCCAAGTCGCTAGTCTAGTGACAGTTGTTGGGCTATTGTAAGTGCCCGTGAGTGAGTTTTTTGAAGTGAGCCTTGTATATAACTTAAACTCATGTAAAAACTTAAAAAATTTCAGCCAAACATCAGAACTTTGCAGGTTTGAGCTCGTTATGCCTCCTTGATGGTTTTTGTTGGAGTTTTTTTGCCCCGACTAGCCTTCTCTACGTGTAGTCGTGTAGGGACAGCTTTCTGTTCGCGTCAATTTTTCTCATGGCGGAATATGGAACCAATTTTGGTCATCTTTAGCTTTCTTGCCAGTCATTTTTCAAGCTTTCTCTCAAGCTTTAAAGTGCCCCAATTGGAGTTTTGCTCATCAGGTTACGACTAGTTCTCTGCAGGGTTATGGCTATGGCAACCTAGTGGCAAATTGTGTGCTGACAGAATTGGAGGGCATGTATCTATGAATTGTGGAATTGATGTTAAATTTGTGGGTTTGTGATGCTCAATGGTGAAAGGGGAGGCCCTTGTATTCATATGCATTGGTCGGTGTGTGCTGTAAATCCATGCTTTGGCAGAGTTTTTCTCCTATGTGACATAGTCTCTTGGGTGGGCGACGGCTAGTAAATTCCCAAGGGGACTACTCTTGTTGGATTAGTGGTGTTTCAAAGGAGTTTCCCAAATCTTTTGGTGTTCTTTTTGTGCCCTTTCAACACTCTTGGGTGACATCGCTATACAGGTGTTTGTTGAGATGTCGAGCTCTACACCTTGAGCTGGCATCCACTACGGGTCTTGGCCGCTTACGGCATTTACTCACTGACGCGTTAGGTGACCGACACGGAGGATCTCTGCCAGTGATTCTACAGCTGGACTACACATATGGTGCCAGCCTAGTACGCTTCTAGCGAGTTCACACTTAGTGACCGCATGTACATATGTGCTACTTTTCAGCTTTAGCACTTAGTCATTTTGTACTCTCTTTTCTGTGAAGAAGAAGAAGAAGCTTTCCATCTCTGTGTGCTTTGTGCTTGTCTTGTGTAGCTCTCTTGCATCCTCATTCTTTACATGGTATCAGAGCCTGGTGCAGGCAAGAGAGGCTAAGAAAGATTTACTGTACAGAGTACAGTGGTTGTATGTACGCTTGATTGTGGACACTCGTTGAGTGTAGAAAGCTTTACAGGTACCACGATAGCAGGTTCAACAGATTTGCAGGTTTTTGCAGATTGCAGCTATTTTGTCTTAGTGCTTCAAGATGTCTGACGGTTTCAGTCAGATTTTCACTGAGAAGCTTGAGAAAAATAACTACCCTGCATGGAAGTTCAGAATAACAAATTTCCTAAAAGGAAAAGGTTATTGGGACTATGTAGAAGGAGACAATGAAAAGGAACCAGAGATTCCTGAGGCAAATGCTACAGCAGAACAAAGGAAAGCTTTGAGGGACTGGCAACAAGGCTAGAGCAAAGTGATGTATTGGCTTTCTATGAGCATCACAGATGGCATGATGGGCTATCTACAGGATGCTGAAACCCCCGCCATTGCATGGAGAAACTTAGGCAGAGTGTTTGAGGTGAACACTAAGGCCAGGAAGCTTCAACTAAAGTCGGAGCTAAATCAGGTTAAGAGGAACAACCTTTCAATCAATGATTATGCCTTGAAGATCAAGAGTATCATTGAGGCTCTTGGATCTATTAAAGTCTCAGTGGAAGACGATGACATTGTCCATGCATGCTTGGATGGTCTAGGAGATGAGTATGTACATTTTAGGTCTTCCATGAATACAAGAGACGACATCCCCGTGTTCCAAGATTTGATTTCTATGCTTGACACATCTTCTTCTCATGGCAGAAATAATTCTGAACAGGCCTTCTATTCTAACTCCAACAGAGGTAGAGGTAGAGGTCGTGGTCGAGGCCCAAGGGGTTGTAGGGGCCAATTTCTGGAAGGTCAATCAAATCAAAACAATACAGGTGGCAGGGGAAACCAGTCTCAAGGCAGGGGGAGTCAAAGAGGTCATGGAGCAGGATCAAGCAGGCAGCAACATACTCCAGATAGCAGAGAATGTTGGACTTGTGGTGAAAGAGGTCACATGTCACGTGACTGTCCAAAGGGAAAAGCAAGTGGAAAGAGAGAACAGGGCAACTATGCATCTACTAGCAGAGATGCAGATGACAACAAAAACGAGCGCATGTTTGTTATGCAGCATGTAATGAATACAATGACTGCAGAGAATTCCACCCAAGATGATGTTTGGTATGTGGATTCAGGTGCCTCTAATCACATGACATCTCGTGGAGAGTGGTTTAGAGATATGTGCAAACCAGATGTGTCAGGCTATGTGCAGACAGGAGATGACATAGCTCACCCCATTGCTCATGTAGGGGACATACCTCTAAATACGAAGAGTGGGAAATCAAAGTACTTAGCAGATGTACTTCATGTCCGAAATATTACAAAGAATTTTGTTTCTGTTGGACAAATGGTTGAGCAGGGTTTCCACGCTCGCTTCAATCCAAATGGCTGCTATGTAGAAGATTTCCAGAATGGCTGTAAGCTAATCACAGAGGGCAAATGTGTGGGCAGAATGTTTACGTTGAATGTAGACATGCCTGAGGTAAAAGCTGCATTATTTGCACAGGGCACAAGTGTTGTGGCTGATGTTGAAATTTGGCACAAACGCATTGGCCATGTCAATAGCAGAGATTGCGCAGCATGCAATCAAAACAGATTGTAAAAGGTTTGCCCAAATTCAAGGTGGATGGTATGCATAAAGTGTGTGCAGCATGCCAGTTTGGAAAACAGTCAAAGGGCTCATTTCCACATGAGCGCAATGTATGTAAAAAGCCACTTGAGGTAATGCACAAAGATGTTTGGGGTCCAACCGATACTACAAGTATACATGGTTGCAGGTATTATGTCTCTTTCATTGATGACCATACAAGGAAAGTATGGGTCTACTTCATGCGTAACAAAAGTGAAGTGTTTGGTCACTTTCAAGACTTCAAAGTCATGATTGAGAAGGAGACAGATATGCAAATCAAGACATTGAGGTCAGATGGAGGGGGAGAGTACTTCTCCAATGATTTTTCAGATTTTCTGCGAATGCATGGTCTACGCAGGCAATTTACATGCAGATATACTCCACAATAGAATGGGGTCGCAGAAAGGAAAAACAGGCACATTGCAAAGGTTGCACGTGCATTGATGAATGAGAAGAACATGCCTCATCATTTCTGGGTTGAAGCCGTAAATACAGCTGTGTACATTATGAAGAGGATTTCTACAGCTGCGGTGCATGATGTAACACCTGAGGAAAAGTTTACAGGTACAAAGCCTGATTTGGCACACTTGAAAGTGTTTGGCTGCATAGCTTACGTGCATGTACCAGATGAGGTGCGTAGGAAATTGGATCCTAAAGCAGAGAAATGTATTCTTGTGGGATATTCCCTTGAACAAAAGGGGTACAAGTGCTACAATCCTACTACACGAGAATTACGAGTGAGCAGAGATGTAGTCTTTGATGAGATGAGCAGTTGGTACAGTAATGCACATGGCACTATTGGGGTTGATGTAAAAGATGATGTGGTTGTACAAAATGTGAGGCCACAGTCACAGGTTTTGAGTGGACCACAAGAGTCCTCTTCTCGTGGCTCTGTTGAGAAACCATGGAATGGTAGACTACGTACGCAGGTTAATCCACCAACAGGTACAGGGAATGTATCACGAAAAGGAAAGGAAAAGGTTGATGAACCTCCCTTTATGGCTGATGCATCATCAGGTTTTTCACATGTAGACATGGATTCAGATGGTTCTGAACAAAGTCTTGATGAGGAATTTGGAATTCCGGCTGTCAAGACACCTGGTGTAAGGAAAGTACAAGAAGATGCTAGAGGGCAAAGGAGTGACCCAGGACTGCGCAGATCTAATAGAGTCAGAAATCCAGTTCAGAAATTGACTTATGATGGGTATCTAGCGCATCACCAAGCCTACATGGCTAAGGTGATACAGGATGTGGAGCCCACATGTTTTGAGCATGCAGTTGGAAATGTGCATTGGGATGATGCAATGAATGAAGAGATGGCTACATTGGAAGCAAACGACACATGGGAGTTGGTGACATTGCCAAGTGGCAAGAAAGCTATTGGTTGTAAATGGGTGTATAAAACCAAGCATAAGGCTGATGGTAACATTGAGCGTCACAAGGCAAGGCTGGTCGCAAAGGGTTATGCACAGACGTATGGCATAGACTATGAGGAGACCTTTGCTCCAGTGGCAAAGATGACGACTGTGAGAGCTGTCATAGCAGTGGCTGCATCTAGAGGATGGATTATGCATCAAATGGATGTAAAGAATGCCTTCTTGAATGGTGAGTTGCAAGAGGAAGTGTATATGGATCAGCCACCTGGTTATGTCGATCCAGGTTACCCAGATTATGTATGCAGACTTCTCAAAGCTTTGTATGGTTTGAAGCAGGGCTCTAGAGCATGGTATGACAGGATTGCCAAGTATCTTGTCAGTATTGGTTTTAGGAGAGCTCATGCTGATCATTCACTCTATGTACGTGAGAGTGATGTGGGGATTGTGGTCATTACCATATATGTAGATGACCTTATTATTGTTGGTGACAATGCTATGGAGATTGACCATGTGAAGGGTCTTCTCAAACAGGACTTTGAAATGAAAGATTTAGGCGAGTTGCGCTACTTTCTTGGCATTGAGGTGATCAGGACTCCAGAGGGTGTATGGCTATCACAGAGACAGTATGCTTTGGACATGTTGTCAAAGTATGGTATGGCTGATTGTAAGCCAATTTCTATTCCCTTAGATGTGAATGCAAAGCTGAGTGCAGAGAAGGGTGATGTTGTTGAGGATGTCAACATGTACAGGAAGATTGTGGGTAGTCTAATCTACTTGACTATCACGAGGCCAGACTTGAGCTACAGAGTAGGCTTGGAGAGTCAGTTCATGCAGCTTCCGAGGAAGCCACATTTGGATGGAGTACGACGCACACTTAGGTATGTGCAAGGTACTCTTGACTACGCATTGTTCTATGCAGCAGATGCACCATTAGCATTGTATGGGTATACAGATGCAGATTGGGCAGGTAGCATTGATGATAGGAGATGTACGAGTGGCTTCATGTTCTCTTTTGGGAGTGCTGCTGTTACTTGGAGCAGCAAAAATCAGCCTACGGTTGCTTTATCGAGCACAGAGGCCGAGTACAGAGGTGCAGCAGTTGCGGCGTGCGAGGTAGCTTGGCTACGCACATTACTTGAGGACTTGGGAGTGCAGGTGGACCAGCAGATTTTCATCCATTGTGACAACCTCATCAGCATGCAGTTGGCTAGGAACCCAGTGTTCCATGCCAGGACCAAACACATAGAGGTCCATTACCACTACGTTCGAGAGCAAGTGTTGGCGGGAGACATCGAGTTGGTCTACGTCAGCACAGAGGAGCAAATAGCGAATATCTTTACCAAGGCCCTCGGAGCTGAGAAGCTTCGACGTTTCCGGACTATGCTTGGACTCTGCGACATGCAGAGCTCGAGGGGGAGTGTTGAGATGTCGAGCTCTACACCTTGAGATGGCATCCACTATGGGTCTTGGCCGCTTACGGCATTTACTCAGTGGCGCGTTAGGTGACCGACATGGAGGATCTCTGCCGATGATTCTACAGCTGGACTATACATATAGTGCCAGCCTAGTACGCTTCTAGCGAGTTCACACTTAGTGACCGCATGTACATATGTGCTACTTTTCAACTTTAGCACTTAGTCATTTTGTACTCTCTTTTCTGTGAAGAAGAAGAAGAAGCTTTCCATCTCTGTGTGCTTTGTGCTTGTCTTGTGTAGCTCTCTTGCATCCTCATTCTTTACAGTGTTTCAGTTTGCTTGTTTCCCAAGAGTGTTTTGGTGCCCCCCACCGAGGATCTTCTTCAAGTGACCTTCAATTGACAGCTTTGATGGCTATGATGACAGACTTTCCAAATTTCTATAGTCATGTAGGTGAGGATGTTGATGCATTCATTGAAAATATTGAGTTTGCGTGTTTGATTTCCAATAAGGAAGATCCAATTATTATGCTCAAGATTTAGTTCTTTTGCTTGAAAGAAGATGCAAGGATATGGTATGATGAGTATGAGTCTTGGTGGAAATCATCTCAACCTCCATTGGTGATGACTTATGATACATTAAAGAAGGTTTTTCTTGAGAAGTTCAAGAAGGTAGAGGACCCAACGGATGTATGGCACTCCATTGAAGGACTTGTACAATGTGATGGTGAAAGTGTAGATGCCTTTTTCAAGGAGTTCAATGCTTTGTGGAGAAGATGGTGTGTTTCTTTGGGAAGTGATGCTCCTCCTCTTATGCTTAAAAAGTGTATGTTTATGCAAAGTTTGAGAGATAATTTGAAGCTAAAGGTTGAGCTTAAAAGGCCACTTACATTTGATGATGCAGTAAAGGCTGCAAAGCATAAGGAATGGAAGCTAGAGAGAGTGAGGCAGCTTGGATTGCAAGAAGATGTGAAGCCAAATGTATCTTATGTTTTAGACATAAATATGGACAACGTATGCAATGAAGACTTCCATGTTTCTCATTCTCTTGAGCATGTGAAAGAAGAATGTCATATGCATAATGAGATCAAGAAGAATGCTCAATGTATGCCATCTTTGTTGTTTAAGAGATTTGATGTCAACCTTCATGTCAAAGATGATGATGCTAGTAAGGTGGATGTAGACAAGAAGGCCACCATGGTCATGAATGAGTCTCAAATGCAAGGAGATGATCATTTTGAATGTCCAAGTCACATGGCTTATGCTTCTCATATATGTTACAATGAGGATGAGTATGCTTCTGATACGAATGTTATTGTTGTGAGTTCTTCTCTTGTAGATGAGGTAGTCGAGGATCACAGGATGGAGGTCAAGGAAGATAAAAATGACAAAGAGGGTGATGTGTATGATGAGGGCTCTTGAGTATCTGCTTTGGGTGATTGTATGCAAAAGGGTGATGCAGCAACAACTAAGTATACTACTTGTGTTGTTGATGAGGACCCTATCAATGAGAAGCTTCATGGTGTGCATGATGGTATGGGTGATCCTACCTTAATTGATGAAGAGAATATTGAGGTTTTAGAGGATATGGAAAATGAGGGAGATTCTCTTGTTATGCCTCATGTGAATATGGTTGATGCTACCTTGTTTGATCCTCTTGTTAAGGAGCCTAAGGCATATATGGAAGATGGCTTACCTATCAAGCATGATATGGTTGAATTGGATAGAGGCTTAATGAAGAGTGGGGAGAATGAAATGGATATGCAGGAGGATATAAAAATGACAGAGATAAAAGTTGAATACTTTTTGGATGAGATGTTAAAGGATTCCTTGCATGTTATAATGATGAAAGGGTGTTTCTTTGTTGTATTTGTTGAGAGTACTTTATGCCCAAACAGGATTTGGATTCTACATATGGTTTATGCTTTGATATTGGGAGTGAAGCAATTGAAATGGTTAGTGTCTATTCATGATTTTTGTGCTTATGTTGTATGGCCCTTTGATCCGGGTGGACAATATGCTTATGCTACTGTTGAGCATGAATGCTCTAGCAGACTAGGGGGTTGGCAAACTACGTTGGGCGCATTTCTGACACCCCATTTTTTTGGTAAATTTGTACATACGGACATGAAGCCTGATGTCAAAAGGGCGTGTGGTCTTTCTTTTTGTGGTTTTTTATCTTGCTTTAGCAAGCACATGTACATGCACTGCAAGTCGCTAGTCTAGTGACAGCTGTCGGGCTGCGATAAGTGCCCGTGAGTGAGTTTTTTGAAGTGAGCCTTGTATATAACTTAAACTCATGTACAAACTTAAAAATGTTCAGCCAAACATCAGAAATTTTCAGGTTTGAGCTCGTTGTGCCTCCTTGATGGTTTCTGTTGCAGTTTTTTGCCCCGACTAGCCTTCTCTACGTGTAGTCGTGCTGGGACAACTTTCTGTTCGCGTCAATTTTTCTCATGGCGGCGTATGGAATCAATTTTGGTCACCTTCATATTTCTCGCCAGTCATTTTTCAAGCTTTCTCTCAAGCTTTAAAGTGCCCCAATTGAAGTTGTGTTCATCAGGTTATGACTAGTTCTCTGCAGGGTTATGGCTATGGCAACCTAATGGCAAATTGTGTGCTGACATAATTGGAGGGCATGTATCTATGAATTGTGGAATTGATGTTGAAGTTGTGGGTATGTGATGTTCAATGGTGAAAGGGGAGGCCCTTGTCTTCATATGCATTGGTCGGCGTGTGCTGTAAATCCATGCTTTGGCAGGGTTTTGCTCCTATGTGACATAGTCTCTTGGGTGGGCGACGGCTAGTAAATTCCCAAGGGGACTACTCTTGTTGGATTAGTGGTGTTTCAAAGGAGTTTCCCAAAGCTTTTGGTGTTCTTTTTGTGCCCTTTCAACACTCTTGGGTGACATCGCTATAGAGGTGTTTTAGTTTGCTTGTTTCCCAACAACGTCTTGTTAAGGAATATAAAATTTAGTTACAATTTCATGTCTTGTAAACTTGTGACATCTTATACTAAGTTTGTGAAGTCATTGTTTTGCTCTAGTTGTGTCCATTGTCTCTTTTCCTCTTCTAAATCCTCCACATCTATCATGAGGTTCTCTTTGATCTCAGCTATTGTACACTGAGATATGCCAATGTTGAACTCACCTTTATCTTTTGCTTGACAATTCTACACCCAACTAGGCATTTCTTCCTCGTAGCCAATACTTTTAATATGATGCAGTATCTTTTAATTTCACAACATGTAAACTAATTTTTTAGCTATGTCTACTAATAATCTATTGCAAATTGTGCTATGATTATACTTTTACATACTCCAATTTCTCTTAGAGCACAAATTTGTTGCACACTGAACCAAAATTTTCATTGCAAGTGGATGACCACCATTCTCATCCACCACTTCCATACATGTTAATCTTTTGACTCTTACCATATACATGTGGTAGTGATGTGTGTGAACACACTTAGGACCGTCGGGGCATTTTTGCCCTCTTTAGGAGGTTTTTTCCCCCGTGCATTGTATATACGTCCATCACTCTAGGGCTATCTATCTCTCCATTGCACATTAAGTCAAACACTCTCTGTTGTGTGACTTAAGCTTCCTTCATCTTCTCCAAGGTATGTGTGTTTCCTTGGAACCCTAATTTCAACAATTGGTATCAGAGCAAGTTGCATCCTCTCCGGCTTAGTCGCCAGTAGCTCTAGCATGCGCCTGCTCACTTTCTCCGATTTCAGTGAGCTTTGGCGAGTGTTTGTAGGTCAAAATTTTTTTTGGGCAAGCTCGTAGAGCTTAGTCTGCTCAGATTTCTAATTCGGACTCATTTCGGCCTCCGTTGCCACTACAGGTAGTACTGCACATACTATGTTGTCATTTTGTGGCAGAATTTATGTCAGTGCCGTTTTCTGCATAACAAGTCCCTTAAATTCTTCTACATTTTGTTCTATATAGCACGTGTTGTTCCCGCTTTGTTTCTCCTCTTTTCAGGCAGTTTTCACATTAGGTACAACATTTACCTGTGCTGAGGACAGATTGGATGGGGACAATTACCCTATGTGGGCTTACATGATGCAACATGTTCTTGTGTCAAAGGGTGTCTGTAATATTGTGTAGGGCATTGATGTACGTCATTGTTATGAAAATGTAGGCGATGTTGAGGATGTTGCAGGTCTTGCTGCAAGGATTGCTGTCGTTAGAGTTGTTTTGCCTATGACAGAACAAGCTCGTTGGGATGTAAAGGATGCACATGCTCATGCATTGATTGCATTGTCTATGAAGCACACCATTACTCCTCACATTCGTTCACAACAAAATTAGCAAAACAGACTTGGGATATTTTGGCTGGTCTTTATGCAAGCCGCAATGAGGCAAAATTGCATTGCTGCGTAAACAACTAGAGTCGAAGATTATGCATGAGGAAGATGATATGGACACTTTCCTTGCTGGTGTCAAGGATATCAATGAGAAATTTATTTTTGCAAGTGAAGTCATTTCAGACAATTCCCTTGTGCAGACTATTTTGAATGCCTTACCAGATTCTTACCAGACGTTTGCTAGTACTTGGAGACTTATGACCCACCAAGGAAATTCTGAAGTTGTCAAGTTTGATGCATTATGCACATTGCTGTTGCAAGAGTCACTTTATAGAAAGAACAGGACTAGACAACGTGCAGTTGAACAAGCTTTTATTGCTACTCAAAGAAAGGGTGGTAACAACAATGCAGCCACTTTTTATGGTTCTTCTGCAAGTCGAAAATCATGTGTTCCTAATGCTTCTACTGGAAGTAACTTGTCTAGAAATTCTCGTGATAAGGACAAAACGAAGATGCGTTTCCATTATTGTAAAGCTAATGATCACTTGATCAAGCAGTGTCTTAAGTTGAAGGCCAAAGAGGCTAAGAAGAAAGAGGGTGGTTCCACTGCAAATGTTGGTTCCACTACAAATGCATCCATTGTTGAGTCTTCTATGAAAGGAGACTGTGATGCTGATGCTGATGTAGAATGGGCTTTTAGTGAAAAGTGCACTTACAATCCTATGATCTTTCTCATACGATCATACCAAAAGATAGAGATAGTTGCTTTATTGAGAAAGCAAGCCTTGAATATTTGTCAAATGTAATTGTGCATGAAGGTCAGGATGTAGTAGAATCTGAAGACAATAATGTGAAGCAAGAGCTCAAGCTTGACATAGAGATAGTGGAGCCATTTAAAGAAGAAAGTCGATGTGTGTGGTTTGGACTACCAATAAACGTTTAGGTACTTGAGAGGTGCCATCCAAGTCTATAGCTTTTGCCTTTAGCTCTTGAGCATGCATCTCTGCTTGTGCTTCCAAATCTACTCTTGCCTTTGCAGGTTGTCCTTGCTTGTTGCTCATGTAGGGAATTTGTAGTGAGCACTCCTATCATCAATAGTTGTCTTTGTAGGCTCTCTTGTTCTAGTTATACTTTGAGTGCTTTGATTTCTTGTGAATTTGTAATAGAAAGAAGATGATTCGATACCATGACTGCTTGAGCCATATTGTAGTTGGAAAGTAGAGTGGAGAGAGTATGCTTGATAGCATCATATGAGTTGCATAACTTCAAGTACTTCTCCCTCTCCTTTTTCAATCTCTCTTCTAGTTCGTCATGCTCCACTTTAAAATCACTATTTGCTTCAATCTCCCTTTCAAGATCTTTGTAGGTGCCTTTAACATCCTTTTTTGCTTTCTCTAGCTCTGTCTACAATTTTTTTCTTTTCCAGTTGAACTGAAGTTCATGCATGTCAAGGGTCTCTCAAAGATCAACAACTATTCTCATTGCCACTTTTTTGTTTGTGGGCTACAATGGAGGGATATCTCTCTTTAATATGTATTTCTAGTTTGTGATGAAGTAGCATGTTGATCAAGATGTGGAGGTAATAGTGGTATGTCATCATCCTCTCCTTGTGCAAAGTGCTACTCCTTAGTATGCAGGGGCTCTACATTGGGTTGATCAAGCATCTCTTTTTCATGTTCTTTGGTTTGAAGTTCCAAAAGGTGTTTCTCTAGCATGATCTCTTGTGCAGGATCGGTCGTAATTGTAGTAGCTTGAGAAAGAGGCTAGAGTGCATGTTCTTATCCATTAACAATAGTCAATGGTGAAGAAGGTGGTATGGGATATGTGGTCTCCACAGTTGCAATAGTTGTAGTATCTAGAGCAGTCTCCTTATGAGGTATAGCTAGACTGGGAGGAGAATCCAGATTGGATTCGAGCTATGTAGTCCATTTCCTCTTGGATTCTACCTCTTCTTGATCAGATTTACGCTTTAACTCCTTTTGGATGAGTTGTCTTTGTGCTTCAGCCAGCTTGAGGTCGTTTCTCGTGGTTTGTCATCTTTCATCCTAAAGCTTTTGTAGTCTAGCATCAAGTCCAGAGTCATCTATATCTAAAGAAGACAAAACTTGCTAAGACTCAACAACCTTCTACTCTTCAACCCTCTTGGCTAGTCTTTCTTCTTGAAGCCTTGGAGCTTCTTCCATGGAACTTTGAACTTGCGTCCTTTGAATGTGTTTTTTCAGTTGTGGTTTCTTCCTAATAAGGGGTATCGCAATGGTTGCTTTGGTCAAGCAGAGTTTGGTAGTCAGATGAAGTTTGATAGCTACATTTTGTCAGCTATTTATTGTCACAATATTGGGTAATCTAAGGATTCTCAATAAGATGTATGCTTTGGCAAGGTTGATTCTCTGTGAAAGCTTGACAAGGTTGATTGCCTTCTATTTTGTAATCTACTTGTCAGCAGGAACACTTGTTGGCTATGAGTACATAGTATCTATAATGTTCTATCTTTCAAATATATTTATGCAAATCAAGGATTCAATTTTAGAGCATAGAATCTTCCAAAGTTTGGCTAGCATATTTAGCGGGTGACACGTGATAGACGTCTGTAGCATAGCTATTTGGCACTAACATAATGTCAATACTTAGGGAAGTGACTTGGATGGGGTATATAGACTCTTTGAGTGCATCAAACTCAAGAAGTGAACCTAGTAATCTAGGATACCAACTCAACAAGCAAACCATTACTCTGTGATATGAAAATTTGTCTATGTCCTATCTTGCTGCTCTAGGTCATCGCACCATTTTGGCAAGTAACTGAACTTGGATTCTCACAAAACTTTAGGGGAAGCTATATTAGGTCTAAGGGAACTAGTTTAAAAATTCTAGTGGTCATCTAACAAGGTACTAAATTCCCAATCCATCATGGTGGTCCTGTCAAGGGACTTATAAAGATTTTGTTGACTGCTGTGAATGAAAATTCTTTTACACTTGTTGATGCACTTTATATACATGGGATAAAAAACAACCATGAACCTATATCTGCACTTGCTAGACTTGGTCTTATTGTGAAATTTGTGGATGATAGATGTACAGTTCATGATCTAAATTTTGGTGATGAAATTGTTGCATCTAGCATTTTGTCACGTGGGTTGTATAAGCTCACTTTGTATGACAAGTGTGGACATAATTTTACAAATACAATTGTGCATTCAAAGACTATTTTAGATGCAAAACTTTGCATGCACGTTTTGGCATGTGAATTTTGCCAGTTTACTGTGTTTTCAAAAATTTGATATGGTTGCTTCTTTGCCACCTCTTGAAGCACCCGTGAGGCATGTATATGAAGGTTGTATTTTGGGTAATAGGCAGAATTCAAGATGTCCAACATATGGTTCAATTAGGGCTACATGAAAATTACAACTTGTCTATAATGATGTTTGTGGGCCTATGCAAACTTCGTCCTTAGGTAATTACCAATACTTCATGACTTTCATTGATGATTACTCCAGGCATGCATGGGTGTATCCTCTTAAATCTAAGACCGAAGTTTTACTCGCTTCAAGCAATTTTTGACCATGTCTGAAAATGTCTCTAAATATATTATGGGCACCCTCCATTCAAATACAGAGGGGAGTATATGTCTCGTGAGTTTAATGCATTTTTAGCTAGTCGTGGGATAAACATCAATGTACAATGCCACATACAACTCAACAATAGGATGTTGCTGAAAAGAAAAATAGGTTGCTTACGGAGATGGCACCATGTATGGTCAAGAGTCAAGCTTTGCCCATTTGTTTTGGCTTGAGGCTATCATTTGTGCTACTTATGTACTTAACAAGTGTCCACAAAATCTTTCTAGTTTATGAATCTTTTTGAAGCATGGCATGATAAGAATCCATCTATTGATCACATGCACATTATTGGTCGTTTAGCTTATGCTTTGGTGCCACAAACATAGCACATAAAATTGGATGATAAGGCTATTAAATGCACTTTTGTTGGTTGTAGTACTGAAAACAAAGGTAATAGGTTATACCATTTGCAAAAAAATAATGTATTGGTTTCACAAGATGTTGTGTTTGTGGAAGATTTTGTTCAGCCTTTGTTGTCACGTACCAGAGATAATATTGTAAGCTCATAGGACATCTATGAAAATTTATTGCCTCTTTTTAATGTTGGAAACTTGAATGTAGATTCCAATGAGGCAAATGTACAACCTATGGGGGTTTTTTAAAATGCTACAAATCAACCTATTATTAATACATATGTACATGATGTACTTGATGTGGAAAGGGATGAGGATGAGCATCCTAGAGGTATGCTAAAGTGGCTAGTGCATACTTTGTGTGATAGTAAATTGGATGCACGTACTCATTCAGACTCTCACCATGTATCTTATGCATCAAATTGTTATGCTTTGGCTGTTTCTAGTTTATGTGATGATTAGGAACCTAATTTTTCTTTTGATGAAGCATAGAATTCAAAAAAATCAAATTGCTACTATGAAATCAAAATATGATGCACTTTTAGAAAATGACACATGGAATTTATCTTATTTGCCTCCTGGCAAAAAAGGCCATTGGTATGAAGTGGGTTTACAAGTTGAAACGTAAGACAAATGGTGAGATTGACCGCTACAAGACTCAACTTGTTGCAAAAGGCTATGCACATAAAAAAGGCATAGATTTGTTAAGAGACCTTTGCTCTTACTTATTGTATGACTACTATTTGATTTTGATATGCATTGATAGCTCCTTTTGGATAGGATGTACATCAATTGTCATAAAATATAATATCTAACTTTACCAAATGATTTTCTCATATTAAACTAATCATTTAATATGGAAAGATAAAAGGGGAACAAGAGTTAAGATATAGATATGTGCTTCTAAACCTATCTCAACACGTGACCAAAAGGAGAAATGACTGCATCTCGATAGGGGTCCAAAAGGAGATGGTCTACCAAAGAGCAGTATGCAATAAGTGCTTCTAAATTTACCTCAGCAAGGGACCAAGAGGAGAGATGGTTACATCTCAAAAGGCGTCCAAACAGAGATAGTCTATCAAAGAGCAACGTGCATCTAATGGAGCTTAAAAGGCCTTAGGGTTAGCTTCATTAAATACCTCCAAAAGTTAGTGTTAAAAAGTCCTTTGACTTTATGCAAGCTAGGGCTAACCTCAAGGTGGGAATCCTACCCAAGCATGAGCTGCTAAGATGCTTAAAGTGGTTGTTGGAACCTTGTCCAAAGCATGAGGTGATTTTTATGCTTAAATGACTAAGGTTTTTGAAATGTTAAATTCAAAGGTAAATTCTCAAGAGGCGTTTCCATTCTTGATTGACTAAGGCTTGAAGTATTCAATTCAACACAAAGGACTTAAGAAGCATAAAAGACACATGCTTTGACTAAGTGCTTGAAGTATTTAATTCAACCAAATGATTTAATAAGCATAAAAGAAACATGTTCAAATGATACTCCACATGTGGCCCTCATGATGTGCTTGAATGCTATTGGATAGGTTTTAAAGGGGTCCAATGAGAATTTAGATACATGAAAATAAATACTTAAGTTCTTTCTCTCGAAGAGGAAAAAGAGGACACATGTACAAATGAAATAATAAAATAATACGAGAGAGAGAGAGAGAGAGAGAGAGAGAGAGAGAGTCATAATAATCAATATCTAATTCTCCTAAATGATTTTCTCTTGTTAAACTGTTTAATATGGGGAAGTGCCAAGGGAGAAAAAGCTAGAATATTGGTTAAGCTAGCAGACCGGCCACAGTAGGGATCCAAAACAGGGAAAATAGGGATTTAAACGGGGGACCATCTGCAAAAGAGCAATGTGCAACAATGGGCTTAAAAGACCCTAAGGTTCAGCCCATTAAGACTTCCAAAATGCTAAGGTTCCAAAATTCAAAGGTTGTAACCCAAAACATGATAGTACATTTACACCAACAAGATTTTTAATACCTACAATTATAGATACTTTACAGGTGAAAGATTACCACTATGAAGATGTATGGCCCAAAGATGTGATTTATAGAGGTTACGGCGAGGTAGATTGTCTAGAAGCCGGAGGACCTCGTGCAGGAGCAGGATGCTGCGGGTACAGGGTGGGAGAAACGATAAAACCTTTGAAAGAATTAAATGCTTTTTACGAATATGACATCATTTCATTCGATGTTCTGGGAGATGTTGCTTGCGGGGGATTTGCCGCTGTCCAAAGGTCAAAGATTAGGAAATTTGGATGCTTTGTGTGTGTGTACAAAAGTCTTCACAGGTCCCTACATAGGAGGGGGCGAGCCCAAGAAGTAGGGGATGAGAGAGAAACACTCACACACACTCACAAGCTTCATTTGTACACAAGGGGAAAGAGGGACACATGCAAGCTCCCTAGGCCAGAGGCCCACAAGGTGTACTCAAATCCTATTGGATGCCATGGCGGTGGACCAATGAGAAATAGGCTCGAGTAAATCTAGTTTAATTAATTTAAAAACACTCAATTAAAGAACCAATAGGAATTAAGCTCTCTAGAAGACTATTGGATAGTCTCCCAAGGAGAGCAATGAGCATTCAGCAGCCCAATGGCTTGTCTGATTCCTATTGGCTAGGAGCAAAGGTCCAATGAGAGTTTAGTTGCATTTATTAATTACCTAAAGCTCTCACAAAAGGGGAAAGGGGGACACATGTAGAAGGCTATCACTTATGCTTCTTAATTTCTATTGGCTAGGCCTGGGGAGGTCCAATAGGGCTGTAGCGTGAGCAATTAGCAAGGGGGGTCGACCAAGAGAGAGAGGGGGCTGATTTTTGCAAGACATTATCACACACACTCACACAATATCATGTGTGAAGCAAAGAAGACTCTCTCTCCTTCTCAAGCTTTAATGGAAAGCCTACCACCTACTCCAAGATTGTGAGAAGGGAGACCTACATCAACAACTCTTGGTTTTGTGATGAAAATCCAACCAAGAGCCAAGATTGGATTCAATGCATGCTCATCTCCTCTACCATGCTAATTACTAAGCTAAACTATGCTAATATGAGCGATTATGTGAGGAGATGTACATCTTTCTCGTAAGAATACTCCTTCTTCCTCTCAATCTACTCTCATACCCCGCTAGCTCTCACCATCTTCACGGGTGTGTGAGGTCTTGGGTCTGAGACCGTGAGGGAATTGATGTTGTGTTTGATAAGTGTTTTGCTTAGTGCATGAAGTTTCCATCTTCATTGCACTAGCTAGTATTGAAGGAACACAAAGAATTGCATTGTAAAATGTCTCTCTTGATGGGAGAAACCATAATACAAAGCCTTTTGGAGGGGGGACGGGCTCCATACAAATCCGATCCTCAACTGTTGTCAATTGCTTAATTTCTCTCTCTTTTGAAGTATTGTTCATGCTATCTGTGAGCAGCAAGCTAACACGGACACCATTTTTCAGAGTTCTCCTTGTAAGACAATTATTATTTTGATAAATCGGGAATATTGTAACTCCTATTTTCTTGGTAAACTTTGAAATTTATGAGCCGGGGCTGCAAGCTTCCAGATTGTATCAGCCAGTCAATTCCCAACTTTGGTAGAACTCCAGGTTATTACTTTTGAGCATCCAAAAACCTTGGCTAAGGTATAAAAGCCAATTTTTGTAAGTTTTTTATAAGAAGAAATACACAACATGAGCTAACGGTGCTCACTTCTCTCATTCTCGCGCTTTTTACTCCCTCTCCGGTTGTCACATTGCGAATGTGTTTGTTGCATTGCAACCGCAGGTAAGAGCTCTACGCATTGACGTAAGCCATTCACAGTATTTCATAGATTTTGGCATCGCCGAAACACTGCCTAATTTCATCATAACTAGGAATTTACACTTTTAAATAAAAAACTAAGCATAAGCGGGGTATTGGGGCATCATTGCTAAGCATTTAGATGCATTCTGGGTCAAAAACGATTAGGTCAAAAATCCACTGCTGCTAATAATCATGATTTTGGAACTTGACCTAAAGTGGGGTTTGAGGCCATAGGCATGTGCGCTTATGTCTTATAAACTTGCCTTAGAAGTTTCGTTACGTTTGTATGTCATTTGATGCTATAACGGATGTGATTTGCTTGACGATGAGCGATTGGCTTTTGGTGATTTCAGTCACTTGAGTGTAGCTTCAGTTAGATGTGAGTTGTTAGTTGTTTTTTGAGAGATTGACAACCTCTTGTAGCCTATATGCACTAGTCAAGTCATCTTCGTCCCATGGTTTGACAAATTAATCGTGGTTCTTGCTAATAGTGCAATAAGATAGGATGGTGAGGTTAGACATGCGTCCCACATTTGGCACCGTTGCCGGGGATCGAAGAGACCTAAACTATGGAAAAACATGAGCGTCTTGTGTAATTGTCCTTTAACTTCCTCTAGGTTCGCCTAGAGTTCAAAACTCTCTTTTAGAAACCGCATAGCTTAAGATTGTTCTCTTTTGCTGTGTAGAGGTAGCTTGGAAGTAATCATACTTGCTGAGTAACTTTAGGACTGTAGGATTGTAGATTTAGATTAGGATTTGGAGAATGATTGGTAGATGAGACAAGTCTTAAGATCAAGACTCTGAAAAACATAAAAAACACAAGAAAACGAGTGTTTGTGGACACTTTCCACAACCCCATTGCATGAGAAACTAGGAGTAGGGTAAGTAGCATCCGAGGTGGATTTCATAGCATTGCTCTCTCTGAAAGAATCAAGTGTGAGTTGTTATGTAAAGTTGCAAAATTTTAGGTCTACGGCTAGAAATAGCACGAAAAGACTCACTCAATCCAACTGGGAAGTAAGCCTAAGAGTTGTCCGAACTAGTGGGTAAGCTCAAGGACACTTCGAGGTAAAAATTTCAAGAAGCTGATCAAAATTCAGATTATTTACTTTTTCTTGACATTATAGGCCAAATTAAGTTTTGACTTGATTTATAGGCTTAAAAAACATCATAAAAGGACTGTCTTTGAGAAAATTGCAAAAAAGTGCTCACTTCAAGCCTCAAGTTAATAGTCACGATTATTAATTTTTTGTTCTAAATTAGTCAGGACTCATGCCATTGATTCATTGCATGTGTACAAAAAACTTTTGTAAAGGCCCAAGAGATTTGGATCACTAAATTGGCAAAAAACCGGGTGAAAACTAAAGTTTGTACTGACTTTTTGGATCTTGAGTGTGAATTGAGAAAAAATTTATCCAAACTTGTTGAAAATTGATTCATAGGCTTATATTGATGTGATAAACATGTGTACATGCTTAATTGACCAAAAATTTACAAAAAATTATCAAGAGTAAATAATCACGATTATTTATATCTGTCCAATTTTTATTTTTATTTTGACCAAGTTGGCATACCACTAGCTTTACCATGTTGTAATAATCCCACAAACCAAATTTGGTAAGATTTGAATCACTGGATTAAAAATTGTGACTAAAATTTCAAAGTTAGTCTGCGGACCAATAATTGATGACCATTTCACCAAAAATTATCCAAACTTGATGAAACTTGGCTGGTGACCTTAACTTAAGGTGCTTAACAGATCTGTGTCAAAGTTAGGACAAAAAATTGTAAAAAATTGTCAGAAGTAAATAATTGTGATTATTTACATCTGCTTCAAACTTGGTGATTTTGCAAATTTGAGTATACCACAAGGTCAAGCACATAAATTGGACCCCACAAATCAATTTTTGTGAAATTTGGATCACAAAAGTGAGACTTAAGCCAAATTCTCAAAATCAGAGTCTGCGGACACGGAACAGTGGGTAAACTTGATCAAATTTTGTCCAAACTTGCTGAAACTTGCCTAAGGGCTTTTACAAGTTGTATGCTTGCCAAACCAATCCAAAAAGTGCAAAAAAGTGACAAAAGTAAATAATCGCGATTATTTACTTCTGTTATCCAGAGACTTCAATTTTGACTTTTGGGCTTATACAGTGTTAGACCAGCATAATATAAGGCCACAAGGAAATCTTGGGTTCAACCGGATCAAAATTGGTACAGATACACTCAGTTTACAGATTGCAGATTAGACCTTTGATTTTGCTAAGCTGAATCTGAAAGTCAAAATTTTGACTTTCATAGCACGAATTGAAGTGAAATACAGAGACCAATCACTGGAGTTCTCAAGAGATCTATTGTCCTTATAGAAAAATAGCTAATTTGATAAATTTTGTACAGGAATCAGATTGCAGACAAGGAATCAGTGGCTTGATAGAAAGTTGCAATTGAATCAAGTGGAAATTGATGACAAGTCAATCTAAGGTGAGTACTCAATCCAAGGCTTCATAAGTCTATATGAATCTTAGATCCGGTCGTGTAATAGGAAATCAAGGCCTATTCAGAGAAAACACCAGTAGAGTATCCACTGAAGAAAGTGTGAATCAAGGCAATTCCTTGCACAAATTCTTGAAGAAGCCTTGGACACTTTTTCAGATTCAACATCCGAAATGTCTTCCTACTCGATTCACTCGGAAACCGGAACGACTATGCACTATAAGCATATACTCTCTTTTTACAAGACTAATCGTCATGGAGCCCAGGTTTACTTGGATCCTAACGAAGAATATGCTATTCACATTGATGATCATGGTATTGAGTTTGAAGAAGAGGTTAGGGCAAACAAACAAGGAAAAATGTACATGGATCGAAACGAAACTCAATATGTACAAGTCGAAAACCCTGGTAGACAAATGGGGATTAGAAGTAAACACTAGAATCCCAGATATGTCAGCAAAAGAAGGACCACCAACTTTGGAATTCGAGGGATACGATCAAGTAGACTTGAAGCCTTTGAAACGGCTTAGTACAGATAATCCTAGGATCGGAGTCTATTGTTGGGAAGATAGAAACATAAAAGATCTTTTGTGGACTTCTCATGCTAGACCAGGACAATTAACGGCCATGAAGATCATCTATATCTTCGAAATCAAAGATAAGGGATCTGCGGATCTACCAACTTACTTGTTTAGGGATTGTTATAACAAAATTTTTGTTATGATGACTCTTGAGGAGGTAGAACAAACCAAATACCAGGGGTATTCCATACGGGATTGGATATTGGGTCAAGGACCAGAAACTACTCCAAGAGACAAACATCGTGAGAGATCATCTGAGAGTAATGTGAAGAAACCAGAATCTACCTCATCACGTAGAAAAACGGGTGACACTAAGGTCAGTCCAGGGCTACATGAGTCACTATTTTCGACAGACTGGTTTGAAGGACTCGGAACAAGACCAACTCCCAGAAGACCTGGAGTTGAACCAAATAGACGTGTCAGACCAATTGATTTTCAAAAATGGGTCAAAAAATACAGTGGATCAGGGGATCCATATGACCACTTAGCAAGCTTCAAGCAAGTGCTAAGAGCAGAGCGTATATTCGATTTCCATACTCAATTCGAGGGGTTTGAAATGACGTTAGAATGAAAATCTTTGACATGGTTCCAAAACATTCCACCAAGATCAATCATGGATTTGAATACATTAGCTCAAGTATTTGTAGCTGCTTGTTCTAAAATGGGGATTAAACATAATACGGTAGCTCAAATCTACAGCTTTAAACAGAAACATGGTGAGTCTGTTAGGGATTGTGCAACTCAAATGAAACAATACATTGCCAAATGCCCAGAGTTGGAGAAACCTGCAGAAGAGTGACTTGTATCATTGTTTCTGGAGGGACTGCTAAGCAAAGAACTTCATGCTATACTCTATAGTAAAAAGCATACAACCCTAGAGGCATGTGTGTCTGATGCTATTGACCTAGGAGACAATTGTGAGATCTTCAATGAAGAGGATCTCCCTAAGGATAACCAAAGCGAGAAGACTACATCCACAAAACCAGCACAAGTGGGAACGACTGTTGCGGCACCTCTCTCACCCATAGAAAGTATGCTAAAAAAGATGAATGACATGATGAACAATATGCAAAAAGCACCTATGAGAGGACCAGGACAGGGGATAAACCCACAGGGACAACCAATTAGGCCACAAAAATGGTGGGCAATCGAGGGTAAATGGACCAACCATGAGACCCATGAGTGCTAACAGATGGTTAAACCTCTAGAAGAACCATCCACGGATGAGAAACCGAGAAGTGCTAGTTCAGGAGGATCTGTGTTAGTAGAGAAGGTTAATGAGACATTAGATGCCCTCTTGAAAGCCTATGATGTGAGGCTCAAAAATGCCCAAACCCAAGAACACAGGTGGATGACATATCCCTATGCAGAACTAGAAAAGCAAAGGTTTGAAATGTGCCAGAAAATGATTCAAACAGCCCAAGCTTTACTAGAACCACCAGTTGCAAAACCTGAGGATGTGATCCATGTCATGCCTACACAAGTAATCCCACCAAACCAGGAGCTAAAAGAGCAAGATTCTAGCCAAGAGCAAGATTCTAGCCATAAGCACAGACCAAACCTCAAAGACCCAGCATTAGAACCAAGGATAGTACTGAATACCACGGATAACTCTTCCGAGGGATTTCACCAAGCTATACCTGAAGATTGTAAAGAGATAGATGGTCTTGACGAATTGTGGAAACAAGTTAGAGAGGCCAATGAAGTTGATGACCTAAGAAGACGAGTAGACAAGACTGGTGATGAACGAGGAGTGTTTCTACCACCAATAAAGGAATTTGAGACTGGATCTCAAATGAATCTAGACGTGCGATCGTATTGGGGCGACAAAGGATCTGTACAATCTATGGATAGTCAACCCCATTCGCTAAGAACACTACCGTCCTACATGGGAGAGTACAAGACCAAGTCAGATGTGGTTGTAGTCCCATCACAGAGACTATCTCCCAACAAGGCCATCGATTCAAAGGGGCTAGTAGATATTCTATCTACCCCAGTCACCTGTACAATAATGTTAGCTGAGTTGCTCAGAATAAGACCAAGCATGTGGACTAATGTGGGTAAATGTCTAGAGAAATTTGTTGTAAAAACCCCAATGACTTAAATCGAGGAAGGCATCAAAGAGCTTGAAATGCCTCAACCAAATACTAGGCCAGTGCCATTAAACAAGGTAGGCGAGTATTACGAGGGAAAAGAAGGAAACACCACCCTTCCTATGCAATTCAATGGTGTAAAAACCATGGCAATCCTTGATAGTGGAGCAGGTGTGGCCATTGCAACCAAAGAGGTTTGGAAAAAATGGGGAAAACCTACCTTGATATCCACATGAATGACCCTGCAGCTTGCAGACGGACACAAGGAAAAGCCCCTAGGACTGCTAGAAAAAGTACTTGTTACTTCTTGTGGCATTGAATATGAACACACTTTTGCTGTTGTTGACTTTGGCAAGAAGAACAACTATGACATCATCTGGGAAGACCATTCATGCGACAATCGAAAATGGTCCAACATTGGGGTTATGACCATATATACCTGAGACATATGGAAACCATAACAAAGATAAACTTGAGGGACCATAGCTATAGGGATGTGACAAGAACACCGGTTGAGGAGTTTGATTCCGCCACAGTAGCAGGACCAGAACTTCCAGCTTGGTTAGGTAAGCCTAAAGAACTGTGGATGTGTGGAGCTTCTCAATGTGGTAGCTTGAAACTTGAGGAATGTATCCTAGAACGGGTTATAGAGGATATGGACTATATCCCAGAATCATTTCCTGAAGAAGAGTTAGAGCCTTTTGGATGGGAACACATCTTGGCTACTCTGGACATGTGTGCTGTAACATTTAATGGCCTAATAACTTATGTGTAGCGGAAATTAGCATGAACATAGTGGGCATTTCATTAGAATAGACTCCTAATGAGAATTACAAGAGTGCTTGGGTGGAGAGAGCAACAAAAAGCATAACACCTAGTTAGATAGCATCAACAATACTTTCAAAAGAGAGAGAAATTAAGCTATTGACAACATTTGAGGACCGGATTTGCATGGAGCCGGTCCCCCCTCCAAAAGGCTTTGTATTATGGTTTCTCCCATCAAGAGAGACATTGTACAATACAATTCTTTGTGTTCCTTCAAGACTAGCTAGTGCAATGAAGATGGAAGCTTCATACACCAAGCAAAACACTTAATCAAACACAACTTGAATTATCCCCGTTCTCAGACCCAAGACCTCACACACCTTCGAAGATGGTGAGAGCTAGCAGGGTATGAGAGTAGATTGAGAGGAAGAAGGAGTATCTTACGAGAAAGATGTACATCTCCTCACATAATCACTCATATTAACATAGCTTAGCTTAGTAATTAGCTTGGTAGAGGAGATGAGCATGCATTGAAGCTTGGCTCTTGGTTGGATTTGCATCCACATGCCAAGAGAGTGTTGATGTAGGCTTCTATCTCACAAGCTTGGAGTAGGTGATGAGCTCTCCATTAAAGCTTGGGAGGAGATAGAGTATTCTTCCTTCACACATGGTCAAGTGTGTGTGTGTGTGTGTCAATGCCGAGCAAAAATCAGCCCCCCCTCTCTCTTGGGTGAGCCCTAGCTGCTAATTTGGTCTGGCTTTTGCCTCATTGGATGTCCCCCAGTCAAGCCAATAGGTATTAAGCAGCATAAGTGATAGCCTTCTGACATGTGTCCCCCTTTCCCCTTTTGTGAGAGCTTTAGGTAATTAAATAATTAAACTAAACTCTCATTGGACCCCTTTGTCTCCTGGCCAATAGAAATCAGGCAAGCCATGGGGCTTCTGAATGCTCATTGGACCCTTTGGGAGACTGCCCAATAGTCTTCTAGGAGACTTAATTCTCATTGGTTTCTTTTATTAAATGTTTTTAAATTAATTAAACTACATTTACTCTAGCTTAATTTTCATTGGTCCACTTCGAGGGTCTTCCAGTAGGAATTGGGCACACCTTGTGGACATCTGGCCTAGGGAGCTGACATGTGTCCCTCATTCCCTTTGTGTAAAGGGAGCCTGTGTGTGTGTGTGTGTGTGTGTGTGTGTGTGTGTGTGGCTTTCTCTCTCATCCCCTACCTTTGGGGCTTGCCCCCTCCCATGTAGGGATGTGCAAAGACTTTTAGGGCACACACAAAGCATCCAATTTTCCCTAGGGTTAACCTTTGGACACAACCTTTGATTTTGGAACCTTAGCATTTTGGAAGTCTTAATGGGCTGAACCTTAAGGTCTTTTTAGCCCATTGTTGCACATGGCTCTTTTGTAGATGGCCCCCCCTTTGGATCCCTATTTTCCCTCCTTTGGATCCCTACTGTGGCCGGTCTGCTGGCTTAACCAATATTCTAGCTTTTTCTCCCTTGGCACTTCCCCACATTAAATGATCAGTTTAATATGAGAAAATCATTTAGGAGAATTAGATATTGATTATTATGACATTACCTCTCTCTTGAAATCATAGTCGTCCTCGACTATGGTGTAGAGAAGATAAAGCATATTCATGAGTCCTTTTCTTAGCGGGTAGAGGATCCGTATGTTACCCTACGACATCATTCCATAATGGATGACTAGTCCATTTGGCGCTTGAGAGCTTGAGGCTGCCGCAAGCATGTCTGCACATTAGTCCTATCAGTCTTCCATAGTAGAGTGACAAGCTCTACTTGGTGTTTGGGAGACGTCGTCTCCGCAAACATGCATACTACTTCATTTTTGTGCACAAATAAAGAAAAAGAGAGTCTTATAAGACAAAAATTTTGTTCATTTTTAACATTTTGTACATTTGCTTACTCTTGGGAAGCATTGTAAGCATTGACAAGGTTTAGGTTATCCTTTAATTGTATGCCTTGCATCCATCTAGCATCTTCGAAAGGATAATTCTTAAACTTAATAAGATATTGTCGGATAGTCTTACCACCTCTTAATACCTTGTCTTCATGTTGGAGAATGGACTCGGGCTGCAGCACCTCCTCTTGGTCCTCGATCTCCGGTGGGTCTTCAATAGTTGGTTCTTGAGGTGGCTCTCCTTTGTAAGGCTTTAATAGGCTCACATGAAAAGCATTGTGTATGAGCCAATGATTGGGCAACTTAAGTTGATAGGCCATCTCATTGATTGGCCTAAGAATCTGGAAGGGACCATAGTACCTTTTTGCTAGTTTAGCATAGTACTTTTGGTGGCCCGTAGGATTCTTGCCCGTCGTGTGCCTTAATCGAGCCTTGGGAAACTTTAACAAGACCCAATCGTTTTCTTTAAAGGCTTGGGCTCTTCTGTGCTTGTCAGCAGCAGCCTTTTTCCTTTGCTGTGAGATAGAGATAGCATCCTTAATCTTTTGGAAAGATTCTTGTAGGTCTCGGCTATACTCATCTGCAGCGAAGATCTTCCCATGTACCTTAAGTAGCAAGGGACTTTTTGATCTTCCCTCAATTACCTCGAAAGGTGCTTTTCCTGTGGAAGTATGTACAGTGTTATTGTAAGCATACTCTACTAAGGGTAAGTACTTCTCCCATTGGGATCTTTGATCTACTTCCGTTACATAGGCTTTTAGTAGATCGAGAATGGTTAGGTTAGCTATTTCACTTTGGCCATCAGTTTGTGGATGATAGGCCGAAGAGAAGTTTAGCCTTGTTACTAAATTCTCAAAGAGACCCTTCCAGAAATTACTGGTCATTCTAGGATCTCTATCCGACACTATGGACATTGGCAAGCCATGGTACTTGAAAATTTGTGAAATGAAGAGGGTTGCCATTTGATGGGCTTTGATAGTCTTTTTGACAGGTATAAAATGAGCTTGTTTACTGAACCTGTCTACTATCGTCCATATCCCCGTATTCCCATGGATAGACTTAGGCAATCCAAAGATAAAATCCATGGATATGCTCTCCCAAGGTGAATTAGGGATTGGCAAGGGTTGAAGCAATCCAGGTTGCTTCCCTCTATCAAATTTTGTCTTTTGACATACCACACATTTGGAAACATACTCTTGTATGTTCACTTTCATGGTAGGCCAATAGAAATATGTTTCAATTCCCTTTAAGGTAGACTGAATCCCTCTATGCCCCGCATATGGGGGAGCATGAGATTCATACATTACTTTCTCACGTAGTGAGTTAGTAACGCATAGTCTATTGCCATAGAGAAGATAACCATCTTGTAAAGTAAATGGTTCTTCTTTCTTCCCTAATGCAAGGGCTGAAATCACATCTCTAAAATCGGAATCAATAGCATACTCATCTATCATTGAAGATAGATCATTGTGAGTTGCTATGGAAACCGCATTCACTCTCGGTCGTCTTGAGAGTGCATCGGCTACTTGATTATGCTTGCCAGCAATGTGAGCAATATGAAAATGAAATTGCGAAAGGAAATTTGCCCACCTCATTTGTTTGTCGGAGAGCTTGGTCTGAGTCATGAAGTACTTAAGACTTTGGTGATCCGTTCGCAGAATGAAAGGAGTCCCCAATAAAGTGCTTCCATGAGTCTATGGCATGTAGAACTGCAAGGAGTTCTTTTTCATATATGCCTAGAGCTTGCTCAACAAGGTCGAGCCTTCGACTCTCATAGCCTATGGCGTGCCCTTCTTGGAGCAAAACAGCCCCAAGGCAATCACCACAAGCATCACATTGGACCTCAAATGGTTTTGAGAGATCCGGTAGTGTAAGCACAGGTTGAGAGATAAGCTTTTCTTTAAGATTTTCGAAAGCATTGTTCTCCTTAGCAGACCATGTATACCTAACACTTTTCTTTGTTAGGTCATGTAATGGTCCCGCAATTTGTGAGAACTTTTCTATGAAGCGTCTATAGTATGCACACATACCTATAAAGCTTCTTAGTTCATGAAGATTCCTTGGTTTAGGCCATCCTTTTATTACCTCTAACTTGGATGGATCCATTTGGATGCCATCTTGAAAGATAATGTGACCGAAATACTGAATCTCTTGCAAGAAAAATTCACTTTTCTTTTGATTAACATAAAGTTTATTCTCTCTTAAAACTTGAAATATTACCTGGAGGTGTTGCTTGTGTTCCTCCAATGAATTAGAGTAGATGATAATATCATCAAAGAACACTCCAGTGAAAGTTCGATGAGGTCTGAACAGCTTCTCCATCAAGCGGTTGAATGTGGCTGGTGCATTGGTCAAGCCATGACAATGTATTCATAAAGACCAAATGTAGTACGAAATGCGGTCTTTACAATGTCTTGATCAACTATCCTTATTTGATGATAGCCACTTTTTAGGTCAATCCTACTGAAGTAGGTCGATCCTTGTAGCTTATCAAATAGGTCTTCTACTCGTGGAACGGGAAACCTATTCTTGATAGTGATCCTATTCAATGCTCTATAGTCGACACACATACGATATGTGCCGTCTTTCTTTTGCACTAATAGTACAGGTGAGCAAAATGGAGATGAGCTAGGCCTAACCATGCCCTTCTCAACTAACTCATGCAGTTGCCACATAATCTCCTCTTGTTGAGCTTGAGAAACTCTATAAGGAGGTTTGTTAGGCGGTGAACTTCCTGGAAGAAGTTCAATTGCATGGTCATCATTACCTCATTTAGGAGGTAGCTCACAAGGGATGTCGGCAATAAAAACATCTTGAAACCCCTTGAGAAAATTGGATAACTCTAATTCCTTTTGGCTGCTTTTATTTTCTTTTGCTAAAGCATTAGGTTCATTTTGAGAATCTTTAACAAAAATCATGTACATGGAAATAGAGCTCTTTATTGACTTGTTGAAAGCTGGTGTATGTACAATGGGGATGGTGTTACCCATCTCCTTAGCATCTATATACATGTCTTTTTCCCTGAACTTAAAGGAGATTCTCCTTTCAGGAAATTTAACATCGACAGCCAGGCGGTCAAACCATGGTGCCCCTAGGATTACATCCTCATGCTTGAGAGGAGAGATAAAGAAGTCCTCTTTGTCCACATAGCCTTGGACATGAAGCCTCAATTTCCCGATTAAGGGAGTGACTGAAGCTTCTTGCCCCTTGAAGGCACTGTCTGCGGGTAGGATATCTCCCATCTCGTAGGATTGTATGCCTAGCTTGGTGGCTAACTCCATAGATATGAAATTGTGAGTAGAACCAGGGTCAAAGAGAATAAAAGCATCATGTTCTCTTACCTTTCCCCAAGCATGGCATAGAGGAGATCCTTTGTGGTGAGTTTGGTGAATCTCCTCCTCTTGGATTTCAACCAAAGAAGCTCTAGGAGGATCTTGGCGGTTGTTCTTTTGGGGACAAGCGCGGTACGCATGCCCTTGTTCGCCGCACTTGAAACACCAGTTATCCTTGCGATAACGCTCAAGCTCTTCAGGAGAGAGTTTATTCTTTCCTTTGTAAACTCCCTTCTCTTTAGCTTTGTTGGAATTTCCCTTAGGAGACTTTTGGACATTGTCCTTCCCCTTAGGCTCATTGGAACCCTTGTTTTCCGGGGGCTTATTATTTCTTTTACCCCCCGTTTGGAAATTGATTCGAGAGGCCACCATAGTATGGTGTATTACCGCCGATATGGTACGTGGCCTTTGGGAGTTGACATACTCCGCCATTTCTTCGGTTAAGCCCGCACAAAATTGTTGCTTTTGCTCTCCAAAATCCAACTTTTTGAAGACAGTGGCTTTGAGTTGTAGGTCCCAAAACTTGTCTACATATTTGTGGATGGATTCATTGGGAGAGAGCTTTAAGCTTCGCCATTCGGTGAGTACTTTGTCTTTGGCATCGGTGGCCAAAAACTGCTTCATAATGGAAGCTCTTAAAGCCTTCCATGTTCGTGGAGCTTCACCGTTGGCTCGTAGGCTAGACCACCATTGTCTGGCGGACTTTTGAAAGTGCATAGCTACATGGCGTAGCTTAGAGGACTCCGTAAATCCCTCATCTCCAAACGCCGCATTGAATTGCTGGATAAAGGCCAAGACTTTGTCCGTAGCACCGAAGGTGCCATCATAGGTAAGGAACGAGATGCTCTTCCCTCCCTCTTTGAATTTCTTCAGCTTGGACGACCTCTTCCATGCGGCATAGGATTTCCTATGGCCTCTTCTTTTTGATGGTTCAAAATTTCCACCATCACTTTCTTCAGAAGGTGAAGAATTTAAAGAAGGTGGAGAAGAGGGTGACCTCTTTCTCGCCTTTTTCTTGTCTTGATCTTTGTCGTCTTCACCATAGCTTTCATAAGAGGAAGAGGATGAAGAAGAGGGTGTCCTCTTTCTCGCCTTTTTCTTCTCTTGCTTTTTATCATCCCTCTTTGAATTGTGGTGAGGAGAAGAATACGATGGTCTTCTCCGCTTTGGTGGTGATGGAGAGCGTTTAGCCCGCCGTCTTCGTGGAGCCATCTCCGCCGAGGTGGCGGGAGACTCGCTTCTTTCTCGTTCCTTCAGTGGAGGCTCTTGAGTTCTCCTTTGGGAAGGAGATGCATCATCAAGAAGTAAATTCTTGAGCCCTTTATATGGATTCTCTTCTTCTTCCCGAATCGGAGAGAGACCTCTTTTGGTAGTCTCACAAGGAGGCTTCCTAGGTGTTCTCTCGTCATGGTGATGATCTTGGAGAATCCCGTGAGCACGGAGCTGCCGTTGCACTTCACTTTGAAGAGATGGATTGCCCATGGCTTGTTGAAGCCTAGAAACAAGATAGTTAACAAGCATTGAAGCATCATTAGTAGCTTGCTCATGAGCAAAATCAAAGTTATCAACATTAATTTCACTCTCTTTACTATTGTCAACCATTCTAACAACTTTTAGGTGTAAACTTTTTAGGTATACTTTGGCACTTCAAGCCCTAGTTGCTACTCCTCTTTACCCCTTTAGAAAAAGCACTCAAGCTACTGTACCCGCGGCTCGAATACCATTAATTGCAAGGAATAGAAGAGAGGGTCTTTCGACACCAAGACAGCACCGGCTCCTGTCAAGCTTCTAAAAGCTCAATAGTGGTTAAGCCGTAGGCAAGCCCCGTAGGACTCCACTATTAAGACCATAGCTCTCGATGGTGATGCCCCGTTAACTGCACAAAGGCAGGCGCACTGCAAGGCTGAAAAATCCCTATTCTACTTACTCACATGCAATTAATAATACCAACCATTTGTAGCTAGCTTGAGGACCTCCCTTCTTGAGCAAGAAAAGAGAAACCTTGAGCTCTGATACCAATGTAACATTTAATGGCCTAATAACTTATGTGTAGCGGAAATTAGCATGAACATAGTGGGCATTTCATTAGAATAGATTCCTAATGAGAATTACAAGAGTGCTTGGGTGGAGAGAGCAACAAAAAGCATAACACCTAGTTAGATAGCATCAACAATACTTTCAAAAGAGAGAGAAATTAAACTATTGACAACAGTTGAGGACCGGATTTGTATGGAGCTGGTCCCCCCTCCAAAAGGCTTTGTATTATGGTTTCTCCCATCAAGAGAGACATTGTACAATACAATTCTTTGTGTTCCTTCAAGACTAGCTAGTGCAATGAAGATGGAAGCTTCATACACCAAGCAAAACACTTAATCAAACACAACTTGAATTATCCCCGTTCTCAGACCCAAGACCTCACACACCGTCGAAGATGGTGAGAGCTAGCAGGGTATGAGAGTAGATTGAGAGGAAGAAGGAGCATCTTACGAGAAAGATGTAAATCTCCTCACATAATCACTCATATTCGCATAGCTTAGCTTAGTAATTAGCTTGGTAGAGGAGATGAGCATGCATTGAAGCTTGGCTCTTGGTTGGATTTGCATCCACATGCCAAGAGAGTGTTGATGTAGGCTTCTATCTCACAAGCTTGGAGTAGGTGATGAGCTCTCCATTAAAGCTTGGGAGGAGATAGAGTATTCTTCCTTCACACATGGTCAAGTGTGTGTGTGTGTGTGTGTGTGTCAATGCCCAGCAAAAATCAGCCCCCCCTCTCTCTTGGGCGAGCCCTAGCTGCTATTTTGGTCTGGATTTTGCCTCATTGGACCTCCCCCAGTCAAGCCAATAGGTATTAAGCAGCATAAGTGATAGCCTTCTGACATGTGTCCCCCTTTCCCCTTTTGTGAGAGCTTTAGGTAATTAAATAATTAAACTAAACTCTCATTGGACCCCTTTGTCTCCTGGACAATAGAAATCAGGCAAGCCATGGGGCTTCTGAATGCTCATTGGACCCTTTGGGAGACTGCCCAATAGTCTTCTAGGAGACTTAATTCTCATTGGTTTCTTTTATTAAATGTTTTTAAATTAATTAAACTACATTTTCTCTAGCTTAATTTTCATTGGTCCACTTCAAGGGTCTTCCAATAGGAATTGGGCACACCTTGTGGGCATCTAGCCTAGGGAGCTGACATGTGTCCCTCATTCCCTTTGTGTAAAGGGAGCCTGTGTGTGTGTGTGTGGCTTTCTCTCTCATCCCCTACCTTTGGGGCTCGCCCCTCCCATGTAGGGATGTGAAAAGACTTTTAGGGCACACACAAAGCATCCAATTTTCCCTAGGGTTAACCTTTGGACACAACCTTTGAATTTTGGAACCTTAGCATTTTGGAAGTCTTAATGGGCTGAACCTTAAGGTCGTTTTAGCCCATTGTTGCACATGGCTCTTTTGTAGATGGCCCCCCCTTTGGATGCCTATTTTCCCTCCTTTGGATCCCTACTGTGGCCGGTCTGCTGGCTTAACCAATATTCTAGCTTTTTCTCCCTTGGCACTTCCCCACATTAAATGATCAGTTTAATATGAGAAAATCATTTAGGAGAATTAGATATTGATTATTATGACATGTGCCGTGGAGGATGCTCCCACAACAAAGTTTTGTGATGAAAATGGCTATGATGTCGTTCCTTATTTTGCAGTGAGTGTAATCCAGGAAAATGAAGAGGTCGAGACATCAAGAAGCCCTAGAAATAAGGAGCAAACAAAGAAATGTGGAAAATCAAAAGATGAAGAAGACGACGAGTTCTATGACTCTGTAGAACACTTCGAGCTTCAAGAAGATCAACGACCCGGGAATCAATGTCATCGCTACACGAATAAAGTGCATCAAAAGTGGATTCCAAAGTCCTCAGTGAAGACACAGCCACCACAAGCATCCTCATACATGGCTCCTAATAAGGATGCAAAGACTCAGCTAGGAAGAATACGACCAGAGCAATGAGCTAATAATGCTCTAATCAATGGGCTAGAAAAGTCCTCCAAGAAACTACCACCCACGTGCAAACAGACAGTAACTTTCCACTACCAGCCAAAAAATCAAGGGAAAGTACAAGAAGTCAACCTTGCTGAGGATAGTAGCGATAGTGATAAATCTTACGACATCCCCTATCATCAACTTAGGCCATCACTATCACCAACCCCTTCAGCAACAACCATGACAGGTCAAAAGAACAGGACAACAAGTCAAAGCCAAAAAGCTCAACAAATCTGGATACCAAAAAGCTAGATCGGCCAGAAACAGATATGGATCAAGAAGACAAAGATATCTAATGACAAATCACAAGATCCAACACCAAAACAAAAACAAGGAAAGCGTGACGAACGGGTAAGAATATCACAAAGTCGCAAGCTTTCACAACTCAGGTTTGGGCTCCAACGAAGTTGATTCAAGCACGAAAAAGTCAAGAATTCATTTGGATTCCAAAACAACCACAATATCAACCTTCAAAGCCTGAATCCCATCCCCAACCAAGCGTACAAGGGCTGAAGCAAAGACCATTGTTGATTCACACAACAAAAAGGTGGATCCCAAAGAAGTCTCTTCAAACACAAACGAAGCACGACCAAGTAAGGGTTCCCAAACGAGAGCCAGCAATAAAACAGCTAATAATCGCAAAGAAATGGTTCCCAAAGAAGAACAACAAAACTGATGTTAGTGCATCGCCGCTTGAATTCTTACAATTCTTCCTACGACTATAGTACAGCTAGAAGAGAGCAAGCCGCCTCAATCAAGCAACGATACAGGAGCTTCAAAGATCATTACATTGCTTAGAATAGGAAGCCTCGCCAACAAATGCCAATAAGCAAATTGCTTATACCCACATCTTGCACAACATAAATCTTTTCCATGCATTGACTGTGTATGCATAATAGGGCTACATTACAAGGCCTGCATCGGCACAACTTTTAATTGCCCAAGCACAACACATACCCTTTGCGATACCCTGTCTTCGTAAAGGATGACTCCAAATAGGAAGGGGGGAGGCATTCTGAATGCGGACCTAACATTATGACTATTAGAGGGCAATGTTTTGTGAGATGCATTGAATTTTTGCGTTTTATTGTGATAATTTTTTGACGAAATTTAGAGTATATACCCTCATAGTAGTGTTACAGAGGAGTATGGGGACAAAATCCATATATGAGCCCCTAGGGACATGTGTATAGTGTACATAGCATTTAGATTTCTAATTGAATGATTTTTCTTTTGATTGAGTTGTTTTAAGATTTTCTTTGTTTATTATTAAGAAAAAAATAAAAAAATCCATAATCCACACGAAGAAAAGACTGACGGGAGGCCTGAGCACTACAAAGAGAAGAAGGTACAGGAAAACGATGAAACTTCACGAAGTATGTCTCAACAGCCACTACAACAGCCAAAGAACTTGTCACAAAGCAGTGTCAACATGCAACCGACAAGTCATACAAGTCAGAGTCGAGTAGCTAAGCCACAAAATGAGTGAGGTGTTAGTCCCAAAGCTTCAAGTAATATTCTCTGTGGTCTAAGCGTCTTAGCTATTCTAGGTACTCCTCAAGCTGGAAGAGTTGAGCATATTTACGTTGTGTTGCTAATGCTGGTATAGGTGAGCAAAAGAGTCGAAGTCTAAGTACTTAAGTCTGGTGAAGTGAAGGAGAAGGTCCAAAAGACACTCACATACTGAGCACAGTGAGATACGAGGGGAGAAACTTCTACATCGAAAACCCTTCTTGGAAAGGTGGAAGCTATTGAGACATCTTTTGATGTCACATGTGCTACATTTATTCCTCGAAACACCCATCATCTCCTTCTTTCACATTGCATGCTTTTCGTGACAATTTTCTCATATGCATATAGAGTGTCCCATAATTGGCACTTGCATCAGGCACTCTTTCCGTGTTTCACCCAAGCACTCACCTTTCATGAACATGTACTTCACGTTCAACTGCTCAACTCCAATAAGAGTGTATGCCAAAGGCATTTTTTTTCCCACCGGGTTTTTTTCCCTTTGGTCATCCAGGTTTAAGACCCTAATCTAAAGACACCTATCACCATCCTCTTGTACATATTCCTTCTACATCAACAATAAGGAAATTCTACTCAAATCAATTGACAAATGAATTGGAGCACCAATTTCAGATCATAGCATACTTCTCCTCAATGGCGAGTCGAAGAATGGCCTACAATGACAAAGCTGCAGACAACACTAGCAACATGATTGCACAGGAACAAAGAAGTCCCCAATGAAGAAGCGCAGACACAAAAGTAATCAGAGGATCTCAAAAGATGAATGGTTACGATGATAGACGTCCGCTCTAATGGATCATAGTTCTTGTTGTGGTTCAACAAAGATACAAGCAGTGCAACAGATGAAACCAAAACAACAGCAAAGTGTTGACCGTTGGGTCAACAACACAACATAACTCAAGAACATAGAAGTCCTCAATGAAAAAGAGCAGACATAAGGGTAATCAAAGGATCTCAAAAGCTTGTCCTTGATAATGCACATGGAATGCTCGGCAAGGTTTTGAACCTCAAATTAGAATAATTAAGTCCTGGATTCGGCCTGACAGACAGACTTTGCATTGGAGTGCAACTTGGCCTAAAGAAGTTAAGGGTTTAGCCATACAATTTCTACAAAATCCTTACAAAGTTGTCATTGGCTCACAAGATCAGAAAGCCAATCACTCAATTCTACATATTGTAGAAGTTGTTTCTGAGAATCACAAATACTCCGAATTCACAGATTTGCTGGAGCAAATGATGGATGGAGCTTTTTCTATCCATGATGATAAGAGTCAAGTTAAACGACATTGGTTCTTTTTGAATTTAGATCTGGCAGTAGACCTATAATGACAGAAACAGATGTTGCAGCTCGGAGCGTGGATGTGAAAGACATAAAGTTCGTCATCAATTATGATTTTCCTGAATCATGTGAAGACTATGTACATCGAATTGAACGAACAAGACAAGCTACTGCAAAGGCTATAGTCTATACTTTCTTTCCAACAACAAAACGACAGCAAAGACCACATCGCCATCGACAATCAGGTCATGTCGGGGACGACATGAACGCGGAAGGGGGGAATGTTGACCGTTGGGTCAACAACAACATAACTCAAGTTTCGTACCAAAGTCTTATCTTTTGCGAGTTATGAAATGATGTGGATTATGGCTATAAACGTCATTTGTAATGAGTAGTTATTCTAGTTTCAGAAGCCGGGGTGCAATGGCACTTCTAGATTGTAAATGCAAAGCCATTAGACCCTTTCAACCCCATTTTTTGGTTAAACCTAAGGTAGCCTTAGTATATAAGGTACCTAGGTCATTTTGTAAAAAAAGGACTTTTCATAATCAAAACTTTAGCGCTTCCATCTACTGTGTGAGAGAGAGAAAGAGAGTGAGCGTGAGCTTTAGCCTCTCGCTACGCCCGGCTCGCTCAACACATTGGAGATCCGACTACACCATTGCTGTAGGATCGAGGAGAGCTACGCGACAACTCCAAGCATTCCACGCAAGACTGTTAAGGCGGTTACGCCGCTAGCGGAAGCTAAATAGCGAGAACTCAACCAACAACAGAATTTGTCAGACGAGGACGGAGCTTGACCCGCAGGTGCATGGAAAAAACTAGGTGGGTGTCGAATCACCTACTCGACCTTCTAATGACAATCACTACAAAGGAAATCAAATCTAAGTTCTACAATACGCAAGTGACTGAAATCCGTACTACAAACGAATGCTATACGAAACAGGATCTAGAATCATTGAATTGATCTCAAACTCAAGGGGAAGTCTATACACTAGGTAAGAACAACACCCTAAAGACTTGAACTGAAAACTCAACCTATAACCACTCCGTGCGGTAAACGCGTATGAAGACAGGCCGAAATATACAGGTGACCGAAACTTGACCCCAATGGTACTAATGTGTAGCTCTACTCGTTGTGGTTCTATAGATATGCTGCACGATCAATTCCGACACACGAGTTGGAAGAAAACTCACACCGAAGCTTGTAGGAACTTACCATACATAGAAGCCGATAGCGCGCACTCTTGGTATCTGTACGTAGCTCTCGCCGTTGCTAACACAATGGCGGTGTCACTTCTCCAATGGCGGCTTCGTAGCTCGCGTAGCAAGTAGATAAGACTCTCTCTCTCTCTCTCTCTCTCTCTCTCTCTCTCTCTCTCTCTCTCTCTCTCTCTCTCAGACATAGTCACGGTGCTCCAAAACTCACTTTGATTAATAATCTACCCCTTAGGTTACAAAAACTTTGGCTTATGTACCTCAGCCTTGGAGGCGAGAACATCTCTAACTAATTACATCAGCAAGTGAAATTACTTCGGGATTACAAGCTGGAAACTCAATTGAGTCCCGGTACTTAATGAATGGCTCAAATCAAAATTAATGTCAAAAAGACATTTATTACAATCAATGGTTACAAAATGATGAGTGTGAGCAAAAATGTGGGTGTGATCCTCTGCTGGCTCAACACTCCCCCCCCCCCCCGCGTTCATGTCGTTCCTGACATGACTTTTATGCTTGGTCAATAAAGTCCTGTCGTCTTGAGCATCTGCAAATGTGATTCGTATCGTAGGTTGCCGATGGTCAAGTTTGGGCCGAATATTTTGCTTTCGTGGGTGAAAAAGCCGGTGTAGAAAGCTTCTTCGAATGTTTGCATGTGGAAGCTAGGCAAAAACATAATCCTTTGGTATAGGAGGTGTAACTCTTTTGGAGAAGGCTGCAATGAAAGATCGTACATCATATAAGACACCGTGTCGGCCGTCGATAGTAGACTCAAGTTCATGGCTTTATTTGGCGTGAACACTTCAATGCAAGCTAAGAGAGTCCTGCAGATTTTCTTGAGGATCTGACATGAAAGGTCAGGAGAGCCAGTAAAGAGCTTGATGGTGCCCGTTAGGGTTTTCACCATGTAGGCTTTACCTATTCTCTCTCCTGCCTTTGGTCCTGGCATCCTGGGATAATTAAGCCAATTTGGCTTCTTTTCTGCAATCCTGCCATGCTCTTTCCAGTTTCTGACTCTTGGCACTGGACAGAAGGTTGCATCCTCCCGGATCTCCTTTGGTGCCTCCACCAAGTAGAATAGGTAGGCTGGGTATTTGTTCAGCCAACCTTTCCTCCATCTAGGTTGTGAATCTACTATCTTCTTTGATTGTTCCTCCTTTGTGATGTCGCCTTCGTAAAGAGCGACATACTGCTCTCCTTCTAGTCTCTTTTTCGTCTTTAGCACTTTAAATTTCATCAAAGGGAAAGGCAGGCTGGGTTGCATCCACTGTTCATGGAGCACTTTTGTGTCTAGTCCCTGAAGTCCCTGAAGTCCCTGAAGTCTCCCCTGGAGCACTCTCCTCTGCTGACTTTTCTATTTGGTCATGGAGCCTTCGTTCTTCTTCTTCAGAGATTCTTGAAGTCGAGGCCACCTCTTGAGCTGGGGCTGGATCTTCAATTGAGGTTACCTCTCTAGTTTCTGGTAGCTCTATGGCTGCTCCACCTGATTCTTCGTGTGGTGTCTCTGTCTCTCTTCTTTGTTGCTCTTGTAGATCTTGGAGCTGTTTGCGGAGGGCCTCATTCTCTGTCCGTAGTGTTTGATTTTCTAATGTGAGCCTCTCCTCTGCGGCCAATGATCCCTCCGCAATGTGCAACCTTTGCACTTGCTCTAATCTTAGCTCTCTTTGTAAGCTTCGAACCTGGTCTTCCAAAACTGGTATGATAGCTCCCTCTTGTTCGGTTCTTGCTCTGCTAGCTCTAGGGGTAGACCTGAGTCTAGTGATTGTTCTTTCTTGGAGCTCGACTCTTTCCCTTAGCTCAATGAGCTCATCCTTAGCCGCCTCCAACTCATCCTCTATCCGCTCCCTTGCTTCCTGTGCACTTGTTACTTCTCTTGAAGCCTCGGCTAGTTGGAGTATCAAGCCGTCTCTCTCGTTTTCCACGTCATAGAGTGATGCTTTATGACTTTCAGATTCAGTCATAGCATTCTCTAAATTTCTCTGCAACTCCGCTTCCCTTTGTTTGGCTGTCTCAATCTCTACTTCCTTTGCCTTGGACCTTTCTTTTATCTTGCTGAGCAGTTCATGAACCATGTGCATGTCTTTTTCATCATCATCTGTCAACTCTAAAGCTCTTTCCGCCACCACCTCCACTGGATTTGGCTCTTCTAGTATTTTCGGTTCGTCCAGTTTCTCTTTACTTTATTTTTTACTCTTTGTCTTTTTCTCCGTCCCTCTCCGTTCATCTTTTTTTTGTAGGGTGATCCCATAAACTGCCTCAAGGGCATCTTCTTCGGTGTATCCTATCTCTACCAGATCCTCATAATCATTTCTCTTTTGCTTCTGGCTTTTCCAAAACATCTGTGTCCACCTCTACTGTGGTCTCTTCCACAATTTTTTCCGTCTTCTTCGGGCTTGGTACATCAGTCATAGAGGGATGTTTGTCCTCAGCTTCCTTGGCTTTCCCTTTGTCGGCTTGCCCATCTTTCTCTTGAGGCTTAGTAGACCCATCTACTTTCCTTTTCCCCTTGTCGTCCTTTTTCAACTCAGCTTTTAATTGTTGTACCTCCTCTTCAGTGTATGGCTCGACAGGTTGCTGCTCCAAAATAGCATGTGACTCCTCATAAGCTTTAATATATTGATCGTATTGATCAATGTGTGGCCTGGCCGAGCTAGTTCCGACTTTAGTGGGGTCTGGCACCCACTTTTCTTCAAAGTCACCTTTTAGAGCTCTTTCCGCTCTAAACTGCTCCACTAATCTTTCCATTCTTGCCGCTTTCTGACTTTTGGTTTGCTTGGGAGCAACCTTCTTCTTTACTTTCTTCTTAAGTGGCTCGTCCACATCCTCTTCAGGTTCTGAAACTACTTCTAGTTTTCGGCGTGCTCTTGTGGATGCCCTCTTGGATACTTCGGGCTGTTCTTCCTCCTCGTCGGCTTCTCTAAGCCACTCATTCTGGGAGGGAGCCTTTGGCCACTGATCTCTAGCTCCAATAGCTTCATAAGCTATTCTTGTCAGAATTTCCGCTCCTCCTATGTATTTTGTCTTCTCGTTGTGCATGGCAATTACTTGCTCGTGGATGTGTTGAGCGTAATTCACCTCTTTTGGCATATTGCTCTTTAATGCCCATGTGATGGTGGTCGCAATGGCATGGGGTGGTGTCGTATACTTTTGCGGTCTTTTACTACAAACATGAAGAAATTGGTTGTACAGTCGGCAAAGGTTTGCCGCTCTTGGGTCCTTCATATCTCCATAGGTCGCATTCTGTTTCTTGGGCCCATAGACCTCTATGGCCTCCCTTCTTTCCCTAACCGAGCTCCCTTTGTTGTGCAGCTTCAATGCGTCTGCAATTAGCTGTGGAGTGATCTGTACTTCTACCTTCTCTCCATCCATGGCTGTCAATGTGGCTTTTCCATCCTTCTGAATGGATGTTGCCAACTCGTACACTCTTCTTGTATCCACACCTGATGGTCTCGAGGTGAAGAAACTGTGCAAGTCTGCCCTTTCCAAGTACCTGCTGATGTCTTCTGACCTGTTATAATCTACCAATTCCTGTGGGATCATCGGTACATCCACCGCTTGCCCTTGAGGATCTCTGAAAGTCCCCTGGTAGATCTTTATTCCCTCTTTCTCCAATACTGCTTCCTCCACCCAAGTTTTGGTTGGCTTGAGGGTTTCTGCTGGAATGTCAAATGGTTCCGCTTCTGCAATAGCATCTTTGATTGTCGGTCTTTTTCTCTTCGTTGCCGATGACTTGGTGGAATCCATGGATCCTGTAACTCCAATTTCAGAAGTTAGCGTCTTTTTAGTACTGAAAACCGAAATGAAGCTTTTAACTATCCAAATGACTTGAAAATTGAAACATGAGCTATTCAGGGCCTAAGGATGCAAGGTAGGTGAAAAAATATGCAAAATGGGCTCAAAATCATGCTGGAGACATCATACGCGTATGATGTCTTTTGTGTCAAAATGACTTCATATTGGTTGTGCTTGTAGCTGATAGTGTATACATGATTATCATATGCTTGGATTTGAGTTTGGATCCCATTTGGTCAAGTTTTGGCCAATTTAGTCCAGTTCCGGCTCTTGGCAAAATTTTGAAAGGGAATTGGATTTTATGATCCAAATTGGATAAAACTTGGTGGTTCACTTTCAAATGGCATGTAGATCACTTCTGTTTGGTGGTTGAAGCCCTGAGGTGCCAAAATCACATAGTGAGACATCATACGCGTATGATGTCTTTTAGTGTATTTTTGGACCAAATCTCTCTATAAGCTTGGATTTGGCTTTAGATAGGCTTATTCAGTGGATTTATGAAGTTTGGATAGATTTTGGGCTAAAAATGGCTCTGGAGACATCATACGTGTATGATGTCTTTTTCATCAATTTTGCATGGGATTGGTTCTGTGGACTCCCCCATGTACTAGTGAAGGACTGTTCCTACTCAAATCTTGGTTTGGACTTGAGTATGTTGGATTTGGGCCAAAAATAGACTTTAGGTGAAGGATTTTCCTGCTAAGTGGACTAATGTGGTGATCCTCTTGACCAAATGGTTCCAAATTTCATATGTAGCATGTATTAGATATATATAATGGATGTATGATGACAAATGAGCAGTTTTGGATCTGTAAGTGCAAATAGACATCATACGCGTATGACGTCTTTTGTGTCAAAATGGTGCTTTTTGGTTCCAGATAGCTTGTAGATGTGTTTAACAACAATCCTACAAAGTTTCAATGAGTTTGGAGTTATTTTGACAAAATTAGGACCAAAAATCAATTTTATGGCCTACTTTGCGTCTTTTTGGTTTTCCTTGGGTTTTCTAACTCCACTTCTCATGATACTTGGTTCATAGGATGTGATTAACATGTGGAATGAGGCTATGCACTCAAATGTTGAAATGGATGTGAAATTCATGCTGTGAGACATCATACGCGTATGATGTCTTTTCTTGAAATGTTGGTCTTTTTGTGCAAAGAATTCTTTGTGCTAGTGCCCTAAGCCCTGCTAACTAGTTTTCAACTTAAAAAGTCATCAGTTTAGCTAAAAAGCCCCCTTATAGGCATTTCAGTCTCCGAAGTCGTCTTTTTGCCTTGGAGTTGAATTTCTTCAACTTTTCTTCTCGAGAGTTGCATTTCCAGCTCATTGGATATGTTGTGAAGCCGTCTATTTGGTTGAACTTGACTTTGGCTCCCCGTTCTCCATCTTTCTCCCTTTGGTTGCCCGAAAGCGTCTTTTTCACCATCGGTAAGTGAATCAGCTTTCTTTTGGGTTTTGCTTGCAAACATAAGTCATCGATAGTTACTTGAAGCTACTTGTGAAGTTTCATTTCATTCGGTCGTCAATTTCAACCGTTACGCCAAAATGACGCTTTGTGTGTCCGCAGCCAAATCGGTTGTTCCGACCTACTTTTTGTGATTCAAACTTGGAGATATTCTATGGTTGCATTGTCCTTGATGTGGTTGAACTTCCTGTGAAGTTTCGTGTTGTTTCGACAACTTTTTCCTGTTTGCCTCTTGCAGGCTCTGTTGACCTAGGGTTTTTCCAGTCGTTCTTTCTCGAGCTTTGAGTGTTAGAAACCCATCTTCTATACTAGGGTAACCCACCTATAAGTTCTTGCAAGGTTTGGTTAGGCGGTTGTGCCACTACCTAGCATTCTACCCCATTCCCCGTCTGCTCTTGTTTCTTGGTTTTGGTCAGTTTTCGCGACAAAAGTTAATGATAAGCATCAAAAGCTTATGGCAATGAGTCTACCTCTCATGTCTGGTGTCCTCTGAGCTCTCGTGGAAGTCGTAGAAGGTCGTAGAAGATCTGTGCTCTTGTGGCTCTCTGCTCTTATCCAAGAAGGTAATAGTGTGAATGAGCTTGAAAGTGATGTGAAAAATACTTGACTTCGGACTTCCCGGTTCACTTGCCACCAAATTTGTCATGTGCTCCTATCTCGTTGTGAGATGCGCTTTAGGATCTGAAATTTCCCAAATCGGACTCCGTTTGACCTGTTTTCTTAGAATTCCGTCCACTTGCCAAAATTATGCCGTTTTGGACTTTCTGCAACTTTTTCAGAGTTGTACCCAATTTTTACCATGGGTTGCCCTTGTCATTAGGACCATCACCGTCTATTCTTTTCTTTTTTCCGATCTCATTTCACCTGCTTTTTTCTTATTTTTCTTTTACTTTTATTAAGAAAATCATAAAAAATAAAAGAAAATAGCAAATTGAAGCCAAAAAATTCCAAACATACACAATAAATAGCTGGTAACCCTGTGTATATGAATATACACTTATTTGTGATTTCTAGACTTGGATTACCACTTTTTTCCACTTTTTAGCTCCAAAAACACTCTTATTTAGTGATATTTACACGTCTAGAGACCCAAATTCATCATTTGATCTCTTCTTGTTGCAAAATAAGGTATATAAGGGCATAAATATTATCAATATCCGCAATCAAACATAAAAATTAAAAAATCATGTAAGACACTGCCCTTGTAATATAATTTTTGTTTTTCTTTGTTTTTTTTTCGCTTGTAGCTGCTTTGTAGCTCCTGTATACCTGTATACCTCCCCCCCTCCTAGTCTGAGTCCTCCCGGACGACTATGAAGTGTCTGTGGGCGAAGCATTGTAGTTGTTTGGGTCATAAGTTCCCAATGCAATTGTAGAGCGATGGTACAAAAGTCTTTCCAATAAAGCTGCTCTTTGTTTGATTGAAGGATTGGTGGTCGGGTTTTGGGTTGGTTTTGGCACTTCGGTAGTAGAATCAGTAGATGGATTCTTCTTTACCTTGTTGTTCTTTTTCACAATCCAAATCTTCTTCCGCTTCGCTTGTGCTTGCCACAAACTCTTTGCGACCCAAACCTGCTTTGTTCTTTGTGTTGATTTCCTCGCCTTGAAATACCTAGGAGTTTCCGTGGATTGTACTGAAGGGAGTTCCTGTTTACAAATCCTTGGGATCCAAATTTGCTTGCTATAGCTTTGTGCCGTCATGAACTTCTTTGGAATCCAGATCTGTTTCACTGTCCTTGATTGTCTGGAATCACTCTGTTGTCTGGTATTGAAGACTCTGTTTTCCACCTTTGTGTTCTCTGGCACAATCTTTTTTGGTCTCCATACCAACTTTGACTCCGTTTTTTCCCAAGGTTGAGCTGTTATATTATTGCTTGTCTTCCTTATCCAATGTTGAGAGTTCCTCGTCAAAGAGCAATCCAGTTGTATAGAAACTTTTGGTTGCCATTGCTTCTTCTTTTTCTCTGGTTGTTGTTTACCTTTGTTCTTGGATTCTTCCTTTGGAGTTGGCACTACTCCTTTGGTGAACTTAACTGATTGAATTTCACCTTCATATTTGATAAGCACTGATTTAGAACTCCAGTCAATCATTGCATTGTATTGCTTCTACCATGGTTGTCCTAGCAATAATGGATGTTGTGTAGCTTGGTCTTCAACCACGTAAAACATATGAGGATACACATACTGGTTAATCTGTATATGTAAAACTGTGCATCCGACAATTTTGATTGAATTCTCAGAGTAACTCTTTAACTCTTGCTTGGCAGTTTGTAATTTAGTGGCATTTGTCAATTGTCTATACAAACTGAGTGAAAGTAGGTTAGTTTGAGCTCCTGAATCCAATAGTGCTCTGGCTTTGATTTGGTTGGTTCCTACTTTGCATTCAATGATGGGTTCTTCTTTGTCATTATCCATTTCTGTTATACTGACTGCGTTTATTCGTATTGCTCCTTCATTGCGCTGTTTCTGACGCAGTAGTCTTCTTTTCTCCATTCTTTTCTTTGCCTCGGCTTGCATTTCCTCCACAATCTTTTTCTTTTTCTGGACACGCAGCTTTTCTTGATGTATTTTCAGAAGCATGTCTTGGGTTAGCGGCAAAAGATACTTTTTCACTCTGCATCCACTAATCCAATTGGGCATTTCTTCTCCGTCTAATGTAGCAAGCTTGACGGCTCCACTTGGTGATAGATCTTTAATCACCAGAGGTCCCATCCCTCGCTTTTTAAGCTTCTTAGCATGCTGTTTCAGAGTGTAAACTAGGACATAGTCCCCAACCTTAAACTCTTTAGTCCGCACATGCTTATCAAAAAATTCCTTTTGTCGCCTTTTTTGAGCGTAGATAGAAGCTACTGCTTTTAGACGAAGCTCGTCTAGCTTTTCCAGGTCATCTACTCTATCAGAAAGCTCGTGCCCTGTCCACTCTAGATCCTTAGCCACCCTTAAGGTTGAAATCAAGAATTCTATTGGTAGGATAGCATTTAACCCAAAAACCATGTTATATGGGGTCGTTCCTATTGATGTTTTATATGCTACCCTATATGCCCATAATGTTGAATGCAACTTCTGGTCCCAGTCAGTTCTCGACTCAGATACAATCTTCGTAAGGACCGTGCATATGGTTTTGTTTGTTGCTTCAGCTTGTCCGTTTGCTTGTGGATGATACGAGGCTGATTTCCTATGGATTACCATGAATTCATCTAGAAGGATCTCTATCACTTCATTTATAAAACGTGTGCCTCGATCACTCATAATTTCTATTGGCAATCCATATCGTACAAAGACGTATTCATATAGAAATTGTGTCTTGGTCCTGGCATCTGCTTTTTGAGTTGCCTTTGCTTCGACCCACTTTGTTAGATAGTCTGTAGCCACAACGATGTATTGTGCATAAGTCTTATATGCAGGAGGTGAAATGGGTCCGACATAATCAATCCCCCATTTTGCAAAATCTCTTGCCCCCATCATTGGTCTAAGCGGCATATCATCTCTTTTAAGTGATACTTTGGTCCGCTGACAGTCATCACACCGTTTAACGTATTCCTCATCATCCATATGTAATGTTGGCCACCATATTCCTGAGGCTAAGACAAGTTTTGTTGTCTTATCACCTGAGAAATGGCCTCCACCTACTCCTCCATGAGCTTGCTCCAGGATTATCACATACTCAGACTCTGATGCGCAAATCCTAAGCTGGTTGTCTTTACCTCTCTTATAGAGTTGATCTCCTATTAAAGCGTAATCTGTATCTTCTGTCTCTACAGATTTCTGACGAGCTTTTGACGTTCCTTCTGGGAAAGTTCTATTTGTGAGATATTCAACAATATACTGACTCCATTCCGGAGCGATCATTATCTGATATAATGTCGAATACTCTGCTGGCGGTTTTGATGAACATACAATACATACAGTGACATATTCATGTACGCTTTCTTTCATTCCTGGCCAATAGACTCCCAATTGTAACAAATTCCTATATGTGTTCCTTCTTGAAGAATGAAATGCACATTCCTGAACATGTGCTTCGCGCAGATATATATTATATTCCTCAGGATTGATGCATAGTCGTAAAACATGATCATTTCCCAATTGATACAACCTTCCTGCAACCAATTGAAGATTCTTGGATTGCTGAATAGCAATATGTTTCTGGTTGTATTCTCTTCTATCAAACTCTCCTCCATAGGTTAATAGACTAACGACATTTTGAGACCACTTCGGTATCATTTCTATGTTGAACAAGTACACGTCTGGCATGTCGTCATCTACTCCTATAAGGTCTTCTCCATTCGTCAATCGCGAAAGATGATCAGCTCTAAGATGTGTTTTTCCTTTCTTTACTACTACCGTGAAGTTGAATTCCAATTAGATAATGAACCATCTCACTATTCTCCCAGTATTGCATGGTTTATTCACTAGGTAGAGCAAGGCTTGGTGATCCGTAAAAAACACAAACTTGTTGGCTAGAAGATAATGCCGATATTTCTTCACAGCATATATCATTCCTAATCCCTCTCGCTCTGTTGTGGTGTAATTCTTCTCTGCATTGTTGAGCTGTCGACTGGCGTAACAGATAGGAAAATCCATGTTTCCTTCTTCTGGCTGAGCCAGAATGCATCCTATTGCATATGCCGAAGCATCTATATGCACATGGAATATCTTCTCCCAATCTGGTGATTTCTTGAATGATTCCTCACACTCCTCTCTCCATTCAAAGTTCACTATTAGCCCGTAAAGTGGTTGGCCTATTATAGCGTACATGTAAATGAATCGTCTATAATATCCGCAATGTCCCATAAAGCTTTGTACTTGTTTCGCATTGGTTGATCTAGGCATATCCACTATAACTTTTATCTTCTCTAGATCTGTGGATATTCCGTTTTGTGAGACAATATGTCCCAAAATTCTGCCCTGTCGGACCATAAACACACATTTCTCAGGATTGAGACAAATGCAATATGTCCTACATTTCTCAAATACTTTTCTTAGGTGTTCTAGATGCTCATCTCTCAGAAGAGAATGTACACATAAGTCATCCATGTATATTTCTAGAAACAACCTTAAGTATTCTTTGAAAGGATGCGTCATCAGCCTCTAGAAGGTTACGGGAGCATTGGTTAGACCAAAAGGCATAAACCGATAAGCATAAATTCCCCACTCCGTTGCAAAAGTTGTTTTATGTTGATCTTCCGGTGCTATGGCTAGCTGGTTATATCCTGAAAAACCATCAAGAAAGGAGTATGTTGTTTTCCCTGATACACGCTCTAGAACATGATCAGTTATCGACAGGGGATAATTGTCCCTGATTGTTGCAGCATTCACTTTCTTTAAGTTGACACACACTCGGAGTTTTCCGTTCTTCTTGGGTACCACCACAATCGGAGATACCCAATCGGTGTGTTCAATCTCGTATATGAATTCAGCTTCCATTAGCTTATCTATCTCTTCTTTGATTCGCTTAGCAAACATATCATTATATGTGTATGGTCTCTGTCTGCTAGGCTTTGCGTCTTGTTTTAGTGGGATTGTGTGTTGGCATATTGATGGGTCAACTCCCTTTAAGTCCTTATAAGACCATGCAAACACATCCTTGTACTCTCTGAGAAGACTCAAAAGTCTCTCTTCCTCGCCTGGAGACAAATCTGTGGCTATGTACACCAGTCTAGGTGTCTCACCTGGAGCTGCTAAATCAACTTTTTTTGCATCCTCCGGTTCGTCATAAGATTTTTTCTCCCCTCTCTCTCGAATAGGTTGGGTTAATACCACCTTCCTATCCTCTATTGTGAATTTCCTGTAGTGAGAGGGAACATCCATGTTTTCTTTGATTTTGGCGTTTTCGTCCTCTCCACTCTCAATTTCTGTCGTCCAAACTTCTTTCAGAGTTTTCTTGAGCTCTCTGTACTTGTTTCTACGTTCTAACTTGGACTTCGCGTGTTCTCTGTTGCGCTTGTTCTTTTCTGATTTTTCTGTTTCAGTTTTTGTTTCATTCATTTGAACTTGATTTCTTGAGCTTCTTTTGTCTTTTCGTAAGCTCTTTTGCTCATTGCCTCTCATTCTTCCAGAAATCTTGTCCTTAACACAATCTTCCGCCTTTACTAGCATTAGGAATTGATTTTTTCCTCTTATTCTAGGCATCGGATTGGTTCTAACCCCCTTTGTTTTTCTCTTTGCTCTATAGCGTTTCTGGCGTTGTTTAGTTTGGTTCGGAAAATCATAAAATCGGACATCCGTTATAGTTTCTTCGTTTCCGCTTGAATTGTCCGTTGACTCGTTGTCTGCTTCATTTCCCCACTCTGGATGATCGGGAATGTCGTGAAACACCTCTTCTTCATCTTCCTTTTCCAGTGTATCCTTCTTTTCAGTTTCTTTTTTGAGTATAGTTCTCAGCATAAAGTACGGAACCACGTCGTACCCGTCCTCGTCGCAAAATTTCGTTGTGGGACCATCCGGAATTGCACAAACATCTAGGGTTGCTAGAATGTGTGTCCATTCTAATGGTTCAAGCGTGTCCTCTGGAAAGGGTTCTCCTATATAAGTTTCGTCTTCGATAGCCCTTTCTAAAACATATTCTTCTCGCCTCAGACTTCCACATTTCGAGGCTCCACACATCCATAACTCCTTGGGTTTACCTAACCAAGCTGGAAATTCGGATCCCACCAAAGTAGCTGAATCAAACTCCTCTACCGGTGTTCGGTTCACATCTTTGTAGCTATGGTCTCTCAGGTTCACACATGGTTTCCATATTTCTCAGGTATATGTGATCGTAGCCCCAATCCTGGACCATTTTCAATTGTCTCATGAATGGTCTTCCCAGTATGATATCATAGTTATTCTCCTTGCCAAAATCAACAATAGCAAAAGTATGTTCGTATTCAATGCTGCAAGAAGTTACTACGACTTTCTCTAATAACCCCATAGGTTTCTCCATGTGTCCATCTCCTAATTGGAGTTTCAACCTAGTCTTCCTTATTGCTGGTTTCCCCCATTTTTCCCAGATTTCTTTTGTAGCAATGGCTACCCCAGCTCCGCTGTCTAGTATTGCCATCGTGTTCACTCCTTGGAATTCAACTGGTAAGGTTGTATTCCCCTCTTCACCTTCGCAATACTCTCCGACCTTGTTTAAGGGTACAGGCTTAGCGTTCTTTTGTGGTTTGCTCAGCTCTTGTATACCCTCTTGCAGTCTCGATGTTGGGTCTTTTATCCCAAATTTCTCCAAGCATTTTCCTACAGTGGTCCACATATGTGGTCTTAGCCTCAAAAGCTCAGCTAGAGTGATAGTGCATGTCACTAGTGTTGACAAGATCTCTATCAATCCTTGCGAGTCCATGACTTTTTTTGATGAGATTCTTCGTGAGGGAAGTGCTCTAATCTCGGATTTTGCTTCATACTCTCCTAAGTATGAAGGTAAGGAAGTGAATGAGGTTTTCTCTCCATTGTTCTAACAAAGCCCCCATCTCCCCAGTAAGATTGCAGATCCAAGTCCACTTGAGATTCTGCCTCAAATTCCACTATGGGAGGATTCCTGATGTCCTTTTCCCAATTTGTCTGATTAGCTTGGCAACTTAGCTTGTTTGCAAAGTTTGCCTCTCTCACATGTTTCCAAAATTCATTGTAATCCTCATCTCTTGCGTAAATCCTCTGTATGACTGGATGAAAACTCTCTATCTCTTGATCGGTTGTGTTCAATACTATGCGGTCATCCTTGTGTGTATTTTCCGGCTTTTGTGCACTGAGAGTCTTTTCAGCTACCCGTGAAATGATAGTCTCTTGCTGAATTGGATTTTCCGTTCCACAATTCATTGTTTCTCTTGGTGGTTCTAATAAGGCTTGTGCAGTCTCGATCATTCTCTGGCACATTTCAAGTCTCTGCTTTTCCAATTCCGCGTTTGGGTATGTCATCCACCTCTGTTCTTGTGTTTGGTTGTTCTTTAACCTAGCTTCGTAAGCTCTCATCAGTGCGTCCAATGGTTCGTGTACTTTGTCGACTAGCACTGATCCCCCTGAGCTTAAGCTCGTTGTTTCTTTGATACTCTTTTGTTTCGTTCTTTCCGGGCTCATCTCTCGTTTCCCGTTTTGACTCTCAAGTTTTTCTAATCTATCTTTAGTTCGCTTTAGTTCCTCAACTAGAATAGCGTCTTCACGTTCTTTTCTCAACTTCATGCGTGCTTTTCTAGCTTTCCATGTGTTTCTCTGACTCCGCGGTCCTTGACTAACCACTTCAGTTGCTAACTTTCCATTCTCAGGTTCTCTAGTAGTTTTCTTAGCTTGAGCTCTAGTAACAACTTGCGTTGGTATCAGAGTTTCATTTTCGGATCCACTGCTGGTAGGAATAGTTTCTAGCATATTCAATGTTGTCTTTTGCACTTTGTTTGGATTCTTTGAACAATCCTCAATGAAGTGAGTAACCCCGCACTCAGTGCAATAAGCGTTAATTCTAATGATTTCCGTATGTGGACAAACATTCATCAAATGGTCACCTCCACACTTGTAACAGGGTCCTAGTGCTGGTCTTGGTCCCACTTGATTCGTCCTTTGTGGATAGGATGGTCTTTGTCCTATTAACCCTCCATGAGCTATGAACATCAATGTTCTTGCGTCCAAATTGTATCTCTCTTCATGAGAAGCACTTGTAACTGTTGGTGTTCCAACATTCCCAATCATGCCCCATGGTTCTGGTTGTTTGGGTTCTTCTGGTGGGTAATACACAGTTGGAGACATGTGTGCATCAGATTCTTCATAATAGGCTTGAATAGGCATTAAGGCTTGTTCTTCCTAATTCTCTAAGGTTGGTGCATATCTAATGCCCACTGGTCTTGCTCCTGGTAAAGGTGGTTGTTGTCCCAATACCGGTTGCGGTCTTTCTATCCCCATAGGTCCTGGTACATTTCCCGTTGGGTATCGAGGTACTAGATGTACCTAAGGTGGTGCTAATTGGGCAGGAGGTGCATACTGACGCTCTCTTACATACCCTTTGTTGTAATAGCACTCCTCTGTTGGGTGGTTTGTCCATTTTTGTTCAATAGCACACCATTTCAGTGGTTTTGGCAATGGTTTTTGGTATGGTGCCATCCTTTTTAGAGCATCTTCTATCATTTGCTCTACATTTGGCATGGTTGTTGTTTGAACATTATTTTTAGTGGTAGTCTTGCTCGCTACAGAGGAAGAGATACTAGATGCAAAATCTGTATCCGCTGACACCTCTCCATAAACCATACAGTTATCCACTAAGTACAATGCTTCTCTCGTTACTTGCTCGAAACTTGTACAAGCTTTCAAGTGCAAGTCCTTCTTGAGAGTGTCGTTTCTCAAACCTTCAATAAAGAGAACAGATAGTCTGTCATCTTGTGGTCGTTCACGTACTGGACATCTCTCAATGTATTGTTTGAAGCGAAGTGAAGCTTCCTTCACTTTTTCGTGTTCTCTCTGTTTAAAAGCATATATTTGTGAGACCGTATTGTGCTTAATCCCACGTTTTGAGAATTCCTCAGCAAACTCTCTTAGCAAATGGTCAATGTCATGGAATCCCCCTCTGTTCAGTGGTTGAAACCATGTCAATGTCGTACCTTCTAGAGTAAGACCAAATCCCTCGTATTGTGTATGGAAATCTGTTATCTGCTCAGCTCTTAAGACTTGCTTAAAGAGTGACATATGTGCATACGGATCTCTTGAACCACCATACTTCTTTGGCATACACTTGGCTACTTGAGATGGTCTCATACGTCTATGGTCTGCTACCAATCTCATTGCTCCAGTGTCCCGGCTATATCTTTCTCTAGCATCATGGACGTCATGGGTTACCCTTGTCGGTTCCCCTGCCCTGAGTCTACTACTAGGAGGTAAATGTCATGGTTCCGCTTCGAACCTTGGACCTGGAGTGGTATATGTGGGGATTGGAACTGCACTACCTCGATTCGTATCCATTGACTCTCTGGAATGTAATGATCCCATTGGTCCGGGCTTCGAGTACTGAGGTTGACTGAAAGAGTCAGCAGGGTGAATTCTTTATCCTCCTGTTGTCATTGGGTTTTGCACTCCATTTGTTGGTGCTGGTCTTTGTGAGCTAGAAGTAACATAATACTGATGTAGTGGTCCCCCAAAGTATGTATATCCTTCTAATTCTTTCTTGCCCATTGTTGAGTATTGCCTCCCATACTTGTCGTAAGCGGCAATTTTCACTTCCGATCCCTCTGTGTAGGTAAAGACATAAAGTCTTTTTTGGTCTGTCAACTCTCTAGTGTAGGGTTCTTCACATCTATAATAGAGATCTTGCTCCCCATTATTATATTTGTATAGCCCCACATAGATGTTATCAGTGTTGATCCTTGTAGTTTCATTCTCTCTTCTTAACCTCGCATAAGGGAAGTTCATTATTGGTGCTTTCTCCTCAAGTTCTTCATCTACTTTGGCTTTGGTGCCCATCAATCCCCACTTGTCCACAATGTTAGGGTTTAGGACTACCAAATACATGGTACCCTCGTCATCTAGATATATATCTCCGCTATAGCTCACAGGCACTAAGTCCTTGAACTCACTAGGTCTATCTTCTATCTTTACAAAATAGCGGTCCATTCCATCTTTGTAGATCTTGGCACCTTGCTCATTGTCGTACTGGTATTTTATGAACAATAGCTTCATTGTGGCGGAAGGGTTTGATGATCCTGCTGCCATATTTTCTCTGTTGTTCAGATTCAAGTGTTCCAAGTGTTCGGTGAAAATCTCGTAAGATCTCTCCGAAGAAGTATCAGAAACACTTCCTTCAAAGATCGGCTCTAATGGTTGCACCCAACTTTGGTTTACACTTCCCTCGGTTGATATGACACTTGCTTGATCCCCTTGTTTTGGTTGGTTATTCTAGAGATTCCTTCCCGATCTCAAATTCATCAATTCCCCTAAAGGACTTTAACTTTTCCGTCTCGGCAATTTGTTTTCCCAAGTTTTTGTGGTTAGAATTGATCCAAACTGATTGATACTTGGTCAATTGTTTAATCTTGTCAGTTGGACAACTTCTGTTTCATCAAGTGAGAATTTTGTTGCAGTTATGCTGAAAAATACATTATACGCGTATGATGTCTTTTTTCATAGATTTGGACTATTTTGGTTATGCTCACTCTCAGTAGCCCCCTTATGCTCTGTCCACTCACAAAATTCAGTTTGAACTCTGTTTGAGCAAGTTATGGCTAATTTAGGCTTTTCTTGGCAATTTTCCGCTTTTGACTTGTTTTGGGTCAATTGTGATCCAAATGGGATGAAACTTGAAATATAACCTCTAGACAGCTATTACAATGGATCTGTGTTGGCAAAGTATCAAAATATGTCCAAAATTAGGTCAAAGACATCGTACGCGTATGATGTCTTTTTCATCAATTTGGGTCAAGACTTGATATTTATGCTTTCTACAGTGTTTGCAATAATCTTGTCAGGTCAGATATCAAAAATAAGCAGTGGATGTGCTAAAAGACATTATACGCGTATGATGTCTTTTGTCCCAGATTTTGACTATTCTTGGTTTTAAGCCTTCTCCAATGTTTATAATTGAGTTTCAAGTGTTTTTGTCAGGTTTGAATGTAAAAACAAGATCTGAATCCAAAATTTCCTATTCTTTGCGTTTCTTGGACTCCGACTTGTCTTTTTGGGTTTCTTTGAGTGTTAATGCTCTTGTTTTAAGTTGAAATTAGGGTATAACCCCCCTTTTGAACACTCTGATAAAGTCAAAATTTTTGTTTTGGTCTCTGTTTGGTCATTTAGACATCATACGCGTATGATGTCTAAAGTTGCAGATTTCCAGTTTTTTGGCACAGAATCCTTCCTAAAGCTTTCTCAAGTGCTCAGCAACTCCGAGATACACAGAAAATTTCTCTGACTTTTGTTTATTGCAAGTTTCACTACTAACTCGACGGTTTAGTGATCTAACATGAAATCAACCATATCAAGCAAATACTCCAATGATTACTAGCTCTAGATCAGGATCAAATGAAGTCCTACGTAAGCTATTCCTAATCATAAAATGGGTTTGGTAATTGTGATTTTAAAGAGATCCACTGCCACTCACGGACTAGCAAATTCTTCTTCTATCAACAACTACTCAACACCAACAAAACAACAAACAAATCTAAGCTAAAATAAAAATCTAGGTGGGTGTCAAATCACCTACTCGACCTTCTAATGACAATCACTACTAAGGAAATCAAATCTAAGTTCTAAAATACGCAAGTGACTGAAATCCGTACTACAAACGAATGCTATACGAAACAGGATCTAGAATCATTGAATCGATCTCAAACTCAAGGGGAAGTCTATACACTAGGTAAGAACAACACCCTAAAGACTTGAACTGCAAACTCAACCTATAACCACTCTGTGCGGTAAATGCGTATGAAGACAGGCCGAAATATACAGGTGACCGAAACTTGACCCCGATGGTACTAATGTGTAGCTCTACCCGTTGTGGTTCTATAGATATGCTGCACGCTCAAGTCCGACGCACGAGTTGGAAGAAAACTCACACCGAAGCTCGTAGGAACTTACCACACATAGAATCCGATAGCGCGCACTCTTGGTATCTGTGCGTAGCTCTCGCCGTTGCTAACACAATGGCGGTGTCACTTCTCCAATGGCGGCTCCATAGCTCGCATAGCAAGTAGATAAGATTCTCTCTCTCTCTCTCTCTCTCTCTCTCTCTCTCTCTCTCTCTCTCTCTCTCTCTCTCTCAGACACAGTCACGGCGCTCCAAAACTCACTGTGATTAATAATCTGTCCCTTAGGTTACAAAAACTTTGGCTTATATACCTCAGCCTTGGAGGTGAGAACATCTCTAACTAATTACATCAGCAAGTGAAATTACTTCGGGATTACAAGCTGGAAACTCAATTGAGTCCCGTTACTTAATGAATGGCTCAAATCAAAATTAATGTCGGAAAGATATTTATTACAATCAATGGTTACAAAATGATGAGTGTGAGCAAAAATGTGGGTGTGATCCTCTGCTGGCTCAACAAAGACGAAGCGCACACGCTGACGCATCTACGAGCTATTTGTGGCCGTAAGTGTATCAAACGATGTCTGTTTTCTGCGTGCTAGTAGTCTATAGAATCGTGGCAACATAAGCTACGCATAGGTACTCATAAATTTCAGTTTCGGGCACTTTCAAAATTTGGCTCTGTCATCCTACACGTTTTCCACATACGGGTTTAGAGTGAGGGTTTTGAGTGTAGAAGCTTAGGGACAGATGTATCCTAGTGAGGGGATGGTGTTCCTTAAGTTTCGTATGAATCTGGCATGATTAGGTGGGTTAACTTCCGTATGTGTGTATGTGGCTAGGTGGTGTAGTTGAGAGCTGTGAGGTTCTTGATTGTGGTTTAGTTGGCCTTCCAGAGTTTTGTATGTGTAGGATGGTCTTAGCCTGACAAGCTAAAGAGATTTCCTCCGCGTGCCTATCGTGTCATCTGTGTCCTCGATTGACATTATTGTTGAGATGTCAAGCTCTACATCTTTAACTGGCATCCACTACGGGTCTTGGCCACTTACGACATTTACTCACTGGCGCGTTAGGTGACCGACACGGAGGATCTCTACCAATGACTCTACAGCTAGACTACACTTATAGTGCCAGCCTAGTACGCTTCTAGCGAGTTCACACTTAGTGACCACATGTACATATGTGCTACTTTTCCGTTTTAGCACTTAGTCATTTTGTACTCTCTTTTTGTGAGAAGAAGAAGAAGCTTTCCATCTCTATGTGCTTTGTGCTTGTCTTGTGTAGCTCTCTTGCATCCTCTTTCTTTACATGGTATCAGAGCCTGGTGCAGGCAAGAGAGGCTAAGAGATCAAGAGCATCACAATCCCTTCGTTCGCAATCCACGACCAGATGTAGTCTCCAAAGTTTCTGAACAGGTCTCCAAAGTGCAGTACACAGAGATTTACTGTACAAGTACAGTGGTTGTATGTATGCTTGATTGTGGACACTCGTTGAGTGTAGAAAGCGTTACAGGTACCATGATAGCAGGTTCAACAGATTTGCAGGCTTTTGCAGATTGCAGCTATTTTGTCTTAGTGCTTCAAGATGTCTGACGGTTTCAGTCAGATTGTCACTGAGAAACTTGAGAAAAATAACTACCCTACATGGAAGTTCAGAATAACAAATTTCCTAAAAGGAAAAGGTTATTGGGACTATGTAGAAGGAGACAATTGAAAGGAACCAGAGATTCCCGAGGCAAATGCTACAGCAGAACAAAGGAAAGCTTTGAGGGACTGGCAACAAGGCCAGAGCAAAGTGATGTATTGGATTTCTATGAGCATCACAGATGGCATGATGGGCTATCTACAAGATGCTGAAACCCCCGCCATTGCATGGAAAAACTTAGGCAGAGTGTTCGAGGTGAACACCAAGGCCAGGAAGCTTCAACTAAAGTCGGAGCTAAATCAGGTTAAGAGGAACAACCTCTCCATCAATGATTATGCTTTGAAGATCAAGAGTATCATCGAGGCTCTTGGATCTATTAAAGTCTCAGTGGAAGACGATGACATTGTCCGTGCGTGCTTGGATGGTCTAGAAGATGAGTATGTACATTTCAGGTCTTCCATGAATACAAGAGACGACATCCCCGTGTTCCAAGATTTGATTTCTATGCTTATTCTTGAGGAGAAGAACCTTGACACATCTTCTTCTCATGGAAGAAATAATTCTGAACATGCCTTCTATTCTAACTCCAACAGAGGTAGAGGTAGAGGTCGTGGTCGAAGCCCAAGGGGTTGCAGGGACCAATTTCAAGAAGGTCAATCAAATCAAAACAATACAGGTGGCAGGGGAAACCAATCTCAAGGCAGTGGGAGTCAAAGAGGTCGTGGTGCAGGATCAAGTAGGCAGCAACATACTGCAGATAGCAGAGAATGTTGGACTTGTGGTGAAAGAGGTCACATGTCATGTGACTGTCCAAAGGGAAAAGCAAGTGGAAAGAGAGAACATGGCAACTATGCATCTACTAGCAGAGATGCAGATGACAGCAAAAACGAGCGCATGTTTGTTATGCATCATGTAATGAATACAATGACTGCAGAGAATTCCACCCAAGATGATGTTTGGTATGTGTATTCAGGTGCCTCTAATCACATGACGTCTCGTGGAGAGTGGTTTAGAGATATGCGCAAACCAGATGTGTCAGGCTATGTGCAGACAGGAGATGACACAGCTCACCCCATTGCTCATGTAGGGGACATACCTCTAAATACGAAGAGTGGGAAATCAAAGTACTTAGCAGATGTACTTCATGTCCCAAACATTACAAAGAATCTTGTTTCTGTTGGAAAAATGGTTGAGTAGGGTTTGCAGGTTCGCTTCAATCCCAATGGCTGTTATGTAGAAGATTTCCAGAATGGTTGTAAGCTAATCACAGAGGGAAAATGTGTGGGCAGAATGTTTACGTTGAATGTAGACATGCCTGAGGTAAAAGCTACATTATTTGCACAGGGCACAGGTGTTGTGGCTCATGTTGACATTTGGCACAAACGCATTGGCCATGTCAATGAGCAGAGATTGCGCAGCATGCAATCAAAACAGATTGTAAAAGGTTTGCCCAAATTCAAGGTCGATGGTATGCATAAAGTGTGTGCAGCATGCCAGTTTGGAAAATAGTCAAAGGGCTCATTTCCACATGAGCACAATGTATGTAAAAAACCACTTGACGTGGTGCACACAGATGTTTGGGGTCCAACCGATACTGCAAGTATACATGGTTGCAGATATTATGTCTCTTTCATTGATGACCATACAAGGAAAGTATGGGTCTACTTCAAGCGTAACAAAAGTGAAGTGTTTGGTCACTTTCAAGACTTCAAAGTCATGATTGAGAAGGAGATAGAAATGCAAATCAAGACATTGAGGTCAGATGGAGGGGGAGAGTACTTCTCCAATGATTTTTTAGATTTTCTGCGAATGCATGGTATACGCAGGCAATTTACATGCAGATATACTCCACAGCAGAATGGGGTCGCAGAAAGGAAAAACAGGCACGTTGCAGAGGTTTCACGTGCATTGATGAATGAGAAGAACATGCCTCATCATTTCTGGGCTAAAGCTATAAATACAGCTGTGTACATTATGAACAGGACACCTACAGTTGCGGTGCATGATGTAACACCTGAGGAAAAGTTTACAGGTACAAAGCCCGATTTGGCACACTCGAAAGTGTTTGGCTGCATAGCTTATGTGCATGTACCAGATGAGTTGCGTAGGAAATTGGATCCTAAAGCAGAGAAATGTATTCTTGTGGGATATTCCCTTGAACAAAAGGGGTACAGGTGCTGCAATCCTACTACATGAGAATTACGAGTGAGCAGAGATGTAGTCTTTGATGAGATGAGCAGCTCGTACAGTAATGCACATGGCACTATTGGGGCTGATGTAAAAGATGATGTGGTAGTACAAAATGTGAGGCCACAGTCACGGGTTTTCAGTGGACCACAAGAGTCCTCTTCTTGTGGCTCTGTTGAGAAGCCATGGAATGGTAGACTACGTACGTAGGTTACTCCACCGGCAGGTACAGGGAATGTATCACGAAAATGAAAGGAAAAGGTTGATGAACTTCCCTTTATGGCTGATGCATCATCAGGTTTTTCACATGTAGACATCGATTCAGATGGTTCTGAACAAAGTCTTGATGAGGAATTTGGAATTCCGGCTGTCAGTACACCTGGTGTAAGGAAAGTACAAGAAGATGCTAGAGGGCAAAGGAGTGACCCAGGACCGCGCAAATCTAACAGAGTCAGAAATCCAGTTCAGAAATTGACTTATGATGGGTATCTAGCGCATCACCAAGCCTACATATCTAAGGTGATACAGGATGTGGAGCCCACATGTTTTGAGGATGCAGTTCGAAATGTGCATTGGGATGACGCAATGAATGAAGAGATGGCTGCATTGGAAGCAAACGACACATGGGAGTTGGTGCCATTGCCAGGTGGCATGAAAGCTATTGGCTGTAAATGGGTGTATAAAACCAAGAATAAGGCTGATGGTAACATTGAGCGTCACAAGGCAAGGCTGGTCGTAAAGGGCTATGCACAGACGTATGGCATAGACTATGAGGAGACCTTTGCTCTAGTGGCAAAGATGACGACTGTGAGAGCTGTCATAGCAGTGGCTGCATCTAGAGGATGGATTATGCATCAAATGGATGTAAAGAATGCCTTCTTAAATGGTGAGTTGCAAGAGGAAGTGTATATGGATCAGACACCTGGTTATGTCGATCCAGGTTACCCAGATTATGTATGCAGACTTCTCAAAGCTTTGTATGGTTTGAAGCAGGGCTCTAGAGCATGGTATGACAGGATTGCCAAGTATCTTGTCAGTATTGGGTTTAGAAGAGCTCATGCTGATCATTCACTCTATGTACGTGAGAGTGATGTGGGGATTGTGGTCATTACCATATATGTAGATGACCTTATTATTGTGGGTGACAATGCTATGGAGATTGACCATGTGAAGGGTCTTCTCAAACAGGATTTTGAAATGAAATATTTGGGCGAGTTGCGCTACTTTCTTGGCATTGAGGTGATCAGGACTCCAAAGGGTGTATGGTTGTCAAAGAGACAATATGCTTTGGACATGTTGTCAAAGTATGGTATGGCTGATTGTAAGCCAATTTCTATTCCCTTGGATGTGAATGCAAAGCTGAGTGCAGAGAAGGGTGATGTTGTTGAGGATGTCAGTATGTACAGGAAAATTGTGGGTAGTCTAATCTACTTGACTATCATGAGGCCAGACTTGAGCTACACAGTAGGCTTGGAGAGTCAGTTCATGCATCTTCCGAGGAAGCCACATTTGGATGGAGTACGACGCACACTTCGGTATGTGCAAGGGAATCTTGACTACACATTGTTCTATGCAGCAGATGTGCCATTAGCATTGTATGGGTATACAGATGCAGATTGGGGGGGTAGCATTGTTGATAGGAGATCTACGAGTGGCTTCATGTTCTCTTTTGGGAGTGCTGCTGTTACTTGGAGCAGCAATAAGCAGCTTACGATTTCTTTATCGAGCACAGAGGCCGAGTACAGAGGTGCAGCAGTTGCGGCGTGCAAGGTAGCTTGGCTACGCACATTACTTGAGGACTTGGGAGTGCAGGTCGACCAGCAGATTGTCATCCATTGTGACAACCTCAGCAGCATGCAGTTGGCTAGGAACCCAATGTTCCATGCCAGGACCAAGCACATAGAGGTCCATTACCATTACGTTCGAGAGCGAGTGTTGGCGGGCGACATCGACTTGGTCTACGTCAGCACAGAGGAGCAGATAGCGGATATCTTTACCAAGGCCCTCGGAGCTGAGAAGCTTCGACGTTTCCGGACTATGCTTGAACTCTGCGACATGCAGAGCTCGAGGGGGAGTGTTGAGATGTCGAGCTCTACATCTTGAGCAGGCATCCACTACGAGTCTTGGCCGCTTACGACATTTACTCACTGGCGCGTTAGGTGACGGACATGGAGGATCTCTGCCAGTGATTCTACAGATGGACTACACTTATAGTGCCGGCCTAGTATGCTTCTAGAGAGTTCACACTTAGTGACCGCATGTACATATGTGCTAGTTTTCAATTTTATCACTTAGTCATTTTGTACTCTCTTTTCTGTGAGAAGAAGAAGAAGCTTTCCATCTCTGTGTGCTTTGTGCAGGTCTTGTGTAGCTCTCTTGCATCCTCTTTCTTTACAATTATGTTGATCTAGGTAGTGTTTGCATGCACTTCATGGGTGTGTGAGTCTCTCCGTCCAACAGAAAGCTTCAAGCTTCTCATGAGACAATGCCTTTGTGAAAAGATCTGCAAGGTTGTCCTGTGTTGGCACATAAGCCAAGCTGATCTCTCCTACTGAGAGCCTCTCTCTGACATAGTGGTAATGCACCTCAATGTGCTTTGTGCGATCATGAAAAACTGGGTTCCTCGCAACTGCCAATGCTCTCTGACTGTCAGTGTAGATAGTGTTGGCAGTGTCCTGTCCAACACCCAAATCAGCCATAAGGCGTCTGAGCCATACACACTCAACCCTAGCTGTGAAGACTGCCCTGTGCTCAGCCTCACAACTCGAAGTGGCCACATTAGGTTGCTTCTTGCTCAACCATGATATACTTGAACTACCAAGCATGAAACAAAAACCACTTGTGGACACTCGTGTGTCAAAACAACCAGCTCAGATTACTCAGCCTCACAACTCAAAGTGGCCACATTAGGTTGCTTCTTGCTCAACCATGATATACATGAACTGCGAAGCATGAAACAAAAACCACTTGTGGACACTCGCATGTCAAAACAACCAGCCCAATCTGAGTCCAAAAAAGCATGTAAGTCTGGCGGCAATGTTCCCCCCTTGGGATAAAACAAGCCAACATGTAAAGTGCCACTAAAGTAGTGGAAAATCCTCTTGATAGCCTGCCAATTCTTAGACCCTGGGCTGTGCATAAATCTGCTGACCTGTGAGACTGCAAACTAAATATCTGGCCTCATGTTGCATACATAAATGAGGCAACCAACAGTAGTTTGGTAAAGAGTGACATCAGCAGGATCTCTAGCATCATGTAGACTCAACTTCAAACCTGTTTCCATGGGAGTGGCAATAGGTTTGCAATCCGCAAGTCCAAACTTACATAGCAATGTCTCTATGTAAATTTTCTAACACAAGGCAATACCACCATCACACTGCTTAAACTGTATACCCAAGTAATGATGCAATAGCCCCAAATCTTTCATCTTGAAAGTAGCATTCAAATCAACCTTAAATTCAGCAATATGTCTCTCATTTGGTCCAGTGATCAACAAATCATCGACATAAAGAACCACAATGAGAATTACATCGCCCTCACGCTTTACATACAATGTGCTCTCTGTTGGATTATTACAAAACCCTCATTTAACCAAATGAGTGTCAGCTTTCTCATACCAAGCACGAGGAGATTGCTTCAACCCATACAAAGCCTTCTTACATCTACACATTTTGTCCTCTTGTCCTTTTATGACAAAACCGCGAGGCTGCGTTACATAAACTTCCTCAAATATGTCACCATTCAAGAAAGCAGTAACAATGTCTAATTGATGTACATCCCAACCAAAATGAGCTGCCAATGCACATAGAAAATGCATAGTAGTCATACAATAAGTGGGAGCAAAATTTTCTTCATAATCTATGCCTTTTTGCTGTGCATAACCCTTTGCAACAAGTTGATCCTTATGGCGATTGATCTCACCATCCGGCTTCCATTTCAACTTGTAAACCCACTTCGAATGGCCTTTTTGCGAGGATGCAAATCACATAAAGTCCATGTGTCATTTTCTATAAGTGCATCATAATCTGATTACATAGCAGCCATCCAATTTTCTGAATTCTGTGCTTCATCAAAAGATAGAGGCTCCTCGACATCATGTAAGCTAGACACAGCCAAAGCATAACAATCTAATGCATAAGATGCATGGCAAGAGCCTGAACGAGTACGACTAGACAAAGGTGCATCCAATTTACTATCACGCAAAGCGGGCACCAACCATTTTGGCATACCTCTAGCCTACTCATTTTCAGCCCTTTCCTCATCAAGTACATCATGTACATCTGCATCAGTAATAGGCTGATCTGTAACATTTTCAGAAACCCCCATAGGCTGTACATTTGCCTCATTGGAAATTACATTCGTATTTCCACCATTGAAAAGAGGCAACAAAGTGTCATAAATGTCCTTTGAGCTTACATTACTATCTCTAGTACATGACAGGAAGGGTTGAACAGAATATTCCACAAACACTACATCCCGTGAAACCAAAATATGCTTTGTTTGCGGATGATATAACCTGTAACCTTTTCTTTCAGCACTATAACCAACAAAAATACATTTGACAGCCTTATCATCCAATTTTCTACGCTATGTTTGTGGCACCAAAGCATATGCCAAACAACCAAAAACACGCATGTGCTCAATAGAAGGCTTTCTATCATGCCATGCTTCATATGGAGTAATAGATTGCAAAGCTTTCATAGGACACCAGTTAAGTACATAAGTGGAACACATGATGGCCTCAAGCCAAAAAGAATGTGGCAAAGCTTGACTTTTGACCATAGATCATGCCATTTCTGTCAGTGACCTATTTTTCCTCGCAACAACACCATTTTGCTGAGGTGTATAAGGCACTATACATTGGTGTTTTATCCCACGACTAGCCAAAAATGCATTAAATTCTTGAGACATATACTCCCCCCCTCGATCGGAACGGAGGGTGCCCATAGTACATTTCGAGACATTTTCAGCCATAGCCAGAAATTGTTTGAAGCACATAAAAACTTTAGACTTCGCTTTAAGCAGAAATACCCATGCATGCCTGGAGTAATCATCAATGAAAGTCACAAAGTAAAGGTTGCCCAAGGACGGAGTTTGCATGGGCCCACAAACATCACTATGCACAAGATGCAACCTGCATGTGGCCCGAACTGAACCATCCTTTGGAAACTTAGAAAGCTGCATCTTACCCAAAATACAACCTTCACAAACATGTTTGACAGGTGCTTCAAGAGGTGGCAAAGAAGCAATCATAGCAGATTTTTGCAAACGCAGCAAACTGGCAAAATTCAGATGATCAAAACATGCATGCCAAAGTTTTGCATCTGAAATAGCCCTTGAGTCTGCAACAGCATTTGCAAAATTTTGCCCACACTTTTCATACAAAGTGATCTTATAAAGCCCACGGCACAAAAGGCCAGATGCAACAATTTCATCACCAAAACTGAGATCATGAACTGTACATCTATCATCCACAAATTTGACTACAAGTCCAAGTCTAGCAAGTGCGGATACACAGAAAAGATTCTTCTTGATCCCAGGTACATAAAGTGCATCAACAAGTGTGAAGGAACTTCCATTTGCAGCAGTAAGCACAATCTTTCTAACTCCCTGAACCGGATAAGAGGCATTGTTGGCACAAGTGACGGAATTCCCATGAGGGACAAACTCGAGAGAGGTAAACAATTCACGATGTGAGGTAATGTGCTTTGTAGCACCACTATCAAAATACCACACATGTGAATCTGGAGCAACTGACAAGCATGCATCATGGACAGCAGGATTGTAAGTGCACTCTGCGCTAAAATCCCATTCTGCATCAACATCAGCAACACAGTCTCCTTTCACAGAAGACTCAACAATGGCTGCATTTGTAGTGGAACCGACATTTGTAGTGGAACCACCCTCTTTCTTCTTAGCCTCTTTGGCCTTCAACTTAGGACACGACTTGATCAAGTGATCATTAGCTTTACTATAATGGCAACGCATCTTCATTTTGCCCTTATCACCAAAATTTCTAGATGAATTTCTGCCAACAGAAGCATTAGGAACATAATTTTTTCCACTCGCAGCATAACCGTAAGAACTGGATGCATTGTTGTTACCACCCTTTCTTTGGGAAGCAATAAAATCCTGTTCAACTGCACGCTGCCTAGTTCTGTTTTTTCTGGAAAGTGACTCTTGCAATAGCAATGTGCATAATGCATCAAACTTGACAACTTCAAGATTTCCTTGGGTCATCTCCAAGTACTAGCAAAAGTCTGGTAAGAATCTAGTAAGGCATCAAGAACAGTCTGCACAAGGAAACTGTCTGAAATGACTTCACCTGCAGAAATAAGTTGCTCATTGATATCCTTGACACCAGCAAGGAAAGTGTCCATATCATCTTCCTCATGCATAATCTTCGACTCCAGCTCTTTACGCAGCAAAGCAATTTTAACCTCATTGCGTCTTGCATAAAGACCAGCCAAAATATCCCAAGCCTGTTTTGTAGATTTTGTTAAACGAATGTGAGGAACAATGGTGCGCTTCACAGACAACACAATCAATGCATGAGCCTACGCATCCTTTACATCCCAACGAGCTTGTTCTGCCATAGGCAAAACAACTCTAATAGTAGCAATCCTTGCAGCAAGACCTGCAACATCCTCAACATCACCTACATCCTCAGAACCAGGATGTACATCAATGCCCTCCACAATGTTCCAGACGCCCTTTGACACAAGAACATGCTGCATCATATAAGCCCACATAGGGTAGTTGTCCCCATCCAACCTGTCCTCAACAGCAAACATCTTGAACACATATGTGTTGTTGTCAGCCGTGGTAAATGCTGCACGTGATGTGAAAACTGCCCGAAAATAGGAGAAACAGAGCGTGAACAACACGTGCTATATAGCACAATCCATAGAAGACTATGAGGCACCTGTTATGCAAAAAACGGCATTGATAGAAATTCTACACAAAATGATGAAATAGCCTATGCAGTACTACTTGTAGTGGAAACGGAGACCTGCGAATGCTTGCCAAAGCTCACTGAAATCGGAGAAAGTGAGCAGGCATGTGCTGGAGTAGCTGGCCGAGAGGACACAACCAGCTCTAATACCAATTTTTGGAATTAGGGTTGCAGAGAAACGCACACAGCTTGGAGAAGACAAAGGAAGCTCAAGGCACACAATAGAGAGTGTGTTACTTAGTATGCAATGGAAAGAAAGATAGCCCTAGAGTGATGGGCATATATACAATGCGCGGGGGGAAAAACCTCCTAGAGAGGGAAAAAATGTTCAGCGGTCCTAGTGTGTTCACACACATCACTACCACATGTATATGGTAACAAGAGTTAGGATATAGATATGTGCTTCTAGACCTATCTCAACCGGGGACCAAAAGGAGAAATGGTTGCATCTCGATAGGGGTCCAAAAGGAGACGGTCTACCAAAGAGCAATGTGCAATAAGTGCTTCTAGAGCTACAACGTCTTGAGATGCAACATCTTGAGATGCTATGATGCTAGTTGTTGGAGCCAGCAGCTGGCTATGGTGGGTGGAGTTGAAGGGTCAAAGCCATGGCGACTTACTGAGAGTGTGCGGAGGTGATGAACAAGAGACAGGGATATAGAGTAGGGAGACAAAGCTTCTCAAAAATAAAAGGCAACACTATATTCCTTGATTATTATGAGTTACATATAGAGAGAAGGACTTTCCATGCAAACTTCTAAATGAAGTAGAGTTTATCTGCATGCCTTAAAACTTGTTCCCACTAAGCTTAGACACACCGACAAGGGGCTCAGGCACGCCAACAAGGGCTTGAACCCAACACATGGGGATTTACCCCAACAACCTCCCACATAAAGGTCAATGTGATCATGAGAGAGAAAATAAAACCGTACAAAACTTATGTAAGGCCATCACAGGTATCACATTAGCCAACGCCCACTGACTCATTGAATCTATGTACATCAGTATAGAGCGATACACTTAATTTTTCTCAAAAAAGCCGCACACATCTTGCTCACCATAGACTGCAAAGTGTCCCTATTCTCTAGGCCAATATCAACCACTGCATGGCTAAATGCTCCCACTGCAAATGCTGCTCCTACCACAAATGAAACCTCGTGTCTCAAGATTGATATCTTGTACATGAGACTCTTGAATGTTGATGCAATCCTAGCAATCTCTATCAATCTGACCATCGCAGTCAACTTTGGCTTAAAACTCCAATCATGGCAATCACCATGACACTAAGATCCCATCCCTGGAATCCATTCTCGTTTCCATTGCATGTCACATGTGCACCAAGAACATTTGTATGTCCTAAACCTTGTGAGGCAAGAGCAATGCCTAGCTCAAACTCACATGCATTAGCCTCTGGCCTATTCATATCCATGAATGATTGAATCACGGCTGAATTTTCAACGCTCAAGCCATCCATAGCCATCATCACATCCACAAATGACATGCCCCATTGTACAACGATCAGCACAACTGGCTCAACATGCTCACAAACTAAAGCATCATGAAATCTATCCGCAAAGGAGACATGAATTGTCTCTATGCATGGATGCATACTCACAAAGATTGTGCCGTCACACATGTGAAATACTTGCATCGCATGAATCATGCCATCACTAGCACCTCTTGCTATGACTAGCTATCCACAATGCAATCTGAAACTGTGCTCGTCAAACACTATGGTATCCATTGTCTTGTAACTAACTCACATATATTAACCTCTACGTCAAACTTGGCACATGGAATATATCTCACAACACATATGATGCATCACTCAACAACAATAGTCTAACATCTCCTGCACCAAAAATATGTCATGCACTAAACCATCAGCTAGACACACACATCCAAGCATACCACTAGCATATGTGCTAAACCACTCATGGTTCGGCTTGACGTGAAATCTAGCACTCACATCTAGTATCCAATGCAAAGGTAACGTGTTGTCAAAAACCGACATAAGAAAGTCAAGAGTAAACATGGAATCAAAGTTGACATCTCTATCATGCGTAGCCACATACACTACATCTGCTCTCACATCATCCAAAGTGATAACATATCTCCTTTGTTGTCTCCTACATTGTCTCATCTACCAAATACAATCCTACGTACATGCCCTATATGACCACAATGCCAACACACAATATCTTTGTGTTTGCAACATTGTCCTTTGATTGTAGGCATCTCTCTAGACTCATTTGTGCCAAAAGCATTGCACAATCTTTACCATAAATCTCTAATTGTACATGCATCCAAACAAATGCAATAGATAGACTCACCAAGGTGTAACATGATCGTCAAAGGTGAAAGCTCATCCAAGTACTCCCAGTTATCATCAGTCAGAGACTCTGGCCTAACATCCGTGCCCTGTGGTGGCAACGCTTGGCCCAACTGAGTGAATGCGTTATGCATACGTGATTTCCAATGCTAAAAGTTTGAACCATCAAACTTCATATGGAAAACCATAAACTCTGAAAATGATGTACTTGCCAAATCCACATCAATAACCTATGAACAATTGACCATAGCCAAAGCCTAGCTAAGTCACACACTAAGCACTATCAAAATATAACATAAGCTGGCATAAGCTATCCAAGAGAATTATCATTAAATATGGTGATCAATGTAATGAGACAAGTAAGGAATACCACTCAAATGATGCAAAAAAAAAACCCTCTCTAATCTTAGAGCACTATGTGGTAATTGATGAATCTATCATCAACAATCTTCTTTCCGAAGAGATTAACACATACATGTCAAATGACATAATCCGGTGAGCAAACACTCTCACAATGTGATGCCAAAACACTATGGCAAAGCAACCACTGAGTGCCAATTGCGATTAAACACTACTGCAAACCATGCACATGAACACACAAAAGTACCAAAAAAATCCGATAGAGTTTTAGCAGTATTTTGTCTATCTGACAGTAATAACCATACATGCCATAAACATGCTCAAAGCCATGAACAAATTATACACAAAACCCGCACTCAAGTATATATGAGTTTCCCCAAAGCCTTAACTCCCTGAACATGAAAACAATCCTATAATCACTCTCTGCAATTACAAGCAAGAACTTGGATGTAAATGAGCCAAAATGTGGCACAAATTGATTCTCAAAAATAGCTAAAAATCAGTCCACATATTCCATTAGAAAATGGATAATGTCATTGCTAAAAATTGCATCATCATGTGCATCTACATGGCAATACAAACGAGCAACAAACATGCACCAAATGTGCATCCAAATCAGCTGAATTTTCAGCTCATAATGCCAAAAATGCTTGCAAAACTCTCTGCAAATTTGTGCACCACACTCTCCAAAATCTTCTCAATCGCACAAGTCAATGCACATAACTTGTGATGAATCTACTCTAGAATCCTGAGTGTTAGAACAACGGCAAGGCCAGACTAGACAATGGCAAGGCCAAGCTAGGCAGTGTGGAAAGGGAGTCCAACTAGGACAAAGGGATAGGAGCCATGCTATATAGTGGGTGGTTGGGAGGTGGACTCCTATATACTAGTTCCCCTTGTCAAACATTGGTATCAAGAGCAAGGTTCCTATTTTTGGAAACGGACAGGCGTGGTGTTTGAGAGACACACAAATCTTTGCATGCTTTGCATATTGGGGTGAAGAGCACCATGGAACTCATCTCCTGTGAGGAGGACAACGAAGAAGACTACGTGGGCAACAATGCTTGCGAGGAGACGATCCAAAACGGGACCTGCACCAAATTCCCCCTCTCGGGCTTGATGGCATTGTGCCGGTGCGCTGAGCAATTCCCGTGCCTGTGGCAGGCGCTTTCGACCACTACCCAAGGCGGGGTGAGCAAAAGCTTGCACCTCGCGCTGCCTGCGGGCCTCCATCGCTTGTGTAGAGCTTTTTTTTTCATACTTAGTGGGTGCCCAACCCTTTGGGTTAGTGGGCACCCTAAATTTTTTCACAAACAAGGGACGGTACCCACAGCAAGGTACCCCCCCCCCTCCCTCTTGTGAAGCTTCGGGCGAAGCTCGAGATACGCCAAGCAAGGGCAAGGCCGGGAAATACCAAGAAAAAGTTCATGTTCTGTTGCGTATACTACATATAATTTTTTCAAAAATTCATTCAAGTTGTCTTCAAGTTATCCAAAATACAAAGACCAGTGTAGTACAGGTACTCAAGCCAAAAACACCTACACTATCGGATTGTTTTCTTGGAACCCTGAGCAATATTACATCCTCAGTGGCAATTGGAGCATGAATGCAATTAGCAAGGCTAATTATCGGTATCAATGGGATTCTTTATTGATATTTACCAGTTGCCATACATCATGTATTTTTCTTACTATTCATTGCACTGCATTGTGTCGCCATGGATTCAGATATCAATATGACTTTTGATTTCGAGCAAAATACGCATGATCCTAGGAGCCCATGCTGACTCGCAGCCGGATGCTCTCACGGAGAGTGCCTGCGATGCTATGGCAGGCGACGACACTTATGAACTTCTCGATATTCAAGAATTTCGTGCACTTCAGACACGCATATCAGTCATGGAAGGAAATTTTAAATCTTTAAATGAAAGCATCACTAAATTACATTCATGTTAGTGATCCAATTAATGCAACAGCAGTCCAAGGGTCCTGCTGACACGCACATGCATGAGCACGGTGCTACACAGGGGAAGGCCCTTCTAATCAGGGACAAGGTCCATCTGCTGATACTTTTCACAATCTCACTGCAAAAGAGGTGGATGAGTTGTTGAAAAACACCAAACCAACGACTTTTAAGAGAGAGGACCGCGATCACAATAAGGATGCAGTGAATATCTTTCTCAGCAAGTGGGATGGAATTCACACCTTACGGTGTACTCCGGACGCAGTCAAAGCACTGCAAACAAGTTTAACTCTGGAAGGCAAGGCCTACAAATGGTGGATGTCTCTCAAGGAGAAGCATATCATACCACAGAGTTGGGCAACTTTTGAAGCTATGTTTCGCAAAGAATTTTTTCCTACAAATGAGGCAGATCGGAATTGGACGGCTTGGGACACGTGTTCCATGCGCTAATACCCATCATTACTTGAATATATATCTCACTATTGGGATGTTATCCTCAAGTTGGAAGGCCTCAATAACTTTCAACAAGTAGGGGGGTTTATACATGGTCTGACAACAAAGCTTAAGAAGCACATCAAGACCCAAGACCCTAAAACACTTGAGTAAGCCATAGTGAAAGCACATATTCACGATGATCCAGATGAAAAGAAATAACATCATAATCACGTGCCTGCTAATACACATGGTAATACACGCACACAGTACGGGCACAATAAAAGGAAATTTATAGTAGCCAATTCAGAAGCATCTAAAAAACCCAAGGGGTCCAGAGGTCCTCTCTCTCTTGAGGACTTTGGTAAAGCTAAGAAAGAGAAATTATGTTTTCAATGTTTAGGAAGCGGTCATGGCAACAAGGATTTTCCCAAGGGAAAATCTGCTACTCACGGCAAGGAGAAAGCAGCGCACACGTTGCAACTGCTACCTCTTGAGTCTTCCTCATGATTCTGTACAGTGGAGGTAACACACACCGAGGTGGTGCATGAATGCTATCTCACAGCTTCCATGTGGCAAAAGACCTTTGGACCACATGAGTTAGTACGTATGCACGGATCTCTGCAAGGTCACAAGGTGCGCATCTTGGTAGATGACGATGCTACTCACAATTTTATCAATTACGGATTGGTGAAAAAACTCAAATTGCCACAAACTATGAATACCCACCACTACAAGGTAGCAATGATAAATGGACATGATACCGAAATCTGGGATACTCAAGTTCGCGTTGTTCTATTGGAAGTACAAGGTTACTTCACACCCTTGGAATTTCAGGTTATGAACATGGAGAGGGCAGATGTGGTCCTTGGTAGGGAATGGTTGCATAGCCTAGGACCATCACTGAAGCGTAGCTATGAGCACAACAGCTTGATGTTCGAATCCCATGGCGCACATGTGTTATTGTTAGGAGAGAAGGATGTTCCTTCTTCACCATTGATATGTACAGTTGAGCTTATGCAACTAGTTTTTTATAATGAAATAGATCAAGTTTTATTGTGTTACTCATTGTCTCATTTCCTCTCTAACATTGAATCTGTTGAACATTCCTCAACGCCGCATGCTTCTCTCTCATCTCTTCCACCAATGGCTACTACCAAACAAGCAAAAGTTTCTAGTGAGTTACAAAATTTGTTAAAGGAATTTCACGATGTTTTTCCTAGTGATTTGCCACCAGGATTACCGCCACACGATCGATGCAACATAGCATCAATGTGGTTTCAAGCAGTAAACCTGTCAGTAAACCGCCCTACCGTATCAGTTACTCTAAAGCTACTGAGGTGGAATGTCAGCTTGCTGACTACCTTAGCAGAGGGTTTATCCAACCTAGTTCTTCGCCATGGGCTTCTCCTATCCTACTAGTGAAGAAAAAAGACAGCAGTATGCGCATGTGCATAGACTACCGTGGCTTAAATGCGGTTCCTATTAAGAACAAGTACCCATTTCCATGTGTGGATGAGTCGTTCAACAAACTCACTCATGCTCGTATTTTTACGAAAATAGACTTGCGGTCAGGTTATCACCAAGTCTGTATTTGACTTGCTGATATACTCAAAACTACATTCAAAACAAGGTTTGGACACTACAAGTTTTTGGTAATGCCCTTTGGGTTAACCAATGTGCCCGCAACATTCATGACACTTATGGATAGTGTCTTGAAGCCGTATTTGGGCAAATTTGTTATCGTTTTTCTTGATGACATTCTAGTCTACAGTGCTTTTGAAGAAGAACACTTACAACATCTGAGGCGGGTGTTCGAATTGTTATGAACAAATAAATTATATGCCAAAGAATCTACAGTGTGATTTTCTAAAAGAATAAATTCACTATCTTGGGCATGTTATTTCAGCTAATGGGCTATATATGGATCAATCCAAATTGGATACAATCCGATAGTGGCCTTTTCCTAAAAATCTGGAAGAGTTACAGATTTTTTAAGAATTTGCAGGTTTTTATCGAAGGTTCGTTAAGAACTATACTAATATTGTTGTTCCCATGACGGACCAACTGAAAGGCAAAGGCAAAGATTTTTAGTGGGGACCCGCTCAATAGCCCAATTTCGATACACTCAAGGATACATTAGCTACAGCTCCCATAATAGCTATTGTAGATCCTTTGAAACCATTCGTTTTGGAAGCGAATGCCAGTGACCGTGCTATTGGAGCAGTCCTGTTACAAGACGGACGGCCATTTGTAAGAAGCTTGATGCAGCTTAGCAGAGCTACTCTGCTTATGAGCGCAAACTCTATGCAATAGTGTCCGCCTTAAAAACATGGCGGCATTATTTGTATGGTGTTTAGTTTGAGATTGTGTTTGACCATGAAAGCATCAAATGGTTTACGCAACAAACTAATTTGAAGGGTCAGAAAGCCCGATGGGCTCAGATTCTTCAGGAATATGACGCCAAGATCCGATATCGTAAAGGACGATACACTGTGGTGGCTGACGCTCTAACTCGTATGCCGGAGATCAGTTCTCTCTTGTTCACGAAACTTCGTAGTGAATTTTTGGATTCTCTAAAAGGAAAATATGAGCATGATGAAGCATATTCCAAAGTGGAGCCATGTACAAATGAGGTATCCTTCTCACTCCAATGACGATATTGTAACATTAACCTCCACACATAGTTCTCCTCTATCAATGGGTACCTACTCCATAAGGGGAGAGTTTGTGTACCGACGCGCACAGACATTCGGCGCCAAATTCTTTATGAATGTCATGATAGTCCAAGTGCAGGGCACCCAGGTATTAAAAAGACTTACGCTCTCGTACGATGACAGTCTACTGGCCAGGTTTATATGGCTTTGTTCAAGCTTATGTCTTGCATTGCCAAAAATGTCAAGTTAACAAAGCAGAGCGCCTGAAACCAGGACGACTCTTACATCCTTTGGAGATTCCCAATGGAAAATGGGAAAGTATCTCTATGGACTTCATTGTGGGTTTACCAACCATTATACGAGGTCATGACTCGGTATGGGTGATCGTAGACCGGTTGACTAAACTATGTAAGTTTATTCCAACCAAATCAACAGTTAAGACTCCAGAACTAGCCAAGTTATTTGTGGACAATCTACATAAGTTGTATGGTTTGCCAAGTAACATTGTCAGATCGTGATCCCAAGTTTAACAGTCATTTTTGGAGGGTTGTGTTCAAACGATTGGGTACACAACTAAACCTCAATACAACTGATCATCCAAAAACAGATGGTCAGACCGAACGAGTTAACCAAGTTCTAGAGGATATGCTAAGATCATACATTAGCAAGAAACAGTCAGACTGGGAAGAATATTTACCTATTCTTGAGTTTTCCTACAATAGTGCTAAGCATGTCACAACTGGATTTAGTCCTTTCATGCTCATGTATGGGTTTCAACCTAGGTCACCTGTTACGGTGGGGTTGGCAACCAAAAAGCTCCAACAGGTTAAGGATTTTCTCCAAGACCACATGGATATGCTGAAACTCGCTCGTCAGAATGTCCGACAAGTGCAGGATCGATATAAGAAGTATGCTGATGAGAAACGTCGGCAAGTTAACTTCGAGGAAGGGAAGGAAGTATTTTTACGTGTGCCAGAACATTCAGAAAGTCTGAAAACTGGGCCAACACCTCAATTATGTCCACGATATTGTGGGCCTTTCAAAATACTCAAGCGAGTAGGTGATCATGCCTACAAATTGTTGCTACCTGCACATTCTCATATTCATTCGGTGTTTCATGTAAGCCGTTTACGTAAGCGAGTACATGAGGATGACAATGTCATTGACCAGCATATGTTGGTTGATTTTGTTAAACCTCCTACCTTACCGCATGAACCTAAACGCATTCTCGACTATCATGATTTACGTATGTGTCATCATGTACGTCAACAAGCCTTAATCAAGTGGGAAGATCTACCTGAGGAAGGTGCCACTTGGGAAAACATTAGTGTTCTTAAGAAGAAGTTTCTCACTTTTGTTTTTGAGGATGAAAAATCTTCTTTAAGGGGGGAGTAATGTCAGGACAACGGGCGGCAAGGCTGGACTAGGCAGTGTGGAAAGGGAGTCCAACTAGGGCAAAGGGCTAGGAGCCATGCTATATAGTGGGTGGTTGGGAGGTGGACTCCTAGGTTCTAGTTCCCCTTGTCTAACACTGAGAGTCCACAAGAGTGCAGCATCCTCAAAATGTTATCAATGTATGTGCATAGATTTATTGAAATTCTCAACCCATGCTCTCTTCACTGAGAGAAAACCATATATGCACAAAACAAGAGAATAACCAAGCTCAATCCGAGCTCTTTGGATGTAGCAAATCAGCTCTAAAAGCACTCTACATCAACAGAATATGCATACATCATCTGCATATCAATCTGCAAGTGTATGTCTGCATATGTGTACATATATACACATGAAAAAACTCATGCAATGCAAAGGACCTGTAACCAAGACCTGTAAGCAGAAGAACCTACAAAAGTAGACTACCCTTCTGTATGAAGTAGATATCTCCCAAACCGTCTGGAATTTGTAGCGATTTCCTTCTACAAAGTTGTAGAGCACACAAAAATAGTAAGGAACTGCACAAATCAACCTGAAATGTTGATTCTAACCTGGAGAAATTTGATCTACAAAATTTGCAACCTGTCCTACACAACCTGTAGGTAGTCCAAGTGACGTATCTCAAAATCGGTGAGAATTTTGAGAAAACTTTCTTCCGCAAAGTTGAAGAGAACATAGAACTGGTCAAGAAAATAGGGAATCAACATGAAAAAAAATCTTTTGACATGCCCAAAAAATCTGCAAAAACATGATGAAGTTTTTGCTGCTTCACCATCTGCTTCCCTACCAAGATCCAATGGTGCTCTCCAATCCTCAAGCTCTGATACCAATTGAAGTGCATAAGTGAGAGTGTTTGTATGTGTGTGCAGCAATGGAGAAGAGACAAGAAGATGAGACTTGTGTTTGTAGGGGCTAAAACTCACTATGAATATGTGAGTCCCCTTATTCTATTATGTACATAATGAATAAGTGTAGTGGGTGGGCACTTGGCCTAACTGGCCACATGGAGCTTTACCCCAACACAAAATTCTTGACATGCTCATCGGGCTTGATCATTAGAAGGGATGCTGACTTGAGCACCTTGAGTTCATATTTCATGTATTCTTTATGAGATAACTCTGGCATGTCTTCAATCCAACTCTTGAGTTCATCCATAGCATGTGTATGCTCTTTCTCTTATTCAATGTCCTGCATGTCTCTCCTGGATAAATTACTTGGAATGTCCACTAGGCTGATGTCAATTCTTTCAAACTTGACCAGTTACATTGTTTTAATGATGGAGACGATACTTTTGATTGAAGAGCATTGAGTCCAAAGTTTTATTTGTAGTTCCTTGGCGTATATCTCAGCTTGGCTTTTGAGATCGGCTTGTGCTTTGGCCAATTGTCATTTGAGCTCTTTGATCTCTTGTTCTCTCTGGGAGTTAGTTGCAAGCAACCTACCATGAGAAGTGTTGAGGCAACTTCTCTGGCTCCAACTCAATCTTTAAGGCTTTGATTTCTTTCGCAGTTGCAGTAGGTGCTTGGGAGGTCAATGTAGGTGCAGACACTTCTTGGATTGCAAGGAGGTTGGAGAGGGTGTGCTTTACCAAGTCGTAGGACTTGAACAACTTGGAGTACTTTCTTTTCCCCCCTCCAGAACCTCTTCTAGGTCTTGTTGTTACACTTGAACCTCAATGTTAGCCTCTATTTGTCATTCAAAATCTGAATAAATGATAGTAGCATCCTCATTATCTCTATTTAGAGCTTCTTGGAGCTGCTCTTTGTCTTCTTGTAGATTGGCTACTTGATGCCTCAGTCTCTCTACCTCATCATTGGCCTCAATGTATCTACCTTGGCATCCTCAGCATCATGAGCTTGTAGTTGTGAGATCACCTAAATTGGAGCTCAATGATTTTGAGGTGCTCCTTAAGATCAAAATATTGAAGGGTTCGCTCTTGGGTTCGAGGTGTACCTTTCTTTTTGTTTGTGTTACCCTTTGTTGTGAGGTCTCAACCACTTGATATGTTTTGGGATATTGTTCTTTACTTTTCTTTGCAAGTTGTCTTTGATCAACCTCAATGGGACCTTGATCTTTCTTTCCTATCTCATACTCTTTCCTTTTCCGCTTCATCTCCAATCTTACATTGATTTTGATATGTAGGGGAGGGGATGGCAACTTTGGAAAGACATGTTGCTCCGTCTCTTTCTCCTTCTCCTCATCCTTTTTTGTTGTAGCCGTATCCTCTTCAATTTCTTCATGGATAGACCGTTAGCTTCTCAGAGAGTCCATGGGAGATTCTAAATTTGTCATCTTCTATTATTTTGAATCCTCCTCCTCCCCTTGGTTGGCTTTTCTTCTTAGAACATCATGGATTTTTTGACGGAAGGACCATGCCAAGTTAACATTTGCTCTAGTTTTTTGGCATTGGAGAGGAGGAATGGGGGAGCACACCCAGTACACAACACAATGCCTCTTTGTAGCTTAGGGTATTCCCAAGATTCCTATACTCTCAAAAACAACTTCACACTTGTACAAGCAAACCACCATCTGCACACACGCACCAATGAACATAAGCGCTCATCAAAAATAAATCACCACTCACACTTACCAAGATTAGCTATCCACATGCATTTCACAACTCATTTCAATCCACATACCGCTACCTCACACAAAACTTCTCTTTCACTTTCAATCCACACTCAAAATGGCATGGGGGAAACACATGCTCACACACATCTGAACCACACACAAAAGCAGAAGAAGTAGAAAAGGGGGCAGGGGGAAATGAAACTCAAGAAATGGTTATGGAAGCCCAATCACACTTCAAAACACCATATATAAGCTCACTTACAACAGACACCCACTTGGTTTCCAAGAAAAATCACACTCAAACTCGCACTCCTCATGGGTTCTGCAGGAACATACCTCTCCACAAAGAAGCCCCACAAAAAACACACACTCACTCGCTTGGCTCCCCTGCAAACGGTAGGCAACAAGCCTTCAAAAATGACTAAAATTTGTCTTTTATAGGGGGTTCCTCGTTCCTCATTGGAATGGCCCCTCCGATTGATTCACTTTGGCATTCAAATTTGGAAACTTTGGAAAGGGGGAACGGTCCCTCTGCTTGATCTTGCTTTCATCTGCTCTCTTTGCTTGAGAAGGGGGCGCACTATCAACATTGTTAGTGCCCCAAGCAACTTTGGAAGGGGGGAACTACCCTCTGCCTTGATCTTGCTCTCATCTGCTCTCTTTGCTTGAGAGGGGGGTGCACTAGAGACGTCATTAGTGCCCCAAGGCAAACTTCAAATTTTTTATTTCATCTCTCTCTCTCTCTCTCTCTCTCTCTCTCTCTCTCTCTCTCTCTCAACTTTCCCTTGGTTGGTTTGCCTTTGATTGGATTTTCTCTGCTCTGAGTTCACACTAGATGACCCACCTCTTAGAGATTCTCCACTTTCAAAGTCATCTCTCCTTCCCTAGGCACTAGCGACCCTGCTAGTGGGGGGTTCCTTGCCTTCAAAAAATGATGCCCCTTGGGTGTGAAAATGGCCTCTCACAGGCCTTACTACATCATCATTGTCTACATATTGCTGTTGACATTGCATTGTTTCTCATCAGCGGCCATTGAGGACCACCAAAACCACCACCAATTTCCATTGTGACATCGCAGAGCCGCCACCTGGCGCACACAAAGTGATATCTACACCATGGTCACGTGATAGGGAGCTCACTCTCTCTCCTCATGCTCCTTAATAGGATCACGTTTCACGCTAAATACCCCGCAACCCACTACCTCTCCATCGCATATGGGATAAGCCCTTGTCGCATGGCAGCATGACATCCAACTCTCCCAAAACTCCTTGAAAACTACCTAACTGACACGAAAAAACTTTATCTTTCCCCCAAAATTTTTGTGTTGTCATTCCCTTCTCAAAGACCCCATGCTCAAGCCACAAAATCCAACTAAAACTTCACTTCCATGGCTCCAAAATCTATCATCCTTGCCGCATTTCCTCTCTTTTGTGGTCTCAAACCATGTGTCCAAAAAATGAAAAAAATCACCTACCCACACCCCACCGCCAATTGCATCCAACTTCAACTCAACATATTTCCGATTGATGAGCCGTCAATTCCTACCAACTTCACATAGTGCACACTATCTTCTAGAACCTTTTCAAACCCAAAAATAACATAGATGGCACATCTACCAATGTGGTCAACTTGGCCCACAACTACCCCTAACAAATATTTCATTAGCCGTAACTTGCACACTTGATCTCTGACTAACATCATCCTTGACCATCAATGTGAACTTGCCCTATCTCTAGACCCGCTCGTAGAGCACTCAAACACCACATTCCAAGGCACAATCCCAACACATCATACACTTCACCTTGCCAGCTTGATTGGCCCATTTTGGATCCTTTTTGGTATAGAAAACCACATTAAACATACATTTTTTCTATCACGTGTCTGCCCAGGTCTTTTATACCTGCTTTAACATTGTGTCTTATACTTATAGGCACCCACAACACTACTTGGCACCACTTCTATACTCGACCAACTTTTGTTGCACCATCATTGCCCACCTCAACCACACAGATATTTACAAAAATCTAAAACTACAACACCAAACTAGCAACAAAGCACATTGGCAACCCACAACCATATGTAAACAAAATGACTCTTGCCACCCGCCACCTCTTCTCAAGCAGGTTGGCCAACCCTCTACATCATAGCATGGATACCTCCTAGGTCAAATACCCGACATTGATCACATCCACCCACCTGTCAAATACCTTGATCCATCCACCCACCTGCAACACCTTCCCATAATGCATACCCTTGCACACCCATAAGCTACCTATGACATATCTCCTCCACTCAAAGTACCCATTGGAACATCGCTTAATTCTAATAAAACACCGCCAAGAACACCACCACTTTCATTGTACATACCTGACCCTCCCTCCCATCCATGTAAAGCAAAAGTCCTCCTCAAGAAGACCCTTCTTGGAAAGCTTGGACAAAGCTACAACCTGGGATTCCTCCTCATCTACCATGGAACATACCTACTGCCCGGAACACTCTTCCACCTTCAGCTCCATGCTTTCCTCCACACCTGTAACACACTCAATCCCAGTTTCATCAAGCCCTTCCTAATCCACTGGCCCTTCAAGGTCAATAAGAACCTCTTTCTTGTTGACTTCACATGGCTGCTCTTCAAGCATCTGTTCTTCCACTACATTCTTAGCCAAAGAAGATACAAATTCACTACACACCACACTATCTACCTGCACTTCTTTCAAACTTGAGGCTGCTCTATCTTTCCCAACAAAAATTTGTAGCTAATGTACCATTGTAGCACATTCCACTGCAACCTTAACGAGCATATCCATCAGCATGGCATTGCACAACATCTTCACCTACCATCATTAACTTCTTTGGGTGCTTCTTCATGAGTCAATCTAGAAAAATGTTCAACCCTTTGGTGTGGTTTTTCCTTTTTGACTACTATGGTGAAGTCAAACTCAAGAAATATGATAAACCACCAAACAATACAAGGGAAATGGGGAAATGCGAACACATCTGATACACACACATATTTCCTCTCTATAGCCCAGGGTTTCCACAACACCCCTATCCCCTAGGAATCACACACATCAACACACAACCTGTAAACCAACTACTGCTTGAGCCCTTACCCAGCCAACCCAACATGCAATCAGTTACTCGAGCGGCCTTCGACCCTTGAGAGCACCCTCACACTTGCACAAGAATCATTCACACACATGATACACCTACATAGACTTGAGAGAAAGAGAAACTGGGAACAATAGAGTCAACACCGCCATCACAACTATATGAACTCAAAAAAAAATAATTTAGCAGTATGCAATGCTCGATTTAGCTTTCCATGCAAACTTGAATTGCTATCCTCCTCCTTGCCACGGGCTTCAACTGTGGATCTCAGCTTTCTTGCTTTTGGCACCCCTATAGCATGTCCTCAACACCTCATGTACTTGTTGGTGGCACACCCTTCTTCTCCTCCTCAAGAAACTCACCCCTCATAGGACTCGGGCCCTCTTGAACTTGTTCGCATGTTCATGCCATACACTATCAACCCCCCATATTAGAGTGGCTATGCTCGGTACAACCCTCTTACCGCCCTGCAACTATGCTCCAATGGACCTTTAACACCTCCCCAATGACCTGCATGTTGTAGCATTCATCGATTGCAGATCATAAGGAAGAATATGAACCCTCTATGGCCCTTTGGGACTAAGGTTCATTAGAGGCCAGCCAATGAGAAGAGGGTGGTGGACACACTCTATGCCCTCAAAAAAGTAGGGGAAAAAAGAAGTCTTACACTTATTAATGGCCTCTTACCTAGTGAGAAGTTGGGGGAGGGGGCGGGGCGGGGGGGCACACTTGGAACCTCCAAGTTTCCCTCCTTTTTAACCCAATCTTGAAAAAACCCCCCAAAATTTGAATTGTTAATTTTTTTTCAAAATTCAAATCTTATCTTCTTAAAACCCCCATAAACCTATTTGATGGTCAAAAAAGCATTTTCAAACCTCCAAAAGTCTAAACATGCACCAAAAAACCCTAAAATTTAAAAAGTTTCAAAAACTTTTGAAACATCATTTTCTACTCTCCAAAGCCCCCCCAAAACTATTCCTACCTAAAAAGTGATTTTCTCTTTCTAGAACCCCTTTTCCAAGCCCTCCTTGGTTGCAATCATCACACTCACCCTCTAATGCAACACTATCTCTTTACTACCATCTCCATTGCAAGAAGCTCCTCTCTCCTTCCCTCCCACCTCCCATTTCCACACCAAGCAAGGGTCATCCATCTTCTCCTATCTCCATTGCCCCACCCCCTCTCTGCCACTACCACCTCCCATTGGCACATCAAGCAAATTCGTTCCCTTTTTCCCCCCTACATTGTAGCAACAAACAAGGTCCTCCTCCTCCTCCTAATATCCTATACTCACCCATGGCAAGCTCTACTCCCCAAAGGCGGCCAAAGGATGAGGTCACAAGACAAGATATATAGATGGTGTGTGAGTGCCACAAGAGTTCACCAAAGGTGCCTGGGTATACATGCAGCCATCTGCTATTGGCCCTCATCATATTTGAAACCCTCTAAACTTCGATCATCATTAGAAAAGAAAGCTCATTGGCTTCAAGAATCACAAGGACAAGGGGACCGTAGCCATTAAGCAACATTTTTTCTCAATGTCAAGCATGGAATTGCAACAACTGCCTCAATTTCTAGCACATTGTAAGTACATGTTTTGAGAATACAAAGCTAGGTGTGAAGACACATTGGAATGTTTTTATGGATTCATAATTTTGATTTGGCTTGATTTTGCAATCATTTTTTCATTTACATTGGTGGAGGAGCAGCCACTTCATAGCCTCTCCAACACATTCAATGCTATACATGCAGATACTCGAGCAACAATTTTTGCACACCTTTGCCCAGCCAAATTGGTTCAAGGCAAAATTTCTTCTATTCTCACTGCTATATTGTACCAACTTCTACACAAGGTTATGGGAAGCTTGCACCCATCAAAGTATCTTCCTTATTAAGTATGGAGTGGCCACATCCAAATTTATGGTCGGTAGCATCTTTCAAGAAAAGATGGTAATAGATGTCCAAAACTCCTTGAAATATTCTATAGCTTTAAGGTAAGTGGGCTTCAGTTGGTGTTTATCTATTCACTATTTTGTGCATATCTTCAAAGAGTTTGCATTTGTGGAGACACCCACAATGCTTGTATGTAAAGATGTGAATTATGAGGGTTTAGGGAGTCTTTTAGAAGAGAACTTGGGTTTTGTGGAGGACATGCACAATGGGGATAGGTATTGTTGTAAGGTTGGAGCATCAAGTATTGGGATGCACTATTTAAAATCCTGCACCTTCTTGTACATATAATTTCACTATGATCATTGGATGTGCAAGCTTGGAGTGTGGATTCCCTTACAGTGTGTGATGGAGATATTTCAAGATTTGACATTATAGTGAGGATTCCCAGTGATTCTTTGGAAGTTGTGCAAGTGAACAAGCATTAGACTCTCAGCAACGTGCAAGAACATTTGTACATTATGGGTTTTGAGGACCTTCAACAAGGTCAATTTTGTCTCCAAGGTCACAAGGCGAGAATCCTTCCGAAAAAATTTCAATCCATCAAATTTTGACGATCATTGTCTACTTATTGTTAAATGTTTGCATATTGGAAAGAGAATGGAAGATAGAATGAAGGTCCAAGATGATTGGGGCATGTTTCTATCGCTTTTATGGATTTGTAACTCTTACATTTTTGGAAACAATCCCCTCTATAATCAATTTGCTTAGCTTTGGCAAATTTTGAACTTTGAATATAGTTTTTCATTCTACAATAGTGGTCTTGTGTACAACTTGTCTCAGTACCATTTTTACTTATTATTAAATTCTACGCATCACAATGAGACGAAAGTCCATTTTATTAAAAAAAAGTACCTTTTTAGTGCTTTTTTTGTGTGGAAAAAGTGCCTTTTTTGAAAAATTCCACCATTATAAAAGGGGGGACTTGATAACTCATTCTAATTTTTCATTTTTTGTAACCCTTGAGCTCTTTCACTTTTTGTCGACACAACAATCTAGATATAGATGCCTCCACAGCCTTCGCATTTGCACCCACATCCACCCCTTTGTCACGTCTCACCCTCTTTCTCAAGGACACCCTTCTTCACTCATCTCCCCGACCTTGGCGCCACAATTGCCTTGCACATGGATGCATTTGCCAAGCTTTCAACATTCATGGAGGAGCACATCATCAAATATGTCGTGACTATCCCCCCACATATAGAAATATGGGTGCCTTGCAATCTCTTGCACTACATCCACAAAGGAGATTGCCCGTTCTCTAAGCGTTTGAGATGGTCCCAAGAAATTTCCATCGATGCAGGCCATTCTTGGACAAGCAGGCCCCAAGGGTGCTAGCGTTGAAGAAGCACAAGGTGGGGGTAGAGTACCTATCTTGCTTGGCGGCTTTCATCTTCCTTGTCCGCAAGAAACCCAATTTGGAGGAGGTGTAAATGCCACACCTTCAGGTTGGCTCCATCGTCAAAGATTCCAAGGAGCACCAGGATGTCTCCATGAACCCTTTGGCCAAAGGCTAGGCACTTCATCTTGATTACCCTAGGGAGATCGAGGAAGTAGTTGAAAAACCCATTGTTCTGGCTACCACTAGTGTCACTCTAGAGGATGCTCCATTGGTGGATGAGGCAATCCTAGAAGTAGATATCAGTTGCTTATCGTCAGTTCTGGTGGATGAGAAGGAGTTTCTTTTTTTGAATGACTTGGAGAAAGCAAACGGCCTACACATGGATGACTGCATGAGTGTGCTATCCACCAATTCCTAGTTCCCCATAGACTACATTCTACATGCCCTTGAAAGCAAGCTCCTACCACTCAGTGAATCTGTCTCACTGACACTATTGCACTTTTGTGTGCGTTCTAGCATCAAAGAAGTTGCACCGTGGCAAAGGAAGATTTCCAAGCCACACAAGCCAAGGTTGTCGCTATAAGGACGCCTATTCCAGTGCATAATCCTCCCTCTGATGAGCCAAAATTTGTGGATGTTGTGAAGTCGTGCATCAACTTGGATGCCAAGGGCTATAGAGAGGAGGAGGACAAGGAGCAAGAGGTAAATTCTATCTTACTTTCAAAGTTGTTCGTTCTCACCTTAGTTGGATTTTTCATACCCTCGATTAGTTTATGGTAGGATGTCTTGGAGCTTGATGAGTTTGCAACACGGACGAGTGGCAAGTGGATGGTTTGGACTACTCCCTTTCTTATTACATAGAAAAATTTCCCCCTGGTGATTTTGCTATTGTACACAATGATTTCACTCCCCAAGGTCATTTCATGATGTGGTCTTTAAAGCCTTGAGCAGAGTTTTGTGCTTGAGCACCATTGCTCAAACTGCTCATCTTCTCTTCCTAGTGCGAAGATCCGTAGCATGCAATGCATTTGAAATTGGCTTCAGTGGCAAAATGCTTGTCCAGATAGGGATACACACCTCTATTGGCTCAACTGACCCTAAGGCAATAGCACACTCCCTCTTGGCTGGGGAGCTGCCTTATGCGCAAGAGGGACGCCAAGAAATAGGCTCTTCAAGGAAATTGATGTAGCATCCTTGTTTCAAAGTGCTAATGAAATATATGCAGATGTCTCTCTATCTTGTACGTTCATTTCATTTATATTTCAAAGTTTTTAAAAAATCCTAAATTTATGTTTTCTTTTGCTAAGGTGTTAGCCGGTCGCCGTGCGGCGGACGTCTGTAGCATAGCTATCAAGCACTAACATAATGTCAATACTCAGAGAAGTGACTCGGATGGGGCATGGAGACTCTTTGAGATCTTCAATCTCAAGAAGTGAATTTTAATAAGCAAACACACCAACTCAACAATCAAACCAACACTCAATGATCAAGGAAATATGCCTATGTCCTTTCTCATAGCTCTAGGTCATCACGCCATTTTGGCACTTGAACGGAATTGAAATGCATCGAAATTTTAGGAGGAGATTTAGGAAACCTAGGGGCACTATCCTACCAAGTCTGGTTGCAATCCAACAAGGTACCAAAATCACGATCTATCATGAAAAAGGTCATAAAAATTGCAACAGAACTATCCAAAAAGGTCACCCTATGGTCTCGGAACACTCTCCTATGGTCAAAACGAGTAAAAATAATGATTTAAGCACTCAAATTTGATGTTTAGGCTCACTAACGCGTAGTCGCAAACCTCAACAAAACTGACAATGCGCTTACACTTGAATGAAAAAGCAAAGAGAGAGGAACACAATGCACATTTTGGAGCTGAAAATGGATTACCCAATCATAAGTTGCGACAATTACAAGTTGGAGCTGCTTCGTAGCTTGAGCGTAAGTTTTTAGAGCTCCTTTCTTCTCTAAAGATAAGCCTTTCTTTCACATTAAAGTTATTGACATTTATACCTAGGGCTTTCTAAATGGCCAGTGGCCAGTTCACATGGACCTTTACAAATATCATGACAACATACACTGACCCGCTGTGCGCTCCTTGCCGCACTGTCGAAGCAAGGGACTTGCCGATACACCGTGTACGAGCCGCAGACGGCTCCAAGCACACAACTAGTTTAACTAGTAAGCTCAAAGAGGGCAATGGTGTGTCACTCACCGCCTTATGCTCCTGCCGTAGAGGATTCCTCGCCGCGAAGAAGAGGGAGACGCCGCTACGCCGCGCTCAACCGCCTCGCCGTCGTCGTGCCGCCGCAACGCTCGATCGCACTCTCTCTCTCTCTCTCTCTCTCTCTCTCTCTCTCTCTCTCTCTCACACACACACACACACACACACACACACACACACACGCACACACACAAGGAGATGGTGAAGGAGAAGGTGGAGATGGAGCAAGAGCAGCTTCTATTGCACAATGAGAGAATGACTCAATTTTAGGTTTAATTGGCTTTTATGTGAGCTCACCCCATTCACACTTGGGCGCCCATGCTTAGCCAACTAACCCTAGCATGTTCGTGTTAGAGTGCGCCTCTCATTGGCGATCACTCTACCTTTCCCTATTGGACCGACAAGCCCGGTGCCTGACTCTACTTAAATAAATAATACGGTTACAGTGTCCGCCGTAGGAGATAGGGTGTCCGTGAGCCACGAGGGTTAACATTGCCCCCCTTCCTGATGTAGATTCCGTCCTCGGAAGCTATTGAGTTGAAGCTTGGTATGTCCATGTTGTAGAGCATCTAGATTTGAATTTGCAAGGCAAAGTCACTGTTTTAGCAAGCGGAATTATATTGCCATAAATCATGAGGGGAATGTAAAGTACATGTGGAAATGAGTAAATGCAAGATTTATGAAATGTTAGAATGCCATTAAGGACAAATAAATTGCGCTTTGAGTAAATTAATTAATCAAGAGTTTTGAGCTTATGGGTGAGTCTATCAATTAGTTAGCTATGACTAAGGTTAAAACAACTACTCTAGTACTAGCTAAGCTAAGAAGATTATCTAAATGCAAGATTCCCTAATTATGCTTTTCAGCTTTGATTAGCCAACTCGCTCTCACAACTGCAAACAAAAGCTTGAAATGTTAACTGTAAGCTCAATGGAAGTCTTTTAATTTTTTATTTTTTTTTTAATACTTTTTTACTTTGGGTCACAATCATGTGACGTGTGTGCTTATTTTGTATGTCCGGGTTTTTTTGCTTCTCAAGGAAAAGCGCCCACACTGGGAACCTCTAGGGCTCTAGTACCATAGACAATACATGTGAGTGAAGTACCAATTCAAGCCAGGATTTCTCTTCCAGCGTAAGATTTTTCATTTGTGGCACTTATGCTTTTTTTTTTTTTTTTTTTGCTTCCATTTCCTTGGTATTCGCACTAGTGTTTTTTGTTGTTTGAGTGAGCAAGCCTTTCTCTGCCTAAAACATTCCTGAGGTCTCAAATACTCGGATAATTTTATTAGCTAGGCCTAGTGGTCAAGTAAATGAGCTAACCTAAAGTCACAGTCTCCTAATCTCCAGGCTCATCCATAAGATTAAACTGGAGTTCAATCAACTTAAGCAAAGACAAATTTATACATCTATAATGGCAGATAACATCATAACTATTGCACTCAAACAAAGAATGAAAAATCATTATTAGCAATTACACATATCCACCAACATGAATCATGGAAAGTAGTACACCTGGAGGTATGGAGTGGCTCATTTCGTTGAAGCAGATGTCCTCAGCCATGTGGATAGAGATCCATATAAGTCCTACCTAACACATCCAAAAACAGGCACTATACCTCTAGGAGGCATGTCAGTGTGAAAAATTAAAACTCCTAAAAAACAAACTCAAAACACAATCTAGACCCCTAACCTACCTATCTGTCACCCCTTTTAGAATCAAGGAAAGAGGATATTATATAAACCGGGTGGCCACCCTAAGGCTAGGCCTCTATCCTCATCATCTAGATAAATAAAATCGTTGTCCGTGAGGCCATAGTCTTCCTCGGTCTCTATTAGTTCCTCTTCATCATCCTCTTGTGCAAGCATGCTAATCAAGAACCTCGCGATGCGTGGATACTCATCTTGTGCAAAAGAATAAGCATGTGCCATTGGAGACACATTCGCTACTGGGTAGGGATCACTAGTTAGCCATAGACGTATCATCCATTCTAAATCCTCAAAATTTCTCTCACATGCAAGGCTCTCTATCAAATCCCATTCGCAAGAAAGTATAGGGTAGCATACGTAGAACACTTGAGGAAAAGACAAAGGGTACCTTTCATCAAAAATAGAAGTGCATGCCTCTGGTGAAGTAGCCATTTCTGACAAGACAGATAGATTTGGTTAGGCCTTTAAAACATAAGAGTTGTTTTTGTGTGTTTCTTGAATTGACACGGTGAATTTGGACTTATATGTAAGATCTGATAGGGTGCTCTCTCGTTGCTAGTCGCTCTTGCTCTTTACTATTTTTGTTTTTTGTGAGTATAAGGCTATATATATACATTCCCTAAGATTGGAATTGAGAGGTCAGGGAGGAAGGTTGAGAGGGGAGCGAGTGAATGATTGATGTTAGCAAACACTCCCCCCTTCCTTGGGTAGATCATACCTTTTGGAAGGAGGTCGTCACCTTTTGAAACCAATTGTTCCAAGTTGTTATGGGTGAAGGTTTTAACCAATAGTTTTCGACCGCCCTATGCGTTTCATCTAGTTGCAAGGGTGGTAAGGTACTCTCCCATGATTTTATTGGCAACGTTGTTGTAGGTGGTGAACTTACCCCGGGAGGTGCAAACTCTTTCGTGCTTGTATGGATATATACAGTGGTAGGTGGAGGTTGTGTCGAAGCTTCTATTTGCGTATAGGAACTACATGAAGAGCAAGAAGCTTCATTTGATTTCCTTGTTCCTGAGCTAGGTGGAACAAATCGTTCTTTCTTTGGTACCCAAACTAGCTCTAGATCGGGTGTGTAACATTCCATGATTTTTTCTTTTCCGCGATTTTCAATTTGTTTTGGAGCCATAGGATTGGGTTTACATGGGCCAGGTGACAGGTAAGAGTACACTTTATGTTTGGGCACCCAGATTTGATCATTTCCTTCATAGTATCCTTGGGCTTCCAATAGTCATTTAGGAATCCAACGCAATGTTTCTTTAAATTTCTTGGAGTGAGTGGGACGGTTCTTACTAGGTTTCCGTTTTTTTGCATCAACCATGCTCACTACAGAGGCTTTAGGGACCCACTTGTATGTTTTGTCTATTATATTAGGATGGTTCTTGTGTGTCTCAAGCTTTCTTTCAACTACATCAGTTGAAGCTCTAGAGAGTTGGGGCTATGGGGACGTATGGTTCAACCTTCTGGACATGCAATGTCTTGGGTTTTATTTCCTTAGGCAATATCTCAGAGACTATGGCTTGAGTGGTAGGGCTAAGAGTTGGTTTTTGCGTTGTAACACCCCTAGTCCCCCAATCAATAGTGCATTTGGTGGCTATCATCCACGTGCGGCCTAGGTTTATATTACCCTCCATAGTTCCAGTAGGCATGACCAAAAAGTCTTGAGCTACAATCCCATTGTCATAACTGACAGAAGTGTGCCAGATTCCAAAAATCGTAGTTTTTTTCTTGTTGACACCCTTGACTTGGATAATACTCTCAGATAGAGGTGGCTTCCCTAACTGACACCACACCCCATAGGATAGCAGATTATATTTAGCACCCGTGTCCAATAAGGCGTTATATAGCACTTTTCCATAGGCACTATTTAACTCAATAGGGTATCGTAGAGGTGTGTCAGAGTCCAACCCATCCTCTTCGATTTCCACGTGGAATGCATTTGTGACTCCAAGGTTAGCCTCTCGTTTTTGTCTTATACGTTGTTGTCGCTCCTTAGCCTCAGCTTGAGCTTGTATCTTGTTTAACTCGGTTTGTGCTTTGGCGGCCTTTTTTTGATGAATGGCCCGTAGTTCTTCTTGGCTTAAAGGATCATAATATCTTTTGACTTTACTCCCATTGAGGAATCCAATGGTTTCAACTCCATCAAGAGTTTCCACACGAAGGGTACCTTGTGGGGTAATTTCACATACTCTATATGGTCCTTTACCAGCATATTTCAACTTTTTCTTCTCTTTACGTACTCCATACATAAGGACTTTATCACCAACTTTGATGTCCTTGTCCTTCACATGGCGATCAAACCACTTCTTTCTCCTATCCTTTTCCACAAGAGCATTTTGCATAGCCAACTGTCTCTCTTCGTCTAGTTTTTCTAAGATATACAAACGCTCGGTTAAGGGGTTACCATTCCATCCTTCTTGCGAAGCTACCCTAAGACTAGGAATGACAAACTCCCAAGGCATAACCGCTTCTTGGCCGTATACCATTTTGAATGGCGTACAATTAGTAGCCACTTTATAAGCAGTACAATAAGCCCATAGAGCAGATGTCAACTTCAAATACCAATCAGTGCGATGAGCTTCTACCCTCTTGGTTAAAATAGAGATTAGAGTCTTGTTGGTGTTCTCGGCTTGTCCATTAGCTTGCGGGTAATAAGGTGTAGACTTATGGTGGGATATCATAAAGGTCGTGGTAAGATCTCTTATTACCTCATTTATAAAATGGGTACCATTATCACTAACAATTTCAAAAGGGCAACCAAATCTTGTGATAATGTTCTCAAAAAGAAACTTAGCTGTTGTCCTTGCGTCAGCTTTTTTTGAAGCCTTAGCCTCAGCCCACTTTGTTACATAGTCCGTAGCAACTAGAATATATCGAGATTGAGTGTTGCGAGCTGCGGGACTAATTGGACCTACAAAGTCTAAGCCCCATTTTTCAAATGGTTGGGTTACTTTAATAGGATGTAAGGGCATTCTGTCTTTGCGCTGTGTGGTCTTGTAACGTTGGCACTCATCACACCCTTTTGCAAAAAGTGATGCATCCTTAAATAAAGTTGGCCACCAATAGCCTGATTGCAGCACCTTTCTAGCAGTCAGGTCTCCTGAAAAATGTCCTCCTGCTATGCCCATATGTGCTTCTTGCAAGATATACAAATATTCATCCTCGCGGGCACAACGCCTAAGAATATCATCCTTGCCTAATCTATACAGAGTTCCGGCAATCAAACAATAGGGTTCACATTCTTTTACTAGCCTTCGAGCGATATCCTTACGAAGTTCCTTGGGTGGAAAACCATTAACTAAAAAGTTAACAATGTTCTCACTCCATTCAGGCATAGTCTCAACTATGAATAGGGAAGTATCGGGTAATTCATCATCAACTCCTGTAGGGGCTTCACCATTGGGTATGCGAGACAAATGATCAGCCATGACGTGCCTTTTACCGGGTCTCACTACAATCGTGAAATCAAACTCCAGAAGAATTAACAACCATCGTGTGATTCTTCCTGTGGAGCATGGCTTGTTTACCAGATACAGCAACGCTTGATGGTCCACATAAAATACAAACTTGTTTGCCAGAAGGTAGTAGCGAAATTTCTTTACTGCATAAACCATTGCCAAACCTTCTCGCTCTGTAGTGGTGTAGTTCCTTTCAGCATCGTTCAATTGATGGCTTGCAAAGCTAATGGGATAGTCCAATTTATGTTCTCCTGGTTGAGTGAGAACACACCCAATAGCAAAGTTTGATGCATCAATATGCACATGGAAAATGACATCCCAGTTAGGTGTCCTTAAAATCGGAGCACTTGCTAGTGTTTTCTTCAATTGTTCATAGGCCTGGTCACACTCTTCAATCCATTTAAATTCAATGAGAAGCTTGTACAAAGGACGTGCTATCTCAGCAAAAAATAAAATAAACCGTCGATAATAACCCACGTGTCCCATGAACCTTTGAACTCCCTTGTAATTGGTTGGTGGTGGTAACTCTAGAATCACTTTAATTTTGCTCTCATCGGTTGAGATACCATTCTTGGATACTATATGCCCTAAAATAACTCCATGCTTGACCCAAAATTGGCATTTGAACGGGTTCAATGAGATACGATATAACCTACACTTTTCAAACACCTTCCGCAAACATGATAGATGTTCTTTCCAAGAAGAGTAAACACAAAGGTCGTCTAAGAAAGCTTCACAAAACTCTCTCAAATATTCTTTAAAAGCAGTGTTTATTAATCGTTGGAATGTAGCAGGGGCATTTGTTAAGCCAAAAGCCATCACACGAAATGCAAACACGCCAAATTCTGTGATGAAGGCAGTTTTAGCTTGGTCCTCTAGCGCTATCGTGATTTGGTTGTATCCTAAGTACCCATCTAGAAAGCTATAAGCTTCCTTGCCTGCAACTCTTTCAAGTACATGTTCGGAATATGGTAGGGGGTAATGGTCTCTTCTAGTAGCTGCATTAACTTTTTTGAGGTCCACGCACACCCTGAGTTTCCCATTCTTTTTTGGCACGATAACTATTGGAGACACCCATTCAGAGTGTTCAATAGGATATATGAACCCACATTTGATAAGCTTTTCTAGTTCTTCTTGAATGATCTTTGCGTACTTAGGATTCATCGGGTAGGGTCTTTGTTGTACGGGCTTCGCAGTGCTAATCATAGGGATTGTATGTTGGACCACAGAAGGTGGAACACCTTTCATATCATGGTATGTCCAAGCCAATACGTCCTTGAATTCCTTGAGAAGCTCTTTGAGGACCGCCTCTTCAACTTCTGTGAGGTCTTGGGCAATAAAAACAGGTTTTGATTCTTCACCGGGGTCAGCTAATTCTATTTCTTTAACTATTGCCGGACCATCATAGATTCCATTATTCCCATCGATAGGTATTCTTTGGGCTTTTGTGTACACAACCTTTGCTTCCCTTGTGGTGTAAGATTTGAAATGTTCTGGTGCAGGATGCAAGTCTGTGGATTCTGGTTGTGCTTTGGTTTGTGCTTCCATTTCTACTTTCTTGTGTTGTCGAGCTAACTCTTGGTTTTGACGCCTCCTTGCAGTGCGGCTCAACTTTGGCTTGTCTATGATCTCTAATTGGGCTATGTCATGGGGTCGTGGTCTACACCACATAACATTTTGGAGATATTCACCCCAATTGTCTACCAATTTTCGATGAGCATCACATGCCCCTATATAACTGAGCCATTCTGCTGAGGATCTCTTCTTTTTTATCCTAGCACGTACATTGGCTCCATATCGACGCCTCTTAAGGTTTTTCTTTTTCTTATTTGAGACCTGCTTTTGATTTGCATTTAGATCTGGCTCACTAAAGGAGTCCTCGTTGGTGTCCTCTTCACTCTCGGGGGAGCTATCATCGGTTGATGTGCTCGGTCCTTCCGAATGTTTTGACTCTGAACTTGCTCCACTCTCTAATTCATGAGATTCAGAATCCGTTTCACTCTGGGAGTCAGTGTCCAAGTCGTGTTGGTCAAAGTCTTCTATTGAGCTATCGGTGTCACTGTCAGATTGGTCCACAATTGCCTTGCCCTTAGAAGATGCATGTATGGCACTTATCATGTTCAGAGGTGCAATTTGTGGTACCTCTTCCCCCTCTGGTGTGACCCAAGTGGTTCCTCTATTTCCCCAGGTATCTATGGTTGTAGCTAGGTGTACCCAGTCTACGTTGTCTGATTCCGTCATACCCGGTAACACATCCATGTAAGGAGAATCTTGGCCAATGTCTGTATCCTTCTTACAAGTGTAACAATATTGTAGTGGGGCCGAGTGAACTGTGGTGTCAGAGCGATGATCAATAATGGTTTTACTCCCTAAGGGGTGTACCTTACCAGTCACCAAATCCACTCTAAGGACAGAGTCTTGGAATTGCAAATAGACATGATTTTTAGACCAATCATGAACCATTTGTGCTTCCCTCATGAATGGTCGTCCTAAAATCATTTCATATGACATAAGGTGTTTAAAGAAATCCATTACAATGAACGTATGTCGTACCTTGTGTCCTAGAACTTTGATCTTAAGATCCTTGAGCATCCCCATAGGTTTGGCTATGGTACCATTTGCCATCTTTACCACAATGTTAGTAACACTGAGGCGGGGTTTTCCCATGGATTCCCAAAAATCTTTTGTAACGATGCTAACTCCCGCACCACCATCAAGAATTCCCTTTATAGTTAATCCCTTGGTAGTGATGGGTAGGGTCGCATTAGACTCGTCGCCTTCAAAATACTGCCCTAATTCGTTAATGGGTACCTCGATCACAGACTCGTGTCCATCTAAGTCAAGTGATTGCACATGATTTTCCTCATCAATCATAATCGAGTCAGGCCTATTTGGTTGCGCAAACTGCGGTAATCCCGTTCATAGCTCTCCGTTAAGGAATGCTCGAAGTGCAAGGAATAACTCACGATCTCCATACAGCTTTGCTATGATCGTGGTTCGGACCTCAGAAGACATGAAGTCCACTAGTTTGGCAACATTCATTGGCATTTTGCAGGGTGTAGGTCCTTGACTAGGAACTGGTGAGGATGGAATCTCATATTCCTCAATGGGATCAGGTATTCCTTCGTTAAACATCCTTTCCAACAAGAAAGGTGTATGCTCACTTCCTGATGCCCCGTCCTCACTCCCTTCTTGGATGATACTAGATATGGCTAACGGTCTATGGTTCATGTGGGGTGGATGAACTTGCGTGGGAAACACTGTGTCATGAATTTTGACATGCATGGGTTCTGATTCTAGTTTCCTTTGAGTCTCCTCCACTAAACCTCTTAGATGTTTCACCTGCTCAATCTCGTCTACTGGGTTTGGATACGTCCCAATCTTCTTTTTACGATTCTTCCCTTTTTGCCCCTATGGTTTATCTTGGGGGTCTTGGATTGGATTTGGAAACACTTGTGGTGTTTTCAGAGGCTCTTTATGGTTTTCTCTTATTCGGTTTTCATTTGGTTCCATGTTACGGTTTTCTTTGTCGGTCTTTCCCTTTGTGGTATTGGTTCTAGTCTCCATTGTCTCGATTGAATCTGAATCATCCTTGAGGTCATTCATATACACGGGGTCATCTCCTGTTCCTATGTTTGTTTTGGAACTTGTCTTTGAATTTCCCGTATTCTGCGACCTCTTCCTTCGCGTCTTCTTTTTCTTTGCTTGGATAACTGACGCGGTATCTCTCTCTTCGAGGATATGGCCTGGCCCTTGAAGCATGGACTGTGTAATCGCATAAGCGGGTGCGACGGGTGGTATTGGCGATGTCACACTAGAAATTTCGACCAAATTTAGGGGTGTGATTTTAGGCGCATTTGGGTTATAGGGGCATTGGGCAATCAAGTGATCTATGCCACAACGATTACATGTGAGTATTGGCATTGCAGACGTGCTCCCTTGATTCATTTGCATCTGTGTAGCATTCTTTTGCAACCTAATAGGGCACTCCGCTGCCCGATGTGGTCCACCACACTCGTAGCATTGAAGAGGTGGCCTCCTAGCCTGGGTGTTGATATTTTGACCTCTGGATGCGAGAGCAACAGCTTGATAAACCGGCTTGACTTGCCCCCAACAATCTTCCATGTAGTATATAGGACACTCTTCCAATGTATCAAGTCTGTAGGCAATACTAGTGTCTATTTCCTCCTCACAGCCATCTGCATAAGCATTTGATGGCTCGCAACCCACTTGGTTCATAGGGGCGACTCTTGGATGCGGGGGCTACGTTCCTAGCACAGGAGGTGGTAGCGGTGTAGCTTGTACAACATTTTGAGGTCTAGGGACCATGTGTTGCGGTAGTTGCTCAACAGGTGGAGCAGGCATCAATACAGGAGCTCGAGGTGCATCCGTCCAGGCTACAGGTGGTCTATTTGCCATAATGCGTTTGATCATTAAACAATCCTTAGCTTGGTGACCATACCTACCACATGCGTTGCAAGTTCCATTAAATTTTACTCTAAACGTAGGGCACTCATTAGTGCTATGTGGACCTAAGCAAATGGAACACCATTGTTGCTCCCTTCTTGGATACATGTGACTATTTTGAGGGGGTCGATTATCCTTAAGGGACTCTTGGATTGCCTTGGTGAGGTCTGTCAAGAATGTCTCAAATACCTTTGGCTCATTGGCAATGGGCTTTGCAGTCATGGGTTCATACTCAATGGCTTGTGAGCTAGTGGATCTCGTGTCAGTAGACACCCTCATGCCTGCTATCATCAAGTTGTCCTCTAATTGGATTGCATTGGCAGTGACATATTCCCAGGAGCGGCACTCGAGGAGCATAAGCAAGTGGTACAATTGGAGGTGTGGGGGCCATGTGTGCATAAGGGGCTAGAGGCACATACGGTCGAGGCCCCATATTAGGTACTACGACACTAGGTAGTGGCACTGCGCTAACCGTAGATGATCGGTACATTCTCTGTCAGGCTTATCCCTGGAGTGAGCACTGGGTTTTCCTTAATAGAGGGTTGAGCCAAGTTAGGGAAGCTAAAGTTGTCGCTCGGAGGCTCAGATTGCATAGAGACCCCAGGTGAAATGACGTAAGATGGGTCCATGGGGCTCATTAGAGGAGTCTCCATTTGTGATAGAGTAGGCTGTTGAGCCTTGCTCGTATCCAGAAATCTCATGGGGCCAGTTGAGAGTATATTTACCCCTCGGTTTTGCCTTTCTGATTGAATAATGCCATGGATAACATTACAGATCATTTTCTGTTGATCTTCGATGCTCGTGGCACTAGAGGTGGATTGTACAATCTCTATCCATCCTACATGGTAGGCGTGGCCAGAGTGTAGATCCGTCAACACCTCAGTGTGGAGGTCGTATGTCCAATGATCATTAATGAACAATCCTTCTAGAGTCGACGTGTTAATGGTTTCTTGTGAGGTAGAAGCAATGTTGCTCCCCGTGGTTTTACTTGTCACCAACGGTACTCTAGAGGGAACTTCTGAAGGAGGCAGCTCAACAGGGCGTTCTTGGTAAGAAGTTGGCAGGATATCCACATGGACACTCTTTTGGGGTGTGGGGTCCACGTGCGATGTGAAAGGAGAGTCCACTTCCCCACCCCCTTCGTGTGCTTCATTTGCATCAGGTTCCGAGCGAGTAGCTCTACCTAATGTTTCCATGAAACGGCTAAACATACTAGTACTAGGCTGTGGAGCTTCGGGAGGTGCATGGCCTTCTCTCTCAGTGTTTTGGGTAGGGTATGCTTCCATGATTTCTGAGTCGGAGGAGGAATCACTAGCGGCTATTTTAGGGTCTTGGGTGGTGCTACCTTGTGTCCCCGCTGAGGGTCTAGATCCTATCGTGGATGGGTAATGGGTGTCCGTATGAACAGAGGCACCCTCAATATGCTCGTGTTCTAGCACCCGCCCAGAGCGTAAGTGCATGTGCTTTTGATACCCTAAGGTGTCAAAAAGCTGCTCTAGGAGGCCTTGTGACTAGTTTTTAGCGTTTTTTTTGTTTGTTTTTTTGCTAGATTTTTTAGAGCGTGTCGTGGAATGGGCCGTGTGATAGCTCGAAACGAGCGTATCGCTAGGAGGCACGCGCTGTGCTTTACAGCCCACCGTTTGGTTCTATTTTGCTCCAGAAAAGCCCGAAACAGTCTTTTCCTAGCTGGGGAACTAGGCTCCAAATAGCAAGTCTAAAGGTGCAAGTGGGAAGAGAAGGGAGGAGAGTGGAGGACTTGTCCCACATGCTCTCATTCCCTCTTGAGGAGGTAGGGTATATATATAAGAGTGAGTCTAGTATATATCATAAGACTGAGGACTGAGGCCTGGGCCTGGGCCTGGGCTTGGGCTTGGGTTTGGGCTTGGGCTTGGGCTTCGGGAAACGATCCCGATCTAACTTTTATACAACCCAACCCGTCCGTTTTTATAACTCACGTTTTTTATTTTTGAAAATCTAACCTCCCCCTCGCTCACGTTTTTATTTTTCGATTTTTTTTTATTTTTTTTTCAAAAAATATTTTCTTTTTTTTGAGATATTATTTGGTGCGCGTTTTGGTGCGCGTTGACCTCACCTAACTATTTACTGTCCCACCTACCTACTGACCTGCTAATCAGTGGTTCACCTAATTACTAACCTACTTAATTAACTAACTGTGCGCCTAACTGTGCACAAACCAGAAAACACAGAAAACACAAAAAATGCAGAAATTGAAACTTGACAGAACTGTGCAGTGAAAACACAGAAAATGCAAAAAAAAGCAAGAAATGCTAACTATGTGTAAACAAAAAAACAGAATTTTGCTAACTGTCTAACTAATACTAAATGTACGCAGCAAAAAACACAGAAAATGAAAACTGTGCGCAACAGAAAAACAGAATTAACAACTTGCAGAAAAAATACGCCTTCCTCTCCCTCTTCTTTCCTACTGCAAACCACTCATACAGGAAGCACAAAGTGCCTCTTGGGCTTAGTGCAGGGCTATTCCCCGGCAACGGCGCCAAAGATGTGCGCTCCTTGCCGCACTGTCGAAGCAAGGGACTTGCCGATACACCGTGTACGAGCCGCAGACGGCTCCAAGCACACAACTAGTTTAACTAGTAAGCTCAAAGAGGGCAATGGTGTGTCACTCACCGCCTTATGCTCCTGCCGTAGAGGATTCCTCGCCGCAAAGAAGAGGGAGACGCCACTACGCCGCGCTCAACTGCCTCGCCGCCATCGTGCCGCCGCAATGCTCGATCGCACACACACTCTCACTCTCTCTCTCTCTCTCTCTCTCTCTCTCTCTCTCTCTCTCTCTCTCTCTCTCTCTCTCTCACACACACACACACACACACACACACACACACACACACACACAAGGAGATGGTGAAGGAGAAGGTGGAGATGGAGCAAGAGCAGCTTCTATTGCACAATGAGAGAATGACTCAATTTTAGGTTTAATTGGCTTTTATGTGAGCTCACCCCATTCACACTTGGGCGCCCATGCTTAGCCAACTAACCCTAGCATGTTCGTGTTAGAGTGCGCCTCTCATCGGCGATCACTCTACCTTTCCCTATTGGACCGACAAGCCCGGTGCCTGACTCTACTTAAATAAATAATACGGTTACAGAGTCCGTCGTAGGCGATAGGGTGTCCGTGAGCCACGAGGGTTAACACCCGCTCGCTGTTGCTGTACGCTTCCCCCCTTGTCTTCACTGACCTCCCCCCTCTCGCCCCCTGCTCCGCTTCGCTTTGTGTTTCCCCTACCGTGCCTTGCGCAATCTTGCACCAGCCCCCCCGCCCCTTGCCCACTTGCGCCAGCCCATCTTCCTTGCTCCTCCCACTGCCTGCCTCCTCTGCCGCCCCCTCTACCTCGTCTCGCCTCCCCTCTGCTCGCCTCCCTCATCTCGCCTCTGCCCCTAGCCCCCCTCCCCTCAGACCGCTTTGCCACTGCCCGCCCCTCCTCAGCTCACCTCTATCCCTGCCCACTTCCCCTCAGCCTTCTCAGCCCACAACCCCCTCAGCCGCACTCCGCTGCCCTCCTTTGCTGTCTTCGCCCCCTTTGCGCTCCTTTAGCCCCCCCCCCCCCAAAAGGCTTTGCTCTGTTTAAGCCCTCTAGTGGTGTTCTCATTGCGATGCTACTCGTTGGGTTTTGCAGGTGTTCATCTTTGTGCACCTCCCCTTTCCATCAGAGCAGCAGACACAGATGGAGGCTTATGCTCCACCCAGAGGGACTCCTTAGAAGCCCCCTTGCCTGACCCTGTAGAGCCCACCATACAACTTGCTCTTTCACTGACAGAGCAAGCGAGCCTCGCAGCAGAGGTAGAGCGCCTCCAGGCGACCTCCGTCATCTGCAAGATTCTTGGCACCAGACCCAACAGAGGAGAGCTGCATGATCTTCTCCAAGACCTCCTTCTCGCAGAGGTGGACAAGATCTTGGATTTTCAGTTCCTCGAATGTGGCTACTATTAGATAGAGTTTGAGACCTTCGATATGGCATCCAAGGTCATCGCAATGAACCCCATGACCATCTGAGCAGTTTGAGCCCACTTTCGACAGTGGAGACATGGTTTTGACCCAGCTTCAGATGTTCTGGTAGAGGAGGTAGACTCCCATCTCCATTTGCTTTCCTGGTTTGAGGAGGGAGCACCTACCATGTTTGTCCAGGATAGGCTCAATGATTGGGACTATCCTGGAAACACCTCACACAGCAGCCTCAGTAGTTGCTAAGGCGGTCGGCATTCTCTCAGTCAATGTTCTGGTTAGGGATACCCACACTCTCGAAGGTCATCCTTCCTTCTTGGGTGAGTGGGGGTTGGTTTAGACAGAGCGTTAAGTATTTGGGCCTCCCAAATTAGTGCTTCATTTGTCAAGAGATGGGCCATCTTGCAAAGGCTTGTCCAAGGAGGAGGCCCCGACCTACACCACAGGCACAGCCCCAGCCCTCAAGGGCTGGCTAGCAGTAGTAGCAGGCAAATCCATAGAGCACACATACAGAGCCACCCTCTGAGCCTAGTCCTCAAGCAAAGGAGAGCTAGCAGCAGGTTCATGGATGACATTGGTAGGGGCCATCATGATACCATGGCACTTAAAGTGGTCCTTAGTCCCCTGCCCAGCAGCAGTGGGTTCCCACGAGGAACCAATTCGGCCCTCTTCAGTAGGACGAGGTCCCTGCTATAGCCTCCACCTCAGCCTCAACCTCGACAGCCCCTCCTCCCCCCGAGTTCCCTCCCTCTTCAGCCCCTCCCCTCCTCCTTCTCCCTCCGCCTCTCCACCTTGCCCTCCTACCTTTGTCGATCCCCCTCGCCCCCCCCCCCCCCCCCCCCCCCCCCCTCCCTCCCTCTTCTTGCAGTCGTCCTAGGTGGCAGGGCCATCCTTGGCTGCTCGAAGATCTCTTGGCAGCGCCTTTGCCACAAGTCACTTGGCAAGAGAGGGAAAGCCTTTCTTGCGACCCCCTCTTTTGGTGCAGATGTCTCCCTTTGCAGCAGCTCCTTGTGGTCTAACAAGATTCGACATTCGGCGTCGGTGGGACTTCTTTGCTTATGAGTTTACACGCGTTCTCGGTGACTCCTCACCAGACCATGAGGAAGCCTACTTCAGAGTTCATGTACTGTTCCTTACAGCTAGGGGGATAGAGGCCTTGGACTCAGTTGTTGGCTTCTCTTTTTTCCTTTGTGGCAGGGACCAGACTGAGTAGACTATAGAATCAATGTTGGAGTGGCTGCAGAAACAGGCCCTAGAGTTCTTTCATCACATGGGGGACCTAGGGGTTACAGAAATGCTTCAGACTCTTTGGCCATTGGCCAAGTTTGTTGTGACACCTCCAAATGCAGCAGAATGTAGACACATTGTGGTTCATTTTTTTGCTAATACGCAGTGCCCACCTTGCTATGTACACATACATGAGGACTCCTGGACAAAGGAGGTCTTTACGCACTGCTCGGTCTACTTGGGCTTGGGCTAGACACTCTTTGCAATCACACCTATCTTGAGGATGCTTGAATGCGGGTTACTCCCCATCCAAGCTAGCCTCAAAGATAGCATGGTTATCTGCTGCGACAGCATCAGTTCACTCTCACTCCACATGAGGATCGTCTCATGAAACGTATATGGATTAGGGGGCCCCAGTTTCAGTGTCAAAGGAGCCGATTGTGTCAGGATCTTCAGTGATTCCTTGTGGGAGGAGAGATTGACCTTCTTATGCTATAGGAGTATAACTTGTGTGAGAACCGCATTAGACGTTGTGGTCAACTTTTTCATGGACGATATGAGACTTTTTGGTCAGCTGCATTTGGACTTGGAGGCATCCAGGATGGGTATGTATGACTATTGCGGATTCTTTACAGCAGGCCATTCTTGGCAGAGGGATTATTGTGCCAGGCAGGGTTTAGTGGATCATTATGCAGGTTCAAGGTTCTCTCATGGGCTTTTTGAACATCTATGCGCCCAATGTGGCGAGTGCACGTGCAAAGTTTTGGTCTCAAATTGTTGAGTCTCTACCGAAGGCAAAGCAATGGTGCATAGGGGGTGACTTCGCCATGTTGGAGGAACCCTGTGACAGGGTTGGTGGTAGCCACACTACCGTGCATGGAGTTGAGCTGGCAGCTTAGGAGAGGTTTTGTAGGACTCTGCGGGTTTCAGATGTATATAAGCATTCCAACTTTGTGAGGCCCCCAGAAAGCTTGGCCTTCTCTTGTTTGGACCGTAGAGTAGGAGGCGTGAAGAGCCAGAGGACATGCGTGCAGTTGCTACTGACTTTTACCATGATCTACTGTCTGCAGAGCCCCATTCAGAGCATCAGGATGCATGTAGAGAGAAGGTGTGGGCATAGATTCCTTGTCTTGTGACTAGGGAGATGCACCAGAGGCTTGAGCTGCCTCTTTAGCTAGAGGAGTTGCACATAGCTCTTAGTGCACTTCCCTATGGTAGTTGTCTAGGTGAGAATGGCTTGACTCCCAGATTTTTCTTGGAGAATTGGGACTTGCTTGGCTCAGATCTCTGTAGTGCTTTTCAATACATTCTGCACACAGGATAGATTCCTGACAGAATGAAAGAGGTCCTAATCGACCTCATTCCCAAGGAGGGTGGCTCCTTGGATGAGATTCAACAGTGACGTCCCATCACCATCCTCAACTCAATCTACAAAATTCTTGCCAACACTCTGAGTTTGAGAATTCAGCCACTTCTAGAGAGAATTATACATGGGACACAGACAGTTTTTGTCAAGGAGCGTAGTATCCTTGACAACATCTTTACTTTTTGGGAGGATTTTTCCCTCGCGCGGATCTATGGTGAGGATTTGGTGATTCTTCTTCTTGATTTTGAGAAGGCCTATGATAGAGTTGAATGGGACTTTTTGGAGGGCACTCTACGCAGGATGGGCTTCTCAGATGCTTGGATCAGAGGGGTGTCATCTTTGTACAGACACGGGCACACAGTCAGGTGCTTTTGTCAAGAGGCAGAGGTGATCATTTCATGCTCACATGTTTGGTCAGACAGGGCTACCCTCTTGCCACCTTTATCTTTATGTTCTATGATGAGGCAATGAGAAGGTTTTTGGTTTCACATCAGGTTAGTTTACATGGCTTAGCGCTCCCTATTCAGGGAGATGAGCTACTAGACGGTGAGTTCACAGATGACTCAACCTTGTACTTGGATGGCCAGGAGGCCAACCTACACAGGTGCGAGTAGGCTCTTGAGACTTTCTACTATGCATTTGGCGCATTGATCAACTAGAGAAAGACAATGGATTTCTCGATTAGTAGCGCTCCTATGCCCAATTGGATGCCAAGTGAGGGTTTCAGGTGGATTCCCCCAGGGACTGCAGCCTGATACTTGGGTCGTCAGGTTGGTGTGGACTTGTCTCCCAAGCAGCAGATTGCTCCTCCTGTCTATCAAGAGGAAGCTATTACATTGGAGCTCTGCTCGACTTTCTTTGGCAGGCAAAGTTGTAGTGGCCAACCAGGTGTTGTTGGCTACTATGTGGTACATCACTTCTTGTTGGATCTTCTTGAGTTATTATATCAGCCACGTAGAGAGGATGATGAGGAGATTCCTTTGGTCAGGACGTGACACTCAAATAGCCCGGGACAAAGTGGCATGGCAGGTCATCACTCTTCTTTGTTCTCAGGGAGGGTTGGGGATCATAGAAGCAGCACAGCAGAGTAGATCCCTTCTTGGGAAGTTCATCATCAGAGGACTTCGTCTAGGTGAGGATCCCTCGAAGGAGTTTTTGCTTCAGTGGCTTAGTGCTAGGGTGCCTCAGGCTGGAGGCCCTTGGCGACCCTCGACTCGTTGGATTTTCACAGAGATGCACAGAGTTGGCTTGAGCAAGAGACTGGACGACCGCTTCACTGTGAGTCTGCTCCAATCTTGGGAGCAACTGTGGCGAGGCCTGGAGCAGCACCAGTCTACTTGCACGGAGGAGCACCTGAGATAGCCCCTTGTTTGGAACCCCATGGTTAGCACTCAGAGAGGCAACTCGGTTCGTAGTCGGCCTCATGTTTCCTAGGGTCCCATGGCAGATGGTTCAGCACGCTCTTTAGGTGACTGGTTATAGCTTTCAGGCTTGTTAGAAGAGCTTCAAGGAATTCAGTTGGCATGAGAGGGGTGTAGAGCATGTGTAAGGACATCTCAAAGGCAGTTCCATCTGAGTGGCTCACATCTTTCATGTCAGTAGCACCGAGATGGATGGGAGCCTTCACGCAACTGGAGGTTCTCATCTCGGTTCGGGCTTGCTCAGAGACTATACCCTCGAGATACCCTCCCTGTTTTTTGAGCTATAGGGTGAGGGACGTTTACTTAGCATAGCAGTAGAGGCTCCAAAGCTTGCAGAGTGATTTTTTCAGAGGATTCGAGTAGTGGGAATCTGTGGCAGGACTTGTGTCATAGATCCTGACCTAGCAGCTCTTGAGACGGGCCACTAGAGACTGTGGGCTTGGAAGAGCTATCCATTGGCACGAGTACAGTGGGATCCTGGAGAGTGGCTTTGAAGGGACCCTTTCTCCTCAGTAGACCATACAGGTGTCCCTTTCTTTCTATACACTGTTCGACTGGGACGTCACATACTGGCAGCACACAGAGAGGCTCGTTCTGCTGTAGCACCTCATTGGCATGAGGAGGGTCTCACATCTGAGTTCTTAGCACATTTTTGGGAGAGGTTGTGGGGCTCCAGACACCTGAGGCGAGTCACTTTGTTCTAGTGGCTGGTTGCACACCAAGCTACAGCAGTTGAGAGTTGGCTTGTACATAGTGGTCTCTCGGCCACATGTGTAGCTTGTGACCATCTTGTGGAGAGTGGCGTCACTATCTTTGGTATTGTCCTTTGGCATAGCAAGTGTGGCTTTGTGTTCTTTATCTGATTCTAGCTCTTTCCACAGCTCGATAGTACACATGGGGAGGAGTTGCTTGGTCTACTCTCACAGGCTTGCCACTTCAGTTTGAGCTATCCTCCACCGGCAGGACGATAGTGATGCAGGGGGGTCAACCTACGCTCCAGTCTGCTATAGAGCTTACTCCACAGGAGTGGTGCAGTGAGACAGAGGGGTGTTAGGAGATTATTAGTGGCCTAACAATTTGGTTCATCTAGCGGGCCCGCTGCTTCCACATCTTCGAGGCTCGCCCTATACCACCAGCAAAGACTGTTCGATATCTTTGGTTAGAGCTGGCCCATACTCTCAGGGGATAGTTTGAGAGACTCCAAGGCATCTCTGACCGCATGCGAGAGTGCAAAGAGGCATTCCTTCGACTTTGGCGTCCTGGGCCTTTCTTCACCATGGTCTAGGGTGTGCTCAGATGGCACTACCGTCCACCTGTGTGGCTTTTTCCTCCTCCCATCTCTTGATTTAGCCCCTTTGTACATATGTTGTTTTTTCATTGAGAGAGTCTCCCCATCATGATGGTTTTATCCCTCTCTTGCAGAGGTGGTTGTATCCCTATGGGAAATATTCATTAACTAACAGAAGGATATTTTTCTCAAAAAAAAATATCATGACAACATTACCACTTAGAGAATCGAATGCTACTCTAGAATCAGGATTTACACTGAGTATCACTACACTAGCTTGGCAAAATAATAGACTACAAATGTGGTGTTCGGCTATGTGTCCGGCCAAGTGGGTGTCGGTTTAATCAATCCTCAAACATTTCCCCTTCCTAGCTCGCGTGTCGCCCCTTGACACGATGTCGGGGAATAAGTGTGTAAAAGGTGAGGCGGGAAGGCACCGGGCCCCTGGCTGTGAGAGGTGTGGGGAAAAGAGATGCAACATGCACGATTAATGAAAACAGATCTCAAAACAAATAGTTCTCTTAATAACAATTAATCAGCAGTATCCATGATTAATCAATCATTAATGGAGGCTTTATGCTCCTTACAAGGTGGAACCTAGCTTAATCCAGGTACTAATCAAGAAAATCAATAATGGCCTTCTTTATACTGCCTTCTGCTCCTTCCCGCTATGGCATAGGAACTTTGTCTTCCAATGGCCGTCTGAATACGCACTCGGTCACTCATCACCTAAGATTCATTCCCCGGCAGTGGTGCCAATGTTTGCGGGTCGCCACGATGGACGTCCATAGCATAGCTCTCAGGCATCAACATAAAATTATCGATACAAGGGAAGCGACTCGGATGAGGCATGGAGACTCACTAGGATGTCAACCCTAATGAAGTGAAGTCGAAGAGATGCAACTACTAACTCTACAAGAAAATCAATCGCACTAAAGCCAAGTAATCTGCGTATGTCCTTCTACACAGTTCTACAGTCATCACGCCCGTTCACCATGAAAATCATATCGGAATCACACGAAACTTGAAGGGAAGCTACAGGGGACTATCAGGAACATATCCTATCACTGTCACAACATTTTGGAGAGGTACATGGATCACGATCGTTCGTCCCAAAGGGTCATTTTTAGGTCCCTAAAGTGTCTCCTAAGATCAAAACAACATAAAATACGCATATAAACACTCAAAACAGCTATTTAAGGCCTAAATGGATGCGTTTGAAACCTTCACCAAATCTTGAATGCTTACACTTGAATGAAAGAGCAGAGTAAGAGGAACACAATGCAAGAAACAAAACTGAATTTGGATTACCGTAGCCACAGAAGCGATGATTACAAGTTGGAGCAAAGAGGTAGCTCTGTGTGCGTAACGCAATAGTCACTTATCTTCAAAAAATAATCTCCTTTTCACACTAACCTTAGTGTATTATATACCTAGGACTTTCTAAAGTGGCCGGCAGCCAACTTCTCATGGACCTTTACATACATCATTGGAAAAATTACATCTTTGACTCAGACTTGACATAGACGATGAGGCGGTCCGGGGCGGGCAACAAGAGAGGCGACCCCTCAAGCCTCCCGTGCTGCTCAATTAGGGCTGGGGCAACCACAAGCACTACACAACAACCAACCCACAACCAAACCCAAACAAGATAGGGGCACCACCTAGTTAGAGAGCGAACTAGGACGCAAAGAGGAGAATCCCTTAGCAATACAGGCGAGAAGGAAGGGTACACTATCACTAATTTAAATGTTAAAAATACACACATAAACACACACACATACACATACGCACACAAAAAAGAAAGAGAGAGATCTTTGTGCAAGAACTTAACTTCAATTTTAATGATTGACGTGGGTGTATGAACAGCATGGACGAGAGTCAAGAGACACGATTAAGTTTGATGATGTTGCAATCTACACATTATCTTAGGGTTATGGGAGACCTCTCACCATACAACCCTCTTATAATGTTTTCCCAAGCAACGAAAACAAACACAAGAGCTCTTGAGTCACATACAAGCAGATACTACAAAAGAATCTCAAAATGAAAACGCGCCACCTTAAACCAAACGAGATGAGGTTGCCAAGCGTGAATTGGAGAGACTCAAGAGAGTTTTGACCCATGATTTGCACCCAACTTATTGATTAAATTGATGCGCAAGAGTAGGTACAACTTTGATTGGAAGTTATGAATCACTCACTCCCTTGCAATGTTACAACTAGCTCAAAGAAGCTTTCCTATACACCACATGTAATGGTGCATAGAGAGCTCACTCTCACTCCCTAAAACTAAGATGGTGAATGGCACGCTCAAAGTAGTTAGCAATAGTGTAGGGATCTTTGCTCTTTAAACAGGGAGAATGGCTCTATTTATAGGTGAGGAGAGTCCTAATTAGGATTATACCTAATCAACATTTTCATAGAAAACCATGTTTATGAAATTTTTTATATGTTCTTATAGAGTGGGGCTCTCTTGTTTCTTGAGTCACATGGATGTGGGCTCAAGAAGAGAGAATTATTGAGGTGAAATAGAGAATATTCTAGAGAGGTGAGGGATTTTTTGTGTGAGGTTGCCTACTCCACGGTTTTGGCACCCAAGAACCTCCACTCATCCCTCTCTTGAAAGAAAAACTCAAAAATCACATCAGAATTGGTTGTTAGGGAAAAAAAAACAAAACAAGTATTGTAGACACAAAATTTGAGGTTTTTTAACTTTTTGGGATCCAAATTCAAAAAGGGATGAGGTTTGGTCACAAGAACCTCATCCCTTTTTGAATTTGGATCCCAAAAAGTTAAAAAACCTCAAATTTTGTGTCTACAATACTTGTTTTGTTCTTTTTTCCCTAACAACCAATTCTGATGTGATTTTTGAGTTTTTCTTTCAAGCAAACTTGATCAGAGCAATGTCCCTTTGATGTACAATGTAACAGGTCACTTCCCTACAAAATGGTCTCTGGGATGTACATGGATCGCGATCCATGTTCCTCCAAAGAATCTGGCCAAACTTTCTAGATTGCTTCTAGAGAGTCTGCTAATGCCCTTGATCCACAATTTTTTGAATTTGGATCACTTTTGAGGTCTCTACCATCAAATTTTCACAATATCAGAGTTATTATGGTCATTTCGGCCAAAATATGGTTTCTCACCCTTTTTTTCTTCAATCTTTTAGCCCAAATTTGATGGTGGTAGTTTCTACTTACCCTACTCCTAAGTATTGAAAAGAAACATGAAACAAAAAAAAACAGAACGGTACAAAATAAAGTCAAAATGAAAAACGGTACAACACTCTGAAAGCATAGAGAAAATTGAAGAATGAAATGCTTTTGGCTATCTCACTAACAACCCTCTTTACCTCTCAAGAATAGATCTACCAAGTCCTCGACTTCTAGACTCTACCAAGCACTAAACCCCATATCTAGTTGCTTCACTGCTACAGTGTAAATGGAATGGAGAGACAAATCTTCAAAAAAGAACGCTCTAAATACGCACTAGGTCCCTCACCATCTAAGGATCATATCCCCAGCAGTGGCGCTAATGTTAGCGGGTCGCCACAACGGACGTCTGTAGCATAGCTATTCGGCACTAACATAATGTCAATACTCACGGAAGTGACTCGGATGGGGCACTAAGACTCTTTGAGATCGTCAATCTCAAGAAGTGAACCTTAACAAGCAAACACACCAACTCAACAAGCAAGCCAATACTCAATGATCAAGGAAATTTGCCTATGTCCTTTCTCACAGCTCTAGGTCATCACGCCATTTCGGCACTCGAACGGACTCAAAATGCAACAAAACTTTAGGAGGAGATCTAGAACACCTAGGGACACTATCCTACCAAGTTTGTTGGTTGCAATCCAACAAGGTACCAAAATCACGATCCATCATGAAAAATGTCTTGAAAACTGCTACAGAGCTATCCAGAAAGGTCGCCGTATGGTCTAGGAACACTTTCCTAAGGTCAAAACAACTAATAACAATGATTTAAGCACTTAAATCTGATAATTAGGCTCACTAACACATAGGCAAAAATGTAACATTTAATGGTCTAAAAACTTGTGTGTAGCGGAAATTAACATGAACATAGTGAGCATTTCATTAGAATAGATTCCTAATGAGAATTACAAGAGTGCTTGGGTGGAGAGAGCAACAAAAAGCATAACACCTAGTTAGATAGCATGAAAAATACTTTCAAAAGAGAGATAAATTAAGCTATTGACAACAGTTGAGGACCGGATTTGCATGGAGCCGGTCCCCCCTCCAAAAGGCTTTGTATTATGTTTTCTCCCATCAAGAGAGACATTGTACAATACAATTCTTTGTGTTCCTTCAAGACTAGCTAGTGCAATGAAGATGAATTCTTCATGCACTAAGCAAAACACTTAGCAAACACAACATCAATTATCCCCGGTATCAGACCCAAGACCTCACACACCTTCGAAGATGGTGAGAGCTAGCAGGGTATGAGAGTAGATTGAGAGGAAGAAGGAGTATCTTACGAGAAAGATGTACATCTCCTCACATAATCACTCATATGAGCATAGCTTAGCTTAGTAATTAGCATGGTAGAGGAGATGAGCATGCATTGAAGCTTGGCTCTTGGTTGGATTTGCATCCACATGCCAAGAGTGTGTCGATGTAGGCTTCTATCTCACAAGCTTGGAGTAGGTGATGAGCTCTCCATTAAAGCTTGAGAAGAGATAGTCTTCTCTTTCTTCACACATGAGATTGTGTGAGTGTGTGTGAGATAATGCCTCGCAAAAATCAACCCCTTATCTCTCTTGGGCGAGCCCTCTCGCTATTTTCTCTTCCTTTATCCTCATTGGGCCTCCCCAAGTCAAGCCAATGATTATTAAGCAGCATAAGTGATAGCCTTCTGACATGTGTCCCCCTTTCCCCTTTTGTGAGAGCTTTAGGTAATTTAATAATTCAACTAAACTCTCATTGGACCCCTTTGCCTCCTGGCCCATAGGAATCAGGCAAGCCATTGGGCTGTTGAATGCTCATTGGACCCCTTGGGAGACTATCCAATAGTCATCTAGGAGACTTAATTCTCATTGGTTCTTTTATTAAGTGTTTTAAATTAATTAAACTAGATTTACTCTAGCCTAATTCTCATTGGTCCACCTCCAAGGCCATCCAATAGGTATTGGGCACACCTTGTGGGCATCTGGCCTAGGGAGCTGACATGTGTCCCTCATTCCCTTTGTGTAAAGGGAGCTTGTGTGTGTGTGTGTGTGTGGTTTTATCTCTCATCCCCTACAATGTATTCGTAAAGACCAAATGTGGTGCGAAATACGATCTTTACAATGTGTTGATCAACTATCCTTATTTGATGATAGCCACTTTTTTGGTCAATCCTACTAAAGTAGGTCGATCCTTGTAGCTTATCAAATAGGTCTTCTATCCGTGGAACGGGAAACCTATTCTTGATAGTGATCCAATTTAGTGCTCTATAGTCGACACACATACGATATGTGCCATATTTCTTTTGCACTAATAGCACAGGTGAGCAAAATGGAGATGAGCTAGGCCTAAACATGCCCTTCTCAACTAACTCATGCACTTGCCCCATAATCTCCTCTTGTTGAGCTTGAGAAACTCTATAAGGAGGTTTGTTAGGCGGTGAACTTCCTGGAAGAAGTTCAATTGCATGGTCATCATTACCTTGTTTAGGAGGTAGCTCACAAGGTATGTCATCAATAAAAGAATCTTGAAACCCCTTGAGAAAATTGGATAACTCTAATTCCTTTTGGTTGCTTTTATTTTCTTTTGCTAAAGCATTAGGTTCATTTTGAGAATCTTTAACAAAAATCATGTACACGGAAATAGAGATCTTTATTGACTTGTTGAAAGCTGGTGTATGTACAATGGGGATAGTGTTACCCATTTCCTTAGCATCTATATACATGTCTTTTTCCCTGAACTTAAAGGAGGTTCTCCTTTCAGGAAATTTAACATTGGCAGACAGCCAGGCGGTCAAACCATGGTGCCCCTAGGACTACATCCTCATGCTTGAGAGGAGAGATAAAGAAGTCCTCTTTGTCCACATAGCCTTGGACATGAAGCCTCAATTTCCCGATTAAGGGAGTGACTGAAGCTTCTTGCCCCTTGAAGGCACTGTCTACGGGTAGAACATCTCCCATCTCGTAAGCTTTTATGCCTAGCTTGGTGGCCAACTCTATAGATATAAAATTTTGAGTAGAACCAGGGTCAAAGAGAATAAAAGCATCATGTTCTCTTACCTTTCCCCAAGCATGGCATAGAGGAGATCCTTTGTGGTGAGTTTGGTGAGTCTCCTCCTCTTGGATTTCAACCAAGGAAGCTCTATGAGGATCTTGGCGGTTGTTCTTTTGGGGACAAGCGCAGTACGCATGCCCTTGTTCGCCGCACTTGAAACACCGGTTACCCTTGCGATAACGCTCAAGATCTTCAGGAGAGAGTTTGTTTTTACCTTTGTAAACTCCCTTCTCTTTGGCTTTGTTGGAGTTACCCTTAGGAGACTTTTGGACATTATCCTTCCCCTTAGGCTCATTGGAACTCTTGTTTTCCGTGGGCTTATTATTTCTTTTAGCCCCCGTTTGGAAATTGATTCGAGAGGCCACCATAGCATGGTGTATTACCGCCGATATGGTACGTGGCCTTTGGGAGTTGACATACTCCGCCATTTCTTCGGTTAAGCCCGCACAAAATTGTTGCTTTCGCTCTCCAAAATCCAACTTTTTGAAGACAGTGGCTTTGAGTTGTAGGTCCCAAAACTTGTCTACATATTTGTGGATGGATTTATAGGGAGAGATCTTTAAGCTTCGCCATTCGGTGAGTACTTTGTCTTTGGCATCGTTGGCCAAAAACTGGTTCATAATGGAAGCTCTTAAATCTTTCCATGTTCGTGGAGCTTCACCGTTGGCTCGTAGGCTAGACCACCATTGCCTAGCGGACTTTTGAAAGTGCATAGCTACATGGTGTAGCTTAGAGGACTCCGTGAAGCCCTCATCTCCAAACGCCGCATCGAACTGTTGGATAAAGGCCAAGACTTTGTCCGTAGCACCAAAGGTACCATCATAGGTAAGGAAAGAGATGCTCTTCCCTCCCTCTTTGAACTTCTTTAGCTTGGATGACCTCTTCCATGCGACATAGGATTTCCTATGGCCTCTTCTTTTTGATGGTTCAAAGGTTGCACCATCACTTTCTTCAGAAGGTGAAGAATTTGAAGAATGTGGAGAAGAGGGTGACCCCTTTCTCGCCTTTTTCTTCTCTTGATCTTCATTGTCTTCACCATCACTTTCATAAGAGGAAGAGGATGAAGAAGATGGAGAAGAGGGTGTCCTCTTTCTCGCCTTTTTCTTCTCTTGCTTTTTATCATCCCTCTTTGAATTATGCCATGGAGAAGAGTGTGATGGTCTTCTCCGCTTTGGTGGTGATGGAGAGCATTTAGCCCGCCGTCTTCGTGGAGCCAACTCCGTCGAGGTGACGGGAGACTCACTTATTTCTCGTTCCTTCGGTGGAGGCTCTTGAGTTCTCCTTTGGGAAGGAGATGCATCATCAAGAAGTAAATTCTTGAGCCCTTCATATGGATTCTCTTCTTCTTCCCGAATCGGAGAGAGACCTCTTTTGGGAGTCTCACTAGGAGGCTTCCTAGGTGTTCTCTCGTCATGGTGATGAGCTTGGAGAATCCTGTGAGCACGGAGCTGCCGTTGCACTTCACTTTGGAGAGATGGATTGCCCATGGCTTGTTGAAGCCTAGAAACAAGATAGTTAACAAGCATCGGAGCATCATTAGTAGCTTGCTCATTACCAAAATCAAAGTTATCAACATTAATTTCACTCTCTTTACTATTGTCAGCCATTCTAACAACTTTTAGGTGTAAACTTTTTAGGTGTACTTTGGCACTTCAAGCCCTAGTTGCTACTCCTCTTTACCCCTTTAGAAAAAGCACTCAAACTACTGTACCCACAGCTCGAATACCATTAATTGCCTGGACATAGTTTCAAGACCAGAACATAGGAACTTTGGCTTGTATCTTGGTCCTTAGAAGGTATTTTTAGCTCAAGCTTGAGATTTGGTATGTTCTCAAGTATGTCTGAAAGATCACCAAGTCAGATACCCCCACTATGCTAAGGTACATGGATCGTGATCCATGTTCCTCTGTCAAAAAAAAATTCTCCAAATTTTGAATGTGTGTAGACAAGGTTATGTGCAAGCTCTATATTAATTTTTATCAAACTCTAAGGTTGAGGTACATGGATTGCGATCCATGCTCAACCACATCTAGACGTGATCTCTTAGGAGTTTGTTCCTGACTATGTCCACAAGTTAAATCACAAATATTTTTGGATTTGGACTTGGTTTGATAGGTCAAATGCCCAATACTAGGTTTTCACTGTGGTTTTCAGTCTGTCACCTGTTTTGCTCCCTTTTGACCCAAATTTGTTGGCTTTTTTTTCAAAATTTGACTTGGGCATATGTATGCACTACTAATCTGGAAAGTTCTAGGTCAAGTTATTACTATGGATACATGGATTGCGATCCATGTTTGGATCCCAAATTAACTTTTTTGGTGACATTAGAATCAGTATGACTAGTAGGCCCTATGGTATCAACTTTTTTGAAAATAGACCTCTCAATTGACAACTAGGTCAGTTCTGGCACTTTGTCAGTATGCTTGACAGTTCTGGCTTTTGACTTGGTTTTTGATATCCAAATTCAGTTTTGAAAAGACCACTAGACTCCTTGTGATGTCCTCCAGCTCTATGGTTCAAGTTTAGTACCAGTCTATGGTGACAGAGGAACATGAATCGCGATCCATATACCTATGTGTCAAATGGTAATGAAACTTCACTCACAACTTACCCTTGGTTTACTGATCCCTGTTATATGGTCTTTATGTGATTTGGACTTGTTTAGGTCAAACAAAAGTCAATTCATAGGTCTGTTTTAGGGTTTTCACCTTGAACTATTTTTTGCACTGCTTATGATCTTTGCAGCTTACTCCACAAAACATTTTTGAATTTGGATCAGTTTTGCCCAACCAGAACTAACTTCTATAGTCTGCTATGGTAGTTTTCACAATGTTCTGTTTTAGGCTCTTTTGACCACTTTTTGCAACTTTTTGTATATAGTTCTTTTGGGAAAGTTGTTCCAAATGATACCATCTATCTACTGCTCAAATCTTAGCCAAAATTTTTTGATGAGGTACATGGATCGCGATCCATGTTTGATCTCATTTTGACATGAAACTTGTTCACCTTATAGTCCATGTTATGTGATACTCTTCCCCAAATCTTTTTGAATTTAGATCACTTTTTCCTAATCAAAAGTAATTTTTTATGTCTGCTTTGCGGTTTTTGATTAGTTTCTGTATTTGGCTATTTTGACCAACCTTGTGGAAAAGTTATTCCACTAGTTATTAGGGATCTACTTGTCAAATATCATTCCCAATTGACAGTATTTTTTCATAAAACTCTGTTGGTTCTCTATCCCTTGTAGAAGCCAAACCTCATCCCTTTTTGAATTTGGATCCCACAAAGTTAAAAAACCTGAAATTTTGTGTCTACAATACTTGTTTTGTTTTTTTTTTCCTACAACCAATTCTGATGTGATTTTTGAGTTTTTCTTTCAAGCAAACTTGATCAGAGCAATGTCCCTTTGATGTACAATGTAACAGGTCACTTCCCTACAAAATGGTCTCTGGGATGTACATGGATCGCGATCCATGTTCCTCCAAAGAATCTGGCCAAACTTTCTAGATTGCTTCTAGAGAGTCTGCTAATGCCCTTGATCCACAATTTTTTGAATTTGGATCACTTTTGAGGTCTCTACCATCAAATTTTCACAATATCAGAGTTATTATGGTCATTTCGGCCAAAATATGGTTTTTCACCCTTTTTATCTTCAATCTTTTAGCCCAAATTTGATGGTGGTAGTTTCTACTTACCCTACTCCTAAGTATTGAAAAGAAACATGAAACAAAAAAAAACAGAACGGTACAAAATAAAGTCAAAATGAAAAACGGTACAACACTCTGAAAGCATAGAGAAAATTGAAGAATGAAATGCTGTTGGCTATCTCACTAACAACCCTCTTTACCTCTCAAGAATAGATCTACCAAGTCCTCGACTTCTAGACTCTACCAAGCACTAAACCCCATATCTAGTTGCTTCACTGCTACAGTGTAAATGGAATGGAGAGACAAATCTTCAAAAAAGAACGCTCTAAATACGCACTAGGTCACTCACCATCTAAGGATCATATCCCCAGCAGTGGCGCTAATGTTAGCGGGTCACCACAACGGACGTCTGTAGCATAGCTATTCGGCACTAACATAATGTCAATACTCACGGAAGTGACTCGGATGGGGCACTAAGACTCTTTGAGATCGTCAATCTCAAGAAGTGAACCTTAACAAGCAGACACACCAACTCAACAAGCAAGCCAATACTCAATGATCAAGGAAATTTGCCTATGTCCTTTCTCACAGCTCTAGGTCATCACGCCATTTCGGCACTCGAACAGACTCAAAATGTAACAAAACTTTAGGAGGAGATCTAGAACACCTAGAGACACTATCCTACCAAGTTTGGTTGCAATCCAACAAGGTACCAAAATCATGATCCATCATGAAAAAGGTCTTGAAAACTGCTACAGAGCTATCCAGAAAGGTCGCCGTATGGTCTAGGAACACTTTCCTAAGGTCAAAACGACTAATAACAATGATTTAAGCACTTAAATATGATGATTAGACTCACTAACACGTAGGCAAAAATGTAACATTTAATGGCCTAAAAACTTGTGTAGCGAAAATTAACATGAACATAGTGAGCATTTCATTAGAATAGATTCCTAATGAGAATTACAAGAGTGCTTGGGTGGAGAGAGCAACAAAAAGCATAACACCTAGTTAGATAGCATGAACAATACTTTCAAAAGAGAGAGAAATTAAGCTATTGACAACAGTTGAGGACCGGATTTGCATGGAGCCGGTCCCCCCTCCAAAAGGCTTTGTATTATGGTTTCTCCCATCAAGAGAGACATTGTACAATACAATTCTTTGTGTTCCTTCAAGACTAGCTAGTGCAATGAAGATGAAATCTTCATGCACTAAGAAAAACACTTAGCAAACACAACATTAATTATCCCTGGTCTCAGACCCAAGACCTCACACACCTTCGAAGATGGTGAGAGCTAGCAGGGTATGAGAGTAGATTGAGAGGAAGAAGGAGTATCTTACGAGAAAGATGTGCATCTCCTATCATAATCACTCATATTAGCATAGCTTAGCTTATTAATTAGCATGGTAGAGGAGATGAGCATGCATTGAAGCTTGGCTCTTGGTTGGATTTGCATCCACATGCCAAGAGTGTGTCGATGTAGGCTTCTATCTCACAAGCTTGGAGTAGGTGATGAGCTCTCCATTAAAGCTTGGGAAGAGATAGTCTTCTCTTTCTTCACACATGAGATTGTGTAAGTGTGTGATAATGCCTTGCAAAAATCAACCCCATCTCTCTCTTGGGTGAGCCCTCTCACTATTTTCTCTTCCTTTACCCTCATTGGGCCTCCCCAAGTCAAGCCAATGATTATTAAGCAGCATAAAGTGATAGCCTTCTGACATGTGTCCCCCTTTCCCCTTTTGTGAGAGCTTTAGGTAATTTAATAATTCAACTAAACTCTCATTGGACCCCTTTGCCTCTTGGCCAATAGGAAGCAGGCAAGCCATTGGGCTGTTGAATGCTCATTGGACCCCTTGGGAGACTGTCCAATAATCATCTAGGAGACTTAATTCTCATTGGTTCTTTTACTAAGTGTTTTTAAATTAATTAAACTAGATTTACTCTAGCCTATTTCTCATTGGTCCACCTCCAAGGCCATCTAATAGGAATTGAGCACACCTTGTGGGCATTTTGCCTAGGGAGCTGACATGTGTCCCTCATTCCCTTTGTGTAAAGGGAGCTTGTGTGTGTGTGTGTGTGTGGATTTCTCTCTCATCCCCTACATGCTACATCCCCTACATGCTAGGCTCGCCCCCCCCTATGTAGGGATGTACAAAGACTTTTTTGGTCACACACAAAGCATCCAATTCCCTTAAGGTTGACCTTTGGACACAACCTTTGAATTTTGGAACCTTAGCATTTTGGAAGTCTTAATGGGCTGAACCTTAGGGTCTTTTTAGCCCATTGTTGCACATGGCTCTTTTGCAGATGGCGCCCCCTTTGGATCCCTATTTTCCCTCCTTTGGATCCCTACTGTGGCCGGTCTGCTAGCTTAACCAATATTCTAGCTTTTTCTCCCCTAGCACTTCCCCACATTAAATGATCAATTTAATATGAGAAAATCATTTAGGAGAATTAGATATTGATTATTATGACACGAAACCTCAATAAAACCAACAATGCTTACACTTAAATGAAGGAGCAAAGGGAGAGGAACATAATGCACATTTCGGCATTGAAAATGGATTACCCAATCATTAGTTGCGATGATTACAAATTGGAGCTGCTTTGTAGCTTGAGTGTACATTTTAGAGTTGCTTTCTTCTCTAAAGATAAGCCTTGCTTTCACATTAAAGTTATTGACATTTATACCTAGGGCTTTCTAAATGGCTAGTGGCCAGTTCACATGGACCTCTACAAATATTATGACAATATTACAACTTAGGGAGTCAACTGCTACTTTGGAATTAGGATTTACACAGAGTTATCGCTACACTAGCTCGGCAAAATAATAGACTACAAATGTGGTGTCTGTCTACGTGTCCGACCAAGTGGACGCCCATTTGATCAATCCTCAAACATCAAGGGTGTCTTTATTTGCTTTGCCAAACTACTCATTCTAACGAGTACTGCACTTAGGGGGGGTAGGGAAAGAATGAATGCATGGATACCTAAATTTCAACTGGATTTGAGTTTTTCAAGTGTTCTGGGGTGAACACAAGGCCAGTAGAAGAAAAAAGGGTGGTGGCCACAAGGGTGCATAGAACAGCCAAACAAGACCCCCTGTTTCGCTATTCAATGTGCCCTTGTGGACACCCCCCTTTTTGCTTCTACTGGCCTTGTGTGCACCCCATGACACTGGAAAAGCTCAAATCCAACTGAAATTTAGGTGTCCATGCATTACTTCACCCCCTCCCCCTGGCACTACTAGAGCCAAAGATGATAGAGTGCATGAATTCTTAAAATCAGGCAAATTTTGTGCTTTTCTAGTGTTTAGGGGTGCACAAAATCCTACAAAATGAAAAAATGGGGGTGGTCACTAGGGCATGCATAACAACCAAATAGGGAGTCATGTTTGGCTACTCTACACACCCTTGTGGCCACCCCTCTTTTTGAATTTTTTGGGCTTGTGTGCACCCTTGGACACCAAAAAAGCACAAAATTTTCTTGATTTCAAGTGTTTAACTATACATACACCCTCTTTCCCTCTGAAACTAGTGGACCAATGGTTGTACATTAGACAGACATCATTCAACTTAAAAACATTAAGAAAATAAAGAACTTGAAACCTCCAACTTCTCACCTACAAGTTGAGAGTGTATTACTTATGTAATCCATGGAATGCTCTCAAAAATCCATGATAGTACTCTATTGGTCTCTTTGGACACCTTTGAGGATAGCACCTAGCCACCAAATGCCTTTCTTTAATTGCACACTGAAAAACGGGGTAGGAGATGGCTCGATTAAATCCCTTCACTTGGTTTGCAACAAAGCTTTATTCATTAGAGTGGAACTTAACCTATCTAACCTATGATCTTTCACTATTTAACACTCATCAAGTTTCAACACAAAAATGACCTTTGTGCCAAGCACCACAAAATAAGTAGAGGCAAGACCTTAGAATTCAAAGTCAAGATAAGAAGAACACAACCAAAAATAAAAAGTATATTGTGTCACCTTCTTGAGGTAACTCGTAGAATCTAAGCATAGTTTTTTGAAGCCTTCTGAGGTTCAATAAAATATTGTTCCACATTGTGTAAGGTAATCTCTTCTCCGAAGATCTTATGGAGTTTTGCCTACCTTTCCCCATTGCCTTTGGGATGCATGAAGCATAAGGTGAAGCTGATATTCTATCCTCAATATGTAGCTATGTCCCAATGCAAGAGAATACATCTTTGTTTGTGGCCTTATTTGCAAGGTTGACCTTGTGTAGAATGGAAAACATGTTCTCCACAATGCCACGCTCTTGCAAGGCATCCTTTAGGAGTTGAAAATTAGCCTTGTAAACTTTGGTGTTGATCCGAGACTCATCACAAGTGTGTTGAACATCATCTTCACTAACCACATTTGCTAATTTGTGCAGAAGCTCCTTGGTGACTGCATCCCTAATGTGCCTCCCCCATGTGAATGTAAGATAGAAATCACATCATGGATATTGAGACAACTAGTGAGAAGGTTGACTCGATCATCTTGGCTTGTTCCACCGCATGCCTCTTGAATAAAGTTTCTAGCAACCAAAAAGATAAAATTTAGTGAATAGTGTGAAGTAGAAATGGCTCATGCAAGTATATAACAAATCACCTTGTGGTTGTCACTCATCATTTGCATGCTTCTCCCGTATGTGCAAGTGTTTCAGTGGATTAAAATGCACGCTTTCTTTCTCTTATACCAAGTGGTATTTTTTTCAAATTTGTGATGGTGTTGTCAAGCTTCATAATGTGGACATCTTTTTCCAGCATTTATTGTTGGAGAGTTGTAACCTTCCTCCCCAAAGACGAAACACTCTCTTGTAATGACAATGTCTTGAGTTGAGAAGAGCTTGACATTAGTGCTTCCACGAATGCAAAGAAGCACCTACTCCCATAGACAACCACTTGCAATAGCCTAACAAGCTTGCTTCTCCCCTCCCAAGATATTGAAGAAATGTTGAAAGGCTATCAAATGATGGATGAAAGTGGCTTATAGGATCGTAAGGGTACAAATGGCCATCCACCCAAATGTCAACATTCATCTCACTATTGGCACGGCATTCCTATGACCTCTTCTCACCCTCACATGCGGCCCTCGGTGCAAACTCCGTGGGCAAGCAGATATGTACACTTTTGGTGTGCAGAGTACATGGTGGTAGAGGCACACAATTTGTGATGTCCATGAGCACCATGGCAGCTGATGCGTGAGAGAAAGCAATGGATGAGAATAGAGAGGAAGGAGGGAGAGGAAGGGAGAGGGGAGGAGGACAAGATAACAAAGATTTATTATTTTTATTTTAGTTTTTTTGGGGGGGGGGGGCATTTTTGAAAAAGTGGAATTTCAATTTTTATAGGTCAAAAAACAATATTTTTGATATGCATATATGTTGGGGGGAGTTTTAAGTCAAAAATAAGTAAAAATGACTCTTTTGAGAAAAAAAAGTCAATTTTTGGCCCTTAGTTATATATGTTTTTGCTGATGTGACGACACTCCTTTACTCCCTTCACTTTCAACAAGATAGAGAAAGAAAGGGACCTCCAAAAAAAAGGCTAGAAAAGCATGTTCAAAACTGCTTCTTGAATTCCCTTGTCCCTTTAACCCTACACAACATTAGCCTTAATTCCTAAAAATTCAGATTCCTTACAAGGCCCATGCAAAGTCTATATTTTTCCTAATTTCACGTCTTTGCACCCTTCTCTCCAAGTTGCTTACAACCCTTCAAGTCCTCCTATTGTGCTACTTACAACATGCAACCCTCCACGGCCTCCAACTTCATGTGACCTTAAAACCCTTTGCAGGTTGTTGCCTCCTATCCACTTGATTTACTTTATGCGGTAGTCATGTGCTCCTTACAAATTGTAGCACTCCTTTCACATCATTCTATGGTGAAACTGAAGGACGCCTAAATCTCCTCCTCGCAGCACCCCCACCTTACAAGCTTCTCGTGCCTGCTCACACGTCCCAACTACATTAATAGCTTGCAGCCTTGCATTTTTTTATTGCAACCCCTCTCTTCCTATGTAATTGATCGGATCCTCCTCTCTTTCTTGTTGCAACACTCCTCAGATCCTCGAAGTAACCTTGCAACTAGATGCTCTCCTTATCTCGTGCTCGTATCCCTTCCACACACCATAATGCTAGCAGCTCTTGGAGGTCTCTAAGCTTCAATACCTTGGCTAGTCCTTGCACACTCCAGTCTTCAAAGGCTCTAAAGCCCCCTCCACTTTGTAGAACTCATAGCACTTCTACATCATGCTCCCTTGTTCCAAAGGTCGGACTATTCTGTTATCATATACATGTGGTAGTGATGTGTGTGAACACACTAGGATTACCGGGGCATTTTTTTTCTCTTTAGGAGGTTTTTCCCCCCATGCATTGTATTTATGCCCATCACTCTAGGGCCATCTATGTTTTCCATTGTATAATACACTCTGTATTGTGTGCCTTGAGCTTCCTTCATCTTCTCCGAGCTGTGTGTGTTTTCTTGTAACCCTAATTCCAACAATTGGTATCAAAGGAGGTCATGTCCTCCCAGGCTTAGTCGTCGCCACAACACCCCTGCTCATTTTCTCAGATTTCAACGAGCTTTGGCGAGCATCAGGAGGTTGACAAAAAATTTGGGCAAGCTCATAGAGCTTAGTTTGCTCAGAATTTCATTTCAAGCTCATTTTGACGTTCGTTTCCACTACAGTCGGGGGTCTGAACAGGCAATTTTGTCATTTTATGCAGAATTTTTGTCAGTTCCAATTACTACATAACAAGTCCAATAAAGTCTACTATGGGTTGTGCTATATAGCACGTGCTGGTCTCACTTAGTTTCTCCTCATTTCGGGCAATTTCCACATTAGGTGTAGGCATTTTCCATGGCTGACAACAACAGAGATGTGTTCAAGATTGGACATTGGGGACAATTACCCTATGTGGGCTTACATGATGCAACATGTACTCATGTCAAAGGGAGTTTGGAACATCGTGCAGGTCATTGATGTACATCCTGCTACTGTTGAGGATGCTCCAGGTTTTGTTGCCGGGGTTGTTGTTGTTAAAGCTGTTTTGCCTACGGCTGAGCAGGCTCGTTGGGATGTAAGAGATACGCAGGCGCTTGCATTGATTGCATTGTTTGTGAAGCACACTATCACTCCTCACATCCGTTCAGCAAAATTTGCAAAACAGGCTTGGCGATATTCTGGTTGGTCTTTATGCAAGCCGGAATGAGGCTAAACTTGCTTTGTTGCATAAAGAGCTAGAATCAAAGATTATGCATGAGTAAGATGAAATGGACACTTTCCTTGTTGGTGTCAAGGATGTTAATGAGCAACTAATTTTTGCACGAGAGGTCATTTCTGACAATTCACTTGTGTAGAGTATTCTTGATGCTTTGTCAGACTCTTACCAGACTTTTGCTAGTACTTGGAGACTTATGACCCAAGGAAATCCTGAAGTTGTCAAGTTTGATGCATTATGCACATTGTTGTTTCAAGAGTCACTTTCCAAACAAAACAGGACTAGGTAGCGTGCAGTTGAACAGGCTTTTATTGCAGCTCAAAGAAAAGGTGGGAACAGCAATGTAACCACTTCTTATGGGTCTACTGCGAAGCACAAAACTTCTGTTCCTAATGCATCTGCTGGCAGCACTTCGTTTGGCAATTTTTGTGATAAGAGCAAAAAGAAGATGTGTTGCCATTATTGTAAAGCTAATTATCACTTGATCAAGCGGTGTCCAAAATTGAAGGAAAAAGAGGCTAAAAAGAAAGAGGCTGGATCCACTACAGGGTCCATACAAGTGCAGCAAGTGTAGAGTCTTCTGTCAAAGGAGACTGTGATGTTGATGTTGATGTAGAATGGGCATTTAGTGTAGAGTGCACTTATGATCCTATTGTCCATTATGCATGTATGTCAGTTGCTCCAGATTCACATGTGTGGTGTTTTGATAGTGGTGCTACAAAGCTCATTACCTCACATCGTGATTGTTTACCTCTATTGAGTCTGTCCCTCATGGGAATACGGTGACTTGTGCCAACAATGCCTCTTCCTGTTCAAGGAGTTGAAAATATTGTGCTTACTACTGCAAATGGCAGTTCTTTCACACTTGTTGATACATTGTATGTACCTGGGATCAAAAAGAACCTTTTTTTTGTATCTGCACTTGCTAGACTTGGTCTCGTAGTCAAATTTGTGGATGACAGATGTACAGCTCATGATCTTAGTTTTGGTGATGAAATTGTCGCATCTGGCCTTTTGTGTCGTGGGCTATATAAGCTCACTTTGTATGACAAGTGTGGACAAAATTTTGCAAATGTAGTTGTAGATTCAAGGGCTGTTTCATATGCAAAACTATGGCATGCATGTTTTGAGCATCATAATTTTGCCAGTTTGCTGCGTTTGCAAAAATCTTATATGGTTGCTTCTTTACCGCCTCTTGAAGCACCTATCAAACAAGTTTATGAAGGCTGTATTTTGGGTAAAATGTAGCGTGCTAAGTTTCTAAAGGATGGTTCGTGCTACATGCAGATTGCAACTTGTGCATAGTGATTTTGGGGGTCTATCAAAACTCCGTCCTTGGGAAATTACTTGTACTTTATGACTTTCATTGATGACTACTCAAGGCATGCATGGGTATATCCATTGAAAGCTAAGTCTGAAGTGTTTATGTGCTTCAAGAAATTTCCTGTTATGGCTGATTATGTCTTGAAATGTACTATGGGCACCCTCCTTTCTGATTGAGGGGGGGAGTATATGTCTCATGAATTTAATGCATTTCTAGCTTGTCATGGGATACAGTGCCGTATACGCCTTAGCAAAATGGTGTTGATGAGAGTAAAATAGGTCTCTTCCTGAAATGGCATGATCTTTGGTCAAGATTCAAGCTTTACCACATTTGTTTTGGCTCGAGGTTGTCATGTGTGCCACTTATGTACTCAACAGGTGTCCTACAGAAGTGTTTTAGTCTATGACTCCATATGAAGCATGGCATGATAGAAAGCCATCTATTGAGCACATGCGTGTTTTTGACTGTTTGGCTTATGGTTTAGTTCCACAAGCACAGCGCAAAAAATTGGAGGATAAGGCTGTCAAATGTTATTTTGTTGGTAATAGTACTAAAAGCAAAGGTTATAGGTTGTATCATCTGCAAACAAAGCATATTTTGGTCTCACATGATGTTGTGTTTGCGGAAGATTCTATTCAGCCTTTGTTGTCATGTACTAGAGATAGTAATGTAAGCTCACAAGACATTTATAATAGTTTATTTTGCCTCTTTTCAGTAATGGAAGTTCAAATGTAAATTCAAATGAGGCAAATGTACAGCCTATGGGGGTTTCTAAAAATGTTACATATCAGCCTATTATCGATGCAGATGTACATGGTGTACTTGATGAGAAAAGGGCTGAAAGTGAGCAGGCTAGAGGTATGCAAAAATGGCTGGTGCACACTTTGCATGACAGTAAATTGAATGCACCTTTGTCTACTCGTACTCATTTACACTCTTGCCATGCATCTTATAAATCAGATTGTTATGCTTTGGCTGTGTCTAGCTTACATGATGTTGAGGAACCTATGTCTTTTGATGAAGCACAGAATTCAAAAAATTGGATGGCTGCCATGCAATCAGAATATGATACATTTATAGAAAATGACACATGGACTTTATGTGATTTTCCTCCTGGAAAAAAGGCCATTGGTACAAAATGGGTTTACAAGTTGAAACGCAAGACGGATGGTGAGATTGATCTCCATAAGGCTCGATTTGTTGTTGCAAAGGGTTATGCACTGCAAAATGGCATAAATTATGAAGATACTTTTGCTCCCACTTTTTGTATGACTACTATTCGTTTTCTATGTGCATTGGCAGCTCATTTTGGTTGGGATGTACATCAATCCAATATTGTTGTTTCTTTCTTGAATGGTGACATTTATTAGGAAGTCTATGTAACGCAGTGACGAGCACAAAGTGCGAAACGAACCCCGGCGGCCTCAACATTAGGACTGTGCATGCCAAGCTGGCCACGAGAAACAAACAGGGGGCACCACCTAGCTTTGAGCGGCTAGGACACGGACAACAGTGCTTTAAAATAGCACAAACACTTCACAGAGAGAGAGAGAGAGAGAGAGAGAGACGTAGGTGGTGAAAATGAAGATTACCGGGAACTAACACTGACCATTCATTCTACATAAAAGAATAAGGACTCATGATCCTAACACAATTGTGTTTGGAGTCCACCTAAACGTGTGTCTCCTCTCTTCTTCTCTCTTCTCCATTGTTGCACACACATACACACACGCTCTTGCACGCGCACTTCAACTGATATCAGAGCTTAGGGATTGAGAGCACCATTGAAGCTCAGCGGGTAGGCAAGTGGAGAAGCAGCAAAAACTGCAGCACGTTTTTACAAATCTATTTTGGCCTACCAAAACGTCTTCATTCAAGCCAATTCCTACATTTCCAGACCGGTTTTTCATCCTCTTCAAATTTGCAAAAGAAATTTTTCTCAAAATCTTCACCAATTTTGAGATACGTCACTCAGATTGCCTGTAGATCGTGAAGTAGAAGCTGCAAATTTTTACAGATTTATTTTGACCTATAAAAAAACCTTATTTCATGTCCATTTCCGCCATCCCCAATTGTTTTGGCGTGGTCTACAACTTTCCAGAAGGAAGTTTCTGCAAATTTTTCATAGTTTGAGAGATATTCGTACAAACAACAGGGTGGTCTACCTTCGTCGGTTCTTCTACATACAGGTTTTCATTGCAGACTCTTTCTGCAATCTCTATCACATGCATATTTTTTGTAAGGTCTTGAGGGTCTGTTCAATCAGACAAACTTCTGCAGCGGTCACAAAAAAGGGTTTCTGTGGTTGATGTAAGATCTTATGCGGTTTATGTATTGTGATGGAAATATGCAAAGCCTATTGTTGAGGGTCGTGGTAAGGTTTTATTGAGCTGGAGGATTCTCAAATGTGGAGATCCTTTTGGTGATACAAGTTTGGGATCGAGCCTCCAATATCCCCATAGTTTCGGCATCGACATAGCATGTATGTTTATGCGGTTAGTGTAGTATTGGTGTGCATCTGCTAACCCGCCATTGTTGGCATTGCTGTCATCTTTATGTGTGTGCTGTCATCTTTATGTGTGTGCATTTGACAGTGTTCACTTGGTCAGAGACACTCTTCTAGAGTTGAAGACATTGACAGTGACAGTTCTATGAGATTCTATCTTGCTAGTTTAGCCACTTTGATCAGCATTTCAATCATTGTACACATTTGTTTTGGGTGCAGAAGTCAGTTTTGGAGGGGAGACTCTGCCAAAAAAATTTAGGTTTTCTATCATCTTCTTTAGTGCAGAGGATCTATTACTTTTGTTCCTTGTCGAGTGATGGCTTCATCATCAAAGAACTCTTTGTTCAACATTGAGAACTTAGATGGCACTAACTTCCCATTTTGGAAGGAACAAATTTACAATGTCTTAATACAGAAGAAGCAGATCACGCCAATAAAGATGAAAGGGATAAAGCCTGAGGATATGGATGAGTATGATTGGCAGGAGTTGGATGAGTATGATTGGCAGGAGTTCGATGAGCTTGCCAAGTCCACCATCATGATGACTTTGTCAAAGAATGTGTACTTCAATGTGAACATGGAACAGACTAGTTATGAGCTGTGGAAGAAGTTATGTGACCTGTATGAGAAGCAAAGTGCAGCATCACATGTTTATTGGCTGAAAAAGTTAGTTGATTTGAAGATGGATGAGGGCATACACATGTGCAACCATCTCAATGAGTTCAACACAATTTTCAGTCAGCTTTCTGCGCAGGGAGTCAATTTCGACAATCCGGTCAAAGAAATGTTCTTGCTAGTTACGTTGCCAGAAAGTTGGATAGTTGTCGCACAGCCATAAGTAACTCATCACCTCCATGATGGTTTAACATGTGCTAATGTTAAGGGTAGTTTGCTTACTGAAGAGGTTAGCAGGAAGAATTTTGATACTTCTCGTGGTACTAGCAATGCTCTCGTTGTTCGTGGTCGATCACAAGAAAAGAGAAAGGAGAATCAGAGAGGAAAATCTCATAGCAAATCACGTAGCCGAAAAGACATTGAGTACTATCATTGTCACAAAAAGGGTCATATGAAGAAAGACTGTCGAAAATGGAAACAAGAGAAAGGTAAAGACAAGAAGTCGGACTAAGGAAAACAGTATAAAGATTGAGAGATCAACAATGTTTTTGTTGAAGATTCTGATGGATACATTTATCTCACATCTTCCATGGATTCAGCATTTTTGGTTGCCACCGATGACTATGCTTTACAGGATTGGGTTATTGACTCAGGTGCATCATTTCATGTGACTCCTCACAGAGAGTGGTTCAGTACATATGATGCAACCCGTAAAGGTCGTGTTCGTCTTGGCAATGATTTTGCTTGCGAAATAGTTGGTGCCAGCGATGTGCAACTGAAATTTCAAAATGGTTCTTCATTCATGCTCAAGAATGTGAGACATGTGTCGAAGATTACCAAAGGCTTGATTAGTACTAGACAATTAGATGACACAGGATATTACTACACACTTGGTGATAGTTCGTGGAAGATCACCAAAGGTTCTTTAGTGGTAGCACATGGTTCAAAGTCTGAGACTTTGTACATGCTACATGTATCCAATGTTAAAAACCATGTAATTTGTGTAACTGAGCAGCCAAGTGTTTCTTTGTGGCATCACCGGTTAGGACATATGTCTCAAAAGGGAATGAAAATCTTGTCTCGTTTTGGTTATGTGCCTGGCTTCAATTTCTCAGACTTTTCAGTTTGTGAGCATTTTCTTTATGGTAAACAAACACAGTCACCACACAAAAGGGGAAGCACTCGGAAAAGTGAGCCATTAGAGTTAGTGCATAGTGATGTGTGTGGACCTATGCCTAATGTATATATGGGAGGTTCATTGTACTTTGTTACATTCATTGATGACTTCTCAAGGAAAGTGTGGGTATATCCTCTCAGGAAGAAGGATGAAGTTCTTTCAAAATTTTAGAATTTTGTGGCATTAGTGGAGAATTGGTCTGGCAAGAAAGTCAAGTGCTTAAGGTCAAACGATGGTGGTGAGTATGTCACTAAAGCCTATCAGAATTTTTGTGATTCCAAAGGCATCAAACGAGAGTTGACTGCTCCATATAACCCTCCACAAAATGGGGTTGCTAAGAGGATGAACCGTACCATACAAGAGAAGTTACGTAGCATGTTGTCTAATGCAGAGTTGCCTAATGGATTTTGGGTGGAAGCGTTAGCAACTACTGTCCATCTTATTAATAGATCTCCTAACAAGGCTTTAGATGAGAAGGTACCTGAAGAGCTTTGGTCTGGGAAGCCACCTTCTTACAAGCATCTTAGAGTCTTTGGCTATGAAGCGTATTGTCATGTTCCAAAGGAGTCTCTAAGCAAGTTGGCTCCTAAGTCAAAGAAATGCATATTTCTTGGTTATGGCAACCTTGGCGAGATGGGATTTTGGTTATGGGATCCTAAAGCTAAAAAGATAGTTTGCAATAATGACGTATACTTCAATGAAGAAAAGATGCATAAGAAGCATGTGCATACAGTGGAGGTCAAGAGAGTTAATTCCAAGAAGATGGAATTGTCCACAATAGGACTGAAGTGCCTAAAGTCAAACAACAAGTACAAAATCCTCATGCAGTACAAGATGTTGCTGAGGGACAACCGGTTCAAGCAGTTATTAGAAGGTCTACAAGAGTTTCAAGGCCTCCTAATAGATTTACTCCCTCATTGGACTACATTATGTTGATAGATTGCGGAGAGCCTTCCTGCTATAAGGAAGCCATGTCAATGGATGACAAGGCAAAGTGGGACAAAGCTATGCAATCAAAAATGGACTCATTGCATAAGCATCAAACTTGGAAGTTGGTTTGGTTGCCTAGAGGTAAAAAGGAGTTACCATGCAAATGGGTGTACAAGCAAAAAATTACACCTCATGATAATAAACCCAAGTACAAGGCACGACTTGTTGCTAAAGATTTAAGCAGTAGCAGGGTATTGAATTTGATGAGATCTTTTCTCTGGTTGTCAAGATGACTACTCTGTGGTGTGTACTTGCATTGGTTACTAAAGACGACATGGAACTTGACCAGATGGATGTCAAGATGGCATTCTTTTGCATGGTGATCTTCAAGAAGAAGTTTATATACAGCAGCAGCCAGAAGGTTTTGTTGAGAAGGGCAATGAAGACTTGGTGTGTCAGTTAGAAAAGACTCTTTACGGTCTAAAACAATCATCAAGGGAGTGGTATCGTAAATTCTACTTGTTCATGCTCTCTCAAGGCTACAAACGTAGCGATATGGACCATTGCCTCTACACTAAGCGAGCTAAAGATGGTAGTTTGCTGATTTTGGTTCTTTATGTGAATGATATGTTAATTTCTGAGAAATGCAGGGACATGAAAACTTTGAAATGAAAGACATGGGTGAAGCAAGCCATATCCTTGGCATTCGCATTAAACAAGACAGATGCAAGAAATTGGTCTATTTGTCTCAATCTGAATACATTGCTAAAGTGCTCAAGCGTTTCAATATGGAGAGGGGGAAGGCATTGAGTACTCCATTACCTCCATATGTGAAACTTTCTAAAAATGATTACCCTAAGTCTGAAGAGGAAAAGGCTAAAATGGCACAAGTGCCTTATTCATCTACAGTTGGGAGTTTGATGTATGCTATGATTACTACACATCCTGATATTGCTTTTGTAGTGGGAGTTGTTAGCAGGTATATGTCAAATCCAAGCAAGAAACATTGGGAGGCAGTGAAAGGGGTTATGTGATATTTGAATGGTACAAAAGACAGTGCATTTTCTTTGGAAGAAATGAAGCATGTGTAATGGGTTACACGAATGCAAATTATGCATGAGACTTGGACAAGAGAAGATCCACTTCAGGCTATGTTTTTGAATTCACTAGAGGTGCAGTTTTCATGGCGATCTTGTTTGCAAGATTGTCACCTTGTCTACTATAGAGGCTGAATATGTTGCAGCTTCATAAGCTTGCAAGGAAGCTATATGGCTTGGTCAGCTAGTGGGAGACTTGGGAATCAATGTTGAGATGCCCGTGTTACATTGTGATAGCCAAAGTGCTATACAATTGGCAAAGAATCCAGTGTTTCATGCAAAGACAATGCATGTGGATCTGAAGTATCATTTCATTCGTGAGGTACTTGAGGACAAGCGATTGTAGCTTGCCAAAATTCACATCATTGAAAATCATGTTGATCTTCTGACAAAGGGATTACCTTCAGAGAGGTTTGCACATGGTCGGGCACTCATGGGCATTGGGTAGATGATCATGGTCATTGTCTACTTGTATTGTATGTATATATACATTGTCACCCCAAGGCACATTTTCCTTTAAGTGGGAGGTTGTTGGGGTGGTAAAGCCCAATGTGCCGCGCCTAAGTGTTGGACGGCCGGAGACTACTGGGAACTAACACTGACCATTCATTCTACATAAAAGAATAAAGACTCATAAACCTAACACAATTGTGTTTGGAGTCCACCCAAACGTGTGTCTCCTCTCTTCTTCTCTCTTCTCCATTGCTGCACCGTACACACACATTCTCGTACGCGCACTTCAATATTTACAGAGACCTTAACTTTGGTGTGATGGCGACTGTGGTGATAGAGAGAGATAATGAGCCTATAGTGCGTTCCCTAGAGGTGATTCCATAAGCACGGAGATTCTACAAAGTATATAGTTAGCACTATGAAAAGGAAGCCATTTCCACTATGGCGATCCTTGGATTCAAGGTGTGGAAATGGCTTCCTTTTCATAGTGCTAACTTCCCAAACCCAGATGCTCAAGTACCACCCAAAATGCTACACCACTTCTCCCAGAGTGCTCTCTCAGTAGTGACCTCTTAGTGCCCTTTTATAGGTGCAGGTTGTATTAGTTTAGGATAATCTGATTAGGTTAGGACCCTAATCAAGAGAGACAAAGCAAGGAATTGGGTTGTATTAGTTTAGGATAAATTAATTAGGTTAGGATCCTAATCAAGAGAGACAAAGCAAGGAATTGGGTCCCGGATGATTGACTCTTGCTTTGTCTTAAGAGAATTTTTAAATGATATCTCCTGGGTGGACCTTTGTGACTATCACCTAGAGAGAGGTGGAAATTTACAATGGGTTTTTATACAAGATTTTGGCTTGAAACCGGAAAATAATAATATCCTAAGGATGTTACTATGGAGATGCATTGTGGACGAGATGCCAGTGAATGGTGGGCCTCGTTGGTGCATCGGTGTAGCACGTTCGCCAGTTTTAGAGCCGGTCGGGGCATGCCTTTGGCGTCACTTCTTGATTTGGCGTCGCTATCGCGTGATTTGGCCATCCTTATTCTTTTGTGTTTGGCTTTGACGTCGAGTTCAATCGTTTTTTAACTTTTTTTGTGGGTGTATATATGCGTGCATGTATTGTGTGTGTACGTTCATGTGTGGGTATATGTTCCAATGTGCGTGCTCGTAGACGTATTAGGTGAGTGTGCAAATGCACGTGGGGTGTAGGTGTTGTGAGTGTGTGTGCATGAACGAGAGTATAGGAGGTGTGTTAATATATATATATATATACTTATATGTGTTTTCATATGTTGCTTACGTGCAGGCTACAGAGAATGGGGGGAGAGAGAGAGAGAGAGAGAGAGAGAGAGAGAGAGAGAGAGTAAGTGATAACGAGAGGTTGAGGGGGTGATGAGAGGGGATGGGGAGTGTGTGGGTGTGTGTATGTGTGTGTGCGTGTGTAGAGGTAGGAGTGTGTGTGTGTGTGTGTGTGTGTACACACACACACACACAGAGAGAGAGAGAAAACTACGCCTTGCTGTATGGCGGCCCCGAGCTGGCCGAGAGAGACAGGAACAGGGAGAGCGAGCATGAGTGGGAGATGGGGGGGGGGGGGGGGGGGGGGGGGAGGGAGTGGGGTAAGAGAGTGAGGGTATGTGTGTGTGTGTGTGTGTGTGTGTGTGTGTGTGTGTGTGTGTGTGTGTGTGTGTGTGTGTGTGTGTGTGGAGAGAGAGAGTTTTAAAAACTGCACCTTGCTTTATGGCCCGCCACCACAGGAAGGGGAGAGAGAGAGAGAGAGAGAGAGAGAGAGAGAGAGAGAGAGAGAGAGAGAGAGAGAGAGAGAGAGAGAGAGAGAGAGAGCATGGGTGAGAGCGTGAGGCTGAGGGGTAGGTGTGTGTGTGTGTGTATGGGTGTGTGTGTGTGTGTGTGTGGTGTAGAATGAGGGAGATTTTTCTGTTGTGCCCACTGCTGAGGACATAGAACATGAGAGGGATAGAGAGAGAGAGTGCCAACTATGGAGGGAAGAGGCGGGGGGGGGAGGCTGAACGAGGAGGAGAGAGAGGGAGAGTGTGGATGAGAGGGGATGTGGGTGGCCCACCTTGTTTGACAAACAAGAGGTAGAGAGAGTAGCTTGGTGAGGATGAGAGAGTGTGGACGAGAGGGGGGAGAGAGAGAGAGAGAGAGAGAGAGAGAGAGAGAGAGAGAGAGGATAATGTGAATGTGAGTGTGTGTGAATAATAAAAGAAAGAGAGGGAGACTCTTGTCCCTTTGTATGATGGCCCTTGAGAGGGAGAAGAATTTGTTTTATGCGCCCATTGGGCTTGGTGACACAGCAAAACAATATAGAGGGAGAGAGGTAGTGGGTTGGTGGAGCCAAGCAGGAGAGAGAGAGATCTTGTCCTCTGGTAATAATGGAGGAGTGTGGCCAAGCTGAGAGGTGGCCCACTGCATGCAAGCATGGAAGGGGTGGTGGTGCATGTTTAAAACATTGTTTTTATCGTTTTCCTTGTATTATGCTCCCTCTCCGATTGGGGTTGGTTCTTACGGCCGCGGTTTTGAAGACCGACCGTCATTAGCCCTCCCTTCTGGCTAGAGGCATTCATGCTTCTAGCTTTGCTTCTGATTCCCTAGGAGTGGATTTGGAGGGTTCTCCCTCTTCTGGAATATCTAGCATGAACTTTGGATCAAATCTTAAGAAGTACCTTTTGAGCCTCCATCCATTGACTCTGGTCTTGTGAATTTTACCAGCTGCTTCCATCAGTTTGTAGCTGTCATTGGCGTATCGCTTTTTGACAATGAATGGCCCTTCCCATCTGGGCTGAAATTCTTATCTTTCCTAGTGTCAAATCTGTTGTCGTATCTCAACACTAACATGCCTTTCTTCATATCCTTTTTCTTAAGCCCTTGATTGAATGTGAGTCGGCGTCTCTCTACTTGCGCTGCATAGTGATTGATTGCGTCTTCCCTATCTAGCTGAAGCCTTTCTAGATCCAGGATGTGGTTGTGGAGATGGGAAATTGGGTGTTGTAATTGGCTAGCCGCGACTTGCAAGCTGGCTATATGTACCTCGATGGGTAAAATGGCCTCTTTCCCATATACCAAATGAAAAGGGGTGAAACCTAGTGATGTTCGGAACATCATGCGGTAGGCCCAAAGAGCAGCCATGAGATGTTTATCCCAATCACTTGTGTGGTTATTCACCTGCTTTTTGATGACCTTACAGATCATGTCATTTACCTTTTCCACTAGACCATTGCACTGTGGATAGTAGGGAGTGAAGTGTCGGCGTGTAATGCCTAACTTTTTCATCAGTTCTCCCACCAAATTTCCTTTGAAACCTGGCCCTCTATTAGATATTATGATAGAAGTCTGTGGCTCATAGGTTAGTGTACGATCACTGGACACTTGACAAGCCTTGCATGTTTTACACCAATGATGCACATCCCTGTTCAGACTAGGCCACGAGAATCTTGCTTGTAGAATCTTCCTACTGGTAATATCTAGAGCAAAATGGCCACCGCAGACACCATCATGGCAACTTGAGATTACCTACGTGATTTCACTAGAGATTGGCACTTACCTGAGAATCTGGTCTTTGCCCTAGCAATATAAGTTGATGTTTACAAGGCCGTATCTTGTAGCCTTTCTGACAAGCCATTGTTTCTAGCCCTTGGTGTACCCTTCAGGAAACTCTCTTGTATCTAAGAAGCTGATGATATCAGGAATAGCATCGCTATCTTAAAAGAGGGGTAGTTTTAATTTGATTGTTCCTATGGGAACATCTTGTATTCTCTCCTTGGCTAAAGCATTTGCCTCTTGATTTTCTACCCTAGGGACATGAAATCATTGCATTGCTTCAAACTTTCTTAAAATCTCCTTAACTTCGCTAATTGGCCAAGTAAAACCTGATTTTGACAAATCCAAGTGCCATTTATCTACTTTATCAAAAGCATGGCATCACCAAACACATTTAGGCGTTAAATCCCTTGCAAAAGACATTTTTCTAATCCAAGAATTAAATCCACATACTCTGCTTTATTGTTGGAGTGGGAGTGTAACAACTGCCCAATAGAGAATACCTTTTCCTTTTTCTCATTGAATTGGTCCACTATTCTTTTGTATGCCCCATCAAAGAAAAGAGAATGAGCTCTTTCTACCTTAGGAATTTCTACCATTGGTGTCACTTCTTTACTTTCTATGTTGACCTTTAGCTTCTTCTCATAGTGACGATGAGTAAGAATACCTGCTAGACTAGCCCTGGTGGAGTTTTCTACATGCATGGTGTAATCAAACTCTTGTAATCTAGCAAGCCACTTAGAGATCCTAGATGAGACATCCATGTGTTGCATCACATACAGAAAGACCTCTTCCATTGTTAGAATTACAAAGGGAAATTGATAAGAGTGGAACTTTGTAGTGGCAAACATCAATGCAAGCACCATATGCTCTACCGTGGTGAATCCTTTTTCTAATGGGGTCATGACACGACTAGAGAAGTAGATAGGATGCATGAAAGAGGTTTGGGGTTCCTTTTGCATCAGTACAACTCCAAGTGTATCACTTCCTACACTGGGGTTAACATAAAATGGCTTGTCCCATTTAGGGGTTGCAATGGTGCGAAGTGTAGCCAGGATCTGTTTCACTTTGGTAAATTGTTTCTCATTTTCTTCACTCCATAGGAAGATATCTTTATGGGTGATTTGTTGTAGAGGAGGAACCACTGAGAGAGCAAGTGAATGAACCTACTCAAATACCTTACCTTCTGAAGGAAAAAGACCAATTGCTTAGCTGTGGTGGGTGATGACAGAGATACTAAATCTTGAATCTTGCTAGGGTCAGCTTCGATCCCGTTTGCTGAAATTACATGGCCAAGAAGAGTGACCTTGCTTTCACCAATGTGACACTTATCTAAGTTAAGCTGGTCACCCAAGGCTTGCAGCCTAGCCAAGCCATCATAGAGCTTGCTCAAATAAAGGGAGCGAGAACTGTACATGCAAAAAACATCTATGAAGACTCGTATTGACTTACCAAAGTATGGTTGGAAGACAAAAGTTAGCGTTGGAATGTGGCCGGAGCATTGGTGAGACCAAAAGGCATCACCCCGTAAGAAAAACATCCCCATGGTGTTATGAAGGTTGTCTTTTTCTGGTCTTCTTTTGCAATGCTAATCTGAAAGTAGCCTGAGTAGCCATCACATACTATGTAGCGCTCATGATCTGCTACCTCATTGAGAATTTCATCTTGGAATGGGAGGGGAAAATGATCCCTCTTTGTGGCTGCGTTGAGAGGTTTCTAGTCTACACAAACTCTCCACTTACCATTCTTCTTTGGTGTGACTACCACTGGAGAGACCCACTCTGAGTCTTCGACGGGGTAAATGAAACTTGCCTGTAGCAAATACCTCACCTCTTTGAGCAATGCTTCTTGTTGAATTACCCCAAGCCTTCTGAGCTTTTGCACTACAGGCTTACTTCCTTCCTTGAGCCTTATGCGGTGCTGTACCACTGTGATGCCTATGATCTTGACATAACCATCAAGGAACAATGTGGTGAAGTTACCTAGCATAGAGACATATTCTTTCCTCTCTTCACCAGTTAACTCACTAGAGAGCATCCGATGTAACTTACTTGTATTCACCAAGATGGTGCATCATTTTCTCACTCATGATGCATATCTGTGCGCCACCATCTATGTAGACGTTTGAGATATGTTGCCCCTTGATGTGGGCATCCATGATTGGTAGGATGTCATCAAGATTCCTCCCAGAGATAGCCCCAACTATCCTTGGTCTTGATGTTCTTGTACTTACCATCTTCGCCCATTGTCTCATCATCCTTGGTGCAAGATGGAGTAGTTGGGGCTAGGTGATCTTTGGACCCTGCATCAATACATCCTGAACTAGGTCATATGGTTTAGCATACTCACCCAGTGAAAAATCCATAATGTTGATCTTCCATCAAGGCTTAGATGCCTTCTTGCTAGACTTGCCTTTTCCTTTCATCTTCTCCTCCATTTGAGAGGCCTCTTCGTGCCTGGCACCCTTCACTCCCATGGCATCCACTTCTTCTATCTTCCCTTTTCCTTTGTTGTTCTCTCGGATTGGTTCTTCTACCTTTGCCTTCCCTTTAGCTTCCAAGCTAATGGCACTCACTCCTTGGTTTCTAGCGGGTGGTGGAGGTAGCGGTGGAATGAGAGGTTGTGGTGGTGGTGGTGGTGGTGGTTGTACAAGCGGTCAAAAGATTTGGACCGGTGGAATGGGCCCTGGTTGCGTAGGTGGTGGTGGTCTTGTCCTTGATGGAGAGATCTAGTTCTGTCTTCCTCCTCTATTGAAGTTCTGCCTTCTTGGATGTGGGCAGTAATACATGCCATGGCCATCCTCCCCTCAATTGTAGCAGTGGTATTCTTGGTTTTACCTTTGTTGTCCTCTCCCTTGCTCTAGATTTCTAACAGGTGCATTCCCTTGCTGCACTAGATGCACATATAAACTTTCAAGCTGAGTAGTGATGCAACTCAACGGGTCTTGTTGCTCTTATGATGCCTCTTGTGGTTGGGTTCTCTGAGCGACTATTGCAGTCACTAGGGTTAGTCGTACTGAGATTGATTCCTCTGACTCATTGACTCTTGCTTGCCTGTGCAGCTTCTTGTCTTTAAAGCAGGCTACTTCCACTACCAACTCATACATTGCAGGAATCTCCCCTTTACCTTCTCTTTAAGCGGTCACCACAGGCAAGCAATAAAACGGTCCTTCTTCAGGGAATTAGGTGCTCCTTCACATTCCTCCAATGAGGCAACCCATCGCTCCAATAAATCCACAAACTTGGATTCGTAAGTGGCATACTCTAGCAGACTTCCATGCTTTAACTATATCAGCAACTGCCATAACTTTTCCGAGGTTGTACCTCCACCAAACCTCTTTCACAAAGGTAGCACATAGTACGTCCCAGGCATTCTTGGTAGCTTGGGGCAAATCATTGTACCAACACTTGGCTTCTACTTTCATCAGTAGAGGAAAAATTCGTAGTCGCGAGGCATCATCATCCTTGTTAGAAACCACACAAGCGATGTCAAAGTCATCCAAAAATTCAATGGTGATGTCTTCTCCCTTCTTTCCATTGAATGTGGGAAAAGAGACACTTGCCATGGTAGTAACTCAATGAGTAGGAAATTACAAACTCTTTCTTTTTTTTAATATGTCACAAATGACTCGACGGCTTATAGCGGCTTCCTTACAGGGTTGGATGGATAGATTTAAAACATGATGAAAAAGGAAACATTGAAAGAGTGGTGGTAATCCAACACGGGGAGAATAATAGGGTTTAGGGAGCTAAGGATTTCTCCTAGCACCGCAGCACCAAATAGATACACAATCTTCTGTTGATAGAAGATTTTTCTATCTACATATATATTCACATGCATGTGTTGCAGAAACCTAAACGGAAAGGATGTTGGTCCGTTATCCATGATGAACAGAGTGTAGAATACTTACTTACACCCTTACCATGCCGGTGTTGACAAGTTGGCACATCCATAGGAGGTCATCGCCCTTCATAGGCTCCACTTTTCCTTCGTCACTCGGCACGTATGGAGTGATGGCAACGCGTTTGACTACTCCTAGCCTTTTAACTAGCAACAACTGCAAGTAATTACCGTAGTCGGCTCGTTGCATGAACTCCACTCTTTTTAGTTGTAACTCGTCTCCAGCCCACTAGGTCTGACTCATGGTGGACAGTTTCTTCAGGATGAGTTGTACAGTTGTACGGGGAGAGGAGAAAGACCCTCTACCCACCCTCCAAGCAGCAAGGACAGTAGCCAAACCACTCCTCCTTCGGGCATGGGAGCCTTCTTCCCACTTCTGCTTCAGGGTTGTCCAAGTGGACTGGCAGCACTCGCATGCACCGCGCGAATCAATAGGCAACCTTCCGCCGCTTTGCCCGGATGACCTTCTTTTTGGCAAACTAGGCATGATTATGCTTCCTGAACTTGAAGCACTTGTGTGGTCAGGTGCTTCTTCCCTTGGGGTTATGTGTTTTAGGATTGACCTAGCCCTTCCTTTCCTTTGGCTCGAGTAGCCCCTTTTGGCCACTTACGAGTAGAGGCGATACCTTTACTTGCAGATTCCTTAGGAAAGAGAGGCCTTACTGATCTTTTTCATCCCTTGATATGGATGACCTCCTCGCGGTGGACGTCGATGTAGATGATTTCTGCCTCTTCGTTACCTTCGTTGCTGGCATTCATTAATTGTGTGCTTTGGTCGACAGCAGTAATGGCAGTGTTAAATGTGTTCCATGATGTAAACAAAGAAAATAGCAAGAAAATGGCTTTCATTTTATCATCAAAATTAAGCCCCTTTTATGTCAACTAAGTAAACACACTGTTAAATGTTATTTAGGTGTGAACTGAAACTGCTGCCTTCTTTTATGTTAAGATGCATAAGCTTCTTCATCAGAATCACTTTGTTTGATGCGCCAACTTGGCATCTAAGCACATATACCCATCTATACATGCTCTATGGGGAGCCAATGGATGGGGATCTCTAGCAACCTAGTCCACCTCACACAAAGTAAGCTGGCCCCCAGTGCTCGACTTAAAAAAAAACTCATGCAATGACACTCACAAAAAGCTATGTAGACACAACTAGCCACAGTCTCAAAATGGACTCTTCTAGAGCGAGTTTCAAAACGGCCCAGACTACCAAATCAAGACAAAATCAGTTGCACAACAGTGTACAAGGTAGTATCTGCAATGTCACAATGTATATGAGGCAAATGAGTCACTGCAAGATGCAAGGTACACACATAAACAAGTGCGAACAAGTATGCAAGAAAAACGCATCCATGTGTGTATTGTGCAAGATGCAAGATACATGCATAAACAAGCACCAACAAATACGCAAGAAAAATAGATCCCTACGGACATAATGCTCCAAAAGAGCTCACAACACAAATTTCATGCTAACATACACATAGAACTCTTGTCAAAACCAAAATGAGGCAAAATTTGTCAATCTTCTATAGGCACTGTGAGTGTAAGAGAACTGCAAATCTTGAGATATTGAAATCACAATCTCAAAAGTAAACCACAAGTGTGTACATTATGCCCGCTAAGGAAAAACTACAGATTGAATAGGAAAAGGGTGTATTTTATTTGTCAAAAATTCACAAATAAAGAGTTTGAAAAATAGTCCTTGAATGCACGTGATATACACATTTTATACATAGTGACCCCTCCCACTCCCCCCCCCCCTTGAGCCAATGAAAAGCCAAGGGCAAAACCTTTCAGTGAGGAGAAGCTCAATAGCAAAGTTTTGATTCTCTCAAGGATGCATTAGCTACATCTCCTCTTTTGGCTATTGTGGAACCTTTGAAACCGTTTGTGTTAGAAACAGATGCTAGTAACCTTTCTATTTGGAGCACTTCTTTTGCAAGAGGAGCAAAGGTCAATTGCATTTCAAAGCAAGAAGCTTCATTCTGCACAACAGAATTATTATGCTTACGAAAGAGAACTCTATGCACTAGTGTTTGCTTTGAAAATGTGGCAACATTATTTGTATGGAGCACAATTTGAACTTTGTTTGACCATGAAAGCATAAAATAGTTTACACGGCAAACAGATTTGAAGGGTCAAAATGCCAACTGGGTTGAGATTCCTTACCATTTGTATCAAAAGGGGTGATGACCTTTTGACGAGTCATAATAACATTTTCTAGAAAATCACTTACATTTTCTTTTTGAAATAATTACAAAACAAACTCTTCCACGTATTAGGATGATAGCTTTTCTAAACTATATTTAAGTAGGACAAAGATAACAACTGATGGGTTCTTTGACACTTGTTATGTGTATTCAAGGCTAAGAATCTATTGTCTTGTTTGTATGGATGCATGTGAGAATGCTATCTTTGCTTAAAATGGTTTAGCTTAGCTACTATAGACTTTGAAGATTAATACTTCATTTGAAATTATTTGTATACATGATTATTAGAAGGATTCCTTGTTCACAGCATAGTGTACAAAAATGAATCCAAAATATGAGTCGTATTTGTGTAAGCCATTTTCTAGTTGTCTTTTGAACGAAAAATTCTTTTGTGTATAATTATTAGTACATCAAAACACACACACACACACACTCGCACACACACACACACACATGTAGTGAGTATATTGTTAAGTATGGAGCCTGATTTACCCTTGTAATTTTCTGTGGTAAAAGTGCACATTTGTAAGGCCCCCATTATGAGGAGAAGCCATCGTGCGTGAAGGAAAATCACTCACCGGAAACCAAAATTTTCACGGACAAGAATCAGGGGCAACTTTAAAGGCCTCGGGGGCGGAGGCTCCCGAGACTTTTTTTTGCCGGAATATTCTTTTTTGCCGGAATATTATGGCCGGACGACGGCCGAAAAGTGGTCGGAAAACAACCGGTCGGTTGGCCGGTGGCCGGTAGCCAATGGCCGATGGCCGGTGGTCGGAAGTCAATGGCCGGTGGCCGGTGGCCGAATTCAAAAGCGGACTTGTCTTCTCAAGGGCGGCCACACATGGGCGGATTGGAGGGTCCGATTTGGACTTATTCGCACAAGGGCGGCTACACATGGCTGTCTCTCATAAGAGAGGGCAGCCCTTTTGGCCTATAAAAGGAGGCCATTTCTACACACATTTCAGAGTGTGAAGTTGATGCAACAAGGTGAGTGTGAGGTGGTGAGAGTAAAGCAAGGCGGGAGCTCCATTAAGGGTATAATCCCTTTGTAAACTACTTCTTGTTTTGAAGTACTAAAGCCATTGAGTGGCTGCTTTCCCGTGGACGTAGCCCACATTGGGTGAACCACGTATATCTTGTGTACTCTCTCTCTCTCTCTCTCTCTCTCTCTCTCTCTCTCTCTCTCTACTCTATAATCTCTTGTGTGTGAAATCTATCTCTCTCCATTAAGTAATCTACTCAAAAATCAAGTTTAGCTACGTCTTATTTCCTAACATATATGCACATGCATGCTTGGATATTCATGTTAGCGACCTTCAACATGATGAGAATTAGACTTCTTATATGTCTTTCCTAGAATTGACTTACACAAATTGAAGGTGGACAAAGCTTTGGACTATATGTGATGCGAATTAGATTTCTTACATTCTATACTAGAACTGATTTAAGGTATACAAATTGAAGGTGGAAAAAGCTTGGGATTGCATGTGAAACTTCATTGCAAGTACAAGCCTTTTATGCTTTGATGTGTGTCGCAACCAATGCCTACCAAAATGTAGACCAAACTATGTTTTTTAAAGCAAGCCAAGATTTTCCATTCCACATTGTTTAGTTAAAGGTAAGTACCATCAACTATGTTTTTAAAGCAAGCCAAGATTTTCCATTCCACATTGTTTAGTTAAAGGTAAGTACCATCAACTATGTTTTTAAAGCAAGCCAAGATTTTCCATTCCACATTGTTTAGTTAAAGGTAAGTACCATCAACTATGTGGTTCATGGTGTGTGTATGTGGCATTAAGCTAATATATATGTTTGCCTCACTTAGAGTGTTGCTAGATTTGGCTATTAGTATTTATATGTTCAGAAGCTACATGATGTGGCATTACTATTTTCTGTGTGTGTGTGTGTGTGTGTGTGTGTGTGTGTGTGTGTGTGTGTGTGTGTGTGTGTGTGTGTGTGTGTGTGTGTGTGTGTGTGAGTGTGAGTGAGAGAGAGAGAGAGAGAGAAAGATCATGCGCGTGTGTATAGAGGTGTATATGTGCAACACACTCATTATGTTGTGCATTATCATACATCAAGGTTGAAAATGCAGTGGGCATTTTCAAAAGTATGTAAAAATGCAAATGCAATTAATGTAAGATATCAATGGGCTTGAGGAAGTTCTACACATGTGGGCTCATTTTAGCTCATTACTTGCAAATGGCTTCCATATCCAAGCACATTGTGTAAAACGTAGAGGATATCAATGAGGGCTCCTTGTAAAAAAAATATAGTATCAGGTATAATGAGTAAGAAAAGTCCACATGTGCTATATCTTAATCAATATAGCATCCTTCCATTACCATTCCTCGTCACCATTTCACACTAGCCTTCTTCGTGGAGGATCTATGGTTAATAAAAGTGTCATGGTTGGGGACAATCTTGGCTGCAGGGTTGAGTCGATGAACTAGGGATGAACTGAGAGTGTACCACATCATTGGATTTCCAGGTTATAAATATGGAGCGGGAAGATGTGGTACTTGGTCAAGAATGTTGCATATGCTAGGATCATCACTTAAGCGTAGCTATGAGCACAACAATCTGATGTTTGAATCCCATGACTCCCTCTGAATGCATGTACTTTACAGGCACTGCATTATGTCCAGGATATGGAGGTTGTTGACCCAATACGGGTTAAGGTCTTTCCATACCCATCGGTGGTCTTTGAGTTGGGTCCATATTAGGTTGATATATGTACATGGGTTGTCCTTGTGGCCTCATAGGCACATATTGAACATTCCCATCATACTTTTGTCGGTACTAGCACTCATTGGTCTTATGGTTGGTCCATTTACCCTCGATTGCACACCATTTCTATGGCCTAATTGGTTGTTCATGTTGAGGTATCCCTTGCTCTGGTCCCCTCATAGGTGCTTTTTGCATGTTATTCATCATTTCATTCATCCTTTTGAGCATGTCTTCTATGGTTGTAAGCGGTGCTGCAGCAATGATTCCCACTTGTGCTGGTTTGGTGGATGCTATTTTCTCATTTTGATTATCCTTAGGGACATCTTCTTTATTGAAAATATCACAATTGTCTCCTAAGCCAATAGCATCTGACACATACTCTTCTAGGGTCATATGTTTCTTGCTATACAATATAGCATGAAGTTCTTTGTTTAGCAGTCCCTTTAGAAACAATGATACTAATTTTTCTTCTGCAAGTATTTCTAGTTATGGGAATCTTGCAATGTATTGTTTCATCCTAGTTGCACAATCCCTAACAGACTCACCTTGTTTCTGTTTGAAGCTATAGATTTGAGCTACAGTATTATGTTTGATCCTTGTTTTGGAACATGCAGCTACAAATCCTTGAGCTAATGTATTTTAAGTCCATGATCGACCTCGGTGGAATGTTTTGGACCCAAGTGAGTGCTTTTCCTTCTAATGTTATTTCAAATCCCTCAAATTGAGTATTGAAATCAAATATGCATTCTGCTCCTAGAACTTGCTTAAAGCTTGCTAAGTGGTCATATGGATCCTAGATCCACTGTATTTTTGACCCATTTTAATTTTGAAATCAGCTGGTCTGACACGTCTATTTGGTTCAACTCCCGGTCTCCTGGCAGTTGGTCTTGTTCTGAGTCCTTCAAACCAGTCTATTGAAAATAGTGACTCATGTAGCCTTGGATTGGCTTGAGTGTCACACAATTTTCTTTGCAATATGGTAGTTTCAGGTTTTTTAACATTGCTCGCAAAAGATCTCTCGTGGAGTTTCTCTCTTGGAATAGTCTCTGATCCTTGACCCAATATCCAATCTCTTATAGATGTTACGGCATAATCCGCACAGTGCGGTCCTGTGGTCCTACAGAGGTCTGGACATTGCGGACTAGGAGTCATGCGGCTTTGGGGCAGTTATTCATAGGATATCATAAGACAGGACGAGGTTTTGCAATGTTCTCAATCTGCACTGGAGCAGCGATTGTATATGGGGGGCATACCTATCTTTGGGGATATCTCTAATATTCATGTTACAAAATACATCTTCTCTCTTGTACTCTGTGTTCAATTATATATCAATGAAGAAGGCAGTGTTCTATTGGCTATAATCCGTCTTATGTTCTGCCTTCCTGTGTTTTGCTGTTTATATAATATAAGACAGTGTGCGGGTAATCATTCTTGTAATGCTTATTGCTCCTCTATGGGGAATAGACATTACATCTGGCGACCACGATGCGCAATGGGTGACCTGTGATGAACATGCATGCGCACTAGGTCGTAGGGTCCTCCTGACCCGGTGGTTCCAATTGTGGGGAGATGTCGGAGGAGAGGCGGTTCGGACGAATTTGTTTTTTCTACACCACAGGCTGAGGAACATGTATCGCCATCACCAAGTCCGGTGCATGGTAGACGCATTTGGCGTGTGCAGCGTACTCCACATAGCCAGTCATGTCCTACTGTCATGCGTTCACCCTCACCTACCCATGTTGCTCCACCACCATCTCCGATAAGCAGTCCTGGGGTTTCGCCCCCGCCATTGTCCCCACCTCCTAGTGTTCGTCAGCTTTTTCCAGGAGGGGGTACAGGGTTGGCAAGGGACGATGGCACGGCCTGAGATTAAGTATAGTTGTTTTAGAGTTCTTTCAAAGGAAGACCTGGATGCACATTTGTGATAATTCAATAAAGTGTATGGATTGAATCATCCTGGGGTGGTGATTCCTCTTCATCAACAATCAGTGTTTGAATCTACACTTTCAAGGAAAGCCACCAAATGGTTGTCAAAATACCCTGATGATCACTTCCAGACGTATGAAGAAGGATCCAGAGCATTCTTGCGATGGTTCAGAACGGAAAAGACGGTCCCTCAGCATCTAGAGAAGCTTCGTACGCTGCGTCAAAAGTCGTTGCCAGTGGAGGATTATGCTGCAAAATTCCAGATGCTTTTGCAGCGGGTACCTCAGGAACAAAGGCCGGCAGCCGAGGTGTTGAATGATTATTTTCTGCGCGGACTCAATAAGGATCTTAGAATTGCTATGGCAATAGTGGATAAGGTAACTACTCCACTAGATAATGTTATTGCCAGAGCTGTTGTAGCAAGAGAAGATTTGGAGGATACAGAATCCCCAAAGAAATCAAAGAAAAAAGAGCAAAAGAAATCTCATCATAAGTCTCAGGAAAGTGGCAGTGATAATTTGGAGTCGGGGACGACTGCAGACTCAGATTCCTCAGACTTAGGCAGCAGCGATTCAGGGAAAGAATCGGAGGAGGCACCTCGGAGAATATCCTAGCATCAAGGGAAAGGTGTTCCATTTGGCTCGTCATAATCTGCTACGGTGGTTAAAAGTCTGAAGGAACTATGGTGTATTCAGTGCCGAAATCCGGGACATGCTGCTCAAGAGTGTGCAATGAATCAGAAATGGTGTGCAATCTGCACGGCCAACATGCACAATACAGTGGACTGCTATTTCAATGGTCAGGGTCGTAGGATTCCGGATTCTTCTACATGGCACCCACCACAGTCAGGGCAGGGACAAGAGCCTGCAGTGGCGATGGCTCATTCTCATACATCAGAAGTGTCCTTTCAAGGACAAGTAAGGGCTCGCGGGGTCAAGGAAGGGATCGAGGTTGTGGAAGAGGTGGCCGAGATCCTAATCGACCCAAGACCTGCCTTTTCTGTTTAGTGGATGGGCATTGGTGGTCAGAGTGTTCAAAAGCTATGGAATATGATCGAAAGAAGCAGCAACGTGATGCGGGTAAACAGCCTAGTGTGGCTATGGTTCAGATTGAAGGGTTGTAGGAGTCAGATCCGGTGGTTTCACTAATCACGCAATCTAGTAAAAATGTGGTTCCAACAACCGATGTTAAGCTTCCGGATTGGGAAACTCAAGAATATGTACGGGAAAAGACTGTGACCTGGATGCCACAATCAGCACCACCATTGAAATCATCAGGACCATCGACCTGGTCTGGAAACAAACGAAGGGAAAGACAGAAACAAGGATGATACTAGGGAAGGGAATATTGGAATTCAGTTTGGAAAGAGGTCCTCAATTTGCCAATACAAGTACCTTTGGGTTCATTACTGAAATTGGTTTCGAATTTTCATAATGCCTTGCTAAGTCAAAAGTCCAAAGAGCTGAGGGAATTGGACATTGCAATAGCTGAAGGCGAGGGGGACGATTCAACCCCGTTGCCGGAAAATAGGATCACGGATACCCGCATTCCGGAGCTTTCAGTCAGATATCATGGTACATACATCGACAAGGTACTATTAGATGGAGAAGCGGCAATAAATATTATTACTCAAGCAGCTTGTGAGCGTTTTGGACTCGGTGATTGGGAACCTGCACCCTCTGTGTCCGCATGGTAGATCAAAGAAGAGTGCAGCCAGGAGGGTTACTTCGGGGCATTGTCCTGGATGTAGCTGGTTTATCTTTTGGTGTTTCTTCAGTAGTCTTGAATATTGAGGATCATAGTCAAGATTATCACATTATTTTGGCGAGACCATGGTTAAAACAAGCCAAGGTAAGGCACAATTGGGAGGCAAATATGCTTACAGTTAAAAAGGGTCGTAGCAAAGTTCGGGTGATGTTGGGAACATGTAGGCAACCCGTTCAGGCAACATGGTCTGTGATAGCAGAAACAGTAAATATGGTAGAAGGATTAGAAGACGATGAAGAGGAGCAATTTCTGAAGGCTAAACCCGGATTTAGTTTCTTTATACCTTGCCGAAATTTCTATGATTCTGGAGGGAAAATCTCTCAAGGCTACAGGAATTTCACCCAAGACAGGGGTGCAACAGAAAGCTTGGCCTAGTCCCGAATCATTGGAGGATATTATTAAGCAAGAACATGTGTTTGAAGCATAGATGGGAAAGTTACACGGGTTGAGGAAGATGAATTGGAGTAGGTCTTTCTAGGGAAACAAGCGAAGTCTCAGCCCATTTATATTAATAAGTAGCTTGAGGAAAGTTTCTGAGGAGACTTGATTGACTTACTGACAGAATTTAAGGATGTTTTCGCATGGGAATATGCGGATATGCAAGGATTGGATCCAAAGTTTTATCAGCATACTATTAACTTGACACCAAATGCGGTGCCAATGAAGCAACATTCTTATAGGATGAATCTAAATGTCGCAAAGCAAGTTGAGGTGGAAATTGATCGTCTTTTGGAGGTGGGTTTTATTACCCCTATTGATAATCCTAAGTGGATTTCTCCCATTCTGGTGGTACCAAAGAAAAACAAGCAAATTCGCACTTTGTGCGGATTATCGGAAGCTAAATGCAGCTACAGTTTCGGATCCTTTTCCTCTTCCATTTCTGGATTCTATTTTGGATGATGTGGCAGGGAACGAGATGTATACTTTTCTGAATGGGTTTAGTGGATATAACCAAATTCGAATGGCGTTGCGTGATCAGCCTAAAACAGCTTTTATCACAGCATGGGGCGTTTTTGCATGCACAGTGATGTGGTTCAGATTAAGGAATGCGCCCTCAACTTTTCAAAGGGATATGTTTCAAATTTTTGGTCCCTATTTGACAGATTTTATGCGGGCTTTTTTGGATGATCTCAATGTTTTTGAAGCGCAGATAGAGCATTTAAAACAATTGCGGTTATGTTTCACGAAATGTCGAGAGGTAAAATTCAGTTTAAATCCTCTCAAATGTGCATTTGCAGTTAGAAGTGGAAGGTTATTGGGTCATATAATCTCTGAGGATGGCATTTCCGTGGATCCGGATAAAATAGCCACAGTTATGGAAGTGCCTCCACCGGTGAATTCGAAACAGTGTCAAGTCTTTCTAGGTCAAGCTCGTTGGCATGGGAGGCATTTGAGGTTTGTCACACATTTGGCAATCCCTATTAATCAGGCAGCACATTCTAAGGATTTTGAATGGAAGAAGGAATGTGATATGGCTTTTCAGAAATTAAAACTTCAGCAATCCAAAGCTTTGATTATGATCCATCCGAATTGGGGTCAGGATTTTCATGTATTTGTGGATGTTTCTGACCGGGCCATTGGCAATGTGCTAATGCAGGAAAAAATTCAAGGGTGGTTCCGACCTGTCTATTATGCCAGTAGAAGATTATCATCTGTAGAAATGAATTATTCAATGAAAGAAAGAGAATGTTTAGGGATGATTTATTCAGTAAAAATATTTCGGCATTATCTGTTGGGCCGGCGATTTTTCTTTCATGTGGATCACTCGGCTCTTTTATATCTAGTGCGCCAACAGAACATGACAGGCAGATTGGCCAGATGGGTGCTCTCGTTGCGGAAATTTGATTTTGAGATCATACATCGTCCAGGAGCCCAGCATGCGCTGGCTGACTACCTATCCAGGTTAGATTTCGGTGAGCCGGCGATACTGATGAATTTCTGGATGCGTCTCTGTTTTTAATCTATTGTACTCTATGCATCTCTGTAGCAGATATAAATAATCACGATTTTTTACTCTTGGTAGTTTTATGCAATTTTTTGCCACAATATTGACACAGAATGGTTAAGCACCTCAACTTAAGCTCCCTATCCGAGTTTCATCAAGTTTGGATAATCCCTGTTCAAATGGTCAACAGTTTTGTATCTGTAGACTGACTTTACAAATTTGGCCACAATTTTCACTTCAATGATCCAAATCTTACCAAATTTGAGTTGTGGGCTTAATATAACATGCTAAACTAGTAGTATGTTGGGTTGGTCAAAAAAGTTGAAAAATGAGACAAAAGTAAATAATCACGATTATTTACTTCTGATAATTTTTTGCATCTTTTTATTCAACAGAGCATGTATACTTGTTTAACACTTCAATATAAGCCTATGAGTCAAGTTTCACTAAGTTTGAACAAAATTTTCTCAATTTACACTCAAGTTCTCGACAATCAGTACAGATGTCAGTTTTTACCAAGGTTTTGGTGAGTTTGGTGATCCAAATTCTATGGGCCTTTACAAAAGATTTTTGTACACAAGCATAGAGTCTCACGTATCAACCTTGGTCACTTTTGAGCTGAAAGCAAATAATTTTGATTATTTACTTTTGGCCTAAAATGAGCACTTTTTTCAACTTTTTCAGTGGACAGTCTTTTTATAAGCTATTTTAAGCCTCTGAGTCAAGTCAAAACTTAATTTGGCCTAAAATGTCAAGGAAAAGTAAATAATCTGAGTTTTTGCAAACTCTTAAAATTTTACCTCAAATACGTCCTTATGCTTACCCACTGGTTCATACAACTTTTAAAGCATAATCTCCAACCGGATTCAGTGGTTGACAGCCTTTTGGTGCTATTTCTAACCATAGACCTGGAATTCTGCAACTTCACATAAACAACTCACAATTGATTCTTTTGGAGTGAGCAATGTTCTGAGATCCCACCTCGGATTCTACTTACCCTATTCCTAGGTTCTACTGCAATGGGGTTGTGGAAAGTATCCACAAACACTCATTTTCTTATTTTTTATGGTTTTCTGAGCCTTGATCATAAGACTTGTCTCGTCCATCAATCATTCTCAAAATCCTAATCTAATCCTACAGTCCTACAATCCTAAAAGGTAATTAGCAAGTACAACCTACTTCCAAGCTACCTCTACACAGCAAAAGACGACAATCTTAAGCTATCCGGTTTTAAAAAGAAAATTTTGACTCTCAGTGATCCTAGAAAAATTTAAAGGACAACTACACAAGACGTTCCTGTTTTTTCCTAGTTTAGGTCTCTTCGATCCTTGGCAACGGCGCCAAATGTGGGACGGGTGTCTAACCTCACTCCTATCTTATTGCAGACATAGCATAGAGGCTACAAGAGGTTGTCAATCTCTTGAAAAACAACAAACAACTCGCATCTAACTCAAGCTACACTCAAATGACAGAAATCACCAAAAGCTAGTCGCTAATTGACAAACAATAACCGCGTTACCGCATCAAACAGCATCCAAACGTTACGAAACTTCTAGGACAAGTTTATAAGACCTAAGCACACATGCTTATGGTCTCAAATCTCACTTTAGGTCAAGTGAAAAAATCACGATTATTAACAGCAGAGAGTTTTTGACCTCGTTGTTTTCGACCTAGAATGCATCTAAATGCTTAGCAATGATGTCCCAACACCCTGCCTATACTTATTTTATAATTTTTAAGCTTAAATTCCTACTTCTTATGATGCAATTAGGCCGCAGGTCAGCGACGCCAAAAGCTACGGATTACCATGAAATGATTACGTCAACGTAGAGCTCTTACATGTGGTTGCAACGCAATAGATGGCACTGCAATGTGACTATTGAAAAGAGAGTAGGAAGCATGAGAAGGAGAGAAGTGAGCGTCGTTAGCTCACGCTATGTTTCTATTATCCAAAACTTACAAAATACTCACAAAAATTAGCTTTTATACCTTAGCCAAGGTTTTTGTGGTCAAAACTAATAAGCTAGGAACTCTAACTAAAGATAGGTCGATAGAATCTGGAAGCTTGTAGCCCTGGCTCATCAATTACAGTGTTTATCTGGAAAGTAGTAGTTACAACATTCCTGATTCATCAAAATTATAAGTGTTTTTACAATAAAATCTCCGAAAAATAATATCCGAGTTATTCGAGTTAGCTTGCTGCTAACATTCCCCCCCCCTCCTCGATTGTGTCATCCCTTGACACAGCTTCATGGAGATGAAGTAGTCTTCCGGTTGACGGCTGGCGAGGCAGTCTTTTAGTACATGTAGGGCTCTTTCATATCTAATTCTTTGTTCTTTGTTTGGGACTTGCAAAAATTGCATGGTGACTCTATTTTTAAGTTCAATGGCTGAATAGCCAACAAATCTTGATGTAAGGTTACTGATCACTGGCTCAAATATCTTCATTTGCCATGTGAAGAAACCTGTATAGAATGCCTCTTCAAATGCCAACATATTGCTAGATGGCAGAAACATGCATCTAGCATAAAAGCCGTAGAGGACTTCTTCTGAAGGCTGTCCACTTAAGTCATAACATAGACCTTTATTGCCTTCGAGGAAAGACATCCATGGTGCTCCTGCTTGCTCCGGCTAGTGAAAATTTTGAATGCAAATGAGCATCATTCTGCAATCCTTACAAAACATTGGACATGAGAGGTCAGGGAGGCTCTTGAAGAAGGTAATGGCACCCGTTAGGGTTTTCACCATGTACTCTTCCATTAGTGATCCCTACTCAAGAGCTAGTAGTAGTGGGTAATTCAGCCATGTTGGCCTCTTCTTTCTCAGTGCATTGTATGTTTACCATGTCCTTACCCTTGGTATAGGACAGAATGTAGGGTCTTTCTGTAGGGATGCAAGTGCTCTTGTGAATAGAATTAGATATCTGGAGTTTTTGTTCAGCCAGTTCTTTCTCTAGTTGGGGTGGATATCCTCTGAGCCTGCTGCCTACATATCTTTGTATAGTCTTTCCTTAACCTATAGTAGCTCCACTTTGATCAATGGGTAGGGCAATGATTGCTGATGCCATTGAGCATTGATTTGGTTGGGAGTGAGTTGAGTTATATTTACTGAATGGAGAACTCTCAACTCCCAATCCATTGCTTCTTTCCATTCAGCATCTGTTTCTTGGACAATCTGCTCTTTCACTGCATCTTCCTTAGCTTTAGAAGCTGGACCATTGGCACTTGCTCAGCTTCAGTGAGTGGTACTTGAAAATCCGACTCTCCTGCTAGTCCTTCTAACGGCTGTGTTTCCATATCAGTAAAAGAGACTGAGGGTATGTCGATGGTTGGTTTTTCAGAGGTTCCTACTTCATCCTGAGTTTCTGGTTGTCCCTCTCGTAGTAGCTGATTGACTCTCTTTAATTCCTCTATTTCTTTGAGCAATTCCTCTTCTCTTTGGACCCGTATCATGCATGGTCTTGTCTTTGCGTTTGCTCCAGCTTCAGCTCTAGCTCAAGGTCCTTGTTCCTCTTTTCTAAAGTCTTGTAGACTTCATATGTTCCCTTGATTGAGGCAACAGTAGGGCTTTCTCTTATCTGTCTTAAAAATGATGCTTGATCATTGATCCATTGCTCGGAGTACTGCAAAGAATCATTAGCTACATCGAGCTGCACTTGGATCTTTTGTACTCATAGAGTAGTGGTTAGAAGTTCATTGGCTACTTTTGTCAGTTGTTGATGTTTGCCATACATCAGATAATTTAGTCAGAAGCTCTCCCAGCTCTTCCATCTCTTTTTGTTGTTTCTCCTTTGCAATCTGGTGTTATTCTACTTCATCTTTCAGCTCTTTGATCTGTCTTTGGAGATCTGCAATGATGTTCATTCGGTTATCCAGCTCTCCTTGTAGAGCATTAAACGCTCCTTAGCCTTAGCACTGCGGCCAAGTGGTGTTGTTCACGTCTTATATGTCATCAGCTGCATTTGCTTGGAATATTCATTCACTTGCATGATGACCTCATCATTTGTTTCCCAATCTTCAGGCTCTACTTGGGGTTGTTTAGAGGTTTGGGCCATTTTCGCTTGTGGCTCTTTGGTTGGTGCTGTGGTTTTTGCTTGTGGTTGTGGAGGTGGTTCTACTTCTCCTCCTTGAGGCTTTTTGGATGCCTCAGTAGTTTTTTCTTCCTGAGGCTTCATGGATGCCTCGATTGATTATGGTTGTGCTGTTGTAGAAGGTCCACTTCAGTCTTTTGTGTTCCTGTTGGTTGGTCAAAATTGGCCTCTTCTTGTTGCTTCTCTTTTTCCTTTGCGTCCTCGACTTCAATGGGTTTAGCAATTGGTGAAGGATTTGGACTTGGCATGGGATGGTCTGCTTGCTCCATAGTGGGTGAAGTGGGTCTTGGAGACATCTCCTCATGGTCATGATGGAACTCACTTTGTTCAGCAGCTTCCACTTGTCTCTGTTTCTTAGCCGCTTCCTCCTTTGCTTTCCTTTGAGCCTCTTGAGCTTTCTTTAGCTTTAAAGCTTCAGCTTCTACATACATCCACTCAAGGAAATCTTTGGGATCCTCTGTTCCTTTCCTTGCAGGGTTCTTGGTTCTTGGTCCCCTTATATCTCTTGAACTCCATCTTTCAGGGTCCTCACCTGTAGCTTGGCGGCTCCTTTTGTATGTCTACTTTTCTCTTTGAAATCTTGCCTGGCGGTTCCTCTTGGTGAGTTGCTACTGCTTTCTTTTTCATTTTTTCAATCCTTGCTCATCTTTCTTTGTTGTCAGAACTTTCACTGCTATGCAGATTCCTCATCTGACTTGTACACTCTCTTTGTTGATTGAGTAGTTCTTGGAGAAGGTTGAGCGGACATAATCTAGGTATTTTGATATGGGACTGGCAGCAAATTGTCGGCCATTCCCATAGCATGATATGCTATTCTTGTTTGCACTTCTGGAGAGCCCAGGTATGTGATTTTTCCTTCTTTCTTTGTGCCTTTCAGCATTGTAAGCACATATTGTGCATGATCAATTGCCACTTCAATACTTGAGTAAAGGTAGTCGCAGTCGCATTGTTTGCAGTTGTGTACCATGACGGTCTCTTTGATAGGAAGTGGAAGTGTTGATGGTAGAGGCAATTTGGTTCCTCCACTTGCCTTTGGATGAGATCAAAAAACATGGCAACAATAGTATCTTTAGTAAAATTACCTGCTATCTATCTATCTCTAGCCCGCATCGTCATACCTTTTGTTGGCAGCTTCAGTGCCTCGGCCACTATGTCTTTAATGATTACCACTTCTACCTTTTGCCCTTGTTGATCGATGATTTGGGCTAACCCATCTTCTTTGATCGTGGATAGTAATTCATATGCCTTCTGGAAATCCACACCGCATGGTTCCTAGTCATAGAAATCTCTTAGGCCTAGCCTTCTGTTGGCTTCCTTGCTGGCTTGGCAACTACATCACAAATCTCCTTTGGTCGCATTTGTAGTTCTACTTGGTGTCCTTCTTTGCTCTTGAATTTGTCAGTGAAAATAGTTGTGTTGTTTTCTTTGAGCTGTTCCTTAGACAAGTAAGTTGCTTTTGTTGTCTTCACTGAGCTTGGATCTAATTGGTATGGTGGAAACTCTTGCAACTTTTCTTTCTAGGACACCCTTTTCTTTGCCTTCTCGGCAGCTTGCATTGCTCCTGTTAAGTGAATACAGTGTCAAAGTTAGAAAATTCTGCGAATTCTTCTCTGAAACGCCCTGAGTCTAAATTGTTGACAAATGATGTCCATTTTGCTTCAAATCAATTTTGGAGCATGCATAGATGCATAAAAACATGTAAAGATCAAAAACATCAGTTCAGGCAAAAATTGCAACAAAAGTAAATAATCACGATTATTTATAGCTGGGGATTTTTTCCAAATTTTTGCATTTTTGACATCACAGGCTTGAAACATATGGCATTTAGGTACTCTGAGTGAAGTGGAGTGCACTAGGTGGACAAATTTAGGCTTTTAGACTCTAAAACAGTAGATATAAAGACATACTGAGTTTTTGAGACTCCAAACTTGCTCAAACTTGATTAGTGGACTTGGGACATCATGTTCTTTGGTCCCATAAGGTCAAAGTTGCAAATTGCACCCATTTTGGTAAAAAGTAAATAATTACGATTATTAACTTTTTCATCAGATTGTACATTTTTTGTTGCAACTTGGTTCTAGGAATGATGTAGAGTCTGTGTATGAGATATGGGGTGATTTGGATCAAAATATGTGATAGTTAACTCAAAATTTGGACTGAAAAGACTTTGGTGCATTTTTTGACAATTTCAAAGTTTTTCTTGATCATGTTGGCTCATACTTAACATGTGGCATGTAATAGATGTGTACAAGTGATAGGTGAAGTGAAGAGATCAATTTCAAGCCAAACAAGCATAAACGTAAATAATTGTGATTATTTATAACATTCACTTTTTTTGCAAGAATTGACAATTTGATGACCTAAACATATTTAATACATCTAAAACAAGTCCTAAAATGAATTTGGTAAAGTTCTGTTGTGTCGGCATCACTTCGTGCTCTTGTCGACTTTGAAATCACCGGATTTTTTTTTACTAGATGGCATGTAGAGTTGGTTAGTCACTTTTGAAGCTATGGACTTGTCCACTACATAGTCCTGATGCTACCCATCCAGTTTTAGCCCATTTGGAGTCAATTTGACTTCATATGTCCAATTTGACGCTTTGTAGCCTTCAAGCTATTTTCTGCTATTCTTGAGCTTCCCTTGACTGTTTTCCTGAAACCATCCTGGTATATTGTGTATAGAGCCAGTTTATAAGCTGTCTGTGGAGTCAGAATCCAATTCTGGCATATGGAAAAAACCTATATGATTTACTTGGGACCCCCCCCCCCCTCCCCCCAACCCCTGCCAAATGGTCATCTGGTGATATAGAAGTGTTCTATTATATAAGGGCATGTTACAGTTCAAGTCTCGTCCAATTCCGTTGAGCAGACAGGCCGCTATGGTCAATTTTGTGTCGTAGGACTTCGTGCACTGCTAGGTTTCTAGGGGTTTTTCCTGAGCTTAGACTTGCTACCCGGCCATATAGAATTGTTCATTGATAATCTTAGATCTTACCCCTCATGTCTTGTGTGAGACGGCACTGTAAATGGACGACAGTAGACTTCAGAAATCGCGTGCGAAGAAGGCAGAAAGCTCTCTCCTCCAAGAGTGACTAGTGGAAATGAGGTGATTTTGGGCTACCTTGGATATCTATACTCGTACTTCCCAAACCATTTTTCCCCAAATTCCTCTGTTAGTCCTACTAGGCCGTAAAATCTATGTCAGACTCAAAAATTTCTTCAATCAGATTCCGTTAGCTCATTCTGCAAGAATTTGCGAAAGTAGGCATTGGCAGCCTAATTTAGGCTTCCGCTTTCATCTGTCGATTCGATTGAAATTTTTTGTGTATGTCCGCCTTGTTCTTTTGATTATCAACAATCTTCAATTTCTCCATATGAGCTCATTTGCTATTTATTATTAATTTTTAATCTGCTTATTGAAAAAACAAAGAAAATATAAAATGTACTAAAAAAACAAAGTAAAAATTCAATAATTAAGAAAATCCATTTAGAGACAGTGGATTTGTCCATTTTTAAGTCCCAATTTCAAGAAAAATTGATAAAAATAACCAAAAACGATCATTTATTGATGATTTTTTTGTAGTATTTACACTCATCGGGGAGATATTATTAGTTAAATTTTCCTTGTTGATGACTTGTTAAGGGCATTATTAGGTAATTTTGCAAAAAATCACACGTTAATATCCAACTTTTTCCTTCCTCTTCAAACATTGCCCTTGATTACTTAATTTCCTTCCACCCCTCTTAGATGGCGTACTCCGGGATGACTGTGTGCATGGGTTGAACAATTGTTTCTATGCATAGCCTTAGTTGGCTCTACCATGCTTTGAAAATCAATGCCATTCAAACGATTATGTTGTGCAAGAGTTGGGTCTTGAGTAATTAACTCAAGGGTTTTTGAGGTCGAGGTTTTCTTTTGTTGTTTCCCCAAGAGCAAATCTTGTAGCTAGTGTGCTCTTTGCTTTATTATACCGTTAGGATGCTTTGGCAAGCTGATTTACTGAGTTGTCCATACCAATAATGATGGTTGTTGAGCTTTAACTCGCCATTGGTATCTTGGTTTTTGTTAACCCTCACGGCACACGGACACCCCATCACCTACGATGGACGCGTATTATGTATTTGATAGAGTCAGGTACCGGGCTTGTCGGACCAATAGGGAAAGGTAGAGTGATCGCCGATGAGAGGCGCACTTTAACTTGGACATTCAAGGGATTAGTTGGTTAAGCATGGGCGCCCAAGTGTGAATGGGGTGAGCTCCTATAAAAGCCAACTAAACCTAATTTTTACTCATTCTCTCATTTGTGCAATTGAAGAGTGCTCTTGCTCCATCTCCATCTTCTTCTTCTTCATCTCCTTGTGTGTGTGTGTGTGAGAGAGAGAGAGAGGGAGAGTGTGTGTGCGATCGAGCATTACGAAGGCACGACGGCGGCGAAGCGGTTGAGCGCGGCACGACTGCAGCTTCTTCTTCATCGCGGCGAGGAATCCACCACGAAGGCGAGCGTAGAGCGGTGAGTGACACACCCTTTGTTTTCTTGAGCTTGCTAGTTTAGGCTTGTTGTGTGCTTGGAGCCGTTTGTGGCTCGCATACGGTGTATTGGCAAGTCCCTTGCTTCGACAGTGCGGCAAGGAGCGCACATTTTTGGCGCCGTTGCCGGGGAAATGCCCTACACTAAGCTCGGTTAGCACTTTACGCTTCCTTGTGGTGCAATTTCTATCATAGGAAAGGCAGGGAAGGAGTGTGTGGAGATTTCTGTTTTTTGCGTTTTCTGCAATTGCTGTCAAGTTCCAATTTCTGCTATTGTCTGCGTTTTTCAATTTCCGCAATTTCTGCATTTTCAAATTCGGCGTTTTCAATTTTCTGCAATTTCTGCGTTTTTTTAATTTTCTGCGTTTTTCTGCATTTTCTGCAATTTCTGCGTTTTTTCCTGCAATTTCTGCGTTTCTTCCTGCAATTTCTGCAATTTTTGCATTTTCTGCATACCTGCGTTTTCAATTTCTGTATTTTCTGCACACCAAAAAAAAAAAAAAAAAATCGGAAATTAAAAACGCGAGCGAACGGGCGGCGAAATTTTTCGAAAATAAAAAACGCGACTCTTAAAACGGACGGGTTGGTTTGTATAAAAGATAGATCGGGATCATTTTCCCAAGCCCAAGCCCAAGCCCAAGCCCAAGCCCAGGCCTCAGTCCTCAGTCTTATGATATATACTAGACTCACTCTTATATATATACCCTACTCCCTCAAGAGAGAATGAGAGCATGTGGGACAAGTCCTCCACTCTCCTCCTTTCTCTTCCCACTTGCACCCTTAGACTTTCTAGTTTGGGCCTAGTTCCCTACTGCAAATTGACAGTTTTAGGGATTCCGAGGGCATAGAGTGACCAAACGGAGGGCTGTAAAGCACGGCACGACCCTCTGACCGATACGCTCGTTTCGAGCTATCACACGGCCCATTCCACGACACGCTAAAAAAAGTCTAGCAAAAAAACAAACCAAAAACACGCTAAAAACTAGTCACAAGGCCTCTTAGAGCAGCTTTTTGACACCTTAGGGTATCAAAAGCACATGCACTTACGCTCTGGGCGGGTGTTAGAACACGAGCATATTGAGGGTGCCTCTGTTCATACGGACACCCATTACCCATCCACGATAAGCTCTAGACCCTCAGCGGGGACACAAGGTAGCACCACCCAAGACCCTAAAATAGCCGCTAGTGATTCCTCCTCCGACTCAGAAATCATGGAAGCATACCCTACCCAAAACACGGAGAGAGAAGGCCATGCACCTCCCAAAGCTCCACAGCCTAATACTAGTATGTTTAGCCGTTTCATGGAAACATTAGGTAGAGCTACTCGCTCGGAACCTGAGGCAAATGAAGCACACGAAGGGGGTGGGGAAGTGGAATCTCCTTTCACATCGCACGTGGACCCCACACCCCCAAAGAGTGTCCATGTGGATATCCTGCCAACTTCTTACCAAGAAGGCCCTGTTGAGCTGCCTCCTTCAGAAGTTCCCTCTAGAGTACCGTTGGTGACAAGTAAAACCACGGGGAGCAACATTGCTTCTACCTCACAAGAAACCATTAACACGTCGACTCTAGAAGGATTGTTCATTAATGATCATTGGACATACGACCTCCACACTGAGGTGTTGACGGATCTACACTCTGGCCACGCCTACCATGTAGGATGGATAGAGATTGTACAATCCACCTCTAGTGCCACGAGCATCGAAGATCAACAGAAAATGATCTGTAATGTTATCCATGGCATTATTCAATCAGAAAGGCAAAACCGAGGGGTAAATAAACTCTCAACTGGCCCCATGAGATTTTTGGATACGAGTAAGGCTCAACAGCCTACTCTATCACAAATGGAGACTCCTCTAATGAGCCCCATGGACCCATCTTACGTCATTTCACCTGGGGTCTCTATGCAATCTGAGCCTCCGAGCGAAAACTTTAGCTTCCCTAACTTGGCTCAACCCTCTATTAAGGAAAACACAGTGCTCACTCCAGGGATAAGCCTGACAGAGAATGTACCGATGACATCTACGGTTAGCGCAGTGCCACTACCTAGTGTCGTAGTACCTAATATGGGGCCTCGACCATATGTGCCTCTAGCCCCTTATGCACACATGGCCCCCACACCTCCAATTGTACCACTTGTTTATGCTCCTCGAGTGCCACTCCCTAGCTCTTATCCGAGTGGACCTATGCCCGGTTATGTTCCATATCCTGCATCATCCACACATATGCCAAGACCGGTACCCGTTCCTCTCCCACATATGATTCCAAGAGTACCTCCACCGGCCCTGCCTCCTCACATAGGTGACTTGGCAGCGTTTGCTCAAACCATAGGTCAATCTATCGTGGAAAATATGCGTCATGCATCTGATAGAGAGCCTAGAAGTAAGGCAGTACAAATTGCCAAACTCATGCAAAAATTCAATGGGGACGAAGATGCTAGAAAACACATTGAAGTGTTTGAACAAGTATGTGATTCCTTAGGGGAACGCAACGAACTACATAAGTGCAATGCCTTAAGCTTGACATTAAGTGGGAAGGCTGGAGATTGGTATAGGACCCTAAGGGTGGACGAGAAAACAATCTACCCTACCCTTCGAAGGTTGTTTCTAAAGGAGTACATACGAGAAGGTGTGCTTTGGGGTGTAGCATCTCAGCTACAGAAGGCCGAACGTAAGGAAGGAGAGTCAGTAAGGGACTTCATTAGTCGTCTAAAGCACTTAAACTCTCGCTGCCCTGTAAATGAGCGCTTCAACAATAACCAACTGCTTGATCGATTCATTCGAGGGTTGAGGAATGAAGGAATCTATAATGGACTAGTGATTAGAGGTATCACAACCTGGGAAGATGTCACTGCCAATGCAATCCAATTAGAGGACAACTTGATGATAGCAGGCATGAGGGTGTCTACTGACACGAGATCCACTAGCTCACAAGCCATTGAGTATGAACCCATGACTGCAAAGCCCATTGCCAATGAGCCAAAGGTATTTGAGACATTCTTGACAGACCTCACCAAGGCAATCCAAGAGTCTCTTAAGGATAATCGACCCCCTCAAAATAGTCACATGTATCCAAGAAGGGAGCAACAATGGTGTTCCATTTGCTTAGGTCCACATAGCACTAGTGAGTGCCCTACGTTTAGAGTAAAATTTAATGGAACTTGCAACGCATGTGGTAGGTATGGTCACCAAGCTAAGGATTGTTTAATGATCAAACGTATGATGGCAAATAGACCACCTGTAGCCTGGACGGATGCGCCTCGAGCTCCTGTATTGATGCCTACTCCACCTGTTGAGCAACTACCGCAACACATGGTCCCTAGATCTCAAAATGTTGTACAAGCTACACCGTTACCACCTCCTGTGCTAGGACCGCAGCCCCCGCATCCAAGAGTCGCCCCTATGAACCAAGTGGGTTGCGAGCCATCAAATGCTTATGCAGATGGTTGTGAGGAAGAAATAGACACTAGTATTGCCTACGGACTTGATACATTGGGAGAGTGTCCTATATACTACATGGAAGATTGTTGGGGACAAGTCAAGCCGGTTTATCAAGCTGCTGCTCTCGCATCCAGAGGTCAAAATATCAACACCCAGGCTAGGAGGCCACCTCTTCAATGCTACGAGTGTGGTGGACCACATCGAGTAGCGGAGTGCCCTATTAGGCTGCAAAAGAATGCTGCACAGATGCAAATGAATCAAGGGAGCACGTCTGCAATGCCAATACTCACATGTAATCGTTGTGGCATAGATCACTTGATTGCCCAATGCCCCTATAACCCAAATGCGCCTAAAATCACACCCCTGAATTTGGTCGAAATTGCTAGTGTGACATCACCAATACCACCCGTCGCACCTGCTTATGCGATTACACGGTCCATGCTTCAAGGGCCAGGACATATCCTCGAAGAGAGAGATACCGCGTCAATTATCCAAGCAAAGAAAAAGAAGACACGAAGGAAGAAGTCGCAGAATACGGAAAACTCAAAGCCAAGTTCCAAAACAAACATAGGAACAGGAGATGACCCCGTGTATATGAATGACCTCGAGGATGATTCAGATTCAGTCGAGACAATGGAGACTAGAACCAATACCACAAAGGGAAAGACCGACAAAGAAAACCGTAACATGGAACCAAATGAAAACCGAATAAGAGAAAATCATAAAGAGCCTCTGAAAACACAAGTGTTTCCAAATCCAATCCAAGACCCCCAAGATAAACCGCAGGGGCAAAAAGGGAAGAATCGTAAAAAGAATATTGGGACGTACCCAAACCCTGTAGACGAGATTGAGCAGGTGAAACATCTAAGAGGTTTAGTGGAGGAGACTCAAAGGAAACTAGAACCAGAACCCATGCATGTAAAAATTCATGACACAGTGTTTCCCACGCAAGTTCATCCACCCCACATGAACCATAGACCGTTAGCCATATCTAGTATCATCCAAGAAGGGAGTGAGGACAGGACATCAGAACGTGAGCATACACCCTTCTTGTTGGAAAGGATGTTTAACGAAGGAATACCTGATCCCATTGAGGAATATGAGATTCCATCCTCACCAGTTCCTAGTCAAGGACCTACACCCTGCAAAACGCCAATGAATGTTGCCAAACTAGTGGACTTCATGTCTTCTGAGGTCCGAACCACGATCATAGCAAAGCTGTATGGAGATCCTGAGTTATTCCTTGCACTTCGAGCATTCCTTAACGGAGAGCTACGAACGGGATTACCGCAGTTTGCGCAACCAAATAGGCCTGACTCGATTATGATTGATGAGGAAAATCATGTGCAATCACTTGACTTAGATGGACACGAGTCTGTGATCGAGGTACCCATTAACGAATTAGGGCAGTATTTTGAAGGCGACGAGTCTAATGCGACCCTACCCATCACTACCAAGGGATTAACTATAAAGGGAATTCTTGATGGTGGTGCGGGAGTTAGCATCGTTACAAAAGATTGTTGGGAATCCATGGGAAAACCCCGCCTCAGTGTTACTAACATTGTGGTAAAGATGGCAAATGGTACCATAGCCAAACCTATGGGGATGCTCAAGGATCTTAAGATCAAAGTTCTAGGACACAAGGTACGACATACGTTCATTGTAATGGATTTCTCTAAACACCTTATGTCATATGAAATGATTTTAGGACGACCATTCATGAGGGAAGCACAAATGGTTCACGATTGGTCTAAAAATCATGTCTATTTGCAATTCCAAGACTCTGTCCTTAGAGTGGATTTGGTGACTGGTAAGGTACACCCCTTAGGGAGTAAAACCATTATTGATCATCGCTCTGACACCACAGTTCACTCGGCCCCACTACAATATTGTTACACTTGTAAGAAGGATACAGACATTGGCCAAGATTCTCCTTATATGGATGTGTTACCGGGTATGACGGAATCAGACAATGTAGACTGGGTCCACCTAGCATCAACCATAGACACTTGGGGAAATAGGGGGACGACCTGGGTAACACCTGAGGGGAATGAAATGCCTATACCCTTAAATATGCTACAAGCAATGCATATCGCTTCCAACAAGACTCATCCTAAGGTAACGAAGAAAACATACAAGTGGGTCCCTAAAGCTTCTTTAGTGACCATAGCTAGTGCTAAAAAACAGAAGCCTTGTAAGAAACGTACCACTCGCTCCAAGAAAAGTAAGAAAATGTTGCGATGGATCCCTAAACGACTATTGGAAGCCCAAGGCTACTATCAAGGGAATGATCAAATCTGGGTTCCAAAACGTAGATTGTGCTCTTACCTATCACCTGACCCAAGTGAGCCCAATCCCGTAGCTCCAAAACGAATCAATGATCGTGGAAAGAAAAAGATCACAGAATGCTACACACCCGCTCCCGAGCTAGTTTGGGTACCAAAGAAAGAACGATTTGTTCCACCTAGCTCAGGAAGGGGGGAGTCCCATGAAGATTCTAGCTCCTCATGTAATACATCCATAGAGGTAAAAGCTTCTACACAGCCTCCATCTATAGTAGTGGACCTCCATGAAGCTACAAAAGAATCCACACCTCCCAGTGTTCAAGAATCACCTAATGAACCACTTCAAGTTCGATTCTGGGAGAGTACCTTACCACCCTTGCAGCTTGACAAGGCACCTAGGGTAATAGAAAACTACTGGCAAAAATCCTCACCTATTACCAACTGGAACAATTGGTTTCAAAGGGTGACAAGCTCATTTCAAACAGTATGATCTACCCAAGGAAGGGGGGAGTGTTTGCTGACAGTCATCATTCATTTGTTTCCCTCTCAACCTTTTTCCCTGACCTCTCAATCACCGATCTTAGGGAATGTACATATAAAGCTTTATACTCACCAAAAAAAAAAAAAAAGAGCAAGAGCAATTAGCAAACGAGTATGCACATTAAAATCAAAACATTGACTCAGACCTACACATGTCACATTTGGTACAGTGAAACAGAAACCTATGCCATAAAACACCTTTGATCCTCATCACTTGAGTGATGGAGGGTAGGTAAGATTAGTACGATAGGAGTGTTTCTGTTTTAGAGTTGAGTGATTAGCAAAGATCTCTTTTCCCACTGATGTGCCTCCTAGAGGTATTGTTTGTATTTCATAGTGTGTACAGGAGCGTGTTGCTGTGGTTAGGATTTGGACCTTCATGGAACCTTCAAATCAAGCGCGACCATCAACACAAACAGGTGTTTCTTGTCCATTAGCATTGCCCTTATCTTTTTTGCATCCATGTTTGTCTGCTTTGATTGTGATTGGTAGCATACTATTCAGCGCATTGGCTTAGTATCCAACATTTAATTCAATGCAATCTTTTGTCATAATCACTTGTTTAGGGGTAAAAATCAAGCAGTCCGACTAAGCTAGTTTGACCAAGCTAGGTATTAGAAATCTTCTCTTAATACCATGGGGAATGCCTTCCTAATAAACAATGGTTACTTAGGTTCTTAATCCGATTTAGGCAGCATTGTATGAAATGTACTAGGGCTTTCTAGTGGGCTTAACCCTATCGACCTTTAGCTTAAGTATTATAAAGGGAGTTTACTAATGTGATGAGCCTGGGGAGTGTAACAATGTTATATGACCCCCCAAAGTTACAAAATTTAAATGCTGAAAATGAACAAGCAAAAATCAAAGTGCCACAATGTAAAATTTTAAGCTGGAAGAGAAATCTCAGCTTGATTTGGTACTTCACTCACATGTATTGCCTATGGTACTAGAGCCCTAGAGGTTCCCAGTGTGGGCGCTTTTCCTTGAAAAGCAAAAAACCCAAGGCATACAAAATAAGCACACACATCATAATTGAATCACTGTGAAAAGACTTTGGGGGGTCAAAGAAAAAGTAATCAGTCAGGCGATGATTTCATGAGAAATTCCTTTTATGGTAGCTTAACTACAAGGTTTTCTAGATATAGCCTCTAGTCAGCCCTTGAACATGAATACTTGGCTCTCGCGATTAAACAACTTAATTGACCACAGAAAATTAAGAAGCTTACCCATGGTATTAATATTCGATCTCTAGTGCTTTTCGACCGTCAAATTAGCGACCCCAGACTTGTTTAATTTTTTGCCTTTACATCTGTTTATGCATTTGATTACATTGCAATTTAATGTTCATTGCTACCAAATTGTTTGAAATTCTTTGACCAATCAATTTGTCTACCTAAAACTGCATATGCTTTTTAAGAGAATGCAATTACTGTGCCAATGTTGTTTGATTTTGCAGTGACTGAAGAAGGCTAAGGACATTCATCTCAAATGCTCTTCCACCTCGATGATCCAGCTTCAACTCAATAGCTTCCGAGGACGGAATCTACATCAGGAAGGGGGGCATGTTAACCCTCACGGCACACGGACACCCCATCACCTACGATGGACGCGTATTATGTATTTGATAGAGTCAGGTACCGGGCTTGTCGGACCAATAGGGAAAGGTAGAGTGATCGCCGATGAGAGGCGCACTTTAACTTGGACATTGAAGGGATTAGTTGGTTAAGCATGGGCGCCCAAGTGTGAATGGGGTGAGCTCCTATAAAAGCCAACTAAACCTAATTTTTACTCATTCTCTCATTTGTGCAATTGAAGAGTGCTCTTGCTCCATCTCCATCTTCTTCTTCTTCACCTCCTTGTGTGTGTGTGTGTGAGAGAGAGAGAGAGGGAGAGTGTGTGTGCGATCGAGCATTACGAAGGCACGACGGCGGCGAAGCGGTTGAGCGCGGCACGACTGCAGCTTCTTCTTCATCGCGGCGAGGAATCCGCCACGAAGGCGAGCATAGAGCGGTGAGTGACACACCCTTTGTTTTCTTGAGCTTGCTAGTTTATGCTTGTTGTGTGCTTGGAGCCGTTTGTGGCTCGCATACGGTGTATTGGCAAGTCCCTTGCTTCGACAGTGCGGCAAGGAGCGCACAGTTTTTCTTCAATGAAATGTTGTGGTTGAGTGTTTTGAGACTTAACTCTCCATTGCTTCATCAGTTTTACAGTTTGCGGCAGAGAAGATTGTTGGAATTAGGGTTGCAGAGAAACACACACAGCTTGGAGAAGATGAATGAAGCTCAAGGCACACAATAGAGAGTGTGTTACTTAGTGTGCAATGGAAAGATGGATAGCCCTAGAGTGATGGGCGTATATACAATGCACGGGGGAAAAAACCTCCTAAAGAGGGAAAAAATGCCCCGGCGGTCCTAGTGTGTTCACACACATCACTACCACATGTATATGGTAACAAATCCCCCCTGGAGTGATGCGGTGAACGAGAGCTGGCACATGAGTAAAGGGAAGTGCCATGCCCTGAGGACACGATCAGTCCACAAAGGGGAGTAAGCCCAAAGCTTTGTGGAAAGCTTCAAGCTTCTTACGAGACAATGCCTTTGTGAAAAGATCTGCAAGGTTGTCCTGTGTTGGCACATAAGCCAAGCTGATCTCTCCTGCAGAGAGCCTCTCCCTGACATAGTGGTAATGCACCTCAATGTGCTTTGTGCGAGCATGAAAAACTGGGTTCCTCGCAACTGCCAATGCGCTCTGACTGTCAGTGTAGATAGTGTTGGCAGTGTCTTGTCCAACACCCAGGTCAGCCATAAGGCGTCTGAGCCATACACACTCAACCGTAGCTGTGAAGACTGCCCTGTACTCAGCCTCACAACTCGAAGTGGCCACAGTAGGTTGCTTCTTGCTCAACCATGATATACATGAACTGCCAAGCATGAAACAAAAACCACTTGTGGACACTCGCATGTCAAAACAACCAGCCCAATCTGAGTCCGAAAAAGCATGTAAGTCTGGCGGCAATGATCCCCCCTTGGGATAAAACAAGCCAAGATGTAAAGTGCCACTAAGGTAGCGGAAAATCCTCTTGACAGCCTGCCAATGCTTAGACCCTGGGCTATGCATAAATCTGCTGACCTGCGAGACTGCAAACTGAATATCTGGCATCGTGTTGCATACATAAATGAGGCAACCAATAGCAGTTTGGTAAAGAGTGACATCAGCAGGATCGCCAGCATCATGTAGACTCAACTTCAAACCTGTTTCCATGGGAGTGGCAATAGGTTTGCAATCCTCAAGTCCAAACTTACATAGCAATGTCTCTATGTAACTTTTCTGACACAAGGCAATACCACCATCACACTGCTTAAACTGTATACCCAAGTAATGATGCAACAGCCCCAAATCTTTCATCTTGAAAGTAGCATTCAAATCAGCCTTAAATTCAGCAATATGTCTCTCATTTGGTCCAGTGATCAGCAAATCATCAACATAAAGAACCACAATGAGAAATACATCATCCTCACGCTTTACATACAATGTGCTTTCTGTTGGACTGTTACGAAAGCCTCGTTTAACCAAATGAGTGTCAGCTTTCTCATACCAAGCACGAGGAGATTGCTTCAACCCATACAAAGCCTTCTTACATTTGCACACGTTGTCCTCTTGTCCTTTTATGACAAAACCGCGAGGCTGCGTTACATAAACTTCCTCAAATATGTCACCATTCAAGAAAGCAGTAACAATGTCTGATTGATGTACATCCCAACCAAAATGAGCTGCCAATGCACATAGAAAACGCACAGTAGTCATACGACAAGTGGGAGCAAAAGTCTCTTCATAATCTATGCCTTTTTGTTGTGCATAACCCTTTGCAACAAGTCGAGCCTTATGGCGAGCGATCTCACCATCCGGCTTGCGTTTCAACTTGTAAACCCACTTCGTACCAATGGCCTTTTTGCCAGGAGGCAAATCACATAAAGTCCATGTGTCATTCTCTATAAGTGCATCATATTCTGATTTCATGGCAGCAATCCAATTTTCTGAATTCTGTGCTTCATTAAAAGACAGAGGCTCCTCAACATCATGCAAACTAGACACAGCCAAAGCATAACAATCTGATGCATAAGATGCATGGCGAGAGCCTGAACGAGTACGACTAGATAAAGGTGCATCCAATTTACTGTCACGCAAAGTGTGCACCAGCCATTTTGGCATACCTCTAGCCTGCTCATTTTCAGCCCTTTCCTCATCAATTACATCATGTACATCTGCATCAGTAATAGGCTGTTCTAAAAAATGACTGCAAAGCTTTCGTAGGACACCTGTTAAGTACATAAGTGGCACACATGATGGCCTCAAGCCAAAAAGAATGCGGCAAAGCTTGACTTTTGACCATACATCGTGCCATTTCCGTTAGTGACCTGTTTTTCCTCTCAGCAACACCATTTTGCTGAGGTGTATAAGGCACTGTACATTGGTGTTTTATCCCACGACTAGCCAGAAATGCATTAAATTCATAAGACATATACTCCCCCCCTCGATCGGAACGGAGGGTGCCCATAGTACATTTTGAGACATTTTCAGCCATAGCCAAAAATTGTTTGAAGCACATAAAAACTTCGGACTTCGCTTTAAGCAGGAATACCCATGCATGCCTGGAGTAATCATCAATGAAAGTCACGAAGTACAGGTAATTGCCCAAAGACGGAGTTTGCATGGGCCCACAAACATCACTATACACAAGCTGCAACCTGCATGTGGCCCTAACTGAACCATCCTTTGGAAACTTAGAACGCTGCATTTTACCCAGAATACAGCCTTCACAAACATGTTTGACAGGTGCTTCAAGAGGCGGCAAAGAAGCAACCATATCAGATTTCTGCAAACGCAGCAAACTGGCAAAATTCAGATGACCAAAACGTGCATGCCAAAGTTTTGCATCTCAAATAGCCCTTGAATCTGCAACAGCATTTGCAAAATTTTGTCCACACTTGTCATACAAAGTGAGCTTATACAGCCCACGGCACAAAAGCCCAGATGCAACAATTTCATCACCAAAACTGAGATCATGAACTGTACATCTGTCATCCACAAATTTGACTACAAGTCCAAGTCTAGCAAGTGCGGATACAGACAAGAGATTCTTCTTGATCCCAGGTACATAAAGTGCATCAACAAGTGTGAAGGAACTGCCATTAGCAGCAGTGAGCACAATCTTTCCAACTCCCTGAACTGGATAAGAAGCGTTGTTGGCACAAGTGACTGAGTTCCCATGAGGGACTGACTCGAGAGAGGTAAACAATTCACGATGTGAGGTAATGTGCTTTGTAGCACCACTGTCGAAATACCACACATGTGAATCTGCAGCAACTGACAAGCATGCATCATGGACAGCAGGATTGTAAGTGCACTCTGCGCTAAAAGCCCATTCTGCATCAACATCAGCATCACAATCTCCTTTCACAGAAGACTCAACAATGGCTGCAGTTGTAGTGGATCCAGCATTTGCAGTGGAACCACCCTCTTTCTTCTTAGCCTCTTTGGCCTTCAACTTAGGACACGACTTGATCAAGTGATCATTGGCTTTACAATAATGGCAACGCATCTTCTTTTTGCCCTTATCACCAGAATTGCCAGACGAAGTGCTGCCAGCTGAAGCATTAGGAACAGAATTTTTGCCACTCGCAGCAGAACCATAAGAAGTGGCTGCATTACTGTTACCACCCTTTCTTTGAGAAGCAATAAAAGCCTGTTCAACTGCACGCTGCCTAGTCCTGTTTTTTCTAGAAAGTGACTCTTGCAACAGCAATGTGCATAATGCATCAAACTTGACAACTTCAGGAGTTCCTTGGGTCATCAGTCTCCAAGTACTAGCAAAGGTCTGGTAGGAATCTGGTAAGGCATCAAGAACAGTCTGCACAAGGGAACTCCCCGAAATGACTTCACCTGCAGAAATGAGTTGCTCATTGATATCCTTGACACTAGCAAGGAAAGTGTCCATATCATCTTCCTCATGCATAATCTTCGACTCTAGCTCTTTACGCAGCAAAGCAATTTTAGCCTCATTGCGGCTTGCATAAAGACCTGCTAGAATATCCCAAGCCTGTTTTGCAGATTTTGCTGAACGGATGTGAGGAATAATGGTGCGCTTCACAGACAACGCAATCAATGCATGAGCCTGCGCATCCTTAACATCCCAACGAGCTTGTTCTGCCGTAGGCAAAACAACTCTAACAGCTGCAATCCTTGCAGCAAGACCTGCAACATCCTCAATATCGCCTACATCTTCAGAACCAGGACGTACATCAATGCCCTGCACAATGTTCCAGACACCTTTTGACACAAGAACATGTTGCATCATATAAGCCCACATAGGGTAGTTGTCCCCATCCAACCTGTCGTCAGCAGCAAACATCTTGAACACATCTGTGTTGTTGTTGTCAGCCATGGTAAATGCTGCACCTGATGTGAAAACTGCCCGAAAATAGGAGAAATGGAGCGGGAACAACTTGTGCTATATAGCACAAACCGTAGAAGACTATAAGGCACCTGTTATGCAGAAAACGGCACTGACAGAAAATCTGTACAAAATGACGAAATAGCCTTTGCAGTACTGCCTGTAGTGGAAACGGAGGCCGAAATGAGCCCAAATCAAAATTCTGAGCAGACCGAGCTCTTTGACCTCTCCCAAAATATTTGTCGACCTGCGAACGCTCGCCAAAGCTCACTGAAATCGGAGAAAGTGAGCAGGCGTGTGCTGGAGCAGCTGGCGACTAAGCCCGGGAGGACGTGACCTGCTCTGATACCAATTGTTGGAATTAGGGTTGCAGAGAAACACACACAGCTTGGAGAAGACGAATGAAGCTCAAGGCACACAATAGAGAGTGTGTTACTTAGTGTGCAATGGAAAGATGGATAGCCCTAGAGTGATGGGCGTATATACAATGCACGGGGGAAAAAACCTCCTAAAGAGGGAAAAAATGCCCCGGCGGTCCTAGTGTGTTCACACACATCACTACCACATGTATATGGTAACAAAGATAAGTGCTCCTTTTTCCTCAAAATCCATCTTGTTTTAGGTTCCTTGCTCAAAGATGCTCGTCTTTGTGTTATAAACCTTGGAACCATCTTTGGTACAGTAGATGATGTTTTGGACACCCAAATTTCAATCGGCTTGTCCTTCAGGTATAGTATGTTGACAGATTTTTGGATCAACACCCTTGAGATCCTTATAAGACCAAGCAAAGATATCTTAGTATTCTTTTACTAAGCTTAACAAAATCTCTTCTTCTTCTTCCGTCAAGTTGTTTGCAATGTAGGCAGGTCTACACTCTTCTCCTGGTTCAGTCAGATCTATCCTTTTTGTGTTTACAGGCCCTTCATAGGACTCGCCCTGTTTTCATAGTTCCCTGACAGGTTGTTCGACTATGATATTTCGGTTTTGGAGAGTATATATCTTGTAATGGGATGGAACACTCATTACATCTTTACCTTCCTCCTCAGTGGTTTTTATTTCAGTTATATATATCTCCTTTAGAGATTTCTTCAACTCTTGATACTTCTCTCTTCGTTCAACTCTTGTCATGGTTGAATCCTTGTCCTGGTATTTAGGTTTTCTTGAGTTTCCATTCTCGTTTTTCTCAATTTTTTTGATATTTCCTGCTTTTCCTTTAAAGGATATCTACCATTGACTTTGTCTTTGACACAATCGTGTGGATCTATTTACATCAAAAACTGTGTTCTACTAGTAGAGACTGATGGCATAGGTCTAGATTTCAAGTTTCTTGTGTCTCTTTTTCTTCTACACCATTTCTGTCTTCTCGGTTTCTAGTTTGGAAAGTCAAAAAACTTTTCCTCCCCTCCTATCATGAGTAGTTTAGCTCTCACATATTCTTTTTCCGACCCCAAATCGTCTGAGGTAGCTGAATGTTCTTTTAACTCGTTTGTTGCATCATAGTATAGGTCTGAAAAGACTTGTTGAGCTTTCATTAATTCCTTGGATTCTTGAATTTTCTCTTCAATGTGAAGGGTTGAGATCATTTGTATGGGAATTATGTCATAACCGTCCTCATTGCAAAATTGAGTAGGCATAGATGTATTTACACACACATCCATTGTTGCCAAAATTTGAGTCCACTCAAATGGCTCAAACAAATGCTCCGGAAAGGGTTCAAGTACATAGGCTTCATTTGTGCAATCCCTTTCTAAGGAACATTCTTCTCATTTTAAGCTCCTGTTTACTAAGGCTCTGCACAACCACATAGGCGTGTCTTTGTTCAACAAAGATGGACGCTTAGTTTCAACCGAAGAGACTGAGTCAAATTCTTGTATGGGCGTTTTCATGACATCTCTATAAGTGTGATCTTTCAGATTAACCCTTGTTATTGATCCCACTTGCTTCAAGTACAGATAATTGTTTCCCCAATCCTAGATGAGTTGTACTTGTCACATGAAAGGTCTTCCCAAGATGATTTCATAATTGAGTTTCTTTCCAAAGTCCACTATTGCAAAAGTGTGTTGATAATCAATCCCATAGGAATTAACTACCAGTTTTCAAGCAGTCATAAGGGTCTTTTGATGTGTCCATCAGCCAATTGCAATTTCATTCAAGTTTGTCTAATGACTAGTTTTTTCCCATGATTCCCATACTACTTTCGTTGCTATGGCTATGCCTGCCCCACTATCCAGTACTACCATGGTTTCTATATCATTATATCTCACTGGAAGGGTTGTGTTTCCTTCTTCCCCTTCGTAGTATTCTCCAACTTTGTTCATTGGAATGGATCTAATCTCTTTGTTGTCCAATTCGTGTTTCAATTTTTTCAAATTTTTCACGATTAGCCCTGCTATCCCCACCTTCTCTAGAGTTTTCTATAGATCATTCCATAAATATGGTCTGATTTTTAACAGTTCTCCTAAAGTAAGAGTGCATTGAATGGGTGTAGACATGATTTTGAATGGATGTTGTCTACCTCTACCTTTTTATCTGAGTGGTTTTACACACTATGGATTTGTCTTCCTTATCTCCCAAGTAAGAGGGTAGTGTTTTCAGAGTCATCGGTTTAGACATTCTTGAAGCTTCAAATCTACAATCCCCATACAAGGATTGTACATCCATGTCCATATCAGGAGGTAGATTGTCTAACCAAACTTCCTCTATAGGAGCTGACTTCAGAATTAGACTCCCATCATTAATCTCTCTAACTTTTTCCCATAAGTGTCCTATCCAGTCTTCTTCTACGAACAAAATTCCATCTAAGGCATCTTCACTGTCGCGCACTATGAGTTATGGCTCTTTAGTTTCAAGGTAGGGTTCTACCACCACTTTGGATTTCTCTTTACTAGTTCCTACCACAAGCTCCTCAGGTTTTGTTATACTCTCGAGCTTGGGTTTTTGTTTTTTCAGCATCTCTTGAGTAATTCTTACCAGATTTTGATAAGCTTTAAGCTTAGATGCTTCCATATCTAGAGAAGGATAGTTTGTCCATTTGTTTTCCATGTTTTGGCCTGTTTAAAGTCTCGCTTGGTAAGCTTCCAAGGCTGCATTGATTGGCTCAAAAATTTTGTCTACCAAAATTGATCCTCCAAATTTCACTTTGTTTTCCTTGATTTCAATTCCAGTTTCTTTCACTTTTTCTTGGAATAGTTTCTTGACTTTCTCCTCGACTTCAGCCCTTTGTTTCTGTTTCTGATCTCATACCTTTGGCTTTTGCTTCTCTTGGTCTTTTGAGAGGAAATTTTAGTATTCTCCGAATCATCAGAGTTATGTTTCTTTTCCTTAGCGTGGGCTCTAGTGATTACCTTGATTGGAACAATAGGTTCACTCTAAGATAAGCTACCAGGTATCACTTGGACTACGTTCACTACTGTTTTACCTTTGTTTAAAGGATTTTTTGGACAATCTCCAGGGAAGTGTCCTCCCTTTTTGCAACATTGTATACAAAAAGCTTCAACTGGCTTAATGTTCTTGTCAAGCTCTGGGCATTCATTTCTCCAATGATCATCTGCACCACAGTTATATAAGTTCCCAGTCCTTGGCTTAATCATGGGTCTTACCATCGGAGGACTAACACCTTGATTAGCTACAAAGTACATCAACGCAAGCTCTGGTGTAGGATTAGTCACAGGTTCTTCCATTGGTGGTGGATGTGATATATACCACTCTCCTTCTACCATTACTGTAGATGGACTAGCCTCAACATAGGGTGTAACAGGCACTAGTGCTTCTTCATCTATGACTCCCTCTGAATGCATGTACTTTACAGGCATTGTATTATGTCCAGGTTACGGAGGTTGTTGACCCAACACGGGTTAACCCATCGATGGTCTTTGAGCTGGGGCCATATTAGGTTGATATATGTACATGGGTTGTCCTTATGGCCTCATAGGCACATATTAAACATTCCCATCATACTTTGGTCGGTAATAGCACTCATTGGTCTCATGGTTGGTCCATTTACCCTTAATTGCACACCATTTTTGCGGCCTAATTAGTTGTCCCTGTTGAGGTATCCCTTGACCTAGTCCCCTGATAGGTGCTTTTTGCATGTTATTCATCATTTAATTCATCCTTTTGAGCATGTCTTCTATGGTTGTAACCGGTGCTATAGCAGCGGTTCCCACTTGTGCTGGTTTGGTGGATGCTGTTTTCTCACTTTGATTATCCTTAAGGACATCTTCTTCATTGAAAATATCAAAATTGCCTCCTAAGTCGATAGCATCGGATACACGCTCTTCTAGGGTCATATGTTTCTTGCTATACAATATAGCATGAAGTTCTTTGTTTAGCAGTCCCTCTAGAAACAATGATACTAATTTTTCTTCTGCAGGTATTTCTAGTTATGGGCATCTTGCAATGTATTGTTTCATCCTAGTTGCACAATCCCTAACAGACTCACCTTGTTTCTGTTTGAAGCTATAGATTTGAGCTACAGTATTATGTTTGATCCTTGTTTTGGAACATGCAGCTACAAATCCTTGAGCTAATGTATTTTAAGTCCATGATCGACCTCGGTGGAATGTTTTGGACCCAAGTGAGTGCTTTTCCTTCTAGTTATTTCAAATCCCTCAAATTGAGTATTGAAATCAAATATGCGTTCTGCTCCTAGAACTTGCTTAAATCTTGCTAAGTGGTCATATGAATCCTAGATCCACTGTATTTTTTGACCCATTTTTTAAAATCAGCTGGTCTAACACGTCTATTTGGTTCAACTTCCAGTACCCTAGCAATTGGTCTTGTTCTGAGTCCTTCAAACCAGTCTGTTGGAAATAGTGATTCATTTAGCCTTGGATTGGCTTGAGTGTCACACAATTTTCTTTGCAATATGGTAGTTTCGGGTTTTTTAACATTTCTCCCAACAGATCTCTCGCGGAGTTTCTCTCTTGGAATAGTCTCTGATCCTTGACCCAATATCCAATCTCTTATAGAGTACCCTTGGTATTTGGTTTGTTCCACCTCCTCATGACTCATCATAACAAAGTTATTCTTATAAAAATCCCTAAATAGGTAGGTTGATAGATCTGCTAAACCCTTGTCTTTGATTTTGAAGATATAGATGATCTTTATGGCTGTTAACTGTCTTGATTTGGCATGAGAAGTCCATAGAATACCTTTTGACATTTCTATCCTCCCAACAATAGACTCCCATCTTAGGATTATCCACGCTAAACTGTTTCAAAAGCTTCAAATCAACTTGATCGTATCCCTCAAATTCTAAAGCCGGTGGTCTTTCTTTTTCTACCATGTCTAGAGTTATGGTATTTACTTCTAATTCCCATTTGTCTATCACATCAGGGTTTTCAACTTGTAAATACTAAGTTCCGTTTTTATCTATATATATTTTTCCTTGTTTGTTTTCCCTAATTTCCTCTTCAAACTTTATGTCATGATCATCAGTGCTAATAGTATACTCTTCATTAGGATCCAGGTAAACCTGAGCTCCATGGCCATTAGTTTTATAAAAGGTGAGTATGTGTTTATATTGCACTGTCATTCCGGTTCCTGAATGAGTCGAATAGGAAGACATCTCAGATGTTGATTCTGAAAAAGTGCCTGAGACTTCTTTAAAGATAGTGTCCAAGTAATCGCCTTGATTCACACTCTTTCGGTGGATGCTCTATTAGCGGTCTCTCCAAATATGCCTTGGTTTGCTAGTATACAACCAGATCTAAGGTTCATATAGACTTGTGAAGCCCTGAATAGATTACTTATCGTCGGATTGACTTGTTATCAGTTTCTTCCACTTGACTTGATTGCAACTCGTGTCAAGCTTTCAATTCCTTGTCTGCAACTTGATTCCTGTATCAGTTTTAATCAAGTTAGCTATTCTTTCACAAAGAATGTACAATTTTTGCTAACTATTGTAACTGGTCTATGTGTATCACTTTAATTTGAGCTAAGTGAGTCAACAATTGAGACTTTCAAAAGGCCAAAGGACTAATCTGCAACCTGGAAACTGAGTGAATATGCACTAATTTGGATCCGATTGAACCCAAAATTTCCCGGTGACCTTGTATTATGTTCTTCTAGCACTGTACAAGCTCAAAAGTCCATTTTGTCTCTGTGTATCAAAAGTAAATAATCATGATTATTTACTTTTCTCAATTTTTTTGCACTGTTATTAACTGTTTTGTGTCCACAGACTCATTTTTCAAGAATCTGGCTTAAGTCTCACTTTTGTGATCCAAATTTCATCAAATTTGATTTGTGTGGTCTACTTGATATGCTTGACCTTGTGGTATACTCAAATGTGAAAAATGTTTAAATTTATAGCATATGTAAATAATCACGATTATATACTCCTGGTATTTTTATGCAATTTTTTGCTACAATATTGACACAGAATGGTTAAGCAGCTCAACTTAAGCTCCCTAGCCAAGTTTCATCAAGTTTCGATAATCCTTGTTCAAATGGTCAACAATTTTGTGTCTGTAGACACACTTTATAAATTTGGCCACAATTTTCACTTCAATGATCCAAATCTTACTAAATTTGAGTTGTGGGCTTAATATAATATACTAAACTAGTGGTATGTTGAATTGGTCAAAAAAGTTGAAAAATGGGACAAAAATTAATAATCATGATTATTTACTTCTGATAAATTTTTGCATCTTTTTGGTCAGCAGAGCATGCATACTTGTTTAACACTTCAATATAAGCCTATGAGTCAAGTTTTACTGAGTTTGAACAAAATTTTCCCAATTTACACTCAAGTTCTCGACAATCAGTACAGATGTCATTTTTTACCAAGGTTTTGGTCAGTTTGGTGATCCAAACTCTATGGGCCTTTATAAAATGATCTTTGTACATATACATAGAGTCTCAGGTATCAGCCTTGGTCACTTTTCTGAAAGTAAATAATCATGATTATTTACTTTTGGCCTAAAATGAGCACTTTTTTTAACTTTTTCAATGGACAGTCTTTTTATGAGCTATTTTAAGCCTTTGAGTCAAGTCAAAACTTAATTTGCCCTAGAATGTCAAGAAAAAGTAAATAATCTGAGTTTTTGCAAACTCTTTAAATTTTAGTTCAAATACTTCCTTACGCTTACCCACTGGTTCATACAACTTTTAGAGCATAATCTCCAACCGGATTCAGTGGTTGACAGCCTTTTGGTGCTATTTCTAGCCGTAGACCTGAAATTCTACAACTTCACATAAACAACTCACAATTGATTCTTTTGGAGTGAGCAATGTTCTGAGATCCCACCTCGGATTCTACTTACCCTACTCCTAGGTTCTACTGCAATGGGGTTATGGAAAGTGTCCACAAACACTCGTTTTCTTGTTTGTTATGGTTTTTGGAGCCTTGATCTTAAGACTTGTCTCATCCATCAATCATTCTCAAAATCCTAATCTAATCCTACAATCCAACAATCCTAAAAGATACTTAGCAAGTACAACCTACTTCCAAGCTACCTCTACACAGCAAAAGACAACAATCTTAAGCTATGCGGTTTTAAAAAGAAAGTTTTGACTCTAGGTGATCCTAGAGGAAGTTTAAGGACAACTACAACAGACGCTCGTGTTTTTCCCTAGTTTAGGTCTCTTCAATCCTTGCCAGCCGTGCCAAATGTGGGACGGGTGTCTAACCTCACTCCTCTCTTATTGCAGACATAGCGAGAATCACGAATATAATTGTCAATCCATGGAAAAAAACTGATTTGACTAGTGCATAGAGGCTACAAGAGGTTGTCAATTTTTTGAAAAATAACAAACAACTCGCACCTAACTCAAGCTACACTCAAATGACAGAAATCACCAAAAGCTAGTCGCTAATCGATAAACAAATCATAACCGTTACAGCATCAAACGACATCCAAACGTTACGAAACTTCTAGGACATGTTTAAAAGACCTAAGCACACATGATTATGGTCTCAAATCTTACTTTAGATCAAGTGCAAAAATTACGATTATTAACAGCATTGAGTTTTTGACCTAGTCGTTTTTGACCCAAAATGCATCTAAATGCTTAGCAATGATTCCCCAATACCCCGCCTATACTTATTTTATGATTTTTAAGCTTAAATTCATACTCGTGATGAAATTAGGCCGCAGATCGGCAACGCCAAAAGCTACGGATTACACAACTCAACCTCAGTATAGCGCATCATCCTAAAACGGATGGTCGAACTGAACAAGTCAATCAAGTGCTAGAGGATATGCTACGAGCATACATTAGAAAAAAAAATCAGACTAGAAAGAGTATCTACCTCTTCTTGAGTTTGTTTACAACAGTGCTAAGCATGTAACGATTGGATTTAGTACTTTTATGCTAATGTACGGTTTTCAACCTAGATCACCATTTACGGTGTGGTTGGTAACTAAAAAACTTCAACAGGTCAAGGATTTCATCCAAGACCATATAGATATACTGAAACTCGCTCGTCAGAATGTCTAACGAGCACAAGAAATGTATAAGAAGTATGTTGATGAGAAACGTCAACAAGTTACCTTCAGGGAAGGGGAAGAGGTATTTTTGTGTGTGCCAGAGCATTCAAAAAGTCTGAAGACTGGGCCAACACCTAAATTATTTCCAAGATGTTGTGGGCCTTTCAAGCAAGTTGGTGATGAAGCCTAAAACTCTCACTACCACCACACTCTCGTATTCATCCGGTATTTCATGTAAGTCGTTACAGATTTTGGTTGATTTCATTGAACCTCCTACCCCAATCGCATGAACCTGAACAAATCTTACACTATCATGATTTATGTACACGTCTTCATGTACGTCGACAAGCATTAGTCAAGTGGAAAGATTGACCTGAAGAAGGTGCAACTTGGAAAAATATTAGTGTTCTTAGGAAGAAGTTTCCAACTTTTGTTTTCGAGGACGAAAGTTCTTCTCCAAGGGGGAAGTAATGTCATTCCAAGGGCAGCCCTGAGGGTCAAGAACCGGGCTAGCTGCCAATGGGAAGGGAATCCTAGGCCAAGAGAACGGCCCTTGGCCCGCCGGTCCTTGACCCCCAAGGTTGCCCTTGGCATGACATTACTCCCCCCTTGCAGAAGTGTTTTCGTCCTTGAAAACAAAGGTGGTGATAACATCATAAAGAACACTAATGGTTTTGGCAGTGGCATCCCTCATGGATCCAGCTGTTCTTTTCATTGGAACACAATTCAATAGAAGTTTAAATGAAATCAAGAATAGCATCTAAATTTTTCACATCGTTGTCCCTTTGCTACCATTTTGTGTAACCTAATAAAGAACACTAATGGTTTTGGCAGTGGCATCCCTCATGGATCCAACTGTTCTTTTCATTGGAACACAATTCAATAGAAGGTTAAATGAAATCAAGAATAGAATCTAAATTTTTCACATCGTTGTCCCTTTGCAACCGTTTTGTGTAACCAGCCCATATCTAACATAGCATATAGACTCTATTTAGAACTCACTTGAGTATACTAAATGAGTTATCGCAATGAGAAGGCATCGCAAAGAATACCTCTTCTCACTTTCCATGAAAGTAACATGCTGACGTAACTCATCAGCAAAGCTTAAGTCCTTGACTTGTCATCTTATCGCATCAGTAAACAACCCCACCATAACTAGTGTTCAAGGTTGAGAACTTGACTTAAACATGAACAGACTAAACCTAGTCACAAACATGAACAGACTAAACCTAGTCACAAACATGCTTTACTTTTTGGTAAGCAAACTCCAGCTAGATTGATACATGATTTCTAGTTGGATTGCTTAGTCTTAACCTATGTGCTTCGCATACTCTGTCTATCCTCTTTGGATAAATGGCAGTACCGAGGTGTGTTTCCTCACTGTTTAGAGATAGTCTTTCCAAACGATTGGTAAACAGGGATCACAATGCCTTACAACATGGCTGAGGAATCAAGAATGTTATAAATAATCATCTTTGTTAACTTGAAAGATCCAAAAGCAAACAAACCGAGCCATGACCTCTATTGGTGATTGTTAGATCTATGTCATGAATGTGCATGCCGCTCCAAATTAGTCTTCGCCCATAAGACCTAGTGTTCATGCATTTAGCACAAACAGATTCGAACCTGCATTTCCATGACCATACTTGAAAATACTTATACTGAATATGCTTCTCATAGCACACATGAAAGAAGAGTGTAAATAGTTCTAAAAATAAACTAAATACTTTCTACTACAATCATCTGCAACCTTTACTGAACCATAATAGAATGTGAAGCATAAGTCACTTCTAGGTACAAACAATGAAACATTTTTGTTAACAACACATAGCCTTGATAAATGTATAAACAACCATCCATTAACATTGTTTAGTAGCACTTGTATCCTTTTCAATGGTGGAAATACGAATGTAAATTCCAATGAGTCAAATGTACATCCTATGGGGGTTTCAAAAAATGTTACAGATCATCCTATTATTGATGCAGATATACATGATGTACTTGATAAGGAAAGGGCTGAAAATGAGCAGGCTAGAGGTATGCCAAAATGGTTGGTGCATACATTGCATGGCAGTAAATTGGATGCACCTTTGTCTAGTCGTACTCGTTCAGGCTCTAGCCATGCATCTTATGCATCAAATTGTTACGCTTTCGCTGTGTCTAGCTTACATGATGTTGAGGAACCTCTGTCTTTTGATGAAGCACAGAATTTAAAAACTTGGATGGCTGCCATGCAATCAGAATATGATGCACTTATAGAAAATGACACATGGACTTTATGTGATTTGCCTCCTGGCAAAAAGGCCATTGCTACAAAGTGGGTTTACAAGTTGAAACGCAAGCTCGATGGTGAGATCGATCGCCATAAGGCTCAACTTGTTGCAAAGGGTTATGCACAGCAAAAAGGTATAGATTATGAAGAAACTTTTGCTCCCACTTGTCGTATGACTACTGTGCGTTTTCTATGTACATTGGCAGCTTATTTTGGTTGGGATGTGCATCAATCAGACATTGTTACCGCTTTCTTGAATGGTGATATATTTGAGAAAGATTATGTAACGTAGCCTCACGGTTTTGTCATGAAAGGACAAGAGGACAAAGTGTGCAGATGTAAGAAGGCTTTGTATGGGTTGAAGTAATCTCCTCATGCTTGGTATGAGAAAGTTGACACTCATTTGGTCAAACGAGGCTTTCGTAACAATCCAACAGAAAGCACATTGTATGTAAAGCGTGAGGGTGATGTACTTCTCATTGTGGTTCTTTACGTTGATGATTTGTTGATCACTCGAGCAAATGAGAGACATATTGTTGAATTTAAGGCTGATTTGAATGTTACTTTCAAGGTGAAAGATTTGGAGTGCTTTATTTTTGGGAGCTTCTAATTTAGAGCTTCTGACAAATTTTTTTGGTCTTTTCAAGTTGTGGGTAGAATTTTGCAAAATCTTGTAGTTGTACAAAGTCTTTTGACTTCCCAATTTCATAAGACTTTTTGGCTTTCTAAAAGAAGCCTTAGTGTTGAGTCGAGTTAGGCATCCTTCCAATGTTTTCAGTGCCAACGATGGAGACTAGTCTTAAATATTGATGGAGTTTGTCAAATGGGTCCCTTTCATTTCATAGCCTTACAGGGCTTTTTAAGACTTTGCTTTGTTTTTTTTTTTTGTCCTTGCACATCTTATATTATTTTCAACATGAACACACAATTTATACTTGTTCTTTTTTCTTAGGATGGGACTACATTGCTTTTATTTTGTGTACCTTTTTAGTTTTAAAGCTTTTAAAGAGTAAAGAGCTTTTTTCACAAGAACAAGCGATTGTCTCTCTCTCTCTCTCTCTCTCTCTCTCTCTCTCTATATATATATATATATATATATATATATATATATATATATATATATATATATATATATATATATATATATATATATATATATATATATATATATAGTATTTTTATTTCCCTCATATCTTGATTTCCTTTTTGGAGAGCCATCGTGAAATCTCACCTTTTTATTTTGTTATTATCAATCTTAAGGTACTCATGTTCAACCTTCCAATTTTCATATAAGCTTCCAATTTTTCCCATCCCACCTCTCAATGTTATAGCCTAAAGTAACAAATACTTTTTTCCTCTTACAAGTTGTGGAGACTTATTGAACTCTTGGAAACAAAGAATCTACTCCCCTTATTTCATGTGATAGATTTTCAAGTCAAGGGAAACCCAATGATAAGTGCAACATGTCTAAAATCTACATAAAAGATTTCAGCCAAGGGGTCCACCTTTCAAAAATACCTACAGTGTGTGCATTCAAGAGGTATTTATAAAACACCTCTACATACATGAACTAAAAGACTTCTCTTCTTCATAAATCTTTATTTTTCTTTAAGTTTTCTATTTTTAAACGCCTCTTGTAAATATAACTTTGTAACTACTTGATATATTAAAATCCCCTTCAAGGTGAACTCACATGCTACACTTACATATTTTGAATACGCACTAAAGTCGGTAGTGGGGATTTGAATACAAATGTCTAAAGAATCCATGATTTGATAATAACCTTGATTACAAAGTATAAAAATGTGAGGAATATATTGAGTACATGGATGTTGACCTTCATCTACTAACACAAGCATACTCTCTCAGGCACTCCTTGTTTAAAGGGGAAACATAAACACTAAGGTTAGAGTCATCATGATTCATTTATTTAGATTAACTGTAGTAATTTATTTAGTCTTTTGGTTGGTAAAGGAATAATTTCTTTGTATAAGTAAGCAAAATAGCTTAAATGGAGATATAGTGTGTGAAGTTTGCAAACAAGGGGTAAGAAATTTCTAGAGAATTCCACAAAAACCCATTTGAACAGATAGAAATGGTGTAAGAATGGCATGCTATTTTCAAGATTTACCACCTAATAAAATCACTATGGGATGGATGTCAACATCAATTTTTCTACATATGTCTCCACTTTGAAAGGCAAGGGCATGACAACAAATTATCATCTATTTAATTGTATACGAATTGATTTCTCTTTTAGAGGGGCCCTTCTACTTGATGCAAATGACATAATGTAGTAGATCTTTAGGGGATACTTAATGACAATGAATATGTAAATTCTTCCTTCCTTGAGGCAAAAAGGAACAAATACTCTAGCATTTTTTGACATTTCCTATTTTCTAGTGTATTGTGATTCCTTGTTTGAGGGCTAGGAGAGACATAACAGTTACCCATTTTGCAAAATATAAAATTATATGACAATTATTAGGTAGGACAATACATAAAGAGGATACAAACTAGAGCTTAAATTTTTTGAACTAAAGTACTATTTCACATCTTACAAGATAAACATATATTTTCATATGTATGAAATGATGCTAAATCATAGCAATTCCGTTGCATGCCCAAAGACGATAAAAACCATTGGCTGCTAGAGTGGCATGAAATGTCTTTTCCATTGTTGTAGCTAGTTTTTTTTTCTTCGATGACATACTAAAAATTGTCAATGGAGATGCTATGAAAGGAGAACATTTACAAAAATGTGATCGTGCAAAATTCATAGCAAAAGACCTTGCTTAATCCTTATCTAGTAGCTTCCGCAAAAGGTCAATTATCTCCTTGTCCCCTAGAGAGCACAACCCAAGTAGCCATCAAAGTAGCCAGTGCATTTTTCCATTGTTTGGCTTGTAGAGTTGTCCCTATACCCTATTAAATTTATAAGCTCAATGCTTTCATGCGCGATATCATTGAACTAAGCTAGCATAAAGTTTCTCTCAAAGATATGAACGTTTTGATCTTTCCAAATTGTTTGCCCCCTATAGTGAGAGTCCACTAATCCCCCCTTTGTAGCATTAGTCCTTGAACCAATTGGGGTAAGCAAGAAACCTTGCTTGTAGATTGATCTCTTCATCTCAAACATTCCTACTACATTGCAGCCAATGCAACCAACAACTTAAACATGTAGGTACCAAGAGCATATCAACCTGTGAGAAATTAATGTTACCAAACAAGAAAAAAAAAATATCATACATATGAGACAATCTCATCCTCACTGCAAGGGAAAAGGGTTGTTAACCTACCTTTTTACTAGGATCAAAGCTTATCATTTCTCACGCATGTGCATGTAATCTTGTAGGATTTTCAACTATATATAGTTTTCAACTACGTTATTTTTTGTAGGATGCTTGGCATTTCCAAGTCACAACCCTAAACCCCCAGTGGATGATCCTGAGCGTCATGTTGTATCTCATGCATCCGATGGTTTGTGGCACCTCTGATTCCTTGTCAACAGTCTCAATTGTGTAAGGAACAAAAAACATTTTGTACAATCATTAATTGTATACTAAACATACAACATTTTGTACAATCACTAGAAGAACAGATTAGGACAGTGAGCACGCAGTTTGTCCGTGCATGCATTGATGTAAATTTCCTCTTGCCGGATTTTGCAAGAAAATAGTACGAATATGGTGACAATGTAAAAAAATAGAAAGCTTTTGCTAGATGTAAACATAGCCATGTTGGCAAACGAGCACTCAGTCCGTCCGCGTGCACAAATGGAGTGCTTTTATTAGACACAAAAGAGAAACACATTGGCAGATGAGCACACTACACGTGGACGGACAGTGTGCTCATCTGCCAATGTGTTTCTCTTTTGTGTCTAATAAAAGCACTCCATTTTTTGGAAAATATACTACATATTTAGCACATTCATATTATTTTCTTACGATATCCAAGAGGAACTTAATTCCTTTTTGCTTCCATCTCAACTCATTATCGTGAATTTCCAACCGGCTCAAGGTGACATCATTTTCCCCGCCCCATGTGAACCTATGCTAAGATCTTTAGATTGCATGCTGCCATGATTGAATGTGCTAAGCTTAATTGGGCTATAGCTACTCGTATAAAGAGTTTTACATAGCACGAGCTCACTAACCGTCCGCGCGCGCGCAGACGGACAGCGTGCTCATAGCCGTTGTTTGGTTTTGCTAGCATGCAGCTATGCATCATTGGGGCAAGGCTTTTCATTCAAAGGTATTAAGTTCAGGGCAACAGTCCTCGTGCGAGCTGCACTTCCACGGCCCTTGCCTACCAACTGCAACTCTCGCCTCTTGGCTCGGGGGCCAAGATAGACTCCTCATATACGCATGCATGGTGCCATAGTTTTGGTTTGCTTCATGGAGAGAGAGCGGTTGGTTGTGTGTGTGTGTGTGAGAGAGAGAGAGAGAGATGCAGTTGGCTTATATGCAGTTCGCAATAGCTAGCTTCCGTGCCTTGTCACAGTGGGTGTTGGCACGACGAAGGGCCAGAATATCGCTTGTAGAGCATAAAATTTTACACAGAAGCAGAAGAAAATAAATCGGAAATAAGCGAGAGTTGCATGCTGAATCAGGAATTTTGTTGGCAATTGGCACTGAACGGCATTCATGGTGGGCGGGTAAAGGAGTGCCAAGCATGTGTTGCATGGGGTAGTCTCCAAGTGGTCGGGAAGGGGTGGCCAGGTAACCAGTTGCAAGAGGACTGAGGTAGGAGGAGCTATCGTATACAGAAGTAGTAGGTGAAGGCGGTCGTTGGTGTTACAAAGGAGGGGCAGATAACTGCGCTGGATTGGAGAGGCAAGGTGGGCTTTCCTCGGGGATCCAAATCACTTCATTAAAAATATTGGAGGAGCAAATTGCAAATCCATTAACAAAAGCGCTAGTATAGTAATTATGCTTTGAAAACTCCACAAGTAAGACGAGCAATTAGAGAGCATCTTGATTAGCTTACTTGATGCATTACTCAGCCAAGGAAGCCTTTAGAAGCTCCATCAAAGCAATGGTTTAGAAGTTTCACGTGCACCCTACAATTATGCTAGTCTTTTTTGTAACTATACCGATGTTGGAATACTTGCATCAGTAACATAGTAGTTAGAGCCGGGTCGCACCCGGTGGGAGTGGGGGGAGGAAGGGGAGGATCCATACCATTTATGGGTATTCCGAAATGGCTGGCAGGAAATCCAAATACTGCCAATAACCCCACTAACGTTTTGAAAAAGAAGGGTATTAAGCGAGGGTTAAGGAGGATTTCCTTTTTCTGTCAGTGTAGGAGCTTCTGAGCCAATCGTGGAAGAGCACGCACGCGCGTCTGTTTTGAGCTGGGCTGTTTTGCGCCAAGTGCTGTTTGGGTGCGACTTAATGCTTCCTACTCCCCCACTGGGCTGGGGTGCGACCCGGCTCTTAGTACTATAGGGGTATCAAATCATATTAAATCAAAAAATAAAAAGAATCGGCAAAGATCTCCTCTGGAAAACAAAAACGGAAGAGAAGGGGTGTCGTAGGGCGAGCTCGCAGGCACATGGCGACTCACGAGAGAGGCAAGGATCTCCTCTAGAAAACAAAAATGAAAAATAAAAAGGCTGCAGGGAAGCAGTGCACGAGCGGAAAGAGGATGATTAGAAGGAGGGATGAGGTGTCGTGCACAACATATGCTCGTGTTCATCGACATCGACACAAAGCCCTAAGGGGAAGCCATGCCGCCACATGACTAGACGAGGGGTTAGGGGAGGGTTTTATTTTAATATTAGAGGGGCTACGCTATAGATGGGCACATGAACCAGGCAGGGTGGTTAGCAGAGATGACCTGAGATGCGAAGGTGATTGCCATGGTTCAAAACCGACTTTCTGCTGGCGCTTTTTCTTGCTCCTTGCAATGCTGGGAGCTTAGGGCGAGAACGTATCTGTAGAGATTCCATGTAATACAAATAAAGATGAGCAAGTAGGGGCTAGTAGTAGTAAAGGCAAGGATTGGGGAAGTTCTTACATCTGAGGAGCTGTAGAAGCTAACTCTAGACGTTGCTCCTCGTTTTGGGCTCATATTTGGATAACTTGAGCAAATTAGATCAGTGGGTGCCACGCTTGATGATCACAAGCGTGGGCTCTTTGTGGGAATTGAACACCTTCCTTGGTTTATAGGCCATGCCATCTTGACAGGCCAACAAATCAAGAAAGGTGAACGTAACATAACATCATGTCTTTGAAGTCCTACTCAAGGTGCTGCAAAGGAGGAACCTCTCTTGGTTTGTTTGCACGGTTTGTTCATGCAGCAGTGCTGGCCAACATACCAAGAGAGGTTCAGTTCTAACCATATTTTCATGTGAGTGTGTTCATTCTTTTTAAAAGCTATATTTAGAGTTTGTGTCTTTGTAGGTTTGCCTCTACAAAATTGTGGACAAGAGGAGGCTTGTAGATTGCTGTTTTGGAGCTTCTTCCTATTTGTCATTGTGTTTGCAATGATGTGGAGTTCGCCACTTGAGGCCGTCCAAAATTAAGAAAACTCCATGTCTCCTTAAACATAGTACAAAGTGCCCTCCCCCTTGTTGGGTGTCGCGCTGCAGCTCTCAGTGGCCATCACTCATCACCACTATTTTAGCCGCGTGCCTTGAACCTACCACCGACACCTATCCTTGCCCCATCGCGTTGTTATGCAATGACCCTATCTCCTGTTAATTCCTTCATTTTTGCATTTTGTGCCAGTTGGTACCCTCTACTTTGTTTGGTGCACCAAAACAAAAACAAGAAGGAGAGAGAGAGTTGCGTGTGGCTTGCTTTGCTTCTTTTAGATCTTGATCAATCGGCTGGCTCATGGTGTCTTGTCAGCAACATAAGGTTTCGTTCTCTTGAAGTGGGAATGTTTTATTTGTAGATATTTTTTGGCTTCAAAAAATTAAAAGTATTCCTTTTTTTCCTAAGTCAAAGATTCTCTCAACAACAACAAAAACAATGCGCTAGTCTATAGCACGTAGCAACGGGCAATGACGAAGCACGTTGATTTGCAATAGTATTAGCTGGGAAGCACGGCTATAAATTTTATTTTCTACCATTCAAAAAATGCAGTGTCTGCCACCTTTCTCGATCCTCTAACAAGGCCACCTCTCCATTATATGTGTATAGACAAATAGAAAGTTTAAGCTCAACTGCAGTGTACATAATGCATAGTAAGAAGTTGATCGTTTCTTGTGTGGTCATTAAAAATATATGAGCATGCAAGCGAGGGGCTAGAGCACTTATAAGCTCTATTTTTTTCTATAAAATTAGAACAAGTGCTTCTCTCCCAATATGGCCATCCATGCTTGCATCTGAAGACATGGAATTGTGTAAGCTATCCGTGTTGGGAAAAAAAAATCATGATGAGAGACTTGGAGCTATTGAAATAAGTATTGTCCTTGGTAGTGTTGTGCTTGACATGGATGTCAACTCTAGTATGCGATTGGATGATAGAATAATATGTATAATTATATTTGTCAGTGTGCTCATAGCATGTAATCCATGCTAACATAATATATCATTCTCCAAATGTGGTTCATTACTACACTCCATGAGTTGTGTCTACCCCACTTTAGTAGCTACTTTAGCATCATCTATGATAAAGGTAGAACAACTCGAATGATAATATGTCAATTTTCTATGCAAGATACAGATATACAATAGTTTTTTAGAAACATTTTGCATTATGTAGTGCCTTTTAATCTAGCATTGGTACACATTCAAATACCCTTTGAGAGTACAAATTGGTTTTGATCTAGATTAGCGGAGCAATAATCTCTCACCCTTCTTTTGTGAGGAGAAAGGATGCATTGTGTCATTAGTAACCTTAAAATTAACCATTTTCAAGCAAGAGAAAAGACACAAATCTTTGTAGAAGAAGTATGTAAACACTATTTTTGTGGGGTAGAATGGGTATGCATTTCTCATATGTGTTATGTATTAGCTTAAAGAATCCAAAACATATTCTTGTTGAAAATAAATTTGTACAAAACATAACATTTAAATATAAAATCTTAAATAAATAGCATAAAATTATGTCAGAAAAGTGTACATTTGGGAGCATTCTCATGTACAATAAGTCTATTTGAGCTCACAATTAGAAAAGCTCCAAATTTATGCCAAAAGCTCTAAGTTAAAAGCTTGCAAAATTATTATCCCCAAAGATTTGGGGTTGTTGCATCATTACTTGGGCATACAGTTTAAGCAATGTGATGGTGGTATTGCCTTGTGTAAGAGAAGTTACATAAAGACATTGCTATGTAAGTTTGGACTTGAGGATTGCAAACCTATTGCCACTCCCATGGAAATGGGTTTGAAGTTAAGTCTACATGATGCTGGTGATCGTGCTGATGTCACTCTTTACCAAACTGTTGTTGGCTGTCTCATTTATGTATGCAACACGAGGCCGGATATTCAGTTTGCACAGGTCAACAGATATATGCATAGCCCAAGGTCTAAGCATTGGCAGGCTGTCAAGAGGATTTTCCGCTACCTTAGTGGCACTTTACATCTTGGCTTGTTTTATCCCAAGGGGGGATCATTGACGCCAGACTTACATGCTTTTTCGGACTCACATTGGGCTGGTTGTTTTGACACGCGAGTGTCCACAAGTGGTTTTTGTTTCATGCTTGGCAATTCATATATATCATGGTTGAGCAAGAAGCAACCTACTGTGGCCGATTTGAGTTGTGAGGCTGAGTACAGTCGGTCTTCACAACTACGGTTGAGTGTGTATGGCTCAGACATCTTATGGGCTGATTTATGTGTCATCCCTCTACCATGACCGAGACCATGACCGCCTCCACCTCCAAGAACACAGTCGCAATTCCTGCATCATGGTCATCATGTCTTCCATATTTCGTTGTAATTGTTCATTATTAGCAACCCTTTGAACAGGTTGGCCTCCAGCCTCTACCTGATTTTCCTCCTTTTGGCCACCATTATTTTGCACAGGACCGCTTTCCCATACTCATTAAGTCTTTGAGCCTTCCACTCTTTCTCTCTCGCAAAAGCGACTACCTCCTCAAACTTTGAACTTCAAACTTTCTTTTAAGTTTGCCACAAAACGGTCCTTCTTTAACATGGCTAGAGGAATCTCATTTTGCAAAGCTCGGGCCCATTTATCCCATAAACGGGTGAACTGCATGAAAAAATCATCTACACTCTGATTATTCTTTTGAGTGTACCCCAAAATTTCATGCCAAACCTCATCAGGTACTGTTCCAGGAAAGCTTGCTTCACACAACTGTAGTCCAAAACTACCCCTGGAGGTTGTGCCTGCCCCAACTCTTCATGATTGTGTAACCAAACTTTTGCCTCATCATGTAAATTGTATTGCAGTAGCCTCAACAATATAGCTTGGTCTAGTATATTTTACAGTAAGCAATCGACTTCGAGTTTTTCAATAAAAGTCCGCGCATTTTCATTAGGCAATCCATGAAACTAGGGGAACTCGTCTCCCATGTTTGATTGCCAAAAAAACACTTACATGTGACGTCGAAAGCTCAAGGGATGTCGATGGTAGGTAGGTAGGCACCTAATGCACCTCACAGTAGGTAGCACGGACCCCAGTCCTTGGCTTCACAAAACCTCACGACCCTCCAAAGGGCTGCTTTCCAATTATACGAATGCCTCAAGTGCTGTTCACAATTTGCACATACATAGGCGGTTGTCCATAAGAACCCACATCCCTTTTACATTCTCTGTCTGCAGGATAGACATATTTCACAAGCATTGGAGCATAGGAGCACTTGCTCCTCAACGGGGGAACCAAAATGATGATAGCATGCAAACAAAAAGGAAAATGAATGCCTCTAGAGCCTTGCACAAGCCACACCATCGGAAGGAAGAACTATTGCACCACCGAAAACACATGTGGTAAACACCTGTAGAGATTTATGAAAAACCCTCCAAGCATGGGGCACACTCAAAATCATACAAAACAAAGGACATCATGACAAAGCTCATCTCTTGGAGATATCCGTAGAGTATCTGTAGAGTATCCTCAGGCACCTTTTAATTGGTTCAATTTTGACCTTTTTTGGGTGAAAAATGAGTTGTAGGTGACCCTTTGACCAAGGAATGGGGTGGAGGCAAGTGTCCGGGGACCAAAAAAGTGGCCACGTGCCTGTCCAAGCAGTGAGAACTCAAAAAATGTGACATCTCCTTCCCCATGAGCCCACAAGCCCCCATAGCCAAGCCTTGGGAGAGCTCCTCTCACCTTTGATACACCATAATGGGGGTACCCATAGTGCCCTATATACCCCCCACTTTCCTCTTTTCTCTTCTCATCTAGGATTACTCCCATGCCACAGGGCAACTTCCTCAAGCTTCCCAACTTCCCCAAAAATTTCCAGCTTCTCCCAAAGCATAAGAGGACTTCTTGGACAATTTTCCCCGAGGCATAACTTGCTGCTCCAGTCACCGAATGACGCACTGTCACACACAGCTTGAAGCCCATCACCTCGGCTATCTCCAGAAATGTAAAACTTTGGCATTTCTAATATTAGACCCCCAAGTTGACATAGTTTCCCTTCTCGCATGCACGCGCAATCACCTTCCAAGTTGAGACCGCCCGCTTCGGATGCTCCTAACTCATGATGTGCAAGTCCGGTTCACAAGCTATAAACCACGGCTGAATATACTTATTAAAAACCATGTTTTGGAGTCTTGAACAACCCAAAACATCAGCATTCAAACTTGGAAAAATTGCACCTTTGTACATGGATTTTTACAAGGCCAGTTCTAAAACTTGCAGGGCTATGTACACATATATACATGGGGCTAGTGGGCAAGCTCTTTGGCATGGCTTAGTGACTTCATGCTTATCCAAAAAATGCTTGACAACGTACTTGTGCCAACTTTCCTTGCCAACCATCTGATTTATGTGTTCGTGGAAAAATCCCGGCTTTGCCCTTGCAAGCCCCATGCCTCATGATTTACCACCAGTACCATGCCTTGCATCAGCATGGGTTGGGGGCTTTCCTGATGGCCATGTCTCTCCTTGACAGACGGTTGGATTCCAAGTTTTTTGCTTTGCATGGCTTTTATCCTTAGAAAGAAAAAATGTCTTCGATCACGAAGACTCAACTTTGCACGTGTCGAGCTTTGTCTTCTTCCTCTCCACGGTTCTGCATCCATGCGACATGCAAGTGCAAAAAAACTATGCCTCTTTCCCCTTTCCAAGCATTTGCTCGGATACCAATCGAAGACCGTGGGACTCACACATGCAATTCACCACCCAACCTCACCATATATATGCTCCTAGCCCGCTAAGTATGGCACCCCTTGACCGCATTTGAGTATGGGCCTTTGGCCCGTTCGGTATTACCCTTAGCCTCACACCCTCGTCATCATTTCACACCAGCCTCCTTCGTGGAGGATCTATGGTTGATAAAGGTGTCATGGTTGGGGACGATCTTGGCTGCAAAGTTGAGTCGGTGAACTAGGGATAAATTGAGAGTGTACTAGAGGTACATTACCTAAAAAAAGAGTGTACTAGGGGTGAATTAAGTCACCCTAGCTTACCCTAGTATACCCTTAATGCACCCGTAGTTCACATACTTAATCCAAGATCGCTCTCTCCCCCTCTTCTCACCCACATATCCCTCTTTAATACCATTTGTCATTTGGGGAGGAGGGCCGACACTACCCCTATGTTGGGCCCCTTTCTGTGTAGTGCAATAAGAAAGTCAAACCCTTAAAATGAAACTCAACAGATAGGCCTTTCATTTTGTATAACTTTCAATGATTGCAAGCTTTCACAATAGCTACGCCATACCCAAATCAAACAAGAACTCCCTAAGAGGTGGTGCCTTAAGGTACACAATTCCATGATGCCCGGATTGACCAAGTTGCATGCATATCAGAAAAAGAGATTGATAAGACCTTGGCTTCAATGACAGTCCCAACCTTGTGAGCTACTACTATACGTACCTTGCACAATTACACGGGCATGGATACATCACACTCCATCGTTGCCAAACTCAAACTATGAGCTTATGTCCACTTAGTGCCAAATATGTGTGCCATTATCCATGATCTCAAGTCAATGGATAGTACATTGGTACATAATAGAAGCGTTGCTTTGCATGAAGGCTAGCAAGGCACTTTTCTTTGCACAATAGATAAATTGTTTGCAAATGAAAGATTAACTTACAAAGAAAACAAGTATAGCTTGAAATGTACTAACCTTGTTGCCTCTATGAGAGCGGTTGTCCTTGCTTGAAGCTGGCTCGTAGCCTTGTATGCTGATATAGTTAGAGCTGTCGGGGATGTACCCTATATGCCATTGTGGATTGGGTCATACCGACCTCTAAGAGAAAATCAAATAGACATGATGCCAAGTTTCCTGAAGTCTATATGGTAATAACATATTTCAAACTTTGGAAGCTGACATGCAATGTGCCCTCAAGTGAAGCCTTGATTCGCATACTCATCAAAAGGTAAGATAGAACGCAACTTGAGTACTCATAGCTAATAAGTGCTCCTGTTGACCCACAAATCTCAAAGCAAAAGAAAATCAACATTGTCGATCTTTTAGAGCGGAACAGCCTTGCAGAATCATGCATCTTATAGAGAATCCATAGATTACCAAATACTAAAAGAGATAAATCACGAAGGGTAGCTATCAAATTTCATTCAGCTGCCAAATTTTGCTTGATTGAAGCAACCTTTGTTTGTCAAGTTGGCATAATAAAATCTTCTACAAGATTAGTTCAAAGTTGTAAACTATATCTTGCTTACCAACTGATTTAAATTGATGCTCTTGATACATAAATTTGTAGTACCCAACACCATTGTCTTGATCAACTTAAGTGCAAAAACATTTTTCCTAGGAGCCACGTCCTAGCAAAAATTCAAACCGCAAATTCGCAAATGGAGAAAATTTTATGTGTGTTAGCATCTTAAACTGCAAAGAGCCGGCCATGCCGAATATCTTTGGACCCTTCAAAAAGTTTAGCAACCGACCTTGCCTTACTAATAGTTGTCAAATTTCCGTGCCCCCCCCCCCCCCCCCCCCTCCCCCGGATCAAAATCTATCTCCTTGAGGTACTGAAGATTTATCGATTGGCCTTGCTTTTGCATCAAAAGTCAATCTCTTGAAAAACCTTATGCAATTTGAAATCATTCATAAAGCTAAAAAACTGATGAACATAGGAAATCTCAAACCTGATGATTGTACTCAATCAAAGTGCATGAAGGGAAGCCATGCTTCTTGTCAAAATCATTTCTTGTTCAAGTCTTGTTTGATTGTGCTTTCAAGACTTAAATTGCACAATGACCAAAAAAAATTCCATGGCAACACACATGTTCACTACATGCCATAGTTATCAAGCACATTCTCAATAAAGTCAAAATCAATTGCATACCTCATAACGTTGTTAGCATGCAAACGAGAAGGAAAATGAATGCCTCTATAGCCTTGCACGAGCCACACCGTCGGAAGGAAGAACTATTGCACGGCCGAAAACACTTGTGGGGTAAACACCTGTAGAGATTTATGAAAAACCCTCCAAGCATGGAACACACTTGAAATCAAGCAAAACAAAGGACATCATGACGAATCTCGTCTCGTAGAGATGTTCGTAGAGTATCCATATGCAAAAAAAAGATGAAGTATGAAAGAGTTATCGCCGCTCGAAGTTGGGGGTGCACTCTTTCTTGCTCAAAAATGAGCTCTCTGGAAGTTCGACAAGTGTTGCAGCTATTAAAATGGCAGGTTTATTATCCTTTATTCCCAAGATTTTTCTCTGTCTTCTTAGCTGACAAGGTTCTCTCCTCAGGTACCTTTAAATTGGTTCACTTTTGGCCTTTTCTGGGTGAGAAATGAGTTGTCGGTGACCCTTTGACCAGGGAATAGGGTAGGGGCAAATATCCGGGGACCAAAAAAGTGGCCAGGTGCCTGTCCACGCAGTGGGAACTCAAAAAATGTGCCATCTCCTACCCCATGAGTCCATGAGCCCACGAGCCTCCATAGCCAAGCCTTGAGAGAGCTCCTCTCACCTTTGATACACCATAATGGGTACCCAAAGTGTCCTATATACCCCCCCACTTTCCCCTTTCCTCTTCTCATGTGGGATTACTCCCATGACACATGGAAACTTCCTCAAGCTTCCCAACATCCCCAAAAATTTACAGCTTCTCCCAAAGCATAAGAGGACTTCTCGGACAATTTTTCCCGAGGCATAACTTGCTACTCTAGTCATCGAATGATGCACCGTAACACACGGCTCGAAGACCATCACCTCCTCTATCTCCAAAAATGTCAAACTTCAGCATTCTAATATTAGACCCCCAAGTTGGCCCAGTTGCCCTTGTCGCATGCACCCACAATCACCTTCTAAGTTGAGATATTAAAAACCATGTTTTGGAGTCTTGAACAACCCAAAACATCAGCATTCATACTTGGAAAAATCACACCTTTGTACTTGGATTTTTACAAGGCCACTTCTAAAACTTGCAAGGGTATGTACACATATATACATGCGGCTAGTGGGCAAGCTTTTTGGCATGACTTAGTGACTTCATGCTTATCCAAAAAATGTCTGACATAGCTTGCCAATCACCCCCCCCCCCCCCCCCCCCCCCCCCTGCATGCTTGATCATTCATGACAAGCACACGTTCCTAGGGTGAACAACTACTGCATCTCATCCCCAGAAACCTCACCTACATTCTCAGATTCCACATTGTCTTCCTCTATTGATAGCATCTCATCTATCACAATTGTCATCAAACGTGCCAAGTATTTCTTCAGTCTATTACCATTAACATGATATTTATGTTGTGCACCACTCAAATCAGCCAACTGATATGTGCCATTATCAAATTTCTTCACAACAGTAAAAGGACCTTCCCATTTGACTTAAAACTTCTTTTGAAAGGTATTGTCCAACTTACTATCGTATCGCAATACCAAATCTCCCTTTTTTATTTTTCTTATCCTCCACGCATTCATTGGCTTTTAGCTGGGCTTTCTTTGACACTTCCTGATAGTAGCCCAAAGCTAAAACTCTGTCAAATTGTAAACATTGTAAATCCAATAGTCTTCTCTGCCAAGCATATGTTTGCTCTTCATCTCCCAATGACAATAACTTGAGTGCAGGAATCTCCACTTCAATTTGCAATAAACTTCCCAAGTGATAAGGAGAAAATCTTGTGCTCGTTTTGATAGCAGTCATGTTCGCCCATAATGCACCTGCAACTCTGAATCCCAAGTCTTCTCATGTGTCTGGGTCATCTTTGTAAAGATCTTTACCAACTCTCCATTAAATCTCTCATTGAAACCATTGTATTGTGGATAATAAGAAAAATTGTACCTATATTGTATATTGAGTTTTTTGCATAAGAAAGCAAACAGCTCTCCTCTAAAAATCCTGGTCCTCTATCAAAGTAGCTCTTGGGGCACACCAAATTTGCAACATATATGCTCATAAACCAATTTCCCCATCTCCTTACTGGTAATTTATTTGACAGCCTTGGCTTCTGCCTATCATGACAAATAATCTACTTCTGTCAAAATGTAAGCATTTCTTTTGCTAGGCATAGGTAGGGTCCAATAGCATCAAGACCCAATTTTTCAAACACATCAAAAGCTAGAATTGTTTGTCGCAATTCGGGCTTCAAAATTCTCTTTCCCATCTTCTGGCAAGGCAAACACGACTTGCACCAATGATTCACATCCCGATGAATGCTTGGCCATACATAGCCTTCTTGCAAAATTTTATGTAACATGGTCTTCATGGCAAAATGATCTCCACAAGATCCCTCATGATTTTCTTCCAAAATCTTGTAAATTTCCTCTTTCCAGGACACACAACTCAAAACCAAATCACTTCCTTTCATGTAAAGCACATCATCAAGCATTTTGTATTTCCTAGCTTTTCTTATAAACGCATACTTTTGGGAAGATAGTAAATTTTCAGATATGACACCTGTCAACAGAAAATCCATCTCCTTTGATAACACTTACCTCTCATGATATAAAGGAGAATTTTCCTTCAACACAAACACACAAGTGATCATTTCTTGGGCAACATCATGAGCTTCTTCATTTTGAGACCTCCCAATATGCTGCAAACTCCATGCTTCGAACTTTTTGAGCAACGATCTCACCTTAAAGCATAAATTTTGTAGTTTAGGATTCTTATTCTTCCATACTCCAAATACTTGCTTCACGACCAACAAGGCATGTCCTTTGATCTGTAAGCGTCTAATTCCCAACTGTAAGTAAATGTGAAAACCACCTTCAAGGGCCATGTACTCTGCTTCATTGTTACTCCTTGCATCAAGTTTCAACCCTTGTTTTCTTACAAGCTTCCCTTGTGCATCATATATGACAATGCCTCTTGAAGCAGCACCATGACTTCTTCTATAAGAACCATCAAAGTATAATAGTGAAGCACCCGAGATGGCAAGAGTCTCGATTTTCTTCTTTCGCACTACTTCCTCTTTAACCAAAACAAGAGTATCTTTATAAGTGAGTAAATCTGTCAGGGTAGCTCGAGTACTCTCTTCCACCAAAAAGGTGAATTGAAACTCTTGAAGTTCAATAACCCATCTCACCACTGTTTTTTATATATTTGAATTATTGAACAGTTGGAGAAGCAATGAATAACTGGTGAGAAAGGTGAATGACTAGCCGGCATAACATGAAAGTTTACTATAACCTTTACGTTAAAGACTTCAACTTCCAAATTCTTAATCATCCCCAAACACTTCACTTTGGCATGGTTTGCTAGTCGAATCCGAAACCTAGAGCTTTCCCATGTAATGAGACCCAGTCTCTCGACACATGACTGTCTGATCACACAAAAATTGAGCACCAACATCAATCTAGGCCTCTCCCATGCCCATACCTTTCTGCCAAGCGTTCACCAGAGAACAAATGTCGGATAACTCTTCCACAGCCAACACTTTGACTTGTCCATGCTTTGGCTCTTTTGTTGATTCCCTGATGTAATGGAATTTGCCTATTCAATTTGAGAGTAGCGGAATTTAATGAGAGTACTTTCAAGAACTGATTTTGTGAGCATAGCGGGTAGATATAATTGAAGATAGCAACATAATTATAGCAATTAGTTAACTTGGCATGGACAATACTTTTGCAAGAGAGAGAATTTAGAGAACATGACAACAGTTGAGGACCGGATTTATGTGGAGCCGGTCCCCCCTCCAATAGGCATTTGTATTATGATTTCTCGAGGATTTACAAGTGGAATAGTGCGACCACGCTCACTAGCATCTATATACATGTTCTTTCCCCTGTAGGTGAAGTAAATTCTCCTTTCAGGGAACTTCATGTTGGCAGCCATGCGATCAAACCATGGTGCCCCTAGGATAACATCCTGATGTTGGAGAGGAGAGATGAAGAAGTCTTCTTTGTCGACATAGCTTTGGACATGAAGCCTCAACTTCCCAATCAAGGGAGTAACGGAGGCTTGTTGTCCCTTGAAAGCTGCATCAGCTGTTACTATATCTCCCATCTCAAAAGCTTGAATGCCCAACTTGGTGGCCAACTCTATTGATATGAAGTTGAGAGTAGAGCCAGGGTCAAACAAGATGAAGGCATCATGCTCTCTTACCTTTCCCCAAGCATAGGAGAGTGATGATCCTTTGCAATGAGCATTCTCTTTTGGAGCTTCGATGGTGGAAGCCCTAGGAGTCTCATTGCGAGTATTCTTCTTGGGGTAAGAACGATAGCCATGTCCTTGCTCCCCACACTTGAAACATTTATGGTCCTTGCAAAAAGCTTCAAGCTCTTCAGGAGAGAGTTTGTTTTTACCTTTGTAAACTCCCTTCTCCTTGGACCGATTTTTGTTGTTGTTATTGTTGTTGTTGGAAGTGCCTTGGGAATTATTTTGTGCATTGGATTTCCCCTTTGCATCATTTTTATCTTTGTTTTCCATGGGCTTGACATTACGTCTAGCCCCTTGATGGAAATTGATGCGTGAAGAAACCATGGTGTGATGGATTACTTCAGTAATAGTACCAGGCCGTTGAGAGTTGATGTATTCGGCCATCTCTTCAGGTAATCCCGCACAGAATTGCTGTCTTTGCTCGGCAAAGTCTATCTTTTGAAAGACAGTAGCTTTGAGATGTAAATCCCAAAACTTGTCTACATACTTGTTGATAGACTCATGAGAGAGAAGCTTCAAGCCGCTCCATTCAGTAAGAACTTTATCTTTAGTATCGCTTGGAAGAAATTGCTTCATGATGGAAACTCGTAGAGTTTTTATGTCTTTGGGGCTTCTCCATTGCCACGAAGGCTAGCCCACCATTGACGAGCTGATTTTTGGAAGTGCATAGCTACATGGCGTAGCTTGGAGGACTCTGTGAAGCCCTTGTCCCCAAAGGCCGCATCAAATTGCTGGATGAAGGCCAACACTTTGTCGGTAGCACCAAAGGTGCCATCGTAGGTGAGAAAAGAGATACTCTTTCCTCCCTCCTTGAACTTCTTTAGCTTTTGTGACCTTCGCCATGCAGGAAATGATTTGCGATGTCCTCCCATCTTGTATTCTCTAGGAGAATAGCCATAACTTTCATCGGAAGAGGAGGAAGGTGAAGAAGAAGGAGAAGAGGGTGACCTCTTCCTAGCCCTTTTCTTCCTTTGTTTCCTCTCTTGCCTTTCAGAGTGATGAGGAGAAGGACTATAGGTTGCTCTTTTCCTCTTGGGAGGAGTAGGCGATCGTCTAGACCGCCGTCTTCGTGGAGACACCTCTTCAAAAGAACTTAGACTTTCATTGCTTTCTTTCTCTTTGGATTCCTCCTCTCGAATGCGAGAGAGTCTTCTTTTGGGGGTCTCTTCAAGAGGCCTCCTAAGCTCTCTCTCCTCTGGGAGAGGAAGGGAAATTCCATAAGCACGAAGGTGATGAGTAACTTCGGCTTGCAAAGCAGGGTTGCCCATAGCTTGCTGCAACCTAGCGACGAGATAATTCACAAACATGAGAGCATCATCATTAGCACCTTCATGTGCAAAATCAAAGCTATCAATGTTCATTCTACTCTCTTGATTATTGTCAGCCATGTTAACAAAATTTATGTTTATACTTAGTGTATGCTTTGGCAGTTCAAAACCTTAGTTTCCACTCCTCTTAGCCTTTGAAAATCGGCTCTTAAGTATCTACACCCACGGCTCAAAGTGGTTAATTATAGAGAGTAGAGGAGTAGGTCTAACATAGCAGAGTTGCCAAGGGCTAGCTCCTTTCGGACTTCTTATGGCTCAATAATGGTAAAGCCGTAGGCAAGTCTAAAAAGACTCCATTATTAAGTCCAAAGCCCCCGAGGTGTGCGCCATCCCTCACATAGTGGAATAAACAAAACCGATATTAGATCCCAGTTCCACTTACTCTATTATAATTAACAACATCAACCATTTATAGGCTACTTAAGGACGTCTCTTCTTAAGCAAGAAAAGAGAAACCAAATGCTCTGATACCAATGTAATGGAATTTGCCTATTCAATTTGAGAGTAGCGGAATTTAATGAGAGTACTTTCAAGAAATGCTTTTGTGAGCATGGCGGGTAGACATAATTGAAGATAGCAACATAATTATAGCAATTAGTTAACTTGGCATGGACAATACTTTTGCAAGAGAGAGAATTTAGAGAACATGACAACAGTTGAGGACCGGATTTATGTGGAGCCGGTCCCCCCTCCAATATGCATTTGTATTATGATTTCTCCCATAAAGAGAGACTTGTTACAATACATTCTTTGTGTTCCTTGTGACCTAGGTGAAGCAATGAAGATGGAAAGCTTCATGCATCACCATCATAACATAACCTAAACTTGAAGAAAGCTTTAACTATACCAAGCCTCAGTCCCAAGACCTCAAACACCTTCGAAGGTGGAGAGAGCTAGCAGGGAATGAGGGTAGGGAAGAGGAAGAAGAAACATTTCATACGAGAAAGAGCTAGTTCCTCACTTATCATAACTCTTGTGCTAGCATACATAATAGCATAGTAATGAAGAAGAAATAGATGGCAAGCTCAAGCATTGAAGCATGGCTCTTGGATGGATTTGCACTCCATAGCCAAGGGTGTTGGTGTAGGCTCTCAACCTCTACTTGCTTGGAGAAGGAGAGGGAGCTCTTGCACTTTGCATAGTACACAACGAGAGTGTTTGTGAGTGTGTGTGGGTGAGTATACCCCCTAAGCACCCCCCCTAGCTTGCTTGGGTCGACCCCCCCTTGTAGCTCATGCTTGAAGCTCATTGGACCCCTCCAGGCCTAGCCAATCACAAGCAGGAGCCATTACAAGCAACATGGGTAGCCTTGGGACAAGTGTCCCCCTTTCCCCTTTGAGAGAGAGGACTTGATAAATGCAAAATCAATTAATTAAATATCCTAAATTATCATTGGACCCCTTGGGTGGCCAACCAATAGGCTTCAGGCACACCATGAGGGCAACATGGGGAGGAACTTGACAAGTGTCCTTGCTGCCTCTTCAAGCTAGGGCTTCCCTTGTGTGTGTGTGTGTGTGTGTGTGTGTGTGTGTGTGTGTGTGTGTGTGTGTGTGTGTGTGTGTGTGTGTGTGTGTGTGTGTGTGTGTGTGTGTGTTCTCTCTCATCCCCCCCCCCCCTTGTAGGCTCGCCCCCCTCCTTGTAGGGATATTTTTGACTTTGGATGAGCAAGCCCCTTAGTCATCAAGCATGACTAAGCACTTGAAGTAGGGGGTGTTCCCACAAGCATCTCAGGCAAGCTTCTCAAGGCACCTCAAGCACCTTAATCATGCACCAAGTCAAGCACCTCAAGCATGGAGCCAGTCAAGCACCTCAAGCATCTTAATCAAGCACCTCAAGCATGACAAGCACCTCAAGCAGGACAAGCACCTCAAGCACGACAAGCACCTCGAGCTTGGGCCGGGTTCCCACCTCAAGCTCAGCCCTAGCTTACCTAAGGTCAAAGGACTTTTACACACATTATTGGAGGTCTTCAATGAAGCTAACCCTAAGGTCTTATGCTCCATTGGTTAGCCTTGCTCTTGATAGACCATCTCCCATTTGGGCCCCTTTACTATTGGCCCCGTGTTGAGATAGATCTATAAGCACATATCTATATCTTAATACTTGTTCCCATTTATTCTCCCACATTAAGTGATCAATTTAATATAAGAAAATCATTTGGGTTGGTTAGATATTAGATTTTATGACAACTGATGACTTCCGCTCCCTCTTGAGTTTGGGCACCATATTCATCAACTATCCAAAAGTACAATCTACATTCCCCCCAATCAAGTCTTCCTTTAAATTGTAAGCTGCTTGGCCTTCTCCCAAAGGTAAATCTACCACTTCAAACCATCTACAAGGTCTTCTCTTCCTCTTGGCTTTTGCATCTTCACCCTCTTTCTCCTTCCCTTCCTTTTTGCTAGGATCTGGCGCAGCATAGCCTTCCCTCTCTCTTTTGTCCATCAAGGGCAACACATCTGCTTCTTTCTTTTCAACCCGCACAAAACCCACATGACCCCCAGAGTTTGAAGCCTGATTTTCCTGCTGAGTACCTTGATCTCCCTGTATATCCAATGCATAATCATTAGCCCTGTTAGGAATCTGATGGGAGAGTGGGAACATATCACCTCCCATCCTTGTTGGCTTTGAACAATAAGTGCTGATGTGACCAAGCTCACCACAATTATAACAAGTAGGAATGAACCTCCTCTGCGGCTCAAAACCACCTTGTCCACAACACGCATTAGTATTAGGCTGAGCTCACACATGCCTTAGCCATCCCTCTACCATGATCGCGACCACGACCGCCTCCACCTCCAAGAACACTAAGTCGCAATTCCTGCATCATGATGATCATGTCTTGCATATTTCGTTGTAACTGTTCAGTATAGCGCCCTTTGAAGAGGTTGGCCTCCAGCCTCTTCCTGATTTTCCTCCTTTTGGCCACCATTATTTTGCACACAGACCGCTTTCCCATACTCATTAAGTCTTTAAGCCTTCCACTCTTTCTCTCTCTCAATAGCGACTGCCTCCTCGAAGATGGCGAGCCTTTTCAGTTCAACTTTGAACTTCAAACTTTCTTTTAAGTTTGCCACAAAACGGTTCTCCTTTCACATGGATGGAGGAATCTCATGTCCCAAAGCTCGGGCCCATTTTTCCCATAAACGAGTGAATTGCATGACAAAATCATCAACACTCTGATTACTCTTTCGAGTGTACCCTAGAATTTCATGCCAAACTTCATCAGGTACTTCAATGGATCTATACCATGCCAGGAAAGCTCGCTTCACACGATTGTAGTCCAAAACTCCCCGTGGAGTTTGTGCTTGCACCAACTCTTTATGTTTGTGTAACCAAACTTTTGCGTCATTGTGTAAACTCTATTGCAGCAGCCGCGACAATATAGCTTGGTCTAGTATATTTCACTGTAAGCAATTGACTTCCAATTTTTCAATAAAAGTCTGTGCATTTATATTAGGAAATGCATGAAGCTGTGGGAACTCGTTTGCTATGTTTGATTGCCACAAAAACACTTTTATGTCACGTTGAAAGCTCAAGGGATGTCGATGGATCGCTCCAGTACCTAATCCACCTCACACTGGGTAACCTGGCCCCCAGTTCTTGGCTTCACGAAACCTCACGACCCTCCAAAGGCTGCAATTCAATTAAACGACTGCCTCAAGTGATGTCCACAATTTGCATATACATAGACGATTGTCCATATAAGAACCCACATCCCTTTTACATTCTCTGCCTATAGCATAGACATATTTCACAAGAATTGCAGCATAGGAGCACTTGCTCATCAGTGGGGGCACCAAAATGATGTTAGCGTGCAAACGAAAAGGAAAATAAATGCCTCTATAGCCTTGCACGAGCCACACGGTCGGAAGGAAGAACTATTGCACGACCGAAAACACGTGTGGTAAACACTTGTAGAGATTTATGAAAAACCCTCCAAGCATGGAACACACTCGAAATCAGGAAAAACAAAGGACATCATGACGAAGCTCGTCTCGTGTGGATATCCGTAGAGTATCCATAGGCAAGAATCAGATGAAGTATGAAAGAGTTATCGCCGCTCGAAGTCGGTGGTGCACTCTTTCTTGCTCAAAAATGAGCTCTCTAGAAGTTATGCAGGTGTTGCTGCTATTAAAATGGGGGATTTCTTATCCTTTATCCTTTACCCCTTTACTCTCATGCCACATGGAAACTTTCTTATCCTTTATCCTTTACCCCTTTACTCTCATGCCACATGGCAACTTCCTCAAGCTTCCTAACTTCCCCAAAAATTTCCAGCTTCTCCGGTCACCGAATGCGCCGTAACACACATCTCGAAGCCCATCAACTCAGCTATCTCCAGAAATGTAAAACTTCAGCATTTCTAATGTTAGGTGCAGCGGAATGATTGTTTGCGCTTTGTTCAAGATGAGTCCAAACTATGCTCAAGGTTCCTTTTGTTCTTATGGAAGGGAGAGCCTTCCGTTCTTAATGAGAGAATGCTCACAAACAAAGTGAATGGATACTGTGCGTACAAGTGTATGAGACTGAGAGATAGAGAGAGAAGAGAGATACGACACCAGAGACGTTGTAAAACCCTCCTCCGAAGGCCCCACTCTCGTCGGCTAAAGTGGTCTACTTATTGATTGCACAAAGTGGTACAATGCGGATGCAATGGACTAATGCAACTTGGGACTCTGCTGATGACGACGACGGTGATGATGACAATGACTTTAGGGCTGAAATCTGTGGTCTTCTATCTGCTGAATTTCGGGGTTGTTTCGGTGGCTGAAAATGACTGTTTTGGCTGCATTTTCATGGGCAGAAAATGGGAGTCTTCTCGAACCAACTAGGGCTGAATCTGCTACTATCCAAGAAGGCTGAAAACGTTGTTCCTCTGCTGCGGAATAGGCTGAAAAACAAAACGCTGGCAGATTTGCTATCGCTAGCAAAAACGCTAGGCTGTCTGGGGACTGCTGTTGAAATCCAAAAACGCTATGCAATCTGGAACTACTGCTGAAATCCAAAAACGCTACGCATCTAGGGATGGTGGCAATGATGCAAACTGGAAAACGTTGGGGTATCTGTGGCGAGGATGGAGACTAAAAACGCCAAGGGTGCTGATGGGGGTTCCTGTTGAGAGGTGCCTATTGAGCGGGAAGCTCCTGCTACCTCTTCTGCCAGAAAGTGCTAACTTGGGTTTTCTTATATACAAACTTAGCAAAATTGCCCTACCTACTTTTGTTGGAAAGTCCCTTAAAACTAATAAGTGAAAAATAGCAAAAATAGAGAAAATAGGCTAAATGCACTGAAAAATTCCCCTCATGGAATCTGATGGATTCTGATGAGAATACTGATGATCATGCTGTGTGCAACCAAAGGATATGCATCTATGCTCAGTGACTGGGCATGCACGGTCTACGAATAGACTCACAAAAGTGCCAGATTACTTCTAAATCTAGATTGACTGGACTGACTGAACCCTGATCATGATGTAGCTTGTCCACGGACACATAGGGTTGGATGTGTCATGTGACATCCCCTCCTTTTCAACGTGAGGTACTGGTACCGAACTGTATGGCGTCGAGGGAGATCGCCAATACAATCCAAAATCCTGGAAGGGACTCTTCGCCGGCCCACTCTGATGTGTGGGTCGTGCGATACTTAAACTTCATAAAGGTCTGCAACGCTTGCTTCTTTGGGCTGCGCCGAGAGCGACACAAAGTCTCCTGTGGCTCCTTCGATGCTTCAACTTCGTCTAGAGTCCTGCTTCTTTCTTCTTCAAGAATTTCCATGGCTGAAAATTCATGAAACCATTTCCAACACAAAAACATGAGCATACCTATTCCATGTAAAGTGACTGGAAAAAATCTTGTCTTTCTCAAAGACTGTGTATGCAATGTAGATGAACATAGAGACGGAGTGACAACCCGTTCATCAAACACATGCAAACAACAAAATCGAAACTCTCTTTTGATCTAAAGCAATCAACTGTGGCAATTCACAATGGAAAAGCCCATGCTTGGTGCTCATACTTTCATGTCCTCTTTCGAAAACAGTGTCATGGCAAGGAAGAGACATGGAATGTGATTTCCTTACATACATACTTTTCAGCTTTTCATGAGAAATCCGCATACATTCGTGCTCATCCATGAGAGAAGCGTGCTCAACATACAATATGTCATGCTTAGGAAAAGGGATCACATAACGATGTTGACTAAAATATAGAAAACGATGATGAATGAAACACTCGAACAATGCGTGCGTATCAATCATGCGAACACATAATACTTCCTGTGAGGGTTCTTTGGAACTAAGCTCGAGAGCCAAGAAAGATCCTTCGTGATTGATCGAATCTTCAACAAGGTTAGCTTCGCTAGAAAAAGCATCAACGAACTCATCATCCTTGTGAACAATCACACCATCTTCAAGCAACTCATCATGCTTATGAGAAATCACATCTTGATCATGCAAATCATCATGCTTGTCATTGGTATCCAAATCATCATGCTTAGCAATATCATTCAAATCATCATGCTTATCTTTGTCATCCAAATCATCATGCTTATCATCATGCAAATGATTGTGCTTATCATTGTCAATCAAAACATCATGCAAGTCATTGTTAATCAAATCATCATCATGCTTCACACAATCATGCAAATCCTGTGTGTCATACTTTAGAGAAGAAGAGACTGGGAGAGTCTCCTTTTCCCGAATCTCTTGCATTTGTGCCTGAGCTTGAGAAAAGAGTCGCAAGAGCTCTTCCCTTCTTGCTTTGTTCTCGCGATCAAATTCTGCTTGTCTTGCTTTGTTCTCTGCTTGTCTTTCTATGCGCTCACGATCCAATTTGGCTTGTCATTCTTTTGGCTTCCAAGCGTGCTTGCTCGCGCTCACGCGCTATGGCTACCATTCTTGCGGCATTTCTTGCTTCATGTTGTAAATTCGGTTCCATAAACAACAGCTCCAACTCCTCCATTGGAGTTAGTGCAATCGGTGTCGTAGATGGGGAAGGGGGAGAGTCGAAAAAACCTCCTGGTGAAGAAAATTCTTCTTCGTCTCTCTCATGCTCATCACCTCCAAGCGAAGTATCCATTCTGCTTCGAGTAATGATCATTCTGAACTCATGGGCACTTGTGGGTTCTTGTGGTCTTGGATTCTTGAGTTCACGAGGAACTTGGGTTCTTGGGGGTCTTGGGTTCTTGCGGTTCTTGAGTTCTTGAGGTTCTTGAGGTTTTCTTTCGCTTGCAAACCGCGTTTGAGAACGATCTTCTCTTCACCCGAGTTCTACTCCTTTCTGCGGGCGCACCCCTTGGCGACCTTGCGCTCACACCACGGTTGCTTTTTCCACCTCACATCGATTCGCCCGTCGCTAAGTACACGGTCCGCTCTCAAGGAGTGAAAAGAGACACAAGGGGAGGCTGGACAAGCCCTTCTTTCTTGGGATTCGTGTCACTCTTCAACAAAACACGATTAGGAATCGACACGCCCAAGCGAACTTGGGTTCATGCGACCTCAACAAGAAAATAAATTCTTGTGGTTCTTGTGGTTCTTTCCTAGAGTGATACAGAACGCTGCCAAAGCTCTGATACCAATGCTAGGTGTTGTTGAATGATTGTTTGCACTTTGCTCAAGATGAGTGCTCTGAACTGTGCTCAAGGTCCTTTTGTTCTTTATGGAAGGGAGAGCCTTCCGTTCTTAATCAGAGAATGCTATGATCACAAATAAAGTGAATGGACAGTGTACGTGCAAGTGTATGAGACTGAGATATAGAGAGAGAAGAGAGATACGACACTAGAGACGTTGTAAGATCCTCCTCCGAAGGCCCCACTCTTGTTGGCGAGAGTGGTCTACTTATTGATGGCACAAAGTGGTACAATGCGGATGCAATGGACTGATGCAACTTGGGACTATGCTGATGACGACAACGGTGATGACGACAACGACGACTTTAGGGCTGAAATCTGTGGTCTTCTATCTGCTGAACTTCGGGGTTGTTTCAGTGGCTGAAAATGACTGTTTTGGCAGCGTTTTTATGGGCTGAAAATGGGAGTCTTCTACAATCAACTAGGGTTGAATCTGCTACTGTCTAAGAAGGCTGAAAACGTTGTTCCTCTGCTACGGAATGGGCTGAAAACCAAAATGCTGGCAGATTTGCTATCGCTGGCAAAAATGCTAGGCTGTCTGGGAACTGCTGCTGAAATCCAAAAACGCTACGCGATCTGGAACTGCTGCTGAAATCCAAAAACGCTATGCATCTGGTGATGGTGGCGATGATGCAAACTGGAAAACGTTGGGGTATCTGTGGCGAGGATGGAGACCAAAATCGCCAAGGGTGCTTATGTGGCTCCTGCTGAGAAGGTGCCTGTTGAGCGGGAAGCGCTTGCTGCCTCTTATGCCAGAAAGTGTTAACTTGGGTTTGCTTATATACAAACTTAGCAAAATTTCCCTACCTACTTTTGTTGGAAAGTCACTTAAAAATAATAAGTGAAAAATACCAAAAATAGGGAAAATAGACTAAATGCACTGAAAATTTCCCCTAATGGAATCTTATGGATTCTGATGAGAATACTGATGATCATGATGTGTGCAACCAGAGGATATGCATCCATGCTAAGTGACTGGGTATGCACGGTCTACGAATAGACTCACAAAAGTGTTAGATCACTTCTAAATCTAGATTGACTGGACTGATTGAACCCTGATCATGCTGTAGCTTTTAAGCGTCCACGGACACATAGGGTTGGATGTGTCACGTGACATCCCCTCCTTTTCAAAGTGAGGTACTGGTACCGAACTGTATGGCGTCGAGGGAGATCGCCAATAGCATCCGAAATCCTGGAAGGGACTCTTCGCCGGCCCACTCTGATGTGTGGGTCGTGCGATACTTAAACTTCATAAAGGTCTGCAACACTTGCTTCTTTGGGCCGCGCCGAAAGCGACACAAAGTCTCCTGTGGCTCCTTCGATGCTTCAACTTCGTCTAGAGTCCTGCTTCTTTCTTCTTCAAGAATCTCCATGGCTGAAAATTCCTGAAACCATTTCCAACACAAAAACATGAACATACCTATTCCATGTAAAGTGACTGGAAAAAATCTTGTCTTTCTCAAAGACTGTGTATGCAATGTAGATGAACATAGAGACGAAGTGACAACCCATTCATCAAACACATGCAAACAATGAAATCGAAACTTTCTCTTTTGATCTAAAGCAATCAACTGTGGCAATTCACAATGGAAAAGCCCATGCTTGGTCCTCATACTTTCATGTCCTCTTTCGAAAACAGTGTCATGCCAAGGAAGAGACATGGAATGTGACTTCCTTACATACATACTTTTCAGCTTTTCATGAGAAATCCGCATACATTCGTGCTCATCCATGAGAGAAACGTGCTCAACATACAATATGTCATGCTTAGGAAAAAGGATCACATAACGATGCTGACTAAAATACAAGAAACGATGACGAATGAAACACTCGAACAATGCGTGCGTATCAATCATGCGAACACATAATACTTCCTGTGAGGGTTCTTTGGAACTAGGCTCGAGAGCCAAGATCGATCCTTCGTGATTGATCGAATCTTCAACGAGGTTAGCTTCGCTAGAAAAAGCATCAACCAACTCATCATCCTTGTGAACAATCACACCATCTTCAAGCAACTCATCATGCTTATGAGAAATCACATCTTGATCATGCAAATCATCATGCTTGTCATTGGTATCCAAATCATCATGCTTAGCAATATCATTCAAATCATCATGCTTATCTTTGTCATTCAAATCATCATGCTTATCATCATGCAAATGATTGTGCTTATCATTGTCAATCAAAACATCATGCAAGTCATTGTTAATCAAATCATCATCATGCTTCACACAATCATGCAAATCCTGTGTGTCATGCTTTGGAGAAGAAGAGACTGAGAGAGTCTCCTTTTCCCGAATCTCTGGCATCTATGCCTGAGCTTGAGAAAAGAGTAGCAAGAGCTCTTCCCTTCTTGCTTTGTTCTCGCGATCAAATTCTGCTTGTCTTGCTTTGTTCTCTCGATCAAATTCTGATTGTCTTGCTTTGTTCTCTGCTTGTCTTTCTGCGCGCTCACGATCCAATTTGGCTTGTCGTTCTTTGGCTTCCAAGCGTGCTTGCTCGCGCTCACGCGCTATGGCTGCCATTCTTGCGACATTTATTGCTTCACGTTGTGAATTCTGTTCCATAAACAAGAGCTCCAACTCCTCCATTGGAGTTAGTGCAATATGTCATAGATGGGGAAGGGGGAGGGTCGGAAAAACCTCCTTGTAGGGAAAATTCTTCTTCGCCTCTCTCATGCTCATCACCTCCAAGCGAAGTATCCATTCCGCTTTGAGTGATGATTATTCTGAAGTCGTGGGCTCTTGTGGATTCTTGTGGTCTTGGGTTCTTAAGTTCACAAGGAACTTGGATTCTTGGGGGTCTTGGGTTCTTGCGGTTCTTGAGTTCTTGAGGTTCTTGAGATTCTTGAGGTTTTCTTTCGCTTGCAAACCGCGTTTGAGAAGGATCTTCTCTTCACCAGAGTTCTACTCCTTTCTGCGAGGACACACCCCTTGGCGGCCTTGCGCTCACACCAAGGTTGCTTTTTCCCACCTCACGTCGATTGGCCGGCCGCTAAGTGCACGGACCGCTCTCAATGAGTGAAAAGAGACACAAGGGGAGGCTGGACAAGCCCTTCTTTCTTGGGATTCCTATCACTCTTCAACAAAACACGATTAGGAATCGACACGCCCAAGCGAACTTGGGTTCGTGCGACCTCAACAAGCAAAAAAAGTTCTTGTGGTTCTTGTGGTTCTTGTGGTTCTTTCCTTGAGTGATACAGAACACTGCCAAAGCTCTAATACCAATGTTAGGTACTGCGGAATGATTGTTTGCGCTTTGCTCAAGATGAGTGCTCCGAACTGTGCTCAAGGTTCTTTTTGTTCTTTATGGAAGGGAGAACCTTCCGTTCTTAATGAGAGAATGCTATGATCACAAACAAGGTGAATGGACACTGTGCGTTCAAGTGTATGAGATTGAGAGATAGAGAGAGAAGAGAGATACGACACCAAAGACATTGTAAAACCCTCCTCCGAAGGCCCCACTCTCGTCGGCGAGAGTGGTCTACTTATTGATTGCACAAAGTGGTACAATGTGGATGCAACTTGGGACTATGCCAATGACGACGATAGTGATGACGACGACGACTTTAGGGCTGAAATCTGTGGTCTTCTATCTGCTGAATTTCGGAGCTGTTTCGGTGGCTGAAAATGACTGTTTTGGCTGCGTTTTTATGGACTGAAAATGGGAGTCTTCTGCAATCAACTAGGGCATAATCCGCTACTGTCCGAGAAGGCTAAAAACGTTGTTCCTCTGCTGCGGAATGGGCTGAAAACCAAAACGCTGGCAGATTTGCTATCGCTAGCAAAAACGCTAGGCTGTCTGGGAACTGCTACTGAAATCCAAAAACGCTATGCATCTGGTGATGATGGCGATGATGCAAACTGAAAAACGCTAGGGTATCTGTGGCGAGGATGGAGACCAAAAACGCCAAGGGTGCTGATGGGGGTTCCTGTTGAGAAGGTGTCTGTTGAGCGCGAAACTCCTGCTGCCTCTTCTGCCAGACAGTGCTAACTTGGGTTTGCTTATATACAAACTTAGCAAAATTGCCCTACCTACTTTTGTTGGAAAGTCACTTAAAAATAATAAGTGAAAAATACCAAAAATAGGAAAAATAAGCACTGAAAAATTCCCCTGATGGAATCTGATGGATTTTGATGGGAATACTGATGATCATGCTATGTGCAACCAGAGGATATGCATCTATGCTAAGTGACTGGGCATGCACGGTCTACAAATAGACTCACAAAAGTGCCAGATCATTTCTAAATCTAGATTGACTGGACTGACTGAAGCCTGATCATGTTGTAGCTTGTCGGACACATAGGGTTGGATGTGTCACGTGACATCTAATATTAGACCCTCAAGTTGGCACAGTTGCCCTTGTCGCATGCACCCGCAATCACCTTCTAAGTTGAGACCACCCGCTTCGGATGCTCATAACTCATGATGTACAAGTCCGATTCACAAGCTATAAAGCACAGCTGAAAATACTTATTAAAAACCATGTTTTGGAGTCTCGAACAACCCAAAACCTCAGCATTCATACTTGGCAAAATCACACCTTTGTGCATGGATTTTTATAAGGCCACTTCTAAAACTTGCAGGACTATGTACACATATATACATGAGGCTAGTGGGGAATCTTTTTGGCATGACTTAGTGACTTCATGCTTATCCAAAACCTGACAACGTAATAGTGCCGACTTGCCTTGCCGACCATCTGATTTATGTGTTCGTGGCAAAATCCCGGCTTTGCCCTTACAAGCCCCATGCCTCATGATTTTCCACCAGTACCATGCCTTGCATCAGTATGGGTTTGGGGGTTGCCTGATGGCCATGTCTCCCCTTGAGAGACGGTTGGATTCCGAGTTTTTGGCTTTGCATGGCTTTGATCCTTAAAAACAAAAATCGTCTCGGATTGCAAACACTTTGTATTTGCCGCAAACAGAAGCAGTCATGTGAATTTCAATAGTATTGAAAGGCCTTGCCTATTCAATCCTCTACACCAAGATGGTGTGTTGAAACCAAATTAATGTCGATGCCGATGACCAAAGATGGACAATGTTGTTCGCATAGCTTACAAGGTCGATGTTCTCTACGCTCGTCAAGTTGTGGGAGTCAACTTATTGAAACGGAAGCCTTTAATATCACAGAGTTGCACTTGATGCGATTACATAATTAGGAAGTTTGAATTTTTTTGTAATTTACTGATGAAGGTGTTGCAAATTTATGTTTGGTTCGTCGTTTGCTCCCAAACAACCTGAAGATGATTCCCGTGCTTCTCGGGGCTTACTCCACGAAGTCAAGTGAATCCCCTCTTTAAAGGGCTGCGAAATCTGGCCTAGTGTGACGGCCAAACTCTATTTTTTTAATTTAAAAAAAACAAAGCTCTGCAGACACCGATGGACGGTCATGGGCTTCTATGCAAGGGAAGAAAGCGTCACAACTCTCACGGTGCTGCTCAGCTCGGATCTCGACAAAGACGAACTATGCTCAACAGACCGCCATGAGCTTGCCGAGCCCAAGAGCTTGCTATTCTACTGTAGTCGACTTCTTCTCCCCCACATGCTTAGCCCGCTTGCACGCGACGTTGCAACTAGTCGAGCTTCGTCTTCTTCCTCTCCACAATTCTGCATGCATGCAACATGCAAGTGCAAAAAAACCATGCCTCTTTCCCCTTTGCTCCAATACCAATCTAAGACGGTGGGGACTCACACATGCAATTCACCACCCAACCTCACCATATATATATATATATATATATATATATATATATATATATATATATATATATATATATGCTCCTAGCCTACTAAGTATGGCACCCTTGACCACATTTGAGTCGGGGCCCTTGGCCTGTTCGATATTACCCTTAGACTGACACCCTCGACATCATTTCACACCAGCCTCCTTCGTGGAGGATCTATGGTTGATAAAGGTGTCATGGTTGGGGACGATCTTGGCTGCAAAGTTGAGTCGCTGAAATAGGGATGAACTGAGAGTGTACTATAGGTACATTACCTAAAAAAAAGAGTGTACTAGGGGTGAATTAAGGCACCCTAGCTTACCCCTAGTATACCCTTAATGCACCCGTAGTTCACAGACATAATCCAAGATCGCTCTCTCCCCCTCTTCTCACCCACATATCCCTCTTTAATAACATTTGTCATTTGGGGAGGAGGGCCCCTTTCTCTGTAGTGCGATAAGAAAGTCAACTCTTAAATTGCAACTCAACAGATGGGCCTTCCGTTTTGTATAACTTTCAATGATTGCAAGCTTTCACAATAGCTATGCCAGACCCAAATCAGACAAGAACTCCCCGTCAAGGTCCAGGGTCGCCGGGCAGTGGATCTGCGCCGTCAACCTAGTAGCAATTCCCAACAGTAATTTTTGATGATGCCCGTCAGCTGTCAGACACGTCAGCACGCATAATCTGCATGGCAATGATTGCCAATCATTGTAAGACTCGTCAGCATGCAGAATGACGGGGTGTAGTTGCGCTGCAAGAGTGTACAACACCTCAGCATGCAGAATAACGCGTGGGCTTGCACGACTGTACTTGCCTTGAGTCAGAGACCAGTACTTGGCCCGGCTCCCCTGGACCTTGACGACCGGGAATGGTCAGTAAATGACCATTCCCTACCCCAAGAGGTGCCTTAAGGTACACAATTCCATGATTCCCGAAGTGACTCGGCATATTTCCTTTCCCCGATGCCTTTACAATGAAGGGGTAGGGAATACCCTGACCATTCCCTGTACCTCCGCCGGGAGCCATGGGGGAGCAAGCATTGCAGGGAATGGTCACCACGGGACCATTCCCGGCCGTCAAGGTTGGGGGAGGGGGGCCATGCGTGGAAGAACCTGCAGCAGACACGTTAGCAGTGGGAATCGTGCCAAGCTGAGTGGCAGCAGTGTCGTCTAACATGCAAGGACAGTCGCTAGACATTCCAGATTTCGAGAGCTGAGGTGGCAGGTTGTGAGCATCTGAGGCTGCAAAAAATTCTGCCGGCTGAGGTGTCAAAAGCTCATGCTTTCCTTGCGCTGACATGCCTGCTCCTCATTGGATGCATGGGAGTACTGGATTCCGGGTGCTGACCTGTCGTACATCTAACGATGCAAGTGCGGATTCTGCCGTAGAACATGTTGTAGATTCACAGTTGGGAGGGGCTGCCCCACGACCCCCGACCTTGACGGTGTAGGGAATGGTCCTTCAGTGACCATTCCCCGAAATAATTGTGACCGCATGGCGAGCGACGGGGAGGCCACGAGCCATGGCGGGAGCAATTATTTCGTGGAATGGTCACTGAAGGACCATTCTCAACCGTCACAGTCGAGGGGAGGGGGGCCAAGCAAGTGTGAGGTCTGCACTGTGTAGATCCATCAATTTTCGACACATCAGCAGGCGTAATTCTGGCTGCTGACTTGGAGCGCTCTCATTGCAGCATGGCGCAGATATTCCAGGTGATGAGGTGGGGACATTTTACTGGCTGCGTGCAGAAATTCCATCTGCTGAGTTGCGACGATGCTACTGGAGGAGGCTTAGTCCCATGACAACTGCTGACATGTCCAAAATCCGCCGGCTGCATCCATAAATTCTGCTGTGGAAGCTGCTGCCAATGGACGGCTCAGATGCCGTGCCCCCTGACCCTGGACTGTGACAGAAACTAAAAAGTCTATGATAGGCACTTGGCTGTGACTATTCTCTAATCCTCAACCCTCAAGACTTTCCAGCACACACATCTGCTCACAAATGTAATGGAATGCTAGCTATTCTAGCATTCAAGAGAGCCAGCAGAGAACATTCCGACCCCTATACCCTCATGGAACCATACAAACGTAGCAACTTTCTGAGAAATTTAATTCTCCAATTTTCCTACATTGTATCCCTAAGCCCCCTTTTGCATCACAGATTTGTCGTAGATGCAACTGGCCCTTCAGCCAAGAAGAGTGAAGCTTCATAGGCAGTTAAACCAAGCTACATAAACTAGCAATAAAATAGTCAAACCACATGATTACAAAACCAAAGACCTCTTGTGGTAAGTTCTGCTGCACAAGACCTCTTTCCTATAATAAAACCGAAGACCTCTTGCGATAAGTCCTTGTAATGCATATGCATAAGCCACCTCATTTGCTTGCCTTGTTGAAGCCGCGACCTCTTTATTCTTTCTGAGCCCGAATATTTGTGATCGTCCTCCTCATTTCTCTATTGACGACATAAGTTCACACGTTAAGTACCTTGGCACAGACAACTGTCAAACTTTCTTCCTTTATAATGAAATTGAGAGTGGAAAGTTGATATGGTGCTCACACCATGGTGAAACATGGAGAATTGATCTTCTGACTACTATGGTGAAACGTCTCCATTCTGGTCCAAGTCTGTCACCTGCACAAAGACAATGCACTTCTAATTTGGCTATGGAAAACAATTAGGGCATGCGTTCCCTCTCACATGCTCCAAAGCCCTTTTTCCACACATCACAAGTTTCTATGACCCATATCACATCCAACCTTGTATCATTCACACATTTTCATGCTTTCATTCTTTACTCCATCACAGACTCGTAGATAAATGCATTGTAGAGTACTGTGTTCAGGGAGCATCCCTCTCTTTTCCATCTGAGTCATTATGCCAAGTGCCTTTTGGATGTCATTCACATTGAGTAGTCCATCAATAAGGACAGTGTAGGTGACCGCATCCGGATCACAACCAACAGTGCGCATCTTTTCTAGAAGTCCTAAAGCATCTTCTAGCCTTTGTTGCTTCACAATCCAGTTCATGAAGAGATTATATGTCACAGAATCTAGAATGGCGTCACAGTGCATGCCCTCTTCCTCAAGTGATTCAGTATGGCAAGAGCCTTACTGACTTTATTTTCCTTCAACAGGCCATCTAATAGACTATTGTACGTGACCATGCCTGGCATGCATCCTCTCTTCTTCATCTGAGTCAGTACAGCAAAAGCCTTGTCAACTTCCTTGGCCTTCATCAGGCCATCGATAAGGCTGGTGTAGGTGGCCACATTTGGGATGCATCCACTCTTCTCCATCTGAGTCAATACGGCAAGAGCTTTGTCGACTTCCTTGCCCTTCATCACAAATGTTTTCCACTCAATCCCCAAACAATTCTCAAAACTCTGCACAAAAAGGAGGTGACTCCAAAAAAGTCGCTCTCCAAAAACTTTTGTTGTCCTCACAAACTTTGTCCACACTTCCCAAAGGAAATTGATATCCTTTCGAAGCCCTTGCAAGGTGTCTCTCCAAAGCCACCATTCACCTTTGAAACAAAGCCAAAAATTGGCATCACGTTTGGGATGCATCCCCTCTTCTCCATCTGAGTCAGTACGGCAAGAGCCTTGTCGACTTCCTTGGCCTTCATCAGGCCATCCATCAGACTGTTGTAGGTGACCACATTTGGGATGCATCCCCTCTTCTCCATCTGAGTCAGTACAGCAAGATCCATCAGGCTGGTGTAGGTGCCACGCCTAATATGCATCCCCTCTTCTCCATCTGAGTCAGTGCGGCAAGAGCCTTGTCGACTTCCTTGGCCTTCATCAGGCCATCCATCAGGCTGGTGTAGGTTACCACGTTTGGGGTGCATCCCCTCTTCTCCATCTGAGTCAGTACGGCAAGAGCCTTGTCGACTTCCTTGGCCTTCATCAGGCCATCCATCAGGCTGTTGTAGGTGATGCATCCCCTCTTCTCCATCTGAGTCAGTACGGCAAGAACCTTGTCGACTTCCTTGGCCTTCATCAGGCCATCCATCAGAATGTTGTAGGTGACCACATCTGGGATGCATCCCCTCTTCTCCATCTGAGTCAGTACTGCAAGAGCCTTGTCAACTTCCTTGGACTTCATCAGGCCATCCATCAGGCACGTTTGGGATGCATCCCCTCTTCTCCATCTGAGTCAGTACGGCAAGAGCCTTGTCGACTTCCTTGGCCTTCATCAGGCCATCCATCAGGCTGCTCTAGGTGACAACGTCTGGGATGCATTTCCAATTCTTCAAGTAAGTAATCAGTTTGACAAGATCTTTGCTAGCTTCATTAGCCTTTGGCAGGGCATCCATAATGCCGGTGCTGGATATGGTGTTCGCTTCTATGTCATGTACCAGAAGGGAGAAAACTTGAAAGGCTGGCTTCAGCTGACCAGCCCTTAGGAGGCCATTTATAAGAATATTGCAAGTGATGACATCTGGCTGGATTCCCATTCCATCCATGTGGTGAAAGAGAGCCAAAGCCTGGCCTAGCAACTCTGCTAGTGACATTGGCGATGATGTGCTGACGAGAGTACGAGCAGGCCTGCAGCCAAGAATGGCATGCAGAAGGGCATTGCAAGTGTAAACATTAGGGCAAACAGCAAAGGCATGAAAGGAAGAGGTGCTTGGCGTGGAAAGGCAAGCCTGCCTCACCCAGTTGCCTAACCAAAGCAGTGAAAAGGTGGCTTGGTACTTGGAGGTGACAACTCCAGAGAGCGCAGGGCCGGCCACAGGTGCGGAAGCCGAGCTGGGTGGGTAAGGGAGATGGCCAGGGCTTTTGACATGGAGAGCTCACGAGCCAAGAAGAGCGAAGAGCTGCAGGCCCACTGAAACAGACGCATCCCCGGGTGAGAGGGTGGAGAAGCACCTGCGACAGAACCATGGGAGCAGCATCATGTCGATGCAGTTGACCTCGACAGGGGCTTTGATTTGCGTCAAACCACAAACGGTGCGCAAAGCTGCCGATCGAGAGAGAGCCATGGAATCTACCTTCTTACAATTGATCATTCCACAGAAGCGTGCATTCAAGGAGCACCCACTCTCATCCACAGAAGCAAGCAAGCTGCAGCAAAGATGCCATGTACCTCTACCCTCTTCCAATTGATCATTCTGTCCACAGAACAACGTCTGTTGCAAGCATACGCTTATACAGACAGGCGTTTTAAGCAAAGAAAAACTAGTCTTGCTTGGTGGGCCTCTATGTATAACATCTATAGAATATTACAGGACATATGCAAATTGACATTTAGCATCTAGCTCTGAAGGGAACAAGACCATTACTAATTTGACAAGGTGACAGAGCGTGAAACCGGATATACATTTGAAAAATCCTATAATATTTTTTACGAGTAGTTATGCACATACAATTCATTTATAATACATGCACCCAAGGTGCAGTTGATCTCATCTACGGCTTGTTTTCTTTCAAGAATAATGGTCAAAGAAATGAAGCATTTTTGGGTTCGTTGCATGTATGATAGAGCATGACATCTTGTACAAAGTTATATGTAGCCAGCGGACCAAGTTTGTGATATGGCATGTGTTACAAAGCTCCCGTGCGTGACTACAAACTGAGGATAGTTGAATAAGATCACCGAACAAGAGAACACATTTATTGTTGAAGGGATTTGTCAATGTACTGCTTGTTACGTTGACATTTTGTCTTACGATAAGGTCAAAAGTCGTTTAGGTTAACATGGATAGCTCGTCTATACTTATAATATTTGTCTCTTTTATGTCCAATTATCGCTCATCGGTCTCATGAATAGAGAGGGCATACTATTGATTCATGGTTGGTATCTTGAATTGGTAATGGATTGTAGATGTAATGATGCTAAGTCTTGATGTTGCACCTTTGTTGGCAAAACGTGCAACAATAATGCAAAGTGAGGGCAGGAGGAGTGTCTTTTTCATTTTTCTGTTGACCTCAATTATCGCTATATATGTACGAGGGACATTTCTAGATTGTGAGCAAAGATGTCACATTGCATGCTCCAATCTTTATACAATGCAGTAATTTTCAAACCATGACCGTACTTAGCATATGGACGGTAAGCTAGTTTCAAGTTGGCAGTAATTTGCTCTCTAGCTTATTGACGCTTGGAGTGAAATCTTTTAGCAGACACCTAATATGGGAGAAACAAGGACATATATAGTACGTCATCAATTAGTTAGACACCTAGTATGGTATCAATTATTTAGAGCTAAAGAAAGATGCACAAGGTGAATTCACTACTGTGATACACCACATGCATTCACTACTGTAATACATCACATGCATTGGCTAGCAACCGTATACAAAGAGTTGCGTGTGTAACTAACATGTGTAGATGTTGATCGACATCGAGTATATAGTTTTGAAAACGGAATCCAAATAAACCGAAGCAAAGGAAGCAATTCAAAAAATTCTAAAACAAGCAAATAGACAAAGCATGAATGAAGTGCAACAATAAATGAGGTGCTTTGGTGACCTGCAATGTTGTACTATTGCCTTTTGATTGTCCAATCTACAAGTCGATATGTGAGTCAAGCTACAAAATAGCAATGTGAATAGTTAAACATATCATCTTGCACTGAAACGTCACAGACTAAAAGTGCAAAGTACACAGTGCATGTCATACAGAGGTGCCATACAAAAGTATGGTGGAGAGTTGGCACTGTGGTCTCTCCAAAAATTTATAAGAAACAGAAGCCGTGCCCTACCCTGTAGCGTTTATGTGTTGCACCAAGCAAATGGATGCGCATGGGAAATTGGATGCAGATAACGGACCTTGCAGTGTTGTCGAGTTGGAGTCGCACTTTGGCAATTGGGACGTGTAGTGTTGTGAATGTATGTCCTCCCTGCCATACACAAAACACGCAGATGCAACTTTATGTGCTATGTCCTCTGATCAGTATTACATTCTCTCTCTCTCTCTCTCTCTCTCTCTCTCTCTCTCTCTCTCTCTCTCTCTCTCTCTCTCTCTCTCTCTCTCTCTCTCTCTGTGTGTGTGTGTGTGTGTGTGTGTGTGTGTGTGTGTGTGTGTGTGTGTGTGTGTGTGTGTGTGTGTGCGCTCACGCGCGTTGTAAACTACTTTGGTCAGCAATTATGTCTTCTTGCCTCCGTGAGTCCATCCGCTGCATGATTGACTACTTGACTTCCGCTACAATGTTGCTGCATCTCCTTGGAGCTACACATTAACCAACTCCCGCGGACACCATATTCTGCATTGAATTGCCAGTCATGAGAAATGTTTCTGTTTGTCTGCAGATCGTTTCGAAATGCTTGCCTCATCAAATTTTCAGATAGGCTATATATTATCAACAAAGCTAGACGAGGAGTGCGACTGAAGCCAATGGCTCATCAGACTATATTGACTTGCACTAGTGGCAATATTCAACAATGTCTGCCACTAATCCCCTCACATGCTAAAAGCGCAAGCAGCTAGCATTGAAGTCGCAGGCTTAATTACTTCAGGACTCTGTCGACTGCATTGCCAACAGCCGGATAGCACCGGGCAGAAAAATGTGCCGAGCGGGCCTGCGAAGGCAATGAATTTTTTGGTGTTTCGACTTCAGCAGATTAGGCCAACTGATCATCGACTGAAATTTGATATCTTCTCTTTCAGTAGCTGCACTAGAACAGACCCCTGCCATGGATTGATTGCACGAAGTATATGATCTTTGAGAGTGCTCATCACATCGGCAAGCATCCGAAGTACCCTCTAGCTTGATGATCTGCGAAATATAACTGGGGTTTGAATTAAGGTCTCCGGTACAGCTCCTTTCCAGTTCTCCCCGGCTTGCTGGGCGGAAAAGAATTGGTGTGAATCTTGAGAATTAGGCATGGGGATTCGGGACCTATTGCATATCATTTCCATGAACATTGAAGGATGGCCGATCAGGGCACATGGTTGTTGAATCTGAGTAACGTAGTTGAAGTTGATCAGCCACTCACGGGTAGTCTCTCTCTCTCTCTCACATGCGCACGCTCTTGCAAAGAGTGGCTAGAGAAAACCCTGCAAACAAAGCTCTTGTGGGGAACGGTGAACTGCTTAGCAATTGAGCAACGCAGAGTGCTTTTCTTATTTCATTCACTTCGTAGCTTTTCACGGCAGAGTTTCTTTTATTGAGCTTTTCATGTTTTTAAAAAAAATTAAAAGTATTACCACGTGGTGGCTTCTGCGTTCAAATATTGCAAAAAGAGCCTTGGGCTCACCAAGTAAATAGTTAAGCCGAATAACCTTATAAGTTACTAGCTTCTTAGTTTATTTAGCGGAATCTCCACAGATTCCTTGCTTCACTGCGTCATTGCCCCTTGCCCCTTGCTTCTTAGTTTATTTAGCAGAATCTCCACAGATTCCTTGCTTCACTACGTCACTGCCCCTTGCCCCTTGCTCTTACGTTTCTCCAAAACGCAGCTACCGTATTCGAACAGAGGCATGTGGAAAGTTGGTTTTGATGCACATGAGTTAACCACTCAAACCAACCTCGTTCGCTGATCACATGCGAATGATATGTGTTTTAAAAAAATGGCTGACCTAAGCTCTAATACCAGTGTAAAACCCTAGAAACAATGTACATGTGTCTCCATAGCATTCATCACTTGAAGTATCCAAAGAGAAATCCAAAGAATGATGTTTTCTTAGGTTTACTAGATCTATTCTTTGACAATCAAACATTGTGAAGGTTCATTGATCCAATTCTTCACTATGACTTATGATCCTTATTACCTAAGCTTTAGTCTTGCTTGAGCGTTCTTAGGTTTGCAGCTAAGCTTGTAGAGTAGTGTTATGCCCCCCCGCTCCCCCATGTCCATAGATTTAAAAAGTTATAACACAAATTTTCTCTTGCAACAAACCCTTGCAAGGCCTTTGATTTGTAGGTAGTGGTTCTGAAAGCAACACAAAGAAAGATTGCTATTTACAACTTTGCCTACAAGCACATTAAAGCATCTGCTAATAATTAATTCCAACCCCACAAAGATGATGTGAGATAATTGAGAGCAAAAATTGCATTGAATCCTTGCCATGCCTGCCAAACATGAGATTTGATCAATACACCATTTCACCATTCCAGGGCGTTGTCCCTAAGAAAAGCTACATCAACAAATTTCTTTCTATCTCGGACATCGGTAAAAAACATTCAATGTAGACCACCCAATACTTAATGCCTAAATTTGCAAGGAGGAGGTGGAAACTCCTAATAATATGGATGAGAATCCATAATAGTTTTTCCAACATAGTTACTTTGATGATCTAGATGGAGGAGCAAGGGGGCTCCCCCTTGGGCAGCCCCACAAGTGCAAATTAGCCAGTGTTGGCACGCAGCCCTCCCAACGTTTTTTGTTGAGCCTCCATGGTGTTTCCAATATCTTCCCTAGAAATTTTCTAGGAAGTTTGACTAGTGTCGGATGCTCCTCCTCAAGTGTGTGGCTACCTCCTCAAGGCACCCACTTTCACAAGCTTTGTGATTATGCAATAGTAGAGTTTCTCATCCAGATACAAGCTATGAAGTAGAGAGGGCTATTGACACATCCACTAGTACTTGATTATGAGAACCTATGCATTCCAAATATTAAATTTCACTTAATTCTTTTGCAATTCTTATAAGACAATTTGCAATTGTTTTTATTGTTTTTCTTTTATGTGAGTGTAATGGAATTGGCCTATTAACTTGAGAGTAGCCGAAATTAGAGAGTACTTTTGTGAAATTACTTTGTGAGCATACGGGTGAACATAATTGATGGTAGCAACATAAACATAGAATTTGATTAACTTGGCATGAATAATACTTTTGCAAGAGAGAGAGAGAGAGAGAGAGAGAGAGAGAGTTTAGAGAACATGACAACATTTGAGGACCAAATTTATGTGGAGTCGGTCCCCCCTCCAATAGGCATTTGTCTTATGGTTTCTCCCATCAAGAGAGACTTGTTACTATACAATATTTGTGTTCCTTGTGACCTAGGTGATGCAATGAAGATGGAAAGCTTAATGCATCATGAGCATAACATAAACTTTGTGGAAAGCATTAACTATCCCAAGCCTCAGTCCCCAAGACTCAAACACCTTCGAAGGTGGAGAGAGAGCTAGCCGGCAATGAGGGTAGGGAAGAGAAAGAAGAAACATTTCATAGGATAAAGAATTAGTCCCTCACTTATCATCACTCTTCTTGCTAGCATACATAATAGCATAGTAATGAAGGTGGAGAAGATATCAAACTTAAGCATTGAAGCATGGCTCTTGGTTGGATTTGCATTCCATAGCCAAGAGTGGTTGTCTAGGCTCTCAACCTCTCTACTTGCTTGGAGAAGGAGAAGGAGCTCTTGCACTTTGCACTTCACACAATGAGAGTGTGAGTGAGTGTGAGTGAGTGTGTGGGAGAGTATAACCCTCAAGCATTCCCCCTACTTGCTTTGGTCGACCCCCCCTTGTAGATCATGCTTGAAGCTCATTGGACCCCTCCAAGCCTAGCATATCACAAGCAAGAGTCATGCCAAGCAACATAGGTAGCCTTGGGACAAGTGTCCCCATTTCCCCTTCGAGAGAGAGGGCTTGATAAATGCTAAAAATTTTAACTAAATCCACTAAATTATCATTGGACCCCTTGGAAGGCCAACGTATAGGCTTTGGGCACACCATGAGGGTAACCTAGCTAGGGGCTTGACATGTGTCCTACTTGCCTCTTGGGCAAGGGGTGTCCTTTGGGAGAGAGAGTGGTCAAGAAACCACCACCCTTCTTGCATGGCTCGCCCCCTCCTTGTAGGGATTTACTTTGACTTTTGTGCCACCTCAAGCCCCTCAACCTTGGGCCTAGTTCTCACCACAAGCTTGGCCCTTAAGCCCTTCAAACTTGTGCTGGGTTCTCACCTTAAGTACAACCCTAGCATTTGAAGCATGACAAGCACCTCAAGCATCTCAAGCATCAAGCACTTCAAGCATCTCAGTCCTCAGGCATGTCAAGCACCTCAAGCATAGCCCTAGCTTACCTAAGGTCACAGGACTTTTAACACTAACTATCGGAGGTCTTCAATGAAGCTAACCCTAAGGTCTTTATGTTCCATTGGTTAGTCTTGCTCTTTGATGGACCATCTCTCATTTGGGCCCCTTTACCATTGGCCCCGTGTTGAGATAGATCTATAAGCACATGTCTATATCCTAACCCTTGTTACCATTTATTCTCCCACATTAAATGATCATTTTAATATGAAAAAATCATTTGGGTTGGTTAGATATTAGATTTTATGACATTACCTTTCTCTTGAAATCATAGTCGTCCTCGACTATGAGGTAGACGATATAAAGCCTTAGTCATTAGTCAATCTTACTTAGCGGGTAGATAATCCCTTTTTACCCTACAACATCTTTCCAAGATGGATGACCAATCCATCTCGTGCTTGGGAGACATAGCTGTTGCAAGCATTTCTGCTCTTTAGTCCATTTCATTCTACCAAGTAGAGTGGCAAATTCTACTTGGTGTTTGAGAGAGGTCGTCATCACAAACATGATTCTAAGCATGCATAGTATTTAAATTTGTGCACAATAAAAAGATAACTAGTCTTATAAGACATTTAAACATTGGTCATTTAAAAGAAATTTGTACATGTGCTTACTCTAATGTAGCATTGTAAGCATCGACAAGGTTCATACTATCCTTAAGGTGTATTCCTTTGCATCCATCTAGCATCTTCAAAAGGATAATTTTTGAACTTAATAAAATACCGTCGGATAATCTTACCATGTCATAGTACCTTGTCTTCATGCTGAAAAATAGATTCAGGTTGTAGCACCTCTTCTTGGTCTTCAACTTCGAGAAGGTCTTCAATAATTGGTTCACTTGGTGGCTCTTCTTTGTAGGGCTTGAGTAGGCTCACATGAAAAGCATTGTATATGAGCCAATGGTTGGGCAACTTGAGTTGGTAAGCCATCTCATTGATAGGCTTCAAGATTTGGAAAGGACCATAGTATCTTTTTGCTAGCTTAGCATAATACTTTTGATGGCCCGTAGTATTTTTGTGCACCTTTGCCTTAATCAAGCCTTAGGAAAATTAAGTAACACCCAATCATTTTCTTTGAACATTCAGGCCCTTCTATGCTTGACAGCAGCAGCGTTTTGCCTTTGTTGAGAGATGGATATAGCCTCTTTAATCTTTTGAAAATATTCTTGTAGGTCACGGCTATACTCATCGGCAACGAAGATCTTCCCATGTACTTTAAGTATCAAGGGACTTGTAGGTCTTCTCTCTATGATCTCAAAAAGTGCTTTTCCCGTAGAAGTATGTACAATATTGTTGTAGGCATACTCTACAAGAGGTAAGTCCTTATCCCATTGTGAGCATTAATCTACTTCTATAACATAAGTCTTTAGTAGATCAAGTATTGTAAGGTTGGCTATCTCACTTTGGCCAGCCGTTTGTGGATGATAGGCCAAAGAGAAATTCAATCTTGTTCCTAGATTTTCAAAGAGACCTTTCCAAAAATTACTGGTCATTCTAGGATCTCTATCTGACACAATGGATGTTGGTAATCCATGGTGTTTGAAAATTTGTGATATGAAGAGAGTTTTCATTTGGTGTGCCTTAATAGTCTTTTTGACAGGAATAAAGTGTGCTTGTTTGATAAACCTGTCGGCTATTGTCCATATTCCCGTATTCCCATGGATAGATTTGGGTAATCCAAAGATGAAATTAATGGATATACTCTCCCATGGTGAATTTGGGATAGGCAATGGCTGGAGTAATCCAGGTTGCTTCCCTCTATCATACTTGGTCTTTTGGCATACTACATATTTTGAAACATACTCTTCTATGTCCACTTTCATGGTAGGCCGATAGAAATATGTCTCTACTCCTTGGAGAGTAGGTTGAATGCCTCTATGCCCCACATAGGGAGGAGCATGGGATTCATACATAACTTTCTCACAAAGGGAATGGGTAACACATAGCCTATTTCCATGGAGAAGATAACCATCCTGCAAGGTGAATGGTTCCTCTTTCTTCCCCAAAGCAAGGACTGACATTATGTCTCTAAAGTCAGTAGCATATTCATCTATCATAGAAGATAGATCATTGTGAGTAGCTATAGACACCGCATTAACTTTTGGTCGTCGTGAAAGTGCATCGGCCACTTGATTGTGCTTACCAACAACATGAGCAATATGGAAATTAAATTGCGAAAGACAATTTTCCCACCTCATTTGTTTGTCAAAAAGCTTGGTTTGCATCATGAAATACTTGAGAGACTTTGGTGGTCGGTTTGTAAAATAAATGGAGTCCCCAATAACTAGTGCTTCTATGTGTCTAGGGCATGTAGAACAGCTAAAGCTCTTTCTCATAATTACCCAAGACTCGTTCATCCGTATTGAGCCTTCGGATCTCATATGCTATGGCATGCCCTTCTTTAATCAAAACTGCTCCAAGGCAATCACCACAAGCATCACATTGGACCTCAAATGGCTTTGAGAGATCCGAAAGCATGAGGACTAGTTGGGAGGTAAGCTTTTCCTAGAGCTTATCAAAATCATTTTCTCCTTAGTAGTCCATACATACTTAACGTTCTTCTTTGTTAAGTCATATAATTGTCCTGCTATTTGAGAGAATTTTGCTATGAAGCGTCTATGGTATGTGCACATACCAATAAAGCTTCTTAGCTCATGTAGATTCCTTGGATTAGGCCATGCTTTTATTACCTCTAACTTTGATGGATCCATATAGATACCATCTTGAGAGATAATATGACCTAGGTATTGAATCTCTTGAAGGAAAATTTCACTTTTCTTTTGGTTGAGAAAAAGCTTGTTCTCCCTCAATGCTTGAAAAATCACTTGGAGATGTTGCTTATGTTTCAAGGACTTGGAGTAGATGATGATATCATCAAAGAACACTCCAGTGAATTTGCGGTAAGGTCTAAAAATTTTATCCACTAGACGATTGAACGTAGCTGGTGCATTAGTCAAGCTAAAAGGTATGACTAAATATTCATAAAGACCAAACGTTGTGCAAAACGTGGTCTTTAGGATATCTTCATCCACTATCCTTATTTGATGATAGACACTTTTAAGGTCAATCCTACTAAAGTAGGTAGAGCTTTGTAGCTTATCAAATAGATATTCTACCGAAGGCACGGGAAATCTGTTTTGGATAGTGATATGCTCTAGTGCTTGATAGTCCACACACATACAGTATGTTCCAACTTTCTTTTGCACTAAAAGGACTGGTGAACAAAAGGGAGAGAATCTAGGCCTCACCATCCCTTTGTCTACCAATTCCTGTACTTGCCTCATGATCTCCTCTTGTTGAGCTTGAGAAACTTGATAAGGAGGCTTGTTAGGTGGTGAGCTTCCTGGAAGGAGCTCAATGCGATGGTTATCATCCCCTTGTTTTGGAGGTAAGTCCATAGGGATATCATTTATGAGCACATCTTGGAATCCTTTTAGAAAATTAGACAAGTCTAACTCTTCTTGATTCCTACCATTTACATTTGACAAAATATTAGGATCTTGCAAGGACTCTTTGACAAAAATCATGTACTCAAAAACTGAGCTCTTCATTGATTTATCAAAAGCAGGAGGATTTACAAGTGGTATAGTACGACCACACTCACTAGCAACTATATACATGTTCTTTCACCTGTAGGTGAAGTAGATTCTCCTTTCAGGGAACTTCAGGTTGGCAGCCATGCGATCAAACCATGGCATCCCTAGGCCAGCGTCATGTTGGAGAGGAGAGATATAAAAGTCTTCTTTGTTGACATAGCTTTGGACATGGAGCCTCAACTTCCCAATCAAGGGAGTAACAGAGGCTCGCTATCCCTTGAAAGCAGTGTTGACCGCTACAGCATCTCCATCTCGAAAGCTTGAATGCCCAACTTGGTGGCCAACTCTATTGATATGAAGTTGTGAGTAGAGTCCGGGTCAAACAAGATGAAGGCATCATGCTCTCTTACCTTTCCCCAAGCATAGGAGAGAGGTGCACCTTTGCAATGAGCATCCTCTTTTGGAGCTTTGATGGTGGATGCTCTAGGAGTCTCATTGCAAACATTCTTCTTGGGGTAAGAACGATAACCATGTCCTTGCTCCCCACACTTAAAACACTTATGGTCCTTGCGAAAATCTTCAAGCTCTTGTGGTGGATTACTTCAGTGAGATAGAACTAGGCCGTTGAGAGTTGACATACTCGGCCATCTCTTCAGATAATCCGGCACAAAACTGTTGCTTTTGCTCAGCAAAGTCTATCTTTTGGAAGACAATAGCCTTGAGATGTAAATCCCAAAACTTGTCTACATACTTATGGATAGACTCATGAGAGAGAATCTTCAAGCTGCACCATTCGGTAAGCACTTTGTCCTTTGCATCGCTTGCAAGGAATTGCTTCATGATGGAAACTCGTAGAGTTTTCCATGTCTTTGGGGATTCACCGTTGCCACGAAGGCTAGCCCACCATTGACGAGCCAATTTTTGGAAGTGCATAGCTACATGGTGTAGCTTGGAGGACTCTGTGAAGCCCTCGTCTCCAAAGGCCGCATCAAATTGCTGGATGAAAGCCAACACTTTGTCGGTAGCACCAAAGGTGCTATCATAGGTGAGAAAAAAGATACTCTTTCCTCCCTCTTTGAACTTCTTTAGCTTTTGTGACCTTCGCCATGCAGGGTATGATTTGCGATGTCCTCCCCTCTTGTATTCTCTAGGAGAATAGCCATAGCTTCCATCAGAAGAGGAGGAAGGTGAAGAAGAAGGAGAAGAGGGTGACCTCTTTCTTGCCCTTTTCTTCCTTTGTTTCCTCTCTTCCCTTTTGAGGTGACAAGGAGAAGGATTGTGCGTTAATCTTCTCCTCTTGGGAGGAGTTGGCGATCGTCTAGACCGCCGTCTTCATAGAGCCACATCTTTAGAGGAACTTAAAGTTTCATTACTTTCTTGCTCTTTGGATTCCTCCTCTCATATGGGAGAGAGACTTCTTTTGGGGGTCTCTTCAAGAGGCCTCCTAAGCTCTCTCTCTCCTCTTGGAGAGGAAGGGAAATCCCATAAGCGCAAAGTTGTTGAGTAACTTCGGCTTGCAAAGCAGGGTCGTCCATAGCTTGCTGCAACCTGGTAACGAGATAATTAACAAACATCGGGGCATCATCATTAGCACCTTCATGTGCAAAATCAAAGCTATCAATGTTCATTCTACTCTCTTGGTTATTGTCAGCCATGTTAACAAAAATTTGTGTACGTACTTAATATATGCTTTGGCAATTCAAAACCTTAGTTGCCACTCCTCTTAGCCTTTGAAAATCAGCTCTTAAGTATGTACACCCACGGCTCAAAGTGATTAATTATAGAGAGTAGTGGAGTGGGTCTAATATTGCAGAATTGCCAAGGGCTACCTCCTTTTGGACTTCTTATGGCTCAATAATGGTAAAGTCGTAGGCAAGTCTAAAAGCCTTCATTATTAAGTCCAAAGCTCCTGAGGTGTGCACCATATCCCACATAGTGGGCTCAACAAAACCAATAATAGATCCCAATCCCGCTTACCCTGATATAATTGACAAAATCTACCATTTATAGGCTACTTAAGGACCTCTCTTCTTAAGCAAGAAAAGAGAACCCAAATGCTCTGATACCAATGTAATGGAATTGGCCTATTAACTTAAGAGTAGCAAAAAATAGAGAGATTACTTTTGCGAAATTACTTTGTGAGCATAGCGGGTGAACATAATTGATGGTAGCAACATAAACATAGCATTTAGTTAACTTGGCATGAACAATACTTTTGCAAGAGAGGGAGAGTTTAAAGAACGTGACAACAGTCGGATTGTGTCGAGCCGGACCCCCCTCCAATAGGCATTTGTATTATGGTTTCTCCCATCAAGAGAGACTTGTTACAATACAATCTTTGTGTTCTTTGTGACCTAGGTGATGCAATGAAGATGGAAAGCTTCATGCATCACGAGCATAACATAAATTTTTTGGAAAGCATTAACTATCCCAAGCCTCAGTCCCAAGACCTCAAACACCTTTCAAGGTGGAGAGAGCTAGCAGGGAATGAGGGTAGGGAAGAGGAAGAAGAAACATTTTATAGGAGAAAGAATTAGTTTCTCACTTATCATCACTCTTCTTGCTAGCATACATAATAGCATAGTAATGAAGATGGGGAAGATGGCAAGCTTAAGCATTGAAGCATGGCTCTTGGTTGGATTTGCATTCCATAGCCAAGAGTGTTGGTGTAGGCTCTCAACCTCTCTACTTGCTTGGAGAAGGAGAAGGAGCTCTTGCACTTTGCACTTCACACAATGAGAGTGTGAGTGAGTGTGAGTGAGTGTGTGGGAGAGTATAACCCTCAAGCATTCCCCCTACTTGCTTTGGTCGACCCCCCCTTGTAGATCATGCTTGAAGCTCATTGGACCCCTCCAAACCTAGCCAATCATAAGCAAGAGTCGTGCCAAGCAACAAGGGTAGCCTTGGGACAAGTGTCCCCATTTCCCCTCCGAGAGAGAGGGCTTGATAAATGCTAAAAATTTTAACTAAATCCACTAAATTATCATTGGACCCCTTGGAAGGCCAACGTATAGGCTTTGGGCACACCATGAGGGTAACCTAGCTAGGGGCTTGACATGTGTCCTACTTGCCTCTTGGGCAAGGGGTGCCCTTTGGGAGAGAGAGTGGGCAAGCAACCACCCCCCCTTCTTGTATGGCTTATCCCTTCCTTGTAGGGATTTACTTTGAATATTGTGCCACCTCAAGCCCCTCAACCTTGGGCCTAGTTGTCACCACAAGCTTGGCCCTTTAGCCCCTCAAACTTGGGAAGGGTTCTCACCTCAAGTACAGCCCTAGCATCTCAAGCATGACAAGCACCTCAATCATCTCAATCATCAAGCACTTCAAGCATCTCAATCCTCAGGCATGTCAAGCACCTCAAGCTTGGTCCGGGTTCCCACCTCAAGCATAGCCCTAGCTTACCTAAGGTCAAAGGACTTTTAACACTAACTATTAGAGGTCTTCAATGAAGCTAACCCTAAGGTCTTTATGCTCCATTGGTTAGCCTTGCTCTTTGATGGACCATCTCTCATTTGGGCCCCTTTACCATTGGCCCCGTGTTGAGATAGATCTATAAGCACTTGTCTATATCCTAACCCTTGTTCCCATTTATTCTCCCACATTAATGATCAGTTTAATATGAGGAAATCATTTGGGTTGGTTAGATATTAGATTGTTGAGGAAAAACCAAGATGTCAACAAAGATTCGTGTGAATTTTTTTATCATCCTGAGCAAAATATTTGGTTCATCATTCAATTGAAAGTTTCTTGAGCATTAGTAAGGATGAAAAGCATTACTAAAAACTCATACAATCCAAAGGTTGTATGAAAAACTATCTTATGTATGTATGTCTTTAGAAGCAATGTGAATCTAATAACAACCACTCTTGAGATCTATATGGATAAAAATTCATGCTCATTGTAGCTTATCTAACATGCCATCACATCTAAGAATTTGAAATCTATTCATTATTGTAATCTTGTTTGAAGAACAATAATCTATGCACATTCAAAACGTTTCATCTTTCTTTTGAAGAAGTAAAACTGGCAAACAACATGGAGAAGTACTAGGTCGTCTCGAGGAGTTCATTTACTTGTTTAAAAATGCGTTCATGTTGTGTTAGACTAGATCTATAAGGTAATTAATTTGTAGGAGAACTACTCAAAATTAGATCAATCCTATGATCTTTCGGTCTTTTGGGGTGGGGTAGTTCATCAGGAGAGCGTCAGTGAAACAATTTTGATAGTGACTGAAAATTATTTTTATCCAACTTAGACAAGACAATTTCATTATTCATGTCTCTTTCTTTAACAAAGATCAAGTAATTTGAAAGAAACTTGTTTAGTTCTCTCTTTGCAGAGAAGTCTTAGAAACTGGCCAATCACCTACATTTGCATCTACATCATGTTTTTGTCCTTCAAAGTGGAAAAAAAATTTCTTATTTACATAATCTAAAAAAAGATGAATTTTGTAATGCCAAGGCATCCCTAAAATAATATCGCATCATTGTATCAAAGCAATTAAAAAAGATTCTCAATTTGCATACTTGCTGATCTTGGATTTAAATGTGTTTGAACACGTGTAGAATTTTTTGTCGACCCTTCAAAATTTGAACCAAAATCGATCAAAGTTCCCATTTTATCTAGAGTAAGAACAAGGCACTCCAAAGTATTGAAAGAGATGAAGTTATTTGTGGAGCCTGGATAAAAAAGAATCAAGACTCTTTATCTATTAAGGGTACCCCAAAATTTTAGGAGTTGTTTGTTAAAATTGGGGACTGAAGCATGCACTTCTCTACTCGAACATGCCTTATATAGGCCCTCCCTTGCTAACAATAGGGCCGCCTTGACCGCATGTCTGTCCTGGCCCTTGGCCTACCCGGTCTTATACCCTAGGCCTAACATTACTCCCCCTTGGAGAAGCATTTTCGTCCTAAAAAACAAAAGTGGTGGTATCTTCATAAGAGCACTAATGTTTTCCACAGTGGCATCCTTTAGGGATCCTGTTGTCCATTTGATCGGAACACGGTTCATCAGTAGGAGGTTCAATGAAATCAAGAATAACATCTTGCTTTTTCATATTGTTGTCCCTTTGCAACCATTTTGTGTAATTGGCCCATATCCCACATAGCATAAAGACTCCATTTAGAACTCCCTTGAGTATACTAAACGAGTTATCAAAACTAAGAGATGTCAAAAAAAATACCTCTTCTCACTTTCCATCAAAGTAACTGCTGACATAACTCATCAACAATGCTTAATTCCTTGACTTGTTATCTTATCTCATCAGTAAATAACCCCGCCATAACTAGTGTTCAAGGTTGAGAACCTGTCTTAAACATGAAGAGAATAAACCTAGTCGCAAACATGCTTTACCTTATGGTAAACAAACTCCAACTTGTTGAAATTAGGGTTGCAGAGAAACGCACACAGCTTGGAGAAGACGAAGGAAGCTCAAGGCACACAACTGAGAGTGTGTTACGTAGTGTGCAATGGAAAGATACATAGACCTAGAGTGATGGGTGTATATACAATGCACGGGGAAAAACCTCCTAAAGAGGGAAAAAAATCCTCGGCGGTCCTAGTGTGTTCACACACATCACTACCACATGTATATGGTAACAAATCCCCCCTGGAGTGATGCGGTGAATGAGAGTTGACACATGAGTAAAGGGAAGTGCCATGCTCTAAGGACATAATCAATCCACAAAGGGGAGTAAGCCCAAAGCTTTGCAGAAAGCTTCGAGCTTCTCACGAGACAATGCCTTTGTGAAAAGATCTACAAGGTTGTCCTGTGTTGGCACAAAGCCAAGTGGATCTCTCTTGCTGAGAGCCTCTCCCAAACATAGTCGTAATGCACCTCAATGTGCTTTGTGCGAGCATGAAAACTGGGTTCCTTGCAACTGCCAATGCGCTCTGACTGTCAGTGTAGATAGTGATGGCAATGTCCTGTCCAACACCCAAATCAGTCATAAGGCGTCTGAGCCATACACACTCAACCGTAGTTGTGAAGACTACCCTATACTCAACTTTACAACTAGAAGTGGCCACAATAGGTTGCTTCTTGCTCAACCATGATATACATGAACTGCCAAGCATGAAACAAAAACCACTTGTGGACACTCGCGTATCAAAACAACCAGCCCAATCTGAGTCCAAAAAAGCATGTAAGTCTGGCGGCAATGATCCCCCCTTGGGATAAAACAAGCCAAGACGTAAAGTGCCAGTAAGGTAGCGGAAAATCCTCTTGACAGCCTGCCAATGCCTAGACCCTGGGCTATGCATAAATCTGCTGACCTGTGAGATTGCAAACTGAATATCCGGCCTTGTGTTGCATACATAAATGAGGCAGCCAACAACAGTTTGGTAAAGAGTGACATCAACAGGATATAGACTTAACTTCAAACCTGTTTCCAGGAGTGGAAATAGGTTTGCAATCCTCAAGTCCAAACTTACATAGCAATGTTTCTATGTAACTTTTCTGACACAAGGCAATACTGCCATCACACTACTTAAACTGCATGTCCAAGTAATGATGCAACAACCCCAAATCTTTCATCTTGAAAGTAGCATTCAAATCAGCCTTAAATTCAACAATATGTCTCTCACTTGGTCCAATGATCAGCAAATCATCAACATAAAGAACCACAATGAGAAATACATCATCCTCACGCTTTACATACAATGTGCTTTCTGTTGGACTGTTACGAAAACCTCGTTTAACCAAATGAGTGTCAACTTTCTCATACCAAGCACGAGGAGATTGCTTCAACCCATACAAAGCCTTGTTACATTTGCACACTCTGTCCTCTTGTCCTTTTATGACAAAACCGCGAGGCTGCGTTACATAAACTTCCTCAAATATGTCACCATTCAAGAAAGCAGTAACAATGTCTGATTGATGTACATCCCAACCAAAATGAGATGCCAATGCACATAGAAAACGCACAGTATTCATACGACAAGTGGGAGAAAAAGTCTCTTTATAATCTATGCCTTTTTGTTGTGCATAACCCTTTGCAACAAGTCGAGCCTTATGGCGATCGATCTCACCATCCGGCTTGCGTTTCAACTTGTAAACCCACTTCGTACCAATAGCCTTTTTGCCAGGAGGCAAATCACATCCATGTGTCATTTGCATCATATTTTGTTTGCATGGCAGCCATCCAATTTTTTGAATTTTGTGCTTCGACAAAAGACAGAGGTTCCTCAACGTCATGTAGGCTAGACACAGCCAAAGAATAACAATCCGATGCATAAGATGCATGGCGAGAGCCTGAACGAGTATGACTAGACGAGGGTGCATCCAATTTACTGTCACGCAATGTATGCACCAGCCATTTTGGCATACCTCTAGCCTGCTCATTTTCAGCCCTTTCCTTATCAAGTACATCATGTACATCTGCATCAATAATAGACTGATCTGTAACATTTTCAAAAACCCCCATAGGCTGTACATTTGCCTCATTGGAATTTACATTCGAAATTCCACCACTAAAAAGAGGCAACAAAGTGTCATAAATGTCATGTGAGCTTACATTATTGTCTCTAGTACATGAGAGCAAGGGCTGAACAAAATCTTCCACCAACACTTCATCCCATGAAAACTAGAATACGCTTTGTTTGCGGATGATACAACCTATAACCTTTGCTTTCAGCACTATAACTAACAAAAAAACATTTCACAGCCTTATCATCCAATTTTTTACGTTGTGTTTGTGGCACCAAAGCATATGCCAAACAGCCAAAAACACGCATGTGCTCAATAGAAGGCTTTCTATCATGGCGTGCTTCATATGGAGTAATAGACTGCAAAGCTTTTGTAGGACACCTCTTAAGTACATAAGTGGCACACATGATGGCCTCAAGCCAAAAAGAATGCGGCAAAGCTTGACTTTTGACCATACATCGTGCCATTTCCATAGGTGACCTATTTTCCCTATCAGCAACACCATTTTGCTGAGGCGTATAAGGCACTGTACATTGGTGTTTTATCCCATGACTAGCCAAAAATGCATTAAATTCATGAGACATATACTCCCCCCCTCGATCGGAACGGAGGGTGCCCATAGTACATTTCGAGACATTTTCAGCCATAGCCAAAAATTGTTTGAAGCACATAAAACCTTTGGACTTTGCTTTAAGCGGAAATATCCATGCATGCTTGGAGTAATCATCAATGAAAGTCACGAAGTAAAGGTAATTGTCCAAGGACGCGGAGTTTGCATGGGCCCACAAACATCACTATGCACAAGCTGCAACCTACATGTGGCTCTAACTGAACTATCCTTTGGAAACTTCAAACATTGCATCTTACCCAAAATACAGCCTTCACAAACATGTTTGATAGTGCTTCATGAGGTGGCAAAGAAGTTACCATATCAGATTTCTACAAAAGCAGCAAACTGGCAAAATTCAAATGACCAAAACGTGCATGCCAAAGTTTTGCATCTTAAATAGCCCTTGAATCTGCAACTACATTTGCAAAATTTTGTCCACACTTGTCATACAAAGTGAGCTTATACAGCCCATGACACAAAAGGCCAGATGCAACAATTCCATCACCAAAACTGAGATCATGAACTATACATCTGTCATCCACAAATTTGACTACAAGTCCAAGTCTAACAAGTGCGGATACAGATTCTTCTTGATCCCAGGTACATAAAGTGCATCAACAAGTGTGAAGGAACTACTATTTGCTGCAGTAAGCACAATCTTTCCAACTCCGTGATCTAGATAAGAGGCATTGTTGGCACATGACTGGATTCCAATGAGGGATAGACTCAAGAGAGGTAAACAATTCATTATGTAAGGCAGTGTCCTTGGTAGCACCACTGTTGAAACACCACACATGTGAATCTACAGCAACTGACATGCATGCATCATGGACAACAAGATTGTAAGTGCACTCTGCACTAAAAGCCCATTTTGCATCAACATCAGCATCACAGTTTCCTTTCACACAAGACTCAACAATGGATGCATTTGTAGTGGAACCAACATTTGCAGTGGAACCACCCTCTTTCTTCTTAGCCTCTTTGGCCTTCAACTTAGGACGCTGCTTGATCAAGTGATCATTAGCTTTACAATAATGGCAACGCATCTTCTTTTTGCCCTTATCACCAGAATTTCCAGACAAATTTCTACCAGCAAAAGCATTAGGAACATAATTTTTGCCACTCGCAGCAGAACCATAAGAAGTGGCTGCATTGCTATTACCACCCTTTCTTTAAGAAGCAATGAAAGCCTGTTCAACTACACGTTGCCTAGTCCTATTTTTTTGGAAAGTGACCTTGCAACAACAATGTGCATAATGCATCAAACTTGAAAACTGCAGGATTTCCTTGGGTCATAAGTCTCCAAGTACTAGCAAAAGCCTGGTAAGAATCTGGTAAGGCATCAAGAACTGTTTGCACAAGGGAACTGTCTGAAATGACATTACCTGAAGAAATAAGTTTCTCATCGATATCCTTGACATCAGCAAGGAAAGTGTGCATATCATCTTCCTCATGCATAATCTTTGATTCCAACTCTTTACGCAGCAAAGCAATTTTAGCCTCATTGCGGCTTGCATAAAGACCTGCTAGAATATCCCAAGCCTATTTTGTAGATTCTGCTAAATGAATGTGAGGAGTAATGGTGCGCTTCACAGACAACGTAATTAACGCATGATCCTGCGCATTCTTTACATCCCAACAAGCTTGTTATACCGTAGGCAAAACAACTCTAATAGTAGTAATTCTTGCAACAAAACCTGCAACATCCTCAACATCATCTACATTCTTAGAATCGGGACGTACATCAATGCTGTGCACAATATTCGAGACACCCTTTGACACAAGAACATGTTGCATCATGTAAGCCCACATAGGGAAATTGTCCCCATCCAATCTGTCCTCAGCAGCAAACATCTTGAAAACATTTGTGTTGTTGTCAGCCATGGTAAATGCTGCACCTGATGTGAAAGATGCCCGAAAAGAGGAGAAACAAAGCGGGAACAACACGTGCTATATAGCACAAACCGTGGAAGATTGTAAGGCACCTGTTATGCAAAAAACAACACTGACTGGAATTTTGCACAAAACGACGAAATAGCCTATGCAGTACTGCCTGTTATGGAAATGGAGGCCAAAATGAATCCTAAACCCTAAATTTTTGTCGACCTGCGAGCGCTCACCAAAGCTCACTGAAATCGGAGAAAGCGGCAGGCGTGTGGAGCTACTGGTGACTAAGTCCGGGAGGATGCAACCTGCTCTAATACCAAAGAAACACACACAGCTTGGAGAAGATGAAGGAAGCTCAAGGCACACAAAGGAAAGATAGATAGCCCTAGAGTGATGGGCGTATATACAATGCACGGGGGAATAAACCTCCTAATGAGTGAAAAATGCCCCGGCAGTCCTAGTGTGTTCACACACATCACTACCACATGTATATGGTAACACAACTAGAGTGATGTATGCTTTCTAATTGGATCACTTGATGCAAATGTACGCACTTTGCATATCCTTTAGCACAAGATTACATTTGTAATCTACCAATTCTCTTTGGACAAATGACAATATTGAGGTGTGTTTCCCCACCATTTACAAACAGTCTTCCAAAATGAATGGTAAAGATGGATCATAGTGCCTTACAACATTGCTGAGGAATCAGCAATGCTATGAATAACCATCTTGGTTAACTTGAAAGATCCACAAGCACCCCAACCAAGCTATGACCTCTATTGGTGATTGTTAGATTTATGTCATGATTGTGCATGCCGCTCCAAATTAGCTTTTGCTAAGCACCAGGGCCCATAACACCTAGTGTGCATGCATTTAGCAAAAATAGATCCAAACCTGCATATCCATGACCATAGTTGCCAATATGTATGGAAAATGTGATGCTCATAGCATACATCAAAGAGAAGAGTAAATAGTTCTGAGAAGAAACTAAATACTTCCTATTGCAACCACTTGCAAGCCTTGCTAAAACATTTGAACCATAATAGAATGTGAAACATAAATCACATCTAGGTACAGAAAATGAAATATTTTCATTAACAACACATAGCCTTGCTATATGCATAAACAATCATCTATTAATGTTGTTTAGCTACACTCATACTATAACAAGTTTGACTAGGTGTCCGACAAATTTATGCCGTTGAAATTGTTCTTGATACAATGTGCTCAAAATGGTCTAATTAATGGATTTGACTAGCACCTAGGGACTTTGTCGTGACACCTAATTGAAATAACAAGCACCAGTGTTAATCTCAGAGACTCATATTCTCCACATGTGGAATATTTCTCGAATAGATATGTCTAAAAAAAACATCCTTGAAGTACAACATGTACTTGTGTGTAGGGGTAACTATAAACACTAGTGACATGAGTGAGAGGGTCCCTCATTAACCTTGCTCCACACTGGCTAAACCAAACTCCTTGAGTTCCTAGACCATGTTGTATCCCATGTGACAACATGTTCCAAAGAAAACCCTACATATAGGTCCATAACTACATAATGTAGAAATGTATTTGGGACAGTGCGGCCCAAAATTCTTTTCTCTTACATAACCTTGTCATGTTGCTTAAGAGAAAAATGGATGAAAGCAGCCAATCTTATTCATTTTTCTCCCCTACTCTCCGCACTCTCGCTCTCTGTTTGGTAGCCTTCTTCCTTCCTCTTGGTTTAACGTTTGTGACGAGCTGCATGTGATTGTCGTACTCGTTGCAGACTCGCGATTGTGCACATGGGAGAAGGTGTGCGAGAGAGAGAGAGAGAGAGAGAGAGAGAGAGAGAGAGAGAGAGAGAGAGAGAGAGAGAGAGAGAGAGAACTCCTCCATCTATATCTATATAAGAGCATGGTTACACGAGGCACAATTATCAATTATTTCTCCGAATAACAATGCCTCTAGCATGGTCCCACGAGGGATTCCAACAATAGGTACACACGCCATCAAGATGAAGAGCATCTTCAATCGTGTGTCGATTGGGATGTGTGCAATACAAAGGCAATGTCGGCAATTGCAAAATCTTTTATGAAGGACTTATCTCCAGCCATTCAAACCTTAAAGACTGCCTGCGAAATGTGGTTCAAGCTTGTCAAAATGTTTGATCGAGATTCCACGATGCGAGCAGTCACCCTTCTTGAAAAATTCAAGCAAAGCATATTCAAAAAGGGAATAAAACCAAATCATATGCATACTTGGAGGTTGAACATAACGTTTAGTTACCCATAGTCATGTGCACTTTGCAAGACTAAAAGAAACAACTGGAAAAACAAGTACTAGAAACTGGTAATTATGGGTGTTGCCTTTGCAATCCAAACCCCTTGGTTAGCTTCTGCAATCTCAAACTTCTTACTTAGACTTTTCATGAACACTACAGCTAACGGTGATGAACACAGTCTACCATGGTCAAAAGTGTGTGGAATCAATTGACAAAGTTGAATTTGTCCTTGGTAGATTGCGGAATTATTTCTTTGAAAGTACAAGTGCGTTGAGCTCAAACCTATGGAGTGATTGTGTATTAGCTTGGCATACCCTTAAAAATCCCACTCCTAGAGGCATAAGCAATGCTACAATGAAGCAATAGATCTTCTCTAGTTGGAATCATATTCACAACTAATTCATGAGAGAATCTTGTGACTCCATGCACAGAGGAGAAAAATGTCAAATACCCACAAAGAAAATAGTTATACTAGGTTCTCTTAGGTGTTTACATAAGAGATTACCTGCATGGAGGCTCTCTTAATTGTATTCATGTCTCCCCATGAATCAATTTCTTGATAGCTAGGCCCTGCCTACTTGCTACCCATAAAAAGTCAGTTGGATTGGATGCACCTTGTGCATAGAGCCAATGATGCAAAGTACTCATCATTGTATACATATACAATGAGCAGAAGCCCATCTACCAGCATCAAATCTTCTTGGACAGAATAGCTTATGTTATTGTGGAAGCATATGCAATGATGGAATGGAGTTACTGCCATCTTATTTGCATGCCATGCATGCATATCAAAAAAATAAATCGATAAGCCAGTAGTCTTAACCTCGGGGGGTTCGCCTCTTAGACATCTAATTTACCACGTGAGTTCAAATGAATGGGTTTTTTCATTGCCAAAATTTTAACACATTTATATTAACAAAAGGGGTTTTTAAACTGATTTTAGAGAAAAACCCGTAAGTTTTTGAAGAAAAAGGGGTCATTTTATTACCTCAAGCATGTAAGTAAAGGGGTTTTTTTAATACCCTTTGAACGTACGTTATATGAATAATTTCTTAAAGGTGCACCCCCCGAGGTCTTAACCTTGTGGGCTAGTTCTATATGTCCCTTGCACGATTACACATGCATGGACACATCACAATGCGTTGCAAATGCAAACTGTGAGCTTATATCCACTTGATGCAAAATATGTGAGACATTATTCTTGATCTGAAGTCAATGGATAGTACCATGGTACAAGATAGAAGCCTTGCTTTGCATGAAGGCTGGCAAAGCACTTTGCTTTGCACAATAGAGATTTTTTTTGCAAATGAAAAATTAAATTACAAAAAAAACAAGTATAACTTGAAACGTACTAACCTTGTTGCCTCTTTTTGAGAGGTTGTCTTCGCTTGAAGCTCTCATCTGCTTACTATCAGAAGAGGATGGCCTCTCCTTCTTTGAGCTGCTAAATGGCCTCCTTTGTCTTCTAGACTTTTTCCAAAACATGCTTTCCTTGCTTTTCTTCTTTCACCTTTTCTCATTCTCACTACTAGACAATCAAAACTTTCTGAAGATGAAAAAAATTATGAGTCATCCTCAAAACGAGCATGCTTCTTGGATCTGCTTGCCACCTTGAAAGTCAACTTCCAACCCAAATAACTGGGGAAATCCACCGATTTCCACTTCCTCTAAGAGTGCTTCAAGCCTTTCATTATTTGGTTCATCTTCTTTTTAAGAGACCACTCCAGCTCTTTCTGTGAGTACAACTTTTTCTTTTGTACACTCGTCTTGTTACCATATACATGTGGTAGTGATGTGTGTGAACACACTAGGACCACCGGGGCATTTTTTCCCTCTTTAGGAGGTTTTTTCCCCCGTGCATTGTATATACACCCATCACTCTAGCGCTATCTATCTTTCCATTGCACACTAAGTAACACACTCTCTATTGTGTGCCTTGAGCTTCCCTCGTCTTCTCCAAGCTGTGTGTGTTTCTCTGCAACCCTATTTCCAACAATTGGTATCAGAGCAAGTCACGTCCTCCCGGGCTTAGTCTCCAGCTGCTCCAGCACACGCCTACTCACTTTCTCTTATTTCAGTGAGCTTTGATGAGCGTTCACAGGTCGACAAAAATTTTGGGAAAGCTCGAAGAGCTTGGTCTACTGAGAATTTTGATTTGGGCTCATTTCGGCCTGCGTTTCCACTACAAGCAGTACTGCATAGGCTATTTCATCATTTTGTGCAGAATTTTTGTCAGTGCCATTTTCTGCATAACAGGTGCCTTATAGTCTTCTACGGTTTGTGCTATATAGCACAGGTTGTTTCCGCTCTGTTTCTCCTATTTTCGGGCAGTTTTCACATCAGGTGCAGCATTTACCATGGCTGACAACAACAACACAGATGTGTTCAAGATGTTTGCTGCTGAGGACAGGTTGGATGGGGACAACTACCCTATGTGGGCTTATATGATGCAACATGTTCTTGTGTCAAAGGGTGTTTCGAACATTGTGCAGGGCATTGATGTACCTCCTGGTTCTGAGGATGTAGGCGATGTTGAGGATGTTGCAAGTCTTGCTGCAAGGATTGCAGCTGTTAGAGTTGTTTTGCCTACGGCAGAACAAGCTCGTTGGGATGTTAAGGATGCGCAGGCTCATGCATTGATTGCATTGTCTGTGAAGCGCACCATTATTCCTCACATCCGTTCAGCAAAATCTGCAAAACAGGCTTGGGATATTCTAGCAGGTCTTTATGCAAGCCGCAATGAGGCTAAAATTGCTTTACTGCGTTGTCGAGAAATTTGCGGTCTTGCCGGGAAAGTATCGGGCTTATGGCTGTGAGAGTTTGTGAGAGAACTCAACAAAAACTATATGAAGGAGTTAAACCATAGATGCCATGAAGACTAGGGTTTGGAAAGAAGTGCAATCAAAGAAGACTCACTCTTTCTCTCTTGCACTCACACACACACAAAGAAAGAACACAAAAGAGAATGTCAAAACAATACAAAAATGAAAACATCAAGGCTATGGTCATATCGTATCATGGGTAATATGAAAGGGTTAATAGATGAGTTAATGGCATTCAATCTTGGCTGACCAAATAGGCTACGAATTGTTCTTTGGAATTGTAGTTTTGTGCTTACCATAATATATATATTTTGTCTAGTGATTGGGATTAATTGTGTGTACAAATCCTCTTAGTTCATAGCAAGATAACTACGCTTACGTCAAAAGAAAAGTTATAGTCTATGAGAGGTAGTATGATGGGATCCGGTGATAGAAGTATTTCATTAAGCTTTTCTGGGCCAAAGAGAAACACTATACGTTGTTGAAAGTGTATTTTTCGACTAATCCATACGTTAATTCTAATAGATCGTACAGAGTGAAAGCGATAGAAATGATCATCATGTGGGTTATTCATCTGGGATAGTATGTGAGAAATGTAGATATGAGAGAAGTGAAGAGATGAGAAGTTTCCCTCCCAAGCCCTATTCTGGCCCGTAGGCAATAAGGATACTGCGGGGAGAGATGTACCTGTAGCAAAGAGAACCTAGAGAGGATGAATTACTAAGAATGAGAGAGATAGGTTTGGTTAAGGAGATGAGATTAGATACATATATATATGTTGGATTAGAGATGAAAATGAAAACAACAAGAAATCAAGAAAACATCAATGTAGAACATATCTTACTTGAAACCCTTCGGCACCATTATTGATGGGAGAGAGAAGAAGAGGGGAGAATTCAACGTTGATTGATACGCCAAGTACAACACCTTCTTTTATTAGAGTTGATCTTCCAAGGATAGTGTACAAGAATGGCTAGTCTTCCTCTAGGAGAAGGTGTAGGCTTGGGCTTATGTTAATGGGGCTAAGTACAATTAGGCATTACTACTCACTCCCTCAAGAATTCCTCTCATCAATGGCTTGAATGCTTGAGTTTCTTTTCAAGGAAGAAGAGGTCCCCTTTTATAGGTGAAGGGAACCCCCAAGGGTTTACACAAGAAGAGAGGAGCCGGTGTGAATAGGAATCGGAAAAGTTGGAAATGAGCTGTCCCTGCATGATGTGGGCAGACTGGGGTCCAGTATTTTGATCATATCTCCTCAACCGTGGCTCCAAATAAAAAAGTAAAAATATGGGCAGAAACTTCAGCTCATTAGCTACGATTTTCATTTTAAAATCATTTTCCAATTCGGATTGGAACCTTGTGTAAAAAATTCATCAAAATAGGGTCCATTTCTGGCAGCAAAAGTCTTCCCGTGGTCCCCTTAGCTTAGACTTTCATTTAATTCCAAAGGACACCTCATGCCATATGAAAGCATGACATTGCTCCTTGACAAATTTTTGTAATCATGCTTACAATAATGCATTAAAATAAGTGTATCTTTGAAATCATGCCACCTAGTGTCCCACTAGGATTTGATTCCCTCCTAGTAGCTATTTAAAAAGAAATATAAGAAAAGTATAAAAAATACATAGAATATATATATATATATATATATATATTGGAGTTTACCCTAGATATAGGATCTAGCTAGGGTGTGAGATGATAATGAGATAGTAGAAATAAAGAGTCAATGCTTTTTGCCCCAAGTTAAAGAGGCGGAGCTATTGAGCTTTTCCCATAGTATTTTCTGATGGTAAAGTAAGGATAGGTTACCCTTGAGAAAAAAAATAAGATGAAATAGAAGGCTTATTATTATACTTAAATATGCATATGTACATTATAGGAAAGATAATTATGTATCTAAAAAGTTACAAGATAGATCTTGTAGCATGCGTTCCCACTATGTACGTGTCACAGCACGACATCGTAAAGAGCTGCAGTCGAAGATTATGCATGAGGAAGATGATATGGACACTTTCCTTGCTAGTATCAAGGATATCAATGAGCAACTTATTTCTGCAGGTGAAGTTATTTCAGAAAGTTCCCTTGTGCACAATGTTCTTGATGCCTTACCAGATTCTTACCAGACTTTTGCTAGTACTTGGAGACTTATGACCCAAGGAAATCCAGAAGTTGTCAAGTTTGATGCATTATGCACATTGCTGTTGCAAGAGTCACTTTCCAGAAAAAACAGGACTAGGCAGCGTGCAGTTGAACAGGCTTTTATTGCTTCTCAAAGAAAGGGTGGTAACAGCAATGCAGCCACTTCTTATGGTTCTGCTGCGAGTAGCAAAAATTATGTTCCTAATGCTTTTGTTGGCAGCAATTCGTCTGGAAATTCTGGTGATAAGGGTAAAAAGAAGATGCGTTGCCATTATTGTAAAGCCAATGATCACTTGATCAAGTCGTGTCCTAAGTTGAAGGCCAAAGAGGCTAAGAAGAAAGGTTCCACTGCAAATGCTGGTTCCACTACAAATGCAGCCATTGTTGAGTCTTCAATGAAAGGAGACTGTGTTGCTGATGTTGATGCAGAATGGGTTTTTAGCGCAGAGTGCACTTACAATCCTGTTGTCCATGATGCATGCTTGTCAGTTGCTGCAGATTCACATGTGTGGTATTTTGACAGTGGTGCTATAAAGCACATTACCTCACATCGTGAATTGTTTACCTCTCTCGAGTCTGACCCTCATGGGAATTCAGTCACTTGTGCCAACAACGCCTCTTATCCAGTTCAGGGAGTTGGAAAGATTGTGCTTACTGCTGCTAATGACAGTTCTTTCACACTTGTTGATGCACTTTATGTACCTGGGATCAAGAAGAATCTCTTGTCTGTATCCGCACTTGCTAAACTTGGACTTGTAGTCAAATTTGTGGATGACAGATGTACAGTTCATGATCTCAGTTTTGGTGATGAAATTGTTGCATCTGGGCTTTTGTGTCGTGGGCTGTATAAGCTCACTTTGGCATGCATGTTTTGGTCATCTGAATTTTGCTAGTTTGCTACGTTCGCAAAAATCTGATATGGTTGCTTCTTTGCCGCCTCTTGAAGCACCTGTCAAACATGTTTGTGAAGGCTGTATTTTGGGTAAGATGCAGCGTTCTAAATTTCCAAAGGATGGTTCAGTTCAAGTCACATGCAGGTTGCAGCTTGTGCATAGGGATGTTTGTGGGCCCATGCAAACTCCGTCCTTGGGCAATTACCTGTACTTCGTGACTTTCATTGATGATTACTCTAGGCATGCATGCGTATTTCCGCTTAAAGCGAAGTCCGAAGTTTTTATGTGCTTCAAACAATTTCTCGCTATGGATGAAAATGTGTCGAAATGTACTATGGGCACCCTCCGTTCCGATCGAGGGGGGGAGTATATGTCTCATGAATTTAATGCATTTCTGGCTAGTCGTGGGATAAAACACCAATGTACAGTGCCTTATACGCCTCAGCAAAATGGTGTTGCTGAGAGGAAAAATACGTCACTGACGGAAATGGCACGATGTATGGTCAAAAGTCAAGCTTTACCGCATTCTTTTTGGCTTGAGGCCATCATGTGTGCCACTTATGTACTTAACAGGTGTCCTACGAAAGCTTTGCAGTCTATTACTCCATATGAAGCATGGTATGATAGAAAGCCTTCTATTGAGCACATGCGTGTTTTTGGCTGTTTGGCATATGCTTTGGTGCCATAAGTGCAACGCAGAAAATTGGATGATAAGGCTGTCAAATATATTTTTGTTGGTTATAGTGCTGAAAGCAAAGGTTATAGGTTATATCATCCGCAAACAAAACGTATTCTGGTTTCAAGGGATGTAGTGTTTGTGGAAGATTCTATTCAGCCCTTGTTGTCATGTACTAGAGATAGTAAGGTAAGCTCACAGGACATTTATGACATTTTGTTGCCTCTTTTCAGTGGTGGAAATACGAATGTAAGTTCCAATGAGGCAAATGTACAGCCTATGGGGGTTTCTGAAAATGTTCTAGATCAGCCTATTACTGATGTAAATGTACATGAAAATGTTCTAGATCAGCCTATTACTGATGTAGATGTACATGATGTACTTGATGAGGAAAGGGCTGAAAATGAACAGGCTAGAGGTATGCCAAAATGGCTGGTGCACACTTTGTGTGACAGTAAATTGAATGCACCTTTGTCTAGTCGTACTCGTTCAGGCTCTCGCCATGCATCTTATGCATCAGATTGTTACGCTTTGGCTGTGTCTAGCTTACATTATGTTGAGGAGCCTCTGACTTTTAAAGAAGCACAAAATTCAAAAAATTGGATGGCTGGCATGCAATCAGAATATGATGCACTTATAGAAAATGACACATGGACTTTATGTGATTTGCCTCCTAGCAAAAAGGCCATTGCTATGAAGTGGGTTTACAAGTTGAAACGCAAGCCGGATGGTGAGATCGATCGCCATAAGGCTCGACTTGTTGCAAAGGGTTATGCACAGCAAAAAGGCATAGATTATAAAGAGACTTTTTCTCCCACTTGTCGTATGACTACTGTGCGTTTTCTATGTGCATTGGCATCTCATTTTGGTTGGGATGTACATCAATCAGACATTGTTACTGCTTTCTTGAATGGTGACATATTTGAGGAAGTTTATGTAACGCAGCCTCGCGGTTTTGTCATAAAAGGACAAGAGGACAGAGTGTGCAAATGTAACAAGGCTTTGTATGGGTTGAAGCAATCTCCTCGTGCTTGGTATGAGAAAGTTGACACTCATTTGGTTAAACGAGGTTTTCGTAACAGTCCAACAGAAAGCACATTGTATGTAAAGCGTGAGGATGATGTATTTCTCATTGTGGTTCTTTATGTTGATGATTTGCTAATCACTGGACCAAATGAGAGACATATTGCTGAATTTAAGGCTGATTTGAATGCTACTTTCAAGATGAAAGATTAGGGACTGTTGCATCATTACTTGGGTATACAGTTTAAGCAGTGTGATGGTGGTATTGCCTTGTGTCATAAAAGTTACATAGAGACATTGTTATGTAAGTTTGGACTTGAGGATTGCAAACCTATTGCCACACCCATGGAAACAGGTTTGAATTTGAGTCTACATGATGCTAGTGATCCTGCTGATGTCACTCTTTACCAAATTGTTGTGGCTGCCTCATTTATGTATGCAACACGAGGCCGGATATTCAGTTTGCAGTCTCATAGGTCAGCAGATTTATGCATAGCCCAGGGTCTAAGCATTGGCAGGCTGTCAAGAGGATTTTTCACTACCTTAGTGGCACTTTACATCTTGGCTTGTTTTATCCCAAGGGGGGATCATTGCCGCCAGACTTACATGCTTTTTCGGACTCAGATTGGGCTAGTTGTTTTGACACGCGAGTGCCCACAAGTGGTTTTTGTTTCATGCTTGACAGTTCATGTATATCATGGTTAAGCAAGAAGCAACCTACTGTGGCCACTTCGAGTTGTGAGGCTGAGTACAGGGCAGTCTTCACAGCTACGGTTGAGTGTGTATGGCTCAGACGCCATATGGCTGATTTGGGTGTTGGACAAGACATTGCCAACACTATCTACACTGACAGTCAGAGTGCATTGGCAGTTGTGAGGAACCCAGTTTTTCATGCTCGCACAAAGCACATTGAGCTGCATTACCACTATGTCAGGGAGAGGCTCTCAGCAGGAGAGATCAGCTTGGCTTATGTGCCAACATAGGACAACCTTGCAGATCTTTTCACAAAGGCATTGTCTCGTGAGAAGCTTGAAGCTTTCCGCAAAGTTTTGGGCTTACTGCCCTTTGTGGATTGATCCTGTCCTCAAGGCATGGCACTTCCCTTTACTCATGTGCCAGCTCTCGTTCACCGCATCACTCCAGGGGGGATTTGTTACCATATACATGTGGTAGTGATGTGTGTGAACACACTAGGACCGCCGGGGCATTTTTTTCCTCTTTAGGAGGTTTTTTCCCCCATGCATTGTATATACGCCCATCACTCTAGGGCTATCTATCTTTCCATTGCACACTAAGTAACACACTCTCTATTGTGTGCCTTGAGCTTCCTTCGTCTTCTCCAAGTTGTGTGTGTTTCTCTGCAACCCTATTTCCAACACGTCTATCTTTTCAACTTTCTTCCCAACCTAAGAGGAGAATCAATGGCCTCTCGCCATCTCACATGAATATCATCCATCGCGTAAGTCTTCAAAAGAATCACATAATTTGGGTTTTGGGAGTATTTCATTAATCTTTTCACAGACATATCAAGCTGCAGTTGACGTTTGTACTCCACTCTGTCAAGCTCCCCCGTCAAAAAATTTATATATGCTTGACATTTTAGGGTGGCCCCCACTCTGTGGTTCTTTCATGGCTTGATGGCCCTTAAGATAGAGGATTGAATACATGAGTGCTATCGATGCACAATTGACTAAGGGTGCGAGTGGCTAATAAGTCCTCCAAGGTAGGGACACAAAGATTCCTGGACAAACAGAATCTTGACTTCTCTGTAAGATTCTCCTCGAGAACTTATATGTGCTACATAAAGGAGCAGATACTCCAATAGCAGCACACAAATAGAAACTTCAAAATCATTGAGCTTAGAGAGAGAGAGAGAGATGAATCGACAGGACATGGCAGACTTCCGTGCCCAGATGCACCACCCCAAAGATTGGTGCCTCTTTTGGTATTTGTTTATTAATATGCTTGCAACAATACAACTCCCAAGGGTGCTTTCCTCTCAGACTCTATGTCTAGATCCTTTGTAGAATAAGGCCCCAAGGGTCCTTATAAACAATACAAGGGCTGCCCAAAAGTAAAGTCCCAAAAGAACTTTCTCAAAAAGGACGAAACCCCAAAATCATCTGCTCCCAAAAGCTAGCATCCAAAAATTTCCCAAAGCTACCAACACAATTTATACAAATTTGTACAGCCTACCAGGTCAGCATTGTAGCACAAATTACAGGATTTTGTATAGTTTTGCCACATTAACAATCCGTACAGTATGCCGCATTAGCACGTCAGCACATTTTACAAAAATCCTCCTCAGAGTTCAAGCTTTGGGGTTTTTTAGGGTTAGGCCTCGTGTCGATGCTCAAAAGTTTTTCTAGGTTTAGTTCTTCAATATCTCTTGTCCACTCGACCATTTATTGTCTAGTTGGGCATGCCACATCATCACTTTGTGAGAGTAGCATGTAGTCACAATGACACCAAGATAGCTCAAAACTCAAATGATTCTAGGAAGCTATGGAGGGTGTAGCCTCAAGGTCACCACGGTGCTAGCATAAGTGTAGATTATTAAGACTAGAGTTATGTATTAGAACTAACACCAATAGAGTAGCATGTGGACACAATGACACCAAGATAGCACAAAGTGAAAATTGCAAATGATTCATTAGGGAAAAGCCTCTTAAGTAGGCTTAGTGCTTTACATCTATGGCTAATGCCATTGCTTCCAGAGGATCTCCAACATTGTCTATTGCACTGATTGGGTCTGTATGAGTGGTATTTTATAACACATGCAGTACAAGGGTCTTTATGTAGCTATGATCTAAAGGACTCAAGGATCTATATATAGTTTGGATCGGTGATAATTACCATGTGGCTACTCCCATGGTTTTACAACACGCGTTGTACTGGTCGACTGTCTCACAAAAATTTGAGGCATCTGTCCTTGAGTTTAATGTTAAGTATGGAGCCTGATCTATCCTTGTAATTTTCTGTGGTAAAAGCGCACATTTGTAAGGCCCCCATTATGAGGAGAAGCCATCGTGCGTGAAGGTAGTCAATGGCCGGTGGCCGGTGGCCGAATTCAAAAGCGGACTTGTCTTCTCAAGGACGGCCACACATGGGCGGATTGGAGGGTCCGATTTGGACTTATTCACACAAGGGCGGCTACACATGGCTGCCTCTCATAAGAGAGGGCAGCTCTTTTGGCCTATAAAAGGAGGCCATTTCTACACACATTTCATAGTGTGAAGTTGATGCAACAAGGTGAGTGTGAGGTGGTGAGAGTGAAGCAAGGCGGGAGCTCCATTAAGGGTATAATCCTTTTGTAAACTACTTCTTGTTTTGAAGTACTAAAGCCATTGAGTGGCTGCTTTCTCATGGACATAGCCCACATTGGGTGAACCACGTATATCGTGTGTCCTCTCTCTCTCTCTCTCTCTCTCTCTCTCTCTCTCTCTCTCTCTCTCTCTCTCTCATCTTTTGTGTGTGAAATTTATCTCTCTCCATTAAGTAATCTACTCAAATATCTATTTAGCTACATCTTATTTCCTAACAACTGGTATTAGAGCAAGGTTTGCTCGTAGCTAAATTATCTCAAGGAAAGGATTCCTTGAATTGAGTGGGAGTTATGGCGGAGGAAGGGAAGCTCAAGATTGAGAAGTTCAACGGAAAAAACTACCAACATTGGAAGATGCAGATTGAAAACTATCTCTACCAGAAGGACCTCTATTTGCCACTAGGCGGTCTTGCGAAGAAGCCCGCAACAATGGCAGATGAAGCATGGATTGTCCTTGATCGAAAGGCACTGGGAACAATCCAGTTAAGCTTGGCGTCAACGGTGGCCTTCAATGTTTCGGAGATGAAGACCACGGAGGACTTGATGAAGTCACTTGACGACTTCTATGAGAAACCATCGGCATCCAATAAGGTATTTCTTATGAAGCGCTTGTTCAATCTAAAGATGGCAAAGAATGGTTCAGTTGCAGAACACCTAAATGACTTTAACACAAACATAAGCCAACATCAGAGGCCAATGTGGCAGGTAAAGTAGAGCAAGATGCTCTAATTCTCTCATTACACAATGTGTCTAATTCTTGGATAGTAGATTCCGGGGCTTCATTCCATGCGACACCACACAAGCAACATTTCTAAGATTACACCAAAGGTAATTTTGGGTATGTATACTTGGGAGATGATAAAGCTTGTGAGATTGTCGGCAAAGGTACAATTTCTGTCAAAACTGCTAACGGAAATGAATGGAAGCTTAAAGATGTTAGGCATGTTCCTTCTCTTCGCAAAAATTTGATCTCTACAGGACAATTGGACGATGAAGGTCACAACATTGCATTCGGAAACAAACGGTGGAAAATCTCAAAGGGATCTTTGGTGGTTGCCAAGGGAGAAAATATCGGTACACTTTACTTGTGTATTGTTAGCACGCAACCTTCAGCTTGTGCAACAACTACAGAAGTTGACAGTGCAGTGTGGCACTACCGACTTGGGCATATGAGTGCCAAAGGAATGCAAATCCTTCAAACAAAGAAGCTTCTACCAGGTTTGAAAGAAGTGGACTTAGAGTTCTGTGAAGATTGTGTTTATGGTAAACAAAAGAGGGTGAAATTTCAAAATTCAGGAAATGAAAGAAAAAATAAAAAACTTGAGTTGGTTCATTCTGATGTTTGGGGTCTTGCAAGTACACCATCACTTGGTGGCTCATTGTACTATGTAACATTCATAGATGATGCGACTAGAAAAACATGGGTTTATGTCATGAAGAATAAGTCGGATGTATTTTCCATATTTCAAAGGTGGAAAGCCTTTGTGGAGAATGAAACAAGTACCAAGGTTAAATGCCTCAGATCTGACAATGGAGGCGAATATTGCAGCCAAGCTTTTGAAAGCTTTTGTGCTAGCAATGGTATTTGAAGGCAAAGGACAACCCCAAGAACACCTCAACAAAATGGGATTTCGGAAAGGATGAACAGGACAATCATGGAGCGAGCACGAAGCATGCGGCTACATGCAGGCCTACCGCTTGAGCTTTGGGGGGAAGCTGTAAGTACGTCTGTGTACTTAATCAATCGGTCACCCTCAACGGCATTAGATGGGGGAGTTCCAGAAGAGGCATGGACAGGTAAACCGGTGAACTATGCATTTCTCAAAGTGTTTGGGTGTGAGGCTTTCATGCACATAGATAGAAGCCTAAGATCAAAGCTAGATGCAAAGTCCAAAAAGTGTTTCTTCATTGGCTATGGAGAAGGTGACTTTGGGTATCGCCTATGGAATCCTGAAGATGGTAAAATCTTAAGGAGTAGGGATGTAATTTTTAACGAACAAAATATGTACAAAGATTACTTGGAAAGAAAACAAACAAAAGAAACAGGTGATGAGTACATGGAGCTTGAGGACGGTGAAGACTCAAGGACTGCAAACGGTGACAATGTGCAACAACGTCAACCAAATGAGGAGCCTCAACCTATTCCCCAAAGATCTACAAGAGCAAGTAGACCTCCAGAAAGGTTTGTTCCTTCCTTCAACCATCTCTTGATCTCAGATTCTGGAGAGCCAGAATCATACGAAGAAGCTATGCAACGTGAATCCAAAGAAGAATGGACGAAGAGCATGCAAGTGAGATGGACTCACTACATCGCAACCAAACATGGGAGTTGGTTGAGTTGCCTAAAGGTAAGCGGGCACTTCAAAACAAATGGGTGTACAAGCTGAAGGAAGAAGAAGGTGGGAAGAAAAGGTACAAGTCTAGGCTTGTGGTAAAAGTGTTTTCTCAAAAGAAAGGTATTGATTTCAATGAAATATTTTCTCCTGTTGTAAAAATGAACTCAATTAGGCTTGTCTTAAGCCTTGTGGCTGCTCATGATCTAAATCTCTAGCAAATGGATGTAAATACGGCATTCCCTCACGGTGACTTAGAGGAGGAAATCTACATGCTTCAACCAAAGGGGTATGAAGTAAAAGGTAAGGAGAAAATGGTTTGCAGATTAAAGAAGAGCTTGTATGGTTTAAAGCAAGTATCAAGACAATGTTACTTGAAGTTTAATCTATGGATGTTGGATCATGGATTCACAAGATGCAACTCGGATCACTGCGTCTACACGAAGAATTTGGGAGATGGGAAATTCATCATCCTAATGTTGTATGTTGATGACATGTTGATTGCAAGTGCTAACATGCAGGACATCAAAGACCTAAAAGAGGAGCTGTCTAAATCTTTTTCAATGAAAGATTTAGGTGCTGCAAAGAGGATACTTGGTATGAAAATATCAAGGGACAGGACGAAGAAGACAATAAAGCTATCTCAAGAAGATTATATCAAGAAGGTACTAGAAAGGTTTGCAATGCAAAATGCAAAACCAGTTTCTACACCTTTGGCTGGTCATTTTAAACTAACGAAGGATATGTGTCCAAAGACACAAGAGGAGATAGCCTATATGTCTAAAGTTCCATATGCTACAGCGGTAGGTTCTCTAATGTATGCTATGGTCTGGACAAGGCCAGACATTGCACATGCAGTGGGAGTTGTGAGTAGGTTCATGGACAACCCAGGTAAAGAGCATTGGCAAGCTGTGAAGTGGATACTTAGGTATCTAAAAGGGACAACAACAAATGCTTTGTATTTATGAGGAACTGATATTTTTCTAGAAGGGTATGCTGATGCAGATATGGCAGGTGACAAAGATACTCGAAGGAGCACTATTGGCTATGTTTTCACGATTGGAGGCACAACAGTAAGCTGGGCTTCAAAGCTGCAGAAAGTGGTTTCACTTTCTACCACGGAAGCAGAGTATGTAGCAATGACGGAGGCAAGCAAAGAAATTCTGTGGCTTCACAGATTCTTAGAAGAGCTTGGATTCAAACAAGACAATTGTGTCTTGTACAGTGATAGCCAAAGCGCTATCCATCTTGTGAAGAACTCAGCCTTTCATTCAAGGACAAAGCACATTGAGGTGAGATATCACTTCATACGCACTCTTTTGGAAGAGGGACAGCTAAAGCTAGGAAAGGTGCATACAAGTGAAAATCCTGCAGACATGTTTACAAAGGTGGTCAACAAGGAGAAGTTGAGTTTTTGCTCATCTTCAATCGGCATTCAAGGATAAGAAGCCAGAATGGAAAGCAGTCACAGGTTTGGTTTGGAGATCAGTCTCCAAGTGGGAGATTGTTAAGTATGGAGCCTGATTTACCCTTGTAGTTTTCTGTGGTAAAAGCGCACATTTGTAAGGCCCCCATTATGAGGAGAAGCCATCGTGCGTGAAGGAAAATCACTCACCGGAAACCAAAATTTTCATGGACAAGAATCAGGGGCAACTTTAGAAGCCTCAGCGGCGGAGGCCCCCGAGACTTTGTTTTTTCGCCGGAATATTCTTTTTCGCCGGAATATTATGGCCGGACGGCGGCCGGAAAGTGGTCGGAAAACAACCGGTCGGTTGGCCGATGGCCGGTGGTCGGAAGTCAATGGCCGGTGGCAGAATTCAATGGCCGGTGGCCGAGTTCAAAAGCGGACTTGTCTTCTCAAGGGCGGCCACACATGGGCGGATTGGAGGGTTCGATTTGGACTTATTCGCACAAGGGCGGCTACACATGGCTGTCTCTCATAAGAGAGGGCAGCCCTTTTGGCCTATAAAAGGAGGCCATTTCTACACACATTTCCTAGTGTGAAGTTGATGCAACAAGGTGAGTGTGAGGTTGTAATGGAATTTGCCTATTCTATTTGAGAGTAGCGGAATTTAATGAGAGTACTTTCAAGAAATGATTTTGTGAGCATAGCGGGTAGACATAATTGAAGATAGCAACATAATCATAGCAATTAGTTAACTTGGCATAGACAATACTTTTGCAAGAGAGAGAATTTAGAGAACATGACAACAGTTGAGGACCGGATTTATGTGGAGCCGGTCCCCTCTCCAATAGGCATTTGTATTATGATTTCTCCCATAAAGAGAGACTTGTTACAATATATTCTTTGTGTTCCTTGTGACCTAGGTGAAGCAATGAAGATGGAAAGCTTCATGCATCACCATCATAGCATAACCTAAACTTGAAGAAAGCTTTAACTATACCAAGCCTCAGTCCCAAGACCTCAAACACCTTCGAAGGTGGAGAGAGCTAGCAGGGAATGAGGGCAGGGAAGAGGAAGAAGAAACATTTCATACGAGAAAGAGCTAGTTCCTCACTTATCATAACTCTTGTGCTAGCATACATAATAGCATAGTAATGAAGAAGAAATAGATGGCAAGCTCAAGCATTGAAGCATGGCTCTTGGATGGATTTGCACTCCATAGCCAAGGGTGTTGGTGTAGGCTCTCAACCTCTACTTGCTTGGAGAAGGAGAGGGAGCTCTTGCACTTTTCATAGTACACAATGAGAGTGTTTTTGAGTGTGTGTGGGTGAGTATACCCCCTAAGCACCCCCCTAGCTTGCTTGGGTCGACCCCCCCTTGTAGCTCATGCTTGAAGCTCATTGGACCCCTCCAGGCCTAGCCAATCACAAGCAGGAGCCATTACAAGCAACAGGGGTAGCCTTGGGACAAGTGTCCCCCTTTCCCCTTTGAGAGAGAGGACTTGATAAATGCAAAATCAATTAATTAAATATCCTAAATTATCATTGGACCCCTTGGGTGGCCAACCAATAGGCTTCAGGCACACCATGAGGGCAACATGAGGAGGAACTTGAAAAGTGTCCTTGCTGCCTGTTCAAGCTGGGGCTTCCCTTGTGTGTGTGTGTGTGTGTTCTCTCTCATCCCCCCCCCTTGTAGGCTCGCCCCCCTCCTTGTAGGGATCTTTTTGACTTTGGATGAGCAAGCCCCTTAGTCATCAAGCATGACTAAGCACTTGAAGTAGGGGGTGTTCCCACAAGCATCTCAGGCAAGCTTCTCAAGGCACCTCAAGCACCTTAATCATGCACCAAGTCAAGCACCTCAAGCATCTTAATCAAGCACCTCAAGCAGGACAAGCACCTCAAGCACGACAAGCACCTCGAGCTTGGGCCGGGTTCCCACCTCAAGCTCAGCCCTAGCTTACCTAAGGTCAAAGGACTTTTACACACATTATTGGAGGTCTTCAATGAAGCTAACCCTAAGGTCTTATGCTCCATTGGTTAGCCTTGCTCTTGATAGACCATCTCCCATTTGGGCCCCTTTACTATTGGCCTCGTGTTGAGATAGATCTATAAGCACATATCTATATCTTAACACTTGTTCCCGTTTATTCTCCCACATTAAGTGATCAATTTAATATGAGAAAATCATTTGGGTTGGTTAGATATTAGATTTTATGACAAAGGTGGTGAGAGTGAAGCAAGGCGGGAGCTCTATCAAGGGTTTAATCCCTTTGTAAACTACTTCTTCTTTTGAAGTGTTAAAGCCATTGAGTGGCTGCTTTCCCGTGGACGTAGCCCACATTGGGTGAACCACGTATATCGTGTGTACTCTCTCTCTCTCTCTCTCTCTCTCTCTCTCTCTCTCTAATCTAGAATCTCTTGTATGTGAAATCTATCTCTCTCCATTAAGTAATCTACTCAAAAATCTATTTAGCTACGTCTTATTTTCTAACAGTTTGTTGACTTCCCACCTTCTCCTCTTTTTTTGAACAAGTGCTTTGTATATGTGTGAATGTTCCAAGTAAACTTCGTTGTCTTTGCTTGCATCCAAACTTAGCAAGTGTTTTTGGGCTTGACTACATTCCATGTCAAACCATTTCTTCTTGGTGCTACCCTTCTTAGACCTTTTTCAACCTTTTGCAAGACATGTGTTTCACCAAAAAATATTCCTTCGCACAAGAGCAAATTACTTCTTTGAAAACTTTCTGCTTGCATTCTAATGTTGGGCTCTCTTGATGCTCTGTCATGCTTAACATTTGGTCCACCATATCAGCATATATAAGTGCTCGTTTGAAGTCTAGACGTAGGTACAAACGATTCACATAATGATTGGAGGCTGCATGATCGGGTCTTTTACCACACTTGAGGTCAATACATAACATCCTATGATCCGATTTCGAATTCCATTCACCAAGTGTAAAGATTTGTATGCACTTTAGAGTGGCTTTCAAAAACAACATATAGTTGATCACGCTATCATCATTGTGCTTTCTACATGTGAAGTAATTGGTGCCTTGCCATAAAGATACACCATTTGCAATGAGCATTCCGGCATTATTGCATATATGTAGAAGTGACTTTCCATAGTGATCCAGTTCTTTTGCATCATTAGGACTTTGATTATACATGTATGAGTCATCCATTCTTCTTGAGACATGCGGCATGTTGACTTGTTGTGTGTCATGTTGTAACGTATTTGTGTGAACATTCATGTCTCCAAAGACAATGACTTCACGCTGGTCCTTGTGATGAGAAATGTCTTCCTCTAGTTCAACAAAGGGCTGATCTCTATCCATATCTAAGCAAGCATAAAATTTGAAGTCTTAGTGAGGAATGTAGCAACCAGCCACAAACATAAGTTGACCATTTGGTGGGCTGATTTTCAGCCATAAGTAGCTTAAATTGTTAGACAATGGAAACATCTTTCAAACCTTTTTGATCATACATTCTTCGCTTTGCATTTTTGGCCCACATCAAAGAGTCCACATCGTATTTGTCAAATCCAAGAATTGGTTGCGCATCATGCTCTTATGTTTCGACAAGAAGTTATGAAAGTTTCCATTGTGAAGGTATAAATAGAGCGAGAGAGGGGGGGGGGGGGGATGAAATTTTTGAAAAATTAATTTAATTTGGATTTTAAAAATTTATTAAATAATACTAATAACTACTAAGATTAATATAAAATGTCATTAACTCTCCTAGACATAATTAAACTCTTTCACTCTCATTTTTTCAATCTAGTGATTGTTTTTTCAACTCTACTATCATGTCATACAATATAGTCTTCCCTTTTTGCAAAAGAGTTTTTCCCTTTACCAATGGGAAGATTATTTTTGGGGTTAAATATCTACAAGAGCATGTTGCTCCACAAACATTTATTGCTCTACATACAATTGTCATGGTTGGGAGTGAAGAGCTGACAGTGCCACTAGAGAAAACAAGAAATCACTTGGGAGAGGAGTTTTATGTTGTGGACGAATCTCTCTCTACAAAGTTCGTGGTGCTAGTCAAAGATGACAAGTCTCAAATTCCAAAGGATTTTTATGTTGTGGACGAATCTCTCTCTACAAAGTTCATGGTGATAGTCGAAGATGACATAGTCTCAAATTCCAGTGGCATAGCTTCCTTTGGTGAATGTTCCATACATAGACCTTACTAGTCCAAGCAAGGAACAACTCTTTGGGGAGCAAACATTGCAGAACTCTACGAAGGTAAGGAGAACAAATAGTATTTTGTCATTTTTTAACTCAATGACGAATCCCAACACCTTGATGAAGCTTCTTTCAAAGATAGTGGAAACCAAACAAGTGTTGTAAATACCAAAGGTGTACAATGGTTACATGGTGTTTGAGTTTCCACCGACCTTAGGAAAGGTTCATCCAATGGATGCTAAGGAAAATAAGTATGATTCACAACACTTGACCAAACCACAAACCTCTAACATCACATTTCCTGGAGTGTGTCGCAAAAGTTAGTGTGCAGGTTCCCTAAAGTTTCTCAATGAAAGTTGTCCCAAATTGGTTAATTTTTGGGAAGTCAAACACAACGCATTTCAATGGCAGTACATGGGCGAGTTTTGTGATGGACTTGGAGGCAAGCTTAGTTGCCACTATTACGGACAACCACCCATTTGTTTACGTACATGTGATTGCTTCGTATATTATGTCATGCCAATGTGTGTGGCAAAGGAAATTGTGCCAACAACTTTGATGCGAAAGGGGGGCTCTAGCCATGTACTTGGTGAGCAAGAATTTGTAAATGTTGTTGAAGAAATGGGTCCCTTAGTGGAGGAAAATTGGTGAGGACGATTACTTGTTTCTCTTGTTTGTGCATATTATTTCAAAGTAACTTAACTCTGTAATACAGATTTCAAAGGTCTGTGGCAGCAATAAAAAGTGGGCCAACAAAGGAGATCTTCTATGTGGACTCCTTGGTGCAGCTAAAAAGGGATTGCACATATGATTTTTTTCATAGAAGCAGGTTTTCCAAGCAAGGAGCGGAAGGGGAGAGGTGCTTTGTGTTCAAGATATCTACATTTGGTCTTGCATTTGGATTGGATTTGGTTAATCGAATGCGACGAATGGACCTATAGATCTTTGACACGCTTGGATGCAATTTGACCACACTCACCGAGTGGCGGATTGGGTGACCATGGCATGCCTCGTTTACAATCCAAGGTTTGTTGTTTAGGAAAATATTTATCAAGATTGGCGTATCTTAAGAAACAATCAACAATATGAATGTTTTATGTTGTAGTATGCAAGATCTCCTCACTATTGCAACTTGTGAGATGAAAGAGAAAGACAAGGAAGCACGAATTTTTTTCTAGCAGTGCATAAATGAAGTTTTGGAGGGGCATGGATGTGAGAGAGTGAAATTCCATGGATTCATGGCCGACGAAGCTCAAGCCAATTGGAATGCAGTTCGCACCGTGCTCAATGGTGGAAAAGACAATGTTCTACAACATTGAGAGCGATCTTGCCTTTTTCATTGGAAACAAAGCATGGTGGGGCACACAACAAAGTATATTGTCTCTTCACCTCAACAAACTCACAACGACATGTGCAAAAAGTGGCGTTTAGCCCCCTATAGAGAGGCAGTTGCAGTAGAGTCTCATCTCCTTCGACAATGGTGGCGCTATGGAAATTGCACGGATAAAAACATCTCTGCAATGGAGTCTTGGTTGAGTTGGTGAGAGGTGCATATTGCACATTGGGGGAGCATCATGACAACAATACAGAGAAGTCCTAATGGGGCAAACACTCCAAGAACCAACTTGGTTGAGAGTAAGCATGGGAGTTGGCTTGCAAGCGAAGGGTTCAAAAAACAAATCTCATTGTATGATGCATGTACTTTAGATATGGCAAATGCAATACTACAAAGCACGAAGGCAATTACTTACTTTCAAGGTAAACATGTTGGAAAGGGTCCTTCACTAGAGAGATTCAACGAAAGAGTTTCCTCTAGTCCAACATGAGTGATAAGAGTAGTAAATGAAGCTATATTTGGAACACCCATGTATAAGGCTCGCACCCCGCTTCAAGGAGACAAAGAAACCGTCAGCAAAAGTGAGAAACATCGATTGTGATTGATGTTGAGGATGAATCGACACATAGACAAAAACACGTGACCGTACAATATACGGATGGCCAAGGAAGATCATTTTCATGGAAGATTCAGGGGTAGCAAATGGTAGTAGGATTCCAAAGAGACGACAAAGTTTTGTGTTTTGGATCAAAAGGTCAATGAGCTATGTGGGCAATCAGAAGAGCCCCTCTCGCCAATCGTGTAACATATAGTGGCACCTCCAACGGTGGAAAAAGATGTGGACAAAATATAGTAGCATGTAGTAAAGGGTCTCCTGCACCATCCTATGAGGGGTATAGAAAACATCCAACATGGGCTACTCAGACAATGGTTCTAATTCTGTCCCATACATGTTATTCATTGCTATGTGGTGGATCATAACATAGAACCGAGGCCATCTCCTCCTCCAACAATTTGGCCGGTTGATCTAGGAACAAATCTCACCGATGAAGAAGTTGAGATATTGCTTGAAGGAGGATTTCAAGTGGAGACAGTTGGAAAAGATTGAGAGAGTGCAACAACAATGCGGCCCCCTCCTAGGAGTGGAGGTGATTCCTCTTCCGATTCAACAAAAGCAGGTAGCAGTGGTTCAATACTAAGAAATGGCATAAGAGTCAAATTTCGGACTTCCATTTCAGAGGAGACACCTAGGAAAATTGGTGTGGCCCTTTGTTTAAAGGCTAAGGTGATTGAAGAGAAATGCATTGTAGACAAAGCACATGAAGTCTTCAAGGTTGAGCATCACACATTAGACGGACATGTGGGGGTGTATGAGGAGCACATAAAGGATGAGCCCTACTACACATGCCCTTATTTCACAGATAAGGAGGCCAAGAAAAAATCTTATTTGGCTTGCAAGTACTTGTACTTCATTTTCTTGAGAGTGCTTGGATTGAGCTAAAATGAAAACATGTGCATACATCAACCCGTGCTAAGCAAAGTAGATGTCTACGACACTCTTAGCCGTGAAAGCACATACCCAAACTTAGAGTAAAGTCCCATGATTACATGATTTTGTCACACATTTTCCACCATGTAATGAAGCTAGCAAACGGAGAGAGAGATTGTGTGATAGGGTATGAGGCTATTGAGGTGTCACATCAATAAGAAAGTAATGAATATTAAATCAAGTCTGCTTGGAAAAAATCTATGAGAGAGATGAGAGAGGCCTAGGCCGACCGAGGATCAGGGGAGAGAGAGAGAGAGAGAGAGAGAGAGAGAGAGAGAGAGAGAGGAAGTAGCAAAAAGCGATGGTGACGACGATTTTTTATCAAGGTATGTTTGCCAAGGGAAAAAATATATGAGCCCAAGGGAAAAAATCTACAAGAGAGAGAGAGCGAGAGGCCGAGGCCGGCGAAGGATCAGGAGAGAGAGAAAAGGAGTAACAACAATGGTGATGATGATGTTTGATCGAGGTGTGTTTGCCAAGGGGAAAAATGAGAGAGAGAGAGAGAGAGAGAGAGAGAGAGAGAGAGAGGGGGGGGGGGGGGGGGGGGGGGGGGGGGGGGGGGGGGCAAAAGGAGGCTCAAGAGAAAGAATAAAGTTGAGGAGTGAGGAAAAGAAGCTTTTTGGAATCTCCTCGTCGGATTCCAAAAAAGCGCTCGCCAAAAAATATTCTCCCAACATCCCCATCTCATTTCCTCTCTCTTGCTTTGTTTTGGTTTTTTTTTGCTAGTTTTTTATTTTTAGCTTATTTTTTGAATTTTTGCTATTTTTTGGTTTTACAAAAAAGGATTTTAAAAAAAAACACACACAAAAGTTAACTCACACACATTAACACGTGTGCACCACACACACACACACAATTGCATGTGCACACAATCTCTCTCTCTCTCTCTCTCTCTCTCTCTCTCTCTCTCTCTCTCTCCCCGCTTGTCCGTGTGTGATGGCTGGACCTCGCACCCGCATTCCCTCTTTGCGCCTGCTGGCTGGACTGCGCACCCACCTTCCCTCTCTGTGCGCCAGAAATCTCTCTCCATCGTTTAACCATCTGGGCCAACCTTTGGCTTTTTGTGTTGACTTCATTTTTAAAGTTGATTTTTATTTTAAAAAATTCATACTTTATTTCATTCAAATATTCATTTCATTTAGCCTTTAGTTATTTTATTTTAATTTTACCCCCCCCCACCCAAAATTCAAAAAATTCAAAAAACACCAAAAAAATTCGAGACATAATAACAAACAAATTAAATTTTTCCCAAAGAATAAAAATTCAGAATTCAAAATTCAAAATAAATCCAAAAAATCACAAAAACAAAAAGAAAAAGTCATAAAAACCAAAAAAAAGCTGTAAAGATATTTCTTTTTGAGCTTTTGCTACTTTTTCTTTTTTATTTGTGCATTTCTTTGTTTCTTTTTCTTCGTGTTTATTTTTAGCAACTGAAAAAAAATAATCATTTCTCCCTCTCATTTTTTGTCTTTGTTAAGCACAAGCATCGTAGAGCCCGTATACATGTATTTATGCATAATTAGGCACGTTTAGATTAGCTACGCCCGAACAGTTTGATTTTGCCATATTACGCCCAATTTGAGCGAGACTACATACATAGACCATACTCTTACACATATTTTGATTTTGGCCTACACTTTGCATGTTGACGAGCTTTGGAGCACATTCACACACGAGATTTTGACTTGGCTTGATTTTAGTGCGCTTTCACATAAACCTCCTTGACATCAAATTGATAGATCTTGGTTATCGTGGATCTTGAGGCTCTATTCGAGAGGCTATTGTGGGCTCATGGTGAGTTAGATGGATTGCCTATATACACACATGTAGACACCCAGCAGAGGTATATTGAGCTTCAACCCACAAACCGTCAGACACTTAGTTTCCAGATGCTGAGAGCCCAAGCACACACAACATTCTCAGATCACCTTCTTGATGGTTTTGGTACATCATATAAATACATGACAAAGAGTATCACATTAGCCCTTTGTGAGGATCGCCTAGACACCCTTGACCTACCACAGACTGTATATTTTTACCTGTTTCACGATGGACCCTTGTATGTTGATGAGGATTGGAGGATGTACATGAGAGAGATAGCCAGACATGGAGAGTACCCTAGAAAGTTAGTGCTATCCCATTAGGTTCCTTACGAGGTACCTATAGGAGCGTTTATGACGAGGCTACATATGCGTTGTTGTGTGGAATACACTATTTCCCTTCTCAGAGTAATGTTGTTGAGCCTATAGTAGACCCAATGACCATATCATCTACGCAGATGACATGAGTTAGATCACCTCCAGGATTCACATCATCTAGACCATCTAGGAGACAAACCTTTGTTAAGATTATGGTAGAGGTGAGGGATGATATGGAGCGCAGGAGTTAGAGTTGTACCATTGCACCACCAGAGTTACCATGCATAGAGATGGCCACATCACAAGCTTTCACATCATCCAGACCATCTAGGAGACAAAACTTTGTTAAGATTATGGTAGACGTGAGGGATGATATGGAGCGCAGGAGTTAGAGTTGTACCACTGCAGCACCTGAGTTACCATGCATAGAGACGGCCACATCACAAGCTTTCATGAAGACTAGTACACGTACTAGAGAGATTGTAGAGACTACACCAAATACCATGAGCACACCAGATACATAGCTTACTAGATCGCATGCATCAAATACATTGATGAGACATGTATCACCACCAAAAGATACTACGCAGATACCACTTGAGGATAGAGTTGCCACGACGAGCATAGAGCACTAGACAGAGATCATGCTACATTTCATAGGCTATAGAGGAGCCATGCCTTGGTTTGTTGACCTTGATGGACATTCTTACACCAAAGGCACCTTGTCAATTTTTTCAATGACAGTGACCCTTCAATACGACAGGTAGTTAGAGTTTATACATGTCACATTGCTTCGATTGAGTTCTTTATGAGCCAAGGACACATACATGTCCCTACCGATCAGCCCATACAATGTTGTAGACGTGGCACTTCTCGCTTTTTTGGACACCCATATACATCTAGGATAGTGCAGCTGTGTAGATTAGAGCACACATTGACTTACGTTGATGATTGTGGACTCAGATTTCGACGAGAGAAAACCATAGGATGTGTTCAACCAACCATGATCATTATGGTATATCTTGTTGGAGATCCTCATGATAGGACTTACAGGGACACAGATGGTACTAGATATTCCCTGATGATTGGATTGCCCTATTCTCCACAGCATGGCCATGATCTTGTAGTGATAACCACACAGAGCCCACAGACACCTGCTAGACAAACTTCCCCTACTAGGCCACCTCCCAAATCTCCATCACATAGGTAGATTTTTCCTCAGAGCATAGTTGATCAATTGAGATCTAGATTAATTAGACGAAGATGAATGCCCAAATTCACGACAGGATGAGTACATCAAAGAGCATTACTTTAGAGCCACCTAGAATGACTATTCTAGAGGTTGCTACTTGTTCTATAGAGGATGTATAGCCTAGTAAGATTTCTCCCACACCAGAGAAGTATTGGGCCAATAGAGATAGATAGCATGCCAAATTCTACGCTTATTGATAATCCAGTAGAGACTCGGATACCTACAAGTACAATAGAGAAAGATACCACCATTGAGATAGATGCTCGTGGGCACCCACGACCAGATTCACTAATGATTGAGCATGTAGATTCCCCATGCAAGACAAGGACACATAAGGTACTTATAGACCATGAGTGTCACCCCCTTAGAGTAGAGGTCATACCCAAGGATTTAAAGCTAGTTTTCCTAGAGTGACTTCTACCATGACACTTGAGACACCACCAGATCAGGTAGAGCCTACCGTAGAGGATATCACATGAGTAGCACTACCTATGAGTGGCCTAGGACATGTCAGGCCTATAGCTCTTCCCAGAGAGCTTATCTCAGGGCCACTAGACATGTTTATGTACCATGTATGATGACACAGACTAGACCATTAGCTATTGATGATACGCTAGTTTGGATTGAGAGCCAAAGTACACATGATGGTTTATCCCATGGTTGGCTCACATCTTGACAATCATTACAGGCATATGGATTCTATAGTGGACATAGGCAGATTTCGGTCCTTAGACCACAAACCCTTGCATATCCTCACATATCTCCTATAGTTTCTTTGGCCTACCCCATGACAAGTGCCAAATTGAGCTAGACTATCTATTAATTTACTCTATGTGCCTTGGGCAGCCGGCCATTTCTTTTTAAAACCCTAGGCATACAAGTAAATTATAGGTCATGTGAAAAGGGAGAGATCATTTTGTGAGAAAACCTAGAGTAGAGAAGGAGAAGAAGGAGGCTATGGAGGTTGAGGGTTGGAGCCACATGTAATCTCTCCACGAATCGGTTAATGCATGCAGTGAAGTTGAATCTTATTGCTTCTCTCTTGCTTTTCATTAAAGTTGTGCATCGATGCCTTGACGTGTGTTAATTAAGAACTAATTTCTTTCTTATCGCTTTGCTGCTTATTGTATGTTCAACTATGGTATTGTGTGCATGATTAGATTAGTGTGTAGAGTAGGATTCATGCATATAGTGCTCTAATCATAATCCCATGAGCTTGGGTGAGCTCGTGTTTACAATGTGCTTACAAGGGTTAGTAGAAAATGCAACAAAGGGTGAGTAGAGAATGCAACAAAGTGAGCTCGTGTTTACGATGTGCTTACAAGGGTCATTAGAGAATGCAACGAAGAGCATTGCGTGATTAGCATAAGGGTTAGCGTATGTGTGACCACTAATCCCTTTCTCTCTTCTTCCTATTCTAGATGGCCTCTCATGATTTTCTTACTCTTTCTCAACTCATTACTCTCACACACTCACCCATGTGTAATGTGGTGAATTACCCATACTTTCAAGTGTTTAGAGCTATAGAGAGGCTATTCACACGCTACTAAGGAAGGGAATGAGCATTTTATTTGCAACCTTTATCAACATGAGGTTACTTATGGGCAAAGGGAACCTCAAATGTGTTTATGTGTTTGAGGGATTATAAATGTGGTGAATTAGCCATACTTTCAAGTGTTTAGAGCTATAGAGAGGCTACTCAGAGGCTATTAAGGAAGGGAGTGAGCATTTTATTTGCAAGCTTCATTAAAATGAGGTCCTTATGGCCAAAAGGAAAGTAGCTCTATAAATTCTATATGAGAGTAGTCTCTTTGATTGCGATCATAAGGTTTTCCATTGATAAGATTATTCTATGAGCAGATCAACCGCCTTCAATCAAGTGAAAGGACTATCTAGAGGAAGGTTCGAAAAAAAAAAAACATTCTCGCTCTTCGAAAAAGACTTCCCACTTTTGTTTTTTAGAATGAAAACTCTTCTTCAAGAGGAGATAGACATATGTCCTATGACTATTATCACTAAGAGCTCAGGGGATTATAAGACCATGGGAATGGGGCCTTCTGGGACCAAATAATCTCACATGATTTTTTTTTTTTGCTCCGAGTTTCTTAATTCAGGTACGACCTATACGTGGGGTCATAGCCAAGGCTTACGAGCTATTCAACCTGCTCAAGCTCAACAATCTCTTTATCCTCTATCTTAGTCTTACAATTTCTTATGTCTTAGATACTTAAGATTCAATTTTCTCTCTTTTACCCAATTTCTAATTAGTAATCGTGAGAAAAAATCAAGCTCAATAAGATCCATTTTGTTCAAATTTCAAAAGTATGATGTCCAATTTTTATGCAGTAATCAATGGTATCTCGCGGTGTTTTCTACAACTAGAGACTGCAAACAAAGGAGGGGAATAAGCATGCTGTGAGTGTGCGAATGCGGTGTGTGTGCGGAGAGGGAGAAGGAAAGATAGAGAGAACACAGGACCTAAGTGGTGCAGCGGAAGCATGGTGAGTGGCTCCACCCACATCTTGAATACACATGCCTAAGCTTAGATCTGCAATATAGGCTTCTCTTGCATTGGAATGTGCGTGCACACAATGCTGACATAGAAGCTTCCGTGTACATGAGCAAAACCGCTCGCAAAACTGTAATGCGCACACAAGCTTAGCCTCAACTTTGATACCAGATGTGATTGCGCGAATGCGATGGAGCAGCTCACCACAATGTGTGTGAGAGAGCCCCTTATTCTTCTATCAAGTAAAGAATAAGGTGTGTACAAGTGATGGGCGATCGGACACCTCTTGCGTATTTGACCGGTGTAAGAGGCACACCACCTTTATCCCAACACATGCTAATAGGGTGTGAATTTTTTCAGAAGGATGCTTAATGCATCTTGTTAACAAGAATGTCTGCCACCAAAAATGCATGCTATCTAAGGAGAGAAACCTCCCCAACCCCAAACCCCCCCCCCCCCCCCCCCCCCCCCCCCTCGCGCCCCGCTTCTTTGTAGACCCAGAAATTTGTTGTTTATCAGTGACATAGTAGATAGGATGATGAACTACCTCCGAGCTTTGAAGTTGGACTGATTATTGACACTTAACTTGCACCCAACCAACTCCTTATATATGCTAGCCCTCCTCCCCCTATATATAGGATCCTTTATGTATCTGAATCTATAGGAATATGGATTCTCTCTTGGGATGTCTTCTGTAGAAGCAACAATAACGTTACTCCAACTAAGTTACATTTCCTCCGACACATCGACATTGTTGCCATATGACTCAAATAAGGATTTACTCTGCAAACATAGATGTACTCTCAGGGAGTTCATTGTATCTTTGGGCAACTTGAAATAGAAATTGCCTAACGTTTCATTTTTAAGTTCCATTGGGATCTACACTAGGAATAAAGAGCCAAAAAGCATTAAGTTGGATTTTGAAAAACAAATGTCCCCTTTTTGGAAGCAAGTCTCGAATTGTAAAATGGGCGTCCTTGTTCTCTATTTGACACGCCACGATATTGAAGGGATCAAGGGTGGGGGCCCTTCCTCTCTATATGACACACAACGATGTTGAAAGGATCAAGAGTGGGGGTGCATTTGATGGGGCACATGCAAAATTGGGACGGTGGATTTGGAGATTCAAATTTACAAATGCCACCTAAGCACCCAGATTTACCAAATTTCTCACATCTATGTTTTGCCTACATTTACAAAACCATGAGGATTTCCATTATTCTCAAGAAGCATGCATGGATGAGTGGTTAGGGCATCGGGTTGTGGAGTGAGGTGTTGCAGATTCAAGTCTCGAGGTGGGGGAGGGGGGCTCAAAACCAAATTTACATTTTGCCTGCCCCGAATTTATAAATAAATGTTCCGAATTTGCAATAGGCACATTCGACGGCTTGATTTTGCCCGCCAGATGCAATAGGCACATTCGAATTTATAAAATGTTCCGAATTTGCAATAGGCACATTCGACGGCCTGATTTTACCCTTGATCCCCTCAATAGCCATATGGAAAGGAGGGAGCTATACATTATGCTCTGAAGCTTGAGTCTGCAGTAGGCTAGAACTTCAAATGTTTAAACTTGCTCGCGATGCTATACCTGGAATGGAGCAACTCCTGCCGAGCTTCCGGAGAGATCATCTTCTCGAGCTCCAAATGGAAAATTAAGAACCGTCCATAATGTCTCAAGGCTCAGGCAATGATGATGCTCGTACAGATCAGAGTCTTTTGCAAAATGATGCTCCTGCAGAATCAGGTTCTTTGCCATACAGAAACTCTAACATCTCGAGGCCTGTTTCTGTCTCTGGAGAAGCTACTGAAGCGACAGAGCAGAGTAGTCCCATGCTTACCGTTGTAGGAACCCTCTGGGTGGCAAACGCACAGATTACTTTGGAGGAACATGAGCAGCGTGCTTTAGAGCCAGGCAACGTTACTGACACACTACCAATAACAAACCCTCACATCGTTGGTCCGAATGAGGAGAGGGACTCTCCCCAAGAGGCGGATATGATGTTGAACATGCCAATACACACACCCTCCAGAGCACCTGTGCCATCTGCATCACACGATCATGATGAGGATGCTACTGTTGGAGAAGTAGGCATAGATGTACTCCCACAAAGGGACTTCAGCACTGGTGCAGAGGAACAACAAGGAGAAGCTCCTACAGAGCCAGTTTCCATTGAAGAAGTTCCCATCGAAACTTCACATTCTCCCTATGAGGGCACCACCCTAGGCATTGCTGAGGGGGCTGGTCCCTGCACAGATGACAAAACTGTAACGAACAACATAAATTCTCCAAAGGCTCCATCCAGGGCCGAGGAAGAGGCTCATGGAGAAACAGCTGATGGCATGAATTGCCCTATTTGTATGGAGCCGTGGACAGGAGAGGGCATTCATAGAATATGGTAAGCAAATATCTATCTTTTATCCTTCCTTCAGAGTTGTCATACTTCAACACATCACGGAAGAATGAAGCTATGAATCATAAACGAACCAACCCGCCCCCCCACCCCCCCCTCAAATGTCTGTGTGTGTTGCTTGCTTGCGTGCGCAGGTTCCTGTGAAATATCTTTTTGAGGTTGCCAAAATATTCTAGAGCACCCATTGTGCTTAAGCAATTCACATTTATACATGGAACTACAACTTCACCTGTCAGAATATTCCTTGTGAACTAAAGAGTACCATTTGTACTCAGGAGATTGTGGTCACAAGTAGGCCGAACCAATGCTTGAGATGCAATATGATGGGCACCTTCTTGAGTCTTTTGAGGCTCTAAAGATGCAACAACCAATGCTGTAGCCTGCATGCTTCTTACCATTCTGAGGGTCATTCTATTCCTTCATAGGTGCCACTTACGACAATGTGGACAAGAGGAGGAGAGGGAGTCTCATCGTTTTTTGAATGTTCCCTCATTTATGCCGGCTCAACTGGCAAGTGACTGACAAGGCAATGAAACAGCACACAATGTATTGAACTGAAACACCTCCTGGGAGAACCTTCTACCTGCTTTGCAGGAAATCTCTCAGCATCGTCAGGATAGAGATTCCCTTGACGCTGTTGCCAGTAATATCGCTTTAGCAGTTGCTCGTGGCTCCTTAGAAAGGACAACCTGACACTGCTACTGAACAAAATCGACTTGATGTTACTTGTACCTACTGTGAAAGACATGGACATACATCAACTAGATGTCAGTGAGATGGCATGAGCTTTGCAGAGTTGCAGATGGTGATGTTCGCATGTGACTGAGACAGCTTCTACTCTGCTGCTCCCAATACCCTGGGTGAGCGATCGATTGCAAGGATTTCCCTTTAGCCTCTTCATTTACTACCTTACCATCCTCACATGTCAGTTTCTTTGGACTTGTAGTGTTGCCGGTTTCTTCTCCATCTTGATAGCCTCTCTCTTTTAGTTTGAGTGTTTTGCTTCAAGAGGTACCACTTTCTCGTCCATTGCTTCACCTAGCCGATGGCCATGATACGCTCCTCTTTGGCACTTCCATTTTCTCTTCTTCCACGACTTGTCCGTTTTTACAACTTTTTTTGCCATTATTTTCGACTTCCATGTTCGACTTGATTAGTGCATCCTCCACTTTAGCCATCATCACTTTTTTGGCAATTACTTTCGACTTCCATGTACGACTTGATTAGTGCATCCTCTACTTCGGCTGTGCATCCTATACTTCGGCTCTGGATGGTTCGTCGTTTCAACGGCTTCATCTATTTTGTAACGATTCTAGTTGCTGATTTTTCATTAATTACTTAAACTCATGATAAAGACTTAAGAAACTTGAATTGAACTTAGAAACAAGACTCAGAAGACTCTGTGTTGATTGATTGAATGTGTGATACAAGGGCTCCTTATATAGGGGACGAAGAGACACAAATGAAAAGACACGTCTCCTGGTGAAGAGACATGACTTTAGACGTAAAGACACATCCTTTCGGCGAAAAATTGCAACCATTGGGCGAAGAGTCGCACCCGTAAAGCGAAGGGGTGTGACCAATTGTCGAAGGAGTGTGGCTTTTGGCGAAGAGACGTCTTTTGGGCGAAGGGATGTGACCATCCAAGCGTAGGTCCTCCTTGGCATGGCACTTCGCGTATCTGCAACTAGGAGTAGATGTAATACTGTTAACATAGTGACAATCGTGACATTTCCTCCCATTTAAAATGAGAGCCCGTGTCAAAGAAATGACTTCTGATGTTGATAGAACTCTGGAAAAGCATTGAATCTTCGAAAATCTTCAATCTTTGAGTTATCGGAAACCTTTGTCTTGAACCTTTGCTTCTTGCGAAGCTTTTTTACTTTGACTGCTAAATCCCATGTCATTGTATTATTCAAACTTTTTAGAAGAATCTGGCTTAATCAGGTTGATTGCAATAAGAGATTGATCTTCAAAATTCTTCATGCGATGTAAGACTTCTGGTTCAAAATCTTCCAGTAACTGCAAAATATTTGGGGAAGAGGATATCTTCTCAAGGTACTCTTCAGATGGGGTAACTTCAACTTTAGTAATCACTGGAGAGGATTTTGGCTTGAGACTGTAATCATCTTCCAATAATGAATCCCAAAATTTTTCAGAGTGATCTTCAGAAACTGTCGCTTCATGGCTTGCAATTGGCATATCATCATCCAACAAAGAATCAAAGAATGTCACAATTGTGACTATGTTGCAGTATTACATACACTCCTAGTTGCAGATACGCAAAGTGCCATGCCAAGGGGAACCCCTACGCTTCGATGGTCACGACCCTTCGCTCAAGAGACGCGCCTCTTCGCCAAAAGCCACACTCCTTCGACCACTGGTCACACCCCTTCGCTCTATGGTTGTGACTCTTCGTCCAATGGTTTCAACTCTTCGCCGAAAGGACGTGTCTTTACGTCTAAAGTCATGTCTCTTTACCAAGAGATCTGTCTTTTCATTTGTGTCTCTTCGTCTCCTATATCTGCCTGAATACTTGGAGGATTCACAATGTTTTTCATGTGAGTCTCTTAAAGCCTTTTGAAGGCGATGTACTCGATGATGGGAAGCTAGAGGTGCAACCCGAATTGGATGAAAACGAGCAGATACTCGTTCCAGAACAGAAATTGGCACAGAAAGAAAGAAAGAAGGTAAAGCGAATTGACGGTTCTTGGTTAAACTCAAGACCTGCTTCGCAATGGATGCGAAGCGAATGGAGGAGGAAGACCTAGCAGATATTCCTCGAAATGTGAATCTTTACCTTGAAGCTTTTGGTTTAGCATATTCTACTCCAAATGGAACCCAGAATTCAGCTTGGCCGTAGATCTAGTGCAGTGGGTTTGCACAAGAGGGGAGTTACTTTGCTCCTTTGTCAACAAATGCCTCGATTTTTGAATACTAAAGTCATTGATGTCTCTTTGAGCTTCAGGGATACTAAGAGCTGACAGTATTCTGCTGGATGACTTTATGAAATGGAATTCCGGAAAAATATGAAACTGACTTGTTCTTGACTTGTTTAAGTGCAGAAATTGATAGACGAAATGATTGCAGCATTTCGGTCTGAATGATCTCGAATAGACATGGTTGGAATAGGGGTTAGTCAATCGGGCATCTATGAGATCTTGAGTGGATCTAGATGCGATTGCTAACTGCATCGCTGATAAATCATGGTATAAGATTCGAATGAATGTTGAATGTGATTTGTCCTGTGATGTCAAGTGATGTCTTGTGATGTGACTGTCGATTGGTATATGTGCTAGATGTGTGTTTCTAGTGCGTAGGTACTAACAGTTAGTGTCTGCTAAGACAGTTTATGGCTTCTGTCTGTTTTGCAGGCGTAATCGAGGGCGATTACAATGCTTTCAAGAGGGGGGTATTTCACAATCTGGACACGTGGCTGTCCCCTGGTACATACACATTTGGCTTGCTGCTGCGGACTGCCAGGAATGCTGATGTGGCTGGCTGTACGGCAGCGCGGGAATTGCGGCGCCAGTTGCGGGAAAAAGCTGACACGTGGCCTATTGTATGGATTTCCGCGTTTTGCGGTAGCAGCGGGAAAATGCAGCGCTGATTTTGGTTTTGTTTACGCAATTAGAGAGAGAGAAAGCTACGTAAATTTTTAAGCCTTGCTTTAAATACCATAAGAGTGCTTGTGGTAGGTAAAAATTGAAAGTTGCTTTAAGGGCAGTTTTTTATGGATAGCTTTTTATGAGAAGCTTTTGGGGCTCTGCTTTTGGTATCCCATGTACTCTTTAAATATGCAGGCAAGGCCTCACAACTTAGAGCATCTAGACGCAGAGTCTGAGTGTGAGCGCCTGTCCGCACTCTTGTACGTTGAACTCAAATCAATACAAAAGGAAATACCGAAAGGGGCGCCAATCTTTGGGGCCAATATCTCTAGGCACGGAACTCCGCCGGGACAGTGTCGAATCAATTGTTAACTGTGAACTGTTTTGAAGTATTTATTTGTGTTGTCGCGGTAGGTTCTTGACTTGGAGCGTCCAAGTTTGTTACACCTCAACCTCTTCAAGATCCATTACCAGCACAGATGCAGACCCCATCTAGCAGGAGTATTGTGGGTATGTGACATATTGTCACGCCACACAATTTCAGTTACTCCCGCTGTCACAAACGGGATCGCATAACAATATAAAATATACTCGGATAAATAGAATTTATCACTTAATACTGAAGCCAAAGGATATAGAGAGAAATAAATAGAGAGAGAGAGAGAGAGAGATTGAGAAGATCGACACAGTACTGGAGACCAGAAGATGGGCTGGTCCCCCCCTTGAAGAGAATCCTTTATTAGGGAGAATCTTTTTACAAGCACAAGAACCGGAGAAAACCCCTCCGTTCTAAATCTCTGACTTGATGGTCGTTCCTTCCCGTAAGGGAAATCGGAGAGACGAGCTCTCAATCCTTTTTCCGTCTGTACTCAGAGTTGAGACTCCGCAGACAATTTCCGAATTCCGTTTCCGGAATTCCCAAGCGTAGGCCGAAGCCTTCTCGCTTCTCTTTCACGATGAAGTACCTGCAAACACACACGCTGACACGCGACAACAATTCGTATGGCGAATCCACAATAAATACCTGTCGCTCTTTCGCGGAAAAGCAACTTTCGTGCTTCGTAGTCTCGCGATCTCTTGGGTTATTTGGCGGCAGAGTCTTCTCTTGCTGACGTTGGTAACTCCCTTTGAGTGAGGGCATGTGGTGCTTTTATAGCTCCTTCGCCACGACACAAATAGCTGCTCGCGTAGAGATCGCGGCCATTTTTTTTTTTGTTGCTCTACCCGAAATAGGAGAGAGAATTCGTTGGCTGGTTTTGTTGCTTTATTTTCTAAGTGGCTGTCCACTTATTAAGTGGGCGGCCGGCATATTTTAAAATTGATCTGAACCTGCCCAAAAACTCAATAAAACCTTATAAGTTTAAAACAATAATTTTCACAACACTTCCCAGGCGTGTCCTTGGATGCAACCACATGCACGAATGCAATGCAAACATAGATTCCTCGGCGGGAAAGCGTCTGCTCTTCCCGGAAAACTCGTTAAAATATTCCGCTTTTTAAGAAAAGCTTCTCAGAACCCATCTTTATTCTTGTGCTTGCGTCTTTACCCGTATTCCTCTTTTCCAGTTCGGATTTCCTCTCGACTATGGATATCCCCTTTCCAATGCACCCGTCACCCACCTTGTGACGCATCAGGAATGACACAATAATCCCTCTGCCCACAATGGCCTGCTGCAAAGAGTCCGCAATAGTCATACATACCTCACCTTGGATGCCTCCAGGTCCAAAAGCAGCTGACCAAAAAGTGTCATATTGTCCATGCAAGAGCTGACCACAACGTCTAATGCGGCTCTCACACAGATGGTGCTCCTGAAGCATAAGGATATCAATCTCTCCTCCCACAAGGCAGCGCTGAAGCTCCTGACAGAGTTGGCTCCGCTGACGTTGAAACTTGGGCCCACCTAGTCCCTGCACGTTCCATGAGACGATCCTCATGGGGAGCGAGAGAGAATAGATGTTGCTGCAGCAGCTAAACGGGTTATCTTGGAGGCTGACTTGGAAGGGGACTAATCCGCATCCGAACGTCTCTAGACAGGCGTGACTGCAACAAGTGCCTGGCCCAAGCCCAAGCAGGAGCCGTACGTAATGCAACCTCCTCTATCCAGGAGTCCTCATGAATGTATACATAGCATGGCAAGCACTGTGTATCGGCAGAGAAGTAAACCACAATGTGCTACATCCTGCTGAATCTGGAGGTGTCACCGCAAACTATGGCCACAGAGTCTGAAGCATGTCTGTAACTCCTAGTTCTCCCATGTGGTGAGAGAACTGTAGGACCTGTGTGTGCAACCATCCCAACTTTGAGTCGAGAGTCCACTCTGTCTAGTCCTTGCCGCAAAGGGGAAAGGAGAAGCCAACTGCTGAGTCCAAGGCCTCTGTCTCCCTAGCTGCAAGGAACAGAACATGGACCCTGAAGCAGGCTGCCTCATGGTCTGCTGAGGGGTCGCCGAGAAAACGAGTGAAGTCGTAGTCGAAGAAATCCCATCGGCGTCGGATGTCAATGTTCATCAGACCTTGAGGGATATCTGCAAGGGGGGACGTCTGTACCTGTAGAGGGGGCCGCAAGAAAGGCTGTCCCTCTCTCGCCAAGCGACTCGTGGCAAAGGTGTTGCCAAGAGACCTCCTAGCAGCCGGAGAAGGCCCTGCCCCTTGGGATGACTGTGGAACTGAAGCGGGAGGGAGGGGGAGATGGAGCAGGGGGGAGTGGTGGAGAAGAGGGGCGGGGGGGAGGTTGAGGAAGAGGGGGGGGGGGGGGACTCTAGAGGGGGAGGGGCTGTTGGGGGTGAAGCTGGGGTGGGGGCTGGAGCAGGGACCTCATCCTGCTCAAGAGGACCAAACTGGTCTCCCGTGGGAAGCCACTGTTGCTGAGTAGGCGCCTGAGGACCACTTTGAGTGCCAGGCTGTCGCTGTGGCCCCTGTCGTCGTCAACCACGGACCTGCTGCCATCTCTCCTCCGCTTGAACCCCAGGCTCAGAGGGTGGCTTTGCACGTGTGCGCTGTGTCTGTTTGTGTGTGCTGGCCAGCCCTTGTAGGCTAGGGCTGAGGCTATGGTGTAGGTCGAGGCCTCCTCCGTGGACAGGCCTTCGCTAGATGGCCCATCTGTCGACAAGTGAAGCACTGGTTCAGGAGGCCTGAATACTCCACACTCTGTCTAAACCAACCCCCACTCACCCGAGGCAGAAGAATAACCTTCGGGAGCGTGTGAGTGTCTTTGACCAAAACGCGAACTGAGGGAATGCCAGCCGCCTTGGCAGCTACTGAGGCTGCCGTGCGAGGTGTCTCCAGGACAGTCCCAATGGCTGAGCCGATCTTGGACAAAAGTGGTAAGTACTCCCTCCGCAAACCCGGAAAGCAGACGGAGATGGGGATGTCTGCCTCCTCTACTAGAACATCCGAAGCAGGGTGGAAACCATGTCTCCACTATCGAAAGTGGGTTCGTGCTACTCGGATGGTCAATGGACTCATGGCGATGACCTTGGACGCCATCTCGGAGGTCTCAAACTCGATCTGATAGTAACCTCGTCCGAGTATCTGTACGTCCAAGATCTTGCCCACCTCTGCGAGAAGGCGGGCCTAGAGAAAGTCACGCAGCTCTCCTCTGCTAGGTCAGGTGCCGAGAATCTTGCAGATGACCGAAGTCACCTGCAAGCGCTCTACCTCTGCGGCCACGCTTGCTTGCTCTGTCGGCGAAAGAGCAAGTCGAATGGTGGGCTCAGCGGGGTCGGGCGAGGGGGGCTTCGGACGAGTCCCTCTGTGGCGGAGCTGGAGCCTCCATCTGTGTCTACTGCTGTGTCGAAGAAGCGGGCGGTGAAGTGACTCTGTAGCCGAGCATGCCGAGCATTGTCCAAAAAAAAACAGTGCTACCAGAGCCAAGTGCAGAAGGCTTCGGAGAGAAGGAGGCGAGGGGGAAAATTGGATAAGGCGGGCCGAGGGCGGGACCCTAAGAGGCAGCTAGTGAGCGGGTTGGCGGGGTTGGGGGGCAGGGGGGGTTTGAAGGCGGCGCGAGGGGGGCAGTTGGTGGGCTGGGAGGCAGCGCGAGCTGGGGGCAGTGGCGGGTACGCGGAGCAGGGGTGGGCGGGCTGGGCTGCCGCGCGCAAGGGAAGGCGGGGGCGGGGGGCAGCGAGGAGGGGGGGGGGGGGGGGGGGGGGGGGTGTGTGCAGCAGTAGCGAGCGCGTGAGAGGAGTCAGACAGATGCAAGATATCACAATGATGTTCTCTATGTTCTGCCCCATCCTTAGAGAAAACAATGATGTCGTCAAAGAAAGTGCCAACAAATAGTCTGTACCATCAAAAAATCCTGTCCATCATCCGGTTAAATGTTGCAGGAGCATTGGTTAGGCCAAAAGGCATCACCAAAAACTCAAATAACCCAAAAGTCGTCCGAAAGGTTGTCTTGTAGACATCTCCTAGCTCGATTCGGATTTGATGATATCCGCTCTTCAAATCGATCTTGTTAAAACACGAGGATCCCTCTAGTCGGTCAAGGATATTATCAATCCTAGGAATCGGAAATATGTTCTTGATGGTGATTTTGTTGAGAGCTCTATAATCGATGCACATTCTCCAAGATCCGTCGTTCTTCAAAACCAACAACATTGGAGAGCAGTACGGTGAAGTACTAGGCTAGACAAGACCCTTTTCCAAAAGGTCTTTCACTTGGTTCATAATTTCTTCGTTTTGGGCTCGGCTCACACGGTAAGGTGGCCAGTTCGGTGGTGTGCTTCCAGGTATCAGATCAATGGTATGATCCTCAGGACGAACTGGTGGTAACTTGCCTGGCAGACCCTCTGAAAAGCAATCGGCATGAGTGTGGAGAAAATCTTGGCGTTCTCTATCAAGTTCAGACATATTTGTCCTATTCTCATCATTCAACTCTTTCAAAAAGATCGAGTAAACAAATAGACTGGATTTCATTAATTTGGAAACGGCCGAAGCCGATACAATAGGGACATACTCGCCCTTAAGTTTCACATCAAGTACAATAGTTCGCCCTTCTCTGTAGTCAAAGTCTCTTTTCTCGCCCGAAAGTCGACCACGGCGTTGTTCTTATGGTACCAGGGAATTCCCAAGAGGACATCACAACCTTCCAAGGGCATTATGTAGAAGTCCTCGTGCCCCAAATACCCCTGACAATGCAATTGAAGTTTGCCAATGACAGGTGTAATGGCTACGTCCCTGTCGGGTGCCGCTAGAACTGCCTCTGCTAGCAGTCCCATCCGATCGGGTGTGATCTCGAGCCGCGCCGCCAATTCAGGTGAAATGAAGTTGGCCTTGGCTCCTCCATCAAAGAAAATCAGGGCTTCTTGGTCTCACACTTTGCCCCATGCTCGACAAAGTTTTGTACTCTTGTCAATCGTGCTTGGGTCAGTACCCATGCAATCTGGAACCGGTGCTACTTTCATCTTGCCTTTTCATCCACGTTCCTTAGCTGCTTTTGAACCCTCAAGCTTGTCTTCATCTTTGTCGTTGTGTTCTTTCGGTGCCGTTTTAGGGCACTTCACGGAGATATGCCCAGTTTTCCCGCATCCAAAGCACTTTCCCTCTTTGATGTAGAGACCACTCTCTCGAAGAGTGAGCTTGGGTCGTGCATCCTTTTCTTTTTTTTCTGGGTTGCTCTTCTTCTTTCTACTTTCATTGTTCGAAGTCTGTTTGGTCCTTGCGTCATGATTTCAAACTGCCTGAATGAGTGGCAAATCCCCGTTTCGCATGACTTATCAATTCTTGAATGGAATCTGACTTTGCTCTAAGCAGTGACCTCGGATATCTGTAGGAAGTTCCAAGGTAAACCCTTCAATCTGTTCTTTAAACTAGATCTTCTTAAATGAAGAGGTTGGTAGAAAAGAGCTCCAGAATCTCTCGCAATATGCGTCCAATGAATCTTTTTTGGTCATCCGAAGATGGTTCCAAGCAATTCGTATGTTGCGTTCGTACTCTCGAGTCAACCAAGAAGAAATAAAAAGCCTTTTAAATTTCAGCCATTTAACTGGTGCTTTCTTGTTCAACAGAAGAGTGGACCACCAAGTTCGAGCATTTCCCTTGAAGTAAGAGGTAGCCCTCCGAATCTGTCACGTGACACATCCAACCCTATGTGTCCGTGGACAAGCTACAACATGATCAGGGTTTAGTCAATCCAGTCAAGTCTAGATTAGAAGTGATCTGGCACTTTTGTGAGTCTATTCGTAGACCGTGCATGCCCAGTCACTTAGTATAGATGTATATCCTCTGGTTGCACACAGCATGATCATCAGAATTCCCATCAAAATCCATTAGAATGAGTTAGGGGAATTTTCCAGTGCATTTAGCCTATTTTCCCTATTTTTGACATTTTTCACTTATTATTTTTAAGTGACTTTCCAACAAAAGTAGGTAGGGCAATTTTGCTAAGTTAATATATAAGCAAACCCAAGTTGGCACTTTCTGGCAGAAGAGTCAGCAGGAGCACATGCTCAACAGGCACCTTCTCAGCAGAACCCCAGCAGTACCCCTAGCGTTTTGGTTTGCCATCGCCAGACTCCACCTCTGCCTGGCGTTTTCAGCAATCCTTGACCGCAGCAGATCCCTATCCTCTAGCGTTTCTGGATCGCCATCAAGCCTTGCAGATTTGCTTATCAGCACTCAGCCCTAGCGTTTTTCCAGACCATCGCCAAGAGTACAAGATTTTCAGCATTTTTACTAACGCTAGGGAAAGCAGCAGCGTTTTTGGTTTTCAGCCCAATTTGCAGCAGATGCACAGCGTTTTCAGCAAGCCTTAGAAGTAGACAGTTCATCCTTCGTTGGATGCAGAAGGACCCCCATTTTCAGCCATAAAAACGTAGCCAAAACAGTCATTTTCAGCCACCCAAAACAGCCCAAAGATTTGCAGATTTTCAGCAAATAGAAGACCACGGATTTCAGCCCTAAAGTCGTCGTCGTCATCACCGTCGTCGTCATCGGCATAGGCCCAGATTGCATCAGTCCATTGCATCGTCATTGTACCACTTTGTGCAATCATAAGTAGATCACTCTCGCCGACGAGAGTGGGCCCTTCGGAGGAGGGTTTTACAACGTCTCTGGTGTCGTATCTCTCTTCTCTCTCTATCTCTCAGTCTCATACACTTGCACGCATAGTGTCCATTCACTTTGTTTGTGATCATAGCACTTCGGAGGAGGGTTTTACGTCTCTGGTGTCGTATCTCTCTTCTCTCTCTCAGTCTCATACACTTGCACGCATAGTGTCCATTCACGCATAGTGGCAATTGTTAACTATGTCACGAGGACGTGGCAACTGCTAACTTTAGTTGTTGGTTTCTTTCCAAGGGGTTTTGTTTTGTTTTTGAGACCCTCTTCTTGAAGTAGCAAACGGTCGGACATTGCATGGCCAATGTGAACGGTAGTCTCACCCGCAGATGGGTTAGTGGCGGCACTGGAATTCGTATGGTAAGAGGATGTCTAGGCTCAGAGCAAGATCATATAGGTCCCCCCGTCGCAGTTAGCAAGTTGGTGGATACTAGGAAGTGAACTTAATTAAGGCGTAAAGTCAAGGTGGGATTACCAACAAAAAGTATCCGACAGCTGGGCCGCATTGCACTTTTGGATGCGGTCCCAATGAGGATAGATGGTCAGAAGACCAGTGGGAGCCCAACGGAAGCATCTCCTAAAATTTAGGGAACTGCTATTTTGGGCCGTGAAATGTGTTCGCGTCATTACCTCCGGTATGACTAGGGGAACATTTTACAACTCTGCCGCGAAGTCAACTGGGCAACCGGTCAGGATATTTTTAAGCGGCGAACCTGAAACGGACAAATGCTTGTAAATGCGCCAAGTGTCGAATTTTCATGAACTTTCCCCTTGCTGAAAAATGGCGTTGGTTTTTAAGCTGGGAGAGGCCTCATTTCAGCTTTTGTCATCACAGGTTAAGAGCTATGGAGTGCTTTCTTTCCCTCTCATGTACAATGTGGTGCTAGGAGTGATGCCGTGCACACTACGCACTGCTCTCTCTCCCCTACGTGCAGTTATGTGATGCCCTACAAGAGGGCTCTTCATTTGACTGATGTACAGCTGTGTGGGTTCATGCTTTTGTGCTGAGGCAAGAGCCTCCTTGAGCAGGAACAGGGGTAGCTAGCTGCTACTCCAAAGCAGGCACTGGTGAGGGTCATAACCTCACCATACAGGTGCAAAATCAGCGCTGTGTATGCGCTGTAATTTTACTGTTTTTCAGCCATACGGACGCCAGAACCTTTGGGAATCGTGCCCCACTGGCAGAGGACAGTTAGGGGACTGTTTGGGGCTGAAAACAGGGCAAAAACCAGTAAATACAGCGTGCTGAATTTACTGTTTTTGGGCAAGAATCAGAGGGTATACACCAGTAGAAGTGAGTTCTAGCAGGGGAATTGGTTTCGCGCAAGTTTAGGGGCTGTGATGCTACCGAAATTTGGCCAAAACAGGCGGTATCTAGTGGGATACATTCAAAGGATTCCGAGGACTCTTCTTTGTACTTTACCCTCCTAAAGAATAAAGAAATACCGAAAGGGGCGCCAATTTTGGGGCCTACAGGTTGTCGGCGTCTGCTCGGAGCATTCTAGCTTCCGAGCCGTGTGTGTGATTAAGTGTTAATTCCTGTTACAAGTCTCCTTTGCAAAGTGCTCTGTGTGTGTGTCTAAAGTAAAGAATTTCGGGTGAAAGCCAACGCCTACCGCCCTACGGGCCGGTTTCATGGTTCCGTCGCCGGGACATCAATCACTTTTTCCTTAAAGAGTGAGCTTGGATTGTTTAGGGTAAAGACACAGAGTGCAGGAACGCGAGGATTACACTATGGCCGACAAGGGGAAGGGAATTATGGAAGAGGGTTCCTCTTCAAAGGACAGGCAGGAGATTCCTATGGTTTTTCAGATTGGCGAGAGCTCACGGCCACGTCAGTTTGTACCTCCTGTCAACGTGAATGTCCCCCCAGTAGTACAGGGCTTTATGACTGGGCAACTTGAGGATGATGCGTTCAAGACTCAGTTAGTTGCCGCGGTGAATGTCTTTTCGCAGCTGGTGCAGAATCCTAGGTTTATGGAATTCTTGCAAGCGCCACCAGTGCAACAGCAAAATAGGCAACCTATGCCACGTATGGAGCTTGTTGATGCTCAAGCCCAGGTACTTCATGTGGCGCAGGAGGAAAGGGAACACTCGCATGTTGCGGAGTCGGGGGCTCCAAAGCAGATTCCTCCCGTGCTTGAACAGGTGGCTAGAACGCCTATTCCACAGGTTATGCCAGTTCAGCTCTCCACCTTTCAGAGCCAGCATGCTGTCTTGAATGGACAGGGAGCTGGATACCGGGCTATGCACTCAGTTTTTCCACCACCCACGGTACATCCTGGGTATTTCGGGGGTGGATCAGTGTTTCAAAGTATGGCTGGTTATGCTCCTGGAAGTCAGCCCACATGCTAGGAACAGTGTTCGGGGGTATGCAAGGCATCATGCCAAACCCCATGTATGGTAGTATCGGCATGCAACAAGGTTTCCACTGCAACCAGGGCCAGTTTGGGGTGCCACAGGGTCATTTTGGCATGGCTGGTTTTTCTGGACAGCAGCCAGATATCGCACCTCTGACGCAAAATGTGAATGGCCATGACGTGCCGATCATGCCTACTACAGTGCCCATGTTGCAGACCATTCCTTATGACAACTTGGAGGCACTAGAGAAGCCGAAAGCTTACAAAGAAGGTGGTGCAGCAGTAAAGTTCAGTACTTTCAGTGGTTTCGAGGATAAGACAAAGGCCCTCACTTTCCTCCAGCAGTTTGATACAGCTTATGCGGGAGGGAATTTTACAGAGGCCTCGAAGGTCAGGAAAGTTGCCACTTTCTTAAAGGACAATGCGCTTACATGGTGGACGACATTGTTAATGCAAGGACAGGCACCCGCCACTTGGGTTTACTTCAAGAAAATGTTTGCATCTGCTTGGCTATCAAATGAATTTGAAGCCGACGTCTTGACAGATGGCACCAGCTTACTTCAGCTTCGTACAAGAGCTTGCTGGAGTACAATAGGAGGTTTTGTAAAGCGTTACTCTCAGTGACCTCCTACAGATTTGTGCCATTGACAGAGCAGATAGAAAAGTACTGTTGTGGGCTACCTAAAGGGCTTCGCGATTACTGTACAAAGAACAGAGTGTCTACCCTTACTCAGCTTATGGAAGTAGCGAACACTGGTCTTGCCTTGTTGAAAGGAGAGGACAATGGATTTCCGAGCAGTGAAAAGAAAAATTCAACGAAGAAGCCCTTTGTGAAAACGGCTCCTGATGCGTCACAGGGGTCAAAAAAGGCCACCAAAGACAAGGATTCAGCCGGGACTTCTGGAGCGCAGGCAAAGAAACAGAAAAGGAAGCCTTTTGTGCGCAAGTCGCTTTCGAGGAAAAGAAGGTCCTAATGGCTGAGAACAAATGCTTTATATGCGAGCAGCCTGGTCACTTTTCTATCAATTGTCCACAAAGGAAAAGGCCAGCTGACTCAGAGGATAAAGAAGACCAGAAAGGCAAGAAGCCAAAACCCACGGCAGGTTTAGTGCCAGACATGGTGGGTGACAGGCCCAGCACAGATGCCAGTGAGTTATGCAGGGCATGGGGTAAAGGTAGGGATGAGACGGCACTCATCTTCTTTGATCTAGGTGCCAAAGCCAACTTTATCTCACCAGAGTTAGCTATGAAGCTGGGCGTCAAAGCTGAAGAGATGGGGTACACAGCAGAGGCAGGGTTGGCATGTCCTGGCCACTCAGAGTGTGTTACTCCCATCATTGGAAAGCTGCGTCTGCATATTCAGTCGTATGTGGACATAGAAGAGTTTTACATCATGCCACTGGAAGGTTGTGACGCCTTGTTGGGGATCCTGTGGATGTTCCGAGTGCATGGAGTCTTGGATGCCTACAACAAAAAGATCATTGTACAGCATAGGGGCAAAACTCACATCTTGGATGTAAAGCTTAAAGGAGAGTCAGTCCCTATTGTATCTGCTTCTGCTATCACTTTTGTAATAAAGAATCATCTTTCTGTGTACTTGATTTTTGCACGTGATGTCTCAGATAGTGATCAGTCAAATTTATCTGTGTTAGATAAAGAAAGGTCAGCATTTTTGCAAAAGTTTAGTGACTGTTTTTCTGATTCATTACCGTCGCAATTGCCGCCAGAGAGACCCGAGGACCATCGGATGGATTTGGTGCCAGGGTGTAGCCCACCAAATAGACGTCCCTACAGGGTTAGTGCGGCGCAGCAAAAAGAGATTATGGGCCAAGTTGAGGAGTTATTAGAGAAGGGGCTGATTCAGCCTAGTTCTTCACCCTTTTGCTCCCTAGTGCTCCTAGTGCAGAAGAAGGATGGCTCATGGCGCATGTGTATTGATTACCGTGCGTTGAATAAGAATACCATCAAGAATAGGTTCCCTATTCCTAGAATTGATGATATTCTCGATCGTTTAGAGGGTGCTGCAATTTTCAGCAGGATAGACCTTAAGAGTGGGTACCATCAGATTCGTATAGGGCCAGAGGATGTGCACAAGACTGCGTTTAGAACGACATTTGGTCTTTATGAGTTTCTAGTGATGCCGTTTGGGCTAACAAATGCTCCTGCCACGTTCAACAGAATGATGGACCAGATTTTCCGCTCGCATCAACAGTTTGTTGGAACGTTTTTCGATGACATGATAGTGTATTCGAAGAATGAAGAGGAGCATAGGCGTCACTTTGTGGGATCCATTTTAACACCATCCTTTGAGACTATGTGGCCCAGAAAGTGGATCTCTTCAAGGAAGAATTCGCTTTTCTTAGGATTGACAAATAACCTGTGACTTCGCAGCTCTTCAAACACAATGGTCATATCAAGACATGGCCAGACTTGAAGACGGTGCACGATGTCAGAAGCTTCTTGGAATTGTGTTTCTACTATAGAAGGTTTATCAGAAATTTTGTAGAGATAGCATCGCCTCTTCACGCTTTGCAAAAGAAAGAGGTCACTTTCAGGTGGACCCAAAAAGAGATTTCAGCTTTTAGTCTCTTAAAGGAAAAGTTGACTTCAGATCCAGTTATTGTTTTGCCAAATCTCAAGAAGTCATTTGTGGTCCAGCGTGACGCGTGTGGCAGTAGCATCGGAGCAGTGCTAATGCAAGACGGACGGGTAGTAGCTTATGAACGCCGAATTTTGCAAGGACCAGAGAGGACTATGCAAGTCTATGAGAAAGAGCTCTTGGCCGTGATTCATGCGCTTTCTAGCTGGAAGCACTACCTCTTAGGTGCTGAATTTGTTGTCCAAACAGATCATCAGACCTTGCGATACTTCTTGACACAGTCAAAGTTATCCGAAAAGCATATGCGATGGGCAAACATTCTTTCCATGTTCCACTTCCAGATTATGCATGTGGAAGGCAAGAAGAATGTTGTGGCTGATGCGTTATCAAGAAAGCCACAAATTTCAGCTGTGTCAATTCCTTATCATCATGAGTTAGATGACATGAAGGAACAATATACTGCTGATGAAGATTTTGCAAGGATCTTTGAACAGTTACAAGAGGGGCAACATCACGAGCACTACCTCCTTAGAGATGGTTTTATGATGATGCATGGCAGACATTGTGTCACTAGGCCACTGTGACTTAAGGTCATGGAAGAGAGTCATGTCCCACCGTATGCAGGGCATCGTGGCATTGATGCAACAGCTAAAGCGGTAGAGACATTCTTCTATTGCCCTACCTTGAGGAGAGATGTGGATGCCTTTGTGCGAGCATGCATAGTTTGCCAAAAGGTCAAGTTTGACAGGCAAAAGGCACCAGGGTTGTTACAACCACTGCCGATTCCGGATAAGCCATGGGAAAGCATTGCTATGGACTTTATCTTTGATCTTCCAAGGACACCAACAGGGAATGATGGTATATGGACCATTATCTGCAGGTTCAGCAAGCAGGCCCATTTTATCCTTGTCAGGAAGAAGATAAAATCTGATTAGATGGCACGCTTGTTCATGTACAATGTGTTTTAAGTACCATGGTATGCCACAATCGATTATCAGTGATCGTGATCCTCGCATGACCAGTTTGTTCTGGAGAGGATTGTTTGAGAACATGGGCACTACGCTCAAATTCTCGTCTTCGTTTCATCCACAAATTGATGGACAATCAGAAGAGGCTAATTCTACTGTCTTAGATCTGCTGAAATGCTATGTGTCAGATAATAAGGGCAAGTGGGAACAGTATTTGCCTATGCTTGAGTATGCGTACAATAATACGATGCATTCGTCTACTGGCAAAGCACCTTTTGAGATTGTTGAAGACGGCAAAAAGGTTCCTCCCATTTTGCATACAAAGGACAAGATCTTTGAGGCAGATCGATATGTTGAGAACATGGATGAGGTGTATAAGAAGATTAAAGTTGCCTTGGAGAAGACTCAGGCAAAGCAGAAAAAGGCTTTTGATCGTCACCGTCGTGAATTGCTACTATCACCTGGTGATTGGGTTCTGTTAAGGTTCGAAAAGGCAAGGTTAAAGAAGATGAAGGGCAAGGAACGGCTGTTTCCTAAGCTCAGCATGCGTTACTATGGGCCTTTTCAAGTGCTTGACGAGATCAGCGATGTGGCTTACAGGCTGAAATTGCCTGATGCATGGAAGATTCATAATGCGTTTCACGTGAGTCTTCTAAGACCCTTCGTGGGTGATGTGCCAGAAGGTATGCCAGATGAGGATCAGCCAGAAGTTGAGGAACTTGATGAGATCCTGCTACCTGAGCAAGTTTTGGCACATAAGGACAGAAAAGTTTAAGGACAAGTTGCAAGACGCTATTTGGTGAAGTTCAAGAACTTTTTTTTTTTTCCGAGAAAAAGATCCTTCTATTATTAGTTAATGAAAACTGCCCATAGGGCTACATCCACCTCTGCAGGAGAGGGCTACAACAAGCATGATGGGGAGACTCTCCCAATGAAAAAACAACATTTATACAATGGGGCTAAATCAAGAGATGGGAGGAGGGAAAAGCCACACAGGTGGACAGTAGTGCCATCTGAGCACCCCCTGGACCATGGCGTAAAAAGGCCCAGGGCGCCAGAGTCGAAGGAAAGCCTCTCGGCGCTCCCGCATGCAGTCGGAGCTGCCCTGTAGTCCCTCAAGCTGTCCTCTGAGAGTATGGATCAGCTCTAGCCAAAAGTCACGAACAGTCTCTGCTGGTGGCACAGGGCGAGCCTCAAAGATGCGGAAACAGCGGGCCCGCCAGATGAACCAGAGAGCTAAGCCGCTGATGAGCTCCCAACACTCCTCTCTCTCACTGCTCCACTCTTGTGGAGTAAGATCTGTAACAGGCTGGAGTGTAGGTCGCCCCCCCTGTATCACTATCATCCTGCTGGTGGAAGATAGCTCAAACTGAAGTGCCGGGCCCTTGAGGGTGGACCAAGCTGCTGCCCCCCAAGTGTACTGTCGAGCCGTGGAGAGGGCAGGCATCAGCCGAAGAACTCGTAGCCACACCTGCTGGGCCGAGGGACAGTCCCAAAGACAGTGACGCTGACTCTCCACCAACTGGTCACAGGCTGTACATGCGGCCGAGAGACCACTATGCACAAGCCAGCTCCCAACTGCTGTGGCTCTGTGTGCAACCAACCACTGGAACAAAGTGACGCGCCTCGACTGTCTGGAGTCCCACAGCCTCTGCCAAAAAGCTGCCAAGAACTCAACTGTGAGTCCCTCCTCCTGCCAATGACGTGTTGCAGCGGGGCGGGCCTCTCTCTGCGTTGCAAGTATATGACGTCCTAGCCGAACAGTGTACTAAAAGAAAGGGACTCCTAGGCGGTCTGCAGAAGAGAAGGGGTCCCTCCATAGCCACTCACCAGGATCCCACTGCACTCGTGCCAATGGACAGCACTCCCAAGCCCATAGCTTCCAGTGCCCTGTCTCAAGAGCTGCTGGGTCAGGGTCTATGACGCAAGTCCTCCCACAGATGCCCACAACACGGATCCTCTGGAAGCAGCACTCTGCTACCTGCGGGGCCTCTACTGCAACTCGCTGTAATCGTCCCCCACCCTGAAGCTCGAAGAACAGGGCTGGGACAGTCTCTGAACAGGCCCTGACTGAGATGAGAACCTCCAGTCGTGTGAAGGCTCCCATCCATCGGGGTGCTACTGGCTCGAGAGGTGTGAGCCACTCAGCGGGAATTGACTCTGAGATGTCTTGACACATGCTCTGAACCCCTCTCATGCCCTGTAGCTGGACAGCCTGTACCTCCTCTGACAGACTTGTGAACTCTAGCCAGTCACCTAGAGAGCGTGCTGGACCTGCTGCCATGGCACCCCAAGAAACATGAGGCCTACTCCCAACCAAGTGGCTTCTCTGGGTGCTAACCATGGGGTTCCAGACGAGGGGCTGCCGTAGAAGCTCCTCCGTGCATGTCGGCTGTCTCTGCTCTAGGCCACGCCGTAAGAGCTCCCAAGAACGAAGCAAACTCACAGCGAATCGGTCCTCCAATCTCCTGCTCAAACCAACTCGGCGCAACTTTGTGAAGATCCATCTGGTCGAAAGTTGCCAAGGTCCTCCTGACTGAGGCACCCTGGCACGAAGCCTCTGCAGCAAGAACTCCTTCCAGGGCTCCTCGCTTGGAAGAAGTCCTCTGACGACGAACTTCCCAAGAAGGGCTCTGCTCTGCTGTGCTGGATCAATGATCCCAAGCCCTCCCTGAGAGCAAGGGAGTGTGATGACCGACCAAGCCACCTTGGCTCGGGCAATCTGAGTGTCGCGTCCTGACCAAAGGAAGTTCTTGATCAGCCTCTCTACTTGGCTGATACAAGAACTCGAGAAGATCCAGTAAGAAGTGATGTACCACATAGTTGCCAACAACACCTGGTTGGCAACTACTACTCTACCAGCCAGCGAAAGTCGTGCTGAGCTCCAATGTAACAGCTTTCTCCTGATGGACAGGAGAAGCGGAGCAATCTGCTGCTCGGGAACCAAATCCAAACCAACCTGACAACCCAAGTATCGAACTGCAGTCCCTGGAGGAATCCACCTGAAACCCTCTCCTGGCATCCACTTTGGCACAGGAGCACTGCCAACCGAGAAAGCCACTGTCTTTCTCTAGTTGATCAGTGCGCCTGATGCACAGCAGAAGGTCTCCAAAGCTTGCCCACACCTGTGTAGATTGGCCTCCTGGCCCTCTAAGTACAAGGCTGAATCGTCGGCAAACTCAGCATCCAGAAGCTCATCTCCCCGTGGGAGTGCTAAGCCCCTCAAACCAACCTGCTGTGACACCAAAAATCTGCTCATCGCCTCCGCATAGAACAGAAAGAGAAAGGGGGCAAGAGGACAACCCTGTCTGACCGATCGTGTGAGCATGAAGCGCTCACCTCTACCTCCTGCCAAAAGCACCTGACTGTGAGCGTGTGTGTACAAAGCTGACACCCCTCTGATCCAAGCATCTGAAAAGCCCATCTTGCGAAGCGTGCCCTCTAGAAAGTCCCAGTCAACTCTGTCGTATGCCTTCTCAAAATCGAGAAGAAGAATCACAAGGTCCTCCTCACGGAGACGTGCCAGGGCAGAAGCCTCCCAGAAAGTGAAGATGTTGTCAAGGATACTACGTTCCTTGACAAAACTTGTCTGAGTCCCATGAATAAGGCTCTCCAAAAGTGGCTGAATCCTCAAACTCAGAGCCTTGGCAAGAATTTTGTAGGCTGAGTTGAGGATGGTGATAGGGCGCCACTGTCGAATCTCATCCAAGGAGCCACCCTCCTTTGGAATGAGGTAAATCAGGCCCTCACTCATGCTATCCGACATCACTCTTGTGTGCAGAATGTACTGAAAGGCACTACAAAGATCTGGGCCAAGCAAGTCCCAGTACTCCAAGAAGAAGCTGGGAGTCAGCCCATCCTCACCGAGACAGCTACCACGAGGAAGGGCCCTAAGAGCCGTGTGCAGCTCCTCAAGCTGAAGAGGTATCTCTAGCCTCTGGCGCATCTCCTCAGTCACAAGACAAGGCATCTGTGCCCAAACCTGCTCCCTGCATGCATCCTGTCTCTCTGACTGAGGCTCAACCGACAATAGCTCACGGTAAAAGTCAGTAGCAACTGCACGCATATCCTCAGGCTCACAAACAACTGACCCATCGGGTCTCCTCAGCTGTTTGACCTTGGCATGCGAGTGCCGAGGTCCCACTGTCTCAAAAAAAGCACCTGTCACTCTGTCACCTACCTGAGTCCACTGAGATGCCTGTCGGTGAAAGTAAAACTCATGGCGCCTCTCCTCTGTGCAAGCAAGCTCCTGTCGAGCCTGCTGTAGCTGCTTCTCCAACCATGGACTGGCTGGATGCTGCTCCTGCATCCTCTGTAGTGAAGCAATGCCTCGTCTGAGACGCTGCTCCTCCTCTCTCACTGCAGCCCGTCGAGCCAAAGACTCCTGGAGAAAGAAGTGGCTAAGCTGAGCTAGGCCTGAGGCCACTCTGTCTGCCGGTAGAGCTTGGCTGTCCACGCCCTTTGTCCAAAGAGCCTCGACCCTCTCTTTGAGTGCTGAGTCCAACAAGACCCGCTCTGGGATGCGAAGCATCGTGCTCCCACTCCTCTGCCTGTCTGCCGTTGTGAGGATCACTGGTGCATGGTCCGAGAAGGACGTCCCTGCCAGGATGCCCACTGATCCCTCCATGTCACTAAAGTGGTCACTAGTGTAGAAGCGATCTATCCGTGATAGATTCACTCCTCCCACTTTGCTGTCCAATCTAGAGAAGGCAAGACTCTCTGAAGGCCTCACAAAGCCTGAATGCTGCCATGTATCCGAGACCCTCAAAGTCATACACAACCTCTCCCAAGCTACTAACTCGACTCCATGCACAGTAGCATGGCTGCCTCCGATCCTGTCAGAGGGGTTCTCCAACATGTTGAAGTCCCCTCCTACACACCAATGGTCAACCTGTGGCAGAGACTCAACAATCTGTGACCAAAACTCTGCACGAGCACTCGCCACATTGGGCGCATAAATGTTCACGAAGCCCACAAGGTCACCCTGAACCTGCAGAGTGATCCACTGAGCCCTGCCTGGCACAATAATCCCTCTACCCACAATGGCCTGCTGTAGTGACTCCGCAATAGTCATACATACCCCACCCTGGATGCCTCCAGGTCCAAAAGCAGCTGACAAAAAGGTATCATAACGTCCACGCAAAATCTGACTACATCGCCGAATGCGGCTCTCAGACAAATGGTGCTCCTGAAGCATAAGGAGATCAATCTCTCCTCCCACAAGGCAATGCTGCAGCTCCTGACGCAATCGGCCCCGCTGTCGCTGAAACTGGGGCCCACCTAATCCCTGCACATTCCACGAGACGATCCTCATGGGGAGCGAGAGAGAACAGATGCTGCCGCAGCAGCAAGACGGGCTATCTTCGAGGCAGGCTTGGATGGGGAGTAATCCGCATCCGAGTGTCCTCTAGATAAGCGAGCCTGTAGTGAGTGTCTGGCCCAAGCCCAAGCAGAGCGAGCCATGCGTAAAGCAACCTCCTCTGTCCAGGAGTCCTCATGTATGTATACATAGCAAGGCAAACACTGCGTATCAGCAAAAAAGTATACCACAATGTGCCTACATCCTGCTGAGTCTGGGGGTGTCACCGCAAACTTGGCCAGTGGCCACAAAGTCTGCAGCAAATCTGTAACTCCAAGTTCTCCCATGTGGTGAGAGAACTCTAGAACCTGTGTATGCAACCATCCCTCCACTGAGTCGAGGGACCACTCTGTCTCGGTCCTACCACAGAGGGGAAAGGAGAAACCAACTGCCGAGTCCAAGGCCTCTGTCCCCCTAGCGGCGAGGAACAGAGCGTGGACCCTGAAGCAGGCTGCCTCGTGGTCTGCTGCGGAATCGCCGAGAAAGCGGGTGAATCCGTAATCGAAGAAATCCCAGCGGCGTCAGAGGTCAATGCTCGTCAGACCACGAGGGATAGCTGCAAGGGAAGATGTCTGAATCTGTAGAGGGGGCTGCAAGAAGGGCTGACCCTCTCTCGCTAGGCGACTTGTGGCAAAAGCACTGCCAAGAGATCTCCTAGCCGCCGGCGAGGGACCAATCTCCTGGGTCGACTGAGGTACTGGAGCAGGAGGAGGGGGAGCAGGAGCAGGGGGGGGCGGAGGAGAAGAGAAGTGGGGAGGGGCGACAGAGACAGAGGGGCGAGGTGGGGAGTGGGCGGGAGCAGAGGGCGAAGGAGGGGATGAGGAGGAAGAGGGGAGATCTGGAGGTGGGAAGGCTGGCGAGGGTGAAGCGGAGGTGGAGGCTTGCGTAGGGGACTCCTCCTGCTCAAGAGGACCAAAGCGGTTCCCCGTGGGAACCCACTGCTGTTGAGTAGGCACCTGAGGGCCACTCTGTGTGCCAGGCTGTCGCTGTGGCCCCTGGCGTCGACGGCCACGGGCCTGTTGCCACCCCTCCTCCGCTGGAGCCCCAGGCTCGGAGGGTGGCTCAGAATCTGTGCGCTGTGTCGCTGGCTGAGGCTGCGGCCCAGCCTTGGCAGGCTGGGACTGAGGCTGAGGTGCAGGTCGTGGCCTCCTCCGTGGATAGGCCTTCGCTAGGTGGCCCTTCTGTCTGCAAATGAAGCACTGGTTCGGGAGTCCCAAGTACTCCACACTGTCGAAACCAACCCCCACTCACCCGAGGCAAGAGGATGACCTTCGGGAGCGTGTGGGTATCTCTGACCAAAACTCGAACTGAAGGGATGCCAGCCGCCTTGGCAGCTACTGATGCTGCCGTACGAGGTGTCTCCAGAACAGTCTCGATGGCGGAGCCAATCCTGGAGAGAAGTGGAAGGTACTCCCTCCGTAAACCCGGAAAGCAGACTGAGATGGGGATGTCTGTCCTCCTCTACTAGCACATCCGAAGTCGGGTCAAAACCATGTCGCCACTGTCGAAAGTGGGCGCGTGATGCTCGGATAGCCAGTGGGCTCATAGCTATGACCTTGGAGGCCATCTCAGAAGTCTCGAACTCGATGTGGTAGTACCCCCGTCCGAGGATCTGAACATCCAAAATCTTGCCCACCTCTGCGAGAAGGCGGGCCTGGAGAAGGTCTCGCAGCTCTCCTCTGCTAGGACGGGTGCCGAGAACTGTAGATGACAGAAGTCGCCTGCAAGCGCTCTACCTCTGCGGCAAGGCTCGCTTGCTCTGTCGGCGAAAGAGCAAGTCGAATGGTGGGCTCAGCGGGGTCGGGTGAGGGGGCTTCAAGCGAGTCCCTCTGTGGCGGAGCTGGAGCCTCCATCTGTGTCTACTGCTGAGTCGAAGAGGCGGACGGAGAAGAACAATCTGCAACCGAGGACGCCGAACACTTGTCCGAAGAACAAATGTTGCAGAGCCAGGCGCAAAGAAACCTTCGGGGATAATGCGGACAAAGGGGGGGGGGGGGGGGGGGGGGGGGCAGCGGGTGGGCTAGGGGGCAGCTAGGGGGGGAGGGCGGCGGGCAGCAGGGGGCAACAGGTGGCGGGCAGGGCTGGGAGGGGGAGACAGCGCAAGGCGGGAGGGGGTGGGGGATGCAGCGCGAGGGCGAGGGGGGGGGGGGCAGCGCGAGGGGGGCTGATGGCAGCGCGAGGGCGAGAGAGAGAAGGGGGGTGAGGGGAGGCGATGGCGCAAGAGGGGGGGGAGCGTGCAGCAGCAGCAAGCCCTTTAATATCGTTGAGCACACTTTGGTGAAGTTCAAGAACTATCCGCCTATGGATGCAAAGTGGATGGAAGAGCATGAACTGTCAGAATCACCAAATGTATTGTAGCTTTACCTTGAAGCCTTTGGGTTACAGCCTACTTATGCCCCAACCCAACGTGTGCAAAGGAGGGGTAATGATAGAGCTAGTACATCAAATGTACATATGAATTCAGTGTAATAGATGGAAATGACAAAAGTATGAAGGCCTCATTAAGTCATCTGTATCTATATGTTATGACCTTTCTTGTGGATACATGCGATGATAAAAGAGTTAATAGCACAAGATCATCAGTGGCGTGTATTTATGGTATGCAATCGAGGACGTTTGTGATTTCAAGAGGGGGGTATGTCACGCATAGTGGCAACTGTTAACTATGTCACGAGGACGTGGCAACTGCTAACTTTAGTTGTTGGTTTCTTTCCAAGGGGTTTTGTTTTGTTTTTGAGACCCTCTTCTTGAAGTAGCAAACGGTCGGACATTGCATGGCCAATGTGAACGGTAGTCTCACCCGCAGATGGGTAGTGGCGGCACTGGAATTCGTATGGTAAGAGGATGTCTAGGCTCAGAGCAAGATCATATAGGTACCCCCGTCGCACTTAGCAAGTTGGTGGATACTAGGAAGTGAACTCAATTAAGTCGTAAAGTCAAGGTGGGATTACCAACAAAAAGTATCCGACAGTTGGGCCACATTGCACTTTTGGATGCGGTCCCAATGAGGATAGATGGTCAGAAGACCAGTGGGAGCCCAACGGAAGCATCTCCTAAAATTTAGGGAACTGCTATTTTGGGCCGTGAAATGTGTTCGCGTCATTACCTCCGGTATGACTAGGGGAACATTTTACAACTCTGCCGCAAAGTCAACTGGGCAAACGGTCAGGATATTTTTAAGCGGCGAACCCAAAACGGGCAAATGCTTGTAAATGCGCCAAGTGTCGAATTTTCATGAACTTTCCCCTTGCAGAAAAATGGGCGCTGGTTTTTAAGCTGGGAGAGGTCTCATTTCAGCTTTTGTCACAGGTTAAGAGCTATGGAGTGCTTCCTTTCCCTCTCATGTACAGTGTGGTGCTAGGAGTGATGCCGTGCACACTACGCACTGCTCTCTCTCCCCTACGTGCAGTTATGTGATGCCCTACAAGAGGGCTCCTCATTTGACTGATGTACAGCTGTGTGGGTTCATGCTTTTGTGCTGAGGCAAGAGCCTCCTTGAGCAGGAACAGGGGTAGCTAGCTGCTACTCCAAAGCTGGCACTGGTGAGGGTCATAACCTCACCATACAGGTGCAAAATCAGCGCTGTGTATGCGCTGTAATTTTACTGTTTTTCAGCCATACGGACGCCAGAACCTTTGGGAATCGTGCCCCACTGGCAGAGGACAGTTAGGGGACTGTTTAGGGCTGAAAACGAGGCAAAAACCAGTAAATACAGCGTGCTGAATTTACTGTTTTTGGGCAAGAATCAGAGGGTATACAACAGTAGAAGCAAGTTCTAGCAGGGGAATTGGTTTCGCGCAAGTTTAGGGGCTGTGATGCTACCGAAATTTGGCCAAAACAGGCGGTATCTAGTGGGATACATTCAAAGGATTCCGAGGACTCTTCTTTGTACTTTACCCTCCTAAAGAATAAAGAAATACCGAAAGGGGCGCCAATTTTGGGGCCTACAGGTTGTCGGCGTCTGCTCGGAGCATTCTAGCTTCCGAGCCGTGTGTGTGATTAAGTGTTAATTCCTGTTACAAGTCTCCTTTGCAAAGTGCTCTGTGTGTGTGTCTAAAGTAAAGAATTTCGGGTGAAAGCCAACGCCTACCGCCCTACGGGCCGGTTTCAGCCGGTTTGAGGGGTGGTTCAGTGGTTTGCCGCCACTGTGAGTGCACCTCGTCGAAGGAGGTCTAGGTCATAAATTTTGCAAATTTCGGGTCCTTCGCAAAATTGTGAGATATTGGCCCCAAAGATTGGCGCCCCTTTCGGTATTTCGTTTTGTATTAATCTGCAACTCAAAGTAGAAGGGAGTGGGAGGGTCTCACTCTCAGACTCTGCGCCCATACTCACACTTATAAAGGTTTTACAAGGGATGCCAATAGCAGAGCCCCAAAAGCTGAAAATCAAAAGCTTCATAAAAATAAAGCAATTTCTCTCTCAAGCCATTGCTTGACAAATAAAGCAAAAGTAAAGCTCTCTCTCTCTCTTGCTAATTGCATAGATAAAAAGCAGGCCCAAAAACTGCCGCTGCTGCCAGAAAAAGCGCCGCAAAACGCGGGATTGCGTACAACCATGCCTCGTCAACCCTAGCAACGTGAAAACCGGAAATCTTGCCTGGTCAGCATTTCAGCCAGCCCTAGCAGGCGCGTGTGTGTGTACCATGGGCAGCCACGTCACCAGTTTGTGACACAACCTTCTCTGTCCAGGAGTCCTCATGTATGTGTACATAACATGGTGGGCTCTGCGTGTCAGCAAAGAAGTGAACCACAATGTGTCTACATCCTGCTGAGTTTGGAGGTGTCACAGAAAACTTGGCCAACCGCCACAGAGTCTGAAGCAAGTCTGTAACCCCTAGGTCTCCCATGTTATGAGAGAACTCTAGGGCCTGTGTCTGCAGCCACTCCAACACTTAGTCTAGAGTCCACTCAACGTGGTCCCTACCGCATAAGGGGAAAAGAGAAGCCAACCGCTGAGTCCAAGGCCCCTATCTCCCTAGCTGCAAGGAACAATACATGAACTCTGAAGCAGGCTGCCTCAAGGTCTGGTCAGGGGTCGCCGAGAAACGATGTAAAGTCGTAGGCAAAGAAATCCCAATGACGACGATTATTGAAGCTCATCAGACCACGAGAACCTGTTGCAAAGGGGGACGTCTGCACTAGAAGAGGGGGTCACAAGAAAGGTTGTCCCTCTCTCGCCAAGCGACTCGTGGCAAAAGCGCTGTCGAGAGATCTCCTAGCAGCCAAGAAAGGCCCTGCCCCCTGGGATGGCTGCGGGGATGGAGCGGGAGGAGAAGCGTGAGCAGGGGGGCTCGAGGGAGGAGGAGGAGGAGAGGGGAGGCAAGGGGGAGCGGCAGAGGAAGGAGGGCGAGATGGAGAGACAGAGGGAGAAGGTGGGGGGGGGGGGGTGTGGAAGAGGGGGGAGGAGGGGCTGTCGAGGGTGAGGCTGAGGTGGAGCAGGGACCTCGTTCTGTTGAAGAGGATCGAAATGGTTTCCTGTGGGAACCCACTGCTGTTGGGCAGGAGCTTGGGCCCTGGGCACCACTCTGAGTGCCAAGCTGGCGCGGTGGCCTCTGTCGACGTCGACCACGAACCTGTTTCCAACCCTCCGCTTGAGCCCCAGGCTCGGAGGGTGGCTCTGCTTGTGTACTCATTGACTCTGTCTGCTAGTGCTGGTTAGCCCTTGAGGGTTGGGCCTGGGCCTGTGGTGCAGGTTGGGGTCTTCTTCGTGGACAGGTCTTCGCAAGATGGCCCATTTGTTGACAAATGAAACACTGATTCGGGAGGCCCGAATACTCCACGCTTTGTCGGAACCAACCCCCACACACCCGAGGAAGTAGGATGACCTTCGGGAGAGTGTGGGTGTCCCTAACCAGAACACGTACTTAGGGGATGCCGGCCGCCTTGGCAGCTACAGAGGCTGCCGTGCGAGGTGTCTCCAAGACAGTCCCAATCTCTGAGCCCTATCCTGGATAAAAGTGGAAGGTACTCCCTCCTCAAACCAAGAAAGCAGACGGAGATGGGAAGGTCTTCCTCCTCTACCAGAACATCTGTAGCTGGATCAAAACCATGCCTCCACTGTCGAAAGTGGGCTCGAACTGCTCGGATGGCCAAGGGGCTCATCACGATGACCTTGGACGCCATCGCAGAAGTCTCGAACTCTATCTAATAGTAGCCACGTCCGAGGAACTGAACATCCAAGATCTTGCCCACCTCTGCGAGAAGGCGGGCCTGGAGAAGATCACGCAGCTCTCCTCTGCTGAGTCAGGTTACGAGAATCTTGCAGATGACGGAAGTCGCTTGAAGGCGTTCCACCTCTGTCCACCTCTGCGAGAAGGCGGGCCTGGAGAAGATCACGCAGCTTTCCTCTGTTGAGTCAGGTTGCGAGAATCTTGCAGATGACGGAAGTCGCTTGAAGGCGTTCCACCTCTGTGGCTAGGCTCGCTTGCTCTGCCGGTGAGAGAGCAAGTCGAATGGTGGGCTTAGCGGGGTCGGGCGAGGGAGACTTCATTGGAATCCCTCTGTGGCGGAGCTTGAGCCTCCATCTGTGTCTGCTGCTGTGAAGAGAGGGCGAAGAGGCATCGGCGAACAGAGACCTCCTGTTGGACTAAGCACGTCGAAGGTGCTGTCGAGACCAGTCAACCAGGACTGAAGAGGGCGAGGAGATGGACTAGGGGCAATGTGCAGGCGGGCGGGGCAGCGGCAGGGCAGGGGGCAGGGGCCAGACACTAGGCAGAGAGGCGGGGTGAGCAGGTAGGGGGGGAGGGCGATGGCGAGCAGGGGGCGGGGGGGAGAACAGCAGCAGTGAGCCAGGAGATCGAAACCTATTCTCTGGAGCCAACAAAAAGCACTCTTAGGAGGGGTTTTTCCCCTGGTTTTTTCAGTTATATTGTTGTTCCAGCCTATGGGGGTTATGTTTCAATTTTTTCAGTTTCAAAGGCAAAGTAATAGAGAATCAGCGATGTGTTTCCTTTCAAGAAAAAAAAGGAGAGAGAGAGAGAGGGAGGGAGGGAGGGAGGGAGGGAGAGAGAGAGTAGGAGACTGGCATGTGCCACCTTTGCAGGGGGAGAGTTTTTTTGTGACCAACCATACAAGCGCAGTGATCTGCTGTGCCTTTGACCTAGCCACATAAACCCTAATCCTTAAGCCCGTTATGTGTGCCTCATTATGCAGGTATATAGCTAGTGATTCCATAGCTGAAATTGCATCCCCTTCAGCTGCTACATCTTCTTCAGTAATAGTACCACCTATATCTCCTAGAGAGCCCGATGGAATGGCCTCTGACAGGAAACCTCTTGGCAGATCTGATGAAGATGAGATCCCTATGGGTGTGTTGAAGACCAAGGTTGTACCAATACGTACGTGTGGAACCGTACTGTACGGTACGTCTGTACTGATCCGTACAGTACGCGTATGGATCGTACAGTATGGTGATTTAAAAAAAATAAAAATTTAAAGCCCTTTTAGGCTACTAGACTCTGGATATCGATTTGAAGCAATGTTTCTACAGTTCCGAGTTTATTGTCAGCAACTTACCTTTTGTTCAATTGCTTCATGCTCGAAGGTTTGTCATTGTTCTGAGTTCTCTTGTCAGCAGGTAGAAACGTTTTTACGTTGTTCAATGTATATTGTTTCTTGAAGGTTGGTACTTGTTTTGAAGTTGAGTGAGATCTCTAGTGGATAATGTGTGTAGTAATGTGTCCCCAAGTACTTTGCATGACATAGATTGGTTAACCCTCTAACGAGGAAAATAAAATTTTCTTAAATTTCCTCTCATTTATTGATTTTTTACAAAGGTACGTATTTTTACGTACCTAAAAAATTTATCCATACAGCACGACGTACAGTATGTACAGTCACGACCCGTACAGTACGTGAGAATATCTTTTCTGAGCCGCCAAAATACTGTAGAGTACCCATTGTGCTTAGGCAAATCGCAATTCACATTTATGTATGGAACTCAGCACAGCTTGATAAATAGGTTACCTCTCAAAGTATTTCGTGTGAACTAAAGGGGACCATTTGTACTAGGGAGATTGTGGTCACAGGTAGGCCAAACCCATGCAATATCATGGGGCACCTTGTGAGAACTTGTCAAAGGTGCCATTGATACAGTTTAGAGCCCAAGCCAGAAACATGAAACATTGTGATATTAAGAAATATTGAACGTGAGAGTGAGCATCACCCATAGAGACAGAGATCACAGCTGCTGGGGAGTTGCTCTGTAGTCTGTAACCATGCAGTGATGTGTAAAGAGCTCGCAAGGCCACATATTTAAATGCACTGTGACCCATAGGCAATTGCTATTGAAGCTGGCATCCAAAAGCTTTGCAAAAGTCAAAGCTTTCATAGCTGGCTGCGAAAGAAGCCCTGCATCCTATAACTGCCACAATAGCACTGTACGGATGCCATGTCAGTGCCTGCAAAATGCGCCGCTTCGCTTAGACTCAGGTCCTCTCATCTGATCCAGCTCAACCTCCATTTAGGTCCTCTCTTCTGGTCGGGTACAACATGCCACACCATCACTTTGTGACAGCAGGTGCTTGCACACATCTTTGCACATGGTCCATGGAGATTTTCAGAGGTCTAGAGATGGCGGCCCTTTGTAGGTAGACTATCCTTTGTTTGTTCCCTTTGATCGACGGATTTGCACCATCGTTCTCGCCAAGTTTATTCAAGACTTCTTTGTTGAGGAATCTCAATGTCAGCAAACAATACATAGTTTTTCTGTCTATTTTCCTTCTTAGTTTGCCGTTCATCATTATCCCTTGTGTTTTTTGCTGCACATTATGATTCCAAGATCACTGGTCACCTGCATAGGTTTCCTCGGGTTCAGGTATATGTGGCAAGAGCTACGCAGCTTCCAGATGTTATGGATAACAAGTAATTAGATTGGATCGTCTGACTACGGTTTCTTGTGACTGTGTGGCCATGTTTTTGGCCATTTAATGCGTGACCCATCCTAGCATGTTGTATAGAGAGAATTGGACACAACCTCTCTGAAGCTTCTATTGTTGTATGCTCATGATTTGTGGACTCATACTGTTTGTGCATAGATGAGTGCAGAGTGAGCATCTGTTTCAGGCCAACACTCCACTTGTTTGAAGTCAAACTTCTTTGGATTTGTAGTGTTTCCACTTTGTATGGAAAAGCTGATTTCACCTAACGGCACTACTCAACCTCTACATGTTTACATGGTGCTCTCTTCACAACTTTTGAAGAAAGAATCATGAAAGAAAACATCCCCCCCCCCCCCCCCCCCCCACACACACACACACACACACACACACACACCACCACCACCACCACCACACACACACACACACACACACACACACACACACACCACCACCACCACCACCACCACACCCACACACACACACACACCACCACCACCACCACCACCACACCCACACACACACTACTCAACCTCTACATGTTTACATGGTGCTCTCTTCACAACTTTTGAAGAAAGAATCATGAAAGAAAACATCCCCCGGCCCCCCCCCCCCCCCCCCCCCCCCCCCCCCCCCCACACACACACACACACACACACACACCACCGCCACCACCACACCCACCCACCCACACACTTCCCAACCCTCTCCTTTTCTGCCGGCACCCCAAATCAATACCTGCTTTTTTCCCACCAGCATGCATAAAAAGAGAGGGTTGGGCACAAACTAGGTTCTCTAGTTGCTTGAAGTCAAATTTCTTTACTTTTTGGATTTGACACGTTTCCAACCTGTCTGCAAATGCCAATATCACTGTCATGGCACTAACTATTCAACCTCTACTTGTATCAACCAAGGACTAGTTTTTATCGTGCTCCTTTCTAGAACATTTCGAAGGAAGAATTATTGAAAGCCAGTTAATTCGACACCTTTAAGAAGAAGCTTGGCTTACAAGAACTCTTTTTTTCAACTCTTTGTGTTTTATCTGGCAGTTGTCTGGCTTGTGGTCATTTGTTTGGCAGATCTTGCATTCGGCGATGGCTCAACCAAAGAGGAAAGAAGAATAGCAAGGTAGAATTTACAGTTTTCATGGTGTATGTATACAATATGCGTTTACACTTGGGTTGGAGCTCTTTCTTTAAGTTCAAATGCAAGATGCAAGTTGAGGGTAACTTCTTGTAAGCTCTTGAAATTGAGCTTGGAAGTTACAAGATACCAAAGGCAAAAATTCTTGAGCTAGGAATAGATCAATATATGAATTGATTGGTTGTAAAAGCTGTTTTACTTGATGGATTGGGTGATAAAGCATCCTCTAACCTTAGTGTTTTATCAAACAAGAGGAAGGCAATGAGAGTTTATGCTTCACCCATTATGTACAATAGTTGCAACAACTTAAAAGCTTACATCTTGAAGCAGGAGTATAACACTCATCCATTCATCATTTAACTGATTATAACGTAGTGTATTTTTGAACGTAGTGTCCTCATTGCAACCGCAAGGCAAGGATTGAAGACATTCGGAATTTGTATGTACCTTCACTAACAGTTGTTGATGATAAAAATCAACAGTTGCTTGAGGTAGGGTTAAACTCAAATTTCTGCTTCTAGTAGTCTTCTGCAATTTTTAAGTTTCATGTTTCTTGTTCTGTTAGCTGCTTGCATATTGCAGTTTGCAGTCGACGATGAACGTTTGTATTTTTCATGCAGGAGCTTGGAGTGTTAAAGTCGAAAAACAAAGAGCTTGTTGTGCAGGTATTTTTGGCTTTCATGTAACAAGCATAGATGAGTTTTTCCTTTGGCTTGCAAGTGTTGATTTAAGGTGCTTTTGCTGCAGAATGAGAAATTGAGGAAAGATTATCAAAATTTGCAGGTAGTTTTTTTTCCATTACATCCATTTTTCATTGGAATATGGAAAGTAATTTTACGTACTTGTTTTCTTGTTCTAAAAATATTAAATTTAAAGTGATGATGACATCCTGTAGCTTGAATTGGTGAAAAATTTTGAATTTGTGGTGCACCCTGATGTCTTTTAAGCATGTTTCAGCTGTAACATCCTAAACTGTTGTTTTAGTTCTTAAATCTCCATATTCAGCCTCATTGAGTATCACACCTCATGGATGCAGTGTAGTTTTTGTCTGTTGTATGGTCCGTCCACTGCAGACTGACATATTGGCCCTCTACTCTCTTGTGCCTTGCTGGCAGAGAGAACATGTATTATTTGCTACTGCTTGGTTTCGTATGTCTTGTTGGATGTTGCATCTGGGGGTACTCGCCAAGCTGAGATGATTGGTCAGCAACTTTGTCATGTGCACATGGGTTCGATGTGCCATGCGGGCATGCTACAACGACCCAGAGCCAACCCACAGACTACGTAAGCCTAATGGAGTCTGTAAGATAGATTTTATTATCGTCCTTGGAGGTCAAATATGACCTATGGGACCAGAGTTACATGTGATGTAGTATGTGTGTGGCTGATGAGTGACTCTCGATGCTCCAAAATTGTGGTGATGAGAATCGCAATGGAGAGCCCACATTGTGGTTGGGAGAGAAAGTGTGTAGGTTTGAGTCATGGCTAAAAATGTGAGGGAAGCAAGTTCTAATGTGACCAAAAGTTGAGCACTCTATTAGTGTGTGGTACTTAGACTCTCGAACTTGCAGTGAGCATGATGTGCATAGTCGATTTGACTCTTCTCCATTGCCCCAACGCCCTGTCTCACATCGAAGGGAGTGGGAGCTAAGGCGAATGGCTGCGATAGTGCGTATCACTGACAAGGGGATATGCTCAAGCATGTAAGTGTGAGTACGGTTTCCCCTTTCAGTGAAGAACATGGTTTTGTAGTTGGGGCAATATGGATGGTGTAATGTATGAAGCGTGACCCACCGGATTCCTCCCAAGCCGTAATACATTGGCATTGTAGAAAAGCTTCATTCACTTGCGAGTCAATTGAGGCATCATGTAGCAAGTGTAATACATCCCATCTCCCAAACCACTTCTTTATGTCTTGCATCCATCCCGTGCTCAAGATCTTGCTTTTATGCATCTTTGAACTTTTTTGCTTACTTCCCATGCATTTGTAGGAAGTCGATGTGAGGGGTTTTGACACATCTTTATCATGTACTCCACAACCCATAACCTTAATTGGAAGAGATCCCGACTCAAGAAGTAGGAGCATATACTGTGTTTGTGTCTTAACTTGGACAAAGTTTGTAAGAAAACGCTTTTGGACATTCTCAAACTCTTTCTAAGTAGACTTTGAGATGCTCCCACCCCACACCAACTCCACAAAGAAGAACCGGTGTTACCAATGTGTCAAAAAGGTACTTCTTGAGAACCTAACACTTGATGTTTCCTGCATTACACATGTTCTCAAATGCATAGTATGCTCTCTTTCTCGCTTCCAAACGACACATAGCACATTCATGCCACTTGTGATTGGCCGGAACCCTAAGGCCAAGGTACTTAAAGCTCTCAACAACTTCAAGTGTCTCATTGTTGTACACAATGCATGACTTCTCCTTATGGTTGGTTTTCACAAGCATAACCTTTGTTTTGGATTCATTTACAATCAGCCCACTATGCAAGCAAAAGTTCTCTAGGACAACCATAACTTTTGTGCATCTTCTAAAGTGTGTGCTAGAAGCACTACATCATCCGCATACAACAAAAAGCATAATTATCGCATTGCAAACAGTGACCTCTTTAATGTCTTCTTCTTGCATAAAGTCAAGTACCATTTGTTCCAATCGATCGATGCATAGGCCAAAGAGAGTTGGTGACAACGGACATCCTTGTTTAACCCCAATAGTGCTTACAAAAATTTCTGAAATTCTTCTTCTCATGCGCAATTGACACATCACCTTCTCATAGATTCGAGAAACCGCAAGCATAAACTCACTTGGCACTTGGAGTTCTTCCATCCTTCTCCACAAATTGTTACATGGAATAATATCAAAGGCTTTCTTAAAGTCCACAAAACAACAATACAATCGCTTGCCTTTCAATCGAATTTCCTCCATGAGAACATGAAGAGTGACAAGATGATCAATGGTGCTATGGCATCGACGAAAACCTGCTTGTCCTTTTGCGCGCTTGTCATTCTCTTCAGCCCAATCACACACATTGAAGGACGATTATACAAGTGAACTTTCTCCAACTCCCTTGAAATGTATGGCATATCAAATTGTTGAGTATGATGTTGCAATGTTTTTGTACGAGCATTCATATCCCCAAAGACAATAACATCACCTTCCCCTTTGAAATAAGCAATGTCCGCTTCTAAATAAAAAAATCGCTGATCTCTATCCATGCAAGCATAAAAGAGGGAATCATGATGAGGAATTTAGCAACCGGCTTAAAAAATGGTGCTCTTTTTGGTGTCATAATTTTCAGCCATACATAACGTTTGTACTTGTCATCTTTCACAATTGATACAAAATCTTCCAATCCTTTCTTAACCATACATGCTACCCCTCCTTGCCCTCTTCGTTGACCTCGTGGTGACACTATATCATGCGTGCCCTGTTGGAATTTTTGCTCAATCAGTGCATGAGTGACTTTTGGCAAGTGAGGAAAGAGACGCCGCATCGTTCATGCTACAACGTGTTAGACATAGGCATGGCATTATGGCTCATTTCATACGATCCCACACCTCTCCTTGGCACTGGTGGTGGCGACCTTGCTCTGATGACGATGTAGATGGCAGCAATTACTACCTCTTACTGCAAGAAGATCTTGAAGCTGTCCTATGCTCTTGTTTCGACACAACACTTTGAGATTATGGCCGATCCTTTCTTGTTCCTTTGTGTGTCAAGCCTTTCTATCTTCTGAGTAGTGGCAGCCTTGTGGTGATATTCTATTGCTCTGTTTTTCCAAAAATCTGATTTCCTCGAGCCTTTCATCCTACTAGTCTTGCTACTCACTCTTGCTGAAGTGAACTGCTATGGTGCCACCTTCTTGTGAGAAACTTGATTCCCCAATCTCCTAATCCTCCAGTTGTCTTCCTTGCCGAGCTTTGATCTAGAATACGTGATTGCCTTCGAATTCCAAGCCCTTCACAAGCACCTTGATGTAGTCACCCAATGTAGAATAGAAGACCTAATGATTGAGGTTAAAAGGCCGAGTAGATTTTGTTCATGAGATTAACTAAACTTAAACTGAAAATTAAATGAAGAGATTGCTAATAAAGAGGAAACCCTGATGTAAAATGTAAGGATCAATGAGGTCTAAACTACGAACCTTGGTTAGTAGAAACCTAGATTAGAGTTAGCTTATGGTGGGTGACCAAACTACCATTCATGATTAGTGAACTCCGACGTTCCACATTCAGAGTTGCTGCTGTCTCTCTCCGTTCTGGGACTGCTCATCCTATTCCTCCTCCCAAAGAAGAGAAGATGGTGCTTCCACAATCGATTGCTGCAACGACTTTAACAATCATAGTTATTTTTACCAGCGTAAAAAGCACCAAAACTGCTATCAAAAGTGGGCACAAAAGCACCGGAAAAGTCAACACTTTTCCCAAATGGTGCCTAGAAAGCTACCTCGCATCCCTGATGCCACGCCAACATGTGCGTACAATGCCATGTCAGACTGCAAATGCTGCCGGGATTCAGTGTTTCACGCTGCCACTGCCTCAGACTTGGGTCCTCCATTCTAGTCCAGCTCCACCCTAGCTGTATTCCTCCTTTATAGAACCGGTGCTAGCATGCCTTTCCATCAATTTATGACATTGGAAGCTCCTCTGTCATTATCCACTTGACAGCCATGTATTAATTAGTCTTGAGCCAAATATACATTTTTTCAGGATGAAAGATAGTAACTCATTCTCATCTTAAGTATATCATACATAAAATTGTTTATAGTCAGTATACCAAGATATGCAGAAGGTTAGATTCACTTAATCTTCATAGAAAGTTTGTGGAAAACCTTGTATACCAAGGGTCATAATTCAAAAGGTTAGAGACATTAGATCAATTAATGGAGAGCGTCAGTGGGAAGCATATCAAAAGTGCCTCAGTTTCCTTTATGCAGCGACCTCTCCTTGAAGGAGGCACCGCATGTCTATTCAAGTTGAAGGTGCAAAACGACTAAATGCCTGATCTTTGGAGATCTGTGAATTGTGGTCTTTTTTGTCTACAATCAATGCCAAAGCTATGTTGTGTTTTATCTTTCGAGAGAGAGAAATGAAATGATATATTAACGTCTTCAAAAGGACAAAATGACCTATGAGACCATCAGATACAAAGTGGTGAATCTAATACAATGTCTGAAGTACAAGTACAAAAAGTATTGAAAGTAAAAATGAAAACTGAAATGAAGTGTGAAATGTGAAATGTGAAAATGTAGAATAGGCCCTCAATGACAATCTGGGTGTCGTGCTAGAATGCCTCTGATCCTCTGCTGGAGTCTCCGTCGATGTAGTGTGCTCTTGTGTCTCGGTCGTGGTCGTCTCGATCTCCCGAGCTCAATTGCTTTGTCAATGAGGGTGCCTCTGGTATGAATGCGGGTACAACCCTGTGCTGGTGGTTGGTCTCTTGGCTTCCTCGATCCAAAGAAGTCTGTGATCTGTCTCTGCGACTGTCGTACTCCATGTCTCCCCAACAGACTGTCTCTATGTCGGTGTAGCTCAAGTAGATATAAGCCAAGGCATCTCTGGTCCTATACCTCATGACTCTATCTAGGGGTCCAAAACCCTCCCTGAATAAGCAATGGAAGCGCCCTCGTATCTCATAATACACAGTGCAGTGGCATATGTAGTGTAGCTCTGTCTCTGGTTCTCTACGGTATAGTTGACATATCCTAGACTCTGGTGGTATCCCTCTGAATCTACCCGTCTCAATCTCCAGTTGGTGTGAGGATGTGCGAATCTGACCAATAGCACATCGCAGACCATGAGATAAATGAGTGTCCATGTAGTTCGGACGAGTCACAAACCCATCCCCTGAAAGTTGGAGAAGGTGCTCTTTGTAGAAAGCCATCTTCGTGCCCAACTCCTGTATCGGCTCTACCCATGTCCTCCTGGTGTCCAACTGTATAAGATCCTGACGAATGAGTCTAGTGATCTCCGTCCGTGTGACTGGCAGGGAGGGTGCATCCAGGGAATACTGAAAGGGAGGCAATCTATCCATGCTGAGACCATGCCTCTGAAACCATGAGGTCATCTGTGCATACCAACATGATGCATCTCCCTGCATCGCTAACTGTCTAGAGGACTCAAGAGCGAGTCTAGTATATCTGCCTCTATGTGTATCCCATAGACTGTGCATAAAGGACACTGATTTGGTAAGAGCCTCAATCTCTATAGGAGGGGCGGCTACCTCCGCTCGAATAATCGCATGGGGTACAGAGGCCTTGTCAAGAGGGGGGTATGTCACCAGCGTGTGACTACTATCTATCCTTTTTGTTGATTTCTTTCTTATTATCTATTTACTTTCACTTTTTGGAAACACCCCTCGGGAAATCTAATTGCCCTGCATTGCATAGCTAGTGTGGAACTGTACAGAGGGAGTCCAGGCCTGAGGGCAAGAGAGCACTAAGGTTGGACAAGGACTATGGTTAGCCAAGTGGGGTCATTGACTAGCCAAAGTGGAATCCTTTGCTACAGAGGCTACATTTCAGTTCTGGATGTGGCCGCAGTGTACAAAGAGGGTCGGATGACCTAGAAAGATATAATGGCAGCATCTCCTAAAATTTAGGGAACTGCTATTTTGGGACCTGAAAATGTCTTCGCGTCATTACGTGCAGTTTGACATGAGGATCATTTTGTTACTCTGTGGCCAAGTCAACAGAGGCTGCAGGTGAGATATTTTTAGACCCGAGGGTCTAAAGCGGGAAAATGCACAAATGAGTGACACTTGGCACTCTTAGGCCAGTTTACTACTTATAGAGAAGGCAAAAACGTGATTTATAGCTGGGAGGCTCATTTTGCAAGTCTCTGTCACAGGTTAAGAGCTATGGAGTGCTTGCTTTCCCTCTTATGCACAGTGCGGTGCCAGGAGTGATGCCCTGCACGCTACGCACTGCCCTCTCTCTCCCCTTTGGCAGTATGTTATGCCCCTCTAGTGGGCTCTTCATTTGACCAATGTACAGTTGTGTGGGTTCATGCGCGATTGCCGAGGCAAGAGCCTCTTGCACAGGTACTGGATTAGCTAGCGGCTAATCCCCCCGCAGGTACAGGTGAATTCGGAGAGGTTTCACGCCAGAAATCTCGTCCGATTCAAAGGGCAAGTAGCCCTACAGGTGCGGGAGCTCGAGGACTTGCTACGGATGCGACCGGCATGCGAAACGGAGCCCGAAACAGTAAATTACAGCCTGCTGTGTATTTTTGCAGGTTTAGGGTTTTGGCCCTAAACGGACCCTAATACCCCCAGGAGGTTCGGGGCGCAAGGGGACCGCTGTACAAGTGATCTGGCGCATTTTCAGGGCTGAAAACAGAGAATTCAGCGTGCTGCAGATTCTCGCCAGGTTTTGTAAAGTGCCCGTATGCGTCGGGAAAGTCAGTCAATGCGTGGGAATACTGACTGTGAAGGGTTCTAGTACAGTTATGTTGCCGAAATCGGGCTGGAACAGTGGAAATTCAGCCGAGTTTGTGCGGGGCAGCTTGTAGGGAACCACAGCGTTTATTCCCTCTTTTGAACAATAAAGAAATACCGAAAGGGGCGCCTAAGTTAGGGGCCAATCTGGTGTCGGTCTTCTCATACAGGTGCATTCTAGCATCTGTATCCCATTCCCCTCTCTTGTGTCACTATAGCGCAGGTATAATAGACGACTAATAATGGGTGAAAGCTAAATCAAGGTTTGAAGTAAAGTCTACCGCCCTTTTTGGATTGAACAGGCCGGTTTCATCTTCCTAAGATCTGGCAACACAATGACTGGATCTAAAGTCATCTTTTCCTTTAAGAGATTAAAAGCTAAAATCTCTTTCTGTGTCCATCTAAAGGTGACTGCCTTCTTTTGAAGAGCATGTAAAGGTGAAGCAATCTCAGCGAAATTTCGGATAAACCGTCTGTAATAGGAGCATAGTCCCAAAAAGCTTCGGACATCATGCACCGTCTTCAAATTTGGCCATGACTTGATCGCTTCAACTTTTGCAGGATCCATTCTGACACCATCCTTTGAGACAATGTGTCCTAGAAAGTGAATCTCTTCCAGAAAAAACTCACTTTTCTTTGCATTGATGAGCAACCTATGACTGCGTAGCTCTTTGAACACAATGGCCAAGTGATGCCTATGCTCCTCTTCATTCTTTGAGTAGACTATCATGTCATCAAAGAATGTACCAACAAACTGCTGGTGTGGACGGAAAATTCTGTCCATCATCCTATTGAACGTAGCCGGAGCATTTGTGAGACCAAAGGGCATCACTAAAAATTCGTAAAGGCCAAACGTTGTTCTAAAAGCAGTCTTGTGCACATCCTCTGATCTAATGCGGATCTGATGATACCCACTCTTTAGATCTATCCTGCTAAACATAGCTGCTCCTTCTAATTTGTCCATAATATCATCAATTCTAGGTATAGGGAACCTATTCTTGATGGTATTCTTGTTCAGTGCACGGTAGTCGATGCACATACGCCATGAGCCATCCTTATTCTGCACCAACAACACTAGAGAACAGAATGGAGATGAACTGGGCTGAATCAGCCCTTTTTCTAACAACTCCTGTACTTGGCCCATTATCTCTTTCTGCTGAGCCGCACTAACCCTGTACAGAGGCTTATTTGGTGGGCTACTGCCTGGCACCAAATCTATCGCATGGTCCTCGGGTCTCTCTGGCGGTAATTGAGACGGTAACGAATCGGAAAAGCAGTCACTATACTGTTGTAAAAACATTGAACTTTCTTTATCTAGCACAGATAAATTTGATTCATCACAATCTGACACTTCACGTGCAAAAACCAAGTACGCAGAAAGATGCTTTTTCATTACAGAAGTAATAGCAGAAGCTGATACAGTAGGAATAGACTCCCCTTTAAGCTTTACATCCAGAATGTGAGTCTTTCCCCTGCTCTGTACAGTGATCTTTTTGTTGTAGGCATCCATGATTCCCTGTACACGAAATAACCAAGGAATACCTAACAACACATCACATCCGTCCAGTGGCATGATGTAAAATTCTTCAGCATCTACATAGGACTGGATATGTAGACGCAACTTTCCAATGATGGGTGTCACAGCCTCTGTATGGCCAGGACATGCCAAACCTGCCTCTGCTGTATACCCCATCTCTTCAGGTCTGATTCCCAACTTTGAAGCCAATTCTGGGGAAATAAAGTTGGCTTTGGCACCTGGATCAAAGAAGATAAGCACTGTTTGATCCCTAACCTTTCCCCATGCTCTGCAAAGCTCACTTGCATCTGAATTTGGCTTGTCGCCCACCATATCTGGCACTAGACCAGCCATGGGCTTCTTTCCCTTCCTGTCCTCCTTGTCTTCAGAATCAGCTGGCCTTTTCTTTGTAGGACAGTTGTAAGCAATGTGGCCAGGCTGCTCACATATAAAGCATTTGTTCTCTGTCCTCAGGACCTTCTTTTGCTCTTCTGACTTGCGAGGAAAACGTCTTTTCCATTTCTTTGCTGGTCCCTTTTCTGATTCAGCCGTAGCTTTGTCTTTCCCTGCGTTGGCTGACTCCTGAGTCCCTTTAGGAGCCTCATTGGGAACGTGCTTCTTGGCTGAATTTTTCTTGCCTGATCCTGCCTTGACGCCAGTGTTAAATTCACAATCTTCTCCCTTGAGCAAACCATTGCCAGTGTTTGCTACCTCCAAAATAGCCAGGGTGTACTGAAGGTGGTGGGAAGACCTGTTGCATAGCCTGTAAGTTGCTTCCCTGCCCATTAGAACCAGGTATAGGCTGCTGAAAGATGGCGGGCTGAACTGGTACAGTTTGAAAGACTGGCATCTCAGCCACCTGTTCTTGCACCTTAGGCATAAGTTGTGGAGACTGCATATTCTCCGTCAAGTGTACAGGTGTTTCCATTGACTGTGCGGTATGAATCACCTGTGCTCGAGCCTTAACAAGCTTTTGAATATGATCCAGTGACCCAACTTGCTGAGACGGAACAGGAGGTTGCAGAAAGGCTAAAAACCTCGGATTCTGCATTACTTGTGTGAACATAGCCACAGCAGTAGCCAACTGGGTCCTGAATATATCATCATCAGTCTGTGGTGGTCTTGAGGACTCACCCACTTCATGTGTCTGTTGACCCTGTGAAGAGGAAACCTCTTCAGTCACATCATCTGGTCTGTCAGCCATAATTACAATTCCCTGTGTCTCGTCTATGATCCCCTGTGTCTTCAAGCCCAAAACTGACCAAGGCTCACTTCTATGGAAAAAAGTGATTTAATCCCGTCGATGGAACCATGAAACCGGCCTGTTCAATCCGAAAAGGGCGGTAGACTTTACTTCAAACCTTGATTTAGCTTTCACCCATTATTAGTCGTCTATTATACCTGCGCTATAGTGACACAAGAGAGGGGAATGGGATACAGATGCTAGAATGCACCTGTATGAGAAGACCGACACCAGATTGGCCCCTAACTTAGGCGCCCCTTTCGGTATTTCTTTATTGTTCAAAAGAGGGAATAAACGCTGTGGTTCCCTACAAGCTGCCCCGCACAAACTCGGCTGAATTTCCACTGTTCCAGCCCGATTTCGGCAACATAACTGTACTAGAACCCTTCACAGTCAGTATTCCCACGCATTGACTGACTTTCCCGACGCATACGGGCACTTTACAAAACCTGGCGAGAATCTGCAGCACGCTGAATTCTCTGTTTTCAGCCCTGAAAATGCGCCAGATCACTTGTACAGCGGTCCCCTTGCGCCCCGAACCTCCTGGGGGTATTAGGGTCCGTTTAGGGCCAAAACCCTAAACCTGCAAAAATACACAGCAGGCTGTAATTTACTGTTTCGGGCTCCGTTTCGCATGCCGGTCGCATCCGTAGCAAGTCCTCGAGCTCCCGCACCTGTAGGGCTACTTGCCCTTTGAATCGGACGAGATTTCTGGCGTGAAACCTCTCCGAATTCACCTGTACCTGCGGGGGGATTAGCCGCTAGCTAATCCAGTACCTGTGCAAGAGGCTCTTGCCTCGGCAATCGCGCATGAACCCACACAACTGTACATTGGTCAAATGAAGAGCCCACTAGAGGGGCATAACATACTGCCAAAGGGGAGAGAGAGGGCAGTGCGTAGCGTGCAGGGCATCACTCCTGGCACCGCACTGTGCATAAGAGGGAAAGCAAGCACTCCATAGCTCTTAACCTGTGACAGAGACTTGCAAAATGAGCCTCCCAGCTATAAATCACGTTTTTGCCTTCTCTATAAGTAGTAAACTGGCCTAAGAGTGCCAAGTGTCACTCATTTGTGCATTTTCCCGCTTTAGACCCTCGGGTCTAAAAATATCTCACCTGCAGCCTCTGTTGACTTGGCCACAGAGTAACAAAATGATCCTCATGTCAAACTGCACGTAATGACGCGAAGACATTTTCAGGTCCCAAAATAGCAGTTCCCTAAATTTTAGGAGATGCTGCCATTATATCTTTCTAGGTCATCCGACCCTCTTTGTACACTGCGGCCACATCCAGAACTGAAATGTAGCCTCTGTAGCAAAGGATTCCACTTTGGCTAGTCAATGACCCCACTTGGCTAACCATAGTCCTTGTCCAACCTTAGTGCTCTCTTGCCCTCAGGCCTGGACTCCCTCTGTACAGTTCCACACTAGCTATGCAATGCAGGGCAGTTAGATTTCCCGAGGGGTGTTTCCAAAAAGTGAAAGTAAATAGATAATAAGAAAGAAATCAACAAAAAGGATAGATAGTAGTCACACGCTGGTGACACCTTGGCTCTAATCATCCGGGATATCATATATACCAAGGGTCTCTCCATGTTCCTCCAACTGTCATGATTCACAGATGGTCCCCAAACTTGGACCCCATAAAGCATAGCTGAAGCAACCAAAGTATCAAAGAGTCATAGTTTTGTTCGTGGTTCTTGAAACTGAACCTGCGAACACATCCTCTCTAGCCCTCCTAATGCCGCATAGGCTCTGGATAGTCTAGTCTCTGCTGCTCTCCTCAGGGGAAACCTCGGTCCCGTGAATACCACCCCCAGATATGTATATTCATCTGTGTACTCCACAGTGTCCTGGCCATATACGAGTGTAGGTGCCGATCTCTTGACCCACTGTGGTGTGGTGTTAAACACCATAACCTTGGTTTTACCAAGGTTCACAGACAGTCCACTATCCTCTGCAAAGTTGTGCAATGCATCCAAATGTCTTTGCATGCCCTCTGGCGACTCTGACATTAACACAATATCATCAGCATATAATAATAAAGGGATCCATGTCCCTGCCAGCTGAGCGCCTCTGTCACCCTCTCTGTCAATGTAGTCAGAGACCTCATCTACATACATACCAAAAAGTGTAGGGGACAAAGGACACCCCTGTTTCACTCCAATAGTGGAATGAACAATGTCAGAAATCCCCTCAGGAGTGCGTACCTGGCCAGTCACTGAGCCGTATAAAGCCATGATCCTCCATATGATCTCTGTGGGTACTCCCAACTTCAGTAGCCTGTGCATCAATCTGGCCCTCGGCACTGTGTCAAATGCCTTGCGGAAGTCCACAAAGCAACAATACATCCGTCTCCCATGTGGCCGACCCTCCTCAATAATGGCTCTGAGTGTAAGAATATGGTCCAAAGTGGAGAAACCCCTCCTGAATCCAGCCTGACCTGTTGCTCGTATGCCCTCATTTTCTGCCCATTTACTCAGTTGCTGTTCAAGAATGGATGCATACAACCGTGCCAATGTGTGCCCTATCATAATAGTACGGTAGTTCCCTGGTACCGTGGGGTCCCTTGCCTTGAAAAGAGGTACAATAGTAGATAATCTCCAGGACTCGGGTAGTCCCTCAAGTGCTCTGCCAGCAAACCATCATATGCTCTCCTAGTCCTCATCCTGTCAATGGCGTTCTTCACCATCTCAGTGGTAAAAAGGGTACTAGTGGCTGGACATGGCTCTAGAGGGTCTGGTAATGGTGGTTGCCCAGGTACTGTATATAATGATGCTGCAGATTGACCCCAAATCTCGGGAGAGGTAATCACTGGAGGAGGTGAGTGCTCATGGAAGAGACGCCAGGCCTCACCTGAATCTCGGCTCAAAAAGAGCTGATACAAATCACGTTCCATCTGGGCTAAAAAGGACCGCTTCTTCCGTCGCACTAAACGCCGAAGGGCAATCCGAGACTGTCTATATGTAATGACTCCAAGTATAAGCTCGCTCTGAATCTGAACTCTCATCTCTCTGCACTCCTCATCATACCAACTATTTTGAGGCATGTTCCCGAACGTCTTCTCTCATCTGGTTGAGTGTGTGGGTATGCCTCTGTTGCTTCCCCATGCAAGATCTCCGTCAATAAAGTGGTGATCTCCTCCACTATATATACAGGCTCGGCTGCCCCCATCCGTCTGTAAATCTCTTCCACATAAACTGAATCCGTCTCTGGTGTAAAAGTATACCGTGTGTGTGCAATCCTCCGTGGTGTCTGAGAGACACTATATTGGAAAGAGATTGAAAAAGTCAGGAGAGCGTGGTCCACTGCTACTCCAACAGGCCTAGGGCCCACACTGAGATCTTGAATATGAGAGATGAAGCTTGGTGAAGTCATGACATAGTCCACTGTACTGGCCCCATGTCTGTGTGGAAAGCATGTGAATCCCCCAGACGAAGGAAAAATCTCTAGACCATTAAGTATGGCCAGACCATGCGTAGTTGTCATCTCCATGAGATATCTCCCATACTCTGTGTGCTCTTTATCCTGTGAGTGTCTGTCAAGTCCCATCTCCGATATATCCATCTCTCTAAGCATCTCTTCCGAGGTATCATAAAATACCGTTTGAGAGTTGGCCGTCCTGGCATTAAAGTCTCCCAAGAGAATGATATCTCCATCTCTAGAGAACTCCCATATGTCATCATCAAGTATAGAGGAAGGGGATTGCCCTCTAGGTGAGGTATAGACTGATGTGCTAGGGGGAAAGTAACATATAGCAATGTATAAGAATCTGCCTGTCTCAGCTCTCAGTCTCACCCACATGTATCTCGCCTGGTCATCTCTCCGGACAATCTGTAATAGCGGCTGCAACTCTTCCTTGAATAAGACTGCTACCCCTCCTGAACCTCGACTTCCATGCTGGGATCTAGCGTCTGGCCGACAAGTTGTCTCCCATAAATAGCCAGTCACACTTGGCATCAACTGTCCAGATTTTTGATGTATCTCCGAGTAAAAGACAATGTCTCTATCTCTGAAGCTATCTTCAAAGGCACCCACATCCAGCCTATATGATCCATTACAATTCCATGCCGCCATCTGGAGTGTGGTCCCATATGTCTCGCACTGTCATGCTGTGCGTTTTTCCAAAACCACTACTTTCCCTCCTCTGTAAAAAGCAAATTTTCCCTTCTCCCTTGCTGCCTTGATCTCTGGCATCAACTCTTGCATATGTGCTATTTGTGCTAAATTAAGGTCATCCCCCATAAATATTCCAGTTTTCTTAAGTGCTGGTCTCTTCTTCAGGAATTCCTTCCTTGTTTCCAAAGTCGGGAAACGCAAAATAAGTGCTTTCTCTTTGACGTTTCCCTTCTCATCCACTCCCTTCTTTCCTACTCTCCAAGCACCTGTGTGCATAGGTTCCGGGATGCCCATGCGCTGCAAGAGTTCCTTCACTTCGTCTTCTACATTTTCGGTGTCTTTGATACCAGTAATACGCACATGGAGGGCTCTAGTCCTCCTCTCCTGTTCCTCCTCAATGGTCATATTGATGATGGTAGAAGTATGTGCAGCTTCTGGCATCCGGGCCTTCCCTTTCTTTGCACCTTCGATCCATTTTTGCTTCATCAACTTTCTCCTGTGTTTTAACAAGGCGCTCCGCCCATGAGGAAGCCTCTTTCGAGTTTTGTTCTTCTCCTTCGCGCAGAGTTTTCACCTGCTCCTTAATATCTTCGAGCTCCTTTAACATCGAGGGCTGATTTCCCCCTTCCGTTTTGGGCATAATTTTGCAAGCTGCAAGTTCCCCTTTAAGCTCTGCAATCACTGCATCTTTTTCCTTCATCCATTTTTCCATATTGGTTTTCCAAGATTCAAAGCTTGTAATTGCCTCATCCAACTTTTTCTGCATAATACATTCCATTACATTCACTTCTGCACGCATTAGAGCCTGCATCTCCCCTTTCACAGATAAATACATCTCATCATGCCTACCAAGCATTGCTTTATCTAATTCTTTCCTCATATCTGCATACATAGAATTCTTATAACTATCTGCGTTTGCGTACATCTCTTTCCTGATGTCATCTTTCATAAAGCTGAGCTCAGATTTAATCATCACTTGAACCCTTTCCATCATTAAATCATCTTGGACTCTGACGGTTTTCCCTGCTCGCAGTGAGCTTGGCGAGAGTATACTATCTCTGTTCCTCCGCTTGAAAGTCGCTTTCATTTTTTGTGGGGTGGTGAAGCCACTTGCATCACCATCCTCAACTGGTTGGTCCATCAGTGGAGGTCTCGCCTCCGCCCTGGTTGGCCTCGCCCTAGTCACCAGGTACTCGCCCTCGTCCTGGCTGGCTCCTCGCCCCTAGCCCTGGCAGGCTGGTCTCGTCCCGCCCTCTTGACACAAGACCAGCAGCTCGCCCAGGCCTAGCAACTCGCCCTTGATCAGGTTCAGCGGACCCTTGTCCAGCAGAGAGAGAGCTCGCCCCCTCGTCCCTCGTCCAGCAGATTGGCAACGCGACTGCTCGCCCTCGCCTCAGCCAGCTCACCTTCGCCCGCGATCCTCGCCAAGAGCCTTCTCGCCCTCGCCCTGAGCCTGCTCGCTCTCGCCTCAGCCAGCTCGTCCCTCGACCAGTAAGTTGCCCTCGCCTCAGCCTGCTCGTCCCTCGTCCCTCGCCACAGCAGGTCGCCCTTGTCCCTCGTCCACAGCAAAGGTCGCCCTCGCCACAACAGGTCGCCCTTGTCCCTCGTCCACAGCAAAGGTCGCCCTCGCCACAGCAGGTCGTCCTCGCCCTCGTCCACAGCTGAGGTCGCCCTTGCCCTCGCCACAGCAAGAGAGAGAGAGAGAGAGAGAGAGAGAGAGAGAGAGAGAGAGAGAGAGAGAGAGAGAGAGAGAGAGAGAGAGAGAGAGAGAGATGAAATGATATGTAATATTAACGTCTTCAAAAGGCCAAAATGACCTATGAGACCAAAAGGTTATATGTGGTGAATCTAATACCAGGTCTGGGTACAAAAAGTACAAAGAATTGAAAAGAAAATAGTGGGTAGGGGTGGGGTGAAAGCTGATACAAAGGGAATACAAAGGGTGAGCTGATGCAATGGAGCTCTCTAACAGTCGAGGCATCATATACATATACATCAGTATCCAAAAGGCTATAGAGATTCAATGTCCTCAAAGGTAGGCACTTTGTTGGGACGGCTCCTATGTTGCACCAGTATGGTATGGATCCTCTGTCGCAATCTGCGTCGATGTCGAGAGGGCCCCCTCATCCATGGGTGACGAGACCGCCCCAACTCTATCGCCCGATCAAACAGTATGCCTCTGGTGCCTCTGGTGTTGTTATGCTGTTGGGGCTGCTCTGACTCCTCTGTCTGTGATTGAAAGAAATCTGTAATCTTCCGCTGTTGCTGGATCTCTCTCATTGTGCCCCTCTTCAAGAGGTCCTATCTGTGTTTGCGAATCTCCAGTAAGTATAATTCGAGGCATCTCTGATCCTGGTATCTCATGACTCTAGAAAGTGGCCCAAAACCCTCTCTGAATAGACAGTGAAAGCGGCCTCGTATCTCATAGTATACTCGGTAATGACACATGTAATGTAGCTCTATCTCTGGCTCTATCTGGCACACCTGACAAATCTTGGACTCAGCGGGTACTCCTCTAAATCTACCTGTCTTGATCTCTAGCTGATGTGAGGATGTGCGTATCTGACCAATAGCACATTGTATCCTGTGGGATAGATGAGTGTCCATGTATCCTGGTATGATTTCAAAACCATCCTCCGTGAGTTGGAGAAGATGCTCTCTATAGAAAGTCATCTTCGTACCTAGCTCATGTGTAGGTTGTATCCATGTCCTCTTTGTATCCAGCGTAATCAAGTCCTGTCTGATGAGCCTGGTAATCTCTGCCCTAGTGAGGGAGATGGAGGGTGCATCCAGAGAGTACTGAAATGGGGGTAGCCGATCCATAGTAAAACCATGTAACTGAAACCAAGATGCCATCTCTACATACCAACATGATCTGTCTCCCTGCAATGCCAGCTGTCGCGAAGACTCTAGTGCTTTCTTTACTGCTGAGAGAGTAAGGAAACTTGAAAGCCATTGACAAGATGAAGACAGGAAGAGCACAGGATCATGATGGTCTGGTAGCAGAGCACTTTATCCATGCCCGAGATATGCTTGCAGAGTCTCTTGCTATGATGTTTAATAGAGCCATGTACAAGGGTTTCCCTGAGACTTGGAGTATGTCCACTATTGTGCCTATCTTCAAGTAGGGAGATCCTATGCTTCCCAGGAATTATCGAACCATCATGGTTGGTCATACTCTGGCTAGGCTATATGCATCAATTCTTGAGCATGAGTTGAGTGGATGGGCAAAGAGAGAGGGCATACGGGCAGAAGGACAGTCAAGGTTCATGAGAGGTTTCTCCACTCTTGACCAGATTTTGACACTTGGAGCCATTATTGAGGAGGGTAGACACCATGGCAGGAGGATATATTGTAGCTTTGTGGATTTCCGCAAAGCCTTCGATACAGTGCCATGGGCCAGACTCATACACAGATTTTGCAAGACATGGGGGTGTCCACTGAGCTGATCTTGGGGGGGGGGGGGGGGGGGGGGGGGGGAGAGATGATGAAATGAAATGAAATGTAATATTAACATCTTCAAAAGGCCAAATGACTTATGAGACCAAAAGGTTACATGTGGTGAATCTAATACCAGGTCTTGGTACAAAGAGTACAAAGAACGGAAAAAAATATAGTGGGTAGGGGTGGGGTGAAAGCTGATACAAAGGGTGAAGTCGCGGAGCGGAGCGTGGGTCGACTCTCTCTCTCACACACACACAGTGAGCTTACACAGTATAGTACGCAGAGAGATGTTAGAAGGGTTATCTCCCAAATTCTTAGTATTCACAAAGAATATGTTAGTATATACAAAGAGTTAGAGGTAAGTGAGTTAGGCGGGCGGGCGGCCATATCCGCATAAGAGGCCACTTGGGCTTTAATCCCAACAACCTCCCACTTAAAGTCCAATGTGGCACTTTAAGTAACTGTAAATCTATGAACATAAATGTACAAAGATTTACATGGCTGCCATCTATCCAATGCCCAATAACTCACGACAATGCACAAAGCCCTCTCCTGGAAGCTGGCAAGCACAAGAAGTAGCAATGCAGACTGCAATATATATATCTGATGATATATATGTGTACCTGGTCTATAGATGATGCTCTGAAGACGAATAAGTGATGTATGTCGATGTCGATATTGATGTCGACCACCTCCTGCTTGCCAATCTACACAAGACGGATTTCTTTGTGGCTGAAATCTATCTTCTGCTGTAGTGCTCATAACGAAATTCTGAGGGCATAAACGGCTTCGAAAGGGGGGTAAAACCCTAGGTCGCCTGGTGGAAACGCTCCCGGAACGCCGAGTGTGAATTTTCGAACTCCGGATCCAGAATCTGCCGGAAAAGTGCGCGCGCGCGCGATTGCGCAAATCCGCACTGAACCAAGGCTCTGATACCAATTGAAGTCGCGGAGCGGAGCGTGGGTCGACTCTCTCTCTCACACACACACAGTGAGCTTACACAGTACAGTACGCAGAGAGATGTTAGAAGGGTTATCTCCCAAATTCTTAGTATTCACAAAGAATATGTTAGTATATACAAAGAGTTAGAGGTAAGTGAGTTAGGTGGGCGGCCGGCCATATCCGCATAAGAGGCCACTTGGGCTTTAATCCCAACAAAGGGAAGACAAAGGGTGAGCTGATACAATGGAGCTCTGTAACAGTCGAGGCATCATATACATATACATCAGTATCCGGGATGGCTCCTATGTCGCGCTAGTATGGTATGGATCCTCTGTCATCGAGAGGGCCCTCTCATCCGTGGGCGACGGGACCGCCCCAACTCTATCGCTCGATCAAGCAGTATGCCTTTGGTGCCACTGGTGTTGTTATGCTGTGGGGGCTGCCCGAACTCGTCTATTTGTGATTGAAAGAAATCTGTAATCTTCCGCTATCGCTGGATCTCTCTCATTGTGCCCCTTTTCCAGAGGTCCTCTCTGTGTTTGCGAATCTCCAGTAAGTATAATCCAAGGCATCTCTAATCTTGGTATCTCATGACTCTAGAAAGTGGCCCAAAACCCTCTCTGAAAAGACAGTGAAAGCGGCCTCGTGAGTCGTATCTCATAGTATATTGGGCAGTGACAAATGTAATGTAGCTCTGTCTCGGGCTCTATTTGGCACACCTGACAAATCCTCGACTCAACGGGTACTCCTTTAAATGTGCTGTCTCAATCTCTAGTTGATGTGAGGATGTGCGTATCTAACCAATAGCACATCGTATCGCGTGGGATAGATGAGTATCCATGTATCCTGGTCTGATCACAAAACCATCCTCCGTGAGCTCGAGAAGATGCTCTCTATAGAAAGTCATCTTCGTACCTAGCTCATGTGTAGGCTGTATCCATGTCCTCTTTCGTATCCAACTCAATCAAGTCCTGTCTGATGAGCCTGGTAATCTCTGTCCTAGTGAGGGAGATGGAGGGTGCATCCAGAGAGTACTGAAATGGGGGTAGCCGGTCCATACTAAAGCCATGTAATTGAAACCAAGATGCCATCTCTGCATACCAACATGATCTATCTCCGTGCATTGCCAACTGTCGCTGAAGACTCTAGTGATAATCGAGCATATTTGTCTCTAGGGAGAGCCCAGGTGCTATGCATAAATGAAACTGATCGAGTGAGTGCCTCCACTACCAATGGAGGAGCCTCGATTGTAAGAGAGCTCCATTGTATTAGCTCACCCTTTGTATTCCCTTTGTAACAGCTTTCACCCCACCCCTACCCACTATTTTCTTTTCAATTCTTTGTACTTTTTATACCCAGACCTGGTATTAGATTCACCACATGTAACCTTTTGGTCTCATAGGTGATTTTGGCCTTTTGGAGACGTTAATATTACATTTCATTTCATTTCATTTCTCTCTCTCTCTCTCTCTCTCTCTCTCTCTCTCTCTCTTTTTATATCACCCATTGTATCAACCCACCCATTGTACCGTTGTGTCACCTCTCATCCCCCCCCCCCCCCTTCCCTCTTTTTCTAAAGTTGTACTCGGACATTGTACTAGATTCACCACTTAACTTTTTTGGTCTCAAAGGTCAGTTTGGTCTTTTGTAGACGTTAATATATCATTTCATCTCATTTCATTTCATTTCATTTCTCTCTCTCTCTCTCTCTCTCTCTCTCTCTCTCTCTCTCTCTCTACAGAGATTCCCTGCAGCTGGTGGTGTTACATGCTTTCCACATCGGCATGGTGCTAGTACAGTGGATTATGTAATGGCTCCGCCAGGACTCATTCCTTCCTTTCAAGATTTCGTGGTGGGAACTAGACGGGTTGGGGTAGCAGTCGATCATTCTATCTTGTCTTTCACTCTATCGTTCCAGTTCAACACAACTCCATTGGGAGAGGCCTCCACACATACTTGGTATACCTTCACGAGGGAGACGGATCACGTGTACACTGATGAGATATACAGGCAGCTATGCACTCAGGAGCCAGGACGACCACTAGATGAGCTCACCCAGATTCTGACAGAGACGTTGCATGATGCAGCATCAGAGGCATATCCCCACAGCCAGCCTACACGCAGACGATCTGGGAGCATGCCTCACAATAGTTGGTATGATGAGGAGTGTGGAAGACGAGGATCAGATTACAGAGAGAGGTGCTCTTGGGTACTACTACACATAGACAATCACGTATTATCTTCCGCCGCCTAGTGCGATGAAAGAAGAGGGCTTACCTATCTCAATTAGAGCATGATCTGTATCAATTGTTTATGAGTCAGGACTGTAGTGAGACATGGAGGCTTTTCAATTAGCACTAGGGGACAGTCACAGACAGACGAGTTCGAGCAAGATTAGAGATGCCTTGGATTATACTTACTCCAGATTCGCAAACACAGAGAGGACCTCTTGAAAAGGGGCACAATGAGAGAGATCCAGCCATAGCGGAAGATTATAGATTTCTTTCAGTCACAGATAGAGGAGTTCGAGTAGCCCCCACATCATAACAACACCAGAGGCACCAAAGGCATACTACGTGATCGGGCGATAGAGCTGGGGCGGTCCCGTCGCCCACGGATGAGGGGGCCCTCTCGACATTGACGCAGATTGCGGCAGAGGATCCATACCATACTGGCGCAACAAAGGAGCCGTCCCGATAGAGTGCCTACCTTGGAGGACATTGAATCTCTATAGCCTTTTGGATACTGGTGAGAGAGAGAGAGAGAGAGAGAGAGAGAGAGAGAGAGAGAGAGAGAGAGAGAGAGAGAGAGAGAGAGAGAGAGAGAGAGAGAGAGAGAGAGAGAGAGAGAGAGAGAGAGAGAGAGAGAGAGATGAAATGAAATGTTAAACGTCTTCAAAAGGCCAAAATGACCTATGAGACCAAATCGATACAATCCTTGTGGAACTAATCTAATGTTTGGGTACAAAAATAAAAGTAAAGTGAAAGACTAAAATCATCATCATCATCATCAATGCCGTCCAAGAAAGTATTGCATCGGTCACTGAAGAGCTTCGTCAATGTTCGCCTCTGTAAATAGTCCTACTGGGCATCACCCATATCGTGCTAGAAGCTGATGGAGCCTCCATCGATGTCGTGGTCACCCTTGTAGACATGGGTGTCTAGCTCTCTCGAGCTCAGTGGCTCTGTCCACTAGTATACCACTAGTATGAGAGAGAGAGAGAGAGAGAGAGAGAGAGAGAGAGAGAGAGAGAGAGAGAGAGAGAGAGAGAGAGAGAGAGAGAGAGAGAGAGAGAGAGAGAGAATAAAATGTAATATTAACGTCTTCAAAAGGCCAAAATGACCTATGAGACTAAAAGGTCACATGTGGTGAATCTAATACTAGGTCTGGGTTCCCTAGGTACAAAGAATTTAAAAGAAAAAGGGGGGTAGGGGTGAAGTGAAGGCTGATACAAAGGGGACACAAGGGGGGGGGGGGGGGGGGAGTTGATACAATGGAGATGTCTGACAGTAGGGGCATCATATACATATACATCAGTATCCGAAAGGACGGTTCCTATGTCGTGCCAGAGAGGAGAGAAGAAGAAGAAGAAGAAGAGAGTTTTAACGTCGTAGGAAACTGTCCCAAGCGACCGTAAAGATCTAGCCGACAAGGAGTTGATATATATATATATATATATATATATATATATATATATATATAGAGAGAGAGAGAGAGAGAGAGAGAGAGAGAGAGAGAGAGAGAGAGAGAGAGAGAGAGAGAGAGAGAGAGAGAGCCTGCCGCGAACCCTACTGCCTGCATCTTGCCGCCGCCGCGTACCCCCCTACCTGTAGCCTGCCGCTGCCGCGTCTCCTGTCTGCAGCCCGCGCCGCCACGCGCTCAGCTGCCCTGCGCGTCATAGCGTGGCAGTCCCCCTCCTTAACCCCTACTTTCTTGAACCCTAACCCTAACAGTCCCATCTGTCAACCCTAATTCTGTGAAACCCTAATACCCTGAAACCCTAATTCCCCGAAACCCTAACAGTCCGCCAACTCTACCTGTTTCAAACCTTCATCGTGTGCATCTTTCTACTGCCTGCAAGAGAGAGAGAGAGAGAGAGAGAGAGAGAGAGAGAGAGAGAGAGAGAGAGAGAGAGAGAGAGAGAGAGAGAGAGAGAGAGAGAGAGAGATAGATTTTATTATCGTCCTCGGAGGTCAAATATGACCTATGGGACCAAAGTTACATGTGATGTAGTATGTGTATGGCTGATGAGTGACTCTCGATGCTCCAAAATTGTAGTGATGAGAGTCGCAATGGAGAGCCCACACTTTGGTTGGGAGAGGAAAGTGTGTAGGTCTAAGTTATGGCTGAAAATGTGAGAGAAGCAAGTTCGGATGTGATCAAAAGCTGAGCACTCTAGTAGTGTGTGGTGCTCAGACTCTCGAACTTGCAGTGAGCATAATGTGCACAATCGATTTGACTCTTCTCCATTGCCCCAACGCCCTATCTCGCATCGAAGGAAATGGGAGCTAAGCCGAATTGCTGCAATAGTGCGTATCGCGGACAAGGGAATAGGCTCAAGCATGTAAGTGTGAGTACGGTTTCCTCTCTCAGCGAAGAACATGGTTTTGTAGTTGGGGGCAATATAGGTGGTGTAATGTATGAAGCGTGACCCACCGGATTTCTCCCAAGCCGTAATACATTGGCGTTGTAGAAAAGCTTCATTCACTTGAGAGTCAATTGAAGCATCATGTAGCAAGTGTAATGCATCCCATCTCCCAAACCACTTCTTTATGTCTTGCATCCATCCCGTGCTCAAGATCTTGCTTTTATGCGTCTTTTGAACTTTTTTGCTTGCTTCCCATGCAATTGTAGGAAGTCGATGTGAGGGGTTTTGACGCATCTTTATCATGTACTCCACAATCCTTTCCATGCCCATAACCTCAATTGGAAGAGATCCCGACTAAAGAAGTAGGAGCATATATGGTGTTTGTGTCTTAACTTGGAGAAAGTTTGTAAGAAAACGCTTTTGGACATTCTCAAACTCTTTCCAAGTAGACTTTGAGATGCTCCCGCTCCACACTTCAACTCCATAAAGAAGAACCGGTGTCACCAATGCATCAAAAAGATACTTCTTGAGAACCCAACACTTGATGTTTCCCGCATTACACATGTTCTCAAATGCATAATATGCTCTCTTTCCCGCTTCCAAACGACGCATAGCACATTCATGCCACTTGTGATTGGATGGAACCTCAAGGCCAAGGTACTTAAAGCTCTCAACAACTTCAAGTGTCTCGTTGTTGTACACAATGCATGGCTTCTTCTTATGGTTGGTTTTCACAAGCATAACCTTTGTTTTGGATTCATTTACAATCAGCCCACTATGCAAGCAAAAGTTCTCAAGGACAACCATAAGCTTTTGTGCATCTTCTAAAGTGTGTGCTAGAAGCACTACATCATCCGCATACAACAAAAGCATGATTACCGCATTGCAAATAGTGACCCCTTCAATGCCTTCTTCTTGCATAAAGTCAAGTACCATTTGTTCCAATTGATCGATGCATAGACCAAAGAGAGTTGGTGACAATGGACATCCTTGTTTAACCCCAATAGTGCTTACAAAAATTTCTGAAATTTCTCTTCCCATGCGCAATTGACAAATCACCTTCTCATAGATTCGAGAAACCGCAAGCATAAACTCACTTGGCACTTGGAGTTCTTCCATCCTTCTCCACAAATTGTTACGTGGAATCATATCCAAGGCTTTCTTAAAGTCCACAAAACAACAATACAATCGCTTGCCTTTCAACCGACTTTCCTCCATGAGAACACGAAGAGTGACAAGATGATCAATGGTGCTATGGCATCGACGAAAACCCGCTTGTCCCTTTGCACGCTTGTCATTCTCTTCAGCCCAATCACTCAATTTCATTTCCATTATGCACCCAAACAACTTTGCCATAAGAGACCCAATCATTATAGTCCGGTAGTTGCTTACATTCTTTACATCCCCTCCTTTATGCAAAGGCTTAACCCAATTAGTACTCCAATCATAAGGCATACCATGTTGAAGTGCAAGGTTGAACATATCACACATCCACTCATGGGTAAAATCTCCCGTCCATTTGATCATCTCCGGCTTGATACCTTGAAGATCTCCCGCTTTGCGAGTGGCCAACTTTTCAAGCCCACCGCATACATCCTCAATAGTAAAAAAAGAGGGCATACATGGGAGTGAACCATAAAATATTATTTTTTCAGTATTTTCTTGCTCATATAATTGCCTACAATGTGTGTACATATCCACTAGACTCAAGTTACCAAAATTCTCAATCCGCTTGCCTCTCAAGTTTCTCCAAAATCTTCCACATGCATGTGCCTTTTCTTGGACTTGAAATTCTTATTGCTTTACTTCCCATCTTCTTCTCTTCTTTTGAATCAATGCCTTGTATGTATGCAAATGACTTTGATAGTTGTCTTTGTCCATAGTTGCATCAAGCTTTATCAAGGACTTTCGAGCATCTTGACATTCTTTATCAAACCACCTTTTGCGTGATCTATCTTTGTTGATACCATGGAGATGCTTTATGGCAAAGCATTCTTCCGCACAAGAACAAATAGCTTTTTTGAAAGCTTCCCATTTATTTTCCAATGGTGCATCACATTGAAGCTTTGTCATCCATAATTTTTGCTCAACCATTTCAATGTACATTGGTGCCCGTTTGAAATCCATACATAGTGATAACTTCTCTTTCCTTTGGCTGAGATTATCATGCTTAGTTGCTTCTCCACATGAAAGGTCAATACATAAGGTACGATGGTCGGATTCCGGGGTCCATTGACCAAACATAAAACTCTTTATGCGATACATGATGGCTTCAGAGAGTAGCATATAGTCAATCACACTATCCCCATTATGTCTTCTACATGTAAATCCATTGGTTCCACTCCACAAAGATACACCATTGGCAATGAGCATACCCGTGCTATTACACATGTGTAAAAGTAACTTTCCATAGTGATCCGGCTCTTTCTCATCCATTGAAGTACGATCATACAAGTGATTTTCCTCCAACTCCCTTGAAATGTATGGCATATCAAATTGTTGAGTATCATGTTGCAATGTTTTTGTGCGAGCATTCATATCGCCAAATACAATAACATCACCTTCACCTTTGAAATAAGCAATGTCCTCTTCCAAATCAGAAAATGGTTGATCTCTATCCATGCAAGCATAAAAGGGAGAATCATGATGAGGAATGTAACAACCGGCTACAAAAATGAGTGCTCTTTTTGGTGTCATAATTTTCAGCCATACATAACGTTTGTACTTGTCATCTTTCACAATTGATACAAAATCTTCTAATCCTTTCTTAACCATACATGCTAACCCTCCTTGTCCTCTTCGTTGCTTGAGATTCTTTGACCACATCAATGAATGTACATTGTAATCCTCCAAGCCGTCAATCCTTTGTGTATCATGCTCCCAAGTTTCAACAAGAAGTACAACATCGGCTTTGCTTGTTAGTTCATCAATGCCAACCCCCGCATTCCATGGGTATCCATTACAATTCCAAAAGCATATTTTCAATTGTAACTCGGTCTCATAGGTCACGCATCCCTATTTGCTTGAGAGACTTGCCTCCTCCTTGGGCACATTTTCTTCATGAGAGATCTCCTTGTTTTTATTATTCTTTTCCTCATATGCCTTGCGACGCATATTTTGTTGCTTAATAGTGCGATCTTCACATACAAAACATTTTGTATCCCTCAAATAGATCCAACTATTATCAAGGATAATCTTTCGCTTGGTCTCATCCGGCATGGTGCATACAATTGGCCGTTCTCCCGAGCGAGGAGCTCCTCGCTTCCCCACTCTATGTGCTCCATATACCATAACTCCGGACATGCCAAAGTGGGTTTTGAAGAAATCTTAAATAACAATGGCAAGAGAAGGAGGTGTCTCTAACTTCTCTTCGGGAATTCCACGAATAACAATGTTCTTGGAACGTCGCTCCCGTTCCTTCAACTCCTCCACATCCACATTCTCAACATTCTTTGTTTGAACCATAGCTTGCATGAGTGAGGAATTAGAAACCACATTGCTACCACATACATCAGCCCAAGACTTGTTTGTGCATACATTTTTCATGTCGGATACATCCCGGCTCATAGTGTCAAATTTCTCCTCTTTCAATACATAGAGAGAGAGAGAGAAAGAGTCCAATCTTCACTTTGGGTCTTGCTTTTCCCGTTTGCCAGTCTCGCCCATTCTTCATGGCAGCTTTGCCGGTCTTGAGCGCTACACACGGCGCTCCATCACCACTTGCCTGTCGCGTGGATTGTACTGGTGACCTGTTGACACGCATTGACTCCAAAATTCAACACTTGGCACAGCATGCCTTGGTTGGCCGGATGATTGGACAGTCTCCACCTCGCTCTTCTATACGTGATTGGTGTCAGAGTGCATTGGGCACTACTCAGGGACGGGTCTCGGAACTTACATTACTTGGCAGAGACATATTCATGGTACGTCTTTCAGATCCCGTCATTGCCTCAGCTCTCCTGGCTCGCTCTCCGATACTCTCTGATCGCAGAATGATATACTTGACGAGGTGGTATCCCGAGTTTACTACTGAGGAGTTTGACAGTCGGCATCTTATTCCCAGATTCCCTCTAACACTTTCCTTCCCGGATATTCCTGTCCATTTTATTGATGAGCATCTCCTTCAGATGATTGCTGCTCATTTTGGCACAGTAGTTCCAGGATCCTGCATCTTCTCATCTGGTCCACCTCGCATTCAGGTCCTGGTGTTTGGGGATACTTCATTACCAGATAGAGTTACTGTGGCTGTGCGTGATCGAGACTATTCTTGCCGAATGGTAGTCACTGGCCGCCCAGGACAGTGCTTACGTTGTCACGAGATGATACACTTGGCACGCGATTGCCCTACTCAGCCACACCATTGGCGACAATAACAGCCAGCTCGTGGCACCCATGCTCAGCCACGTGGTCAGCATCCACAGCCGACGGTTCCTACTACTACTACTCGAGCACCTCAGCAGCCTAAGGGTGCTCCCAGAGCTTTAGTTCCTACTGAGACTGCATGGCAGACAGTAGGTCGTAACCATTCCTTCCGTCCTCGTCAGCAACCCACCTCGCATGCAACCCCCAGTGTTAACTCTCCTGCTCCCTCTCAAGTTTCCGCCACTCCCTTACCCCCAGCTTCTCCTCGCCATTCTTCTTCTTCAGCCCAGGATCACTTACCTCTGCTACCAGCTCCTCCTTCACTTGCCATTCCCCTGCCCGCTCCTTCCCCTATCCCCGAGGTCCCTATTCCCATGCAGATGGATCATTCACCGCTACTACCTCTCCCTTTTCCTCCTCTCCCTCTCGCCCTTATTCCCCCCCCTCCACCTTCTGGTCCACCCCCTCCCTCAGCCGCTCATACTTACGTCCCACGCAGTTTTCTCAGCTCTTGCCCTCTTTCCTGGGGCACTCATCGGGCTGAAATGTGCGGTGACTCAGAAGGACCATTGCGGGTACAGCTCTACCTTATGCATCACAAGCCAGGTTGTGTTCCCTCTTTAATAGGCAGTCGCTCTCAGCCTACCCATTCCTTTTTCCTTTCATTCCATGCAGCTCAGGAATGGTCCGAGGATCAGGTTCTGCATTTTGTGCATGCACAAACTATGACTCAGCTTAATTTATGGTTGTCTACTTCCGCTCCAGATGTATTGTCTCCACACTTCCCTTCATTTATTGGTGCAATGGAATGGAGTGATGCTTATGCTTGCTATTCATTGCCTATGATCATTCATGTATCCTCAGATGTGGTGCTTCCTATGTCTATGTGCATTTGGGGTGTCAAAGCTGCAGCATCGGTAATGCAATGTAAACAAGCTGAGGTTCGCAGTTGGTGCAATGAGACACCATATTTTAGAGAGGGCTTGCGGGTTGCTTTCCTCCCGCAAGAAGCTCATCCCTTGGATGGCCCAGCTGCCTCCAAGAAGATGCGCAGTTACTTAGATGCTTTACCAATTCTTTCATGCAGACTATGGATTTACATGTAGTTTCTTGGAATGCTAATGGTTTACAGACTTCTCGGGTAAGAGGTTCACGTAAGCTTTTACTTCGCCGAGATTTACACGCTCATGTAGTAGGCACTGTGGATATATTACTAGTACAGGAGCATAAGATTGCCACTCCCTTTGGTAATCTCATGCCCTCGGGCGCTCACACGTTTTGGGAGCGTGCTCTGGGCATTCATGGACAAAGTTGCGGTGTATGCATTTCAGTGGGGCCACGATACTTGGCATTAGTTCAGCAGCATGGCACCCTTGTCGCTGGCAGAGCAGTCTATGTTTCTATCCGGATTCGGGACTCTATCATTGGTTTTATGTCAGTATATGCACCCACTACTCCTCGGGAGAGAGCTACTTTTTGGTCCTCCTTGGTTGCTGCTCTACCTGCTGTCGACTCTTGGGTTGTTGGAGGCGACTTCAACAACGTCGAGAGCGACTCTGACTGGCGATCGATCACTCCTCCAGTTCTATCATCCATTTCTCCAGATGAGCAGCCAGCTTGGGATCGATTTCTTCTAGCTATTCAAGGTGTTGATGCCTGGCACATACCCTCTTTTGGTCACCACCCTGCTACACTTCATTACTCGTGGGGGTTTCAGAGACAGCAGGGAAGATTATTAAAGCGACTTGATCGTTTTTACATTGGCCCTTGGGCAGCAGCTCTAGGTGGATTTACTACTATTTGGCGAGGGACCAGCCTCTCAGATCATTTACCCATCTCATTGTTTATCTCTTTCACGAGATCCGCTGCACAGAGACAAGGCTGCCGCATCCCTGACAATGTTCTCACCACTGATGTTTTGCAGCAGCAGATTCGAGTCTTGTGGTCCACGGGTGCTTCTTATTGTGGTCCCCCTGGAGAGTTCCTTGCCCATTGCATTACTCAGTCTAGTATTTACTGCCGTGATCAGACTGCTAATATTCATCGTCAGTTGAGAGTACGTGAGTCTGACCTCCACATTCCTCTTGGTTCCACACAGCGCTTGCTTGAGGAGTGGCCTCAGGATGCTTATCTCGCTGCTAGACAGACAGAGCTCACACAGGAAATTCGTCGCGTACAGGAGCCTAGGTCTGAGTTCACTCATCATGCTTCAATATCTCATTGGATAGCTAAAGCTGATCGAATGAATAAGGACTTCTTCGCTGCACATAAAGAGCGCCCTCCTGGCACCACCCTCAGGACTTTGTGCGATGCTCAAGGAACACTTCATATGCATCCTGATGTTATTCTTGATATGTCTGCAGATTATTTTGAGGCATTGTTCACTGCTGATGTATGCACTATTGAGGTTTTACTTGCCCGTGAGCAGATCTGGCATCACACCCGACGTCGTTGTACAGACACTATGGCAGAGATCTTGTTGGCTCCAGTCACACTTGCAGAGCTTCATGCTGCTATCGAGAGTCTAGATCCATCTTCCTGTCCAGGCAAGGATGGCCTCACTAGAGCTTTCTTTTTGACCTATTGGGATGTATTACATATACCACTGCTTCGTGGTTGTCAGGATATCTTTGCATCAGGATATATGCATCCGGATCTTTGTTCAGGTCTTATATCTCTTATTCCGAAAGGGGGTGACACCACTCAGCTCCGCCAGTGGAGACCTATTACCCTACTCCCTTCGGTCTATAAGATATTAGCGTTACTGATCAGCCATCACTTGCGACCGTTCTTACCAGATATTATTCATACTTCTCAGACAGGCTTTGTCATGGATCGATGCATACTGGATAATATCTTTACTTTTTATGAGACAGTAGAGTGGGCCAGATCATCTTCTGAACCCCTCGCTTTTTTCATCCTTGACTTCGAGAAAGCATACGATCGTGTTGAGTGGGAGTTTCTCGAAGGATCATTAGCCAGGATGGGTTTCCCTTTGAGATGGATCTCAGGCATTTCCGCTCTCTTCAGGAGTGCGAGCAGTGCTATTACTATTGGTGGTCGTGTCAGTCGCAGTTTTGAGCTCTCTCGATCTGTCCGTCAGGGATGTCCTTTAGCAGCATATCTGTATCTGTTTGTAGGCGAGACTATGTCCGACTTTCTTCGTGCTCAGAGTCATGCATTCTGTGGCTTGACCATGCCAGTACCTTCAGCTCCGGACCTTATCGATCAGGAGTTTGCTGATGACACTATGCTAATGTTGCGCTATTTGCTAGCAGCTCTTGATGCCATGCGGGGAGCCCTGGAGGTTTTTTGCATTGCCAGTGGTGCACGCATTAACTGGCATAAATCCTATGGGTTACTGGTTGGCAGTGATGACATACCTACTTGGGAGGTAACTGATGGTTTCACATGGCTACAGCCAGGTTAGACATGTAGATATCTGGGCTTCCAGGTTGGATTTGATGTTTCCTCACAGCAGCAGTTTGCACCCGTACTCTATTCGCAGGAAGCTATGTCATTGGTCTTCACGTCATCTGTCGTTGGCTGGCCGTGCATTGGTCGCCAACCAGGTCATTCTGGCTACAGTATGGTATACGGCCTCCTGTTGGATGCTACATTTTGGTGTGATAGCTCAGCTCCGCAGACTCGTGCGGAACTTTTTATGGAGCGGCACAGATGGGACTACTGATACTCGTGCTCGAGTTCGCTGGTCCACGATTATTCGTCCTAGGTCAGCGGGTGGCCTTGGCATTATTGATCCAGAATTACAGAGCCGCGCCCTTCTTACCAAGCTTATTGTTCGGGGTCTTTTTCCCAGCCAAGAACCTTGGAAGATGCTTCTTTAGGCCGCGCTTTCCACAGCGACTCCACGCCTCGGCACTAGAGATGGCCATACTTGGCAAACAGGGTATCGTTTTCTCTTTACGGATGCCCCCTTGTGCACCAGCACTCTCTCACCCTTCATCCGATCGCTCCTTCAACTTTGGGTATCCATGCGACGAGCTATCATACGCTCACCTCCCTCATGCCGTGAGGAGATTGAGCGCCAGCCTCTCATTTGGAATGATGCAGTTCTTGATTCTTCGGTTAATCCACCCCGTCAGCTTGGAGAGAGGACTCACATTGATTGGGCTGCTTGGGACACTGGCCCTGCTGCCTCTATGCGGTTGTTTCATGAGACACGTATGCTGGATGCAGATTTTGTGGCAGAACATTATGACATTGGTCGCGGGGTAATAGACAGACTGCTTGAGATTGACTCTGCCATTCCTTCACACTGGGATGCAGTCATGCGAGGCACGGTTCAGATGCCTCCACATTGTGGCTGGGAAGGCCTCTTTGCTCAGAGCACTCTCTTATTAGTTCGTTTAGACACCATGCTGTTCACAGTTGATACTGACTACTCTCCGGGGATGCATGCTAGATTGACATATGCTACTACCTCTCCTCACCTTGTCTACCCCGGCGCTCGATGGGAGGCCATACGAGTAGTTGGCTCCCGCGGGAAGCGTCGTTGTGTTGACCCTCGTTTCGCTTCCGCTGATGCTGCACTTTGGAGGCTTTGGGTGTGGGAGGGTCGTGCCCTATCTCAGCTTTATCGGGACCCAGGTGAGTGGCATTGGCCTCACTCTAACCCCACCGGTGCACATGTATCATTCTTTGAGTACATTGTCAGAATTGGAAGATTCGCATTGATGAGACAACACCCAGAGCAGCCCACTCATATGCGTTTCTAGTTACATTCAGGTCTCTCCCATGCCTATCTACAACAGTTTTGGTCAGCCATTTGGGATTTACATGTGGCTCGTCGTATTTCTTTTTTCCTGTGGATGATTGCACATACAGAACTTCCAGTTGGGACTTGGTTAGCTTCTATGGGTCATGATCCGTTATGTACTCGCTGTTCTTTGCGCCTACCTGAGTCACCTGCACATTGTCTTTGGTCATGCTCGTCTCCTCATGTAGTGTGGCTAGCAGTTTGCTTTTTACTTAGCAGAGCTGGTGTTCAGCATGGATTTCTCACTTGGGGACAGTCGAGGCATCATATACATATACATCAGTATCCGGGACGACTCCTATGTCGCGCTAGTATGGTATGGATCCTCTGTCATCGAGAGGGCCCTCTCATCCGTGGGCGACGGGACCGCCCCAACTCTATCGCTCGATCAAGCAGTATGCCTTTGGTACCTCTGGTGTTGTTATGCTGTGGGGGCTGCTCGAACTCGTCTATTTGTGATTGAAAGAAATCTGTAATCTTCCGCTATCACTGGATCTCTCTCATTGTGCCCCTTTTCAAGAGGTCCTCTCTGTGTTTGCGAATCTCCAGTAAGTATAATCCAAGGCATCTCTAATCTTGGTATCTCAGGACTCTAGAAAGTGGCCCAAAACCCTCTCTGAAAAGACAGTGAAAGCGGCCTCGTGAGTCGTATCTCATAGTATATTGGGCAGTGACATATGTAATGTAGCTCTGTCTCGGGCTCTATTTGGCACACCTGACAAATCCTCGACTCAACGGGTACTCCTTTAAATGTGCTGTCTCAATCTCTAGTTGATGTGAGGATGTGCGTATCTAACCAATAGCACATCGTATCGCGTGGGATAGATGAGTATCCATGTATCCTGGTCTGATCACAAAACCATCCTCCGTGAGCTCGAGAAGATGCTCTCTATAGAAAGTCATCTTCGTACCTAGCTCATGTGTAGGCTGTATCCATGTCCTCTTTCGTATCCAACTCAATCAAGTCCTGTCTGATGAGCCTGGTAATCTCTGTCCTAGTGAGGGAGATGGAGGGTGCATCCAGAGAGTACTGAAATGGGGGTAGCCGGTCCATACTAAAGCCATGTAATTGAAACCAAGATGCCATCTCTGCATACCAACATGATCTATCTCCGTGCATTGCCAACTGTCGCTGAAGACTCTAGTGCTAATCGAGCATATTTGTCTCTAGGGAGAGCCCAGGTGCTATGCATAAATGAAACTGATCGAGTGAGTGCCTCCACTACCAATGGAGGAGCCTCGATTGTAAGAGAGCTCCATTATATTAGCTCACCCTTTGTATTCCCTTTGTAACAGCTTTCACCCCACCCCTACCCACTATTTTCTTTTCAGTTCTTTGTACTTTTTATACCCAGACCTGGTATTAGATTCACCACATGTAACCTTTTGGTCTCATAAGTGATTTTGGCCTTTTGGAGACGTTAATATTACATTTCATTTCATTTCATTTCTCTCTCTCTCTCTCTCTCTCTCTCTCTCTCTCTCTCTCTCTCTCTCTCTCTCTCTCTCTCTCTCTCTCTCTCTTTTTATCACCCATTGTACCGTTGTGTCAGCTCTCATCCCCCCCCCCCCCTTCCCCCTTTTTTTAAAGTTGTACTTGGACATTGTACTAGATTCACCACTTAACTTTTTTGGTCTCAAAGGTCAGTTTGGTCTTCTGTAGACGTTAATATATCATTTCATCTCATTTCATTTCATTTCATTTCTCTCTCTCTCTCTCTCTCTACAGAGATTCCCTGCAGCTGGTGGTTTTACATGCTTTCCACATCAGCATGGTGCTAGTACAATGGATTATGTTATGGCTCCGCCAGGACTCCTTCCTTCCTTTCAAGATTTCGTGGTGGGAACTAGACGGGTTGGGGTAGCAATCGATCATTCTATCTTGTCTTTCACTCTATCGTTCCAGTTCAACACAACTCCATTGGGAGAGGCCTCCACACATACTTGGTATACCTTCACGAGGGAGACGGATCACGTGTACACTGATGAGATATACAGGCAGCTATGCACTCAGGAGCCAGGACGACCACTAGATGAGCTCACCCAGATTCTGACAGAGACGTTGCATGATGCAGCATCAGAGGCATATCCCCACAGCCAGCCTACACGTAGACGATCTGGGAGCATGCCTCACAACAGTTGGTATGATGAGGAGTGTGGAGAGACGAGGATCAGATTACAGAGAGAGGTGCTCTTGGGTACTACTACACATAGACAATCACGTATTATCTTCCGCCGCCTAGTGCGACGAAAGAAGAGGGCTTACCTATCTCAATTAGAGCATGATCTGTATGAGTTGTTTATGAGTCAGGACTGTAGTGAGACATGGAGGCTTTTCAATGAGCACTAGGGGACAGTCACAGACAGACGAGTTCGAGCAAGATTAGAGATGCCTTGGATTATACTTACTCCAGATTCGCAAACACAGAGAGGACCTCTTGAAAAGGGGCACAATGAGAGAGATCCAGCCATAGCGGAAGATTACAGATTTCTTTCAGTCACAGATAGAGGAGTTAGAGTAGCCCCCACAGCATAACAACACGAGAGGCACTAGAGGCACAATACGTGATCGGGCGATAGAGCTGGGGCGGTCCCGTCGGCCACGGATGAGGGGGCCCTCTCGACATCGACGCAGATTGCGGCAGAGGATCCATACCATACTGCGCAACAAAGGAGCCGTCCCGATAGAGTGCCTACCTTGGAGGACATTGAATCTCTATAGCCTTTTGGATACTGATGTGTGTGTGAGAGAGAGAGAGAGAGAGAGAGAGAGAGAGAGAGAGAGAGAGAGAGAGAGAGAGAGAGAGAGAGATGAAATGAAATGTTAAACGTCTTCAAAAGGCCAAAATGACCTATGAGACCAAATTGATACAATCCTTGTGGAACTAATCCAATGTTTGGGTACAAAAATCAAAGTAAAGTGAAAGACTAAAATCGTCATCATCATCATCAATGCCGTCCAAGAAAGTATTGTATCGGTCACTGAAGAGCTTCGTCAATGTTCGCCTCTGTAAATAGTCCTACCAGGCGTCTCCCATATCGTGCTAGAATAGTCCTGATCCTCTGATGGAGCCTCCATCGATGTCGTGGTCACCCTTGTAGACATGGGTGTCTAGCTCTCTCGAGCTCAGTGGCTTTGTCCACTAGTATACCACTAGTATGAGAGAGAGAGAGAGAGAGAGAGAGAGAGAGAGAGAGAGAGAGAGAGAGAGAGAGAGAGAGAGAGAGAGAGAGAGAGAGAGACGAAATAAAATGTAATATTAACGTCTTCAAAAGGCCAAAATGACCTATGAGACCAAAAGGTTACATGTGGTGAATCTAATACTAGGGCTGGGTACACAAGGTACAAAGAATTGAAAAGAAAAAGGGGGGTAGGGGTGAAGTGAAAGCTGATACAAAGGGGACACGGGGGGGGCGAGGGGGGGGAGCTGATACAATGGAGATCTCTGATAGTAGGGGCATCATATACATATACATCAGTATCCAAAAGGAAGGCTCCTGTGTCGTGCCAGAGAGGAGAGAAGAAGAAGCAGAAGAGAGTTTTAACGTCGTAGGAAACTGTCCCAAGCGACCGTAAAGATCTAGCCGACGAGGAGTTGATATATATATATATATATATATATATATATATATATATATATATATATATATATATATATATATATATACAGAGAGAGAGAGAGAGAGAGAGAGAGAGAGAGAGAGAGAGAGAGAGAGAGAGAGAGAGAGAGAGAGAGATGAAATGATATATTAACGTCTTCAAAAGGCCAAAATGACCTAGAGACCAAGCTGTTACACCATAGTGAATCTAATACCATGTCCGAAATAAAAAAGAACTGAAATAAAATGCAACTACTACACGCTGGGACTGTATGGATGTGCCAGCTAATACAAAAGGTGCCCAGTATAATGTGTAGTACAATGAGAGAAAGGGGGGGGGGAGATATGGTAGAGATCCATCCTCATCTGCACTTTGGACGTAGAGAGAGAAATGAAATGTTATATTAACGTCTTCAAAAAGGCCAAAATGACCTATGAGACATTTGCCAAGTTTCGTGGCTCGATCAGGCAGTGTACCTCTAGTATGAATAGGCTCTGAGATCTGTTGTAATGACTGCTCCGTTGGCTCTCCTCTGGCTGGTGTAAAGAAATCTATGATTCGTCTCTGAGACTATCTTTCCTCTGATGTTCTCAGCAAGCTCTCCCTGAGTTTGCGCAGCTCTAGCAGGAACAATCCAAGACACCTCTGATCCTTGTATCTCATGACTCTAGAAAAAGGTCCGAACCCTTCTCTGAATAGGCAGTGGAAGCGGCTACGTATCTCATAGTATGCCGGGCAGTGACATGTGTAGTGCAGCTCTGTCTCTGGCTCTAAGTTGCATAGGTGACATATCCTAGCTCCTGCCGCCGGCACCGAAATGTGCTAGTCTCGATTTGGAGCTGCTGTGAGGATGTGCATATCTGTCCAATAGCGCATCTTATCCCATGAGATAAGTGTGTATCCATGTATGCAGGCCTAGTCACAAAGACGTCAACCGTGAGTTGGAGAAGATGCTCTCTGTAAAAGGCCATCTTCATGCCTAACTCCTGTGTCGGCTGTATTCATGTGCTCCTGGTATTTAGTTGAATCATATCCTGACGTATGAGTCTGGTGATCTCTGTCCGTGTGAGAGACAGGGAGGGTGCATCCAGGGAGTATTGAAGCGGAGGTAATCTATCCATCTTGAGACCATGCGACTGAAACCATGCTGTCATCTGTCCATACCAACATACTGTATCGCCTTGTAGAGCTAGTTGTCGAGATGACATCCAAGGCAAGCCGAGCGTATCTGTCCCTGGGGAGATCCCATAGACCGTGCATAAAGGAAACTGATCTCGTCAATGGCTCCACCACGAGGGGGGGGGGGCTAGCTCTGCTCGGATAATCTCATGTGGTACTGAGGCCTTAGCCCGAATCATCCGAGCGATCATAGAGACCAGAGGCCTCTCCATACACCTCCATCCATCTGTGTTGCCAGATCTCCCATGGTGGTCTACTGAGGGTCCCCATACCTGAACTCCATAGAGCATAGCTGGAGTCACTAGAGTGTCAAAAAGCCAAAGCTTTGTTTGCGGTTCCTGAAACTGAACCTTCGAACACATCCTCTCCAGTCCTTCCAAAGCTGCATATGCTCTCATGAGTCTAGTCTTTGATGCTCTCATTAGGGAAAACACTGGTCCACCGAAGACTACCCCAAGATAAGTATATGCATTTGTGTACTCCACAGTCTCCTGGCCATACATAAATGTGGGTGCCGACCTCCTAACCCACTGTGGTGTGGTGTTGAACACCATAACCTTGGTTTTCCCCAGATTGACAGACAATCCACTGTCACGAGCAAATGTATGCAGAGCATCCAATTGACGCTGCATCCCCTCTGGAGAGTCAGAAATCAACACAATATCATCAGCATATAGTAAAGGCGGAATCCATGTCCTTGCTAGCTGAGCCCCCCTGTCCCCCTGACTCTCTACATAGTCCGAAAACTCATCCACATACATCCCAAAAAGCGTCGGGGATAGGGGGCATCCCTGCTTTACTCCAATAGTGGAGAGGACCATGTCCGACATTCCCTCAGTGGTGCGTACCCGCCTCATCACTGTCATGTATAGAGCCAGAATCCCCCAAATCAGCTCTGTAGGCACACCCATGCCCTGTAATCTGCGTATAAGTCTGGCTCTCAACACTGTGTCGAAAGCTTTGCAGAAATCCACAAAGCTACAATAGATCCTCTTGCCATGGTGTCTATTCTCCTCAATAATAGCTCTGAGTGTCAGAATCTGGTCAAGAGTGGAGAAACCTCTCTTGAAACCTGCTTGCCCTGGTGCTCTTATGCCCTCTCGCTCTGCCCATCTACTCAGCTCTTGTTCAAGAATGGATGCATACAGCCCAGCTAATGTGTGACCAACCATGATGGTGCGATGATTCCCGGGTATCATGGGATCTCTTGACTTGAAAATAGGCACAATCGTGGACATACTCCAGGTCTCAGGGAAGCCTTCATACATGGCTCGATTAAACATCATAGCCAGGAGCTCTGCGAGCATATCTCTGGCATGGATGAAGTGCTCTGCTACCAGACCATCATGATCATGTGCTCTCCTTGTCTTCATCCTGTCAATAGCTTTCCTTACCCTCTCGGCAGTAAAGAAAGAACATGTCTCCGGGCATGGCTCTAGTGGGTCTGGTAGAGGTGGTTGTCGTGATGCTGTGTAGAGAGATGTGGCATATTCCCCCCATGTCTCAGTGGAGGTGATCGCTGGTGGTGGTGAATGTTCGTGGAATAGCCTCCATGCTTCGCCTGAGTCCCATCTTATAAATAACTGATACAGATCTTGCTCTAGCTGGGATAAATAAGCCCTTTTCTTTCGTCGCACTAGGCGGCGAAAGATAATCCGTGACTGTCTATGTGTGGTAATACCCATGAGCACTTCCCTCTGTAACTTGATCCTCATCTCTCTACACTCCTCATCATACCAAATGTTCTGGGGAATATTTCCAGATCGTCTCCATGTAGGCTGGCTGTGGGGGTATACTTCTGATGCTGCATCATGGAGCGTCTCTGTCAGTATCTGAATGAGTTCATCTAGTGGCCGTCCTGGCTCTTGGGTGCATAGCTTCCTGTATATCTCATCCATATACACAGAGTCCGTCTCCCTCATGAAGGTGTACCGGATGTGTGTAGGGACCTCTCCTAATGGAGCTGTGCTGAACTGAAACATCAAGGTGAAGGACAAGATAGCATGATCAACTGCTACTCCAACTGGCCTATTGCCCACCATGAAATCTTGAAAGAATGGAATGAGACCTGGCTGGGCCATAACATAATCCACTGTGCTGGCACCATGTCGGTGTGGAAAGCAAGTAAAACCTCCAGTTATTGAAAATCTTTGTAGGCCATTGAAAATGGCCAATCTATGTGCGGTTCCCATATCTATCAAGTATCTGCCATATTCCGTGTATTCCTCATCTTGTGATAATTTGGATAGACCCATCTTTGTAATGTGCAGCTCCCTAAGCATTTCCTCGGAAGTATCATAAAATATTGTCTGGTGGTGGGCAATCCTAGCATTGAAATCCCCTAGTATGATAATGTCACCATCCTTAGAAAACTTCCATATGTCATTATCCAAAATAGCAAAGGGGGATTGTCCCCTAGGTGATGCATATACAGACGTACTAGGAGGAAAGTAACAGATAGCAATGTAGAGGTATCTGCCCGTCTCTGCCTTGAGCCTCACCCGCATGTACCTGGCATGCTCATCCTTGCATGCTATATATATCAATGGCTGCAACTCCTCCTTGAATAGAACTACCACTCCCCCTGAGCCTCGTCCTCGATGCTCCGATTTGGTCTCTTGTCTGCAGGCTGTCTCCCATCTATATCTGCTCACCTGTGGCATGGATTGCCCAGGGGCTTGATGCGTCTTAGAGTAGAAGATGATGTCTCTCCTTGTGAAGCTATCCTCAAAGGCCCCTACATCAAGACGAAGTGAACCGTTACAATTCCAGGTTGCCATCTTTAGTGTGGTCCCATAGGTCTTGCACCGTCATGAGAGAGAGAGATAGATAGATAGATAGATTGAATTCTCGTCCGCGGAGGTCAGATATGACCTATGGGACTGAAAAACAACACAGTACAAGAGGGTTCCTTCTAAGCGAAGGGGTCGTCAAATACATCTCAGTTAAGGACTGAGGGTCCAACGAGGGATGAACAAAAGAGAAGATAAAATAAACAAAGCCTAGGGAGGGGTAGATAAGGGGATATCCATTTTGAGAGTTCGAAACTCTTGGATGATGGCTTTACCTCCTCGATAAATTGCCCATTTTTCTGCATTGCGTGCTTCTCGCACCTTTTGTAGTTTTGCCTTCTTCTGTTTGAGTTGGGCTGGTGTGAGGTCTTTTGCAAACCAGATTTTAGTGTCCTTGAGAAGCTTTGATTGCTCAAGGAGTTTGATTCGGTCCACTTTGGTTTTGAAAGTGAGGATCGCATGGTTGGTGCGGGGTTCGTATTCAAGGTAGGAGATTGTTGTTGGATCCCACTGTATCATGTGGGTGGTTGCTTGGATGCGAGCAAACGATTCATGGAACTTGACGTCGCCCTCTCCTTTCCAATCACTTGGAAGCCCGCCAATGCGAACATTGAGGGCGATAGCCTGTTGTCGTTGCCGTTCTCGTAGCGTAGACGCCACCCGGTCTTCAACCTTGTGGAGGATGTCCTCTTGCATTTGATTTTTGATTGCCTTTGCGAGCGTGGTCTCTACTTCCTCTTTGGTTTTGTTGAACTTGGTTTCCATTTCTTCCATTTCTTCTTTCTTGTGGTTCTCCATTGCGGTAAGCCGGCTCTCGATGGCGACGAGTTTGCGTTGCAACTCTTCATTCTCTTTGCGAAGTTTGTCAACCTCACCTTGAAGGCGGCTGATGCTGTCTGTTTTGGGAGGTGTTGCCACTACCCCAGCAAAAGTGGGTTTATTGCGGGATGAGGCTTGTGTGGCCATGCCTTTACTCGAGGGGTGCACCGAAAATGCCTTACTCTGGAAAGTCGGTTTGAATCAAGGACATCGACCTGTGAACAGAGGCGAGGCCAAAGCAGGAGGAAAAGTCTGCAGAGGCTCGACAGTGGCGGGTTCAAAATCTGCAGGCCAAGCACAGCCGAGTCGAAGTCTGCAGCCGAGGCGAGCAAAAACTGTGTAGGTCGACTGTGCATAGGTGAAGTCTGCAGTGGTTTGACGAGGCTGGTTGAGGGGAGGGGCGGGGCTATGGCTAACGCCCCCCCAGGGGCAGCCCCTCGCCCATGGGAAGGCTTGGGGGGGTTGGAGAGGTTTCGCCGACTCAGAAGAACGCAGAGCAAGGCTAGGCTAGGGTTGAGAGAGAGAGAGAGAGAGAGAGAGAGAGAGAGGGGGGGGAGGGGGGGTTGTTTCCGGGTCAGTTTTCAAAATTGTAGTCTCTCTTTCCTTAGTAATTCTTTGAGATAGCTAAGTCTATGACTTTCTAGGAAGCTAGATTTCATGTACACGAGTATGTAGTGTGTTTTAGCTGGTGCGATGAATGTTTCTCTGGGCTGTGTTATGTGAGTTGTTCTTATTTTTTCCCTTCTCAAACAAAAAGTTCTGGTGTAGTTCATCAGTGACAATCTGAAGACGAATTTATTCTTGGACAAGGCAATTGGTTCTCTTTAGTAAGGTGAATTTTACTCTGCTTTCTCAATTACAGGCAGTGGTGGCAGCTCGTCCGCAGGATATGTCGAGAAGCAAGGAAAACTTTTTTACAAAACGTTCTCTTCACACCCTACAAGGTGTTGTAAGGACCATATAATTGATGGAATGCATCTTTGCTAAGCCACTGTGGGTATGGTTTTGAGCATGTTCGAAACTTGCTCCTGACTGTTTATTGATTAAAGCATGTCTCAGGATGCTCAAGCAGACAATCTTACATTGTAGAGAATCAAACAAAGAGGCGCAACTTTGGTCAAACTTATGGCATGGACACCCACAAATTGCAGAAGACTGTAACTGTTAATGACAACAATTTGCCAGAGCAATTCCAATTGCAGGCAAGCTCAAGATATTCTGAAACTTTTCTGTTCATTTGCATGATTCAAAGGAAGGTGCCCACGTTTAGTGCATTCTTTGACATTTGTAAATAAAGACTTCTTGATTTTTGGATGAACCAAGGCGGCTGAGAAAATCATCTCTGTTTAATGTTCTCTAGGGGACCTCTGATTTGCAAGTGCCTGCAATATGGGAAGACCATATTAACTAGCGGATGGCTTGACAAGCAAATAACAAATTATGCATTTTATAAACGTATCTGACTTGTTGAACCAAATATCATTGTGATTGATTTTCTGTGGTTACTCTATTGTTTAGCACTTGTTAGGTGATCTAGTATAGCTTCAATGAAGATTAAAATGATGTGTCCAATAAGGAATTTCACAGGCTCCATAAAGGCAAGAGGTATGTCCAAGTTAGCATGCAAGACTCAGTTGTATAGGGCTCCAGGAAAGTCCCCTTAAAGATTCGAGTTGTGTGCGTGTCAGCCTGTACAATCAGGATTGCACACTAAAGCCCTGGGCTTTTTGGATTATGGATAGCTCTGTACCTCGGAACATCTCTTTTCCGTGATTTGTTCCGGATAGCTCTGTACATTGGGACTCTTCTTTTCCATCAAGGTCCACGATCAGGGGGGCGAGTAGATCTTGGTTGTACATCTCCTGTCCATTCAAGACAGTAATTCCACTGCAGTGGCTCAGGTTTTTGCCAAGTCAGCAGTTGGAATGTCTTCAGGCCTACAGTTCATCATGGCGCGATACATCAGCAGCAAGAAGTATGATGGCGACAACGGAGGACTCTGTTTTAACCCCCCTGCCGTGGACTCTTAACGGCCGAGAAAGGACCTCTAGTGTCCTTTCTTTCCCCTGTAATAACGGCTCCCACCATGGCTCCCGGCCTCCGATGGTCGCCATGTGGTCGTAGTTATTACGGGCAAAGAACACTAGAGGTCTTTTGCTTACCGTAAATTTTTTTTCCCCGAGAAGAAGATCCTTCCATTAGTTACTAAAACTGCCCATAGGGCTACAACCACCTCTACTAGAGAGGGCTACATCAAAGACAAGGGGAGACTCTCCCAATGAGAAAACAAAATATGTACAATGGGGCCTAAATCACGAGATGGGAGGGGGGAAAAGCCACACAGGTGGGCGGTAGTGCCATCTGGGTGCACCCTGGACCATGGTGAAGAAGGGCCCAGGGCGCTAGAGCCACAGAAAAGCCTCTCTGCGCTCATGCATGCGTTCGGAGCTGGCCCGAAGCCTCTCGAACTGGTCCCTGAGAGTATGGACCAACTCAAGCCAAAAGTCGCGAATAGTCTCCGCCGGTGGGACAGGGCGAGCCTTGAGGATGCAGAAGCTACGGGCCCGCCAAATGAACAGAGTATCAGGCCGTAGATGAGCTCCCAACACACCTCTCTCTCACTGCTCCACTCTTGGGGGATAAGCTCTGTAGCAAGCTGAGGTGTAGGTCGACCCCGTGGATCACTATCATCCTGCTGGTGGATGATAGCTCAAATTGTAGCGCCGGGCCCGTGAGGGTGGACCAGGCAGCAGCTCCCCAAGTGTTTTGTCGTGCTGTGGAAAGAGCTGGCATCAGCTGAAGAACCCGAACCCAAATCTGCTGTGCCATGGGACAGTCCCACATACTTTTTTCGTAAATCAATTTGATTTATCTATCAGTGGGAAACCTCAAAGAGAGGAAATTTGGAAAACCCACCAAAAAGATGTACAAGAAAAGGAACACAAAAGTGTTCGGCTTTACAAAATAGCTAAAAGCATTCATAGGAAAGCGGATGTATCTCAGCAGTGATATCACCAACTTCCAAGGCGAACCGTAAAGACTGCCTAAGGGAAAGCTTGAAGAAAGGCATGGGATCTGCATGAATGCGATGGAACATATAGCCATTACGTTGTCGCCACAGGCTCCGGTACGCCCAAAACCTGACCCACATGAAGAAGACTGCAAAGCGCTGCAACGCCGGTGAGAAGATACCAAAAACCCAAAACCGCTTATGGAAGACCGTCGTGGGAAAACGTAGCCGCATACACGCAAATACCCGACGAAGGAAATCTCGAGTAACAGAGCAATCCCACAAGAGGTGACAAACATGCTCTTCAGCAAATAAGCAACGGACACAGGATGAAGGGCGGATATGGCGCATCCTAAGAAAGGTACCCACACCAAAGTAAACAACGCCAAAGAAACAAACGCTCCTTCAATGGCAAATGGCTTTCCCATAAGGCAGATAGAAGCCCTCTCCACCAAATATCGGATTTATGCATATGCCAAATAGCGTTGCATATGCATAATAGCGTTGCAATGATCAGCAAGCCATGGTTGAGGAAGAAGAAGAGCATATGCCCGGCCGACAGAAATATCTTAAAAAGGCATTTCTCGAAGATTCCAGTGAGACATGCGATCACCATTAGCCAAAGTTGAAACGGGCAAAAAACCGATCAACAAATTGCTGCAATTCTCTCCAGAATTGGCGATAATGCATGCCTAATCCAAAGCGTCAAGTGGCAAATGGAAACTCCAAAGTGAAACCAACTGCATCCACCACATCCTCAACCACTCGAATGCCACAGCAGGAGAGGAAATACGCCGGTCAACCAAAGTAAGAGAAAAGGCCCGACTCCAATGAAGGCTCTCCAAGCGAAGTGAATTTCCTTCCCTCCGAGCATTCCACCATAGATGAATCATAACCTGTTTCTAGGCAGAGAGCAAGGTGGAAGAAAGCGGGCATCCAGGAATATGACCATCCATCTTGCCAAATACCACCTCCCAAATGGATGATTGCTAGTGACCAAATGAGGATGTAACCACATGTTTCTCAAGTGTGCAAATATAAGAGTCCGAGGTTGAGATTGTTGCGTGAGTGTAGGCAAAAGCATAGCCTTCCTAGCAAGGACATGCCTACGCAGGTCCAAAATATTCAGACCACCAAAGCGCTTCGGTGTACAAAGTTTTGCCATTGACATCATACGCATGCCTGTTTTGTGAGCATGAGTTCGCCACAAATGAGACAAAATGGCCGACATGAGAGAATCAAGACAATGGCGAGGCCAATGCGACAATGGCAAAAAGAACTGAACATAAGCCATGAGGATACTCTGAACAATTCGCAGGCGAACATGCAGTGGCCAAGTAGAAAGCTTCTAGTAAGGCAGTTTAACATTCAAGCGATGCATAACCCAGTCCACTTTTTGCGTGTGAGTGACGTTCCATCCAATTGGATAACCCAAATGCCTGGTGATTACATTTACAAGAAATAAACCACATTGGCCAATTTAGGACCAAATCCTAGACACCTCATTGTGGCAACAATGAAGTCCCATTGCACAGTGTCAAAGGCCTTTTCAATATCAACTTGCGTGACGAACACATCTTGTTGCGTGTACTTAGCATACTCCATGCCAATCATAACATTAGCCACATTGTCTATGATTTAATGACGAGGAATGAAACCATATTGAGCTTGATGAAGGCCTGTAAACAGACAGTCCTTGATGCGGTGGACCAACATTTTAGCCAAAATCTTGTAAACCACCGGCATCAAAGTTATGGGCCGCCAATGAGAGAACTGCTCGCGAAGCGCTTGCTTGGGCAACAATTTAAGTAAGCCCTCTTTCCATGAGACTGGAAGATCCTGTTTCTCCCATGCCGCATTAAACATGAAAAGCAGGGGCTGTTTAAGAGCATCCCAAAAGGAGAGGAAAAATTCCACAGTAAGTCCGTCCTAGCTGGAAGATCTCCAACGGCCCAATGCAAGCAAGGCACCATGCAATTCGGAAACAGAGAAAGGATCCTCAAGGCATTGTGCCTCCTGGAAGACATGATCGGACGAACATAAGAAAGCAACAATTCAAGTGCTCGACAAGCTGCCGAAGATGGCTGAGATGGGGCAGCAAACACGTGACGATAATGCGAAACCATAACCTCAGCAAGTTCCCGCTTCGAAGAAGTCCAAGCACCGGAGGGAAGCATAACGTGCTTAATTGACTGTGAGACCCTTAAATGATGCAGATGCTTAAAAAATTTCTTCGAAGCACAACCTTTATCCATAAAAGCCTGTTGACGTGCACGCGTCTGCCATTTAGCAATTTTCCTCTCATTATTTTGCTGAATACACTTTAGCTTCGCATAGCTCCATCATTTCAGAGTCAGACAGGGGTCGGAAATCAGCCAACTGTTGTAGTCGTTGACTAACCCGTTTCGCATCAAGGACATTCCCCCCAATGAACTGCATATACTGCGTGTCATAGTCGCAAATTACACTTTGTACTCTCATGATAAAACAATACCAGGCAGCGTCCAAATCAATATGCATTTGAGCCAGCAGCGGGGGAATAATATCGGTAATCATGTGATGAAAAACTTCATGAGTAAGATAGGCATTATTAACATGCAACAAGCGTCTCGTGTGAAGAGGCCGATCACAAAGAGACTGTTCAAAATACAAAGACAACAAAAGAGGATAATGATCCGATAGCTGCAGGGCATAATCCATCCTCATGTCACATACCAATTCTTCATATTGTTGCCCATTAAGCAAGTACCAACGATCCAATTGTGCTCTATAAGAAGAATGAGCAGCATGCTGAAAGGTAAAACCAGAAGCATCAGGATGCAAACAACGCCATATATCAATCATTTGAGCACAGGTAAAAAGAAGATCCCATTCGTGTTTCTCCGCAAGCAACATATACGAATTTTTTGTGGTCCTGTCAAGAAAATTAGGGGTATTATTGAAATCTCCACCAAGAAATGCATTCGAGGTCCAGGGGTGAGACGAAATTTCTTGCCATAAAGCAGCTCTTTGCCCAGAGGCCGTGTATGCATAGGTACCTCCAAATTCATGAACTCGACCATTCAACAAACACTGTACAACCATCCACCGGCCATATGGATCGTTGTATAGCAGAACAAGCTGAAGCTCATGGCGAACCAACATCAATAAACCCGAGAAATCTTACAAGCCAGTGTACGCAATCCAATAACCGGCAAAATAGGAACATTGACCAACAAACTCGTGGTTATTATGCTCTTGCAATATAACTATGTCTACCCTACATGTATGTACATAGTGCCAGGTCAGACGCCATTTGTCAAGGTTGCATAACCCACGCACATTGTATGAGATGCATTTAATGTGGCTTTGCATTTGGAAACATATGTACAAGAAGCAACAAACATAATAATCAAGTGGAGGTGCCCATGGACACGTCTCCATCTACCACATCCATATGAGGACCCAGCCTCTGAGTCAAAGCAGGAAATGTGTCCACAGGCGAGGTGGAAGTCTCACCAAAGATTACATCTTTGTAAGAGTGCATCGCTTTTACCCATGCATCAATCAACGTGCGATTGTCACTACATGGAAGTTGCTTAAATGATGCATTCTTGTTGGCATTAACAGAAGGAATGTAATTACGAGAAGAAAGTGGTGTGTGAATCTTCACTGATTTTTTTGGCACCACCCATGAATTGACATCAGCAGGTCCAACATTTTTACTTTTACCAACAGCCCCATTCCAAGGATCAGTGAGTTGCTGTACCTTGCCTTTCTCTTTTTCCACATTCGAAGCCACCTTAGCAGTAGAGGCTCCACTCTGCTTGACTTCACTTGTGGGTTTTCCTGTAGGGATAGAGGTGGACGAAGGAACATCAGAAGGAAGAGGTTGCAAGCCCGACTCTGGACATTCGGATTGCATATGGCCAAATTTTCCACATCGAATGCATGAATTCGCAAATTTCCCCCATTTAAGTTTAAAGGGGCGCTTGCCTACCCATGGATCTCCTGAATCAACCATAATACCTTTAGGGGTAATCTTGTCAGTGTCCCAGAGAATGCAAAACCTGTTGGTATTCGCATCCAATTTTGGGGGACACACCGGGCATTTGTGACGAATAAGACTCTGGTAGTCTTTAGCGAGTGCCCACGGGAGAACATGTGTCATCTGCGTATTAAAGAAGAGGGAAGACATCTCAAGCAAAAGATTTCTAGCTTCCATATCTACGAGCAAAACTTCATAAAGTCCACGCACCCCGAAATAGACACCACGGATAGCTTGTCGCTTAAGGAGAAAATCAACCCATTGCCCGACATCTTGCGCAGTAGGCATTTTCCCTAGGGAAAACAAGATAACTGCATTCATAGGGTACTGCGCAACTGGGTCTGCCAGAACTAAAGCAAGTCGGCTAGAATGCGGGCTGGGACCTCTGCCATGGGACCCCAAGAAACGTGAGGCCGACTACCAACCAAGTTTCTCCGAGTACTAAACATGGGGTTCCAAACAAGGGACTGTCTCAAGCGCTCCTTTGTGCAAGTGGGCTAGTGCTGCTCCAGGCCACTCCTAGCTGCTCCCAAGAGAGAAGCAGGCTTGTAGCAAATCGATCCTCCAGTCTCCTGCTCATACCAACTCTGCGTATCTCTGTAAAAATCCACCTGATGGAAGGACTCCAAGGACCTCCTACATGAGGCACTCGAGCTCTAAGCCGCTAAAGCAACAACTCCTTCCAGGCTCCTCCCCTGGAAGCAGTCCTCTGACAACAAACTTCCCAAGGTGGGCTCTGATCTGTTGTGCTGGGTCTATGACCCCCAGCCCCCCCGAGAACATGGTAGAGTGATGACCTGCCAGGCTACTTTGACCCGGGCTAACCGAGTGTCGTTGACTAAAGAAAGTCCCTGATCAGCCTCTCTAACTGGCTGATACAGGAGCTCGAGAAGATCCAGCAAGACATGATGTACCACATAGTAGCCAACAACACCTGGTTGGCCACTACCACTCTGCCTGCAAAAGAGAGGCGTGCCAAACTCCAGTGTAGCAACTTTCTGTGAATGGACAGAAGGAGGGAGCAGCTTGTTGCTCAGGGAACAACTCCAAGCCAACCTGACAACCCAAGTAACGAACTGCAGTCCCTGGGGGAATCCACCGAAAACCCTCACATGGTGACAATCAGGCGTAGGAGCCAACCCAAAAAGCTACTGTCTTCCTCTAGTTGATCAGTGCGCCTGATGCACAACGGATAACCTCAAGAGCCTGCTCACATCTGTGCAGATTGGCCTCCTGGCCTTCCAAGTATAAACCTGAGTCATCAACAAACTCAGTGTCTAGAAGCCCATCTGCCCTAATAGGGAGCTCAAGACCACGCAAGCCAACCTGCTGAGAAGTCAAAAATTTGCTCATTGCCTCAGCATAGAACTGAAAGAGGAAGGGGGCAAGAGGGCAGCTTGTCAAATCGAACGTGTGAGCAAGAAACGCTCCCCTCTTCCCCGTGCCAAAAGCACTTGACTATGTGCACGCCTGTAGAGAGCTGACACACCCTTGATCCAAGCATCTGTGAAGCCCATCCTGCGTAGAGTGCCCTCCAGGAAGTCCTAGTGAACTCTGTCGTAGGCCTTCTCAAAATCTAGGAGTATGATCAAATCCTCTCCACGGAAAGTGAAGATATTGTTAAGGATACTATGCTCCTTGACAAAACCTGTCTGAGTTCCATGTATAATGCTCTCTAGTAGTGGCTGGATCCTCAAGCTCAGAGCCTTTGCTAGAATTTTGTAGGATGAGTTGAGGATGGTAATGGGTCGCCACTGTTGAATCTCATCCAAGGAGCCGCCCTTCTTGGGAATCAGGTAGATCAAGCCCTCACTCATGCTGTTAGGCATCTCGCCAGTGTGCAGAACGTACTGGAATGCGCTGCAAGATCAGAACCAAGAAAGTCCCGGTACTCCAAGAAAAAATTAGGAGTCAAGCTATCCTCCCATAGACAGCTACCTCGGGGGAGTGCTCTGAGGGCCTCATGGAGCTCCTCTAGCTCAAGGGGAAGCTCAAGTCGCTGTCTCATCTCCTCTGTAACAAGGCAAGGCATCTGTGCCCAAACCTGCTCTCTGCATGCATCCTGGTGCTCTGACTGAGGCTCAGCTGACAACAAATCGCGGTAGAAGTCAGTATCAATTGCACGCATATTCTGCTCTGAAGCAACTGATCCGTAAGGTCTCCTCAACTGACTAACACTGGTGTGGGATGGCATGGCCCCACTGTCTCAAAAAACTCTCCAATAACTCTGTCACCCACCTGGGTCCATCAAGATGCCTGTCGATGGAAGGAAAACTCATGACGCCGCTCCTCAATGCTAGTCAACTTTTGCCTAGCTTGCCGCATCTGCTCCTCCAACCAAGGACTGTCTGGATGTTGCTCCTGCATCCTCTGTAAGGAGACAATGCCCTGTCGAAGACGCTTCTCCTCCTCTCTGGCTGCATCCGAGTGAGCTGCAGACTCCTGAAGGAAGAAGCGACTAAGCTCTGCCAGTCCAGAGGCCACTCTACCAGCAGGGGTGTCTTGTGTGTCCAGACTCTCTGCCTCCACTCGCTCTCTAAGATTTGGATTCAGCAAGATTCTCTCGGGGATGCGTAGCATCACACCCCCCCTCCTCTATCTGTTTGTCACAATGAGAATCACTGGCGTGTGGTCGGAAAAAGTAGTCCCTGCCAGGATGCAAACAGATCCCCCCATGTTACAAATGTGGTCACTGGCATAGAAGCGATCTATCTGAGATAGATTCACTCCTCCTATCCTGTGGTTAGAATGAGAGAAAGACAGGTTGTCTGGGGTCTCACAAAACCTGAGTGCTGCCAAATATCAGAAACCCTCATAGTCATACGTAGCCGCTCCCAGGCTGCCAACTCAGCCCCATACACCGTAGCATGGCCACCTGCAATCCTATCCGAGGGGTCCTCCAACATGTTTGAAGTCCCTCCCAACACACCACTGCTCTGCATGCGGTAAAGACTCAACAACATGAGACCAAAACTCTGCTTGTGCACTTGCCACATTGGGCGCATATATGTTCAGGAAACCCATGAGGCATCCCTAAACCTGCATAGTAATCCACTAAGCTCTGCCTGGCACAATAATACCTCTGCCCACAATGGCTTGCTGCCAAGAATCCGCAATAGTCATACATACCCCTCCCTAGATACCTCCAGGTCCAAATGCAGCCAACCAAAACGTCTCATAGCGACCACACAAAATCTGACCACAACGTCTAATGCGGCTCTCACACAGATGATGCTCCTGTAGCATAAGAATATCAATCTCACCTCCCACAAGGCATCGCTGAAGCTCCTGACGCAACTGACCCCTCTGACGCTAAAACTGGGGCTCTCCTAGTCCCTGTACATTCCATGAGACGATCCTCATGGGGCCAGTGAGAAAAGACAGATGTTGCCACATCAGCCAACCTCGCTATCTTTGCGGCCGGTTTGGATGGGGAGTAATTCGCATCCGAGCGACCTCTAGACAAGTGTGTCTGAAGTGACTGTCCTACACAGGCCCAGGCAGAGCGTGTAGCCTGTAGGGCTACATCGTTTGTCCAAGAATCCTCTGTACAAATACATAGCAAGGGAGGCTCTGGGTGTCAGCAAACAAATGCACCAATGTGGCTGCCACTTGCTGCATCCGGTGGCGTCACACTGAACTTGGCCAGAGGCCAAAGTGTGTGTACCAGATCTGTCACCCCTAAGTCCCCTGTGTGGTGTGAGAACTCAGTGGCCTGGACCTGAAGCCAGTCAAGAACTGTGTGCGGGGTCCACTCCGTAGGATCCTTGCCGCACAACGGGAAGGAGAAACCTACCGCTGTATTCAAAGCCTCAGTGCCTCGGGCTGCAAGAAAGAGGATGTGGACTCAAAAGCAAGCCTCCTTCAGGTCGGGAGAAGAATCACCTAGGAAGCGTGTGAAGCTGTAATTGAAGAAGTCCCAACGCCTGTGAATGCCGAAACTGGTCAACCCCGAGGAACTGCTGCGAAAGGAGAGGTCTGAATCAAAAGTGACGGTCTCAGATGGGGCTGTCCCTCTTGAGCCATGCGACTCGTAGCGAAAGCACCACCAAGAGAACGTCGCATTGCAGAAGTGTGTCCATTCCCCTGCGCCCGAGGAGGAGAGCGGGATGGGTCGGGCGATGAGGCTAATGGCCCCATCGGGGAGAGACGAGCGAGAGGAGGGGGTGGGGGTAGAGGAGGGGGAGGTGGAACGGAGGCGTTTGAGGTTGGAGGGAGGGGGGGTGGGGTGGGAGGCGACGAAGTTGAGGTGGTGGGAGCCTCCTCAGGGGGGTCCTGATGAAGGGGGTCAAAACGGTTCTCTGTCAGAACCCAATGCTGCTGAGCTGCAGGAGGTCGGCCGCCAAGGGATGCAGTGTGGTGAGCCCGTCCCTGTCGGCGGCGGCCAGGCACCTGCTGCCAACCATTAGCCGGCTGATTGCTGGCCTTTGTCGAGGTACCAGCGTATAGGTCCTTGTATCTGTCTGCTAGGCTTGTGCTGTGCAGGCGCTGTGGGTCGAGATCTCTTGCGAGGTCAGGCCTTCGCTAAGTGGCCCATCTGTCCGCAAACGAAACATTGGTTCGGGAGAACCGAATACTCCACTTTGCCTAATCCAACCTCCAATCACCCGAGGCAACAGTATCACCTTCGGGAGGGAGTGTGTGTCTCGAACAAGAACTTGCACAGTAGACAAACCTGCGGCCTTGGCCACAACTGAAGCTGCAGTGCGCGGTGACTCCACAACCGTCCCGAACATGGAACCGATCTTGGGAAGTAAGGGGAGATACTCTCTCCTTTGGCCTGGGAAGCATACTGAAATAGGCAAGTTGTCCTCCTCCGCCTGAAGCGGAGGCGGGCGGGCAGGCAAGGCCGCCAAGGGGCAGGAGGACAGGGGTGCAGGAGGCGGGCAGAGGAGGGCAGTGGCGCTGAGGGGGGCTGCACAAAGGGAAGAGGGGAGTGTGAGGGCAGGAGGGGGCAGTGTTCAGCGATGGCGGGGGGCAGCGAACAGCAGCAGCGAGCTCAGCGCCGTGCTGCCTACACCGTAATTTGTAAATGTGGATTTGAGAAATGATATGTTAAGGACCAAATAAGGGCTAGGATTCTGTTGCTGGCTGTCTTGCAGAGTGAAAGGCTAGTACTGTAGATTTCTCCTTCTGTCTAGAATTACATTGAGTGAGGCACCACCAAAGGGGGTGGATGATGATCTCCTTGAAAAAAATGCTCATATCAGACCAATTAAGGTTTCAGGTTTTACTCAGTTGCACAATGCAAAAACACAAGCACCAAAATTATACATTTCCCTATGTTTATCGCACAGTAAATATGTCGTGTGGCAAGTATTGGTACAGTACAGATTTTTTCATAGCTTGAGTCAAACACCAATCTTTTCTTAATTTATTCTCCCACTTCAAATTGCAATTGTATTTACTTAACTAATGTGTCTCGACTATCAGGAAGAATTTTCCCTTCTAGGAGCAAAAGTTTTTGACATGGATGCTTATTCCCAAATGCTTCTAGTTGCTCAAAAGTCAACAGCTGTGAATGGAGCTTTCATCTTAAACAAGGTATTCGGTTTGCTTGTTAATGGTGTGACATGTCTCCACAAGGTGATGCATTAGTTTTCTGCATTGACATGGACAGTCTATTATTTTTGGGAATTGTTGATGATGAGCTGCAGCATCTTTCAGCACGATTTTCGAAAATTGTTGATGGATAAGGGGATGAGCTGCATTTTAGCACCCTCTCCCCGTTGTCTCGTGTGTCACCTGATCGCACCTCTGACGACAAAAAGAGAAGTGAAAGCTAACAAAACAGAAATAACATTTTTTTATTATTTATATAGAATCTTAGGGCTGAATTTGGAGAAATCAGAGTGTAAGCCAATAACCAGATCATTAATTTGATTAACTCTTATATGTTGAAGTTGGCAAATATCGAGGTTAGCCAGCTTCTGATGAATTGACTAGTTAGCAGGAAACAACTTTCATGTGAAACTTTCACCAATCCCATGGCTGTTGCTGTTACTTTTTTACTGTCCTAGTTTCTTATTTTTGTGACAAGATAAGATTTTACATGCTATTTTCCTTCTCGTCTATTGCTAGCTTTGCTTAACATTCAAACTAAAGCCTTAAACAGATGTGAATTTCAAGATATGCACCAATGCTGCATAATCTTGAAACTTTTGAAGGTTTGTATGTTCTAATTTGACAATTCAATAATGATTTAAAGTGGTAATTTTAATTTCGATTTTAAGTGGCCCAAGTATCTTAAAAGAGAGGACTCTGTTTTACTATTACAAATAATCAGAGCATAAAAAGGTTTGTCAACTTAATCAAGTGGTGACAAAAAATTACTGAAAATATGAGTGCTGCATTTTCACTTTGGGCCAAAATATACTCATGCAAAAATTCTGTTGTCGAGACTGTTAATTCCACAAAGTGCTTTTGTTGAAAATAGGTTGAAACAAACATTTCTTGATCTGTCTTATTACGTTGATATATTGTTGTGGCAGATAAGCTTGCTATCATTAACTGACACACTGATGATGCCTTTACCACCATGTACTGGGGCAGTCAGAGATATACGTGTTGCCCCACCCAGTGGGAAGCTTCCTGGAAGGCTTGCACTGGTTGCCTCGTTGGGAAAGACGGTTTCTCTCTTCAGGTTTTGGAAATATGTTTTGAATCCATTTCGAGGCTAGAGGGTTGCATGAAAACAGAGTAAGCAATATGCTTTTGCTAAGTCTTTGTATGCTTCTGCAGTTTGGAAAGCAATAATGTGGTTCTGACGTATAAACTTCAGGTGAGTGGTGCCTCAACCATTTCTTGCTACACGTGTTCTGGTTGTTGGAGATTTTATGGATGTGCCTTGTAATTAGCAGAGCCCTTGTTGGTCATGTGCTTGGGATCCGGATGAGCCGAATTATGTGTTTGCCGGCTCGCAGGTACATGGGCTCATCGTTGAAGTGCTTGAAATGTTTATTCTTTGTTTGTTCATGTTATTGAGGTTTTGCTTGGATAGTTTGTTGTATGGTTATTTATGTTATTGAGGTGTGTTCAATTCAGGATGGAGCCTTGACTATCTTTGACCTGAGGCAAACTTCATCACCTTTGAGGTCTCTGCAAAGCTTTTGTCGTCAGCCTGTCCATACGCTTCACCCGATAAACGAATGTAACTTGCCACAAGGCAGACAAAGGAATGGAGTTTTAACTGCTTGCTCAAGTGGAGTCTATTTCTGGGACTCATCCATACGGGATCTTGACAACAGCAGGTTGTACGTACTATTCAAGTCTTGCATTCATCTCTAGGCAGTAGAATTGCAGGGAGTAATGATTCTTTTAACACACAATCTTCTTACACAGGCCACGTGCAATAGCATGCTCAGATAATTCAGGCATCTGTGTGGCTGTTGCATATAATCATCTTGCAAACATGGCAGTTGCCACTTTCCGAGATAAGCCATCTGTGCACCAAGCAGGAAGCATGAATCATACTGCTGATGCCGCATTCTCTGAACCAAACCATACATCCTTTCAACCCAATACACAGCTAAACTTGGGTTTCCACCCTCTTCGAGCTTCTCATTATCCTCTTGTGAAAAGTGGATGTACGCCCACTTCAGGGCCGGACTTGCAAACCACGCATGGTACATTGCAATGTGAAGCGGGATCGAGCATGGATTGTGGGTGGAAGTATGGAAATCCCATGTTTGGGAATGCCAGTCCTGTTGGGATGCATAGGTCTGCTCTTATTTTTAGCTCACACATCGGATGCTCTTCTGATTCTCAAAGTGTATTTGCGTTTGGTGATGAGGAGACTCATGCATTGATGCTTTGGGATGTGAAGACTCTCACAGTCACGGATCGCTTGAAAGCTCATGGCTCTCCCATTTTGGATGTGAAGAGCATGAATATTGGTGAGCGTGCCATGCTTGGCTGCATAAGTGCAACAAACCTTCAAGTGTATAAAAGGTGAAAGCTCCAAAATGGTTTTATGGCTCCTTGTTAGCTAGTGATCTTTTGTATGTAATGGCTCCACCTTCCTCCATGCAGGTAGTCACCTTGTTTCTCATCGGACAATGTTTTTAGTATTCATTGTTAAGATTTACACTGGTCACTGGACAAAGCTGGTTGGTTGTCATTCGACGACTCATTCACAATTGCGGTGTATGAATGTTGCAGGACTAGAAAACGTGTCAGAGATCTGGTTCCACGGGACTCTCTCTCTCTCTCTCTCTCTCTCTCTCACGCTCGCGCGCGCGCACACACTCACACACACATTTTATTTTTGTACCCAGACATTGCATTAGATCCACCAAGATTGTATCAGTTTGGTCTCATAGGTCATTTTGGCCTTTTGAAGACGTTTACTATTAACATTTCATTTCATTTCATTCTCTCTCTCTCTCTCTCTGTGTGTGTGTGTGTGTGTGTGTGTGGCCATAGTGATAGAACTCCATCCCCCTCCCCCTGTATCACAACCCCCATCCTCCTCTACCCACCCCCTTACCCTTCAACTATCATGTGGTTGTTTTGTATCTTTTGTCTTATAGGCGGATTTTGACCTCTCATAGACGTAAACAGATCTTTCTTTCTTTTTTCCCCTGTTAATAGGAAAAGGAAATTGAAATAACCTTTCTATCGTAGTTCAACACTTGCTGGATATATGTTTGAGATCTCTTGGAAATGTTCCTACGATGTTAAAAACTTCTCTTCTACTTCTCTCTCTCTCTCTCTCTCTCTCTCTCTCTCTCTCTCTTTGACACTTTGACACTTTGGTGGCTTTTGCATTGCTTTATGGAGCTGAGATTTGGGGACCTTCACTGGATCATCACGGAAGGACAGGCCGCAGTGATGGATGGGGGGACATGGAGAAGCCTCTGGTCTCTATGATCTTGCGGCTCATTAGAGCCAAGGCTTCAGTACCATGTGCTATTGTACGAGCAGAGCTAGCTGTCCCCCCTGGTGGTTGAGGCGCTCACTAGATCTGTCTCCTTCATACACCGCATGTGGGAACTTCCCAGAGACAGATATGCACGCCTTGCACTTGAGTCCTCTCAACAGTTAGCCATGCAGGGAGATACAGCATGTTGGTATGGGGAGATGACATCATGGTTTCAGGCGCATGGGTTGCCTCCCTTCTAGTACTCATTGGATGCGCCCTCTCTGACTCTTACATAGTCCGAGATTACCATGCTCATTCGCTTGGACTTGACTCAGCTAGACACCAAGAGGACATGGATACAGCCAGCACAGGAGCTGGGCACGAAGATGGCTTTCTACAGAGAGCATCTCCTTCAGCTTACGGAGGATGGTTTCGTGACGAGGCCCAAATACATGGATACCCACTTATCTCATGGGATACGATGTGCTAATGGCCAGATACGCACATCTTCACACCAGTTGCGGATCGAGATTGGGAGATACAACGGAGTACCAGCAGAAGCCAGGACATGCTCCTTGTGCGACATCGAGACTGAGACAGAGTTGCACTAAACGTGCCATTGCCCCGTCTACTACGAGATACGAGGTCGCTTCCGATGCTTGTTCAGAGAAGAATTTGGACCATTCTCTAGAGTCATGCGGTACGAGGATCAGAGATGCCTGGGTTTGTTTTTGCTCGAGCTGCACAGACACAGAGAGAGCATGATGAGAGGAGAGGCTAGCCAGTCTCAGAGACAGATCACAGACTTCTTTAGAGCTGCCATTGGACACCCGGGGGAGTTACTACCACAACAGAGCTCGTCGCTTTACACTAGAGGCATATTGATCGACCGAGCGATTGAGCTGGGGAGATCTAGACGCCCACGATTGCGGAGGACTACACAGCATCGATGGAGGCTGCATCAGAGGATTCGGATTACTTTGGTTCGACATGCACGACGCCTGGTTAGACTACTTACCATGGAGGAGATTGATGAGATTCGCCAGCGATCGATGCTTGATTTCTTGTGATCTAGCTATCCCAGCTACTTGTTTAGCTGCTTAGTTTACACCTAGCAGTTTAGGATTCCATAGTATTTTATTTTGTCATTCTGTCATCTTGTTACTCTGACTTTGTATCAGATCCACCACATTGTAACTTTCTGGTCTCATAGGTCACTTTGGCCTTTTGAAGACGTTAATATAACATTTCATTTCATTCATTTCATTTATCTCTCTCTATAACAATAGATATTCTTTCCACCTACAAACCATACAATAGATATATAGTAGCATACCATAAATAAATACACTACAAGAGAGTTGAGAAAGCAAGCTATCCCTTTTTTTGTGAAGTGGGTAGTGGATCCTTGTAAGCTTGAAGCAATACGTACAATTACAGCAGGCATTTTAGCTCCATCAAAGAACAAGTACAAAAGATGGAAGTGGTCTCAATGATGGAAAAAACCAAGGAGTTGGGAAGCAATCAACACAGGCATGCATTTGGTGGGTGCTAGCATGATACATGTCCCAAGGGCCCACGTCATTTGCAAAAGCAATAACTATCACGGTAAACATGATGGCAAGCGAGCCATCAAAAGAAAGCTTAGTACCGTGAGAGGTATGAATGACCGACTTTAGGTGTGTACTCTGTGTGTGTGTGTGTTTTTGTTAACAATGAATAGGTAGGCCTTAGTGGACTTAAAGCTTGAGGTTGATTTGCCGAAGGGGTGACATTGTGAGTTATATTGAGCATTTCTCGGATGCGCCAAGGTAGACAAGAAGGTCGCTGACGGTAGTTGCAAGCTTGAGGTTGTTTACCGAAGGGGTGACATTGTGAGTTATGTTGAGCATCTCTCGTTGGATGCAACAAGGTAGACAAGGTCGTAGACGGCAAGTTCTTGAGGGTAGCTGCAAGATGATCAAATGGTCGAGCTACAAGTAATGTTTTAAGTGCATGTGTATATTTCTATTTGTAAAAATAAATCAGTTTTTGTCGATCCTATTTATGACTCCTCTTCGGAATGTTCCTACAATGTTTAAATTCTGCTTCTTCCTCTCCTTGCAAACTTAAATAACATGTTTATTTGCACCTTTTCAATTTTTTCTTCGTTACAATACTCGAGTTAGTCGCAAAGTTCAAAGACATAGCCACTTGCACACACTCGTGTCTTCCATGTGCATGTAAAAGCGTTTACATGGTATACATCACCCACACTATTGGCATTCCTATAGGCTACTAGAATGTGCAGGTACGAGCACATTGCCCTTGAAAATGATACAATCAACAAATGTCATGCGTTCTCATAATGGCTTTTGAGTGGCATTGCTCAATTCAATGGACCATGAACGTTTTAGCATGGGAATGCCGTGCAAGAATGAATTGATTGTCTTTGGTGGCAAGTATTAGTACACAAGGAGTGCCGTAGGTGACCACGTTTGGGATGCATTTCCAATTCTTCAAGTAAGTGATCAATTTGACAAGATCTTTGCTAGCTTCATTAGCCTTTGGCAGGGCATCCATAATGCCGGTGCTGGATATAGTGTTCGCTCCTATGTCATGTACCAGAAGGAAGAAAACTTGAAAGGCTGGCTTCAGCTGACCAGCCCTTAGGAGGCCATTTATAAGAATATTGCAAGTGATGACATCTGGCTGATTTCCCATTCCATCCATGTAGTCAAAGAGAGCCAAAGCCTGGCCTAGCAACTCTGCTAATGACATTGGCGATGATGTGCTGACGAGAGTACGAGCACGCCTGCAGCGATGAATGGCATGCAGAAGGGCATTGCCAGTGTAAACATCAGGGCAGGCACAGGACAGCAAAGGCATGGAAAGGAAGAGGTGCTTGGCGTGGAAAGGAAGAGGCAAGCCTGTCTCACCCAGTTGCCTAATCAAGGTAGTGAAAAGGTGGCTTGGTACTGGGAGAGGTGACAACTCCAGAGAGCGCAGGGCAGGCCACAGGTGCGGAAGCCGAGCTGGGCAGGTAAGGGAGGCTTTTAAGATGGAGAGGTCACGAGCCAAGAAGAGCGAAGAGCTGCAGGCCCACTGAAAGAGACGGGAGAAGCACCTGCGACAGAACCATGAGAGCAGCATAATGAGAGAACGTGGGTAAGGTTCGACTCCCGAGCAGGGGTCCATGAAGGCTCCGTGTTCAGGGAGCACCCACTCTCATCCACAGAAGTAAGGCTATGGTCACGCGAGGCTTAGTTTTCAGTTGCAACGGCCGACCACCTCTGACGGCGGCGCACGCTCCACAGGCAAAGTTGTGTCATTATGTCAAACCAAAAAAAGGCACGGTTTTCAAACTATGCCGGTTAGTTGCCGGTCAGCTCAAGCATTCGCTCACCTGCTGTGCCTCGTTCTCTCTCTCTCTCTCTCTCTCTCTCTCTCTACCCGGTGGTGCCCGTCATACTCTGAGCGCCGTACTTGCCATGGTTAGACCCGGTCGAGGCTTACTACTAATCAAACCTCACGTGACCATGCCTCGAAGCATATACATTCAGTGCAAATTTTCGCCGCAGCAAAGATGCCATATACTTCTACCGTCTTGCAATTGCAATTGATCATTTTGTCATACATTCAAGGCCTCTGCAAGCATACAAACCCGCGATCATTTTTGCATGTTGTGTCCGTTGCTATGATGAGGTGCAAGGCAGAATCTTCAGAGATACCCCCCTCGCTTCAGATCTAGTCCTTGGTCTAGACTCTAGACCACTGCATTCCTAGAGCTCGCGTGCTCAATACATGAGAGGTCCAACTCAAAAAAAAGAAAAGGAAATGAGCAGCTCGGACCCACCGATCATCATCCTTGCTGCCAACTATCCATCGCGTCATCGCCAAGATGCGGTGCGAGCTTCCTCGTGTGCGCCTTCCCCATCCTTGCTGCCACCCGACAACTTCCCAATGAGATTTTTTGTTCTCCTAGCATAAGTTGACTCCCGAATTGCATTTCAATTTTTGCTCCCTAGTAGTCTTTCCCTCCTCTAAATCAAGGGAATCTCCTAACATTCCACCTAATGAGACATGGGTCCAACCCTACTAGTGTCATAGCTTGAGGCGTAGATGCATCTCTCCTCGAAGCTTTCCCCAAAGCTGCCATGACCTTTCTCACTATTGTTATGTGGAGTAAGGGGATGCATGAAGGAAAATAACTTGCATATTATAATCTTATAAGTTGTAGAGATATGTATTTCAGCCTTTACGATCTTTCTGCACTATTTTAATGTGTATTAAACGGATGTATGAAGTAAAAGAACTTGCATATTATAATCTTTTAAGGTGTAGATATATGCATTTTGTTCATTGTAATCTTATTAGGTGCAAAGAGATGCATTTCATGAATGATGATGCTTGTGCTCTTTTAAAGAAAATAACAAGGTGAAGTGTCACGATGGCCTACACAAGAAGATGAAAAAGAGTGTGTGTGTGACACACCACCTAATCCTCCTCTTTATAGAAATAGGAAAAGAAATGTTGAATGGAACAAATGCCTCCGCGTACAACACATGATGCTTAGTTAATGCCCCTCATATAAGATTTAGGAAGAAAACAAGTTTGCCATCATTAACTTGCCATCTGGCAAAAAGCAAGAGCTTTATCCAAGGGTCTACAATTGCTTGCAAGAGTTCAATGCTTCATTAACACCTCATGTATACAAACCATACACATGTATATCGTGGACTTGGCACCATAGTCCATGTTATCAATAGTCACGTGGAGAACATGCTCTTTTTGTGTCGCTTTTATCCCCTCTAGTGTTGAAGAGGTACTTATGGTTCTCCTCCATTGGTGGAGGGACTTCTTATTATGAAAATACTATAGGTGCACAAGGAAGAGTAATTCAATGCCTTTAACTTAACGCAACCTTGGATGCTATGTTGTTGCTTATCCTCCGTGTGTTAGGTGGATCAACATCACAAAAGCTAAGCCAACTATCCACTAACACTACGATATGATATAACAAGCCTTCCTTTGAGGTTTGATAATGAGTTTGCTTTCCCTTGTCAACCATCCCATCCTAACACATGCTTCAGGATACAGACATAGGTCAATACATATAGAGGAATGCCCTCACATTATATTTGTTGACAACAATCTGAAGCTTGTTTGCCTTGCATATTTTGAGCTTATCCGACAAGTATAGTATTCCATGATGCAATATCATGAGAAAGAGAGTTATGCTAGGACACTTTGCACTTAGAAAGAACATCATACTTAGCATACATTCTTTGCAAGCACATTACCTAACACTATCCTACACCCTACCTTACCCTTGTCAACTCAAATGTGATAGTGAATGGATTGTTCAAAGCATTGTGAGAGTGTCAAGTAGCACCTCTTTGAACTCCTCTTTTAAGAGATTATTTACTTCAAATTGTGTATTTTAGTCGGATAATACAATAAACTTCAAGAATTTACATAATCTTCAATTACTTTTGTGTTCATTTCACATATGACCCACGGGACCAAAACATCCATACAAACGAGTACCTCCTCTCGACATGGAGAGGGAGATGGTTGTTACATTGGGGCAATGACCCAAAGGTTGCTACAACTAGGCAATCCTTAGTTACTGGATGGAAACCACCTCAAAATTACAAAATTACAAAATAGAACAAAGGGGAGAATAGGGAAAAGAAGTTGAACAACTAAGGGGTGGTGTTCGGCGGTGTCGTAGAAGGCTTGGGAAAGTGAAACTCCTATATGATTGATTGCCTTCCCTTCGTAGTAGACTGCCCACTTGCCTTTGGCTTGTGTGGCATGTACTTTCTTAATCTCTTCACATTGGTGTTTGAGTTGTAGTGGGGTGAGTTCCTCTGCCATCTAGAGCTTGGTGTCTTTCAGAAGACATGATTGTTGGAGTAAGAAGACCTTTCTTGTTCCTTAACGAATGGCATGATTGCTATATTCTATCACATTGAAGTCTAGATCGACAGGCTTGAGGGTCTCGTTGAGGAAGTTCAAGCGCTCTGAGAAATCATTTTTGGTTATTTCCCATGTTGAGGGTAGCCCACCAATGCGAACCTTGAGAGCATTATCTTCTTGGAGTCGTTGTTCTTGAAGCTCCATTATCACTAGTAGGTCTTTACTTCAGCAAGCATCACTGAATGGGCTTGGTTGACCTTTGCTTTGACTTCCTTCACCTTGGTGGCAACAAGGTCGACCATGGAATCAAATCGACCCTCGAGCTTGCTAAGATGAGCTTTGAGGTCATGGGTTTCTTCCATGGCCTAATTGAGGGCTGCTTCGTAGTTGCTCCATTTGATCAAATTTGCTTGGCGGCGCCAGCTAGGCTGGCGGTGAAGCATGTCCATGTTCTTGCGAGAGTCCTTGGGGTGTTCCCCTTGGATGTCATGCTTCTGATTGGCTATGCTTATCCTGTCCCGATGCACCACAATTTTCTTGTCTCTTTGTGACTCTCTAGAGGGAGGTCAAATTTAATATTTTTGCAGCAAGTGCCGAACATGCGCTTGAGCTTAGATGGAGGATGAGGCTGCACCTTGAGACTCGCCCACAGGGTTGCCCCTCACCTCCTAGGGGGAGACTATGGAGAAGAAATCTAGGATTTGTGAGCCACAGAGAGAGAGAGAGAGAGAGAGAGAGAGAGAGAGAGAGAGAGAGAGAGAGAGAGAGAGAGAGAGAGAGAGAGAGAGAATTATCGTCCATGGAGGTCATATATGACCCATGGGACCGAAAACAAAACATTACAATGATTGCTTTCAGGTGAAGCATATGTACATATCAATTAAGAAATGAGGGTCCATCAAGAGGGTAATGGAAATGAAAAAAAACCTAAGGGGGGTCAGGTGAGCATGAACCAGTTTGGGAGTTCGGAAATATTGGATGACGGCTTTACCACCTTGATAGATTGCCCATTTACCCTATTTGCGGGCTTCAGGCATCTTCTTAAGCCCACTTGGTTTGGTCTTGAGTTGGTTCGGAGTCAGTTCTTCAGCGATCCAAAGCTTCTTTCCCTTGAGGAGACGAGATTGACGTAGTAGCTTCTACCGCTCCTCTTTTTCCTTGAGAGTGAGAATACAATGCTCAGATGGTACATTCCTATGTGTGTCGTTGATCCAAGAGACGGTTTTTGGCTTGATATTGACTGGTTGGAGAATATCATTGAGCTTGGAGATTGCTTCTTCAAGAGTGTCTTTGCCTGGTGATCCTTGCATCCTGGCGGGTGATGGGGTCCTTCTTTGGTGTAGCTGCTACCACAAGAAAGATCTTGGGGGTGCGGGAGATTGACGTAGAAGAAATTCTATTGTTCAGGTGGGAAAGCCTTTTTGAATTTTGACTTAGGGTTGAAAAGAGTGCGGCCAAGTGCCCTACGGGGATTGTCCCTAGAGGCCAAGAGATTCCCTAGATGTTGCGTAGGTCGCTGGAGTCGCCGCGCCACTCAAGGGAGCTCCACTTAAGGAGGGACTGTCACCACACCACTCAAGGAGCCCACACAGGTCAAGGAGGTGATGTCGCATAGAGCAGGGAAGTGCCAGCGCGCTGCTTAGATGCCTTGTCTACTGCGGGACAGGAGGCTTGCATTGAAGCTAACGCCTCCCCATAGGGCAACGTCTCTCCGAGGGGGAAGGATCGAGTGATGGAAAAGCTAGGGTAGAGAGAGAGAGAGAGAGAGAGAGAGAGAGAGAGAGAGAGAGAGAGAGAGAGAGAGAGAGAGAGAGAGAGAGAGAGAGAGAGAGAGAGAGACCTTATCACCAAAAGATTCATGCGATTGGCCACAAAAAATGCAACTACATAGTGGCTAGAAACAAATGTAGACGTTAGTAATTTCAACAATTTTTTATTAAAACAATTAGAATGTAGAAATTATTGTTAGCAAAACTTTTATGTGTGTCTATATGTGTGTCTATATGCTTGTAATGAGTATGCGATGTGTATGGAGTTTATTGTTGCATATATGAAACTACATTTCATGTGCATGATTACATGTCTTGTGGTGTATACACATCAATATGTCTTATAGAAAAGTCAAGGTACCCACATAAAAGCTCTCACTTGCATTGCACATTGTAGATACCTTGAACCTACCTCATGTGTTCTTACATTGATGTTTATTCCGTATGTTTGAATACCCTAGCATAGATGTAGCTAGGGCATGAAAACTTCTAAAGTGACCTTTGCAAAGCCATTATGCTGAGGGAAATATGGCAATGCACATTGGCTATTTATCCCTTGACTATCCATAATTGAATTGAACTCCCCCCCTCGATCAAAACGGGGATGCCACACTACAACCAGACATGTTTTCACCCATAAGAAAAAAATTCTATATTGAGATTATAAACCCATGGAACAAAGTACCAAATGTCAAAATAGTATCATCAAAAGTGAGATCATGTATAATACATCTACCGTCCACAAACTTGACTGCAAGACTGTGAGTGCATGATGCGTGCACGCGTGATGCAAGAAGGGGAAGAGGAGAGACACTCTATGTGGGTGGGGAATAGAGTAGCAAGTACTATCTTCTTATTCTATTATGTTTAGTGCAGTTAGTGGACGGTCGGACATCGAACGTCTGACTTGGGGCAAAGGCACATCTGCCTTTAACCCTAACAAAATCCCACTTAAAGGTGAATGTGCCGATGTGCCTTTGCCTTGGATGTCTGGCCCAGGGCAAAGGCACATCTGCCTTTAACCCCAACAAACTCCCACTTAAAGGTGAATGTGCCGATAAGTGGATCCTAGTAGCTAAACTACTATTATGTACAAGAAAATAGATAAGAGACTCTCTCATCCTACGCCCACTGGCTCACAAGCTCGATCTACATGCAACTGTATCGGCTCTAGTGATAGGCAAGCGTGAAAATCCAAGCTATAACTTGCATGCAAATCCCACAAACATCTTTGTATGTCTTGCATGGCTCCACAAAGCATCATGCCATCGTCAATCATCGTAGAATTGACAATACCAGTTGTAAATGCTCCCATGACAACTGCTTAGTCGGGGCCTCGACACTAACATGTTGAACATGAGACGCCCAAATGTTGACGAAATCCATGCAATTCTGGTTGTGCTAGCCTCCTCAACGCTATGTGCATACTGTGCACCATCAGGACTACTAGTCACATATGGATGTGTCGACTCTTGGTGGACCACCTCCCCCTCACCCATAGGGACTCAATGCCTATTTCCTGGCATAACCTCATCAGCCTCTAGCATGAAAATATTAAAGAACTCCATGTCTGTCATCTCTACCTGTGTCTCTAGGGATCTGCATACCTGCTCTACCTTTGTCAGTATAGACTGCGACAATACTTGTTGTGTCTCACTGGAGAAATCTTGCTCCACCTCTGCCTCTACAAATTCCATTGACATTTCTTGCGATTTCTTTGTCAATAATAGTGATTTGGATATATTACAGCCTAAAATTCTAAAAAAACGATGGTAACCACTATCATGCCTCTCATGTTACTGATATATGTGACTTTTTCTGCGTGCTGATGATGTTTGCACAACACTTACTGTTATTGACTGTCGTTTTTGACTGTCACATAATGGTTTTGTGTTGCTAATAGGGCTTATAAGCCGCGATGATTATACTAGTTTTAAGGAGTGAATATTAGTCTCACTATTCGTTGACTATATCACTTGCATGACTTTGATAACCGGGAGGTTGATCTCTAATGTGACAGGCACCACTTTGACAACTTGAGGGTTGATCAAGTTGATGGTATTGGCAGGCAATACTTTGTGGTCTATTATGGTCAATGGTAATGTTGAATAGTGTGCTATACTTGGGGTTTTGTGTTTATACTCTACGCCTGGAACTTTAAAATCCGATTGAGGATATCTGATCTTTTGATTGATTGGCTGGATGCTAAACTGAAGGTTTTTATATTGATACTAAATTGAGGTAATGTAACTTTTTGGGTGCTGGTCTTTAGATTGTGGATTATTTTGGGGTATATTTCTCAGCTAGAAACACTATATTTTGGGTCTCTCAAGTTTATGATATGATTGACTGGTTCCAACTAGCTTATGTTGTGCAAGCCGACCTTCCTAATATGCTAACATCTTTCTACTCTAGTGATCTTAAAAATGGTTCTACTAGGTTAATATTTTTTCTTGTTAAGGAAAATAAAATTTGAAGTCTGGCTTGCAGCTCTGATATTATCCACATAATGTTTTGCTCATCTGGTATGATGCACTATGAAAATATTTGTTGACTTTGAAAAAGGATATTAACTTTTAAATATGCTAGTGTCGTACTAAAAATTGTTGGCATAAGTGTAGTCCATTTAAGATCTTAACATGTTGTTATTTTAGACATAGATATTATTCAAGCTTAGTCGATTGTTTTGTTCTAGGGAAAACCACTACTCTTGTACTCTTTTTTGATTTGTGGCAAATATTAAATACCTTCAATTTTTGCCTAAAACTTGTAATTTGTAAACCACGCATGTGCTACCCAAAACTTGAATCTTAAACTAAGGATAAATGCATATAGGAATATTTCGGACTAGTCTTAATCACCTTGAATGATTAGGCGTTCATTAGGTTTACTAAAACTTTGAAAGATTTATGTGGGCTTTCATTGATTGATTTGCAAATGTTTGGGCCTAGTTCATGGCTCGAATTACAAGAAAAATGTAAAGTTTCTTCAAAATGGTTATAGTAACCGAAATAGCTTCACAGATCACTTTGAAAACATAATTAAGGTAAAACAAAATTAGATTTCTTGGTTTGAATAAATGGTTACTTTTGGATAAGGCTTGCAAAGATCTTGAGGATGCTACTTGGAGATTGTGTTTTAACTTAGAAACTTTAACATAAGGAAAATTACTTGAGATTAGCTCTTACTTTCTAGACAATAAATAAATCTTACTGTTTTATCACACAATTAAGACAAGTTTTGCCACTTGCATCAGAAGGGGTGATGGCCTTCCGATGACATTTTATATACTGTAAACCTATATACAAATAAAACTTTTTGGATAGTAGTTTAAGTTAAAAATTTTAAATAAGACAACGATAACAACTGATAGGTTCTCTGACACTTGTAATACGTATTCAAAGCTAACAAATCTGTTGTCTTGTTTATATGGATATAGGTGAGAATGCCATCTTTACTTAAAATGGTTAGCTTAGCTGCTGTTTGACTTTAAAGATCCCTGCTAACTTCAACCTCGATGACCTCCACAGCTCTATTACTTTTGTATAGGATTATTAAAATGATGCCTCATTCTTACTATATTGTAAAAAAATGAATCTAATACTAAGTCATTTTTGTACAAATCATTGTCTAGTTATCTAAAGCCAATTGTCTTTTGGACATTATGTTCTTTTTTGTATATGTGATAAGTTTAATACAACAACACACTCACAGCTGGCTACTCATGAAGCTCTAAATGGAAAAAAATAATGGGGTAATGCGGTTTTCCATTAATCTATCGTGCAAGTTTTCGTTCAAACAAAGAATGTGGATGCACATGCATTGAAAGAATAAAAAAGATGTTTCAAGAGCATTGTTATTCATGGGATTGCTAAAGTGAGGCTAGAAACACCTCCATCCTTGCAATTGCCATTCTTGGGGGATTGACCCCCATGGGAGACTTATCCAACGGCGTAAGTGTAGGAGAGAGGAATTTTGAAATTTACACAAGTTTATGAGTTAGAGGGGGGAGGGTGTTTGAAGGTACATGAGCTATTGATAGCCTCGTAATAATACCCCCTTCATAAGGGAGGAAAACACAAGGATGAAAAAATTGTAGGACCTCCTGGGCCTACCCCTGGACATGGATTGTGCATGAAGGAACTTACCTTCTATCATGGGAGGTTGAGATGCTGAAAACTTGGATTTGTTCTACATGGTAGCAACACCTACAAGAATCCATCCTTCAAGGCAAAGTGGAATATAGCCTACTTCTTTTTGTGCTAAGTTTAGAGATGGAAAACATGTGACATGGAGGTCAATATTCATAAAGGAATTCCATGACATGATTGCATTGGGTTGAAGCATGCAAGCAAAGCTAGTAAGTAAAATAATATTGGTGCAAATGCAGCATAACTGCTACTTCAATTCAAAAGAATGTGACTTACACCATGAATAAAAATGACATAATAGAAGCTTAGGATTTTTATAAAACTTGATTTTTGATTTGATACTGGAGAGCGTGCGTGTAGTGTGTGCAATGGAGAAGCAAGAGACACACAATGTGGGTGGATTTGAGTAGTGAGCCATCTCTCGATGACTCATTATTCTATTGATAAGGAAGAATAGATTTAGTGCTAGTAAATGTGTGTATGGGTTGTCCGACCGGCTACTTGACTGTTACCGTAACAACTCGTTCACCCCACACCCATCAATTTTATGCAATGTCAAAGTCACTTCATGGTTTAGCTCTTCATAAGAGCATCCAGAGGGTTGTCATTTGTATTTACTTTGACAAGCTCAATCTACTTATCTAGCAATTTTAGGTTCACAAATTGAGGTTCATACAATGATGGTGTATGCAATCAAATTGCAATTGAGGTTTTCATAATCTATAATGGAAGCTACTGCCAATTCTAAATGTAAACCATAGCTCATGTGGGGATTTTCCATAGGTTTCTAATGTTTTCGTGTTATCAGGTCAGTTTTGATCACTTCATTGTATAGGTTTATAAGATTCAAAAAATCCAACGGATTGTGCTCCTCTTGCATTGTTTCTCAATATGTGTTGTTCTTATGATATGTACTAAATCTATATTATCTCCTACAAATTAGCCTCTAATGGAACTCAGTATGTGTTGTTATTAATCTTATGATATTTACTAAATCTATGCTATTAATCTTATCTCTTGAAAATTAGCATCTAATGGTACTCATGCTCTCATATTAACTATCTGATATATAATGCCACACCCTGTACCTTTAATTCTATTTTTGCTTCTGTCCTCTATCAACTGTCTCATAGCTAGAAGCCTGGCACTTTCCCGATCAACCCTAGAGAACCACACACTCCGACAATGTATATTGTCGCCACACGGCTTTTCAAAAATAAAGATGCTCATTTGGGCCATCCCAAACAAGCACTTTATTTTTGACTTGCATAAAACATATCAAATATCACTTGCAGTGTACATAAAAATTCACTTTGAAACAACATACTTTAAATTACATGTCACACCTTACTTGCAAACTTGAAGCACAAAAGAACAATCCTAAAATTTAATTACAAATATTTTGAAAGGAGCTTTATGTACAAATGAGGGTTTGTCGTGCCATATTTGCACTAGTAAAAGAGGACTAACAAAAAGGTATCAATCTAAGTCCTCATCTTCCTCATTTTCCTCTTCATAGTTGAGAGTTACATAAGTTTGATTGCTCTAACTCTACAACAATCAAAACCAAATTAGATAAATCAATAACTCAAAGAGATTAGTACATTAGCTATACTTACCGCTTGTAGAGATCCAATTGCAAAGTCAAACTGCTCAGGTGCACAAAAACATTACAACATGATACTCAACAATTTGATATGCCATACGTTTCAAGGGAGTGGGAGGAAGTTCATTGGAAGAAGTTCACTTGTATGATTGTACTTCAATGGCTGAGAAAGAGCTGGATCACTATGCAAAGTTTCTTTTACATGCAATAGCACAGGTATGCTCATTGCTAATGGTGTATCTTCGTGGAGTGGAACTGATGGATTTACATGTAGAAAAACACAATGGGGATAGTGTGATTGACTATATACTACTCTCTAAACCCATCATGTATCACATAAAGAGTTTTACACTTGGCCAACGGGCCTCAAAGTCATACCATTGGACCATCAAACCATTCTCATAATGGCTTTTGAGTGGCATTGCTCAATTCAACCATGAACATTTTTGGCATGAGAATGCCATGCAAGAATGAATTGATTGTCTTTGGTGGCAAGTATTAGTAGACAAGGAATGTATGCACACATTGCCTACACTCTAGTTCAAAATATTTGGTCAAGACTTACGAGGTTAGTGTGAGGAATCTAGGGCAGAAAAATTTCATTGAGTTAAAGTTAAGCGGTAGGATCCATTTTCTTCCTAGGCGTGTTTCCCACGGCCAAGGTCACCTCAAGGTGTCAAAGATCTGGCAAAGAGATTCCCTTCCCGATTTTGCTTTCTTACCGGTGGCTTCCAAGCAGGAGAGAGCAAGAGATATGATTGTCCTCCTTTGTTTCTTCAAGGCCAAGGAAGGCTTAATGATTAAGTAAGGCTTAATGATCTTCAAACTATCACGAGCTTAGCTTAGATGACATAGATCAGATAGGAATAATTAGGTTTAGGCTAATAAGTTTGGGTTTAACAAGAGCACAAGAGATTACAGCTTGGGTTATGGCTTAATAAGATCATGCTAATAAGATTGGCCTTAACAATATAGACTTGATGGATTTCAAAGCTTTTGGGAAAGAGCGAGAGATGGCCATGACAGTGGAAGGGAAATAAATCTCCAAGGCTTGAGTATGAGGGGGAAAAAGAGAGCTTGATGGATTTTCTTCTGAGAGAGAGCTTGGGATTAGAGTGGGCTATGGAGGGTGTGGCCTCACCCAGAGTTGTGGGAGCTTAGCTCATAACGATATTTAAGAGTTCGAAGCACTATGTTCTTGAGAAAAAAGGAGGGGAGGTGCGGTGGGGGTGGGCTATGGGGAGGTGGGGTGGGCTATGGGGTACCAAATGCATTTTGCTTCTTTGAGGAGCTCATCAGTGGTAGTAGTAGGGAAGATTATGAATAGAAAAAAGGGAAAGAGGATGCTCTTTATATGAGAGAGAGAGAGAGAGAGAGAGAGAGAGAGAGAGAGAGAGAGAGAGAGAGAGAGAGAGAGAGAGAGAGAGAGAGAGAGAGAAGGGGGGGGGGGGGGGGGGGGGGGGGTCGAGTTCAAAATAAGGGGGTTGTATCTCTCAAAAAATGTATCGGTGGACTGATATTGAGGGTTGTATGGTTAGCAAAAAGTGTATTGGAGGGGTTAAATTTTAGGGGAACTTAAATAACAACAAAGGAGGGGATAGAGGGTAGGGAGGGGTTTAAGAATAACACAAAGAAAAGTGTTGAATTAGATTCCAAAAGAGTTTGTGATCCAGAACCTGGTGTATAGTGTACAAGACTGGGTGTAAGGTGCACATCGGGGGGGGGGGGGGGGGGGGGGGGGTGATTTGAGAGTATAAAGGAGCAAGGGGGAGTAGTTTGATTCACAAAATGGTGTTCCAGGAGTACAATTCAAAGGGACAAAATTTGGAATGCAAGATCAAAAAAGGAAAGGGGTTTTTTTGGATAGGAGTCTATGTTGCCAATGAACTTTGGGCTTTGATAATCAACCTGCAAAATGAGCAGTGAGAGTTAGGGTAGGGTATAAAGAGTATTCATTTGTAAAATTAGATTCAAATCTTGTTTTTGGATTTAGTTAGAAGAGTGCCTAAGTTTTGGCCATTGGTCCAATATACGGTGGGTTGGTCAAGATGAGCAAGGGTGGGGGAGAGGCTGCAAGCCGTATGGATAGGCTTACCAATTATTAGGGTAGGGTTTAGTCTACAAGTTTCTGGTGAAAAAGGGAGTTTGAGGATGTTAGGGGGAGGATTTTTTGGAGATGGGGTTTTGGTTAGGAGAGTGGTCCCCTAGCATAGGCTTATCCCCCCCTCCTTCTTTCCTTTTTGAGAGTGCCTGTTTTCCCCTCTTGTGCATGCAATACCCACTTCTTATTTTATCTCCTCGTTTTCCTTCCCCTATCACTAGCGATATCGCTAGTGGAGAATAGCCCTTGATGATGTGGCATGGCAATGGTGGACCTGCATGAAACCCCGGCAAGAACGGGGCCAAACTGTAGCGCCAAGGCATGCTGAGCATCTTTCGTTTCTTAGGTGACGTCATCCAAGCCCTGTGTTGCTTCTCGAGAGCTTCTTCTTGCACTTTCGCTACTCGGTTCGCTGACGCCCTCTATTACTCCCTCCCCATTCACATTAACCTTTGAACATTTTGTTACCTTGGGTGGCCATTCTTCCTTGGGAGGCCATGCCCCCTTGGCCTTTGGTGATTATGGGCGGTCGGCCCCTTTTTTACAAGCTTGAGGCACACCATATGTAGCATGTATTGTCGATCAAGGCACTGCTAGCTAAAATTTCCAGACTCAAGTTCATCAAGGACTGAATATGCTTGCGTAAAGTCACCACTTTCGGTTTATTAATCATCCAAATCACTGCTCCACATGGCATATCAACCAAAGCATTGCATGTCAAAACACATTTGGCATACATCTTGGCTTTAACATTGATGATCATTTTATTTGGTTTACATCTTGACTGCGGTGATGCCAAGCACACCTAGCGATGAATACACTGCAAGAGTTGAAATTCTAAACAAGATACTCCTTGAGCACCTATGCTAACGTATTCCAGAGCCTAGTTGAATCTCCAAATTCCCAGATAATGAACTGACCGAGGCAACCAAAGTGGTACGGAACTGGCCCTTGGTGAAACTTAAATGTCCATATCTTGAGAATCAAAACTTTGATTGGCAAATTGAAAAGACCAACACGCTCCTCAAAATGAGCACTTCATGCCTATGCATTTGTATCAACTTTGACCCTTCATCAGCAGCTGCCCAATCCGGGACGAATCTGCTATCAACTCAAAATTCAAACTGGCATAAATTCTTATCTGTAGCTCCAATTGACGAGCCGCAAAGATAAGCTTGTAGAGAACTTAAATTATTTCAATTCTAATCAATAAACTCCCAGCTATGAACACTTCAATCATACTCTTTGTTAGCATTACCGAGACAACCTTTGGCCCTTTTAAGCCGCATCTGGCATACTTTTACTTTAAAATTGGGTAGTTGTCAAGCCCTTATTACTACTGAATAATCATACAGGATTCAAATAAACCTTATCTGCATCCCTTTGCTTATCTTCTTATCATGGAAGCGGAGCCGCACGATATCCACCCCCTCTGAACCTACAGAGCCTCCGGTCTGTGCCAACTGGTCTTCAATCTGTATTTGCTATAAACACCTTAAGCTGCTTGACATCAAGCTCACATAACTGGTAAGTACATGTAAAACAAAATAAGGCTTAAACCATATCATCAATGTTCAATTATTTGGTAGCTATCCCATCACAAATCTTTGAACCGTATTGGTCTTATCTCCAAAGCACTCAATTAGGAAAAATCTGTTTAGTGAACCCCACCAGACTCAAGTGCTCCAATTAATTATGCACATGACTTGACCATCAAGCTTGATTTAGGAAACTCTATCAATCTCAAGTATGCCTTAGTCTATCTGCACACAGAATGACCGTCAAGTCCTTCTTATCAAGTTCTGGCAACAAAACCAACTCAAAAGATATGAAGATACTTCATCAATTAACGAAAGAAGTCAATTGGAAGCTAGCCATGTAAGCTTATTGACCACAAAACCCAAAATGATTTTCTTCATAGCATAAATCCAAAAACAAAACCTAGTGCCAAGTAACCTGCTACAAGAAAATAACTGATATCCTTGAATCTGCAAGTTGCACTTCAGTAGCCCCCAGGATCAAATGGGATAAAAATAGATTTCCCCAATAGTGGAGCAACATAATATTCACATGAGCATACAGTTCCTGTATCAATCAACTTCAAGCAGTTTTGCTCCAGAAATGCTATTCTTGGATCCAGTAGAAAGAAACCACAATGTATACCCAAAAACACCCATCCATATTGAACTTGCTTTTGAAGATCATTAGAATCTCCTGGATCAAATACCATTAAGAGAACATAACATTGATGGGCCCCACAATATACTAGAGCATCACTAAAGCTTTGTGCAATACCCATATCCCATAAACTCTTGGAACCTTAAGCTTGTTACCAATAAGCATTAAAGAGCATTGACTCCCTTTTATTGGCAGCCAAACCATCACTGACATAAGCATCATTAGGAAAAATAGCATCAAAATCCTACCATAATTGGCATACTATCCAAGAAATGAAGAAACCTGTACACCTTTTTCAGTACCCATGGGTATTTAGTATCATCGTCCCCTCTAGCTTCATTTCCATCATGAAGAACCTTGTGACAATTGGACCTATATCATCAGAGGCATCTTTACTTGGGATTCGAGATTGATTATGGAAATCAAATTTAGCCTATAATCTTCATCCATAGAACCCTTAGGAAAAACACTCTTCAAAGCCTCACCATTCATCAGATTTGTAGGAGTTACCTCCTCATGAAGCCCTTGTATAAGCATAGAAGTAGAATCCCCATGGATAACCTGCTCACAACCGACATGATCTAAAAAATCTTCAAACTCATCAATATCGTCCTCTGCTTCCTCATTTGCATCCATGCTACTTAATTGTGAGACAAGCGGAACTAGTGCCTTAGAGTCCACCTCCCAACCACCCAATATATAGCATGGCTCCTAGCCCTTTGCCCTAGTTGGACTCCCTTTCCACACTGCCTAGCCTGGCCTTGCTCTTGTCCTGACATTACTCCCCCCTTAAAGAAGAGTTTTCGTCCTTGAAAACAAAAGTAGGGAACTTCTTCTTAAGAATACTAATGTTTTCCCAAGTGTCGCCTTCCTCAGGTCGATCTTTCCACTTGATTAAGGCTTGTTGACATACATGATGATGCATACGTAAATCATGATAGTCGAGAATGCGTTCAGGTTCATGCGGTAAGGTAGGAGGTTCAACGAAATCAACCAAAATCTGTTGGTCAATGACATTGTCGTCCCCATGTAACCGCTTACGTAAACGGCTTACATGAAACACCGGATGAATACGAGAATGTGTAGGTAGCAATAATTTGTAGGCACGATCACCAACTTGCTTGAGTATTTTGAAAGGGCCACAATATCGTGGAGATAATTTAGGTGTTGGCCAACAGACTTTCTGAATGTTCTGGCACACGTAAAAATACTTCCTCCCCTTTCTCAAAGGTAACTTGCTGACGTTTCTCATCAGCTTACTTCTTATACCGATCCTGCACTTGTCGGACATTCTGATGAGCGAGTTTCAGCATATCCATGTGGTCTTGGAGAAAATCCTTAACCTCTTGGAGCTTTTCGGTTGCCAACCCCACCGTAACAGGTGACCTAGGTTGAAAACCATACATGAGCATGAAAGGACTAAATCCACTTGAGACATGCTTAGCACTATTGTAGGCAAACTCGAGAATAGGTAAATATTCTTCCCAGTCTGACTGTTTCTTGCTGACGTATGCTCTTAGCATATCCTCTAACACTTGGTTCACTCGTTTAGTCTGACTATCTGTTTTTGGATGATCGGCTGTACTGAGGTTTAGTTGTGTACCCAATCGTTTGAACACAGCCCTCCAAAAATGATTGTTAAACTTAGGATCATGATCATTGACAATGTTGCTTGGCAAAACATACAACTTGTATAGGTTGTCCACAAATAACTTGGCTAGTTCTGGAGTCTTGATCATTGATTTGGTTGGAATAAACTTACATAGTTAGTCAACCGATCTACGACCACCCATACTGAGTCATGACCTGGTACAGTGGTTGGTAAACCTACAGTAAAATCCATACAGATACTTTTCCATTTACCATTGGAAATCTCCAAAGGATGTAAGAGTCCTCTTGCTTTCAGGCGCTCTGCTTTTTTAGCTTGACATTTTTGGCAATGCAAGACATAAGCTTGAACAAAGCCATGTAAACCTGGCCAGTAAAATTATTGTCATACGAGAGCATAAGGCTTTCTAATACCCGGGTGCCCTGCACTTGGACTATCATGACATTCATAAAGAATTTGGCGCCGAATGTCTGTGTCCGTCGGTACACAAACTCTCCCCTTATGAAGTAGGTACCCATTGTCGATGGTGAAGTGCTTCCATCGCTGTAGTTCATCACTCGATAGAGGAGAACTACGTGTGGAGGTTAACGTTATACTATCATCATTGGAGTAAGAAGGATTCCTCATTTGTACATGGCTCCACACTTTGGAATATGCTTCATCATGCTCATATTTTTCCTTTAGAGAATCCAAAAATTCACTACGAAGTTCCGTAAACAAGAGAGAATTGATCTCCAGCATACGACATAGAGCGTCAGCCACCACATTATATCGTCCTTTACGATACTAGAGTTTGGCGTCATATTCCTGAAGGATCTTAGTCCACCTGGATTTTTGACGGCTTCAAATTCGTTTGTTGTGTAAATCATTTGATGCTTTCATGGTCAAACACAATTTCAAATTGAGCACCATACAAATAATGCCGCCATGTTTTTAAGGCAGACACTATTGCATAGAGTTCGCGCTCATAAGCAGAGTAGTTTTGCTGTGTTGCATCAAGCTTCTTGCTTTCAAATGCAATTGGCCGTCCATCTTGTAACATGACTGCTCCAATAGCATGGCCACTGGCATCCGTTTTCAAAACGAATGGTTTCAAAGGATCTACAATAGCTAGTATGGGAGCTGTAGCTAGTGCATCCTTAAGCGTATCGAAATTGTGATGTTGAGCGGGTCCCCACTCAAAAGCTTTGCCTTTACCTTTCAGTTGGTCCATCATGGGAACAACAATATTAGCATAGTTTTTAATGAACCTTCGATAAAAACCTGCAAATCCTTAAAAAATGTGTAACTCCTCCAGATTTTTAGGAGAAGGCCAATGCCGGATTTTATCCACTTTGGATTGATCCATATATAGCCCATTAGCTGAAATAACATACCCAAGATAGTGAATTTCTTCTTTCAGAAAATCACACTTAGATTCCTTGGCATATAATTTACTTGTTCGTAACAATTCGAACGCCTGCCTCAGATGTTGTAAGTGTTCTTCTTCAGAAGCACTGTAGACTAGAATGTCACCAAGAAAAATGATGACAAATTTGCCCAAATATGGCTTCAAGACACTATCCATAAGTGTCATGAATGTTGCGGGCGCATTGATTAACCCAAAGGGCATGAACAAAAACTCGTAGTGTCCAAACCTTGTTCGGAATGCAGTTTTGGGTATATCAGCAAGTCGAATACGGACTTGGTGATAACTTGACCGCAAGTCTATTTTCGTAAAAATACGAGCATGAGTGAGTTTGTCGAACAACTCATCCACGTGTGGCAATGGGTACTTGTTCTTAACAGTAACCGCATTTAAGCCATGGTAGTCTACGCACATGCGCATATTGCCGTCTTTTTTCTTCACTAATAGGATAGGAGAAGCCCATGGTGAAGAACTGGGTTGGATAAACCCTCTGCTAGGTAGTCAGCAAGCTGATGTTCCACCTCAGAAGCTTCAGAGCAACTCATACGGTAGGGAGGTTTACTGACATGTTTACTACCTGCAACCACATCGATGCTATGTTGCACCGATCGTGTCGACGGTAATCCTGGTGGCAAATCATTAGGAAAAACATTGTGAAATTCCTTTAATAAATTTTGTAACTCACTAGCAACCTGTGCTTGTTTGGAAGGAGCCATTGGTGGAAGAGATGAGAGAGAAGCATGCGGTGTTGAAGAATGTTCAACAGATTTAATGTTAGAGAGAAAATGAGACAATGAGTAACACAATAAAACTTGATCTATTTTATTATCAGAAACGAGCTGCATAAGCTCAACTATACATATTAATGGTGAAGAAGGTACATTCTTCTCTCCTAACAACAACAGATGTGCGCAATGGGATTTCAACATCAAGCTGTTGTGCTCATAGCTATGCTTCAGTGATGGTCCTAGGCTATGCAACCATTCCCTACCAAGGACCACATCTGCCCTCTCCATGTTCATAACCTGAAAATCCAAGGATGTGGATTAGCCTTGTACTTCCAACGGAACAGCTCGAACTTGAGTATCCCAGATTTCGATATCATGTCCATTCATCATTGCTACCTTGTAGCGGTGGGTACTCGGAGTTTGAGGCAATTTGAGTTTTTTCACCAATCCGTAATTCATAAAATTGTGAGTAGCACCGTCATCTACCAAGATGCACACCTTGTGCCGTTGCAGAGATCCGTGCATACGTACTAACTCATGTGGTCCGAAGGTCTGTTGCCACATGGAAGTTATGAGACAGCATTCATGCACCACCTCGGTGTGTGTTACTTCCACTCTAGAGAATCGTGAGGAAGACTCAAGAGGTAGCAGTTGCACCGTGTACATTGCTTTCTCCTTGCCATGAGTAGCAGATTTCCCCTTGGGACAATCCGTTTTGCGATGACCGCTTCCTAAACATTGAAAAAATAACTTCTCTTTCTTAGCTTCATCAAAGTCCTCAGGAGAGAGAGGACCTCTGGACCCCTTGGGTTTTTTAGATGCTTCTGAATTGGCTACTATAAATTTCCTTTTATTATGCCCGTAGTGTGTGCGTGTATTACCATGTGTATTAGCAGGAACATGATTATGATGTGATTTCTTTTCATCTGGATCATCGTGAATATGTGTTTTCACTATGGCTTCCTCAAATGTTTTAGGGTCTTTAGTCTTGACGTGCTTCTTAAGCTCTGGTGTCAGACCACGTATAAACCCACGTACTTGCTGAAAGTTATCTAGGCCTTCCAACTTGAGGATAACATCACGATAGTGAGATATATATTCAAGTAATGATGAGTATTGGCGCATGGAACACGCGTCCCAAGCCGTCCAATTCCAATCTACCTCATTTGTAGGCAAAAATTCTTTGCAAAACATAGCTTCAAAATCTGTCCAACTCTGTGGTATGATATTCTTCTCCTTGAGAGACATCCACCATTTGTAGGCGTTGCCTTCCAAAGTTAAGATTGTTTGCAGTGCTCTGACTGTGTCTGGGGTACACCGTAAGGCGTAAATTCCATCCCACTTGTTGAGAAATATATTCACTGCATCCTTATTGCGATCTCGGTCCTCTCCTTTAAAAGTCGGTGGTTTGGTGTTTTTCAACAACTCATCCACCTCTTTTGGAGTGAGAGTGTGCAAAGCATCGGCAGATGGACCTTGTCCCTGATTAGAAGGGCCTTGCCCTTGTGTAGCAATGTGCTCGTGCATGTGCGTGTCAGCAGGACCTTTGGACTGCTGTTGCAATAATTGTATCACTAACGTGGATAATTTAGTGATGTTTTCATTTAAAGATGCAAAATTTCCTTCCATGACTGGTATGCGTGTTTGAAGTGCACGAAATTCTTGAATATCAAGCAGTTTATAAGTGTCATCACCTGCCGTAGCATCACGGGCACTCTCCTTGAGAGCATCCGGCCCCAAGCCATTACGGACAGGATCAGGTGTATTTTGCTCAAAATCAAAAGTCATATTGATATTGGAATCCATGGCAACACAGTGTAGTGGAAGGAATAGTAAAAAAAAATACCTGATGTTGAGAGCACCGCAAAGGTTAAGTAGCCTTGCTAATCACGTCAAAATCAATATTGTCCAAGTCCAAATCGATCCAAAATTTCAGCCGTGCTCGCTTTGAACCCGTTGTAGCCGAATCGTGTATGAGTGGTATTGCTTTCGATTGAAATCAATTTTGAGAAATAACGTCATGTATGAATCCCCTTGAGAAGCTTTATCAATTTTCTAATTTTCTGCTGATAGTACGCAGAAAATTTGTGTGTGTGTCGTGTACTCGCCGGTCTTGCCTTTGATCCACTCGGATCTATGCTTACGAACTCCGGAGGTCGGAGCTCTTTACTTGTTGCGGGGTGTGTATCACCTCTAGTACCCAATTTAAAGTCTTAAGGCCAAGGGCCTTAGGCATTTTAAATGTCAACTCAGAGCTCCAAAAACGCCATGGCGTGAGCAGTAGCACGCGAGAGCGTGGGAAAGGAGATGGTGGTTGATACGCTACGAAGCGGGCTTCGGCCCTGTGTCGTGAATTGCCCAGCAGCCCGACGCGATGCCGTTGAGCCCTTGAGTGCTCAGTTTGAGCTCCCTTCACCCGGTGGCTCTCCTTGCCAAGGGCGCTTGCCCACGCAGTCCCGTCTTCGTCGTCCACTTCTAGGAAATGAGCTCCATGGTTCTCTTGACCATGGCATGCAACTCATGCAAAGATTTTTGTGGCTCTAAAGCACCACGCCTCTCTTTTTCCAAAAATAGGAACTTGGCTCTGATACCAATGTGAGACAAGGGAAACTAGTGCCTTAGAGTCCACCTCCCAACCACCCACTATATAGCATGGCTCCTAGCCCTTTGCCCTAGTTGGACTCCCTTTCCACACTGCCTAGCCCGGACTTGCCCTTGTCCTGACATTAACATCCCAGCATAACACTGCAAAGGTTCATTTGGCACCCCTTCTGATGGGATACCCTTAAGCAGATCTTGTGTGGTCTCTTCAACCTCTTGCACTTTTTCAGGTATTGTGTATAATATAATAGCTTTATTGATGCAATCATCTGCAGTAAACATGTTGTCCTGATCAGCTACGATGCCGATAGATCCATTAGGAGTCTGCAGTGGCTCATCTTCTGGATATACTTTTTGAGAACATCCCATGCCAAGGTCAATAGCTTGAAAAAACACTTGATGTACATTCTACATCTTCACTGGAACCAGTATTGGAGGTAACTTCCATGCGAGAAATCTTTGAAAAAAAATCATAAATTTTTGTTTCAACATTAAATTCATTGTTTACCTTTGCTAGGTTGCTCAAAATATGGTCCTTTGAAGCTGAATCTTCTACTTTCAAACCCGTATTTGCCTTGGCTTTACCTCTTGCAGAAATGTGTTCTCAAAATTCATCATAGTAGTTAAGGAACTGCATCTGATCCCCTTCACCTTTGCATAAGACAATCCGGATTTGTTCGATAATCTCCTTCATTGCCAATTGGATAATCCTTCAGCTTTCATGAAAAAACCCATCTACAAAATAGTCCCACTGTGTGGGATATGTTTTTGCCAGTTCCAAACCTTATCTTTAAATTCAGAGGTTACAACTTCTTCAAAAGTCAAAATCATCCGATCTGCTAGACTTCCTCGGCTCTTCATCTCCTCTTTATAGCATGCAAGGAGTCCATCTAGATATACCCTTGAAAAATACCACACTGTTCATGTACGGCATCAAGTGTCATCTCCACTGCATCATCAATTTTCTTTCTCATCTTCATGGATTTCACTTCTTGCAAACATCCCTAAACCAATTGCATCATCTTTGACAAATCTAGAATTGTTCGGCTCCCATAAAATCCATTTAAATTGAAATCTTCAATAAACCGCATCAGTTGTTATAGCATCTCCATCTTCACCTCCCAAACCGGCCTGTTTCGCGTTGGGTTCACCAAAGATGTCGAGGGATTTGTGTTCAAAACGTGAGCCGGGACGGCGCGGGGCCTCTGGCTGTGAGAGGTGTGTGAGAGAGAGAACAACAGAAGCATGCTTCAACAATCATCATAAACATAAATGAACCTTGAGTACAAATTCAATTATAACCAAAGTGGGCCGTCAATAGCATCAATATTTATCAACAAGATTAACAAGGTTTTTAAGCTAATGATGATGATAAGGCTTCCCTCTATGTTGTTCTTCTTGCTTCAATTTCCCTCGTTGCTTGCTCAATTTTTGTCAAGAGATAGCAAGAAACCTCAAATTCTACTATGTACTGCTTGATTCCCAAGGCCAAGGTTGCCTCAAGGTGTCAAAGATCTGGCAAGAGAGATTCCCTTCTCAATTTTTCTTTCTTACCGGTGGCTTCCAAGCAGGAGAGAGCAAGAGATATGGTTGTCCTCCTTTGTTTCTTCAAGGTCAAGGAAGGTCTAAGGATTAAGTAAGGCTTAATGATCTTCAAACTATCGCGAGCTTGGCTTAGATGACATAAATTAGATAGGAATAATTAGGTTTAGGCTGATAAGTTTGGGTTCAACAAGAGCATGAGAGATTACACCTTGGGTTATGGCTTAATTCAGATCAAGCTAATCAGATTGGCCTTAACTTGATGGACTTCAAAGCTATTGGAAAAGAGTGAGAGATGGTCGTGACAGTGGGAGGGAGATAAATCTCCAAGACTTGAGTTTGAGGGGGGGAAATAGAGCTTGATGGATTTTCTCCTGTGAGAGAGCTTGGGATTAGAGTGGGCTATGGAGGGTGTGGCCTTGCCCCAGAGTTATGGGAGCTTAGCCCTTCAGATATGATGTCTTTTTTCTCAATGGTGAGAGAGATCCCCTAACATAGGCTTATCCCCCCCTCCTTTCCTTTTTAAGAGTGCCCGTTTTCCCCTCTTGTGCATGCAATACCCACTTCTAATTTTATCTCCTCGTTTAGGGCAGGAAATACCCCTTGCTGATGTGGCATGGGAATGCTGGACACCTGCATGAAACCCGATGAGAACGGGGCCAAATTGTAGCGCCAAGGCCTGCTGAGCATCTTTCGTTTCTTCGGCGATCTCATCCAAGCTATGTGCTGCTCCTGGCGAGCTCCTTCTTGCCCTTTCCCTGCTCGGTTTGCTGCCACCTGCCATTACTCCCTCCCCATTCACATTACCCTTTGAACATTTTGTTACATTGTACGGCAAGAGCCTTGTCGACTTCCTTGGCCTTCATCAGGCCATCCATCATGCGGTTGTAGGTGACCACATCTGGGATGCATCCCATATTCTCCATCTGAGTCAGAACGGCAAGAGCCTTGTCAACTTCCTTGGCCTTCATCACGCCATCCATCAGGCTGTACTGGGTGACCACGTTTGGGATGCATCCACTTGAGTCAATACGGCAAGAGCCTTGTCGACTTCCTTGGCCTTCATCAGGCCATCCATCAGGCTGCTGTAGGTGATCACACGTTTGGGATGCATTTTCAATTTTTCAAATAAGTAATCAGTTTGACAAGGTCTTTGCTAACTTCATTAGCCTTTGTCAAGGCATCCATAATGCCGGTGTTGGATATGGTGTTCGCTCCTATGTCATGCACCAGGGAGAAGAAAACTTGAAAGGCTGGATTCAGCCGAGTAGCCCTTAGGAGGCCATTTATAAGAATAGTGCAAGTAATGACATCTCGCTGGATTCCCATTCCATCCATGCCGGTGTTGGATATGGTGTTCGCTCCTATGTCATGCACCAGGGAGAAGAAAACTTGAAAGGCTGGATTCAGCTGAGTAGCCCTTAGGAGGCCATTTATAAGAATAGTGCAAGTAATGACATCTCGCTGGATTCCCATTCCATCCATGTGGTCAAAGAGAGCCAAAGCCTGGACTAGCAACTCTGCTAATGACATTGGCGATGATGTGCTGACGAGAGTACGAGTAGGCCTGCAGCCAAGAATGGCATGCAGAAGGGCATTGCAAGTGTAAACATCAGGGCAAGCTAATTGGCACCCAACCTAGCAGAGGAGAGGTTTGCAACGTCCTCTAGGATCACCTTCTATCAAAGGTGGGAAAGATCATTGATGTTCAGCTTCTCAGGTGTGGCTACTACCAGATAGTGTTTGAGACTTTTGAGATGACATCCAAGGTCATTGTGATGAGCCTCCTAGCCGTCCGAGCAGTTAGAACTCAATTTTTATAGTGGCACCATGGTTTTGCCGTGTGCCACTGATGTTCTTGTTGAAGAGGAAGACCTTCATATTTCGGTATGCTTTCCTTGTGTGAGCAGAGAGTACCTCCCGTTGCTTTCCAGGATAGGTTTCAAGATTGGGATCATTTTGGAGACACCATGCCATGATAGCTTATATTGTTGTTAAGGCAACAGGCATACATACAATACGTGTTCTTGTCCGAGGCACCCACACCCTCTCGAAGGTCGTTCTACTACCTCGGGAATGTGGTTGTGGGATCCGTGAGAGCGTGGGGTATTCGAGCTCCCAAATCAATGCTTCATTTGTAGACAGAAGGGCCATCTTTCAAAGGCATGTCCATAGAGGAGACCTTGCCTAAAAATTGAAAATTTTAAAATTTAAACATTTCCCTCCTTTGAGCTAAAAAATTGAACCTATATATGAAAAAATATATTTTTAAGTCTTTTTATCCCAAAAAGTATATCTTATCAATTTTTTTCCCCATCATAACTTTCCACCATGTCTCTTCGCGACATAACCAATGAATCACTTGCGTCGTCATCTACTAGGTCAACTAATGTCAGTCTACGTTTACCGATCGAATTTGCTCCCACAAAAAAAACGACGAGAAAGCATCTCAACCGGCATGCGTACGACGGTTTCAAGGAGAAACCAATGTTGACTTGTGGCTTGATGGAGGGTTGTATCCAAAAGATCCGCTCGTGGGCTGTCATTCAACATTCCGTACACTCCCAAGCTTAATCAAATATGTGAGAGAAGAAACTTGGGTATTGTAAGAGATTGGACTCCAATCACGCAGGTGCGTCGGCATATGTTCGACAACAATGTCAAGTGTTACACATTCATTCCACAAATCTCCAACAACAACTACATTCCACAGAGAAACAACTCAAAGATCTTAAAGAGGAGATGAAAGCTACAGAAACAGAGGTAACTAAGCTACAGATTGCAATGATGTACCTAAAAGCCACTCCATTTGGCATGCGTGAGCGTAAGAGGGAGTTCTCTTCCATTGAAAACTTAGCCTCTAATGGAGGGGCACGTAAGAAGCAGATCACGGCAACCAGGTATTTTTTTTAATTCACAGTGTTCATAACTCTCAAATAATTTTCATCAATTTGTAACTCGGTTCACCTTTTGAAATAGGACATATATACAAGATGTGTGTGGAAGTTTTAGACAAGAGGACCGTTGCAATCTTCTCCTAGGATGCATCTCAAAGGAAGATATACTTTACATCGTAGGTTGTGAAAAGGCCAAACACATGAAAGATGTCATCACAAAGGAGATCCTAAAAAATATCTCTAACCTTGTGTCTGAGGATGATGTCCAGAGAGCTTGTGATGAGGTTGGGATCAGCACAAATGCATACCATGCACTTCATGGATTGATGAAAGATGCATTACGAGAGCAAGGCATCACCGAGAATTTATTTCCTATTCCACATAGGGTCCGACTTACAAAAAAAGCAAACAATGATCTCGTTTGGGAATCCCTTGGCGAATACAAACACATTGAAGGATCCATGATGTACTCTTTCACGAGTGCCAAGTCACGTGGTAATATAAAGAGAGGCATACTATTCCTAATGGGGCAAAGTCTTTTGGTTATCATCAATTCAACAATATTTTTGGTGAGTTGAAACGACTACAACGAGCTATGGTTAAATTTTATGCTTTGTCTCCACAAGGTAATACAATTTGTAATGTCATTTTTTATTTGTATTGAATTCATTTAGTATAACAATTCAATTCCTGTGTTGTTTCAGTACTTGGAGAGAAGCTCATATTTATTCTTAAGCTAGATGAATGTCAAATTGTCAAAGGACGGAGATTGGAATGTATGAGTGTGATACTCATGAATGAGGCAATGTTTTTTGCAAAAGTCGATGCTATCGGTGATCATTCTCAAAAACCATCATTTAGTGTACAATCGAAAAAAGAAATATGGTGGTTAGGAGCTTTTGAAGTTCCAAAAGAGACTCATGAGATGTTGGCATGGGTCTTCCCTATGATCCCGTGGATCACAGAGGTTATTAAAGCACAACTAGAGGGAGAAAAGCTAGAAGTAGATGGAGTAGGTACATTTGATGTTGAGTGGCACTTAGGAGGAGATCTAAAAACAATCAAATGTATACTTGGGTGTAAACAAGGTGCTTCATCACTTCTTCCTTGTCCATATTGTGTATGAGGATACAATGAGAGTACTCGTGGCTCCACGTCTTCAAAGAAAAGTGTCAAGGGAAGTCAGGCAGCAGGGTCAATGGATGATGATGGAAGGGATTGGGTGTGCTCGGTGTTGAAGTGTCCTATCATGGAGGTCCCCAATCGGTTGACAAAAGATAAAACATGGCATCCCATTATCAATTTTCCACTTACAAATGTACACTTTTGCACTTTGCATGCCTTTATGCGTATGTTTGATCGCTTGTTAAAGCTTCACATAGAGTACACTTTCACAATGAAACCACTTTCCAGATCTGTGGAAGCCATTGGAATAGTTGAAGCAATTCTAAATTCGCTTGGATGTCATGGTGGCAATGTTTCTATCATCGGTGAGGTGCAAAATATGCATGAAGTGCCACAAAAAGTATCTATGAATGGTGTGAAAGCACGTAGGTTTTTCAAGAAACCAGAGATGCAAAAGGAGAGGGGTGAGGAGGATGCACGCACAAAGCAAACAGCAAGAAAAGATCAACCTTTTTTTGCTCACCCTCACTCACCCGTCCAAGGTGCTCAAAAACCACCTTGGATACACGAACAAGAGCTCTTAGAAGAGATGGAGAGGGAATGGTCAGGTGACGAGCAACAAGATGGACAACCTTCACGCAAGAAGAAACGGGTAGTGAAATCAGACACAGAAACCGAGACGGACAACAAAGCACAAAGCCCACCATGGAGCAGATAGGAGATCCCAAGCAATCGTTGAGTCCCGGCTGGGAAGACTTTGCTACGTGGCTTCGACGCTCTGCCGTCAGATCAGCCTAGAGGTGATCATGGGTTACTAAATGAAGAGGATTTTGAGGATGTAGAAGACGAGCCAATTGGAGCGCAGGGTGGAGTTGAAGAGCCAGTCGGAGCACATGATGGCCTTGAAGATACGCAAGCTCCTGCTCGCAAGCCCTCTCGTAGAAAGAAAAAGTTTTTCAAGGTTCGCCCTCGCAAGGCCCATGTCCCAGATCCTACCATCCCTCAACAACGGGCTCCTGCTATGAAGCGACGCATTCCAAAGGCCTTGCAAGAGATTCGTCACTATCAAAAAACTTCAGACCTTCTCATCCGCAAGGCACCATTTGCACGTTTGGTGAAAGAGATCATGCAAAGTTATCGAATGGCATTTCGAGTTCAAGGTATCGCCATAGAAGCTCTGCAAGAAGCGGTAGAATATCATCTAATTGCTCTTTTTGAAGACACTAACTTGTGTGTTATTCATGCAAAACGGGTGACAATAATGCCCAAGGATATAGCTCTTGCGCGTCGAATCAGAGGAGAGAGAGATTGAATTTGACTTTTATGCAATTTTGGCAATGTAAAGATATCTTTTTCAAATATAACGAGTCGTGTACATTTGTGTTTTAAGTGATATGAGTAAAACTAAGGAGAGAGAGAGAGAGAGAGAGAGAGAGAGAGAGAGAGAGAGAGAGAGAGAGAGATGTCGATAGAAGAGCTGTCAACCAAGTGTGGTTGATTTAACTGTTACTTTTGCCTTCTTGCGCGCCTCTGCGGCAGGCCCCCAGACAACTTTTTTTAACCTTATCTAGGCTAGGTTTACAAGAATACAATGATATTGTGCTTTTTTGGTGTTATTTATATGAAAAAAACTCTTGATTTTGGTTTAGAGAATTGCACAATCATATCACAAGATAGAACCAATCACCTACTGTCTATCGTACCATAAACTCAATACAGAAGATGTAAAGTACCAGTAAAAATCAAGTCCCATTCAAAATTTGAAATAGCAAAGTACAAAGATGTGATGCAGGGAAGCTGTTTGTGCAACACATCCCAAGCAATTTGTTCCACATTGCTTAGACCTACAACTTGGCTTAAGGCCACGTTACAAAGCACAGGACCACAAATGTGTGCCGCAAATGCAACACTGGCCAGAGATTTATTTACAAGATATATAACTTGGGAGGCTTGAGATATGGTTGACAGGCATAGGATGCGGCTCATTGCTTTCATCATTGACACCCAAAATTGACCACAAGGAGTGTACTCCTTGTGGATCATCGCAAAGCCGTCCTGGGGGAGCTTGCCAAGGTAATGTGCAAGAGATGACTGCCATCCAAAAGCTTGGCGCCTACCATCTCCTCCTCGACCTGCATGCTTATCCAGCTCCACAACATTCTACAAAGAAATCAATAGGTAAATAAGATTTCAGAATGCAACAATGAAAATTAACGTAATCACAAAACAAAAATTAATTATTACCTCTTGTTTTTCGTCGTCCTCATCGTTTATGCCTTTGCTGTCAAGAGAAATAGATGAATTGGGAGCCATAGCGACACTCTCAAGTTCATCTATATGAACAGGCATAGGAGTGCGTTGGGCTTCAAGCAATGCGCGTGTAGCTACAAACTCATCCTCTGACACCGATGAGTGCGGTGCATCTGTCACCGCCACCATTGACAACTCCACTGTATCTACCACACTCTCTCCAAGGGGTAGGAGGCTTCGATCCAGTGGATCGGAGGAGGGGTCAATGGCAGAGGACTCTACAGTGGCACAGAGGATGGACAGGCACTCATCCATGCGGATGTCAAAAGTCTTTTCAAGATCATGTAAAAACAAATATTCCTCCCCATTTATGACAATTGGGGAGAGGTGTTCAAAAAAAACCTCCGGAGTTAATGTCTCCTCCGGCGCATCTGCAGTGGGCTTAAAGGATGCTTCGGCACGCTCATCACCCATGGATTTGGCGGCATCCATGACACCTCCTGGGTAGGTTAGGGCAAGAATATTGCCCTCTTTGCTTGCATCCCAGGGCGCTGTAATGGGCTCCTTTGTGTCCTTGACGACACCCCCAAGGTGCAAATGAGGCAAACTCACCTCAGATCTTTCAGGCTCCTCCGCAAGAAGAAACACAAAAGTCGCCAAGCGACTTAGAAATTGGGTGCCGACCTTCTTCTTTTTCAAACGTGAATCTTCAATGTACTGACCTGCCTCACCCGCAATTACACAAAATCGCTGAAGCCGCTGGGTGAAAGGCCGATCGCCTTTGTGTATGTAGCGAAGAAAATCGCATGGAATCCACAATTCCCCTTGTCCGACAATTGGAACAGCATACTTGTTGATGTAGATTTCAAAAAATTCCAAGATAGGCTGAAAAGATTGGCCGTTTAGGTGAATAGTTGCGTTCACATCAGGGAATTGGGTGAAGAAATTGTGGGGATCGTCACGATCTTGCCACTCGGTTGTTTGTAAAAACGCTTGGAAGCATTGTAATGCCATGGCTTCGAGAGGGGTGGAGGAGGATGCCATGATGCTAGCTCCTAAGGTAGGAATGCAAAGACCGCTAGAGCTCAAATGAGAGTGTGAACAGGCTATGTAGGTGAATTGTAAAAATGATAGGGTTTAGGAGGCTTTATATAGAGCGTCCCCCCCTTCCCCCCCAAAAAAATAATAATAACAATAATTAAAATATTAAACAATTTTCATAAAGTAACACAAATAACAAGAAGTTATAAAAAACTTTCAAATTAAATTACAATCATTTAACTTTAAAAAAACATCACTACGACTTTAAGATAATTTGCATTGCCAAAATTTGATACAACCATCTGCTTGAACTTACAATTGTGATATTATAAGAAATTTAAGTACAAAACGTAACTACTCTAATGATAAAATCACATTCTCTTCCGTCATCCACGCCTTTTCAATTTGAATCGTGCTCTCCATGCGGCTACCAATCTAAAATAAAAATAAAAATAGCATACCCACCTTAGACCAGGGAATAATCCAAAGAACATAAAGATAAAATAATTAAGAGAGAAAAATCATTCACCTTACGTCGTCCGATGCAAAATTTTGTATCTTCTCCATGCTCTAAACCCATTATCACTAAGTGCTCCCGCACATTGGCCAATGTCCAATGCTTGTTCACTTGGACGGTCTCAACAACACCACTTGACAATTTGATTGCAATATCAAATACCTCAATTGTAGCATCGGTGGATTGCAATGGAATCCATTCACCAAGCTTGCACATCCATCTTTCATAGAAGTACCGCACGTAAAGGGTGGAGCGCACCTTGATGAAACGATAGCAATGCCGAAACTTCCAACTTGACACCGAAAGCGATCTCCGTTGTGAAGTCCTTCAAGATACCCCCACTTTTCGCCAAGGATGGCTTCCAATGTATCGTAATGTAGATCTTTGAAAACATACATAGTATTTGTATGATGGAAAGGCAAAGATCCGAATATGCTAGCGAAGACATGAGCAGGACAACACCATCCAAGCCCAATGGAACGCGAGGCTTTTCCAAATTTTAATGATGCTCTCACATCAGCTACAATCTTGGCTTTCAAAGACATTACAGTGAATGCATCTGGCTTTGGCCACTCCATGCTACGCAAGGTTGTAGCCTCCAAAGGTTGTAGCTCTTTGTAGCCTTGCTCATCTGTAGGTACAATGTACTTGTGGGTGTAGAAGAACATCCTTTGTAGTGCAAGGTTTGATGAAGTTGTGTTGGAGAAGAGCATATCCCCAAGACTTGCATGCATGGCCATAAATGTGCCTGAAAGGCATGAGAGCGGTTGCTCCTCCACAAGGCTAGAAGGGAAAACATCTACATAGAAACAAAACAGTCCGTGAAATGTAAAAAGTCCAATTTTTTGTTACCACCAAAACCATTGAAGTGCAAGGGACATACAATTACAAGGAAAATCCCTTGGGTTGGTGATCCCTCATAGACGCATGTGTCCAAACATGAAGACATATTGAACGATTGCCACCGTACCCTTGTCTCTTACTTGCTCGAAGCCTATTAGTCTTCCCTTCCAATGGAGATCAACGTTTGTTCTTTCACGAACACGATGGGGACTGATTGCGGAAGGTTGCATGTAGACCCACGCACCTTCTTGAAAAACATGAGGTTCCCATTGCTGCTCCTCATTCTTCGAGTTGTGGAGAACCATAATTTTGAATGATGGGTTTGGGGCGTCTATTTTGACCATTGTTTGCTATGGATGCTTAAGTGGGAGCTTGAAATTGCAATGGAGAGCTTGGGGAAGGAGGAGGGAGACAGAGTTTAGAGAGAGAGTGGGAGCTTAAAGTTGCAATGGAGAGCTTGAGGAAGGAGGAGGGAGACAAAGTTTAGAGAGAGAGTGGGAGATTAAAGTTGCAATGGAGAGCTTGAGGAAGGAGGAGGGAGACAGAGTTTAGAGAGAGAGTGGGAGCTTAAAGTTGCAATGGAGAGCTTGAAGAAGGAGGAGGTGTAAGAGTTTAGAGAGAGAGAGTGGGAGCTTTGTGTTATGGAAAGGGGCTATGGAGGAAGGGAGTCTTGGGAAAAAGGTTCTAGAGTGAGAAAATGACTTTTTGATCATAGGGTAGATTTGGGGGAGTTTTGGATGGAATATTTTGAATTTAATTTTCTTTGAAAATTTTGAAATTTTAGGGTTTTTGCAAAAACGTATCTGTGGACCCACCACTCCCCCCCCCCCCCTTTTCCCCCTCCCTCTTTTACCCATCCACCTCCCTCTAGGATACAAAGCAATAAATGAGTGGACATATTATTCTTTCTACTTTCTTAGGTTCTAGACTTATATACATTGCTCTCTTCCTATTGGCTGGAGCCTAATTAACCTTAATCCTATATGGCCCAAGGAGAGTCCACTTTTTTCCTAATGATAGATCACTTCTATGCTAGTGATCACTTATGTGACTTGGGTGATTCAGTCGGCATTCCGGTAGGGACTACTTTCTTTGATCATGCGCCAGTGATCCTTACTTTGGTTGACAAGCAAAGGAGTAACAATGTTGTGCTACACGCCCCTAAGAGAATTTTTCTAGATATAGATCTTAAATGGTATATTGTTGCCCTATGGAGCAAGATTTTGGATGCATAGGGGGACATTGTTGCTAGAGTAGCCAATGGCCTCAAGGAGCTTAGTCGCTTTTTTCTCTAGAGTCGACAGCAAGACTGGCTACAGCTTGAGAGGAGGAGAAGCGTCTACATGGGGGTATTTTTCCTTACAAAAAATGCATGGAGACACCCATGTAATCCCTAGATGGAGGACCAGATGTAGCAAACTGGACAAGAGCTGATCACCATTAAGGAGTGGTGCCATAATTGTGCCTACCACTGACATGTATCTCAGTGGACCCAAGTGGGCGACACAGTTATTGGAGATTTTTTTGTGATGGTGGGTCACTGCCATGCATGCACTAGTGTTTGTCAATTGAGGAGATAGGACAGGATGCTTACCGTAGAGCCTAAGGACATACGAGCATTAGCTACTGACTTTTATCGAGAGCTATTTTCAGTTGAGCCACAATTAGAGGGCAGGGTAGGTCAAGGCATAGATGCCTTGCCTCATCACTAAGGGATATGTGACAGATGCTTGAGAGCCCTCTCCAACCAAAGGAGCTTCAAGGGGCTCCCAAAGAACTCCCTCTGTAGGGATCCATGAGACTAGCTTAGGAGATCCAGCTCCCTACCACCCTATATATACACACTGCGGCTCTTAGCCTAGCCTGATTGGATTCCCAATACACATCTAAGCCGTCCATGCCCTTGGCCTAGGTTTGTGACCCTTGGGTTTCCCTTAGTCTTAAATTACTCCCCCTTTAGTGTTTTCGTCCTTGAAAACAAAAGTGAGAAACTTCTTCTTGACACTAATGTTTTCCCAAGTGGCACCTTCTTCAGGTTGGTTTTTCCACTTGACTAAACCTTTCTGACGTACATGATGAAGAGTACCTAAACCATGATAGTCTAAGATGTGGTTAGATTCATGCGGTACTGGAGGTTCAACGAAATCAACCAAAATCTTTTGGTCAATGACGTTGTCATCCCCATGCAAGAGTTTGTGTAAACGACTTAAAGAGTTTGTGTAAACGACTTACATGAAACACCGGATGAATACGAGAGTGCACAGGTAATGATAGTTTGTAGACTCAATCACCAACTCGCTTGAGTATCGTGAAAGGCCCACATTATCTCGGAGATAATCTAGGTGTTGGCTCAGTCTTCATACTTTTTGAATGCTCTCGCACACACAAAAATACCTCTTTCCCTTTCGTGAAGGTAGCTTGCTAACGTTTCGTAAGCATCAACATACTTTTTATACCGATCATGTGCTTGTCGAACATTTTGACGAGCCAATCTCAGCATTTCCATATGGTCTTTGATAAAATCCTTGACCTGTTGCAGTTTTTCAATTGCCAACCACACTGGAACTGTTGACCTAGGTTGAAAACCATAGATGAGCATGAAAGGACTAAATCTAGTCGTAGCATGCTTAGCACTATTGTAAGAAAACTCAAGAATAGGAAGATAATCTTTGCAATCTGATTGCTTCTTTCTTACGTATGCTCATAGCATATCCTCTAGCACTTCTTTATGTCTGACCATCGTTTCAGTGTGATCTGCAGTACTTAGGTTGAGTTGTGTACCCAATTGTTTAAACCCAGCCCTCTAGAGGTGACTATTAAACTTGGGATCACGATCATTCACAACGTTACTTTGCAATCCATACAACGGTTATGGATTATCCACAAATAACTTAGCAAATTTTAGAGTCTTATTGTTGATTTGGTTGGAATAAAATTATAAAATTTAGTCAATCGATCTACGACCACCTAGACCGAGCCATGAACTCGAATAGTGGTTGGTAAACCCACAATGAAATCCATAGAGATACTTTTCCATTTTCCATTGGGAATCTCCAAAGGATGTAAGAGTCCTCCTGCCTTCAGGTGCTTTTCTTTATTGACATTTTGGCAACGTAAAACATAGTCTTCAACATAACCATATAAACCTGGCCAGTAAAATTATCGTCATACGTGCGAATAAGTTTTCTAAATGTCCGGGTGCCCTACACTTGGACTGTCATGACATTCATATAGAATTTGGCACCAAATGTCCACGTTTGTCGGTACACATACTCTCCCCTTGTGGAGTAGGTACCCATCTATGTCGCTCACCACTCGATAGAGGAGAACCAAGTGTGGAGGTGAAAGATGCACTACCAACATTGGAGAGAAATTCTTCCATCTATGTCGCTCACCACTCGATAGAGGAGAACCAAGTGTGGAGGTGAAAGATGCACTACCAACATTGGAGAGAGAAGGATTCCTCATTTGTACATGGCTTCACACTTTGGAGTGTGCCTCATCATGCTCACATCTGCCCTTAAGAGATTCCAAAAACTCGCTTTGTATTTTGATGAAGAGAAGGGAGTTGATATCAAGCATTCAACTAAGAGCATCAACTGCCACATTATATCATCCTTTAGGATACCAAAGCTTAGCATCATACTCCTGAAGAATCTTGGCCAACCTGGCCTTTCGACCCTTCAAGTCAAATTGTTGTGAAAACCATTTTATGATTTCATGGTCAAACACAATTTCAAATTGTGTCCCATACAAGTAATGCCGCCAAGTCTTCAAGACTGACACTATTGCATAGAATTCTCTTTCATAAGCTGAATAATTCTGCTTGGCCTTCCTCCTATAGAAGGACTACTCCAATAGCATGATTATTGGCATCCGTTTCTAAAACAATTGTCTATAAAGGATCCACAATAGCTAAAATAGGAGTTGTAGCTAGTCGTCCTTGAGAGCCTCAAAACTTTGCTATTGAGATGGACCCTATTGAAAAGTTTTTCTCTTGTCCTTCAGTTGGTCAATCATCGAAACTGCAATAACTAGAAATATGCATACACAAGTCTATGTGTGTGGTTGATGTCCTTAAATTTACGGATGCAGTTGGGCTTGCATGTGTCAAAGCTGATGGTGAAGGAATGGGATACAAACAAGCACATGAAGATCCCAAATCTAAAGGGGGTGAAGACGGTAAACCAAATCGTCAACCATGTTGGCAAGGCAACCAAATTTTTCATAAGATGCATGGTGGCTTCTTGAAGGAACTGTGCAGGAGAGAAGAGGAAGGAGAAGAGCACACGACACACAGATATGGGTGGGGAGACTAAATCAGTGAGCAGCCCCCTATACACTTATGCTATGTATAAGGTATACAAGTCAGTGGGCGCCCAGACTCTGGGCGGTCGGGCAAGGCACAGGCGCCTATACCCCAACAACCTCCCACTTAAAGGCGACTGTGCCTTTAAGCAAGGGAAACTAGTCTAAAGACTACAAAAGGCGAGAGAAAATCGCTCTCAACCGATGCCCGCTGGCTGGCTTTGATCGTGTGCATCCGGTTGTCCTGCTCCCGTGTAAGTCCATACACCACCAGATGTACCGCACACGTACTGCAAGTATGAACGTAATACCTGCATATCTCCCTCGTGCATTATGCCATCATCAGTCAACAAACAACTGACAACCCCAACTGCAAATTATCCCACTGCAGCTCCGATATCCGGTCTCAAGATCAGCATCTCATACATGAGACCACCGAATGCCGATGCAATGCTAGCAGGTCCTGCTAGCTCTACGGAGCATGCATCAACATATAAATCCCTGGCAATAGGCATCTTTGACTTACAAGGCGTGTCAGCCACGTTCATCTCCTAACTATCCGCAAGATGCATCAACATGTCGTGCAACCTCAGAGCAAACCAGCTGTTCTAGGTGTCTGCTGGAAGACATATCCTGCACAACTATATCCCCATGCTCACTGTCGAGCATAGAAAGGAATGATTGCATAATCGCTGACGTCTCAGCCTCCTCTGCAATCATTCACTGCAAACATGACCACTCAATCTGTTCTGACTCACTAGAGCTCTCATGCTCTAACTCCTTATGCATAGACTCTTGCACAACTTCCTCCTGTCATGACTCACTAGAGCAAGACCGCTCTACATGTCTATCCTGCATAGAAGTATCTCACACAACTGACTCTCTGCTTTGACCAGTCACTAGCAAAGCATGCATGTATGACTGTGTCACCTCTCTGTGTGACTGCTCAAGTCATGCCCCAACTGTGTGCACAACGAGCTCACTACTCTGCACTCCATGCAAAACACCCTGCAACCCATGAGCAAAAGAGACTGTCCGGGTCTCTCGCTCTCTGCATGGTTGTAACAAGATTGAGACTCGACCATCTCGCACCAGTACTACGTGCAATGGGTACCATGTGCCAACTCTAGCACCTCTCGCAATCACTAGCGAACCCAAATACAACGCAAAAGATCACTCAAGCAGCGATACCCGACATCCACTATCCCTAAGCTGAACAACGGAGATCAAACTCATTGTCAAATCTGGCACATGACGCACATCTCTGAGCACGTACGATGCACCGCTCGGTAATGACAGTCTCACATCTCCTGAACCAGCAATCTCATGCAGTGACCCATCTGCCAATTGCACACTACCATGCACTCTGCTAGAATAGCTATTGAACCAGTCACGATACGGAGTGACATGAAAAGTAGCGTCTCTGTCTAGCACCCACTACAAAAGAAGTGCACTATCCTAGATGTCAAAAAATCAGGAGTAATACAGGAAACAAATGTGACCTCACTGTCACTAGGGTACTCAGACACTGTATCTGATCCTCCAACTGTCAAGTCAATGGAGCCTATAGCATCTACTGCATCCTTGAGACTAGCATGTCTCCTGTGCTGTCTCATACGGCGAAAGCATCGCCGTCTAATGTGCCCTGAACGACCACAATGCCAACACGTAACCCGTCGGTGCATATGTGAATGCCGTTGTCTCACAAGAGTCTCATATGACTCAAATTTGTCATACATCTCATGCAATCTCTGCCAACATGCTCTCGTAGTCATCTCATACATAACAAGAGAAAATATAGACTCCGCAAGGTGCAAACATATCGTAGATAATGCCATCTCATCTAGCTCCTGCCACTGATTGTCAGACAAGCATGAAGGTCTACCTGCATCACCACTCAATGGTCCATGCAACCCTCGCTGTGTCAATGCATCAAGCATACACTCTCTCCATGCTGTAAAGTCTGACCCATCAAACATGCGCATTTCGAAGAGATCATAATCTGAGTGATCACCTGTCTCTGCCATGAGCACAATGTAGCAAACTAGAAAGAAAAATCAATGTCTCAGCACCTGCCAACTGTCCAAGAATATGGCAAAGTCACGATGCAAAATCTGTGAGACAATCTGTGAGCATAAAGCTCCCACAAATGGCAATGATGCAAATCCCAAATGACAAGTGTACGAGGCTCCTGTAGAGTAAACCAAGCTCCTGTATGGCTGTAAAATATGGATGCAAATCAGCTCTTAAACAGCTATATAAACAAGTCACAAACGTGTCCCAGATCAGCCTACAACTGAGCCATACATGGACACCTGCAAAGAGGAAACAATGGCTGAAAATTTAGCGCCCAAATAAGCCCTCAAACCTGCCTGTAAACTTGTAAACCTGTAGTTGAAACCTGCTGAAAAACCTCAAGCCATTAGTGCTCGAATCCGGCTACCTAGCTCGTAGCCACACAAGCATACATCACAATATTCACTCTTGTGAGTGTGCCAAGATAATTGTACGCCTGTCAAACCGTGAGCTAATCTCCAAGCCCACACTGTGCGGTATCGATGCATACATGCACTAAGCTTCCACCTGCAGAGAACACCACACGTAATCACTGAGTGCAATCGCAATCACAACCTGGATCGCATCAACTTATGCGCATAAAACTTCTGGGAAAATTTCGCCAGAGTTTCGATGCACAATGGCTATCAACACAAAATAACCATTGTCCTGCAAGCTCAATACAATGAGCAATCAATGCGCATCAAACTACACTCAACATACATGCATAAGCTCTGCAAACCTGTGTCCAACAAATGCTCACAAAGAGTACCACAGGTGACCATACATATCATCCACAACCAACCTCTGCACTTGCTCACAAGATCTACTGCTCACCACATAAGCATACATAGAGCATTACCCGCTCAAAGACCATGTATGCAAGCCACAACACTGCAGAAGAACCACTCAACTGCAACTGGCAACACCTGTGGGAGTACTAGACTCAACCTGTAGCTGGGAGTCAAACCCGATCTTGTAACACCTGCAAATGCTCACAATCAAGCAAATCAAACCAATCCACCTCCTGCTTGCCAATCTACACAAGATGGGTTTCTTTGCGGCTGAAACCTATCTTATGATGTAGTGCTCAGAACGAAATTCTGAGGGCATAAACAGCTTCGAAAGGGGAACGCCGAGTGTGAATTTCCAAGCTCCGGATCTAGGATCTACCTGAAAATCTCGCGCTCGCGCGATTACGCAAAAACGCACTGAACTTGGCTCTGATGCCAATTGAAGGAACTGTGCAGGAGAGAAGAGGAAGGAGAAGAGCACACGACACACAGATATGGGTGGGGAGACTCAATCAGTGAGCAGCCCCCTATACACTTATGCTATGTATAAGGTATACAAGTCAGTGGGCGCCCAGACTCTGGGCGGTCGGGCAAGGCACATGCGCCTATACCCCAACAACATTCCTCCTGTGGGTTATGGGCCCACCACGCTTCCGCTGCGTAGGAGCTTGGTTTACTCTACAGGAGCCTCGTACACTTGGCATTTGGGATTTGCATCATTGCCATTTGTGGGAGCTTTATGCTCTGATACCAATTGAAGGAACTGTGCAGGAGAGAAGAGGAAGGAGAAGAGCACACGACACACAGATACGGGTGGGGAGACTCAATCAGTGAGAAACCCCCTATACACTTATGCTATGTATAAGGCATACAAGTCAGTGGGCGCCCAGACTTTGGGCGGCTGGGCAAGGCACATGCGCCTATACCCCAACACTTCTTTAGAGGGTGTGCATGGTATGGGTTTTTTATGGTATTTTTTCTTATTGCCGATTGTGTCAGGGATTTTTGGTTTCCGATGAAAGGGAGTAGTTTCTCTTGTATGCATGTCAAAAGACAGATTCTCTTACCAATCACCAACAAGGTTTGAGTGCTTCCCCTTGATTCAGGATAGGTTATCCTAGTTTGGAAAGATTACAAGTGTTATGTGCTCAATATGAAATTCAAACCGAGTGGATCTAGAAAATTTTGGAAGTAGGCTCAACATGGTTGCATGGTATTAGGGCCAAGGTATGGTGTTATGTTGTGTGAATCTTGTAGAATACACACATTATGGGTTTTTGTAGCCGCATATGTCAGAAGGGTTTTATAAAGCTCCAATGTTTAGAAAGTTTCTTCTTGTTCCATTTGATCTAGGTGGGTATGAAGATGCTTACAGGTTATGGCATGTTGTCTCCATGTGCTCTAAAGCAAGGGATCCATTGGGTGAAGGGTGAAAATGCTTGGTTGGCTACAGTTTGTTGGGCTTTTTGTACGATCCTAGAGGGCTCATGAAGCCATAGACTGTTCCAATCCAGTTGACACATGTCAAAGGATGTGCAAGTTTAGAGGGGGTGGATGTCACATCGCTCCACTTCAATGATATGGAACAAGGTTAAACGATGAAGATCTTACTTGGTTGAAGTATATGTATTAATTTTGCAATGATGGGATATGATGACGTATGTCAAAATCTTGTAGCAGGTGTGCAAGCCCAAGTGTAGGGATTTGATGCTTACAAAAAAGGGTTATATGGGAAATGCCTCTAAAAGCATGCAAGGCATGCTGGATAGTTGGAAGCCATGTGGTCAATGACGTAAAGAAAAGTGGGTGAGAGACTAAATGTACTGCAAGAGGAGGGCCGAAAAGTTCTATTCTGTAAAATTTATACAAAACCCAATTTCTATCAAAACAAATCATTGAGAACAAAGAAAACGCCATTTTGAACACTTTTATGTCTCATGCACATAGGCCAATTCTGCACCGATTGGGAGATATTGAAGTTTTTGTACTTTGCTATTTTTGAGGAAGTTGCAGAAAGAAACAAGAGAAGAGGGAGGGGGAAGGGGAAGAAGAGAAAGAGGGGTTTATTATTCTTCTTGGATAAACCTTCTCTCTCAAATTTTGTGCACTTGAAGCAATGTGAAGAAAAGAGGAAGTGGATGAAGACGACAAATCGACAAAAGAGAAGGAAAGAAGATGTAGATATTTTGGAAAGTTTTCTTGCAAGTTTTTTAGACAGAGTGTAGGTCATACTTGGCAGGCAATAGTTTCATTAAAAAAATAGATTTTTGGAATTTAGGTTCGCAAATCGAGGTGCATACCAATGATGGTGTATGCAATCAGATTGCGATTGAGGCTTTCATAATATATAATGAAAGCTACTGCCAATTCTAAGCGTAAACCATAGTTGATGTGGAGTTTTTTCACAGGTTTCTAATGTTTTCTTGCTATCATGTCAGTTTTGATCACTTCATTGTATAGGTTTATAAGATATAAAAAATTCAACGGATTGTGCTCCTCTTGCATTGCTTCTCAATATGTGTTGTTATTATTCTTATGATATGTACTAAATCTATGTTATCTCCTACAAATTAGCCTTTAATGGAACACAATATGTGTTGTTATTAATCTTATGATATTTACTAAACCTATGTCATTAATCTTATCTCTGTAAATTAGCATCCAATGGTACTCATGCTCTCCTCTATCAACTCCCTCATAGCTAGAAGCCTGGCACTTTTCCGATTAACCCCAGAGAACCACGCATTCCGACAACGTATATTGCCGGTACACGGCTTTTCAAAAATAAAGATGCTCATTTGGGCCATCCCAAACAAGCATCTTTACTTTTGACTTGCGTAAAACATATAAAATTTCTTTTGTAGTGTACATAAAAAACACTTTGAAACAGCATACTTTAAATTACATATCACACCTTACTTGCAAACTTGAAGCACAAAATAACAATCCTAAAATTTAGCTACAAATATTTTGAAAGGAGCTTTGTGTACAAATGAGGGTTTGTTGTGTTATATTTGCACTAGTAAAAGAGGACTTAAAAAAGGTATCAATGTAAGTCCTCATCTTCCTCGTTTTCCTCTTCCTAGTCCAGAGTTACATAAGTTTGATTGCTCTAACTCTACAACAATCAAAACCAAATTAGATAAATCAATAACTCAAAGAGATTAATATATTAGCTATACTTACCACTTGTAGAGATCCAATTGCAAAGTCGAACTGCTCAGGTGCACAAAAACATTACAACATGATACTCAACAATTTGATATACCATACGTTTCAAGGGAGTCGGAGGAAGTTCATTGGAAGAAGTTCACTTGTACTTCAATGGTTGAGAAAAAGCTAGATCATTATGGAAAGTTGCTTTTACACGTGCAATAGCAAAGGTATTTTCATTGCTAATGGTGTATATTTGTGGAGTGGAATTGATGGATTTAATTACATGTAGAAAACACAATGGGAATATATGTTACTCTCCGAACCCATCATGTATCACATAAAGAGTTTTACAATTGGCCAATGGGCCCCAAAGTCATACCATTGGACCATCAGACCATTCTCATAATGGCTTTTGAGTGGCATTTCTCAATTCAACCATTAACATTTTTGGAATAAGAATGCCATGCAAGAATGAATTGATTGTCTTTGGTGGCAAGTATTAGTACACAAGGAATGTATGCACACTTTGCGTACACTCTACTTCAAAATATTTGGTCAAGACTTACGAGGTTAGTGTGAGGAAGCTAGGGCACAAAAACTTCATTGAGTTCAAGTTAAGCGGTAGGATCCATTTTCTTCCTATACGTAGTCCAATAAATTTATAAACACAAGTTCGACTAGTGAGGTATATGTTTTTACAAATGGTTGTACTAGTATTTGAGTTTAACATGCTGATGGAATGTAGAGGAGAGAAGAACAGAGAGACATCGAATCTCTCTCTCTCTCTCTCTCTCTCTCTCTCTCTCTCTCTCTCTCTCTCTCTCACACACACACACACACACACACACACACACACGTACGTGTAATGAATACATGCATAAGCATGCATAGATAATTATATTAGCTACCTTGAATGTGATGAGAATTTGACTTCTTACAAGTCTTTCCTAGAATTGAGTTACATAAATTGAAGGTGGACAAAGCTTTGGATTATATGTGATGAGAATTAGACTTCTCACATTCTCTACCAGAATTGATTTAAGGTATACAAATTGAAGGTGGACAAAGCCCGGGATTGCATGTGAACCTTCCTTGCAAGGACAAGCATATTATGCTTTGATGTGTGTCGCACAACTGATGCCTACAAAAATGCAGACCAAACTATCTTTTTAAAGCAAGCCAAGATTTTACATTTTACTTTGTTTAGTCAAAAGTAAGAACCATCAACTATGTGGTTCATGGTGTGTGTGTGTGTGTGTGTGGCATTAACATGTGCATGTTTTCTAGGTAACATATATGTCTGTCTCATTTAAACTGCTGTTAGATTTAGGTGTTAGTATTTATAAGTTCAAAAGCCACATGTCATGGAATTACCACTTTCTATGTGTGTGTGTGTGTGTGTGTGTGTGTGTGTGTGTGTGAGAGAGAGAGAGAGAGAGAGAGAGAGAGAGAGAGAGAGAGAGAGATCATGCATGTGTGTAGAGCATGTGTGCAACACACTCATCATTGCTATGCACTATCGTACTTCAACTTGGCACATGCAATGGGCATTTTGAAATGGATTTTGATTATCAACGGGCTTGAGGAAGTTTTGCACGTGTAGGCTCATTACTTGCAAACCACTTCCGCATCCAAGCACATTGTGTAAAAGGTAGAGGATATCAATGAGGGTTCATTGTTTTTAATTTTTTTTAAAAGCCTGGTGGATAGTCAGTAAAAAATGTCAACATGTGTTGTATCTTTATCAACTATAGCATCCTTACATTACCATCCCTTGCACCATTTCACACAAGCCTCCATCTAGGGTTGATAAAGGTGTCATGCTTGGGGATGATCTTGGTTGCAAGGTTGAGTCGCCGAACTAGGGGTGAACTAAGCATACTAGTGGTGAATTAGGGCACCCTAGCTTACCCCTAGTATACCCTTGATTCACTTGTAGTTCACAAACTCAATTCAAGATCGTCCTCTCCCCCTCTTCTCACCCAAATATCCCTCGTTATAACCATTTTCATTTGGGGAAAAGAGCCACCACTACCCTGTGTTGGGCCCCTTTCTCTACAATTCGAGAAGGTCAAACCCTTAAAAGCAATTCAACAAATAGGCCTTCCATCATGTATAACTTTCTAATGATTGCAAGCTTTTCCTAGAAGAGAAAATGCTGCAAAGGAAAGAAGGGAGAAAAGGAGGGGAGGGGGGGGGATTCCCTCCTCACTTGACATTCGTTCAACTCAAATACTTGACAACCGTGGACGAGTAGTCCCATAACAAAGATAATGGCTATGTGAGACCCAAATTAGAGACGAGAACTCCCTAAGAGGTGGTACCTTAAGGCACATGATGCCATGATGCCAGAATTGACCAACTTGCACTACCTACTCCAGGGAGGCCATACCTACCTTTTGTTGACTGCATAGTTCCTTTCCCCGATGCCCTTTATGAAGGATCTAAAAAGTCGATGATGCGCACTTGGCTCTGACTATGTTCTAATCTTCAACTCTCAAAACTTTCCAGCACACACATCTGCTCATAAATGTGATCGAATGCTAGCTATTCTAGCATTCAAGAGGCAGCACTCACCAATGAATAGCAGACGACATTCCGACACCTATACCCTCATGGAACCATCCAGCAACTTTCTGAGTAGCTTGATTCTCCAATTTTCCTACATTGATTCCCTAAGCACCCCTGTTGCCTCACAGTTTTGTCCTGGATGCAATTAGCCCTTTAGCGAACAAGAGTGAAGCTTCATAGGCAGTTAAATCAATCAACATAAACTAGCAATAAAATAGTCAAACCACATGATAACAAAACCAAAGACCTCTTGTGATACATTCTGTTGCACAAGATTTCTTTCCTTGTAATGTCATATGCATAAGCCACCTCGCTTGACCCCATGGAAAATTGGTCTTCTGACTACTATGGTGAAACATCTCCATTTTGGTCCAAGTCTGTCACCTGCACAAAGACAATGCACTTCTGATTTGGCTATGGAAAACAATTAGGGCATGCATTCCCTCTCACATCCTCCAAAGCCCTTTTTCACATCACAAGTTTCTATGACCAATACCACATCCAACCTTGCATCATTCACACATTTTCATGCTTTCATTCTTTACTCCATCACAGGCTCGTTGATAAATGCATTGTAGAGTACTGTGTTCAGGGAGCACTCCTGTCTTTTCCATCTGAGTCATTATGCCAAGTGCCTTTCAGACTTCATTCACATTGAGTAGTCCATCAATAAGGATGGTGTAGGTGACCGCATTCGGATCACAACCTACAGTGTGCATCTCTTCTAGAAGTTCTAAAGCATCTTCTAGCCTTTGTTGCTTCACAATCCAGTTCATAAAGAGAGTATACGTCACAGAATCTGGGCCGGAGTCACGAGTGCATGCCCTCTTCCTCATGTGAGTCAGTATGGCAAGAGCCTTGCTGACTTTATTTTCCTTCAATAGGCCATCTAATAGACTATTGTACGTGACCACGTTTGGGATGCATCCCCTCTTCTCCATCTGAGTCAGTACGGCAAGAGCCTTGTCGACTTCCTTGGCCTTCATCAGGCCATCCATCAGGCTGTTGTAGGTGACCACGTCTGGGATGCATCCCCTGTTCTCCATCTGAGTCAGTACGGCAAGAACCTTGTCGACTTCCTTGGCCTTCATCAGCCCATCCATCAGACTGTTGTAGGTGACCACATCTGGGATGCATCCCCTCTTCTCCATCTGAGTCAGTACGGCAAGAGCCTTGTCGACTTCCTTGGCCTTCATCAGGCCATCCATCAGGCTGCTGTAGGTCACCAAGTCTGGGATGCATCCCCTCTTCTCCATCTGAGTCAATACGGCAAGAGCCTTGTCGACTTCCTTGGCCTTCATCAGGCCATCCATCAGGCTGTTATAGGTGACCACATCTGGGATGCATCCACTCTTCTCCATCTGGGTCAGTACCGCAAGAGCCTTGTCGACTTCCTCGGCCTTCATCAGGCCATCCATCAGGCTGCTGTAGGTGACCACGTTTGGGATGCATCCCCTCTTCTCCATCTGGGTCAGTACGGCAAGAGCCTTGTCGACTTCCTTGGCCTTCATCAGGCCATCCATCAGGCTGCTGTAGGTGACCACGTCTGGGAAGCATCCCCTCTTCTCCATCTGACTCAATACGGCAAGAGCCTTGTCAACTTCCTTGGCCTTCATCAGGCCATCCATCAGGCTGCTGTAGGTGACCACATCTGGGATGCATCCACTCTTCTCCATCTGAGTCAGTACTGCAAGAGCCTTGTCGACTTCCTTGGCCTTCATCAGCCCATCCATCAGGCTGCTGTAGGTGACCACGTTTGGGATGCATCCCCTCTTCTCCATCTGGGTCAGTACGGCAAGAGCCTTGTCAACTTCCTTGGCCTTCATCAGGCCATCCATCAGGCTGCTGTAGGTGACCACGTCTGGGATGCATCCCCTCTTCTCCATCTGAGTCAATACGGCAAGAGCCTTGTCGACTTCCTTGGCCTTCATCAGGCTGTTGTAGGTGACCACGTCGGGGATGCATTTCCAATTCTTGCAGTAAGTGATCAATTTGACAAGATCTTTGCTAACTTCATTAGCCTTTGGCAGGGCATCCATGATGCCAGTGGTGGATATCGTATTCGCTCCTATGTCATGCACCAGGGAGAAGAAAACTTGAAAGGCTGGCTTCAGCTGACCAGCCCTTAGGAGGCCATTTATAAGCATATAGCAAGTGATGACATCTGGCTGGATTCCCATTCCATCCATGTGGTCAAAGAGGGCCAAAGCCTGGCCTAGCAACTCTGCTAATGACATTGGCGATGATGTGCTGACGAGATTACGAGCAGGCCTGCAGCCAAGAATGGCATGCAGAAGGGCATTGCAAGTGTAAACATCAGGGCAGGAAAGGAAGAGGTGCTTGGCGTGGAAAGGCAAGCCTGCCTCACCCAGTTGCCTAATCAAGGCAGTGAAAAGGTGGCTTGGTACTGGGAGAGGTGACAACTCTAGAGAGCGCAGGGCCGGCCACAGTTGTGGAAGCCGAGCTGGGCGGGTAAGGGAGGTGGCCAGGGCTTTTGAGATGGAGAGATCACGAGCCAAGAGGAGCGAAGAGCTGCAGGCCCACTGAAAGAGACGCACCCCCATACCGGCTGGGGTGAGAGGGTGGAGAAGCACCTGCGACAGAACCATGGGAGCAGCATCATGTGAGAGAACGTGGGTAAGGTTCGACTCCAGAGCAGGGGTCCATGAAGGCTCCTTGGCAAGAAACGTGGCGACTCTGTCGACGATGCAGTTGACCTCGACAGGGGCTTTGATTTTCGTCAAACCACAAATGGTGCGCAAAGCTGCCGATCGAGAGAGAGCCATGGAATTTACCTTCTTGCAATTGATCATTCTGTCTCTTGACATCCACAGAAGCGTACATTCAAGGAGCACCCACTCTCATCCACAGAAGCAAGCATACATACAGATCGTGTTCAGTGCAAAGAATGTTCGCTGCAGCAAAGATGCCATGGATTTCTACCCTCTTGTAATTGATCATTCTGTCATACATTCAAGCAGGCATACACACCCGCTTCGCTCCCAGGCGTGCACTCTGAATTTTCAAATAAGTGGTGTCATTTTGAAAAATCTCTTTTGGTGAGAATCTTCAGGAGATGCCCCTTTGTTGTTGCTACAAGGGTGCAGGGTGTTTCTGCACAAGGCGTAGATGTGGTGCGCCTTCCCCATCCTTGTTGCCACTTGTGATTGGCGTGAGCTACATGTCTTGCTCAACATGGGTTCGTCCTCGCCTCGTCATGCGAATCCTGATAGGCCCGCCACCTGACAACTTCCCAGTGAGAATTTTTTGTTGTCCTAGCATAAGTTGACTCCCTAATTGCATTTCAATTTTTGCTTTCCTGGTAGTCTTTCCCTCCCCTAAATCAAGGGAATCTCGTAACATTCCACCTAATGAGACATGGGTTCACCCCTACTCGTGTCATAGCTTGAGGCTTAGATACATCTCTCCTCAAAGCTTTCCCCAAAGCTGCTACGACCTTTCTCACTATTGTTATCTATACTAATAGATAAAGGGGGAGGGAATTCCGGTCCCCCCCCCACGCGTCAAATCCTCCTTCAACCGGCGGGTGTGGCCTGCAACGTCTGGGAGCACAATGACGCAGAGAGAGAGAGAGAGAGAGAGAGAGAGAGAGAGAGAGAGAGAGCAGCGGCGAAGCCGCCGGCTATACTAGTGTGGACTAAAGGGATGCATGAAGTAAGAGATATGCATTTCAATCGCTAAGACCTTTCTGCACTATTTTAATATGGAGTAAGGGGATGTATGAAATAAAAAAACTTGTGGATTATAACTTATAAGGTGTAGATATATGCATTTTGTGCATTATAATTTAAAGTGCAAAGAGATGCATTTCATGAACGATGATGCTTGTGCTCTTTTAAAGGTGAAGTGTCATGATGGCCTACAAGAAGATGAAAAAGAGTGTGTGTGACACATCACTCGATCCTCCTCTTTATAGAAATAGGAAAAGAAATGTTGACTGAAACAAAATGCCTCCGTGTACAACACACGATGCTTAGTTCATGCATCTTATATAAGATATAGGAAGAAAAAAAAAATCATCATTAACTTGCCATGTGGCAAAAAGCAGGATGCTTTATCCAAGGGTCTACAGTTGCTCGCAAGAGTTCAATGCTTTATTAACACCTCATATGGGCTAAAAAACCATACACATGTATATCGTGGACTTGGCACCATAGTCCATGTTATCAATAGTCACGTGGAGAACATGCTCTTTTTGCATCGCTTTTATCCCCTCTAGTGTTGAAGAGGTACTTATGGTTCTCCTCCATTGGTGGAGGGACTTTCTTATTATGAAAAAACTATAGGTGCACAAGGAGGAGTAATTCAATGCCTTTAATTTAACGCAACCTTGGATGCTATGTTATTGCTTATCCTCCATGTGTCAGGTGGTATGACATAACAAAAGCTAAGCCAAATATCCTCTCGCTTCTTGAGTCCTTGTCATCTTCATTTACAACCTTTTAAATGCAGATGAGTTAAATTGATTACTTAATGTGTAGCTGATGTAAACTCATCTAAGTACTTTTGGGATCACATAAAGAAAATTGTGTGCCTATTTTATGGGATGTAGCTTTCTCTTGAGGGTATGTAGTCTTTTAGAAGATATTCTCAATCCTCTAAGAGAGTTTATCGTGCTTCTAAAGATGTGGGTAAGAAACATGCTCAAGCTTTCGTCAAAGTCCCAACACTACGATATGATCTAGCAACCTTTGCTTTGATGATTTGATAATGTGTTTGCTTTCCCTTGTTAACCATCCCATCCTAACACATGCTTTCAGGATACACACATAGGTCAATACATATAGAGGAATGCCCTCACATTATATTTGTTCACAACAATCTAAAGCTTGTTTGTCTTGCATATTTGAGCATGTCTGGCAAGTATAGTATTCCATGATGCAATATCATGAGAAAGAGAGTAATGATAGGAAACTTTGCACTTAGAAAGCGCATCATACTTAGCATACATCTCTGCAGGCACATTACCTAACATTGTACTATGCTCTACCTTACCCTTGTCAACTCAAATGTGATAATGAATGGACTATTTAAAGCGTTGTTACAGTGTCAGGTAGCACCTATTTGAACTCCTCTTTTGACAACATTTTTTACTTGTAAAAAAACATTTAAAGCACTAAATCCAATAATGTCAGCCTCTAAGTTTTAGTGTCAACCAAAGAGTACAATAGTACCAAATCAAGCCTCTATGTTTTAGTGTCAGCAAAGAGTACAATAGTACCAAATCATTCACTATAAGTTGTATAATTCAAATAGTAGAACCAGTAACCCAAACCAGGAACAAGCCTCCTCCTTTTCAAATTTTCAAAACAAGCCACAATTCAGCTAATGTAACACACCAAAATGAGTAATACCATAAGATAAGATTAGAGAAACCCTAGATAATTGTACAAATCCCAAAGTTAAAAGGCATGGGATTACCCAATCAAAAGATTGTGAGAATTAGAATGGTAAGCCTAAAATAGCGTCAGATCATAACTATAGGTGAGACTTAAGCTTGTAATACGAGCAAAACCTGATGAGAACATAAGCCCTCGTCCTGAAGAGGAATAAACATCAATCAGAGAATAAGAGCTGACATCCTTCAGGAACCTCATGGTTTCTCCAAAAGTAATAAATCAAAACTCTGCTACATAATAGTCTAGGTTCTTGTCTTTAAGTTCCAAAAGTAATAAATCAAAACTCTGCTACATAATAGTCTAGGTTCCTGTCTTTTTTTAGACTAGCTATTAGCTTATCAGAGCAAGTATCAATATGATGTCACCCTAAGAAAACAACTACATGTACAACCAGTCAGCTTTAAAAGTGTAAACCCAAAACCGTTTTAGTGCCAATGAGAAGTGAGACCAGATATCTATTTCTGTTATACCAACTTAATACACTAACACAAAGCCCCATGTCATGAGCAATGCATTTCTATTATTAATGGTAGAATAAAATCAAAAGACCAGCCAAAAGTATTCCAAACAAACCAGATCGACTTGGTATTTTGAGGTTACGAAATGAGAACCAATGAGGTAAGTAGCATCAACAATAATTAGTGAAAGCCATGATCCAGTGCAACCAAACCTAGATTTTTAGTAATATGTACCGTGTTGAAACATTCCAGATTTTTACAAAAAGCCAGATCAATTGTTCTTTGTCAGATATAACAACCAACGTCCCAGTCAAACAACACAAGGACATGGATTTGAGTTAGCAAGGATGAGGACAAGCCCATATATTTTTGTGTCCATGACTGCATGCCCATCAAATTAAACCTTTCTTTAATCATAAGGCACCTCAGTAATAGTTGAAAATCCATACCCTTCTTACAGTACGATGTCAAGGTCACTTTAGAGTGCAATCATAAATTAGTGTAAGCAGTTAACAGTGTAAATCAAGCACTATGATGTTAAGTGAGGTGCAAGTTTTCCCTACAACCTCATCGTCTTAAGGTACAATTGGTTCAACCAAACATTAGTATGCTAGAAATCAGGGCCACCCAAGTAATGTCATGCACACGTTGTGATTAAGTTCATTAACTAAAGCATTGTTAATCCTTCACAAAAGCAGTGATCCAGGCATAGTTCATTTATAAAAAGTGAAACAATTGTAGAATGTTTATAGATAACCTGTTAAGATGTAGCCAAATAGAGGCAACGAGTTTGCACCAATATGCATGCTTTAAGAGCCAACATACATAAGCATCATCCTCGTAATGTCATCTCAGATCATCAGTAGCCTGGAGGGCAAGGAGAGAAGTTTACTGCTAAAAAAGGTTAAGAATGGAATGAGCCAAATGGCATGCCCACCATCACACTAGGCATCAGATGGAGCTACGTACTCTGTGATGTCAAATTTGTGAAAACAAAAGGGGCGGGGGGGCGGGGACGAGGATGAATTGCATTAATCACTGCATCAGAAAGAGCACTTGATTCCTACCAAGAGGGAAGCATAATGGGAGCCAGTACCAATTTTACTAAGGGGAATAACCCACAATGCATGCAACCCTTAGGGATTAAATTATTACAAGATTAATCACATTAAACCTTGCCGACTAGGAAAGTAGCATATGCAGGAGGAAGTATCTAGGATACATGCAAAATCGCGCACTTGCCCCCCACACACAAACTATATTTTAAAAGAAATGTCGCTAGCCGACCCACCTGCAGTCGGCGCCGAGTCTCTGCCAAGTCTGCCCGCCATCAATGCTTTGTTTGCATCAGCCCCACCCACCTAATGGCCACTAGGGGCCACGTCGTCAACGCCACTATTTTCGTAGCCTGTCAAGCCCAGTTAGCCAAGCCATACGCATGCTCGCCTGCTGATTCTCTCTCTCCAAACTCCCTCATTCTCTCCGGAGCCCTACCACTTGCCCCATGCTCACCATTCAACACACACACACACGCACACAATCTGCCAACTTGTGGACTGCCATCCTCAAACCTGGAATAACCTCAGATCATGATCAAGCCATCATCACCGCTACTCTCACTTTCACTTGAGGAGGGAGCACAACCCGAGTCAAAGGAGATCCGTAACAGCTCCTCTTCCAAGTCCTGATGTTTCTGCAAAACCTCCTCATGATAGTGAGGAGGTGAACTGAGAGCATGCTGCTCAATGCTGCATCCGCATCCTTTACTCCCTCGTATATCCTCTCTGGTAGCGCCCATAGCAGCACCATCTGCATCCTCAGGTCTTGGATACGTGTACAGTGGGGTGCCATAGGTTCTGATATTGAAACCATATCTAACCTACCCAAAGGGTACCGCCGCAACCCCACATCCTTTAGTGGCTTCTCTGTCAAAGTCTTCTGCAACACTGCCCAGATGATGCATGCGGTGACCAGGCTGGCCATGCAGACCGGCCCCCACCAGAACTCACATGTGAGCATGCTGATGGGGAGGCTGCAGCAACCCCCCCCCCCCCCCCCCGCGCCCCCCCGCCCTCCTTTTTTTTCCAGATGCACGAACTATGATTTGTGTGGTACTGCGTGGGTCAAGAGTAGAGCATGGGCAAGTCAAAGCAATCTAGCGCCATGCAACCTGGCATTAATGAAGATGCACTGCAAAAACATCGAACGTGCACCAGAGGGCAGCAGCTGTATGTCGCTTATTCGGCATTCTCCACTAATGCATGCTGCTTGCTCCTAACAATCTCGGCACCACTAAAGGGTTGTTTGAGAGGTCCTATAGAATCTTCCCGTTCGGCAACACTTCATAAGTCCCAGAAATTCTTGGACTGGTTGCTGCTGAATCAGATTGAATGCCACTTGGAGGTGTATGTCCTTTGCTACAACCTTCTAAACTTTGAGATTGTGTTGCAGCATCTTTTTCTCAGATTGTAGAGAGAGAAGCTCAAATTTCCACCTTGTCACTAACCTTGAGTTAGTATGAAATTCAAATATTTTGAGAGAAGAAAATAGATACAAATTTTGCAACTTGATGGTAGGCATATGGTTGCCAACACTTTTTGCAGATGCCAAAGAATATGTTCAAAGGTGTGATGCTTGTCAAAGAACTAAGTGGTCAAAAACTTGAGCCAAACATTGAGTTTGCTTGTATGATTTGTGCATGGCTTTGATTGATGGAGTAACTTTATTTTGAAGAAAGTTTTTACATTTCATGATAAATCCTCACTCTCTTCTGGCATGCATGCCGAATGCACCTAAGACGAGCATCGATTTTAGGTAAAAATCCACGGAATCACATTAAATTCTGGGTTTGTGATTAAGCTTGACATTTGTATAACCTGATTTCAATGCCAAAGGTGCTAATTTTTTGAAAAATGGTCATTCAATTTTTTCATGGATTGCATTCGATCATGAATATTTTTAGTGCATTTCTTGAACGCCAAATGCTTTCATGTATTAATTATTGAGCTATTTTGTGGAAATATTTTCCAATGATACAAAAATGTGGTTCTGGTTATCTCATGAGAGCGAATAGGCAAGCATTGCTTGTGTGCACACTAAGTGCTATGATTGTGTAATGATCTCTATGCACAAATGAACTTTCATCGCACCAATCGTTTGTAATATGCATGGTAGTACTTGGCTTAAGTGAAGTTCTCATTGCACTAAAGGAAATTCTTGTGGTATGCATATGAGCTTCATTTGAAAGCTACATTGATGAGACATACATGCTTGATGGAGAGCTAGTGTGCATTAAAATTTGGATTTAACATTGCTTAGTGCTTGAATTGAAAGAAAAATCATGATGGACAAAAGATAGCATTTTGGGGCTTGTGATTGAGTATGCTTTTAGTGCTTGTATTGGATGTTCAAATGCTTAAGAGCACTTACGATTTGAATTGTTTTGAAGGGATGTGGCAAGGTTGGACTTTCATTGATCCAAAAAGGGGTCATCATTGCAATGTATTGCAAAATGTGGCTATTTAGAGCCATTCCAATTCTTTGGATTGAAAGTTGTATACATGTTAGCTCATAGCTTGGTCTAAAGTGAAAATGTTTTCATTTGAGCTAGTATAAACAACTTTTTGGAGAGATTTCAAGTACAAAATTTGGCTATTAAGAGCCATTCACTTTCATTTCATCAAGTTGCACTCATCTCTAGCTCATAGATTGCTCTAAAATTGTAAAATTTCATGTGAGCTAGTTGTTAGAGCCAACTTTTTGAAAATATTTAAATTGTAAAATTCGGCTATCGAGAGCCACTTCATTTCATCAAAGTTGCATTATTTTTTAGCTCTTGACTTGTTTTAAATTCCATACTTCAAGTGAGCTAGAAACTAATTAACTTTTGAATCATGCATGAGAGATGGTAAAAATTGCAAAATTTGCTTATGTAGAAGCTCATTTTATTTCTCATGGTTGTTATGTATGCTTAAATTTTCTATCAACGATCGAGCACCATGTGCATAACTAAAGGCACTTTTTTTCCTTGGGGGTTTTTCCCTTTGGAAATTCGGGTATGAGAGACCCTAGCTTTAAGTTTTCATTAATGTTTTTTGTGTGTTTTTGGCTTTCAATAAAAGGCTTTTGTAGCTTGTGTTTACACTTAGCTTCAAAAAGCTTCTTTTGCAAATGAAAAGGATCAAGAGACTTCTCTACTCAAAGGGGATGCTATTGGAATGAGGGTTGCAGAGAAACGCACATAGCTTGGAGAAGACGAAGGAAGCTCAAGGCACACAATAGAGAGTGTGTTACTTTGTTACCATATACATGTGGTAGTGATGTGTGTGAACACACTAGGATCGTCGGGGCATTTTTTCCCTCTTTAGGAGGTTTTTCCCCCCGTGCATTGTATATACGCCCATTACTCTAGGGCTATCTATCTTTCCATTGCACACTAAGTAACACACTCTCTATTGTGTGCCTTGAGCTTCCTTCGTCTTCTCCAAGCTGTGTGTATTTCTCTACAACCCTAATTCCAACAATTGGTATCAGAGTAGGTCACGTCCTCCCGGGCTTAGTCGCCAGCTGCTCCAGCACACGCCTGCTCACTTTCGCTTATTTCAGTGAGCTTTGGGCTCAGAATTTTGATTTGGGCTCATTTCGGCCTCCGTTTCCACTATAGGCAGTATTGCACAGGTTATTTGTCATTTTGTGCATAATTTCTGTCAGTGCCGTTTTCTACATAATAGGTGCCTTATAGTCTTCTACGGTTTTTGCTATATAGCACAGGTTGTTCCCGCTCCATTTCTCCTATTTTCGGGCAGTTTTCATATCAGGTGCAGCATTTACCATGGCTACAACAACAACACAGATGTGTTCAAGATGCTTGCTGCTGAGGACAGGTTGGATGGGGACAACTACCCTATGTGGGCTTATATGATGCAACATGTTCTTGTGTCAAAGGGTGTCTGGAACATTGTGCAGGGCATTGATGTACGTTTTGGTTCTGAGGATGTAGGCGACGTTGAGGATATTGCAGGTCTTGCTGCAAGGATTGCAGCTGTTAGAGTTGTTTTGCCTATGGCAAAACAAGCTCGTTGGGATGTTAAGGATGTGCAGGCCCATGCATTGATTGCGTTGTCTGTGAAGCGCACCATTGTTCCTCACATCCGTTCAACAAAATCTGCAAAACAGGCTTGGGATATTCTAGCAGGTCTTTATGCAAGCCGCAATGAGGCTAAAATTGTTTTGCTGCGTAAAGAGCTGGAGTCGAAGATTATGCATGAGGAAGATGATATGGACACTTTCCTTGCTAGTGTCAAGGATATCAATGAGCAACTTATTTCTGCATGTGAAGTTATTTCAGACAGTTCCCTTGTGCAGACTGTTCTTGATGCCTTACCAGATTCTTACCAGACTTTTGCTAGTGCTTGGAGACTTATGACCCAAGGAAATCCAGAAGTTGTCAAGTTTGATGCATTATGCACATTGTTGTTGCAAGAGTCACTGTCTAGAAAAAACAGGACTAGACAACGTGCAGTTGAATATGCTTTTATTGTTTCTCAAAGAAAGGGTGGTAAAACAACAATGCAGCCACTTCTTATGGTTCTGCTGCGAGTGGCAAAAATTATGTTCCTAATGCTTCTGCTGGCAGCAATTCGTCTGGAAATTCTGGTGATAAGGGCAAAAAGAAGATGCGTTGCCATTATTGTAAAGCCAATGATCACTTGATCAAGTCGTGTCCTAAGTTGAAGGCCAAAGATGCTAAGAAGAAAGAGGGTGGTTTCACTGCAAATGCTGGTTCCACTACAAATGCAGCCATTGTTGAGTCTTCTGTGAAAGGAGACTGTGTTGCTGATGTTGATGCAGAATGGGCTTTTAGCGCAGAGTGCACTTACAATCCTGCTGTCCATGATGCATGCTTGTCAGTTGCTGCAGATTCACATGTGTGGTATTTCGACAGTGGTGCTACAAAGCACATTACCTCACATCGTGAATTGTTTACCTCTCTTGAGTCTGTCCCTCATGGGAATTCAGTCACTTGTGCCAACAACGCCTCTTATCCAGTTCAGGGAGTTGGAAAGATTGTGCTCACTGCTGCTAATGGCAGTTCCTTCACACTTGTTGATGCACTTTATGTACCTGGGATCAAGAAGAACCTCTTGTCTGTATCTGCACTTGCTAGACTTGGACTTGTAGTCAAATTTGTGGATGACACATGTACAGTTCATGATCTTAGTTTTGGTGATAAAATTGTTGCATCTGGCCTTTTGTGCCGTGGGCTGTATAAGCTCACTTTGTATGACAAGTGTGGAAAAAATTTTGCAAATGCTGTTGCAGATTCAAGGGCTATTTCAGATGCAAAACTTTGGCATGCACGTTTTGGTCATCTGAATTTTTCCAGTTTGCTGCATTTGCAGAAATCTGATATGGTTGCTTCTTTGCCGCCTCTTGAAGCACCTGTCAAACATGTTTGTGAAGGCCGTATTTTGGGTAGGATGCAGCGTTCTAAATTTCCAAAGGATGGTTCAGTTCGGGCCACATGCAGGTTGCAGCTTGTGCATAGTGATGTTTGTGGGCCCATGCAAACTCCGTCCTTGGGCAATGACCTTTACTTCGTGACTTTCATTGATGATTACTCCAGGCATGCATGGGTATTTCCGCTTACAGCGAAGTCCGAAGTTTTTATGTGCTTCAAACAATTTCTGGCTATGGCTGAAAATGTCTCGAAATGTACTATGGGCACCCTCCGTTCTGATCGAGGGGGGGGGGGAGTATATGTCTCATGAATTTAATGAATTTCTGGCTAGTTGTGGGATAAAACACCAATGTACAGTGCCTTATACACCTCAGCAAAATGGTGTTGCTGAGAGGAAAAACAGGTCACTGACGGAAATGGCACGATGTATGGTCAAAAGTCAAGCTTTGCCGCATTCTTTTTGGCTTGAAGCCATCATGTGTGCCACTTATGTACTTAGCAGGTGTCCTACGAAAGCTTTGCAGTCTATTACTCCATATGAAGCATGGCATCATAGAAAACCTTCTATTGAGCACATGCGTGTTTTTGGTTGTTTGGCATATGCTTTGGTGCCACAAACACAGCGCAGAAAATTGGATGATAAGGTTGTCAAATGTATTTCTGTTGGTTATAGTGCTGAAAGCAAAGGTTACAGGTTGTATCATCCGCAAACAAAACGTATTCTGGTTTCTCGGGATGTAGTGTTTATGGAAGATTCTGTTCAACCCTTGCTGTCATGTACTAGAGACAGTAATGTAAGCTCACAGGACATTTATGACAAAGTCTCTTTTCAGTGGTGGAAATACGAATGTAAGTTCTAATGAGGCAAATGTACAGCCTATGGGGGTTTCTGAAAATGTTTTAGATCAGCCTATTACTGCTGCAGATGTACATGATGTACTTGATGAGGAAAGGGCTGAAAATGAGCAGGCTAGAGGTATGCCAAAATGGCTGTTGCACACTTTGCGTGACAGTAAATTGGATGCACCTTTGTCTAGTCGTACTCGTTCAGGCTCTCGCCATGCATCTTATGCATCAGATTTTTATGCTTTATCTGTGTCTAGCTTACATGATGTTGAGGAGCCTCTGACTTTTGATGAAGCACAAAATTAAAAAAATTGGATGGCTGCCATGCAATCAGAATATGATGCACTTCTAGAAAATGACACATGGACTTTATGTGATTTGCCTCCTGGCAAAAAGACCATTGGTACGAAGTGGGTTTACAAGTTGAAACGCAAGCCGGATGGTGAGATCGATCGCCATAAGGCTCGACTTGTTGCAAAGGGTTATGCACAGCAAAAAGACATAGATTATGAAGAGACTTTTGCTCCCACCTTTCGTATGACTACTGTGCGTTTTCTATGTGCATTGGCAGCTTATCTTGGTTGGGATGTACATCAATCATACATTGTTACTGCTTTCTTGAATGGTGACATGTTTGAGGAAGTTTATGTAACGCAGCCTCGCGGTTTTGTCATAAAAGGACAAGAGGACAAAGTGTGCAAATGTAACAAGGCCTTGTATGGGTTGAAGCAATCTCCTCGTGCTTGGTATGAGAAAGCTGACACTCATTTGGTCAAACAAGGCTTTCGTAACAATCCAATAGAAAGCACATTGTATGTAAAGCATGAGGGTGATGTACTTCTCATTGTGGTTCTTTATGTTGATGATTTGCTGATCACTGGACCAAATGAGAGACACATTGCTGAATTTAAGGCTGATTTGAATGCTACTTTCAAGATTGAAGATTTGGGGCTGTTGCATCATTACTTGGGTATACAGTTTAAGCAGTGTGATGGTGGTATTGCCTTGTGTCAAAAAAGTTACATAGAGACATTGCTATGTAAGTTTGGACTTGAGGATTGCAAACCTATTGCCACTCCCATGGAAATAGGTTTGAATTTGAGTCTACATGATGCTGGAGATCCTGCTATGTCACTCTTTACCAAACTGCTGTTGGCTGCCTCATTTATGTATGCAACACGAGGCCGGATATTCAGTTTGCAGTCTCACAAGTCAACAGATTTATGCATAGCCTAGGGTCTAAGCATTGGTAGGCTGTCAAGAGGATTTTCCGCTACCTTAGTGGCACTTTACATCTTGGCTTGTTTTATCCCAAGGGGGGATCATTGCCGCCAGACTTACATGCTTTTTCGGACTCAGATTGGGCTGGTTGTTTTGACACGCGAGTGTCCACAAGTGGTTTTTGTTTCATGCTTGGCAGTTCATGTATATCATGGTTGAGCAAGAAGCAACCTAATGTGGCCACTTCGAGTTGTGAGGCTGAGTACAGGGCAGTCTTCACAGCTACGGTTGAGTATGTATGGCTCACACGCCTTATGGTTGATTTGGGTGTTGGACAGGACACTACCAACACTATCTATATTGACAGTCAGAGCGCATTGGCAGTTGCGAGGAACCCAGTTTTTCATGCTCGCACAAAGCACATTGAGGTGCATTACCACTATGTCAGGGAGAGGCTCTCAGCAGGAGAGATCAGCTTGGCTTATGTGCCAACACAGGACAACCTTGCAGATCTTTTCACAAAGGCATTGTCTCGTGAGAAGCTTGAAGCTTTCCTCAAATCTTTGGGCTTACTCCCCTTTGTGGACTGATGCTGTCCTCAGGGTATGGCACTTCCCTTTACTCATGTGCCAGCTCTCGTTCACCGCATCACTCCAGGGAGGATTTGTTATCATATACATGTGGTAGTGATGTGTATGAACACACTAGGACCGCCGGGGCATTTTTTCCCTCTTTAGGAGGTTTTTCCCCCCGTGCATTGTATATACGCCCATCACTCTAGGGCTATGTATCTTTCCATTGCACACTAAGTAACACACTCTCTATTGTGTGCCTTGACCTTCCTTCGTCTTCTCCAAGTTGTGTGTGTTTCTATGCAACCCTAATTCCAACATACTTAGTGTGCAATGGAAAGATGGATAGCCCTAGAGTGATGGGCGTATATACAATGCACGGGGGAAAAAAACTCCTAAAGAGGGAAAAAATGCCCCGACGGTCCTAGTGTGTTCACACACATCACTACCACATGTATATGGTAACAAATCCTCCCTGGAGTGATGCGGTGAACGAGAGCTGGCACATGAGTAAAGGGAAGTGCCATGCCCTGAGGACATGATCAGTCCACAAAGGGGAGTAAGCCCAAAGCTTTGCGGAAAGCTTCAAGCTTCTCACGAGACAATGACTTTGTGAAAAGATCTGCAAGCTTGTCTTGTGTTGGCACATGAGCCAAGCTGATCTCTCCTGCTGAGAGCCTCTCCCTGACACAATGGTAATGCACCTCAATGTGCTTTGTGTGAGCATGAAAAACTGGGTTCCTCGCAACTTCGAATGTGCTCTGACTGTCAGTGTAGATAGTGTTGGTAGTGTCCTGTCCAACACCCAAATCAGCCATAAGGCGTCTGAGCCATACATACTCAACCGTAGCTCTGAAGGCTGCCCTGTACTCAGCCTCACAACTTGAAGTGGCCACAGTAGGTTGCTTCTTGCTCAACCATGATATACATGAACTGCCAAGCATGAAACAAAAACCACTTGTGGACACTCGCGTGTCAAAACACCCAACCCAATCTGAGTCTGAAAAAGCATGTAAGTCTGGCAGCAATGATCCCCCCTTGGGATAAAACAAGCCAAGATGTAAAGTGCCACTAAGGTAGCGGAAAATCCTCTTGACAGCCTGCCAATGCTTAGACCCTGGGCTATGCGTAAATTTGCTGACCTGTGAGATTGCAAACTGGATATCTGGCATCGTGTTGCATACTCAAATGAGGCAGCCAACAGCAGTTTGGTAAAGAGTGACATCAGCAGGATCGCCAGCATCATGTAGACTCAACTTCAAACCTGTTTCCATGGGAGTGGCAATAGGTTTGCAATCCTCAAGTCCAAACGTACATAACAATGTCTCTATGTAACTTTTTTGACACAAGGCAATACCACCATCACACTGCTTAAACTCTATACCCAAGTAATGATGCAACAACCCCAAATATTTCATCTTGAAAGCAGCATTCAAATCAGCCTTAAATTCAGCAATATGTCTCTCATTTGGTCCAGTGATCAGCAAATGATCGACATAAAGAACCACAATGAGAAGTACATCACCCTCATGCTTTACATACAATGTGCTTTCTGTTGGAGGGTTACGAAAGCCTCGTTTAACCAAATGAGTGTAAGCTTTCTCATACCAAGCACGAGGAGATTGCTTCAACCCATACAAAGCCTTCTTACATTTGCACACTTTGTCCTCTTGTCCTTTTATGACAAAACCGCGAGGCTGCGTTGCATAAACTTCCTCAAATATGTCACCATTCAAGAAATCAGTAACAATGTCTGATTGATGTACATCCCGACCAAAATGAGCTGCCAATGCACATAGAAAACGCACAGTAGTCATACGACAAGTGGGAGCAAAAGTCTCTTCATAATCTATGCCTTTTTGCTGTGCATAACCCTTTACAACAAGTTGAGCCTTATGGCGATCGATCTCACCATCCGGCTTGCGTTTCAACTTGTAAACCCACTTCGTACCAATGGCCTTTTTGCCAGGAGGCAAATCACATAAAGTCCATGTGTCATTTTCTATAAGTCCATCATATTCTGATTGCATGGCAGCCATCCAATTTTTTGAATTCTGTGCTTCATCAAAAGACAGAGGCTCCTCAACATCATGTAAGCTAGTCACAGCCAAATCATAACAATCTGATGCATAAGATGCATGGCAAGAGCCTGAACGAGTACGACTAGACAAAGGTGCATCCAATTTACTATCACGCAAAGTGTGCACCAGCCATTTTGGCATACCTCTAGCCTGCTCATTTTCAGCCCTTTCCTCATCAAGTACATCATGTACATCTGCATCAGTAATAGGCTGATCTGTAACATTTCTAGAAACCCCCATAGGCTGTACATTTGCCTCATTGGAAATTACATTCGTATTTCCATCACTGAAAAGAGGCAACAAAGTGTCATAAATGTCATGTGAGCTTACATTACTGTCTCTAGTACATGACAGCAAGGGCTGAACAGGATTAATCTTCCACAAACACTACATCCCGTGAAACCAAAATACGTTTTGTTTGCGGATGATTCAACCTGTAACCTTTGCTTTCAGCACTATACCCAACAAAAATACATTTGACAACCTTATCATCCAATTTTCTGCGCTGTGTTTGTGGCACCAAAGCATATGCCAAACAACCAAAAACACGCATGTGCTCAATACAAGGCTTTCTATCATACCATGCTTCATATGGAGTAATAGACTGCAAAGCTTTCGTAGGACACCTGCTAAGTACATAAGTGGCACACATGATGGATTCAAGCCAAAAAGAATGCGGCAAAGCTTGAATTTTGACCATACATCGTGCCATTTTCATAAGTGACCTGTTTTTCCTCTCAGCAACACCATTTTTCTGAGGTGTATAAGGCACTGTACATTGGTGTTTTATCCCACGACTAGCCAGAAATGCATTGAATTCATGAGATATATAGTCCCCCCCTCGATCGGAACGGAGGGTGCCCATAGTACATTTCGAGACATTTTCAGCCATAGCCAGAAATTGTTTGAAGCACATAAAAACTTTGGACTTTTCTTCAAGCAGAAATACCCATGCATGCTTGGAGTAATCATCAATGAAAGTCACGAAGTAAAGGTCATTGCCCAAGGACGGAGTTTGCATGGGCCCACAAACATCACTATGCACAAGCTGCAACCTGCATGTGGCCCGAACTGAACCATCCTTTGGAAACTTAGAACGCTACATCTTACCCAAAATACAGCCTTCACAAACATGTTTGACAGGTGCTTCAAGAGGCGGCAAAGAAGCAACCATATCAAATTTTTGCAAACGCAGCAAATTGGCAAAATTCAGATGACCAAAACGTGCATGCCAAAGTTTTGCATCTGAAATAGCCCTTGAATCTGCAACAGCATTTGTAAAATTTTGTCCACACTTGTCATACAAAGTGATCTTATACAACCCACAGCACAAAAGGCCAGATGCAACAATTTCATCACCAAAACTGAGATAATGAACTATACATCTGTCATCCACAAATTTGACTACAAGTCCAAGTCTAGCAAGTGCGGATACAAACAAGAGATTCGTCTTGATCCCAGGTACATAAAGTGCATCAACAAGTGTGAAGGAACTGCCATTTGCAGCAGTAAGCACAATCTTTCCAACTCCCTGAACTGGATAAGAGGCATTGTTGGCACAAGTGACTGAATTCCCATGAGGGACAGACTCGAGAGAGGTGAACAATTCACGATGTGAGGTAATGTGCTTTGTAGCACCACGTCGAAATACCACACATGTGAATCTGCAGCAACTGACAAGCATGGATCATGGACAGCAGGATTGTAGGTGCACTCTACGCTAAAAGACCATTCTGCATCGACATTAGCATTACAGTCTCCTTTTACAGACTGCATTTGTAGTGGAACCAACATTTGCAATGGAACCACCCTCTTTTTTCTTAGCCTCTTTTGCCTTCAACTTAGGATACTGCTTGATCAAGTGATCATTAGCTTTACAATAATGGCAACGCATCTTCTTTTTGCCCTTATCACCAGAATTGCCAGACGAATCTTTGCCAACAGAAGCATTAGGAACAGAAGTTTTGCCACTCGCAGCAGAACCATAAGAAGTGGCTGCATTGCTGTTGCCACCCTTTCTTTGAGAAGCAATAAAAGCGTGTTCAACTGCACGCTGTCTAGTCCTGTTTTTTCTGGACAGTGACTCTTGCAACAGCAATGTGCATAATGCATCAAACTTGACAACTTCTGGATTTCCTTGGGTCATAAGTCTCCAAGCACTAGCAAAAGTCTGGTAAGAATCTGGTAAGGCATCAAGAACAGTCTGCACAAGGGAACTGTCTGAAATAACTTCACCTGCAGAAATAAGTTGCTCATTGATATCCTTGACACTAGCAAGGAAAGTGTCCATATCATCTTCCTCATGCATAATCTTCGACTCCAGCTCTTTACGCAGCAAAGCAATTTTAGCCTCATTGCGGCTTGCATAAAGACCTGCTAGAATATCCCAAGCCTGTATTGCAGATTTTGCTGAACGGATGTGGGTAACAATGGTGCGCTTCACAGACAACGCAATCAATGCATGAGCCTGCACATCCTTAACATCCCAACGAGCTTGTTCTGCCGTAGGGTAAACAACTCTAATAGCAGCAATCCTTGCAGCAAGACCTGCAACATCCTCAACATCGCCTACATCCTCAGAACCAAAACGTACATCAATGCCCTGCACAATGTTCCACACACCCTTTGACACAAGAACATGTTGCATCATATAAGCCCACATAGGGTAATTGTCCCCATCCAACCTGTCCTCAGTAACAAACATCTTGAACACATCTGTGTTGTTGTCATCTGTTAACCCTCACGGCTCACGGACACCCCATCACCTACGACGGACGTGTATTATGTATTTGGTAGAGTCAGGTACCGGGCTTGTCGGACCAATAGGAAAAGGGTAAGAGTGATCGTCGATGAGAGGCGCACTCTAACTGGGACATTCAAGGGATTAGTTGGCTAAGTATGGGCGCCCAAGTGTGAATGGGGTGAGCTCATATAAAAGCCAACTAAACCTAATTTTTACTCATTCTCTCATTTGTGCAATAGAAGAGTGCTCTTGCTCCATCTCCATCTCCATCTTCTTCTTCTTCACCTCCTTGTGTGTGTGTGTGTGTGTGTGTGTGTGTGTGTGTGAGAGAGAGAGAGAGAGAGAGAGAGAGAGAGAGAGAGAGAGAGAGAGAGAGAGAGGGATAGTGTGTGTGCGATCGAGCATTACGAAGGCATGATGGTGGCGAAGCAGTTGAGCGCGGCACGACTGCGGCTTCTTCTTCATCGCGGCGAGGAATCCACCACGAAGGCGAGCGTAGAGCGGTGAGTGACACACCCTTTGCTCTCTTGAGCTTGCTAGTTTAGGCTTGTTGTGTGCTTGGAGCCATTTGTGGCTCGTACACGGTGCATTGGCAAGTCCCTTGCTTCGACAGTGCGGCAAGGAGCGCACATTTTTGGCGCTGCTGCCGAGGAAATGCCCTACACTAAGGTCGGTTAAGCACTTTACGCTTTCTTGTGGTGCAATTTCTATCATAGGAAAGGCAGGGAATGAGTGTGTGTAGTTGTGTGGAGATTTCTGTTTTTTGCGTTTTCTGCGTTTTCTGGTTTGCACTGCACAGTTAGCATTTCTTGCGTTTCTGCGTTTTCTGCATTTTCTGGTTTGCACTGCACAGTTCTGTCAAGGTTCAATTTTCTGCATTTTCTGTGTTTTCTGGTTTGTGCACAGTTAGACACACAATTAGTTAATTAAGTAGGCTAGTAATTAGGTGAGACAGAAAGTAGGTAGGTGAGGTCAACGCGCACCGAAACGCGTACCAAAAAAAATAAAAATAAAAAATAAAAATCTTGATTATTTTTTTTTGGAAATTTTTTTTTTCGAAAAATAAAAACGTGAGTGTGGGGGAGGATAAATTTTCGAAAAATAAAAAACGTGAGTTTTAAAACGGACGGGTTGGTTTGTATAAAAGTTAGATCGGAATCGTTTCCCCAAGCCCAAGCCCAAGCCCAAGCCCAGGCCCAGGCCTCAGTCCTCAATCTTGTGATATATACTAGAGTCACTCTTATATATATACCCTACTCCCTCAAGAGGGAATGAGAGCATGTGGGACAAGTCCTCCACTCTCCTCGCTTCTCTTCCCACTTGCACCCTTAGACTTGCTATTTGGAGCCTAGTTCCCCAGCTAGGAAAAGACTGTTTCGGGCTTTTCTGGAGCAAAATAGAACCAAACGGTGGGCTGTAAAGCACAGCGCTCCCCTCCTAGCGATACGCTCGTTTTGAGCTATCACACGGCCCATTCCACGACACGGTCTAAAAAATCTAGCAAAAAAACAAACAAAAAAACACGCAAAAAACTAGTCACAAGGCCTCCTAGAGCAGCTTTTTAACACCTGAGGGTATCAAAAGCACATGCACTTACGCTCTGGGCGGGTGCTAGAACACGAGCATATTGAGGGTGTCTCTGTTCATATGGACACCCATTACCCATCCACGATAGGCTCTAGACCCTCAGCAGGGACACAAGGTAGCACCACCCAAGACCCTAAAATAGCCGCTAGTGATTCCTCCTCCGACTCAGAAAGAATGGAAGCATACCCTACCCAAAACACTGAGAGAGAAGGCCATGCACCTCCCGAAGCTCCACAGCCTAGTACTAGTATGTTTAGCCGTTTCATGGAAACATTAGGTAGAGCTACTCGCTCGGAACCTGATGCAAATGAAGCACACGAAGGGGGTGGGGAAGTGGACTCTCCTTTCACATCGCACGTGGACCCCACACCACCAAAGAGTGTCCATGTGGATATCCTGCCAACTTCTTACCAAGAAGGCCCTGTTGAGCTGCCTCCTTCAGAATTTCCCTCTAGAGTATCGTTGGTGACAAGTAAAACCACGGGGAGCAACATTGCTTCTACCTCACAAGAAACCGTTAACACGTCGACTCTAGAAGGATTGTTCATTAATGATCATTGGACATACGACCTCCACACTGAGGTGTTGACGGATCTACACTCTGGCCACGCCTACCATGTAGGATGGATAGAGATTGTACGATCCACCTCTAGTGCCACGAGCCTCGAAGATCAACAGAAAATGATCTGTAATGTTATCCATGGCATTATTCAATCAGAAAGGCAAAACCGAGGGGTAAATATACTCTCAACTGGCCCCATGAGATTTCTGGATACGAGCAAGGCTCTCAACAGCCTACTCTATCACAAATGGAGACTCCTCTAATGAGCCCCATGGACCCATCTTACGTCATTTCACCTGGGGTCTCTATGCAATCTGAGCCTCCGAGCCACAACTTTAGCTTCCCTAACTTGGCTCAACCCTCTATTAAGGAAAACACAGTGCTCACTCCAGGGATAAGCCTGACAGAGAATGTACCGATGACATCTACGATTAGCGCAGTGCCACTACCTAGTGTCGTAGTACCTAATATGGGGCCTCGACCGTATGTGCCTCTAGCCCCTTATGCACACATGGCCCCCACACCTCCAATTGTACCACTTGTTTATGCTCCTCGAGTGCCGCTCCCTAGCCCTTATCCGAGTGGACCTATGCCCGGTTATGTTCCATATCCTGCATCATCCACACATATGCCAAGACCGTACCCGTCCCTCTCCCACATATGATTCCAAGAGTACCTCCACCGGCCCTGCCTCCTCACATAGGTGACTTGGCAGTGTTTGCTCAAACCATAGGTCGATCTATCGCGGAAAATATGCGTCATGCATCTGATAGAGATCCTAGAAGTAAGGCAGTACAAATTGCCAAACTCACGCAAAAATTCAATGGGGATGAAGATGCTAGAAAACACATTGAAGTGTTTGAACAAGTATGTGATTCCTTAGGGGAACGCAACGAACTACATAAGTGCAATGCCTTAAGCTTGACATTAAGTGGGAAGGCTGGAGATTGGTATAGAACCCTAAGGGTGGACGAGAAAACAATCTACCCTACCCTTCGAAGGTTGTTTCTAAAGGAGTACATACGAGAAGGTGTGCTTTGGGGTGTAGCATCTCAGCTACAGAAGGCCGAACATAAGGAAGGAGAGTCAGTAAGGGACTTCATTAGTCGTCTAAAGCACTTAAACTATCGCTGCCCTGTAAATGAGCGCTTCAACAATAACCAACTGCTTGATCGATTCATTCGAGGGTTGAGGAATGAAGGAATCTAAATGGACTAGTGATTAGAGGTATCACAACCTGGGAAGATGTCACTGCCAATGCAATCCAATTAGAGGACAACTTGATGATAGCAGGCATGAGGGTGTCTACTGACACGAGATCCACTAGCTCACAAGCCATTGAGTATGAACCCATGACTGCAAAGCCCATTGCCAATGAGCCAAAGGTATTTGAGACATTCTTGACAGACCTCACCAAGGCAATCCAAGAGTCTCTTAAGGATAATCGACCCCCTCAAAATAGTCACATGTATCCAAGAAGGGAGCAACAATGGTGTTCCATTTGCTTGGGTCCACATAGCACTAGTGAGTGCCCTACGTTTAGAGTAAAATTTAATGGAACTTGCAACGCATGTGGTAGGTATGGTCACCAAGCTAAGGATTGTTTAATGATCAAACGTATGATGGCAAATAGACCACCTGTAGCCTGGACGGATGCGCCTCGAGCTCCTGTATTGATGCCTGCTCCACCTGTTGAGCAACTACTGCAACACATGGTCCCTAGATCTCAAAATGTTGTACAAGCTACACCGCTACCACCTCCTGTGCTAGGACCGCAGCCCCCGCATCCAAGAGTCGCCCCTATGAACCAAGTGGGTTGCGAGCCATCTAATGCTTATGAAGATGGCTGTGAGGAGGAAATAGACACTAGTATTGCCTACAGACTTGATACATTGGAAGAGTGTCCTATATACTACATGGAAGATTGTTGGGGGCAAGTCAAGCCGGTTTATCAAGCTGCTGCTCTCGCATCCAGAGGTCAAAATATCAACACCCAGGCTAGGAGGCCACCTCTTCAATGCTACGAGTGTGGTGGACCACATCGGGCAACGGAGTGCCCTATTAGGCTGCAAAAGAATGCTGCACAGATGCAAATGAATCAAGGGAGCACGTCTGCAATGCCAATACTCACATGTAATCGTTGTGGCATAGATCACTTGATTGCCCAATGCCCCTATAACCCAAATGCGCCTAAAATCACACCCCTAAATTTGGTCAAAATTGCTAGTGTGACATCGCCAATACCACCCGTCGCACCCGCTTATGCGATTACACGGTCCATGCTTCAAGGGCCAGGCCATATCCTCGAAGAGAGAGATACCGCGTCAGTTATCCAAGCAAAGAAAAAGAAGACACGAAGGAAGAGGTCGCAAAATACGGGAAATTCAAAGCCAAGTTCCAAAACAAACATAGGAACAGGAGATGACCCCGTGTATATGAATGACCTCGAGGATGATTCAGATTCAATCGAGACAATGGAGACTAGAACCAATACCACAAAGGGAAAGACCGACAAAGAAAACCGTAACATGGAACCAAATGAAAACCGAATAAGAGAAAACCATAAAGAGCCTCTGAAAACACCACAAGTGTTTCCAAATCCAATCCAAGACCCCCAAGATAAACCGCAGGGGCAAAAAGGGAAGAATCGTAACAAGAAGATTGGGACGTACCCAAACCCAGTAGACGAGATTGAGCAGGTGAAACATCTAAGAGGTTTAGTGGAGGAGACTCAAAGGAAACTAGAACCAGAACCCATGCATGTCAAAATTCATGACACAGTGTTTCCCACGCAAGTTCATCCACCCCACATGAACCATAGACCGTTAGCCATATCTAGTATCATCCAAGAAGGGAGTGAGGACAGGACATCAGAAAGTGAGCATACACCCTTCTTGTTGGAAAGGATGTTTAACGAAGGAATACCTGATCCCATTGAGGAATCTGAGATTCCATCCTCACCAGTTCTTAGTGAAGGACCTACACCCTGCAAAACGCCAATGAATGTTGCCAAACTAGTGGACTTCATGTCTTCTGAGGTCCGAACCACGATCATAGCAAAGTTGTATGGAGATCCTGAGTTATTCCTTGCACTTCGAGCATTCCTTAACGGAGAGCTACGAACGGGATTACCGCAGTTTGCGCAACCAAATAGGCCTGACTCGATTATGATTGATGAGGAAAATCATGTGCAATCACTTGACTTAGATGGACACGAGTCTGTGATCGAGGTACCCATTAACGAATTAGGGCAGTATTTTGAAGGCGACGAGTCTAATGCGACCCTACCCATCACTACCAAGGGATTAACTATAAAGGGAATTCTTGATGGTGGTGCGGGAGTTAGCATCGTTACAAAAGATTGTTGGGAATCCATGGGAAAACCCCGCCTCAGTGTTACTAACATTGTGGTAAAGATGGCAAATGGTACCATAGCCAAACCTATGGGGATGCTCAAGGATCTTAAGATCAAAGTTCTAGGACACAAGGTACGACATACGTTCATTGTAATGGATTTCTCTAAACACCTTATGTCATATGAAATGATTTTAGGACGACCATTCATGAGGGAAGCACAAATGGTTCACGATTGGTCTAAAAATCATGTCTATTTGCAATTCCAAGACTCTGTCCTTAGAGTGGATTTGGTGACTGGTAAGGTACACCCCTTAGGGAGTAAAACCATTATTGATCATCGCTCTGACACCACAGTTCACTCGACCCCACTACAATATTGTTACACTTGTAAGAAGGATACAGACATTGGCCAAGATTCTCCTTATATGGATATCCTACCTGGGATGACTGAGTCAGACAATGTGGATTGGGTCCACCTAGCAGCAACCATAGACACTTGGGGAAATAGGGGGACGACCTGGGTAACACCTGAGGGGGATGAAATGCCTATACCCTTAAATATGCTACAAGCAATGCATATCGCTTCCGACAAGACTCATCCTAATGTCACGAAGAAAACATACAAGTTGGTCCCTAAAGCTTCTTTAGTGACCATAGCTAGTGCTAAAAAACAGAAGCCTTGTAAGAAACGTACCACTCACTCCAAGAAAAGTAAGAAAATGCTACGATGGATCCCTAAACGACTATTGGAAGCCCAAGGCTACTATCAAGGAAATGATCAAATCTGGGTGCCAAAACGTAGATTGTGCTCTTACCTATCACCTGACCCAAGTGAGCCCAATCCCGTAGCTCCAAAACGAATCAATGATCGTGGAAAGAAAACAATCACAGAATGCTACATACCCTCTCCCGAGCTAGTTTGGGTACCAAAGAAAGAACGATTTGTTCCACCTAGCTCAGGAAGGGGGGAGTCCCATGAAGCTTCTAGCTCCTCATGTAATACATCCATAGAGGTAAAAGCTTCTACACAGCCTCCATCTATAGTAGTGGACCTCCATGAAGCTACCAAAGAATCCACACCTCCCAGTGTTCAAGAATCTCCTGATGAACCACTTCAAGTTCGATCCTGGGAGAGTACCTTACCGCCCTTGCAACTCGACGAGGCGCCTAGGGTAATAGAAAACTACTGGCAAAAATCCTCACCTATTACCAACTGGAACAATTGCTTTCAAAGGGTGACAAGCTCATTTCAAACGGTACGATCTACCCAAGGAAGGGGGGAGTGTTTGTGGACATCCATCATTCACTTGCTTCCCTCTCAACCTTTCTCCCTGACCTCTTAATCTCCGATCTTAGGGAATGTACATATAAAGCTTTATACTCACAAAAATAAAAATAAAAGTAAATAAAGAGCAAGAGCAATTATCAAACGAGTATGCACCTTAAAAGTCAAAACATTGACCCAGACCTACACATTTACATCCGGTACACTGAAACAGAAACCTATGCCATAAAACACCTTTGATCCTCATCACTTGAGTGATGGAGGGTAGGTAAGATTAGTATGATAGGAGTGTTTCTGTTTTAGAGTTGAGAGATTAGCGAAGTTCTCTTTTCCCACTAATGTGCCTCCTGGAGGTATTCCTTTTGTTTCCTAGTGTGTACAGGAGCGTGTTGCTATTGATAGGATTTGGACCTTCATGGAACCTTTCTCTCGTTCACACTTCAAATCAAGCGCGACCATCAACACAAACAGGTGTTTTATGTCCATTAGCATTGCCCTTATCTTTTTGCATCCATGTTTGTCTGCTTTGATTGTGATTGGTAGCATAATATTCAGCGCATTTGCTTAGTATCAAACATTTAATTCAATGTAATGTTTTGTCATAATCACTTGTCTAGGTTTAAAAATCAAGCAGTCCGACTAAGCTAGTTTGACCAAGTTAGGTGTTAGAGATCTTCTCTTAATACCATGGGGAATGCCTTCCTAATAAGCAATGGTTACTTAGGTTCTTAATCCGATTTAGGCAGCATTGTGTGAAATGTACTAGGGCTTTCTAGTGGGCTTAACCCTAGTGACCTTTAGCTTAAGTATTATAAAGGGAGTTTACTAATGTGATGAGCCTGGGGAGGGTAACAGTGTTATATGACCCCCCAAAGTTACAAAATTAAAATGCTGAAAATGAACAAACAAAAAATCAAAGTGCCACAATGTAAAATTTTAAGCTGGAAGAGAAATCCCTGCTTAAATTGGTACTTCACTCACATGTATCGCCTATGGTACTAGAGCCCTAGAGGTTCCCAGTGTGGGCGCTTTTCCTTGAAAAGCAAAAAACCCAAGGTATACAAAATAAGCACACACATCATAATTGAATCAATGTGAAAAGACTTTGGGGGGTCAAAGAAAAGGTAATCAGTCAGGCGATGATTTCATGAGAAATTCCTTTTATCGTAGCTTAACTACAAGGTCTTCTAGATATAGCCTCTAGTCAGCCCTCGAACATGAATACTTGGCTCTCGCGATTAAACAACTTAATTGACCACAGAAAATTAAGAAGCTTACCCATGGTATTAATATTCGATCTCTAGTGCCTTTCGACCGTCAAATTAGCAACCCTAGACTTGTTTAATTTTTTACCTTTACATCTGTTTATGCATTTGATTACATTGCAATTTAATGTTCATTGCTAACAAATTGTTTGAAATTCTTTTACCAATCAATTTGTCTACCTAAAACTGCATATGCTTTTTAAGAGAATGCAATTACTGTGCCAATGTTGTTTGATTTTGCAGTGACTGAAGAAGGCTAAGGACATACATCTCAAATGCTCTTCCACCTCGACGAACCAGCTTCAACTCAATAGCTTCCGAGGACGGAATCTACATCAGGAAGGGGGGCATGTTAACCCTCATGGCTCACGGACACCCCATCACCTACGACGGACGTGTATTATGTATTTGGTAGAGTCAGGTACCGGGCTTGTCGGACCAATAGGAAAAGGGTAAGAGTGATCGTCGATGAGAGACGCACTCTAACTGGGACATTCAAGGGATTAGTTGGCTAAGCATGGGCGCCTAAGTGTGAATGGGGTGAGCTCATATAAAAGCCAACTAAACCTAATTTTTACTCATTCTCTCATTTGTGCAATAGAAGAGTGCTCTTGCTCCATCTCCATCTCCATCTTCTTCTTCTTCACCTCCTTGTGTGTGTGTGTGTGTGTGTGTGTGTGTGTGTGTGTGTGTGTGAGAGAGAGAGAGAGAGAGAGAGAGAGAGAGAGAGAGAGAGAGAGGGAGAGTGTGTGTGCGATCGAGCATTACGAAGGCACAACGGCGGCGAAGCGGTTGAGCGCGGCATGACTGCGGCTTCTTCTTCATCGCGGCGAGGAATCCACCACGAAGGCAAGCGTAGAGCGGTGAGTGACACACCCTTTGCTCTCTTGAGCTTGCTAGTTTAGGCTTGTTGTGTGCTTGGAGCCATTTGTGGCTCATACACGGTGCATTGGCAAGTCCCTTGCTTCGACAGTGCGGCAAGGAGCGCACATCATCCATGGTAAATGCTGCACCTGATGTGAAAACTACCGAAAAATAGGAGAAATGGAGCGGGAACAACACGTGCTATATAACACAAAACCGTAGAAGACTGTAATGCACCTGTTATGCAGAAATTGGCACTGACAAAAATTCTGCACAAAATGAAGAAATTGCCTGTGCAGACCTGCCTGTAGTGGAAACGCTCGCCAAACCTCACTGTAATCGGAGAAAGTGAGCAGGCGCCTGCTGGAGCAGCTGGCGACTAAGCCCGGGAGGACTCAACCTGCTCTGATACCAATTGTTGGAATTAGGGTTTCAGAGAAACGCACACAACTTGGAGAAGACGAAGGAAGCTCACTACAAGCCATGCTTAACATTAGCGACGCTCATACTGCGACGCTGAAATATGAAAATTGCCGGCGTCGCTATGACCGTCGCTATGTTACTCTTGACATAACGACGGTCATAGCAACGCCGGCAGGGCAAAAAAAAAAACCGAGGTTGTCCGAAAACTTAGATCTCAGATCTGAGTTTTCGACGCGCGCTCAAGCAAGCAAGGTAACGCTCTCCCTCTCTCTCTCTCTCTCTCTCTCTCTTTCTTCTCCACACACACACACACATACACGAGGAGAGGTAGGAGAGCCAGGTATGCTCCTTCCCTCTCCTCACTCTCATGTTCCGTTCCCCTCTTTCTCTCTCCTTCTCTCTCTCTCTCTCACACACACACACACACACGAGGAGAGGAAGGAGAGCCAGGTATGCTCCTTCCCTCTCCTCACTCTCATGGTCCCTTCCCCTCTTTCTCTCTCCCTCTCTTTCACTCACACACACACACACACATTGTGTTTTTGAGAGAGAGAGAGAGAGAGAGAGAGAGAGAGAGAGAGAGAGAGAGAGAGAGCACAAGCATAAACAAAAAACGCACACACACATGCATACACAAAGAAAGCACACACACATTGAGAGAGGAAAAGAGAGAGAGCTTGCATAAACCAAAAATGCGCACACACACATGCATAATCAAAGAAAGCACACACACATTGAGAGAGGAAAAGAGAGAGAGAGCATGCATAAACCAAAAAACCGCACACACACATGCATAATCAAAGAATGCACACACATTGAGAGAGGAAAAGAGGGAAAGAGAGAGATATATATAAAGCAAAGAGAGAGAGAGATAAAAGAAGAAGAAGAAGAGAGTTTTAACATCGTAGGAAAGTATCCCAAGAGACCTTAAAGATCTAGTCGACAGGAGTTGAACTCAAGACATGTTATTTATAAGGAAAATGGCATAACTAATCTATCACACTTCGGTGATAGAATAGTTATACCATTTTTCTCCTATTTTTATTGGCGTGCACACACACTCGAGAAGAAGAGAGTTTAATTTAACATCGTAGGAAACTAATTAAAGAGACCTAAAAAATCTACCCGACGAGGAGTTGAAACCAAGACTTGTTATTCAAGAGGAAAATGGCATAGCCAATCTACCACACTTGAGTGATAGAAAGGTTATACCATTTTTCTCTTTTTATTGGCACACACACACCCACACACACACAAGAAGAAAAGAGTTTGAACGCAGTAGGAAACTATCCCAAAAGACGTTAAAGATTAGGGTTTTAGTAGACTTAATTACGTTAAATTAGATCTAGGTTTATTTAAATTAGATTAGATTAGATTTAGTTTCATTTTTAGTTAGATTTACGTTAGATTAGATTTAGGTTTATTTACGTTAGATTTAGATTTACGTTATATTAGATTAGATTTAGGTTTATTAATTTAGATTTATATATGTTACATTAAATTAGATTTAGGTTATTTAATTAAGGTTAGAAGAAATGACGAGGAAATCGTTTAAGATAAGGTTAGAAGAAATGGCGAGAAAATTTATTGCGCTCACAGCCTCGACAGTCCACGTGGACCAGCAATTCCACCTGCATGTTCGACTGCTGCTACCATACAATAAGCCGTCATGTTCAGCTAATGGAAGAGCAAATTGAGCATTGACAGAAATTAGTGATGCAAGATGACGATTCCAAGGGTCACACACACATACACACACACCACATCCCGTCAAATCTAGAATAAGAATTAAGTGCCTTGAGCAGACATTAGCTACATTGCAAGAATGACGTACCTGAATGCTACAAACAAAGATCTACTATGAAAAGATGTTAAGATGCTGTGAAATGCTACAGCTAGAGAAGAGGAAAAGGGGTTTTGTCCACTACATGCAGTATCATGTAGACGTGGGTGTGTAGATTTCTTGTACCCACAAATATAGGCATTGACCAATAAAGACGAGATTATAACCCGGTGGTTCTGATCTCCGTGCACCTCTAGACCGAGGTGTGCGGGGATTGGACATGACTAGAGAATGTGAGGTAGTTTACAGTGTGAACAGAGAGAGAGAGAGAGAGAGAGAGAGAGAGAGAGAGAGAGAGAGAGAGAGAGAGAGAGAGAGAGAGAGAGAGAGAGAGAGAGAGAGAGAGAGATAAAAGACGAAGAATGTCAATAGAAGATTAAATTTGTTGTCCACGTTATAAGATTTTTGCCCTCATTATGAGTAGTGACGAGGATGTGGGGCCATCCAACCGAAACACCTATCTCTCAACGAGGATCTTATGTCCCTGTAACCATTGCAAGCATGCTGTGCGACGGACAAGACGCGTTTCTTTGCAACACGTTTGTGAATTTGGCGAGTTAGATCCATCTATTATAGATCGAGTTGTCGCCAATTATAACTCGTTGGACTCTAACGTTGTGTTGGCCAACATGCAGCAATCTTGCAACCCAATAGACGTGTTCGCAGGCGCTTTGGTCAAGCAGCATATGTGAGGCCACAAAATGTAGCCTCTGATAGCTCGGGGGATGATCATGCAGACCACATTCCCAACGAGGCAATGTTTGAGCCCGAAATTGATGAAATGATCGAGACGATCATGGATTCAGAAAGGCTTGTCTATGATGATATGAAAAGTGAAGCCGATACGCCATTGTATAATGGAGCACGTGTGTCTAGATTGAAAGCGCTCTTGGTTCTTCTCAACATGCAGACAAAGTTTGGATGGAGTGACACTAGCGTCACAGCGCTTTTCAGGTGATCTATTACAATAATTAGTTTACCTTAATAAAACTCTAAATGTATAATGATCTGATAGATTTTTACACAATTGTACCGTATTTTTATGTCGTGTAGATTGCTCAAAGAGCACATACTACCAGTTGATAATGTGATACCAGATTCTCGAGAGGAAGCAAGAAAGATTTTTCAAAACTTGGGGATGGATTATAATTTGATCCACGCTTGTTCTAATGACTGCATTCTTTTCAGAGGGGAATACATAGACATAGAGAAGTGTCCGAAATGTGATTCCGAAAGATATCGAGTAGATCTCCACAGAACAAAAATTCCGCAAAAGGTTTTTCGACATTTTCCTTTGCTTCCTCGCATCAAGCATTTCTTCGAATGTAAGTCCATGGCCGCCCTAGCATCATGGCATGAGGAGAATAAATCTTCGGATGGTGTGCTACGGATTCCTGCAGATTGTGCAGCCTGGATACATATTGATGAAACATGGTCAGATTTTGCCAGGGAAGCTCGAAATTTGTGCTTAAGCTTGGCTATGGATGGCGTAAATCCATTTGGTTAAAGATCAACATCTTACAGTGTATGGCCCATTGTCGTCGTCAACTACAACATTCCCCCGTGGTTGACTACAAAGAAGGGGCACCTATGGCTAAGCTTGATTGTGCCGGGGCGATATAAAGTGAAGAATCTGGATGTGTATCTTCGTCCACTATTGGAAGAGCTACAACAATTGTGGATTGGCATAGAGGTGGTGGATATGAGCCGACACACAGGTCAACGGAATGCTTTGATCAGAGGCATTCTAATGTGGACCATGCATGACTATCCCGGACTAACAGAATGCTCAGGTGATCTATTTACACTCCTCACTCAAACACTGTAAATCTTGGTTTTTCTCAAGTTGATCTATTATCATGTGTATACATGCAAGGCTTCAAACAAGCGGATACAGAGCACGTGTCACATGTGGACCTAGACTGAATGCACGTAGGGCGCCCTCACTGAAGAAGCAAATCTACGAAGGTCATCAAGCGTATCTTCCAGAGAATCATGTGTTACGCGACGTCTTTTTGGGAAGAGAGCCACTGAGGATGTCTGCACAAGCATGGTTAGAGCAGAAGGAGATGTGTGATGACGGATTGCCCCCAGGGATAAAGAGACTATCTCTATGGTACGAGTTACCATACTGGCCCCGACTCATGATCAATCACTTGCTCGATCCAATGCACATATTCAAGAATGTGGGTAATCTACTATGAGACCATCTGACCGGCAAGAAAGATACTTTGGGAGCCAAAGTTGACCTTAGAAATGTGGATCGTATGGAGCAATATTGGCCTCAAACAGCGTCCGATGGATCGATAAAACTCCCTAAAGCACCATGGATTTTCACAGGAGCCCAAGAACGCAAAGTAAAAGAGACCATTCAATCTTTGCGGACCCCCACTGGCGTAATGCACTCGCTCCGAACGTGTTTTACTAAAGAAGGAAAGCTTACCGGTTTGAAGTCACACGACTGGCATAAAATGTGTCAGGTATGTTCATAGTGGAGTATATCATAGTGAGAATTGTGTAACAAATTCGTGTGTGGACGTAATTTAATATCATTGCTGCACGTGTTTTGCAGTTTATTTTACCGGTTTCCATTGAGGGATGTCTGTCTCTTGACATCTGTAGCACAATCTACAAACTTGCGAAGTTGGTACAATGGATCTCACAAAAGGAGATCAACGTAGACTCCATACCATTCGCCAAACTAAACGTTGCGGAGGTTGTGTGTATGTTTGAGAAACATTTTCCTACTACCATGCTAACCATTCAGGTGCATCTTCTTGTTCACATAGTTGATGAGGTGGAAATAGCCGGCACAGTACATTCCAGATGGATGTTCTTTTTAAAACGTTTCATGAAAACACTTAAGGCATATATGCATCAGAAGGCACGTCCGGAGGGTAGCATGGTAGAAGGTTGGCTAGTATCAGAGTCCTTAGTGGACATTGGAGAGTGGCTAGACGGATTTGTCAAAGCCCGGGACACGCTATGGCGAACCATAGAAGATGAGCGCATATCTGGAATTGTCATGTGCAATCTCGGTATTGAGAAGAAGATGATGGAAGATCTAGAGGCTAAAATCAACCGATTTTGCATGCTTCACAATCCAGTCATGCAGAAGTGGATCTCACAATATGAGGATGCAAAGCAAGAGCGACAAAGGGCAAGAATCGAGTGGAGACGGGGAAGACGACCACCGATGCACTATCCGATGGGTCTGGAGAGCCTACCAACATTCATGAGCTTAAGATGGTTGCACAACCAACTGAAAAGCGCACAACAATGCGGTGAAGAAGTGATTGAGGAAGAGTGGGAGTACTCTAGGGGTTGCGCGACCAAGGTAAGTTTGCAATGTACGACAGTAACTTTCTAGATGTTTGAACGGCCACTCATAATCTTTGTTGGTTTTAGTATAAGTCATACACAGCAGCATGGTGTAAAGGTCGACATTTTAGGGTGGAATGGATCGATAAAAAACGTTTTACTCAAGATTGTGGAATCATGGCAAAATTTGAACAGTCTAGTTGACGATGGTCCTCTGATGCAGATCCTGTGGTGGCGGAACTCACTTACTTCGGCACGCTACAAGAGATTTTGAGGATCGATTATAGAGGATTTTTTGTCGACTTGTCTGACGTGCAATGGTTCAAGATAATCATGGAGGGTTGCAACGCTACTGTGCGTAGCGGAGAGTCTGGTTTTCTTGAGGTGGATTCAACTAAGAAATGGACTGACCTAAGAGACACTTTTGTACTACCCGAGCATTGTGAACAAGTAAGTATGTAAATAGTTAACGTGTGTTTTAGAATTTATGTGCTTGGAAGCTCTCATGTAAGTTATGTGGCTCTGGCAGGTGATATTTCATCCCACAAAGTCTGCATCAAACTGGTGGTACGTCATAGAGGTAGCCCCTCGTAGTGCACGAACGTATAAAGGCTACCATGTGCCAATCACAACGGCATCAATGGAGGAGATCGGAGAAGATGCTCAGTCAGAATCCGTGGAGGTGGTGCCAGACGAACATCAACCTGTTACTCTCTATGGGGTGCATACAGAGGATCTACAAAATGAAACAGAGGACATCTGTTTAAACGGAGAGCTCTATATAGATATAGGAAGTTATGCTGAGCTATGCGAGGATGAGAGAGAGATCTCTTAAAGCCATAAATATTGTTTTGTAAATTCAGAGTTATGCACTTGCCTCTTTCATCACTCAAGTTGAATATAAGAAAAACGCTTTCTGTTGCTGCTAGCCTTTGAACATTCCAAAGCTACAAGCACTGGAGTGTTCTTGTATGATTCTCCGGCTCTTTAAGTATTTGTGTCATTGAGTCATTGTATTTTTATCTCTCTCTCTCTCTCTCTCCCTCTCTCTCTCTCTATCTACTTGTCCATGTTTTCTACTCCATTCATTCAATATTAAGTTTAAATGTTCGTGTGTTTAATGCAGGTATGGATGATGATGAGTTTCTTTCTTCTTTGTCACCCCAACAGAGAAAGTGGTACGTGGAGCGTCATCGCTCAGGCGCACCATCGCGCGTTCCTAATCCATCCACATCTCCCTCTGTTTCGGAGTCCTCAGCGCGCTCCGAAGCTTCGGTGTCGACGAGACGATCTTCACACTCGTCTAGGCACCGGCGCTCTAGTGGTGGCGGTGGCGGTTGTTGTGGGGGTGGCGCCACCGATGCTTCGACACCACCTCGTGTTCAACGAGGCTCTTTACCCTCCCCTTCTTTGCCCATCCCGACACCAGCCACGGCATCGCCATCGACACCAGGTCTTGCGTGGCTGAGTGCCGTTCCCCACAGCTACACACCACTAGCTACTCCTCCAGGAGTCACTCCAGTGGGCACTCCTCGCTTCGGGGCTCAGACTCCAGTGGAGACACCTGGAGTTCGTACCCCCGTTGACACGCCGCTAGAGACCCCTGTCGAGACACCCAGGTTCACGCGTTAGTGGCGAGAGGGCTTGCCTTACTCCATCGACTTCAGCGGCGACATCATCTTGGATGATGACGGCAAGAAGGTGATTTCGCGCATGCGCAGTCTTTGCTCTCAGGTGTTTAGACACTACATACTAAACACCTGGAGTGAAATACCAAAAGAATTAAAAGACAGAGTCATCAGCATGCTTCATGACGAGTTTCCCGTTCCAACACGGGATGACTGCTTCAATGAAGATGTGATGAAGGTTCAAATGCGTGAATACTGCAAGCATAAGCGTTCCGAAGTGCAAAAAGCAATCAAGCATGGATGGAACAGACCAAATTGGCTAGCCAAAGAAGATTGGAAGCATGCGAAGAAAGAAGCGTGCGAGAATCCCGACAAGTGGAAGCAACAAAAGGAGGCAGCCAGAGCACGAGTAGAGGCTGGGAGCTCGCACCACTTGGGGAGCGGCGGGTGGGCATCATTTGAGGCCGATTTTGTAAGTGTTTTCGCATCTATGTTTGATAGTTTAGGGTTTATGGGATTTGAAATTTTAACATAATGGATTCTTTGTATGTTTTGGCAGTGGTCGTTTACAGGACGTGATCCCACTCCATACGAGCGTGAGTACGCAGGCAAGAAGGGCTTAAACGCCCTTATAGACATCCTGACTTCTCGCGGCGGCATGGTTAGTATTAGGGTTTATTCTTTTCTATTTATTGTATTGTTTTATAAACATCGCTCGCTATATGTTTAATTATACTTACAAAAAGCTATCTTATTGTTTTTTTTTTGCAGAATTCGACAGATACGCCACTTGGACGCGATGAGACGTCTGATTAGACGACGCCAGTTTAGCCATAGCTAGATAGCATTAGTTTCTTTTTGTCCTAGCTTATGTATCATGAGACCATGTAACTATGTATTTTTGAAAACCATGTATATTTTTTAAATAATGACAATGGTTTGTATCTATTACATTTGCAATGATTAACAATCAAGTGATTTTGCTGCTATGTACAATTGTCATTTATTTACTTCCATCAATTCACGCTTGTCATTTTTGTATCTTTATTTTGCAAAAAATACGTACTATGGATGATGGAGTTAATGATTATATTGTCTTGTGGCTGACTATTTTGGGTCTATATTTATCTTTGTACTTTTTTTTCAAAGGTAAATTGACCAATGAAACATTCAATATGGTTGATGGGTGGCATTGAATGCCCTGCCACCAAAAATTTTTAATCTCGGGCGTCGCTACATTGTGCACTGCAGCGTCGCTATAAGCGTCGGTATTTACGGCCCTGCAGCGTCTCTATACGCGTCCCTATATAGCGACACTCATAGCGACACCTGTAGCAATTTCTATAGCGACGTTCTCTTATCGACGTTGTTAGCGACGCTTTTTGCGACACCGGGGGATTAAAAAACCCAATGTATTTCCATCGCTATAAGCGTCACAAGAGTACACAACCTCTTGTAGTGGCTCAAGGCACACAATAGAGAGTGTGTTACTTAGTGTGTAATGGAAAGATGGATAGCCCTAGAGTGATGGGCGTATATACAATGCATGGGGGAAAAAACCTCCTAAAGAGGGAAAAAATGCCCCGGTGGTCCTAGTGTGTTTACACACATCACTACCACATGTATATGGTAACAGATGCTTGCTCAAGGATGCTCAAAAGAGCATGAATAGGTGTAATCCTTCCATGTTTTTTCTCTTTGGTTCATCTCTTCATTCTCTATGATTGGTTTAAGTAATTTTTGCTTCTAAGCTATGGTTCTTTCATGTTCAAAAGCTAGGCATCCTAAAGTTTCAACACTTTGCTTTGTGAAAATTAACTCATTAAAAATTAGGTTTTATGTGTGCTAATCATAGGTAATTGGCCTTGACCTTAGGTTAAAGTAGGTTCATTTCTCATTAGTCCTAGACTCTTAGTGATAGCCTTAATATTCCATTCATTTTTAACATGACCTAGGGCTATGATTGGGCTTTAGTCCTTTAGTCCAATTGCCATTGGCATCTCATGTTGGAAGAAATAAAAAAGTGCTAAAAAATGAATCAATGAAGCAAAAAAGTGTCAAGAAAAGTAGCAAAAATGCTACTAGACACATGAAAAGAAAACTTCTATGTTATGTTGTGTCTATGTGGGGCCTAGCGCCTTATTGGCACTTGGCAGGCGAGGGGAATCACCTTGGCTCACTTGGTCAAGACCCTAAACCGATACCTGGGTTGATAGTGGTTAGCCGTCGCCTTGGTAGGCTAGTAGATTCTTGGAACACCTTCTTGAGGGTTCAAGGAGCCGAGTCGCACCTAGACTTGCCTTGGGGTGGTAGCCTTGTATCGTGTTTTACTTTTTTCAATGAATGACAAAAACAAAACTTCCATGAGATTCAAAAAGTTGTGACAATGTACTAATAGATTAGGAGCTTTTTTATAGCCCATAGACATGATAGACTTGAATGATTTATTAAGATTGGTCACATAGTTTTTAGGCTAGTAGGTTTATGAACTTGCATTAGCCTAAATTGATTGCTTCTGTTTCATGCATAAAACTGAAATTTCAAGTGGTTTAATCTTCATGATAGCTAGGTTTTTTTTTTTGCTTTATGTTGTTTAGTTTTTGACTATGATTTACCCATCTTTTAGAAGCAAAAAATTCACTTTGCATGATTGTTCATTGTAGTTGATGTTTTGTATCCTTGTTGGCCTTTGATGCTCATTACTTGTTCTTATGATTGTAGCTCCACATTTCTTCCGTGGACTTGCTTCATCGGCACACGAGGACGTGCGCCAAATTAGGAAGGAGGGAATGTTAGCAGCGGCTAACACATGCTACACCTAATATGCATCAAGCGGGAGATATGCTATGGTTGTGCATAATATTTACAACTCACTTTGTATAAGTTTGGGGCTCATTGGGAGTTCCAAAGATGTATATGCTAGGTAGAGGGATGAAACTTAAACCCATAGTAGAAGGGATTGTGGTGAAAGCCTTTAAAAGGAAGCCTTTATACAAGGAGGTTTCATTCTTGAGTATCCACTCTTGAGGATCCACTTTTGAGAGATCCCTCTCTCTTGAGTGTTCACTCTATGACCTAGCCTTGAGCTTAATGCCCATGCTTAAGAGGCTAGGACTAATCCATTGTAATTAGAGTAAGCTCTTCTTGATTAATCTAATTCCTAGTTTCTCATTAGTCTACTTCTTCTCTACATTTCATTATGTCATGAAGTAGTATTACACTCTCATTATTCTAGATTTGGGAGAGGTATGTACTTCTTGCTATTAACCACTTCTATTCTTCTATAAGCATTTGATTTGTGAGATTTAGCATCACTAATTAGGTTGATTAAGTTGGGTCTTAATCTTGTAATTAGTGTGAGTGCCCTATTGTTTGCTTGTGTGTAGATAGGTTTTATGAAACTCTAGCACCGTTCACCTCGTGTGTGTAGCTATTGATGAAGTTCCGTGATTGGCATGTGGTGTTTGGAGAGGCCAACACCGATGTATTTAGAGTGTGCTTATCATTAGTGTGCTTGGGGTTTCTAGTCTATGGTAAGTCGGACTTCGGTGGACTTGATGTGTGTAGGAGTTGATTGATTAGTGATTAGAGTATGTTTAGAGTTAATTTTGTCATGGCTAATCTCTACTTGCAATGGAGAGGTGATCTCTTGAATCCTCTATGTCTAATTATTCGATGCTCGTACTTCCATGCCCTAACCGGGTTGCCAATTCCACGGATTTGATAATTTTGTGTGGGTTTCAATTAGGTCGTGCTACAACGCCTCCCAACAATAACCATTCCACACTCATGGAAGTATATCATTGTGGACAAAGGCATCAATGTGCCACCCAGGGCCTAGTGGGTCACTATGTAGATACATGGCTGCGTTGTGGATTTTTAAAACATTTATACACCCAACCTTACACCCATTACACATACCAAGTTTTGCTCACATTTGGTGGTGTGCCTACCTCATGCAGATCATTGGTGCATTGAGGGGAATTTCAACATGTTTGATGACCCCTTAGAGACGATTAGGAGAAATCATGCTACTATATGTGGTGTTTGAGTTGGCTGCTTGGGAACAGCTATGCCTCACCTTGAGGATTTTGGATGTATGGAAACATGCTGCATGGCCCTTAAAAAACCTCCTTTTGTCTTGATCTGAATGCAGAGTAGGCGGAGTGAATCTATCTAGGATAGATTTCTTCTATGCTAGCGATCACTTCTGTGACTTGGGTGGTTCAGTAGGCATTTTGGTAGGGACTACTTTCTCTGATCATGCACCATTGATCCTTACTTTGGTTGACAAGCAAAGGAGTGAAAATGTTGTGCTACAAATCCTTGAGAGGATTTTGCTAGATATAGAGCTCAAAGAGTAGATTGTTGCACTATGGACCGGGAGTTTGGATGCATAGGGGGAAATTGCTACTAGAGTGGCCAATGGCTTCAGGGAGCGTAGTCACTTCTTTCTCCAGGAGTTGACAACAAGACTGGCTACAACATGAGAGGAGGAGAAGCCGCTACGTCAGAGCATTTTGTTCTTATAGAAGATGCATGAGAGACACCCAAGTAGTCTCTAGATGGAGAACTAGATGCAGCAAGCTCAAAAGAAGCTGATCACCATTAAGGAGTGGTGCCATGATTTTGCCTACCACCAACATGCATCTTAGTGGACCCAAGTGGGCGACAGAGTTATGAGATATTTTTTTGAGATGGTGGGTCCTCGCCATGCACACACTTTTCCAGTTGAGGAGATAGGATGAGATGCTTGCCATAGAGCCTGAGGACATACGGGGATTAGCTACTTACTTTTACCAAGAGCTAATTTCAGATGAGCCATAATCAGAGTGCAGGGATGGATGCACAGAGTAGGTCAAGGCATAGATGCCTTGCCTCATCACTGAGGATATGCGACAGATGCTTGAGATCCCTGTGCGACCAAAGAAGCATTAGGGGGTACTCAGAGAACTCCCTCTGTAAGAACCCATGGGACTAGCTTAGGAGATCCACCTCCCTACCACCCTATATATAGACATTGCCGCTCTTAGCCCTAACCTAATTGGATCCCCAATCCACATCTAAGCCATCCAAGCCCTTGGCCTAGGGGTGTGACCCCCTAGGTTGCCGTACCACCCTATATATAGACATTGCGGTAGTCTAAGATGTGTTTAGGTTCATCCGGTTGGACTGGATGTTCAATGAAATCAACCAAAATCTTTTGGTAGATGACATTGTCATCCCCATGCAAGTGTTTGTGTAAACTTACATGCACATGTAATGATAGTTTGTAGGCTTGACCACCAACTCGCTTGAATATCATGAAAGGCCCACAATATCTCAGAGATAATTTAGGTGTTGGCACAATCTTTAGACTTTTTGAATGCTCTAGCGCACACAAAAATACCTCTTCCCCTTCCATGAAGGTAACCTGCCGATGTTTTGCAAGCATCAGCATACTTTTTATACGGATCCTATGCTTGTTGAACATTTTGACGAGCCAGTCTTAACATTTTCATATGGTCTTGGAGGAAATCCTTGACCTGTTGGAGATTTTCAGTTGCCAACCCACCGTAACTGGTGACCTAGATTGAAAACCATACATGAGCATGAAAGGAATATATCCAGTTGTAACATGCTCATCGCTTTGTAAGCAAACTCAGGAATAGGAAGATAATCTTCCCAGTCTGATTGATTCTTGCTAACGTATGCTCATAGCATATCCTCTAGCACTTGATTGACTTTTCTAGTTTGACCATCTATTTCAAGGTGATCTACAATACTTAGGTTGAGTTGTGTACCCAATCATTTAAACATGGCCCTCTGGAAGTGACTGTTAAACTTGGGATCAAGATCACTCACAATGTTACTTGGCAACCCATACAATTGGTTTAGATTATCCACAAATAACCTAGCTAGTTTTGAAGTGTTTATTGTTGATTTGGTTGCAATAAACTTGCAGAGTTAGTCAATCGGTCTACGACCACCTAGACTGAGTCATGACCTCAAATAGTAGTTGGTACACCCACAATAAAATCCATAGAGATACTTTCCCATTTTTTGTTGGTAATCCCCAAAGGATGTAAGAGTCCTCCTGCCTTCATGCACTCTTCTTTATCGACTTGACATTTTTGGAAATGCAAGACATAGTCTTGAACATAACTATATAAACCTGGCTAGTAAAGCTTTTGTCGTACGAGAGTATAAGTTTTCTTAATGCCCGGGGCCCGTGCACTTGAACTGTCGTGACATTCATAAAGAATTTGGCCCCGAATGTCCGTGTTTGTCTCTGTACACATACTCTCCCTTGTGGAGTAGGTACCCATTGACGAAGGAAATTTGGAATGGCGGCCTCTACACCAAAACAAACTCCATTGCGCCACAAGGGAAATGAGATGAGGGCACCACCTAGTCTTGGAAGCGTGGACTAGGACCGCTACACAAAGAGAGAGAGAGAGAGAGAGAGAGAGAGAGAGAGAGAGAGAGAGAGAGAGAGAGAGAGAGAGAGAGAGAGAGAGAGAGAGAGAGAGAGAGAGAGAGAGAGAGAGAGAGAGAGAGAGAGAGAGAGAGATCACTATGAATGAAGCATTAACCGTGGTGTGTGTACAAGGAATGGATGACTTCAAACACTCCCAACACAAATAGCATATAGATTACCAAACAGTCACTCAAGGATTAGCCAAGATCACATCAAGCACTCTCACACGCATATAAAACATTTCTCTTAATTAACATAAGTAAGAGGAGGAGAGGTTACTAGCATGAAACAATTTGCACTCTAGGATGTGCAAGAATAGAGTGAATGAATGAGCTTATGGGCTCATGGTGAGTGATACAAAGGCTCAATGGGTTGAGGGAGGCTTGAAATTACAAAGGGGAAGGCCTCTTTATATAGGAAAGAGAGTGATTAGGAGTGAGGTTAAGATACAAGTGTAATTTGTACAAATGAAGCTTGATTAGGGACATTCAACCAATGAAGAAGCTCCTTCCAAGTGATTTGTTGACCAATTAGCTCCATCATCACTTGTGTTGTCTTCACTCCTTCCTCCATAGCTTGAGTCCAAGAGCTTCCTTATTTTAAAATGTAAAGAATCTACATAAAATCAATACATATCTAGTAATAATAGAAAGGGGTTGAATGAGAACTTATGAATTACAACAAGATTAAGCATGACTTGAGAGGTGATTAGAAGAGGAACTTTGATGGGTTTTTGAGCTTGAGAGAGAGGAGGAAGGAGAGGAGGGTGAGAAGACTAATAGATGATTTTAAAGAAGGTCTCAATGTGGAAAAGGAAGGGTGTGTGTGTGTAAAGGTAGGGGGGTGGTCTCCACCACAGTTGAAAAAACTGGCGTCCACCATTTTGGCCATATCTCCTAGACCGTAGATGCAAAAATTATAAAAAAAATATGGCCAGAATTTTCAGCTTGTCAGTTACAACTTTGATGAAGACAACTTTTCTTGGATCGGAGTGGAAGTATTTTTTAAAAATTCAACAAAATCATGTGCCTGGTTTCTTCCTTTACCAAGTCTTCCACTTGGGTCCCATTTGTTTGAATCATCATATGGCTCCAAAGCCATGATGATATGAGCCACTCATGACCCTTGAATCATGGGTGCATGGCTCCTCAACCACATCATATCTTTTCTTTTCACATTTACATATTTTCCCTTCCCTTTACCACTAGGTTCTCCCTCTACCTTTCACCTCCGGTGAACTAGTCAAGAAAAAATCATTTTTTAAAAATTTTTTCCAAGAGGTTGTTCTCACTCTTTCTTTTATTGTAAACCTCTAGAAGCAAGGAAAACCAACAAAATATGATAAACAAAAATTTGTGATAAGCTCGGATCACCATCATCTATGGAAAAATTCTTCCATCTCTACAGCTCATCACTCGATAGAGGAGAAATGAGTGTGGAGGTGAAAGACGCACTACCAACATTGGAATGAGAAGGATTGCTCGTTTGTACATGGCTCCACACTTTGGAGTATTCCTTGTCATGCTCACATTTTCCCTTAAGAGATTTCAAAAACTCGCTTTATATTTCAATAAAGAGAAGGGATTTGATCTTAGGCATTCGACTAAGAGCATCAACTACCACATTATATCATCCTTTACGGTATCGAAGCTTAGCATCATACTCTTGAAGAATCTTAGCCCACCTGGACTTTTGACCCTTCAAGTCAAATTGTTGTTAACCATTTTATCTTTCATGGTCAAACACAATTTCAAACTCTGCCCCATAGAAGTAATGCCACCAAGTCTTCCAGGCTCACACAATTGCATAGAGTTCTCTTTCATAAGCAAAATAATTCTACTGGGTTGAATTAAGCTTTTTGGTTTTGAATGCAATTGGCCTTACCTCCTATAGAAAGACTGCTCTAATATCATGATTACTGGCACCCGTTCTAAAATGAACGGCTTTAAAGGATCCACAATACCTAAAATAGAAGTTGTAGCTAGTGCGTCCTTGAGAGCCTCAAAACTTTTCTATTGAGATGGACTCCACTAAAAAGTTTTGCTCTTGGCCTTCAATTGGTTTGTCATGTCGTAAATGCACTATCAGTTGGTGCTTGTTTAGGTGTGGTTTCTACTTGGTTTAGAATAGACATTGGACATTGCTTCTGTACACCCCATGGGAGAGCTTAATCAAGCTACGGATTGCATATACGAGCATTGGATTGATGCAATTTTATTCTTGATTAGTTTATTGGTCAAGTGAGCTCCCACTTTGCACATATGCGCTTTTTCTTCACTAATATGACATCCATCATGTGTGACAAATTAGAGTCAACAATGATTATCGTGAGATATGGCGGTCTTGCTCTTGCTGATATATGCATGATGTGTTGTTGGCATTGTGGTAACACAGGGCACATTAGATGTCATTGTTTCAGATGTATGAGTTAGAGACAAATATGTATATGTGATGCAGAGACATTTTTGACACAGACTCAAGAGGTGGCTTTGCATGCCAGTGGCGGTGATGTCATGTTTACCTCTAGTGTTCCTCTTGCTTTTATGTCTGATAGAGATGACACTTGCTCCCGATGGCTGCTAGATGAGTATGCAATGTTCCACATCACATCATGCCATGAGTTGTTTAGCACTTTTGCTGGTGGCAGCCTTGGTCGTGTGCATCTAGCTGACCGGTTAGCATATGACATAGACGGTGCATGAGATGTATGGTTGTCATTACCTAGTGGTGCATCTTATATCCTATGACATGTGTGTTATGTTCCTGAGATTTCATAGAGATTGATCTTAGTGAGATGCGTGAGACAAAGTGGATGCTAGTTACTGCTTGGAGAGCAGTCATTTTGCATGCAGTTAGGCCACCTAGTCGTTGCATGAGGAGATAGATCCTACATTGTCTAACCACTTTAAATTTCTCAAGTACAAGGTGGCATAGTTTGACTAGTGACACTAATGTGTGAGGAGCGAGAGACGAGATGTGTCTCATTCGCAGAATGCTCCAATATGCTCAAGAGACAGAGCATGTAGTTGGGTAGGACATGTCAGTGGACTTTACAGAGGCATAGGTGGAGCAAGATTACTCCAGTGAGACACAACAAGTATTGTCACAGTCTATACTGAACAAAGGTAGAGTAGGTCTGCTAATCCCTAGAGACACAGGTAGAGATCACAAACATGGAGTTCTTTGATATGATCATGCTAGAGGCTGATGAGGTTATGCCAAGAAATAGGTATCGAGTCCCTATGGGTGAGGGGGAGGTGGTCCAACGAGGAAATGACACATCCATATGTGACTAGTAGTCGTGATGGTGCACAATATGCACATAGCATTGAGGAGGCTAGCAGAGATTTCATAATTTTTTGGGCATCTCATGTTCGACCTGTTAGTGTCGAGGCCCGACTTAGCAGTTACAATGGGAGTATTTGCAACATGTATTGTCAATTTTATGATGATTGATGCTAGCATGACGCTTTGTGGAGCCATGCAGGTCATAAAAAGATGTTTGTGGGATTTGCATGCAGGTTCTAGCTTGTGTTTGCACGCTTGCCTATCACTAGAGCCGATGCAACTGCATGTAGGTCAAGTGAGTGAGCCAGTGGGCATAGGGTGAGAGTCTCTTACCTTGTACATACTAGTAGTTTAGCTAGTAGGATCCACTTATCGGCTTCACCTTTAAGTGGGAGGTTGTTGGGGCTAAAGGAAGGTATGTCTTACCTTGTACATACTAGTAGTTTAGCTAGTAGGATCCACTTATTGGATTCACCTTTAAGTGGGGTTAAAGATAGCTGTGTCTTTGCCCCGTGATGGATGTTGAAGGCAAAGGCACATTGGCACATTCACCTTTAAGTGGGAGTTTGTTGGGGTTAAAGGTAGTTGTGCCTTTGCCCAGAGTCGGACGTTTGGTGTTGGACCATCCACTAACCACACTAACCCTTATTCTCTATAAACATAATATAATAAGGAGATATAGCTTTCTTCTCTATTCTCTGTCCACATAGAGTGTCTCTCCTCTTCCCCTTCATGCATCACACACACATGCATCACACACTCACATTCTTGTAGTCAAATTTGTGGATGGTAGATGTATTATGCATTATCTCAATTTTGGTGATACCATTTTGGAATTTGGTACTTTCTTTCATGGGTTTATAAGCTCAATACATATTTATGTGCTTGTAGAATTTTTTTCTTATGAGTGAAAACAAGTCTAGTTGTAGTGTGGCATCCTCTGTTTTGATCGAGGGGGGGAGTATATGTCGAAAGAGTTCAATGGAATTATGGTTGGTCAATGGAAAAAACCAAATGTACAATTTCATATTCCCCTCAGCATATCTTTGCAGAGGTCACTTTAGATGTTTTCATGCCCTAGATGCGTCTATGCTATCCTAGGAATCACAATAAACTATGGTGTGTCCAATTGTCACACAAAGTCACCATGTACACACATTGCGGTATACAAACATATAAAATAAACATCGATGCTAGAACACATGAGGTAGGTTCAAGGTATTTACAATGTGCAATGCAAGTGAGAGTTTTTTTGTGGGCACCTTGACTCTTGTATAATGCATTTTTGATGTGTATACACCACAAGACATGCAATCATGCACATGCAATGTAAGTTTTTATATGCAACAATAAGATCCATACACATCACATACTCATTACAAGCATATAGACACACGATAAAGTTTTGTTAACAATAATTTCTACATTTTAATTGTTTTAATTAAAATTATTGAAATTCGTAATGTCTACATTTGTTTTAGCCATTGTGTAGTTGCCATTTTTGTAGCCAATCGCATGAATTTTTTGGTGGAAAGGTCTCTCTCTCTCTCTCTCTCTCTAGCTCACAATCCTAGATTTCTTCTCCATAGTCTCCTCTAGGCAAGGGGCAACCATGTGGGGTAGTCCCAAGGTGCAGCCTCATCCTCCATCTAAGCTCAAGCCCAAATTTGGAGCCTGCTACAACAAGATTAAATTTGACCTCCCTTAAGAGAGTCACGAAGAGACAAGAAAGTTCTGATGCACTGTGACATGATAAGCATAGTCAACTAGAAGCAAGACATCCAAGGGGAACATGCCAAGGACTCCCGCGAGAACACGGCCCTGCTTCACCGCTATCCTAGCTACTCCAAGCAAATCTGATCAAATGGAGCAACTGCGAAGCAGCCCTCGATTATGTCATGGAAGAAACCCATGGCCTCAAATCTCGCCTTAGCAAGCTCGGGGGTTGGTTATAACACGTGTCAAAGAACCTATCAGTTGTTATTAAGGTCAAACTTAAAATGATTAGACTAGCTACAATCCTATAATGTGTAAAAAAATGATCCAATTCTTTAAGCTTATATAAACTCCTTTACTTACTTCAGGGTATGACACACTCGTCAGTAAAAGATTTTGAAGTACCAAGTGATACTCGAGGAGTAAATTTCATTTGATCATCTCTATATTTAGTGCTTCATGTAAGTTACTTTTAGATTATCATTTTTGAATAAATTGGAAACTAATGCATAGTCTACAACTTAGGTTCTCCATGAGTTAAAGCCAATGAAGAGACTATGCTCATAGTCAAAAACTTAGGAGAGACAAAGCCTTCATAAAGCCAACATACTGCAAACCATTTAGTGTGAGATCTACCTATCTCATCCAAGATAGCCCATATGAGAAACACCTTAAGTAGACCATGTTAGATCAAGTAATCAAGCACTGGTAGAATATATAAGTCTATGCCAAAAATTCATAAGCAAGCACAAGAATTCAAAACACATAAGTGCTATAAAAAGGTCATTATCCTGTCCAGTGATAACCATCATAAAGAAATCCTACTTCATTAAGAGTTATAATAAAAAAGATCAAACACATTAGTGTCCAATTAGTACATAGAAATTAGTCAATCTGGGGAAAATGGGTGTGTGGGTATGTAGCACCAAGACTCAGGCACACATTCATCATTTTTATTTTTGAAAACTACCTCAAGAGAAGGTTTCCACAGTAAGGTGTGAGTGTGTATTTGCAATGGCGAGCGCATCTGAAAATTCTGGGGGTATGGCAGGTCACGGGTAGGTCAGAGCATGCTGAAGGGGGAGGGCAAGTGGGTACAAGCTTTTCATTTGATTCAAAAAAAATATCCTTAAAGGGATGTTCACGTTGATGTGTAACGAAAGAGAGAAAGTGATAGCTTGTTTATCTGTCTGTCACAAGATCGGCCACATTCATTAATGATTTAAACATTGCACACACAATCATAAAAAACGATCAAATTTTATTTGCAATGTTCACAAATCATTCATTGATGATGAACATATAAGGCCACTCAAATGTGTATCGATACTTAGCACTTATGTTCATGCTGGTTTTAATTCCTCCGATCACAGCTCACAATTTTCCAAAATTTAACCACATGCACATGATAACTCAAGCTCTCATTTGCTTCAATCACCTGCTTGCTTGGACACATGCTTCTAAATTGGATTCACGTGCGCACAAATAATCAAGTTTCAAGTCCAAATCAATGCAAAATGCTAATCATTTGAGCACACCCTTAAGCAATACCATCGCATATGTTCTCTCATTGACCATTGTAAAATTGATCGTAATCATTGCAATATGAATTTCTCATATTCAAAAACCCTAATCATTCAAACCAAATTGGCTTGTCATTTTGGTTTGCATGGCTACATGCTCATGATTATGGCAACTCGTAAATGCACAATTTGATGACTTTTTTACCATATCCAATCGAATTGGCATACAACTCAATGGCAATACATAAAATCATTCTCAATTATGCGCAATTGAGTCATTCCTCTCAAATCATCAAATCAATCAATCTCATACATGTCAATTTTTAGATCCAATAATCATTATGAGTGTTGAACACCAATTATTCATTTCCCATTGGATAGATCATGCCATTGGCTAGGCACACACATTAGTGCATTTTTTCCATGTTCATCATTAGCATGGAAATACACTATAAATAAACATAATTGAGTACCAATTGTGTGATCTATCTCAATCGTCAAGCCACTTTTGTGACACATACATCAACTATTTGGCCAAATTAATCATCATAATTGGTAAAAAATACCAATTAATCATTCAAGCACCGGACTGCACATGCCATTGAGTAGGCACACACACCCAAATTTAGGCCAAAAATTTATGCAATTAATCCATCAATTACACATTGAAATTCTCAAATCGCAAACTCAATCAAGCATAAGTGGATGCATGCATGCTTAATTTCTATAAAATTAGCACTATTTTTACCCAATCAAGCAATGCACACACTCAAAAATTAAGCACAAATGATCAAATTTGGTTCAATTGGCAATGCATTTAAGATTACACATAATGATTGCACACACTTTTCATGCACATTTCACAATAAAAAAATTTTTTGGTGTCCCAATTGACCATCAATCATTGAAAATCAAGTGGTCAATTGGGACACCAAAATTCATTAGTCACAATTTTGGGGCATACTCATCAATTACATGATTGCATACTAATGTATCATCAATTTTATCAATTTCTATGCATGCAAACACTCAAGATTAGGTGCACACACGCTTGAATTTTTTGACAGTTTTTTCCCCTCTTTGGTGCATTACACACACAATGATTTTTATGCACACACATGAATTCTTGATGAGAATTAAGCATTACTTTGATACATACAAAGTTCATTAGTCAAAATTTGACTATCAATTTCATTCCAAGTGTATCAAATTAGGTGCAAAGTGTAGGTCAACTGAATTACACACCTAATTTTAACAAATAATTAACAATATTGAACCACATCAATCAATCCAGAATTGACATGAGCAAGTGAGTGCACTTACATTGTAATCACACTCCAAGCTATTCCTTTGCTCCATGAAAAGATGCATCATTGCACACACAAGCGTGTGCACCATCAAATCGGCTCCAAAATTGACCATTAGAGGCCAAAAATCAAACACTCAAATCATCAAATTAGGCATAGATTAGCATAATTAACTTGATTAGAGTGGGATTTAACATACTTTACACTTCAAATGTTAGTGGTTAGGTTAGCAAGGTTAGTAAAAATTAGCATAAAATTAGTACAATTAGCATGGAAATGAAGCGAAATTAGCAAGAGTTAGTATGAAATTAGTGAAATTGGGGGTTTGGGGTATTCATAACTCAACATTAGCTTCAATTTCTTGCACAAACATCATCAAATCAAATCAAAATTGAGTTACATACACTCAAAAACCAAGAAATTAGTAGGAAAATTACTCTATTCTAAACATCAGGTTATGGATCCCCAGCAACGACGCCAAATGTTGGGAGGCATTGTAGCATGACCTAATTGCAACCCACGCAAAATTATTAACTCCATGGATCGGCAACCCGGCTAGTGCATGGAAGCACGAGCATCGAATGAATAGAAATAGAGGATTCAAGAGATCACCTCTCCATTGCAAGTAGAGATTAGCCATGGCAAGACTAACTCTAAACATACTCTAATCACTAATCAATCAACTCTTACACACATCAAGTCCACCAAAGTCTGACTTACCATAGACTAGAAACCCAAGCACACTAATGATAAGCACACACTAATTACATCGGTGTTGGTCTCTCCAAACACCACATGCCAATCATGGAACTTCATTAATAGCTACACACACGAGGTGAATAGTGCTAGAGTTTCATAAAACCTATCTAGACACAAGCAAACAATAGGGCACACATACTAATTACAAGATTAATACCCAACTTAATCAACATAATTAGTGATGCTAAATCTCACAAATCGAATGCTTATAGAAGAATAGGAGTGGTTAATAGCAAGAAGTACATACCTCTCTCAAATCTAGAATAATGAGAGTGTAATACTACTTCATGACATAATGAAATTTAGAGAAGAAGTAGACTAATGAGAAAATAAAAAATAAATTAATCAAGAAGAGCTTACTCTAATTACAATGGATTAGTCCTAGCTTCTTAAGCATGGGCATTTAGCTCAAGGCTAGGCCATAGAGTGAACACTCAAGAGAGAGGGAGCTCTCAAAAGTGGATCCTCAAGAATGAAGCCTCCTTGCATAAAGGCTTCCTTTTAAAGGCTTTCACCACAATCCCTTCTGCTATGGGTTTAAGTTTGAGCCCTCTACCTAGCATATACAACTTTGGAACTCCCAATGAGCCCAAAACTTATACAAAGTGACTTGAAAATATTATGCACAATCATAGCATATCTCCTGCTTGATGCATATTCGGTGTAGCATGTGTTAGCCACTGCTAACAATTATACATAAACCTCCTTGAATGCCGCCAAGCGCAAAAGAAGCTGACCAAAATCTTTCATAGCCACCACACAAGATCTATCCACAGTGTATGTATGACTCTCATACAAATGATGCTCTAGGCGAATATGCATATCAATCGCACCTCCCACAAGGCATCCTTGGAGCTCTTGTCTGATTCAAACTCTCTGATGTACAAACTAAGGTCCATGTAGTCCCTGCACATTCCATGAGACTATCCTCATCGGGTCAGTGACAGAAAGCCAATGCTACCATCGTAGCCAATCTCACAATCTTCAAGGCGAGCTTGGATGGGGAGTAATCCACATCTGAGTGACCTCGAGAAAGCGAATCCTCCTGAATATACATAGCAGGGTGCACTTTGACTATCTGCAAAGAAGTGTACCACAATGTGTCTACATCCTGATGTATCTAGTGGTTTCACCAATGGTCAAGAGTCTCTATCAAGTCTATCACCCCCAAGTCTCTCGTGTGGTGATAGAACTTGTGAGCCTATTCATGGAGATAGTCGAGCACTATATGCAGAGTCCACTTGATCTGATCCCTACCGCACAATGGGAAAGAGAAGCCAAAAAGCCACTGTGTCTAGGACCTTTGTCACCCTGGCTGCTAAAAACACTACATGGACTCTAAATCAAGCTGCTTCAAGGTCGGGAGAAGAGTCACCACAAACACGTGTAGGTCATAGTCAAATAAGTCGCATCAACCCCAGAGAGACTTCTCCCAAATACACTGATTGCACCAACAAGGCACCTATAGGTAAAGCTGCTCTTCTCGTGCCAAGTGGCTCATGGGGAAAATGCATTGCCACGAGACCTCTGAGCTGCTAAAGAGTGACCTACTCCCTCGGCCAGCGGCACGGTGTGGGTGGAGAAAAGTGATGGAGCGGGGGGAATATCTGGGGGTGGGAGAGGCGGAGCGGGTAGGTGGAGTGGGTGTTGGTGGAGGCGGAGAAGTCAGGATGATAGATGGGGGAGGAGGGGGAGAGACTATTGATGCCAAAATAAGGGTGCCAAACTAGCGTATCAATTCTTGGCATTGACAGTCATGAACCTGTTGTCAGCTCGTCCTGCTTGGGAACCTACCTCAAACGAGGTACCCGCTTGTGTGCCCTACATCTCTGCTTGTGGAGCCTGACCAGCCTTATTACGCTAGGTTTGTGTTGTGGGTGAGGGTCTCCTTTGTTCACATGCCTTTGTAAGATGGCCCTTCTGTCTGCAAATGAAGCATTGATTTGGGAGCCCGAATACTCCACGCTCTTGTGGATCCCACCACCACTCTCTTGAGGTAGTAGAATGACCTTCAAAAGGGTGTGGGTATCTCGAACCAGAACGTGTATCGTACGTATGCATGTTGCCTTAATATCAATAGAAGTTGTCGTGCATGGTGTCTCCAAAACGATCCCAATCTCAAAAGCTATCCTAAAAAGCAGTTAGAGGTACTCTCTCCTCCAGCTGGGAAAGCAGATCAAAATAGATAGGGCTACCTCCTCGACAAGAACATCGGTTTGCCGACGGATCAAAACCATGGTGCCACTATAATAAAACGAGTTCTAACCGCACGGGTGGCCAAGGGGCTCATCTCAATGACCTTGGATGCCATCTCAAAGGTCTCAAACACTACCTGGTAGTAGCCGCACCCGAGAAGCTAAACATCGATGATATTTCCCACCTTTGCTAGAAGGAGGGCCTGGAGGAAGCCACACACCTCTCCTCTGCTAGATCGGGTGTCGATTATCTTGCAAATAGTAGAGATGGCCTAAAGGCACTCCACCTATGTCTCAAAGCTCTATCGCCAAAAAAGCAAGTCGAATGGTGGGTTCCACGGTTTTGGGTGAGGAAAGTTACAAATCAGGCATTAAATGTTAAGAAAAGAAAATTTCAAATTTGAAAAAGAGGTTGGATATTAAAAAAGAAAAATGAGAAAGAAAGGTTAAAGAGTGACTAGAGAGAGAAAAGTGTTAATTTTGTGTATGTTAAATTAGAGAGTGGAAAAGAGAGAGAGAGAGAGAGAGAGAGAGAGAGAGAGAGAGAGAGAGAGAGAGAGAGAGAGAGAGAGAGAGAGAGAGAGAGAGAGAGAGAGAGAGAGAGAGAGAGAGAGAGTAGAGATAGGCTACATAGAGGTTGTAGAGAGAGAATAGAGAGAGATGGTTAGAGAGAGTAGGGAGAGGGTGGAGATAGAGATGAAGGGATAGAGAGATTTGAGAAAGGGTAGCAATAGAGATTAGATAGAGAGTAGAGATTAAGGGATAGAGAGAGAGGTGTAGTTAGAGTAGATAGAGGGAGAGTGTAGAGATTAGATAGAGGGAGAGTGCAGAGATTAGATAGAGTAGGTGGAGAGAGAAGTGAGATAGAGATTAGGTAGAGGTAGAGATAGTTAGATTAGGTAGATAGCTAGATAATGAGATTAGGTGGAGAGAGAAAAAAGAGATTAGAGAGAGGAAAAGAGGGATAGAGGGTGTCGAGAGAGAGAGAAAGAGAGTGTGTACAAAGAGGAAAAGAGAGTATAAAGACGAAAAAAGAAAGAATAGAGGGAGAGTGTAGAGATTAGATAGAGTAGATAGAGGGAGAGTGTAGTTAGAGTAGATAGAGAAAGAGTGTAGAGATTAGATAGAGTAGGTGGAGAGAGAAGTGAGATAGAGATTAGGTAGAGGTAGAGATAGTTAGATTAGGTAGATAGCTAGATAATGAGATTAGGTAGAGAGAGAAAAAAGAGGTTGATTAGGTAGAGAAGTAGAGGTGGGTAGATTAGGTAGAGATTAGGTGTGTAGAGAGAGAGAGAGGTAGATAGATGGATGAAAATCTATCTATCTCTCTCTCTCTCTCTATGCCTACTAATGAATTTTGGCATCAAATTTTCCCTCAAGAATTTTTGGGCATCGGAATTGATCATGACACGGTGGAAAGGGGGAACACACCCAGCACACACAATGTTTGCCTCTCTATAGCTCTGGGATTCTGATGCACCCCTATCCACACACAATCATACACACACACATACTTTTCTCAAACGAACTCGCAATTACACCCAAATCAATGCACACACACTCACGTGGACCACCATCTATCTCACACCCATAAACACGTCAATTCCTTGCTTCCCTTACACACAATCACCTCTCTCTCTCTCTCTCTCTCTGTGTGTGTGTGTGCACATCACACCCTCAGGGGGCACACCTGCCTACTCACACTCAGAAACACCGCGCAACAGAGCAGAAGAGAAGAAAGGGGAGGGGGAACAACATCGAAAGCAGCAAAATTAGAGCTTGCTTCTTCTTCAATTGATGGGTTATGGTGGAGCATACAATAACCAAAGCTCTCTCCTTCTCTGTTCTATCTGTAACCCCCCAAACACAGTAGAGTATGAAAACTTAAATTTCTCCTAATCGATGCAGAAATAACCCCTGTGCGTGAGATGCAAAAATGCTTAAAATGCCGTTTTCCTTGATCACGAGAGGTCTGTTTTTGCAAAAAATCAATTTGCAAAAATTTTACAGACTAAGACTTTTCGGCCTCCCTAATGCAGAGGTGTGAAGTCTCTCACACACTTTTCTTTTTTCCACCAACCACATGTCTTCCTCTACCCAAGTTTCCTTGCATGTCCTAAGAGCCTTTTCACATGTAAAAACCTTTCCTTCAAGCATGAAATCTCTATGCTTGGGCCTTCATAACCACATAAAGCATACAGTTCCTGGATCTCTTTGCTTGTAATGGGCCTTCGTATTCGCTTTATCACCCATGTCTACACCACATCACTGCCTACGCCCTCTACTAGGGTCGACACACTTTGGCTACACCAACGGTTAATGGCATAGGAATTAGATTTGGCAAGGCTAATCAAATTCCATTTACTTGTTTTCTCTCTATCGACAAGGCTTTGCAAAGTAGTTCTTATACAAGGTACCTCTCTTCTCTTCATGGATTCTTATACAAGGTACTTTTATTTTTCATCATGGATTTAGATTTTAGCCTTGTTGACATGGATCTCCTAGATGTGGAGCTTCTCAAAGATCATTATTTTTATTTTGGGATCAATGTTGGCTATTTTAGAAGATGACAGTGGTCTATTTGAAGCAGAAGAATATCTTACTAGTAAGTTGGTAGTCTGTGTCTCTTTATTATTCAATTGAGTGGATGCACTTAACAAAATATTAACCTCCTCACAAAAGAAGAGCCAGACATTATCAGGGGTAGAATTATCCATCCAAGTTCAAAACAATAGAAAGTCACCCCTACATCAGTTGTTTCGATTTTGACAAACGTGGCAAAGAGGGGATTATCATCCATAGATTTTAAAAATGCAAAGATGCAAAATTTTTGTGTCAATTGTTTGGGACTGCATCAAACAAAAAATTGTCCTCATGTGCTTGGTCAGCAAAATATTCATTAGTGAAACCTCCAAAGATGCATTTAATAAGTTTCAAATTTTCCTCTGTGTTAGACAAGGGGAACTAGAACCTAGGAGTCCACCACCCAACCACCCACTATATAGCATAGCCCCTCGCCCTTTGCCCTTGTTGGACTCCCTTTCCACACTGCCTCGCCCGGCCTTGCCCTTCTCTAGTCCGGCCTTGCTGGTGTCCTGATATTACTCCCCCCTTAAGAAGAGTTTTTGTCCTCGAAAACAAAAGTGGGGAACTTCTTCTTAAGAACACTAATGTTTTCCCAAGTGGCACCTTCCTCAGGTCGGGTCTTTCCACTTTAAGGCTTGTTGACGTACATGATGACGTGTACGCAACTCATGATAATTGAGAACACATTTAGGTTCATGCGATAAGGTAGGAGGTTCAATGAAATCAACCAAAATCTGTTGGTCAATGACATTGTCGTCCCCATGTAACCGCTTACGTAAACGGCTTACATGAAACACCAGATGAATACGAGAATGTGAAGGTAGCAATAATTTGTAGGCACGATCACCTACTCGCTTGAGTATTTTGAAAGGCCCACAATATCGGGGAGATAATTTAGGTGTTGGCACCCAGTTTTCAGACTTTCTGAATGTTCTGGCACACATAAAAATACTTCCTCTCCTTCTTTGAAGGTAACTTGCCGACATTTTTCATCAGCGTACTTCTTATACCGATCCTGTGCTTGTTGGATATTCTGACGAGCAAGTTTCAGCATATCCATGTGGTCTTGGAGAAAATCCTTAACCTGTTAGAGTTTTTTGGTTGCCAACCCCACCATAACTGGTGACCTAGGTTGAAACCCATACATGAGCATGAAAGGACTAAATCCCGTTGTGACATGCTTAGCACTGTTGCAGACAAACTCGAGAATAGGTAAGTATTCTTCCTAGTCTGACTGGCTTTTGCTGACGTATGCTCTTAGCATATCCTCTAGCACCTGGTTAACTCGTTTAGTCTGGCCATCTATTTCTGGATGATCGACTATAATGAGGTTTAGTTGTGTACCTAATCATTTAAACACAGCTCTCCAAAAGTGACTGTTAAACTTGGGATCACGGTCGCTGACAATGTTACTTGGCAAACCATACAATTTGTATAGATTTTCCACAAATAACTTGGCTAATTTTGGTGTCTTAACCGTTGATTTGGTTGGAATAAACTTATATAGTTTATTCAATCGGTCTACCACCACCCATACCGAGTCATGACCTCGTAGATGTTAGGAAATAAGACGTAGCTAAATAGATAATTGAGTAGATTACTTAATGGAGAGAGATAGATTTCACACACAAGAGATTATAGAGTAGAGAGAGAGAGAGAGAGAGTACACACGATATACGTGGTTCACCCAATGTGGGCTACGTCCACGGGAAAGCAGCCACTCAATGGCTTTAGCACTTCAAAAGAAGAAGTAGTTTACAAAGGGGTTAAACCCTTGATAGAGCTCCCGCCTTGCTTCACTCTCACCACCTCACACTCACCTTGTTGCATCAACTTCACACTATGAAATGTGTGTAGAAATGGCCTTCTTTTATAGGCCAAAAGGGCTGCCCTCTCTTATGAGAGGTAGCCATGTGTAGCCGCCCTTATGTGAATAAGTCCAAATCGGACCCTCCAATCTGCCCATGTGTGGCCGCCCTTGAGAAGACAAGTCCGCTTTTGAATTCGGCCACCGGCCACCGGCCATTGACTTCCGACCACCGACCATCGGCCATTGACTACCGGCCACCGGCCATTGACTTCCGACCACCGGCCATCGGCCATTGACTACCGGCCACCGACCAACCAACCGGTTGTTTTTCGACCACTTTCCGGCCACCGTCCCCGTCCGGCCATAATATTCCGGCAAAAAAAAAAGTCTCGGGGGCCTCCGCCCCTGAGGCCTCTAAAGTTGCCCTTGATTCTTGTCCATGAAAATTTTGGTTTCCGGTGAGTGATTTTCCTTCACGCACGATGGCTTTTCCTCATAATGGGGGCCTTACAAATGTGCGCTTTTACCACAGAAAATTACAAGGGTAAATCAGGCTCCATACTTAACAGTAGAGTGGTTGGTAAACCCACAATAAAGTCCATAGAGATTCTTTTCCATTTTCCATTGGGAATATCCAAAGGATGTAAGAGTCCTCCAGCTTTCAGGCACTCTGCTTTGTTAACTTGACATTTTTGGCAATGCAAGACATAAGATTCAACAAAGCCATGTATACCTGGCCAGTAAAACTATCGTCGTACAAGAGCATAAGTTCTTCTAATACCCGGGTGCCCTACACTTGGACTATCATGACATTCATAAAGAATTTGGTGCTGAATGTCTGTGTCCGTCGGTATACAAACTCTCCCCTTATGGAGTAGGTACCCATTGTCGATGGTGAAATGCTTCCATCGCTGTAGTTTGTCATTCGATAGAGGAGAACTAGGTGTGGAGGTTAATGTTACACTACCATCATTGGAGTGAGAAGGATCCCTCATTTGAACATGGCTCCACACTTTGGAATATGCTTCATCATGCTCATATTTGACTTTGAGAGAATCCAAAAGTTCACTACAAAGTTCCGTGAACAAGAGAGAATTGATCTCCGGCATATGACTTAGAGCGTCAACCACCACATTGTATCGATCTTCACGATACCTTAGCTTGGCATCATATTCCTGAAGAATCTCGGCCCACCTGGCTTTACGAGCCTTCAAATCCGTTTGTTGTGTAAACCATTTGATGCTTTCATGGTCAAGCACAATCTCAAACTGAGCACCATATAGATAATGCCGCCATGTTTTTAAGGTAGACACTATAGCATAGAGTTCGCGCTCATAAGTAGAGTAGTTCTGCTGAGCTGCATCAAGCTTCTCGCTTTCAAATGCAATCGGTCGTCCGTCTTGTAACAGGACTGCTCCAATAGCACGGTCACTGGCATCCGTTTCCAGAATGAATGGTTTCAAAGGATCTACAATAGCTAGTATGGGAGCTGTAGCTAATGCATCCTTGAGCGTATCAAAACTGTGCTGGTGGACGGATCCCCATTGAAAAGCTTTGCCTTTGCCTTTTAGTTGATCCGTCATGGGAACAACAATATTAGCATAGTTTTTAATGAACCTTCGGTAAAAACCCGCAAATCCCAAAAAAATCTGTAACTCTTCTAGATTTTTAGGAGAAGGCCATTTCCGGATGGTATCCACTTTGGATTGATCCATATATAGCCCATTAGCTGAAATAACATGCCCTAAATAGTGAATTTTTTCTCGTAGAAAATCACACTTAGATTCCTTGGCATATAATTTGTTTGTTCGTAACAATTCAATTACCTGCTTGAGATGTTGTTAGTGTTCTTCTTCAGAAGCACTATAGACTAGAATGTCATCGAGGAAAACAATGACAAATTTGTCCAAGTATGGATTCAAGACACTACCCATAAGTGTCATGAATGTTGCGGGCACATTGGTTAACCCAGAGGGCATCACCAAGAACTAGTAGTGTCCAAACCATGTTCGGAATGCAGTTTTGGGTATATCGGCAAGTCGAATACGGATTTGGTGATATCCTGACCGCAAGTCTATTTTCAAAAAAATGCGAGCATGAGTGAGTTTGTCAAACTACTCATCTACTCGGGGAAATGGGTATTTGTTCTTAACCGTAACCGCATTTAAGCCACGGCAGTCTACGCACATGCACATACTGCCGTCTTTTTTCTTCACTAATAGGATAGGAGAGGCCCATGGTGAAGAACTGGGTTTTATGTACCTCTGCTAAGGTAGTCAGCAAGCTGACGTTCCACCTCAGTAGCTTCAAAATAACTCATATGGTAAGGCGGTTTACTGGACAGGTTTACAGCTGCAGCCACGTCGATGCTATGTTGCACCGATCGTGTCGGCGATAATCCTGGTGGAAAATCATTAGGAAAAACATTTTGAAATTCCTTTAGTAATTTTTGTAACTCACTAGCAACGTTTCCTTGTTTAGAATTAGCCATTGGTGGAAGAGATGAGAGAGAAGCATGCGGCATTGAGGAATTGTTCAACAGATTCATGTTAGAAAGAAAATGAGACAGTGAGTAACACAAGAAAACTTGATCTATTTCATTATAAAAAACGAGCTGCATAAGCTCAGCAGTACAAATCAATGGTGATGAAGGTATATCCTTCTCTCCTAAAAACAACACATGTGCACCATGGGATTCAAACATCAAGCTGTTGTGCTCATAGCTACGCTTCAGTGATGGTCCTAAGCTATGAAACCACTCCCTACCAAGAACCACATCTGCCCTTTCCATGTTCATAACCTGAAAATCCAAGCATGTGGAGTAACCTTGTACTTCCAACGGAACATCTCGACATTGAGTATCCCAGATTTCGGTATCATGTCCATTCATCATTGCTACCTTGTAGCGGTGGGTACTCGGAGTTTGAGGCAATTTGAGTTTTTTCACCAATCCATAATTGATGAAATTGTGAGTAGCACCATCATCTACCAAGATGCACACCTTGTGGCCTTGCAAAGATCCATGCATACATACTAACTCATGTGGTCCAAAGGTTTGTTGCCACATGGAAGTTGTGGGACAACATTTATGTACCACCTCTGTGTGTGTTACTTCCACTGTAGAGAAGCGTGAGGAAGACTCAAGAGGTAGCAATTGCACCGTGTGCACTGCTTTCTCCTTGCCATGAGCAGCAGATTTGCCCCTGGGACAATCCTTTTTTCCATGACTGCTTCCTAAACATTGAAAACGTAATTTTTCTTTCTTAGCTTTATCAAAGTCCTTAGGAGAGAGAGGACTCCTGGACCCCTTGGGTTTTTTAGATCCATCTGAATTGGCAGCTATAAATTTTCTTTTATTGTGCCCATACCGAGTGCGTGTATTACCGTGTGTATTAGCAAGCACGTGACTATTATGTGCTTTATTTTCATCTGGATCATCATGAATATGTGCTTTTACTATGCCTTACTCAAGTGTTTTAGGATCTTGGGTCTTGACGTACTTCTTAAGCTCTGGTGTTAGACCTTGTACAAACCCCGGTACTTGTTGAAAGTTATCTAAGCCTTCCAATTTGAGGATAACATCCCAATAGTGAGAGATATATTCAAGCAATGATGGGTATTGGCGCATGGAACATGTGTCCCAAGCCGTCCAATTCCGATTTGCCTCATTTGTTGGCAAAAATTCTTTGCTAAACATAGCTTCAAAAGCTACCGAACTCTGTGGTATGACGTTCTTCTCCTTGAGAGACATTTACCATTTGTAGGCCTTGCCTTCTAGAGTTAAGCTCGTTTGCAGATCTCTGACCGCGTTCGGAGTACGCCGTAAGGCGTGAATTCCATCCCACTTGTTGAGAAAGATATTCACTGCATCCTTATTGCGGTCTCGGTCTTGTCCCTTAAAAATCGATGGTTTGGTGTTTTTCAACAATTCATCCACCTCTTCTGCAGTGAGAGTAAGCAACGTATTAGCATTTGGGCCTTGCCCTTGTAGCAACGTGCTCATGCATGTGCGTGTCAGCAAGACCCTTGGACTGCTGTTGCATTAATTGAATTACTAATGTGGATAGTTTAGTAACATTTGCATTTAAAGCTTTAAGATTTTCATCCATGACTCTCATGCGTGTTTGACGTGCACAAAATTCTAAAATATCGAGCAATTCGTAAGTGTCATCACCTGCCGTAGCATCGCGGGTACTCTCCTTGAGAGGATCCGGTCGCAGGCCATCATTGACAGGATCAGGCGTACTTTGCTCAAAATCAAATGTCATATTGATATCCGAATCCATGGCGACACAGTGCTGTGCAAGGAGTAGTCAGAAAAAATACCTGAGATTGAGAGCACTCGCAAAGTGTAATTAGCCTTGCTAATTCCGTCAAAATCGATAGTATCCCGGTGGAAATCAATTCGAATTGTCCACCGTATAGGAATTCGGCAATTCCTTGGTAGCCGAATCAATTATACTTGGAATCGTTAATTGATTTTGAAAGGTAATTGTACTTTGAACTCCCGTCGGAATGGTTTTCTTAAATCTCTGAGTTTCTGTCGATAATACGCTGAGAATTTGGCGCTCGAAGGTTGTGCCGACCTTGTCGAGATGCTGCACCGTTCCGGACCTTGCCGAATCCGCACACGAGGAAGGGGGTGGGGTACCCCACTGTGGGCACCGCCCCTTGTTGTTGAAAATAGGGTGTGGCCACTAACCCCCAAGGGGGTTGGGCGCCCGTGTAGTGGGAAATAGACAAGCACACAGTGGCTATGGCCGCTCAGAGCAGCACGCGAGCAAGGAAACCCGCCATGGGGGCCACTGAGGTGAGCTAGGGGCTTGACCCAAGGTTGTGAAGTGCTCCCCCGCCCGGTGCGCAGCCGTAGAGCCCATGAGGGGCGATTTTGATGCAGGTCCGCCATGGTGGCTCCTCCTTGCAAGGGGGGTTGCCCACGGACTGCTTGCCTGTTGTCCTCCTCACAGGAGAGGTGTTCCACAACTTGGTGACCCCGACATGCAACTTGCTCATGCAAGGTTCTGTGGCTCCCCTCCTCCACGGCTGTGCCTTTCCCAAAAAAGAACCAAGCTTTTGATACCAATGGTAGACAAGGGGAACTAGAACCTAGGAGCCCACGACCCAACCACCCACTATATAGCATAGCCCCTGGCCCATTGCCCTAGTTGGACTCCCTTTCCACACCGCCTAGCCCGGCCTTGCCCTTGTATAGTCTGGCCTTTGCCGGTGTCCTGACACTCTGCAAATAACCATTCAGGTACATAAGTTTTTGTGCCAAAAACTTATATACCTATTTATTGGTTTATATATAGAAACATGTAGCAAGGGTTTTGAAAAATATGCTTCCTCTTTTAGCATATACATATGGTGGTTCTTTATCAATGCATTCATTTCTATTGTTTGGCACTTTACTTTCATACATCCTATAATAAGTAAGTATCAAAACATAGATTTTTGGATGGCAATAAGGCAGATGTTTATTTTTAACTTGATTGAATGATGGGCATGAGCACTGAGTTATCCATTGCAATTTGGCTCCGAAGCTGCGTACTTTAACATTATTACTTGAAGTCAAATGCTAGTATAGAGGCATATTCTTAAGGTCTTATGCTTCTTAAAATGCATGAGAACTACTCAAGCAACAAGCTTAAATCTTACCAACTTGTCACTGATGCATATCTATCAGATGTCTTTTCCTCTATTGAACTGCATGGTGGTAGTACAGCTATGAGCTACATTGTTAACCCATGGATAAAGACTCTATAAATTTACACTACTGGCATGCATAAAAAATACAATAGGAAAATGTATATACATGGAAGAACGTTGTATGTTGCTCTTAGAGCTATATATTCCATGACAAGGTCATGTATGAGCAAATTTTTTGGAAGGTAGTGTACCAGGTACCACCTTTGCAACTTGTTACTTTCCCTATTGAGTGTTAATTTTGATAAAATTTAGGGTTCCCTCCCTATTGAAACAATTATAGGCCCACAAGGTAGGGTTCTATTGGCACATGTTGTTAGTCACAAGGTGTGCAACATGGTATAGGAACTCATGGGGTTTAGTCTAGCCAGTGTGGAGCAAGATTTATGAGGGTCCTTCTCACGTAAATTGTTTCCATTTACCTCCCCACACAAGTAGATTTTGTACTTAGCAGATGTTTTATTTCTTATGAGACATATTCCACATGTGGAAAATATGAGTATTTGGGACAAACATTGATGCCTTTCCCTTATTACCTATCGCAACAAAGTCCCCAATGCGTTGGTCAAATCCGTTTATTAGACCACTTCAAGCATGCAATATCAAGAACAATTTTAGTGGTGAGAAATTGTTGCATACCTAGTAAGACTTATTAATGTTACAAGTACTATTAAACAATATTAACAAATATTTGTTTCAATGTTTAGGTTTTTACTCATTGCAGTTTGACTATGTCATGTCAATGAAAATGTTTCATTATTCATACCTAGATGTGGTTTACGCTCACATTCTATTATGGGTTTAACAAGGCTATCTAGTACTTATTCCGTGTGCATCACTACAGTTCAAGTGGAAAGAAATCAATTCCATTTACAAGAGTTATTTACACATCTACTTCCTCAAGTTTCATGTATGCTATGAGAATAAACCATTCCAATAAGTGTTATGGGCATGAGTGTTTAGCCACCAAATATCCGTAACAACATACAAAATTATACGTTTGATCTCTTCTAAAGTTTTTTAGTCATAATAAGTGTAGTATTTCTATAGAATTATTCCATGTCTACCAATCACTCAATAAAGTCATGACTCAGTATGGGTACTCGTTGATAGGTTAACTAAACTCTAGAGTCAACCACATTTTTTGTTAAAAATTTATATATGTTATACAAATTGTTGACACAACAATATTGTGAGTGATCGTGTTTCCAGGTTTAGCAGTCACTTTGGGAGGGTTGTTTTTGAACGATGGGGAACACAACTCAATATCAGTTAAGTGGATCATGAGATAGACGGGGACAATTGTTAATCTGCTGTTAGAGGATATACTAAAGAGCATACACTAGCAAGAAGAAACTCATTTGGGAAGTTTATCTCCCTACTTTGGAGTTCTCTTAGATTCCTATACAGCATGTTTTGAAGAGGTTTTACCCCTTCATGCTTTCGTACAGTTCCAACCTACATTACCACTTCCAGTGGGGCTGGCTATTGAGAAAATTGAGCAGGTCAAGGACTTTATCCAAGATTAGGACCCTATGGATATGCTGCTCATTGCTCATCAACATGTGTGACAATCACAAATATAAGAACGATGTTGATGAGAAACATCGGAAACTTACTTTCAAGGAAAGTTCAAAAGCGGTATTCTTATGTGTTCCAAAACCTTCAAAAAGTTTGAAAACTGGTCATCCATCTAGTTTTCTCTACAGTATTGTGCCATTTTCAAAATACTCGAGGAAGTTGGCAATACATCCATATTTCATGTAAGCCATTTAAGACAATGCTTACTAGAACATAATAATGTCGTCTATCAAGGAGTTCTTGTTGATTTCATTGAACTCCCTAATATTTTCATGAGCCGAAACAAGTTTTATATTTTCATGAGTTATGTACACGGTAGAAAGTTTGCCATTAGACTTTAGGCAAATGGAATCATAGACCTAAAGAAGGTTCCACTTGGGAAAACATTAGCATTCTACTTTTTTTTTCAATGATGAAAACTCTTCCACAAGGGGGGGAGTAATGTCAAGACAAGGGTCTTACATCTAAGAACTGAGAGCTAAGAACTATCCTAAGTTCTAAGGCTAAGAACCAAAGCCTTAGAACTAGAAGTTCCATGCGGAAAGGGACTCCATAATATAGAAGTCCTAGGGCATGGCTATGGGTTATATAAGGATATGGTACAATTCCCCTCTATTTTACAGAGTTACTCACTTTCTTGGTATGTGTTCCAACTTGTGTCTTGTATGGGAAACCTCTAGCCACCTAGGAAGAATGAGATGAGGACATGGTCCAATAACAAGAGGATGCAATGGCACTAGCCAATGGTTGTAAAGCACTAATCCTATTTAAGAGGCTTCTCTCGAATGAATCTATTGCACTTTGAGTCCACTATCATTGTGTTGACCTACAGTCTACCTAATCTTGCTCTAAGTTGCATTGTCTAGTGGTTGTAAAGCATTAAGCCTATTTAAGAGGCTTCTCTCTAATGAGTTTATTTCACTTTGAGTCTATTATCATTGTGTATACACTCTACATAATGCTCTTGCTCTAAGAACTAGCCTAGCCTTAATTGCTCCAACCCTAACAATAACACCATGGTGAGCGTGAGTTTTCACCCTCCATATCTTGCTAGCCCACCATTGAAGCTTTAAGAGCATGATGCGCTCCTTTTCAATAGGTGTTAGAGAAAAGGTGATGCTGTCGGAATGTGTGTGGTCTACCTGGGAAGGTGCAGAACCTCTGGCTCTGAGAGTTCGTGATGAGAGTCACAAACACTTTGTGAGGAAGCGTTTGTGGAGAATCACCAACCCTCTTTCTAAGGGTGACATAGAATCTAAGAGTGTTCGTGAAAGCAAAGTCACAAACCCTCTTTCCTATTGTGCTTGGAGTCTGCTTGTTCTTGTAGTCGAGAGTATGATGAGAGGATCACCAAATCACATTCAATTTCACTTAAAAAGACCACTGAAAAATACTAATGTTTCAGCCATGAAATCGTGATGCTCATACAAGCACAATTTCAATAAAAACCCAAACCTCTTTCATGGTACCATGTAGCCTTGCCCCCAATTACATAGTCGTAACATCACACAGTTGAAAGGAATGTTCGAGCTTCCACCTTCTTGGCGACCATTTTCTGATTTTGCAGAGATTTAAGAGCTTCTATGTTGAAGCCCAAACACAATTTTGATAAGGGGAAACCCTAATTCACTCCCTCACAAGCTCAGATGCAAGATTGTGAAGAGGCGGGACTGCAACACACATAGATTGAGCAACCATGGAAGCTATTACACATTAGAGCAAAATTGCAGGTTTTTTTCTGTAAAAATCAGACCTTTCTCTCTTACCCACCGCATTTTTAGCTGATGTGTCAATTTTTAGGCCATTTTTCCACTTTGGACCAAAACTAGGCCATTTTCAGCTCATTTTTGACCCAAAAAATGCCATTTTTGATGCGAAAAATCCCAAATGGAGTTAGAAAATTCCCTAAATTTGTGGGATCACTCGCATAGGCATAGAAAGCATAGATAAGCATCATTTTTCATCAATATACCATTTTGGGTCACTTTCCATGCAATTTTGCAATGGCGCTTGTTAGCTGCTATTTTTGGCAGTTTTTTGCCCGCATCAGTCTTTATAGGCGAGATGAGTGTGCCACCATGAAACACTTAAAATATATACATTCTAAAACCAAATTAAGCATCTTATCAAGTGGAAAAGCAAGAAAATGCGCCACATCCAGTGCCATGACTCCCCGGATAGGTATGTACATGATAATGACCGCAGTAGACGCTTCAACATATATCACAATATGTACATGATTGCTTTTATTTGCATACATCGAGAAGTGTCAAGAGTGAGGTGAATGTTTTCATTTCACACTATGTAGGTGCCATGGCACGAATCCACCCCCTCTGAACCTGCACATCCTTCGGTATGTGCCACAACAACATTTATAGAGCATTAAAACTCATGGTCAAACGCCATATTCTCACTTTCATCCTCAGTTTGCATATAGTTGGCTTCATCATCCTCTTTACTTGGTTGTACCTCAAATGGATCATCATTCCCTCTTCTTTTGAATAATTTAATTCTTTTTCCTGCAATGGTAATTTTCAATTCAGTCCCATCCAGTTCACGCAAGGTGTAAGTTGCATTTCCATGCACATGTTTGACAACATAAGGACCAAACCATTTATTTGCAAGCTTCCTTATTATAGAGTGCTGGTTTTCAAGGCTACTATCGTACATCAACGCCCAATCAACTTCTTCAATGTCTTTTGGTCTGAGCCTATGCATCTTGTCAAATCTGTCTTTGTTTTTCAACCTTGCCTTCTTTAGTCGAGCTTTTGCAAGCTCAATGTCTTAAGGCCTTCTTTCTAATTGCCGTGTCCGCAATGCAAGAAGGTCTTCTCTACTCATTCCATCTTCCCATGGCATTACATTCCATGTAAGAACTACATCATCAATTGGCATCACAGGTTTTTGACCATACATCAATTCAACAGGCATATAGCCAGTGACTGAACTATGTGTTGTACGGTCAGCCCACAATGCAAATGGCAGTAACCTTGGCCACTCTCCAAGCTTATCTTCACAAGCCTTAGCTAAAGCTTTGATTATTGGAGGATGCGCTCTTTCACTTTTGCCATTTCCCTCTCGGTTATAAGCACAAGTTAAAGCTAGTTTGATGCCCATTCTAGAGAAGAATTCCCTTACTTCATCAGCATCCAATTCTCCTCTATCTGCAGTTATCTTTCCCACACACCCATAGCAACAAATCACATCTTCAAGAAGAAATTTACATACATCTTGTGTACTGTTTGTCCTCAATGCACGCCCTTCAACTTGATTAGACAAATCTTCTCTTGCAAGCACCAAATACCTCATTTTCCAAAGTCCCAAAGGCATTGTAACCAAGTCCACAACCCATTTGTAATGCATGGCTAATGGATAAGTAGGATGTAGTCCATCATGATGTCGTACATTTGAATACATTTGGCATGTCACATAAGACTCCACAAACTCAGCCACATCCTTATACATCCCTTTCCACCAATACCTTTCTTTTACCTTGGAAAATGTTGCCCATACACCTTGATGTCCTGCCCATAAACTTCCATGGAACTCCTTGATGATTTGTTGTTGAGTAACCTTATCGCATACTACGCGCAATGGTGTTCCATCTCTTTGTTTAGGATGCTTCCTTAAGTAGCCATCCCTCAAGAAGTATCCATATGCTTTTCTTCTTATCCTCTTAAATTCCTGCTCAGTCCAATCATCCTACTTCTGCAGAGTACTTAAGTAGCGACCTATCAAGATCCATTCATCCTCATATAGTTCCTCTGAAAAGGACTCAAGTGAAGACACAAAACATGCATGACTACTCTTTGCATGATCAATAGTGTATAACATTGTGCCAACATCATCTCCCTAATCATGTCCTGTTCATCTTCATACCTTGCCCTAGATAACATATCTACCATTGGATTGTCTTTTCCTGCAATATCCTTGAACTCAGGATTCAAGGACTTTATGTAGGCTATCCATCGCAGCATTGCAATATCACGGGTCAAACAGTTTGTGATCATTCCAAGAAGAGGAAAACAATCAGTTTCCACAACCACTGATGCCCCGTTCAACTACTCCTTGGCACACCTCAATGCTGTAACCACCCCCCATAGTTCCCTTTTTACTTGTGCATAATCTTGTTGGCAAGAACTCAGAATCTTGGCTCCAAATCTCACCACATACCTTTTTCCCTCATCATCATCTTGCCCTACTGCCCATCCTATCCCTGTAGGACTCGTGTCCACTGTCACAATGATTCTTCTCTCACATGCATAATCTACCTTTCTCAAGTTTGGTGATGAAAGAAGTAGCTTCTTTAGCTTTCTCATCACTTTTGTGTGCTTTTCTTCCCATCGAAACTTCTGATTCTTTCTCAACAACCTATAAAGGGGATCTGATACATGTGCATAATGTGGTATCCAAATAAGATAGAAGATGCAAGCACCATGAAATCTTCGAACTTCAGTTATAGTTGTACATGTTTCTTTCATGTTTTTGATTGCATCCATCTTTTTTAGACAAGGACTTCTACCATAAGGACCACACATATGCCCCACAATCAACACTTCATTAACACCAAATACAGATTTTTGCCCTCATAGGGTAAGATTAACTTCTTTCAGCTTTGAAAAAATCTTCCCACAATCTTCAATATGGTCTGCAACAAACTTATGGCACCCCCTTGAATCCATAGCTTCATCGTTATCTTTATCTTCACATCCTTTGATGGGCACGTTATCAAGAAATGGCATTGTGATTTGAGGTATGAAGTCATGTAGAACCTTGTTCATCCCATTCATCATATGTGCAACTGAATTTGTTGCTCCTTGGGGTAAGGTACACATCCTCACTAGTCCCAAAGGTGTTTTCATAGTTGTCAGATCTCTACTCTCAACATCTAGCTGAAATTGATCGTACCCTGAATAGAGATCTCCCATTGAGTAAATTGACCTTCCTGCAAACACCTCTGTAAATTCATCCACTATAGGTCCTGTACCCACATTCCTGATGGTAACCTTGTTTACAGGTTGCATATCTTGTATGAACCGCAAAGCTCCATTCTTCTTAGGAACAGTGAACCACCTGTTTGAATATGGCGCACAAGAAGGCTCCAAGATACCCATGCTAATCTTTTCTTTGAGTAGTTCTATTAACTTTGGCAAATGTGCTTTTGGAACCGGAATTGGGCGTAGATTCCAAGGTACATGAGGGATAGTGAAGATCACCATAGGGGCAACAACATTAGGATCAACATACCCTATCTCATGTGGCTGGAAAGCAAAAGCCTTGCCATGTCTTGAAAGCATTTCTTTAAAACTCTTCTTCTCTTATTCTGTTAAAAACTCTTCACAACCAACTTTTATCTCTTTTAGGGATTCCATTGCGAACTTGTGTCCAGTTCTTTTTGGATCCTTGAGACTCAGCTTCAAAGAAGCTTGCTCTAGCTTTTTCCTGCAATCTGATGGTAAAGGTAAGGCCACTGGTCTCACTTTCTTTGCCACCATTTTGTACTTGGTCTCCACACACACTTCCAGTCCTTCATTAGCATTGAAATATTTTTGATCTTCAAAAGCCTCAATCACATCATACATTTCCATAGAGCATACTTCTACATTGTGGGTTATATCTTGTGTGTTAGAATCCATTATAGCTTCAAGCTCAAGCATAGTATCTACATGAGAAACTTAATCAAAGAAACCTGAAATGTATTCACTATCCTCTGTGAAACCATTTTCTTTCATGTATTTCTATACACTATATACATATTGTCGTGCACTTCTTTTCATATCCTCAAGTTTCATAAAACATACTGACCCATGCTCTGTTAATCCCTGGAAACCTGTAGAAAAAGCTTCTTCTTGCTTTGGGTCAGCAGGTGAGAATCTTTTTCTTCTTGTACCATTGCAATCCCGCTTCACAATGGTACATGGCCAAAACCCCTTGTCTCCCTGTACTCTTTGAAATCTTTGTTTGCTTTTGGTAGAGGATACTCACGAAGACTATTGCGGTTCCTCTCATGATTCACACACACAGTCAAAAATTGCACACCTCGCTTCTCTGCTCTGTACCCTAGCATAAGCAGAACCATCATCCAAGACCTTTGTTTCCATGCGGACGGCTGTGATGTATGGCTGCCCAAGGATAAGAGGATAGGTAGACATCTCCTGCACAAAGAAATTTTGCTCATCCTTCACATTACCAATCATCACTTTCACATTTGGACAAACCCCATACAACTCTCCTGATGAGTTATTTGTAGCTCTAATCATCCACCCATGGTCTGTGTCTATCGGCCACTTACCCTTCATGTAAAGACTCTTGGACATGAGATCGATCTCAGAGCCATGATCTATCAATGCAACGTATGGCTCCTCAAGATCACCCACCTTGACTAAAGTTTCTGTTGTAGCTCTTGCCCAATGACTTTTGGAGTAGTGGCTTTTATAGGAGGCTTCATCATCATCATCATCATCTGCAAATCTAGCACGTGCATCTCTTCGAGAAGATTGGTAGCATCCTACCACACTTTCATCACAATCACTCTCTTGGACATGTATTCCATGTGCCTTAAGTGACTCCCCTTCACCCTCAAAATGTGGAGGAGTAGTCTTAGTGAGAGTTTGCCTCTTTCTTTTTATGATATCTATAATTTCTTCATGAAACTCGCGTTTAGCAATGCCAAGAACCTCACCCAAGGTAAACTCAACTTTGCTATACAAAATTTCCTCCAATACCTGCTTTAAATTTGTGGCAGCTTCAATGTCAGATTGTAGTTTGTATGCAGGGCCTTTTGCTTTAGCTTTTCCTTGCTCTTTCTTCTTCCCTAAAGATCCCTCCTCCGCAGGAATCTCACCTCCTCTGCAGGAATCTCAGGAGGAGGCACATGTGGTGGAGCCTCATAAGAAGGTCCTGGATCCTTTCTTCCACCAGCTCTTGTAAGCCTCTTTGAAGTAGAAGGACCTGCATCTCCATTCTCACGTCTGCACTTCTCTTCCAAATTGCGTCATTGTTATAGCATTTTGCAAGATAGGCATGCATTGATAAAGAGTCCACAGGGTCATCCCAACCTGTTGTATGGTGTATGCAATCACCATCTTCATGTAATACCTATTTAGTTACCTTCTCTTTTTCGGCTAAGGCTACTGCATATGGCCACAAGCTATCAACCTCCTCAAAGTCATATGGAGTATACTTTAACACTTTCTTTGGAATCGGCTCTATCTTTGCCCCATAGGTAGCAACCTCCACTGCAGAAATAGCATGACTAGTTGCCATATCCTCCACTAACTTCCGCATATTTCCTTTTCCAAAGTTAGTTCCTAATGGCATACCTGTCTCCTGCAGATGGATCTTGCCATCCTTAAAAAACACAAGATGTATTTTTAAGGCATCACTAAAGCTATCACAATCCCTTCTGCCATGGTCTGTACCATCACACCATATGCATCTATGCACAAATCCTTCTTTGCTTTGGGATTTTTGTCCTGCAGAGAAAGTTGTCCTTTCTCTTCAAGCCTTGTTAGCTTTAATTTCATTTCTCGCATGCCCTTAACAAGATCATCAAGCATTGAATTATCACCTTTTGGACCCACAACAGTAGGCTTTGGTGTAATCTTATACGTGCTAGGAGGAGAGGTAGTACCATTCATCACCATCTTGTCCCTACGACGTTGCCTCTTAGCAATCAATGAGACTGCATCTTCAACCTCTTTCCACTCAGCCTTAAGACCCTGTTCTGTATTCTTTTCTTCAAGGAGTAGCTCTAACTTTTCTTGGAGCTTAGAACCTGCAGCTTGAAGGAAGAATTTAGTCTTTTCACTATCCAAAGTGGCTCGCTCTGTTCCTAACAGCTGAGCATAACGCCGCTCAAACTCTCTCAACAATTCGGTGATGGAAAGTCCTTCTTTTGGCTTTGCAACCCATTCCAAGAAGGTCCTTTTTGTAACCCTTTCAGAGTCCTCCATGAAGTATTCCTCCTTTAGGGCTAACTTGAATTGCTCCCAGCCTTCTCCATGCTCCTCCCTGATTCCCCTTACATGGTCTCTAATCTCAGGGACCACAACAAGCTCAAAACTACGAATCATGTCCACCTCTGGAACCCGTTGTAGCTCCATCTCCTTTACATAACCACGAAGAAACTTTGTGACATCTTTTCCTTCAAATTGGTCCATTTTGTTCACAATAGCTTGAAGGGCTTTGGTTACTGACACCTCCCTTCTTTCTGCAGCCTGTTGTTGTTGCATGAACATGGCGAATGCTTGAAACATTTGCATTGTGCCTTGATCAAAATGCATGCCTTGTTGCTCTTGTTGATCCATAGCTTCAACTATTTGTAATTAAACCTTTCAAAAAAAAGTTTTTAAACTCCCACCCTAGCTGCTTCGTGTCGGGTTCACCAGAAAATGTCGGAATGTGTGCGGTCTAGCTGGGAAGGTGCAGAACCTCTGGCTATGAGAGTTCGTGATGAGAGTCACAAACACTTTGTGAGGAAGAGTTTGTGGAGAATCACCAACCCTCTTTCTAAGGGTGACATAAAATCTAAGAGTGTTCGTGAAAGCAAAGTCACAAACCCTCTTTCCTATTGTGCTTGGAGTCTGCTTGTTCTTGTAGTCGAGAGTATGATGAGAGGATCACCAAATCACATTCAATTTCACTTAAAAAGACCACTGAAAAATACTAATGTTTCAGCCATGAAATCGTGATGCTCATACAAGCACAATTTCAATAAAAACCCAAACCTCTTTCATGGTACCATGTAGCCTTGCCCCCAATTACATAGTCGTAACATCAAACAGTTGAAAGGAATGTTCGAGCTTCCACCTTCTTGGCGACCATTTTCTGATTTTGCAGAGATTTAAGAGCTTCTATGTTGAAGCCCAAACACAATTTTGATAAGGGGAAACCCTAATTCACTCCCTCACAAGCTCAGATGCAAGATTGTGAAGAGGCGGGACTGCAACACACATAGATTGAGCAACCATGGAAGCTATTACACATTAGAGAAAAATTGCAGGTTTTTTTCTGTAAAAAGCAGACCTTTCTCTCTTACCCACCGCATTTTTAGCTGATGTGTCAATTTTTAGGCCATTTTTCCACTTTGGACCAAAACTAGGCCATTTTCAGCTCCATTTTGACCCAAAAAATGCCATTTTTGATGCGAAAAATCCCAAACGGAGTATGACAATTCCCTAAATTTGTGGGATCACTTGCATAAGCATAAAAATCATAGATAAGCATCATTTTTCATCAATATACCATTTTGGGTCATTTTCAATGCAATTTTGCAACGACGCCTGTTAGCTGCTATTTTTGGCAGTTTTTTGCCCGCATCAGTCTTTATAGGCGAGATGAATGTGCCACCATGAAACAATTGGAATATATACATTCTAAAACCAAATTAAGAATCTTATGTGGAAAAGAACCCAAATGCGCCACATCCAGGGCCACGACTCCCCGGATAGGTATGTACATGATAATGACCACAATAGATGCTTCAACATATATCACAATATGTACATGATTGCTTTTATTTGCATACATCGAGAAGTGTCAAGAGTGAGGTGAATGTTTTCATTTCACACTATGTACGTGCCACGGCATGACAATGCTCTCCATTAGTCGTCTCTTTCTCCCTAATTACTACTATCACTAATAAAGCTTGGGTACGCTCTTGGAAATACGAATGAGCCACTACCCTTCATAATTAGTGAGCTTGTAATTATTAGCATTCCATTATTGCATGGGTGTGTGCATTTTTTAATTAGGCTGCATTCTCATAATCCCTTCTTTTTGCTAATCAAGGCTGCATTCATAATTGGGTGCCTTCTCCACAAGTTCATGGACAATTGATGGTAATTACAAGTGAAATTAGCTATTGGATTAAAAATCCTAGCATATTTTTGCATCTCCTCGTGTTCAATTTTTTGCATCATTTTAGTTGTAACCATCATCTCATAAGCCAAGTTGTGTGTGTATGAAGTGTTCATTGAGTCCATTTTGTAGAGTTCTCAAGGGCCTTAATTGGCATCATTTGGATCTCCCATTGAAGATCTCAAATGAGCCCTCTACATCAAATTTTAGCAAAGCCATTAAGCACCCAAGTTAAGAATCATTAGATATTTTAATTACATCCAAAAAGTAGATGTGGACGTTTGTGCACCTTAGTGGTGGGAACCACATTTAAAAGAGAAAGTCAAATTGATTCTTGTTTTGTCATCACATCTGCTAAGCCATTTGCTGCAATAGAATTTCCCAAATTGCCTACCCTTGCCCTAGGTTTCTCATCTTACTGACTCAATCCACCTTGGCTTACTATACACAAGCTACTTGTAATCACCTTGGATGCATGCTTGTAATCACCTACAAGGTTTTGCTACCAGTCATTAACAAGCTTGCACTTGCCTCGCCAGAGCCACCCTGTGGCTATGTGCTCAATGCTTCCCTTCAATCGGCATGTTGATGTCACATATAATCACATCAATTCCCACCTTATTCTGCATTCCTTGCCTCCATTGATAGCCCATGCTACTCACCAACCTGTTAGCTCCACTTGCTACCGTGCATGTGCTTGCCTAGGTGTTGCTAGCCCCACATTACCCTTGTCATGGTCTGTTGCCATGTGCTTGCAACTTGAAAGCACTATCCAACAACCTCCTGCATGCCATCTTTATTGACTGCCCCAAGTGATCATCCCTTGATGGTCTTGTGCATATGCTTTCCTTACAATTTGTATGCTTAACTTTTGCATTTCAAATTTAAGCGACACATGGGTTCAAGACATTATCTAGAGACATCCTATGAGATAAGTGCAATGTATGTGCGCCTTTCACCATTGTCCACCATGAAGATTGCATCCTCAACAAAATGGACCAACGACAATGAAGAAGATATCAAGACCAACAATGAAGATGAAAATGGACCAACAATGACACAAAGGGAATCATCAACGGCATGATGCACAAGAAGAGGACAGAATTCCCTCTTCACATGAATTTTTTTTGAAATCTTTGTATGAGCCTTAGGATCTCAGGGAACCTTACATGTTGTATGCGATTGAACCATGGTCAATGAGAATCACCACAAAGTATCCGATTGAGAGCTGTGAAGTATTATTATTCCAATGAGATTTGTCATATTGTATCACAAGAACCTTGTAGATGTATCCAACAAGATACCTAGGCACTATGACACCATGCCATGAACACATGGAAAATCATAAAACATGAAATATTTTCAAAAGCCCCAAGTTTGGCTTAAGGGGGAAATTGTTGGGGGAAGCCCAACTTGTGGCTTGTGTGGAAAACCCCTCTAGCCACAAAGGAAGGATGATATGATGACAATGTCCAATACCAAGAGGATGCAATGGCACTAGCCAATGGTTGTAAAGCACTAAGACTATTGAAGAGGCTTCTCTCTAATGAATCTATTGCACTTTTCCATAGGCTTCTCTCTAATGAATCTATTGCACTTTGAGTCTGCTATCATTGTGTCAATAGACTATTGAAGAGGCTTCTCTCTAATGAATCTATTGCACTTTGAGTCTACTATCATTGTGTCTATACTCTACCTAACACTCTTACCTAGCCTAACCCTAATATCCAACACTAACACCATGGTGAGCTTGAGGCAAGTGTTTATGCTTCAAAAATTGTGATGAATTTGTCTTTGGATATGTAGATGCAGATTATGTAGGGAATGTAAAGAATGGGAGGTCTATTTCTAGTTATGTCTTTATATTTGTTGAAGAAGATATCTCTTGGAGATCATGTCTTAAAATTGCACATCCTCTTCCTCTACAAAGGCTGAGTATGTTGCAGCATCAAAAGCCAGCAAGGAGGCTTTATGGTTGGCGTGTTTAGTGGGAGAACTTGAAAAAGCCAGCAAATTTGAGTATTGCATTGGGATAGTTAGAGTGTCATTTCGTTGGCGAAGAATCCCATGTTTCATTCTATATTAAATCACATACTAGTGATGTATCACTTCATATGGGATGTGTTGCTTTCGAAAAATCTACTTTCTTGATAAAACTATTGCCTGTCAAGCATGAACTACACTCTGTCTAAAAACCTTGCAAGGAAACTTCCCAAAATCCCTACGTCTTCTTTCCTTCTCTTTTGTCAATTTGTCATCTTCATCCACTTCCTCTTTTCTTCACATCTCTTCACTTGCACAAAATTTGAGAGAGAAGGTTTATCCAAGAAGAATAGTAAACCCTCTTTCTCTTCTTCCCCTTCCCCCTTCCTCTTCTCCGGTTTCTTTTTGCAACTTCCTCAAAAATAGTAGAGTACAAAAACTTCAATATCTCCCAATCGGTGCACAATTGGCATATGTGCATGAGACACAAAGTGCTCAAAATAGCGTTGTCTTTGTTGCCAATTATTTGTTTTGATAGAAAACGAGATTTGTAAAAATTTTATAGAATATGACTTTTCGGCCCTCCTCATGCAGTACATTTAGTCTCTCATGCACTTTCCTTTCTATAATTGACCACAAGGCTTCAACATGCCTTGCATGCTTTTAGAGAAATTTCCCATACAGTCCTTTTTTGTAAGCATCAAATCCCTACACTTTGGCATGCACAACTGCTATGACATTTTGGCATACGTCATCATATCCCATCATTGCAAAATTGATACATATACTTCAACCAAGTAAGATCTTCATCTTTTAACCTTGTTTTGTATCATGAAAGTGGAGTGATGTGACATCCACCCCCTCTAAACTTTCACATCCTTTGAAACATGCCAACTGCATAGGAAAAGTCTATGGCTTCATGAGTCCTCCATGATCGTACAAAAAGCCCCACAAACTGTACCCAACCAAGCATTTGCACTCTTCACCGAATGGATCCCTTGCTTTAGAGCACATGGAGACAACATGCCATAACTTGTAAGCATCTTCATACCCAAGTGGATCAAATGGAACAAGAAGAAAATTTCTAAACATTGGAGCTTCATAAAACCCTTCTAAAAAATGCGGCTACAAAAACCCATAATGTGTGTGTATTCTACAAGATTCACACAACATAACACCATACTTTGGCCCTATACCATGCAACCATGTTGAGCCTGCTTCCAAAATTTTCTAGTTCCACTTGGTTTGAACTTCATTAGAGAACATAACACTTGTAATCTTTCCAAATAGGAAAACATGCCCTGAATCAAGGGGAAGCGCTCAAACCTTGTTGGTGATTGGTAAGAGAATTTGTCTTTTTTGTGCATGCATACAAGAGAAACTACTCCCTTTCACTGGAAACCAAAAAATCCCTGACACAATCAACAACAAGAAAAATACCATAAAAAATCATACCGTGCATGCCCTCCAAATAAGCCACCATGCATCTTATGAAAAATTTGGTTGCCTTGACAACTTGGTTGTTGAAGATTTGGTTTACCGTCTTCACCCCTTTTACCTTTGGGATCTTAATGTGCTTGTTTGTATCCCATTCTTGCATCATCAGCTTTGACACATGCAAGCTCAACTGCATCCGTAAATTTTGGGACATCAACCACACAAATAGACTTTTTTATGCATATTTCTAATTAATTCAGTTTCGATGATTGACCAACTGAAGGCCAAGAGGAAAACTTTTTAGTGGGGTCCATTGCAATAGCAAAGTTTGAGGCTCTCAAGGATGCACTAGCTACAACTACTATTTTAGCTATTGTGGATCCTTTGTAGCCATTCCTTTTAGAAACGAATGCCAATAATTGTGCTGTTGGAGTAGTCCTTCTATAGGAGGGGAGGCCAATTGCAATTGAAATAAAAAATCTTGATCCAGTCCAACAAAATTATTTTGCTTATGAAAGAGAACTATGCAATAGTGTCAGCCTTGAAGACTTGGCGGCAATACTTGTATGGGGCACAATTTGAGATTGTGTTTGACCATGAAATCATAAAATGGTTAACACAAGACTTGAAGGGTCAAAAGTCCAGGTTGGCCAAGATTCTTCAGGAGTATGATGCTAAGATTTGGTATTGTAAAGGAAGATATAATGTGGTAGCTGATTCACTTAGTAGAATGCTTAAGAACAACTCCCTTATCTTTACCAAAATACAAAGTGAGTTTTTGGAATCTCTTAAGGGCAAATGTGAGCATGACGAGGCATACTCCAAAGTGTGGAGCCATTTTCAAATGAGGAATCCTTCTCTCTCCAATTTTGGTAGTGCATCTTTCACCTCCACACTTGGTTCTCCTCTATCGAGTGATGAGCGACATAGATTAGTGCATCTTTCACCTCCACACTTGGTTCTCCTCTATCAAGTGATGAGCGACATAGATGGAAGAATTTTTTCATAGATGATGGGTACCTACTTCACAAGGGGAGAGTATGTGTACCAACAAATGCAGACATTCGGTGCCAAATTCTTTATAAATGTCAATGCCATCAATGTAAATTTATATTTAAAACAATTTTTATGGAATGAAATAAGTGCACATACTCATGTGTAAAGGTGTAACAAAATTTTAAGATGGTGTGAAAAAAAAAATCTGCTTTATTGACCATAACTAGAGCCATTAGGTCTCCCCAATCTCAAAACAATAAAAACTCTTTCAAAACATATTAAGTGCATAAGTAAAGGGTGAGTTTAGGAAATAAAGGATGTAGCTTTACAAACTGCATGCCCTGCTTGGGTATGGGTCCAATAGACACTCTAGTCACGAATTTCTTGAGGTCGCTCGAATGCGGATTACTCCTCATTCAAGCCCACATTAAAGATTGTGAGATTGCTTGTGATGGTAGAATTGGCTTTCTCTCACTGACCCCATGAGGATAGTCTCATGGAATGTGCAAGGGCTAGATGGACTCCAATTTGTACATTAGAGGGTTTGACTCAGACAAGAGCTCCAAGTATGCCTTGTTGGAGGTGCGATTGATATGCATATGCTCCAAGCACATCATTTGTGTGAGAGCCATATCAGGCACTGTGGGCAGATCTTGTGTGGTGGATGAGACCTTTTGGTCAGTTACTTTTGGGCTTGGTGGAATTTAGGGAGGTGTATGTATAACCAATGCTAACTGATGGAAGTAGATCATTGTAGACAAAGGCATCAAGGTGCCAGGCAGAGCCTAGTGGGTCACTTTGTAGATACATGGTTGTCTTTGGATCTTATGGACATTTATACACCCAACCATCGGAGTACGCAGACCAAGTTTTGGTCACATTTGGTGTTCTTCCTACCTGGGAGGATTTCAACATGCTTGATGACCTCTCAAAGAGAATTGGGAGCAGCTATGCTACTATACATGTGTTGAGTGTGCTGCTTGGGAACAATTATGCTTGATCCTTAAGATTTTGAATGTATGGAAACATGATGCATGGCCCTTAGACAACCTCCTTTTGTCTTGATCTAAATGCAAAGTAGGCAGGGTGAATGAATAGATTGCTTCTATGATTGTGATCACTTTTGTGACTTGGGTGATTCAATAGGCATTCCAGTAGGGACTACTTTCTCTGATCATGCGCCAATGATCCTTACTTTGGTTGACATGCCAAGGAGTGACAATGTTGTGCTACAGATCCCTAAGAGAATTTTGCTAGATATAGAGTTCAAAAAGCATATTGTTGCACTATGGACCGAGAGTTTGGATGCACATGGGGACATTGTTTCTAGAGTGTCCAATGGTCTCAAGGAGCTTAGTCGCTTATTTTTCTAGAGTCGGAAGCAAGACTGGCTATAGCTTGAGAGGAGGAGAAGCATCTATGTTGGGGTATTTTTCCTTATAAAATATGCATGAGAGACACCCAAGTAATCCCTAGATGCAGGACAAGATGCAGCAAGTTGGACAAGAGCTGATCACCATTAAGGAGTGGCGCCATGATTTTGCCTACCACCAACAGGTATCTCAGTGGACCCAATTCGGTGACGAAGTTATTGGAGATTTTTTTGAGATGGTGGGTTCTTGCCATGAATGCAGTAGTGTTTGTCAATTGAGGAGACAGGATGGAATTAGAGCCTGAGGAAATACAAGCATTAACTTTTGACTTTTATTGAGAGCTATTTTCAGTTGAGACACAATCAGAGGACAAGAATCGATGCACATAGTAGTTCAAGGCATAGATTCCTTGCCTCATCACTAAGGATATGCGAAAGATGCTTGAGAGCCCTCTCCAACAAAAGGAGCTTCAAGGGGCTCTCAGAGAACTCCCTCTATAAGGACCCATGAGACTAGCTTACAAGATCCACCTCCCTACCACCCTATATAATCACATTGCGGCTCTTAGCCCTAGCCTAATTGGACTCCCAATGCACATCTAAGCCATCCACGCCCTTGGCCTAGGTTCGTAACCCCTTGGGTTGCCCTTGTCCTTACATTACTCCCGCCTTTAGTGTTTTCGTCCTCAAAAACAAAAGTGGGAAACTTCTCCTTGAGAACACTAATGTTTTCCCAAGTGGCACCTTCTTCAAGTCGGTCTTTCCACTTGATTAAAACTTTCCAATATACATGATGAAGAGTACGTAAATCATGAAAGTCTAAGATGTGTTTAGGCTCATGTGGTTGGGCTGGAGGTTCAATGAAATCAACCAAAATCTTTTGGTCAATGACATTGGCATCCCCATGTAAGCATTTGTGTAAACGACTTATATGAAGCACCAAATGAATATGACAGTAGACAGGTAATGAAAGTTTGTAGGCTTGATCACCAACTTGCTTGAGCATTGTGAAAGGCCCACAATATCTCAGAGATAATATAGGTGGTGTCTCAATATTCAAACTCTTTGAATGCTCTGGCACATGCAAAAATAACTCTTCCCCTTCTATGAACGTAACTTGCCAACGTTTTGCAAGCATTATCATACTTTTTACACCGATCATGTGCTTGTCAAACATTTTGACAACCCAATCTCAGCATTTCCATATGGTCTTGGAGAAAATCCTTGACTTGTTAGATCTTTTCAATTGCCAACCACACCGTAACTAGTGACCTAGGTTGAAAACCATACATGAGCATGAAATGACTAAATCTAGTTGTAACATGCTTAGCACTATTGTAAGAAAACTCAAGAATAGGAAGATAATCTTCACAATCTGATTGCTTCTTTCTTACATATGCTTGTAGCATATCCTCTAGCACTTCTTTATGTCTGACCATCCATTTCAGTGTGATCTACAGTACTTAGGTTGAGTTGTGTACCCAATCGTTTAAACACATCCCTCCAAAAGTGACAATTAAACTTGGGATCACAATCACTCACAATGTTACTTTGCAATCCATACAACCATTATGGATTATCCACAAATAACTTAGCTAATTTGGAGTCTTATTTTGTTGATTTGGTTGGAATAAAATGGCAAAGTTTAGTCAGCCGGTCTACGACCACCTAGACCAAGTCATGAACTCGAATAGTGGTTGGTAAGACCAGAATGAAATCCATAGGGATACTTTCCCATTTTACATTGGGAATCTCGGATGTAAGAGTCCTCCTGCCTTCAAGAGCTTTTCTTTATATAAACATCAATCTCACTATAAAAGTACTAATGGTTCAATGATGAATGAACATATTATGTACATAATGTAGAGCCAAAAATATGAGATAACTCTACGTGAGATGTTCCAATTCCATTGTACAAAAATGGAAGATTAACATAAACACAAAATAAGCATTTCATTCCTTTAAGTTTCTTAGTGGTTTCTATCACCGTCATCTTCATCATCATCATCATTGCCTTCATCCCCATCATCATCGCCTTCATCCCCATCTTCCCTTTGACCCTTATCTCCCTCTTGAGGATTGGTAAAACTGGTTCAAAGCTGATTTGTAAAGCCAACGGTGGACCTTGTGTTGGGGTTCAATGCCAACTATCAATGATATTAGTGACCCATTACCTAACATATAACCTTATTCATTGACATATACAAAGAATAGAATTTGTGAGGCATTCTTATCCTCACTCCAAGCTCCTATCAAAACTGTGTACACTTGTCTACTCCATCACCTACAGTCCCACTTTGCACGCACTGTACACACACAAGTGGTCTTAGAGCATTGATCTTCCTATTCTTGATGCATGTTGGAGAGGGTGTTAAGGCGGTTACGCTGCTAGCGGAAGCTAAATAGCGAGAACTCAACCAACAATAGAATTTGTCAGACGAGGACGGAGCTTGACCCGCAGGCGCATGGAAACAACTAGGTGGGTGTCAAATCACCTACTCGACCTTCTAATGACAATCACTACTAAGGAAATCAAATCTAAGTTCTAAAATATGCAAGTGACTGAAATCCGTACTACGAACGAATGCTATACGAAACAGGATTTAGAATCATTGAATCGATCTCAAACTCAAGGGGAAGTCTATACACTAGGTAAGAACAACACCCTAAAGACTTGAACTGCAAAATCAACCTATAACCACTCCGTGTGGTAAACGCGTATGAAGACAAGCCGAAAAATACAGGTGACCGAAACTTGACCCCGATGGTACTAATGTGTAGCTCTACTCGTTGTGGTTCTATAGATATGCTGCACGCTCTATTCCGACACATGAGTTGGAAGAAAACTCACACCGAAGCTCGTAGGAACTTACCACACATAGAAGCCGATAGCGCGCACTCTTGGTATCTGTGCGTAGCTCTCGCCGTTGCTAACACAATGGCGGTGTCGCTTCTCCAATGGCGACTCCGTAGCTCGCGTAGCAAGTAGATAAGACTCTCTCTCTCTCACTCTCTCTCAGACACAGTCACGGCGCTCAAAGACTCACTTTGATTAATAATACTGAATCTCCTTAGGTTACAAAAACTTTGGCTTATATACCTCAGCCTTGGAGGTGAGAACATCTCTAACTACTTACATCAGCAAGTGAAATTACTTCGGGATTACAAGCTGGAAACTCAATTGAGTCCCGTTACTTAATGAATGGCTCAAATCAAAATTAATGTCGGAAAGACATTTATTACAATCAATGGTTACAAAATGATGAGTGTGAGCAAAAATGTGGGTGTTATCCTCTGCTGGCTCAACACTCCCCCCCTCCGCGTTCATGTCGTCCCTGACATGACTTTTATGCTTGGTCAATAAAGTCCTATCGTCTTGAGCATCTGCAAATGTGATTCGTATCGTAGGTTGCCGATGGTCAAGGTTGGGCCGAATATTTTACTTTCGTGGGTGAAAAAGCCGGTGTAGAAAGCTTCTTCGAATGTTTGCATGTGGAAGCTAGGCAAAAACATAATCCTTTGGTATAGGAGGTGCAACACTTTTGGAGAAGGCTGCAATGAAAGATCATATATCATATCAGTCACTGTGTCGGCCGTCCATAGTAGACTCGAGGTCGTGGCTTTATCTGGCGCCAACACTTCAATGCAAGCTAAGAGAGTCCTGCAGATTTTCTTGAGCATCTGACACGAAAGGTCAGAAGAGCCAGTAAAGAGCTTGATGGTGCCCGTTAGGGTTTTCACCATGTAGGCTTTACCTATTCTCTCTCTTGCCTTTGGTCCTGGCATCCTGGGGTAATTAAGCCAATTTGGCTTCTTTTTTGCAATCCTGCCATGCTCTTTCCAGCTTCTGACTCTTGGCACCGGGCAGAGGGTTGCATCCTCCCGAATCTCCTTTGGTGCCTCTACCAAGTAGATGAGGTAGGCTGGGTATTTGTTCAGCCAACCTTTCCTCCATCTAGGCTGCGAATCTACAATCTTCTTTGATTGTTCCTCCTTTGTGATGTCGCCTTCGTAAAGAGCGACATACGACTCCTCCACTATTCTCTTTTTCGTCTTTAGCACTTAAAATTTCATCAAAGGGAAAGGCAGGCTGGGTTGCATCCACTGTTCATGGAGCACTTTTGTGTCAAGTCCGTGAAGTCTAATGGAGATTAGGAGTCTCCTCTCCCATTCCATTTCCGCCTTGGCACTCTCCTCTGCTGACTTTTCTATTTGGTCATGGAGCCTTTGTTCTTCTTCTTCAGAGATTCCTGAAGTCAAGGCCACCTCGTGAACTGGGGCTGGATCTTCAATTGTGGTTGCCTCTCCAGTTTCTGGTAGCTCTATGGCGGCTCCACCTGATTCTTCTTGTGGTGTCTCTGTCTCTCTTCTTTGTTGCTCTTGTAGATCTTGGAGCTGTTTGCGGAGGGTCTCATTCTCTGTTCTTAGTGTTTGATTTTCTAAAGTGAGCCTCTCCTCTGCTGCCAATGATCCCTCCGCAATGTGCAACCTTTGCACTAGCTCTAATCTTAGCTCTCTTTGTAAGCTTCGGACTTGGTCTTCCAGAGCTGGTACAAGAGCTCCCTCTTGTTCGGTTCCTGCTCTGCTAGCTCTAGGGGTAGTCCCGAGTCTAGTGATTGTTCTTTCTTGGAGCTCGACTCTTTCCCTTAGCTCAATGAGCTCATCTTTAGCCGCCTCCAAGTCGTCTTCCATCCGCTCCCTTGCTTCCTGTGCACTTGTTACTTCTCTTGAAGCCGTCTCTCTCGTTTTTCGCATCGTAGAGTGATGCTTTATGACTTTCAGATTTAGTCATAGCATTCTCTAATTTCCTCTGCAACTCTGCTTCCCTTTGTTTGGCTGTCTCAATCTCTACTTCCTTTGCCCTGGATCTTTCTTTGATCTTGCCTAGCAGTTCATGCACCATGTGCATGTCTTTTTCATCTTCATCTGTCAACTCTAAAGCTTTTTCTGCCACCACCTCCACTGGCTTTGGCTTTTCTAGTACGTTCTGCTCGTCCAGTTTCTCTTCACTCTCTTTTGTACTCTTTATTTTTTCCTCTGTCCCTCTCCGATCATCTTGTTTTTGTAGGTGGATCCCATAGATTGCCTCAAGGGCCTCTTCTTCAGTGTACCCTATCGCTACCAGATCCTCATAATCGTTTTTCTTTTGCTGAATTGGATCTATCTCCTTTTCCTTGGTCCCGGCCTCCGGCTTTTCCATACCAGCCGTGTCCATCTCTACCGTGGTCTCTTCCACAATGATTTCCGTCTTCTTCGGGCTTGGTACATCAGTCATAGAGGGGTATCTGTCCTCAGCTTCCTTGGCTTTCCCCTTGTCGGCTTGCCCGTCTTTCTCTTGAGATTTAGTAGACTCATCTACTTTCCCTTTCCCCTTGTCGTCCTTTTTCAGCTCAGCTTTTAAAAGTTGTACTTCCTCTTCAGTGTATGGCTCGACAGGTTGCTGCTCCAATATAGCCTCTGACTCCTCATAAGCTCTAATATATTGATCAACATGTGGCCTGGCTGAGCTAGTTCCGACTTTAGTGGGGTCTGGCACCCACTTTTCTTCAAAGTCCCCCTTTAGAGCTCTTTCCGCTCTAAACTGCTCCACCAGTCTTTCCATTCTTGCTGCTTTCTGATTTTTGGTTTGCTTGGGAGCAACCTTCTTCTTTGCTTTCTTCATAAGCGGCTCATCCACATCCTCTTCAGGTTCTGAAACTATTTCTAGTTTCCTGCGTGCTCTTGTGGACGCCCTCTTGGATACTTCAGGCTGTTCTTCCTCCTCATCGGCTTCTCTAAGCCACTCATTCTGGGAGGGAACCTTTGGCCATTGATCTCTGGCTCCAATAGCTTCATAAGCTATTCTTGTCAGAACTTCAGCTCCTCCTATATACTTTGGCTTCTCGTTGTGCATGGCAATTACTTGCTCGTTGAGCGTAATTCACCTCTTTTGGCATATTGCTCTTCAATGCCCATGTGATGGTAGTTGCAATGGCATGGGGTGGTGTCGTATACTTTTGCGGTCTTTTACTGCAAATATGGAGAAACTGGTTGTACAGTCGGCAAAGGGTTGCCGCTTTTTGGTCTGCCATATCTCCATAGGTTGCATTCTATTTCTTGGACCTATAAACCTCTATAGCCTCCCTTCTTTCCCTGACAGAGCTCCCTTTGTTGTGCAGCTTCAATGCATCTGCAATGAGCTGTGGAGTGATCTGTACCTCTACTTTCTCTCCATCTATTGCTGTCAATGTGGCTTTCCCATCCTTCTGAATGGAGGTTGCCAACTCATACACTCTTCTTGTATCTACACCTGATGGTCTCGAGGTGAAGAATCTGTGCAAATCTGCCCTTTCCAGGTACCTGCTGATGTTCTCTGACCTGCTATAATCCACCAATTCTTGTGGGATCATCGGTATATCCACCGCTTGCCCTTGAGGATCTCTGAAAGTCCCTTGGTAGATCTTTATTCCCTCTTGTTCCAGTACTGCTTCCTCCACCCAAGTTTTGGTTGGCTTGAGGGTTTCTGCTGGAATGTCAAAGGGTTCCGCTTCTGCAAGAGCATCTTTGATTGTCGGTCTTTTTCTCTTCGTTGCCGATAACTTGGCGGAATCCATGGATCCTGTAACTCCAATTTCAGAATTTAGCGTCTTTTTAGTACTGAAAGCCGAAATGAAGCTTTTAACTATCTAAATGACTTGAAAATTGAAACATGAGCTATTCAGGGCCTAAGGATGCAAGGTAGGTGAAAAAATATGCAAAATGGGCTCAAAATCATGCTGGAGACATCATATGCGTATGATGTCTTTGGTGTCAAAATGACTTCATATTGGTTGTGCTTGTAGCTGATAGTGTATACATGAGTATCATATGCTTGGATTTGAGTTTGGATTATACCATTTGGTCAAGTTTTGGCCAGTTTAGTCCAATTCCGGCTCTTGGCAAAATTTTGAAAGGGATTTGGATTTTATGATCCAAATTGGATAAAACTTGGTGGTTCACCTTCAAATGGCATGTAGATCACTTCTGTTTGGTGGTTGAAGCCCTGAGGTGGCAAAATCACATAGTGAGACATCATACGCGTATGATGTCTTTTAGTGTATTTTTGGACCAAATTTCTCTATAAGCTTGGATTTGGCTTTAGATAGGCTTATTCAGTGGATTTATGAAGTTTGGATAGATTTTGGGCTAAAAATGGCTCTGGAGACATCATACGCGTATGATGTCTTTTTCATCAATTTTTCATGGGATTGGTTCTGTGGACTCCCCATGTACTAGTGAAGGATTGTCCCTACTCAAATCTTGGTTTGGACTTGAGTATGTTGGATTTGGGCTAAAATAGGCTTTAAGTGAAGGATTTTCCTTCAATTGGGCTAATGGGGTGATCCTCTTGACCAAATGATTCCAAATTTCATATGTAGCATGTATTAGATATATATAATGGATGTATGATGTCAAATGAGCAGTTTTGGCTCTGTAAGTGCAAATAGACATCATACGCGTATGATGTTTTTTGTGTCAAAATGGTGCTTTTTGGTTCCAAATAGCTTGTAGATGTGTTAATCAACAATCCTACAAAGTTTCAATGAGTTTGGAGTTATTTTGACAAAATTAGGACCAAAAATCAATTTTATGGCCTACTTTGCGTCTTTTTGGTTTTCCTTGGGTTTTCTAACTCCAATTCTCATGATACTTGGTTCATAGGATGTGATTAACATGTGGAATGAGGCCATGCACTCAAATGTTGAAATGGATGTGAAATTCATGCTGTGAGACATCATACGCGTATGATGTCTTTTCTTGAAATGTTGGTCTTTTTGTGCAAAGAATGCTTTGTGCTAGTGCCCTAAGCCCTGCTAACTAGTTTTCAACTTAAAAAGTCATTAGTTTAGCTAAAAAGCCCCCTTATAGGCATTTCAGTCTCCGAAGTCGTCTTTTTGCCTTGGAGTTGAATTTCTTCAACTTTTCTTCTCGAGAGTTGCATTTCCAGCTCATTGGATATGTTGTGAAGCCATCTATTTGGTTGAACTTGACTTTGGCTTCCCGTTCTCCATCTTTCTCCTTTTGGTTGCCCGAAAGCGTCTTTTTCACCATCGGTAAGTGAATTAGATTTCTTTTGGGTTTTGCTTGCAAACATAAGTCATCCATGTATATTTGAAGCTGCTTGTGAAGTTTCATTTCATTCGGTTGTCAATTTCAGTTGTTATGCCAAAATGACGCTTTGTGTGTCTGTCGTCGAATCGGTTGTTCCGACCTACTTTTGGTGATCCAAACCTGGAGATACTCCATGGTTGCATTGTCCTTGATGTGGTTGAACTTCCTGTGAAGTTTCGTGTCGTTTCGACAACTTTTTCCTGTTTGCCTCTTGCAGGCTCTGTTGACCTAGGGTTTTTCCAGTCGTTCTTTCTAGAGCTTTGAGTGTTAGAAACCCATCTTCTATACTAGGGTAACCCATCTATAAGTTCTTGCAAGGTTTGGTTAGGCGTTTGTGCCCCTACCTAGCATTCTTCCCCTTTCCCCGTCTGCTCTTGTTTCTTGGTTTTGGTTAGTTTTCGCGACAAAAGTTAACGATAAGCATCAAAAGCTTATGGCAACGAGTCTACCTCTCATGTCTGGTGTCCTCTGAGCTCTCGTAGCAGTCGTAGAAGGCGGTAGAAGGTCGGATGCTCCTGTGTGCTCTTTGCTCTCTCCAAGAAGGTAATAGTGGAAATGAGTTTGAAAGTGATGTGAAAAATACTTAACTTCGGGCTTCCCGGATCACTTGTTACCAAATTTGACATGTGCTCCTATCTCATCGTGAAATGCACTTTAGGATTTGAAATTTCTCAATTTGGACTCCGTTTGACCTGTTTCTGAGAAATCTGTCCACTTTGCCCAAATTCTGTCATTTCGGGCTTTCCGCAACTTTTTTTAGAATTGTACCCAATTTTTACCATGGGTTTCCCTTGTCATTAGGACCATCACCGTCTATTCTTTTCTTTTTTCCGATCTCGTTTCACCTGCTTTTTTATTTTTCTTTTACTTTTATCAAGAAAATCATAAAAAATAAAGGAAAATAGCAAATTGAAGCCAAAAAATTCCAAACATACACAATAAATAGCTGGTAACTCTGTGTATATGAATATACACTTATTTGTGATTTCTGGACTTGGATTACCACTTTTTTTCACTTTTTAGCTCCAAAAACACTCTTATTTAGTGATATTTACACATCTAGAGACCCAAATTCATCATTTGATCTCTTCTTGTTGCAAAACAAGGTATATAAGGGCATAAATATTATCAATATCCGCAATCAAACATAAAAATTGCAAAATCATGTAAGACACTGCCCTTGTAATATAATTTTTTTTAAAATTTTATTTTATTTTATTTTTTGCTTGTAGCTGCTCTGTAGCTCCTGTATACTATGAAGTGTCTGTGGGCGAAGCATTGTAGTTGTTTTGGTCATAAGTTCCCAATGCAATTGTAGAGCGATGATACAACAGTCTTTTCAATAAAGCTGCTCTTTGTTTGATTGAAGGATTGGTGGTCGGGTTTCGGGTTGGTGATACTTGGGTAGTAGAATTAGTAGATGGATTCTTCTTTACTTTGTTGTTCTTTTTTACAATCCAAATCTGCTTCCGCTTCACTTGTGCTTGCCACAAACTCTTTGCGACCCAAACCTGCTTTGTTCTTTGTGTTGATTTCCTCGCCTTGAAATACCTAGGAGTTTCCGTTGATTGTACTGAAGGGAGTTCCTGTTTACAAATCTTTGGGATCCAAATTTGCTTGCTATAGATTTGTGCCGTCATGAACTTCTTTGGAATCCAGATCTGTTTCACTGTCCTTGATTGTGTGGAATCACTCTGTTGTCTGGTATTGAAGACTCTGTTTTCCACCTTTGTGTTCTCTGGCACAACCTTTTTTGGTCTCCATACCAACTTTGACTCCGTTTTTTCCCAAGGTTGAGCTGTTATATTATTGCTTGTCTTCCTTATCCAATGTTGAGAATTCCTCGTCGAAGAGCAATCCAGTTGTGTAGAAACTTTTGGTTGCCATTGCTTCTTCTTTTTCTCTGGTTGTTGTTTACCTTTGGCTTTGGATTCGTCCTTTGGAGTTGGCTCTTCTCCTTTGGTGAACTTAACTGATTGACTTTCACCTTCGTATTTGATAAGCACTGATTTAGAACTCCAGTCAATCATTGCATTGTATTGCTTCTGCCATGGTTGTCCTAGCAATAATGGTTGTTGTGTAGCTTGGTCTTCAACCACGTAAAACATATGAGGATACACATAACGGTTAATCTGTATATTTAAAACTGTACATCCGACAATTTTGATTGAATTCTCAGAGTAACTCTTAAACTCTTGCTTGGCAGTTTGTAGTTTAGTGTCATTTGTCAATTGTCTATACAAACTGAGTGAAAGTAGGTTAGCTTGAGCTCCTGAATCCAATAGTGCTCTGGCTTTGATTTGGTTGGTTCCTACTTTGCATTCAATGATGGGTTCTTCTTTGTCATTATCCATTTCTGTTATACTGACTGCGTTTATTCGTATTGCTCCTTCATTGCGCTGTTTCTAACGTAGTAGTCTTCTTTTCTCCATTCTTCCCTTCACCTCGGCTTGCGCTTCCTCCACAATCTTTTTCTTTTTCTGGACACGCAGCTTTTCTTGATGTATTTTGAGAAGCATGTCTTGGGTTAGCGGCAAAAGATACTTTTTCACTCTGCATCCACTAATCCAATTGGGCATTTCTTCTCCGTCTAATGTAGCAAGCTTGACGGCTCCACTTGGTGATAGATCTTTAATCACCAGAGGTCCCATCCCTCGCTTTTTAAGCTTCTTAGCATGCTGTTTCAAAGTGTAAACTAGGACATAGTCCCCAACCTTAAACTCTTTAGTCCGTACATGCTTATCAAAAAATTCTTTTTGTCGTCTTTTTTGAGCGTAGATAGAAGCTACTGCTTTTAGGCGAAGCTCGTTTAGCTTTTCCATGTCATCTATTCTATCAGAAAGCTCGTGCCCTATCTACTCTAGATCCTTAGCCACCCTTAAGGTTGAAATCAAGAATTCTATTGGTAAGATAGCATTTAGCCCAAAAACCATGTTATATGGGGTCGTTCCTATTGATGTTTTATATGCTATTCTATATGCCCATAATGTTGAATGCAACTTATGGTCCCAGTCAGTTCTCGACTCAGATACAATCTTCGTGAGGACCGTGCATATGGTTTTTTTTGTTGCTTCAGCTTGTCCGTTTGCTTGTGGAGGATACGGGGCTGATTTCCTATGGATTACCATGAATTCATCTAGAAGGATCTTTATCACTTCATTTATCAAAAGTGTGCCTCGATCACTCACAATTTCTATTGGCAATCCATATCGTACAAAGACGTATTCATATAGAAATTGTGTCGTGGTCCTGGCATCTGCTTTTTGAGTTGCCTTTGCTTCGACCCACTTTGTGAGATAGTCTGTAGCCACAACGATGTATTGTGCATGACTCTTATATGCAGGAGGTGAAATGGGTCCGACATAATCAATCCCCCATTTTGCAAAAGCTCTTGTCCCCATCATTGGTCTAAGCGGCATATCATCTCTTTTAAGTGGTACTTTGGTCCGCTGACAGTCATCGCACCGTTTAACGTATTCCTTAGCGTCCATATGTAATGTTGGCCACCATATTCCTGCAGCTAAGACAAGTTTTGCTGTTGATAGCCGTTTTTTTGGCTCTTTGTAATTGCCACAGTAAGTTACCTCACCCTACCAAAATCACCCAAACACTGTGGCTATCCCTACCATTTCACTGTACATAGGCGTGCGTGAGTCACGGGACTTTTCCCTTATCTTCTTAAAAACCCTCAGCTAGCTAGTCACTGGGCTAGGTGAGCCAAAAAAAAATAAAAAAAATAAAAAAATAAAAGTATATTATGGCCTCTTGGTGTGTAAATATTTCATTGTATATATGGCCTAAATATAGGGATTTTTTATAATTATTTTGGTATTTATTTAAATATTTCTACTTAGGTGTGTGTTTTATTAAACCTATGTACACCTTCTTTCATCCTCTTACACCATAATTTTATTTTTTTGCCAATATGTACATACTCTAACCTCATATTTTTCCTTTATACAAATCACTCCCACATTTTCACCCTCACCCTCGTGAAAACAAAAAATTGATTTCTACTCATTAGTTACTTTTATTATATTATTTACTTGCATACATTTTCCTCTTTCACCCAAAATAATTCAAGGAGGGACCATATCATATGATTCCAATATCTTTCCATATCCATAACTCCTCCATATTTTTATTATTATTTTTACTCATTATTCTAACACCATGTGCTCATTGAGCTAAAGTCCAGCTAAAGTCCATGAATAGTCCATACACTAGTCCCACCATGTATATATTTCTTATTTCACCAATAATCCTCCTCCATGCATGGGTCAAGGGCAACTTGAATGCTTTGTATTATAATATGACAAAGGAGGGGCTCACTCTTGGATGCATTGTACAAATTCAACAAAGGAGGGGACCACTAAAAGACTTTTGCAGGCATAAAAAACAGGCTTTTTGGTGAGAATTTTGACACCTATCTCCACTCCGAATTTGGAGCGGTGGTCAAAAGAGAAAATGTAGCCCACGCTCTGAATAATCACCCCAAATGTTTTCATGATTTTTGGAGCTACCAGTTGTGAGCTATGATTTTTTTAGTGGACCCCAGTTTTCCCATGCTATGCAGCCACACTCTCTCTTCCACTTTATCATTTTCCTCTTTCACACACACTTCTCCACTCATCATCCCCATCTCTCTCACCACTCCTCTCTGCACACTACTCACCTTCTCCTCAACCTTGAAGAATAAGAGAAACCATGGTGAACTCATACCTCCCACACACAATTCCATTCCAAAATTGACCACCTAGTCTCATTTTTCCTCCTCCAAATTACCCATATCTATCAAAAAACCACAAAATTCAGCCTCTTCTCTTAAAAGACAGCATCATGGTGGTTGATTACTCAGCTTCAATTACCTTGTCTCTCAAGGAAGGTCAAGAGTGGAGAAAAAATGTACCGTCAAAGCTAGTGGATCGTCAACAAGCGTCAAAATTGGCCCTACTCAAGACACTTGGAGCATCAACCTTGTAAGAAATCCACCTTTTCTTACCTCTTCAGAGTTTTTCTTCCTTATTTGTATCCTACATGGATACTCCCATTGTAAATATTCAATTCCATTTGTAAATTAATACTAACTCTACTAACACTAACCCACTATGAAAAGTCCTATCACCTCCATTTCTATCCTCTCTCTTTCCCCACCAACTTCTTGATAATTCCAAGCAAAAGAAATTAGATAAATTGCTGAAAATCTAACCCAACCATGGTTAGAGGAGTAACCCTAGCCTTCAAAATTGCTATAAAAGGAGGGTGTAGCTAGCATAAAAGGGGGAAGCCATAAGCAAGAGCACTATGCTATAGCTTGAGAAGCCAAACTCAACCTCTCTAGAAGGAGCTCTTGAGTGGAAGCTCATTGTCTTATGCATGTGCATGTGTTGTAATAGGGGATTAGCAAGGGAAATCTATGCCATTGTAAGAGAGAGAGTGATCATTCAATTGAGAGTAGGAAATCTATCATTTCTCCTACTAGTGTAAGCCCAACATTCGCTGAATCAAGGAGGGTGGATTTGGACTAAGCTTGGATACTTTGTCTCCCTTCCAACGTGAAGTAATGGACAACAATGATGCGTAAGTGTCTTGGTGTTTTTTTTTTTTTTTTGTTAAGTTCTTGATAGCTTGTCTCTGGTGTTGTCATCAATCTAGCCATAAATCCCACATACTGTAAGAGGGCGACAGGGTGGAGAGGACTCCCCTGGCCTTAAGACAGTGATTGGGGTGGCTTTTCTTGTGATGTGTTGTGGTGAAATTTACGCAAGCTATGTTGAACAAGTACTAATCTCACTTTGATTTGTCATGACAGATTTGTAAGAAGGTATTAATGCAACAAGCACCCCCTCCCCCTTTCTCTCTCTTTCTTAAATATATAGTTGTGTTTGCTTGATCATCGCCGATACGTTTCAAAGCAGCCCGAGCACTATCTCTCTCTCTCTCTCTCTCTATCTCTCTCTCTCTCTCTATCTCTCTCTCTCGTGTTTTAGTGTGTGAGAGTATTCCATTGGTGTTAGGGTTAGTGTAATTCCTTACTTGTTTGTGGGTTGCTCTAACGATTCTCCTCTTTTGCATCCTAGTTCGCTCTTAAACTAGGTGGTGCCCCTTGTGTAGTTGGGATTTGGTGGTGGGTTTGTTGTTTTGGTTTGTGTTGTGTTGTGCCCCAGCCCCATTGAGCAGCACGGGAGCCTTGAAGGGTGTCTAGAGGCCACTCTCCTAATTGCCCGCCCCGGACCGCCTCAAATTGGTGCCCCCACGGAGGACGGCTTGTGTATTTTTGTGTAGAATCAACCTTTAGCATAGTCAAGTAGTTTGCATGAATCACGAAGCTTTGTATGATCCCTTCATTCCCATTTCAAGGCAAAAGGTACACATAATTGTTAGTACTAAGTTGCAATTTCAACGTGTCATTCGTAGAATTTTAGGTCCTCTTAGGTTGGCCGAGATAAACGCTTCAGTAAATCCTTTTATTTTGCCTCTCATTAGGTACGACCTTAGTTTGGACGTCTATATTTTTGTTTTGTTTTAAGCATTAGGACATGCATAGGCCATGGATAATGGCCCAGGAATAGAGGTTTTTCCCTTTCATTTTACTCCACACATTAGAATAAACGTTGCAATTAGTAGAAAGATCCATTTTCAACAACGAATGGTGTTCATGTTTGGTGCCCAAAGAGCAGGAGAAATTCTTGCATCACCAAACCCTGTCATTCTACCTCTCATCAACTACCACACTTCTTTTGATGTACATGTTTTCATTTTATTTTAAAATGAAGTGCAGCCCGGCAAAGTAGTGTGTATGTTTGTTTTTTCTTTGTCCAAGTTGTTACAAGAAACAAAAAAACGATCATTTGTTCTAACTGGGAATGTGTGTGCAGTGAAAGTTCAATCCTTAGAGATCTAGCTCTATTACCAATTGAGTTGCAGGAGCAAGTAGTAAGGCGTCCCCCTCATAACAAGAGGGTGGTGAAGTTAAGACGGAAGGTCCTACGCGTTGATTCCATTTTCCTCTTGTTGTTGGGCACTAAGGAAGACCGCGCATTCATCCAACTAGTGTGTGCCCTAAGATTGGTAAATAGAGTGAAATTTGGCGTTTGGCGAGTGCATTTCACCATTGAGGAAGACTCTTCAGGAAACTTGCGGCCAGAGTTCATGCTTCATAGACTCACATTTGGTGAATTTTTCCCTCATTTGCGTCTTATTAATAGTCTTCCTTTCGCTTTCAACAAAGGAGATAGGGAGCTATTCAGAGCTTGTCTTAATAAAGAGAGCATAGAGAAGATTGCAAATTTGTATAAATTCTCATCCTTCTCTACTTTCTATGACACTTAGTTCATAGAGACATTGTAAATCTCTTTATGATTTTGAATGATTTAACCATAATCCTAAGGAGTTTTTGTCCAAGAATTTTGTAGCACAAGTGGAGTCTTTAAATCTTGCAAACTTGATCGGACTTGATGAGGATGTTCTTTATGAAATTGTGAGAAGGTTGCCTCACTCCGACTGTGTGGAACTCGAAGGAAAGGAGCTCCTAGTCAATTGCTACTTTCTCACGGCCTTCGACGAGCATGAAGATCTAGTTTTTATACAAACCGCTTGTGCATTGGGAATTGTAGAGCAAGTGCAATTTATCACTTGGGACGTGGTTGCTCTTTTGGATCCAGAAAATGAAGTTCTAGAGATTTCTGTTTATCGCCTTAGCTTTGAAGAATTTCAACCCTTCTTAGAGCTCATCAATAGTCTACCCTTTTGTTTTGATCAAACAAATCGAGACCTTATTGAAGCTTGGATAGCTGAAGAAGATAACCTAGAGTGGTATTTTCTCACTTCTTCATTTGCAGGCGAGTGGTTCTAGATCTCTATTGTATCCCTTATTGTAACTCGTGTTGTAATCTTTCATAATAATGGAGAGCCAACGCCAAATGTCTGGATATCCTCTTTTCTTTGGAGAGCCTGGAGAGGATGCAGAATTATTTTTAGCAAATTTCAAGATGTCTTGCCGTATCAAGAGGATAGTAACCGATCAAGAACGTGTAGAAATGTTTGAGGTGGTCCTTAGGAAAGATGCTAGTACTTGGTTTGACTCTTTGCCTGAGTAAGTTAAGGGGAATTACACAGAAGTTTTGAATCGTTTTAAGAGATACTTCTTTGATCCCCAAAACACTCAAAAACTATGGCAAGACATTGTTTCTCATAAGCAAAAAGACTTAGATGACTACTACTTGTACAAGCAAGAGTTTCTACGTCTTTGGGCTCTATGGATACGAAATGTTGCTAACCCTGGTGATGGTGCAGAATTTTTAAAGAAGGAGAGGTTCATAGCCGGACTCTTTCCTGACCTTAAGGTAAAACTTGAGGCGGGTGCACCTGCTACTTTTGATGCAGCTGAAACTAGGGCTGCTGAGAAGTATAGGAAACTCAAGTGCTTAAGGGGAGAGGTTCCAATAGAAGGTCTTAGACCCAAAGGTAAGTCACAAGCATCAACATCGAGGGAGCTTCCTGAGGTAACGGCGGAAGTAATTGAGAAGTTAAACGAATCTTTAAGCAGCCTGCCAATTCACCTTGCACAAGCTGTAGGTCCAAAGGGACAAGCAAAGAAGTCTGAAGAGCGAGATCCACGACCTAGGAGAGTCTTGCAATGTTGGAATTGCGGAGAGTCTGGACATGGGATGTATAATTGTCCTTGGCCCCGTGGGGAGCCAGGGAGGCCTAACTTGAATTACCCAGTGATGAATGCAGGTGAAGGAACTGGTCAACAACCAAGGCTTCTACAAAGGCCAAATGGACCAAGATCACCTCCACAAGGGGTAGAAGGAGTTCCACCTTTGCCAGATCCAAATGTGCATGTGGTAGAGGTGACAAATTCAAATGAGGTTGACATGGAAGCCAATGGAATTAAGCGTGGCCGAGGAAAAGGTAAAGAGAAAGAAGGAGTCACATCACAGAGTGACCATGGACAAGGCAAGAAGGCAAAGGGAACCAAGGAAACCAAGAGGACTCGACGTCGTATCAACCTCCAAGACTTCCCTCTTGGACATGGTATGGCTCCGTACAACTTGTTGGAAGACATGAGAGGTAAGGGTCCTGATATTTCATGGCCTCAATTTCTTGCATTATGTCCACAAGTTAGGAGGGATTTAACAAGGGCAGTTAGCACTAGGAGAAAGGTAAAAGAGAGTGTGCCTGTTGTAAAAATTGCACAAGCTGAAATGAATGAGGACATTACACCGGTGCTAGACTGTTACATCAAAGGGAGATTGGTTAGGAAAGGTCTAGTGGATGGGGGTGCACAAATTTGCATCATGACAGAGGAACTCATGCAAAAACTAGGCATGCACATCCATGAGACACCTGAAATTAGGGTCAAGATGGCAAACAATAGCAAGGCTAGGTGCGTAGGCATTTGTAAAAATGTTTTTGTGGAGGCCTTTGGCATTAAGAAGGCAGTGGATTTCTATGTCATGTCTACCAAGGGAAATGGTTACCCATTTATCCTAGGAAGACCATGGCTAATGAAAATGCGAGCTTTGCAGGATTGGGAGAGTGGAAAGCTAATTTGCAGGAATGACAATCACAAGAAGGTTGTCTTTGACATGAAGGAGCAACGCCAAGAGGAGCTCCATGAAGAATCATCTCAAAGTGAGACGGAAGAAGTTTGGACCGATAGCACTTCAGAAGAAGAAAGTAGCGGCAGCATTACTGAAGAGGAGTCTTCCATCGAAGTCATGGGGGTAAGGTTTAAGCCAAGCAACCAAGAGACCTCTTGTCAAGGCTTGGAGGAGGTAGGTCCTCAAGAGAACGAAGGTGATCAAGATGAAGGGATGCTGGAAGGTATGCTATCAACAACACTTACAAAGGATGAAAGCGAGGAGTTCAAATGTGTGCTAAGGAAGTTTCCTAGGCTTTTTGCTAAAGACTACACCGATGTGCGTGGAGTAGATGCTGTTCAACACAAAATTGAGTTGAAGCCAGAGGCCACACCTAAGGCTCAGAAGCTACGAAGGCTAGGAGTCATCAAGGAGCAGGCTTTACTCAAGGAGGTAAGAAAGCTTCTAGCAGCAGGGTTCATTTATCCAGTGGAGAATTCGGAGTGGGTCTCTCCTGTTGTTGTCACTCCTAAGAAGAACGGCAAGTGGAGGGTGTGTGTGGATTACCGTCCCCTCAATGAGGCAACAAAGAGAGATCACTTTCCCCTCCCATTCCAGGATGAGATACTAAATGAGGTAGCTGGTCATGAGAAGTACACTGTGTGCGATGGTTACTCAGGATACTTTCAAATAGGGATTGCACTGGAGGATCAATTGAAAACAACCTTTATCACTCCTTGGGGTTGTTATGCTTTTAGAGTCATGCCATTTGGTCTGACAAATGCTCCTGCAACATTCCAACGTTTCATGAATATGGTGTTTCAAGCATTCTTTGGAAAGTCAATTAGGGTGTTCATTGATGATTTCTGTATTTATAGCTCAAAATCATTGCATCTACAAAGGGTAGAAGAAGGTTTAAAGAAGCTCTACGACATGGGAGGTCAACTCAACCCCGACAAGTGCCATATAGGTGAGGATGAAGTAATCTTGCTTGGTCATAAAGTTTCTTACAAAGGCATTGAAGTGGATCCTTCGAAGGCAAAGGCTCTTATTGAGCTACCATCACCCAAGAGTCTTAAGGAGGTCATCTCATTCATTCAAAAGGTGAAGTATATGTCACGCTTCATTCACTTAGCCTCGGAGTTACTTCACCCTTTGCAAAAGTTGACACAACAAGTAGAATTTGCATGGTCTGATGAGCTCGAAGAGTACTTTTGTAAAATTAAAGTCATTTTGTCAGAGCTACCAACACTCATGCCTCCTTGTTGGGAGTACACATTCTTTGTTAGCTCTAGTGTTGGAAGGGAAACAATTGGTGCTGTGTTGCTACAACAAGATCCCCACAGTACAAGGATGCGACCCATCTACTTTGCTAGTAGGGTCATGAATGCTTTGGAGAGAGACTACACAGAAGCAAAACTCATGATGCTTTCTCTCATGTTTGCGGTGAGAAAGTTTAGATCCTACCTGCTACCAAAACCTTTTTTAATTCTCACTGCAGAAAATTTGTTCCCTTGGGTGTCATCTCAAATGAATCTTAGTACTAGGATCTCAAAGTGGATTATGGAGTTGCAAGAGTTTCAATACTCTTTCAAGGTAGAAGATAGTGTGCGTGCACAATTGGCAGGGATTCTCACTTATAGGGTGCACGAAAAGGAGATTAAGGTGCCTGAAGTAAAGACCCTACCATTGCCACCACCAAAAAGTATTCCTAATGCTTTTACTTTGTTCTTTGATGGAGCTTTTCGTCGAGCCACAGGAAAAGCAGGGGGAGGGCTAGTGTTGCTCAACCCAAGTGGAGAGGTGGTCATGAAAGAGAAGTTCAATCTACCAAGTTCAGCTAGCAACAATGAAGCAGAATATGACACTCTACTTCATGGTTTGAAGATGTGCATTGGCCAAGGGATACAACGCCTCATGGTAAAGGGAGATGCACTTCTCATTGTTAAACAGATTTTAGGCATTTGGGCATGCAAGAATGAGAGCTTACGGACAAAAGTTCATGCCATTCGTAGATTGTTTAATCAATTTGAAGAAGTGCAACTATATCATATTCCTAGGAAACAGAATGAAGATGCTGATTTACTTGCACAACAAGCCGTTGCATGTGTAAAGAAAGAAGTGCAGGTCATCATGGTGGCGGCTGCTGTGAAGCAACCGAGGTACCAGGGATTGGAGTCATTGGCTCCCATCATTGGCTACATTTTGGAGGGTGAGTTTCCACCAAACTTCACAAAAGCTCAGAAGAGGAGACTTATGAAGAAGGCAAGCGTATATCTCTTCCTAGAAGGCTCCCTCTATCAAAGAGGGAAGGATCAAGTGTGCAGATGAGTACCAACTATCAAGGAAATTCCAGCCATTCTAAAAGGTTTGCATGAAGAGGCATGTGGTGGTCATTTTGCCCAAGAATTAACTGTGAAGAAGATTTTGCTTTCGGGGTATGTTTGGCCAAGTTTGCATGTGGATGTTCAACATTGGTGTAAAAGCTGTCACACTTGTCAGATAAATGGAAATAGAAGGTTGGTGCATGGCCCGAGGCAAGTAGTGCTTGCAAATGGACCCTTTGAAAAGTGGGGCATTGATGCTATGGGTCCTCTGCCTAGGACAAAAAATGGTAAACTCTACATTCTAGTGGCTGTAGACTATATGACTAGGTGGGTGGAAGCACAAAGTGTGGCAAAGGTAAATGAGAAGACAGTGAGAAAATTCTTCTACACTCACATTTGTTGTAGATTTGGCACACCTTTGGAGATTGTTTCTGATAATGGTCCAGGGTTTAGAAAAGGATTTCTCACAGAAGTTTGTGAAGAGCTTCACATTCTACATCGTCATAGCACACCATACTACCCACAGTCAAATGGTTTGGTGGAGAAGGCTAATGGTGTCATTGCAGGAATCATTAGAAAGATGGTGCAAAACAAGACAAAATTATGGGATGACTTCTTGGATGGTGCCTTGTGGGCATATCGAACCACATATAGGGAAGCCACGGAGTTCACACCATTTCACTTGGTCTATGGTCAAGAGGCTTTGCAGCCTATCGAGCTCAACATTCCAACAATGCGACTTCATGGAAAAGGAGCACAAGATGATCAAGAGGTATGGATGGATCGACTTCTTACGTTAGTGGAGCTTGAGTGGAAAAGAGAAGCAGCATATGAGTGCTACAAGAGGAAAGCCACACAAGCGAAAGAAACGCACGACAAGAAACTGAAGGACAAAGGCATCAAGGAAGGAGAGCTTGTGCTAAGGTATGACAATCGACTTGACAATCGTTTTGATGCCAAGTTTGAAACAAGATGGCAAGGGCCATACATAGTCAAGAAGGCTTTCAATTCAAGTTACTATCAGCTTATGGACTTGAATGGTAAAGAGCACTCCAGGAAAGTAAACGGGTATCGCTTGAAGCCCTATTTGAGTCGCTTTCTACCAAAGGATCTACCAAAGATCTGTCCAAAGGCCGCTGTCTTATGTAAGTATTGTTACATGAAGCATGAGTGTAACTCCAGCCAAAATTCTGAGGGGCTAAACAATGAAGATCTCGTCAAGGACTCTGAAGCACTCTCTTTGGAAAAGATGCTCTATGATGGTACATGAATATACCATCATCCAGGGGGAGGGCTAATGATAGCCGTTTTTTCGGCTCTTTGTAATTGCCACAGTAAGTTACCTCACCCTACCAAAATCACCCAAACACTGTGGCTATCCCTACCATTTCACTGTACATAGGCGTGCGTGAGTCACGGGACTTTTCCCTTATCTTCTTAAAAACCCTCAGCTAGCTAGTCACTGGGCTAGGTGAGCCAAAAAAAAATAAAAAAAATAAAAAAATAAAAGTATATTATGGCCTCTTGGTGTGTAAATATTTCATTGTATATATGGCCTAAATATAGGGATTTTTTATAATTATTTTGGTATTTATTTAAATATTTCTACTTAGGTGTGTGTTTTATTAAACCTATGTACACCTTCTTTCATCCTCTTACACCATAATTTTATTTTTTTGCCAATATGTACATACTCTAACCTCATATTTTTCCTTTATACAAATCACTCCCACATTTTCACCCTCACCCTCGTGAAAACAAAAAATTGATTTCTACTCATTAGTTACTTTTATTATATTATTTACTTGCATACATTTTCCTCTTTCACCCAAAATAATTCAAGGAGGGACCATATCATATGATTCCAATATCTTTCCATATCCATAACTCCTCCATATTTTTATTATTATTTTTACTCATTATTCTAACACCATGTGCTCATTGAGCTAAAGTCCATGAATAGTCCATACACTAGTCCCACCATGTATATATTTCTTATTTCACCAATAATCCTCCTCCATGCATGGGTCAAGGGCAACTTGAATGCTTTGTATTATAATATGACAAAGGAGGGGCTCACTCTTGGATGCATTGTACAAATTCAACAAAGGAGGGGACCACTAAAAGACTTTTGCAGGCATAAAAAACAGGCTTTTTGGTGAGAATTTTGACACCTATCTCCACTCCGAATTTGGAGCGGTGGTCAAAAGAGAAAATGTAGCCCACACTCTGAATAATCACCCCAAATGTTTTCATGATTTTTGGAGCTACCAGTTGTGAGCTATGATTTTTTTAGTGGACCCCAGTTTTCCCATGCTATGCAGCCACACTCTCTCTTCCACTTTATCATTTTCCTCTTTCACACACACTTCTCCACTCATCATCCCCATCTCTCTCACCACTCCTCTCTGCACACTACTCACCTTCTCCTCAACCTTGAAGAATAAGAGAAACCATGGTGAACTCATACCTCCCACACACAATTCCATTCCAAAATTGACCACCTAGTCTCATTTTTCCTCCTCCAAATTACCCATATCTATCAAAAAACCACAAAATTCAGCCTCTTCTCTTAAAAGACAGCATCATGGTGGTTGATTACTCAGCTTCAATTACCTTGTCTCTCAAGGAAGGTCAAGAGTGGAGAAAAAATGTACCGTCAAAGCTAGTGGACCGTCAACAAGCGTCAAAATTGGCCCTACTCAAGACACTTGGAGCATCAACCTTGTAAGAAATCCACCTTTTCTTACCTCTTCAGAGTTTTTCTTCCTTATTTGTATCCTACATGGATACTCCCATTGTAAATATTCAATTCCATTTGTAAATTAATACTAACTCTACTAACACTAACCCACTATGAAAAGTCCTATCACCTCCATTTCTATCCTCTCTCTTTCCCCACCAACTTCTTGATAATTCCAAGCAAAATAAATTAGATAAATTGCTGAAAATCTAACCCAACCATGGTTAGAGGAGTAACCCTAGCCTTCAAAATTGCTATAAAAGGAGGGTGTAGCTAGCATAAAAGGGGGAAGCCATAAGCAAGAGCACTATGCTATAGCTTGAGAAGCCAAGCTCAGCCTCTCTAGAAGGAGCTCTTGAGTGGAAGCTCATTGTCTTATGCATGTGCATGTGTTGTAATAGGGGATTAGCAAGGGAAATCTATGCCATTGTAAGAGAGAGAGTGATCATTCAATTGAGAGTAGGAAATCTATCATTTCTCCTACTAGTGTAAGCCCAACATTCGCTGAATCAAGGAGGGTGGATTTGGACTAAGCTTGGATACTTTGTCTCCCTTCCAACGTGAAGTAATGGACAACAATGATGCGTAAGTGTCTTGGTGTGTTTTTTTTTTTTTTTGTTAAGTTCTTGATAGCTTGTCTCTGGTGTTGTCATCAATCTAGCCATAAATCCCACATACTGTAAGAGGGCGACAGGGTGGAGAGGACTCCCCTGGCCTTAAGACAGTGATTGGGGTGGCTTTTCTTGTGATGTGTTGTGGTGAAATTTATGCAAGCTATGTTGAACAAGTACTAATCTCACTTTGATTTGTCATGACAGATTTGTAAGAAGGTATTAATGCAACAAGCACCCCCTCCCCCTTTCTCTCTCTTTCTTAAATATATAGTTGTGTTTGCTTGATCATCGCCGATACGTTTCAAAGCAGCCCGAGCACTATCTCTCTCTCTCTCTCTCTCTCTCTATCTCTCTCTCTCTCGTGTTTTAGTGTGTGAGAGTATTCCATTGGTGTTAGGGTTAGTGTAATTCCTTGCTTGTTTGTGGGTTGCTCTAACGATTCTCCTCTTTTGCGTCCTAGTTCACTCTTAAACTAGGTGGTGCCCCTTGTGTAGTTGGGATTTGGCGGTGGGTTTGTTGTTTTGGTTTGTGTTGTGTTGTGCCCCAGCCCCATTGAGCAGCACGGGAGCCTTGAAGGGTGTCTAGAGGCCACTCTTCTTGTTGCCCGCCCCGGACCGCCCCGCCCCGGACCGCCTCACTGTCTTATCACCTGAGAAATGGCCTCCACCTACTCCTCCATGAGCTTGCTCTAGGATTATCACATACTCAGACTTTGACGCGCAAATCCTAAGCTGGTTGTCTTTACCTCTCTTATAGAGTTGATCTCCTATTAAAGCGTAATCTCTAGCTTCTGTCTCTACAGATTTCTGACGAGCTTTTGACGTTCCTTCTGGGAAAGTTCTATTTGTGAGATATTCAACAATATACTGACTCCATTCCGGAGCGATCGTTATCTGATATAATGTCGAATACTCTGCTGGCGGTTTTGATGAACATACAATACATACAGTGACATATTCATGTACGCTTTCTTTCATTCCTGGCCAATAGACTCCCAATTGTAACAAATTCCTATATGTGTTCCTTCTTGAACAATGAAATGCACATTCCTGAACATGTGCGTCGCGCAGATATATATTATATTCCTCAGGATTGATGCATAGTCGTAAAACATGATCATTTCCCAATTGATACAACCTTCCTGCAACCAATTGAAGATTCTTGGATTGCTGAATAGCAATATGTTTCTGGTTGTATTCTCTTCTATCGAACTCTCCTCCATAGGTTAATAGGTTAACGACATTTTGAGACCACTTCGGTATCATTTCTATGTTGAACAAGTACGCGTCTGGCATGTTGTCATCTACTCCTATAGGGTCTTCTCCATTCGTCAATCGCGAAAGATGATCAGCTCTAAGATGTGTTTTTCCTTTCTTTACTACTACCGTGAAGTCGAATTCCAGTAAGATAATGAACCATCTCACTATTCTCCCGGTATTGCATGGTTTATTCACTAGGTAGAGCAAGGCTTGGTGATCCGTAAAAAACACAAACTTGTTGGCTAGAAGATAATGCCGAAATTTCTTCACAGCATATATCATTCCTAATCCCTCTCGCTCTGTTGTGGTGTAATTCTTCTCTGCATTGTTGAGCTGTCGACTGGCGTAACAGATAGGAAAATCCATGTTTCCTTCTTCTGGCTGAGCCTGAATGCATCCTATTGCATATGCCAAAGCATCTATATGCACATGGAATATCTTCTCCCAATCTGGTGATTTCAAGACTGGAGCAGTAATGAGTGCCTCCTTCAATTTCTTGAATGATTCCTCGCACTCCTCTGTCCATTCAAAGTTCACTATTAGCCTCTAAAGTGGTTGGCCTATTATAGCGTACATGTAAATGAATCGTCTATAATATCCGCAATGTCCCATAAAGCTCTGTACCTGTTTCGCATTGGTTGGTCTAGGCATATCCACTATAACTTTTATCTTCTCTAAATCCGTGGATATTCCGTTTTGTGAGACAATATGTCCCAGAATTCTGCCATGTCGGACCATAAACACACATTTCTCAGGATTGAGACAAATGCGATATGTCCTACATTTCTCAAATACTTTTCTTAGGTGTTCTATATGCTCATCTCTCAGAAGAGAATGTACACATAAGTCATCCATGTATATTTCTAGAAACAACCTTAAGTATTCTTTGAAAGCATGCGTCATTAGTGCGGGAGCATTGGTTAGACCAAAAGGCATAACCCAATAAGCATAAATTCCCCACTCCGTTGCAAAAGCTGTTTTATGTTGATCTTCCAGTGCTATGGCTAGCTGGTTATATCCTGAAAAACCATCAAGAAAAGAGTATGCTGTTTTCCCTGATACACGCTCTAGAACATGATCAGTTATCGGCAGGGGATAATTGTCCCGGATTGTTGCAGCATTCACTTTCTTTAAGTTGACACACACTCGGAGTTTTCCGTTCTTCTTGGGTACTACCACAATTGGAGATACCCAATCGGTGTGTTCAATCTCGTATATGAATTCAGCTTCCATTAGCTTATCTATCTCTTCTTTGATTCGCTTAGCAAACGTATCATTATATGAGTATGGTCTCTGTCTGCTAGGCTTTGCGTCTTGTTTCAGTGGGATTGTGTGTTGGCATATCGATGGGTCAACTCCCTTTAAGTCCTTATAAAACCATGCAAACACATCCCTATACTCTCTGAGAAGACTCAAAAGTCTCTCTTCCTCGCCTGGAGACAAATCTATGGCTATGTACACCGGTTTAGGTGGCTCACCTGGAGCTGCTAAATCAACTTTTTTTGCATCCTCCGGTCCGTCATAAGATTCGTTCTCCCTTCTCTCTCGAATAGGTTGGGTTAATACCACCTTCCTATCCTCTATTGTGAATTTCCTATAGTGAGAGGGAACACCCATGTTTTCCTTGATTTTGGCGTTTTCGTCCTCTCCACTCTCAATTTCTGTTGTCCAAACTTCTTTCAGAGTTTTCTTGAGCTCTCTGTACTTGTTTCTACGTTCTAACTTGGACTCCGTGTGTTCTTTGTTGCGCTTGTTCTTTTCTGATTTTTCTGTTTCAGTTTTCGTTTCATTCCTTTGAACTTGATTTCTTGAGCTTCTTTTGTCTTTTCGTAAGCTCTTTTGATCATTGCCTCTCATTCTTCCAGAAATCTTGTCCTTAACACAATCTTCTGTCTTTACTAGCATTAGGAATTGATTTTTTCCCCTTATTCTAGGCATCGGATTGGTTCTAACCCCCTTTGTTTTTCTATTTGCTCTATAGCGTTTCTGGCGTTGTTTAGTTTGGTTCGGAAAATCATAAAATTGGACATCCGTTATAGTTTCTTCTTTTCCACTTGAATTGTCCATTGACTCGTTGTCTGCTTCATTTCCCCACTCAGGATGATCGGGAATGTCGTGAAACACCTCTTCTTCATCTTCCTTTTCCAGTGTATCGTTCTTTTCAGTTTCGAGTATAGTTCTCAACATGAAGTACGGAACCACATCGTACCCGTCCTTGTCGCAAAATTTTGTTGTGGGACCATCCGGAATTGCACAAACATCTAGGGTTGCTAGAATGTGTGTCCATTCTAATGGTTCAAGCGTGTCCTCTGGAAAGGGTTCTCCTATATAAGTTTCGTCTTCGATAGCCCTTTCTAAAACACATTCTTCTCGTTTCAGACTTCCACATTTCGAAGCTCCACACATCCATAACTCCTTGGGTTTACCTAACCAAGCTGGAAATTCGGATCCCGCCAAAGTAGCTGAATCAAACTCCTCCACCGGTGTTCGGTTCACATCTTTGTAGCTATGGTCTTTCAAGTTCACACGTGTAGTGGTTTCCATATTTCTCAGGTATATGTGATCGTAGCCCCAATCCTGGACCATTTTCAACTGTCTCATGAATGGTCTTCCCAGTATGATATCATAGTTATTCTCCTTGCCAAAATCGACAATAGCAAAAGTATGTTCGTATTAAATGCCGCAAGAAGTCACTACAACTTTCTCTAATAACCCCATAGGTTTCTCCATGTGTCCATCTGCTAATTGGAGTTTCAACCTAGTCTTCCTTATTGCTGGTTTCCCCCATTTTTTCCAGATTTCTTTTGTAGCAATGGCTACCCCAGCTCCGCTGTCTAGTATTGCCATCGTGTTTACTCCTTGGAATTCAACTGGTAAGGTTGTATTCCCCTCTTCACCTTCGCAATACTCTGCGATCTTGTTTAAGGGTACAAGCTTAGCATTCTTTTGTGGTTTGCTCAGCTCTTTTATACCCTCTTTCAGTCTCGATGTTGGGTCTTTTATCCCGAATTTCTCCAAGCATTTTCCTACAGTGGTCCACATATGTGGTCTTAGCCTCAAAAGCTCAGCTAGAGTCATAGTGCATGTCACTGGTGTTGACAAGATCTCTATCAATCCTTGTGAGTCAATGACTTTTTCTGATGAAATTCTTCGTGAGGGAAGTGTTCTAATCTCGGATTTTGCTTCATACTCTCCTAAGTATGAAGGTAAGGTTTTCAATGAGTGAGGTTTGCTCTCCATTGTTCTAACAGAGCCCCCATCTCCCCAGTAAGATTGCAGATCCAAGTCCACTTGAGATCCTGCCTCAAATTCCACTATGGGAGGGTTCTTGATGTCCTTTTCCCAATTTGTCTGATTAGCTTGGCAACTTAGCTCGTTTGCAAAGTTTGCCTCTCTCACTTGTTTCCAAAATTCATTGTAATCCTCATCTCTTCCGTAAGACCTCTGTATGACTGGATGAAAATTCTCTATCTCCTGATCCGTTGTGTTCAACACTATGCGGTCATCCTTGTGTGTATTTTCAGGCTTTTGTGCACTGGGAGTCTTTTCAGCTACCCGTGAAATAATAGTCTCTTGCTGAATTGGGTTTTCCGTTCCACAATTCATTGTTTCTTCTGGTGGTTCTAATAAGGCTTGTGTGGTCTCGATCATTCTCTGGCACATTTCAAGTCTCTGCTTTTCCAATTCCGCGTTTGGGTATGTCATCCACCTCTGTTCTTGTGTTTGGTTGTTCTTTAACCTAGCTTCGTAAGCTCTCATCAGTGCGTCCAATGGTTCGTGTACTTTGTCAACTAGAACTGATCCCCCTGAGCTTAAGCTCGTTGTTTCTTTGATACTCTTTTGTTTCGTTCTTTCCGGGCTCATCTCTCGTTTCCCGTTTTGACTCTCAAGTTTTTCTAATCTATCTTTAGTTCGCTTTAGTTCCTCAGCTAGAATAGCGTCTTCACGTTCTTTTCTCAACTTCATGCGTGCTTTTCTAGCTTTCCATGTGTTTCTCTGACTCCGCGGTCCTTGACTAACCACTTCAGTCGCTAACTTTCCATTCTCAGGTTCTCTAGTGGTTTTCTTAGCTTGAGCTCTAGTAACAACTTGCGTTGGTATCAGAGTTTCATTTTCAGACCCACTGCTGGTAGGAATAGTTTCTAGCATATTCAATGTCGTCTTTTGCACTTTGTTTGGATTCTTTGAACAATCCTCAATGAAGTGAGTAACCCCACACTCAGTGCAATAAGCGTTAATTCTAATGATTTCTGTATGTGGACAAACATTCATCAGATGGTCACCTCCACACTTGTAACAGGGTCCTAGTGTTGGTCTTGGTCCCACTTGATTCGTCCTTTGTGGATAGGATGGTCTTTGTCTTGTTAACCCTCCATGAGCTATGAACATCAATGTTCTTGCGTCCAAATTGTATCTCTCTTCATCAAAAGAACTTGTAACTGTTGGTATTCCAACATTCCCAATCATGCCCCATGGTTCTGGTTGTTTGGGTTCTTCTGGTGGGTAATACACAATTGGAGACATGTGTGCACCAGATTCTTCATAATAGGCTTGAACATGCACTAAGGATTTTTCTTCCTGATTCTCTAAGGTTGGTGCATATCTAATGCCTACTGGTCTTGCTCCTGGTAAAGGTGGTTGTTGTCCCAATACCGGTTGCGGTCTTTCTATCCCCATAGGTCCTGGTACATTTCCCGTTGGGTATCGAGGTACTGGATGTACTTGAGGTGGTGCTAATTGAGCAGGAGGTGCATACTGACGCTCCCTTACATACCCTTTGTTGTAATAGCACTCCTCTGTTGGATGGTTTGTCCATTTTTGTTCAATAGCACACCATTTCAGTGGTTTTGGCAATGGATTTTGGTATGGTGCCATCCTTTTTAGAGAATCTTCTATCATTTGCTCTACATTTGGCATGGTTGTTGTTTGAACATTCTTTTTAGTGGTAGTCTCGCTCGCTACGGAGGAGGAGCTACTGGATGCAAAATTTGTATCCGCTGACACCTCTCCATAAACCGTACAGTTATCCACTAAGTACAATGCCTCTCTCGTTACTTGCTCGAAACTTGTACAAGCTTTCAAGTGCAAGTCCTTCTTGAGAGTGTCGTTTCTCAGTCCCTCAATAAAGAGAACAGATAGTCTGTCATCTTGTGGTCGTTCATGTACTGGACATCTCTCAATGTATTGTTTGAAGTGAAGTGAAGCTTCCTTCACTTTTTCATGTTCTCTCTGTTTAAAAGCATATATTTGTGAGACCGTATTGTGCTTAATCCCTCGTTTTGAGAATTCCTCAGCAAACTCTCTTAGCAAATGGTCAATGTCATGGAATCCCCCTATGTTCAGTGGTTGAAACCATGTCAATGCCGTTCCTTCTAGAGTAAGACCAAATCCCTCGTATTGTGTATGGAAATCGGTTATCTGCTCAGCTCTTAAGACTTGCTTAAAGAGTGACACATGTGCATACGGATCTCCTGAACCACCATACTTCTTTGGCATACACTTCGCTACTTGAGATGGTCTCATACGTCTATGGTCTGCTACCAATCTCATTGCTCCTGTGTCCCGGCTAAAGCTTTCTCTAGCATCATGGACTTCATGGGTTACCCTTGTCGGTTCCCCTGCCCTGAATCTACTACTAGGAGGTAAATGTGATGGTTCCGCTTCGAACCTTGGACCTGGAGTGGTATATGTGTGGATTGGAATTGCACTACCTCGATTCGTATCCATTGACTCTCTGGAATGTAATGATCCCATTGGTTCGGGCTTCGAGTACTGAGATTGACTGAAAGAGTCAGCAACCTGAGTTCTTTTTCCTCCTGTCGTCATTGGGTTTTGCACTCCATTTGTTGGTGCTGGTCTTTGTGAGCTAGAAGTAACATAATATTGATGTAGTGGTCCCCCAAAGTATGTATATCCTTCTAATTCTTTCTTGCCCATTGTTGAGTATTGCCTCCCATACTTGTCGTAAGCAGCAATTTTCACTTCCGATCCCTCTGTGTAGGTAAAGACATAAAGTCTTTTTTGGTCTGTCAACTCTCCGGTGTAGGGTTCTTCACATCTATAATAGAGATCTTGCTCCCCATTATTATATTTGTATAGCCCCACATAGATGTTATCAGTGTTGATCCTTGTAGTTTCATTCTCTCTTCTTAACCTCGCATCATGGAAGTTCATTATTGGTGCTTTCTCCTCGAGTTCTTCATCTACTTTGGCTTTGGTGCCCATCAATCCCCACTTGTCCACAATGTTAGGGTTTAGGACTACCAAGTACATGGTACCCTCATCATCTAGATATCTATCTCCGCTATAGCTCACAGGCACTAAGTCCTTGAACTCACTAGGTCTATCTTCTATCTTCACACAATAGCGGTCCATTCCATCTTTGTAGATCTTGGCACCTTGCTCATTGTCATACTGGTATTTTATGAACAATAGCTTCATTGTGGCGGAAGGGTTTGATGATCCTACTGCCATATTTTCTCTGTTGTTCAGGTTCAAGTGTTCCAAGTGTTCGGTGAAAATCTCGTAAGATCTCTCCGAAGAAGTATCAGAAACACTTCCTTCAAAGATCGGCTCTAATGGTTGCACCCAACTTTGGTTTACACTTCCCTCGGTTGATATGACACTTGCTTGTTCCCCTTGTTTTGGTTGGTTATTCTGGAGATTCCTGCCCGATCTCAAATTCATCAATTCCCCTAAAGGACTTTAACTTTTCCGTCTCGGCAATTTGTTTTCCCCAAGTTTTTGTGGTCAGAATTGATCCAAACTGATTGATACTTGGTCAATTGTTTAATCTTGTCAGTTGGACAACTTCTGTTTCATCAAGTGAGAATTTTGTTGCAGTTATGCTGAAAAAGACATTATACGCGTATGATGTCTTTTTTCACAGATTTGGACTATTTTGGTTATGCTCACTCTTAGTAGCCCCCTTATGCTCTGTCCACTCACAAAATTCAGTTTGAACTCTGTTTGAGCAAGTTATGGCTAATTTAGGCTTTTCTTGGCAATTTTTCACTTTTGACTTGTTTTGGGTCAATTGTGATCCAAATGGGATGAAACTTGAAATATAACCTCTAGACAGCTATTAAAATGGATCTGTGTTGGCAAAGTATCAAAATATGTTCAAAATTAGGTAAAAGACATCATACGCGTATGATGTCTTTTTCATCAATTTGGGTCAAGACTTGATATTTATGCTTCCTACAGTGCTTGTAACAATCTTGTCAGGTTAGATATCAAAAATATGCAGTGGATGTGCCAAAAGACATTATACGCGTATGATGTCTTTTGTCCCAGATTTTGACTATTCTTGGTTTTAAGCCTTCTCCAATGTTTACAATTGAGTTTCAAGTGTTTTTGTCAGGTTTGAATGTAAAAACAAGATCTGAATCCAAAATTTCCTATTCTTTGCGTTTCTTGGACTCCGACTTGTCTTTTTGGGTTTCTTTGAGTGTTAATGCTCTTGTTTTAAGTTGAAATTAGGGTATAACTCCCCTTTTGAACACTCTGGTAAAGTCAAAAGTTTTGTTTTGGTCTCTGTTTGGTCATTTAGACATCATACGCTGATCCGAGCCTATCACAAATTTTTGTTTATCATATTTTGTTGGTTTTCCTTGCTTCTAGAGGTTTACAATAAAATAAAGAGTGAGAACAACCTCTTGGAAAAATTTTAAAAAAAATGATTTTTTCTTGACTAGTTCACCGGAGGTGAAAGGTAGAGGGAGAACCTAGTGGTAAAGGGAAGGGAAAATATGTAAATGTGAAAAGAAAAGATATGATGTGGTTGTGGAGCCATGCACCCATGATTCAAGGGTCATGAGTGGCTCATATCATCATGGCTTTGGAGCCATATGATGATTCAAACAAATGGGACCCAAGTGGAAGACTTGGTAAAGGAAGAAACCAGGCACATGATTTGTTGAATTTTTAAAAAATACTTCCACTCCGATCCAAGAAAAGTTGTCTTCATCAAAGTTGTAACTGACGAGCTGAAGATTCTGGCCATATTTTTTTTATAATTTTTGCATCTACGGTCTAGGAGATATGGCCAAAATGGTGGATGCCAGTTTTTTCAACTGTGGTGGAGACCACCCCCCTACCTTTACACACACACACCCTTCCTTTTCCACATTGAGACCTTCTTTAAAATCAGCTATTAGTCTTCTCACCCTCCTCTCCTTCCTCCTCTCTCTCAAGCTCAAAAACCCATCAAAGTTCCTCTTCTAATCACCTCTCAAGTCATGCTTAATCTTGTTGTAATTCATAAGTTCTCATTCAACCCCTTTCTATTATTACTAGATATGTATTGATTTTATGTAGATTCTTTACATTTTAAAATAAAGAAGCTCTTGGACTCAAGCTATGGAGGAAGGAGTGAAGACAACACAAGTGATGATGGAGCTAATTGGTCAACAAATCACTTGGAAGGAGCTTCTTCATTGGTTGAATGTCCCTAATCAAGCTTCATTTGTACAAATTACACTTGTATCTTAACCTCACTCCTAATCACTCTCTTTCCTATATAAAGAGGCCTTCCCCTTTGTAATTTCAAGCCTCCCTCAACCCATTGAGCCTTTGTATCACTCACCATGAGCCCATAAGCTCATTCATTCACTCTATTCTTGCACATCCTAGAGTGCAAATTGTTTCATGCTAGTAACCTCTCCTCCTCTTACTTATGTTAATTAAGAGAAATGTTTTATATGCGTGTGAGAGTGCTTGATGTGATCTTGGCTAATCCTTGAGTGACTGTTTGGTAATCTATATGCTATTTGTGTTGGGAGTGTTTGAAGTCATCCATTCCTTGTACACACACCACGGTTAATGCTTCATTCATAGTGATCTCTTCTCTCTCTCTCTCTCTCCTCTCTCTCTCCTCTCTCTCTCTCTCTCTCTCTCTCTCTGTGTAGCGGTCCCTAGTCCACGCTTCCAAGACTAGGTGGTGCCCTCATCTCATTTCCCTTGTGGCGCAATGGAGTTTGTTTTGGTGTAGAGCCGCCATTCCAAATTTCCTTCGTCATAAATTGGTGCCCCCATTGAGGAGTTCTCAAGCAGCGCTCTATCAATCCTATGAAGGAAGATCCATCAAATTCTCCGAGACTTCCACTATGGTCTCCCCAAGAAGCTCGAGAAAAGAAGCGTCTTTATTGACAAACGGCACGTATGCGGGTAAAGAGAGTTAACTACACACACCCTTCTTTGCTTCAAGGAAAATCTTGTAGTCATCAAGTCCCTAGGTCAAAAAATTGTGTTGAGTGCTTTGTGGCTAGTGTGAAGACACTCCCTTTGAAGCCTCGACTTCAGGTGGTGAAAGCACTCTCAAACTCGGGTATTAACAAGTTTTTGGAGCGGGAGCTACACATCAATGGGGTGCGGTATTGGCAAGAGGTTACATATGGTGATGCACTCCAACTACTACTAGCAAGAAGGCTCAAGGTGGTTGAGAGGGTAGCCATCGAACCCTATGAACTCTACAAAGCTGAAGATGGTCACACCAAAGCTAGGCTAATCAGTGGTGAGCAAATTCTTCGCATCTCTCAAATGGTGGGATCCAAGAGAGCTCAACTTCAATGAAGTGCTTCATGGAAGTTTGTAATTAATGCACCAATGAATAATCCCATTTTCTACAACTTTCAATCAGTTCAGAATATTAGGGTGAATGTGCGCATTGATAGAAAGATTTTTTTCCAACAAAGATTGGTCTTCTATTTTGGAGCTGAGAGGTTGAGAGAGATATTGTTGTCCCCTGACCCTATAATATTTCCCATTTTGGAGTATAATGTATCTTTTGATGTTCACATCTTCATCTTGCTTTAAGCATACTCCATGAATCATAGGGATTTATATGGACCTTTCCAACCTCTTGCTAGACAAACTATGCATATAATAGCTAGCACAAAGCTTAGGTTCCAAAACATCATAAGGGACTTACTAGGCCCTCGTCGTCTAGCTGAGATTAATGCATCTATCAATCCATTTATTCTACCCTTAATAAGATATGATTTGGGCCTAGACGTTTTCATCTTTGTGCTGTATTGAGAGGAAGGCAACCCACTTTTATGATGGCTTTCCCAAAATTTTTTGGGCGTAGTGGGGAAAATGCTGGGGATTTTTTGGATAACTTGGAGATGGCTTTCCTTGTCTCCGGGAGGGATGACGAAGCATTGAAATTGAGAGCTTTTCCTTTGGTGCTCAAAGAAGAAGCTAGGGTATGGTTCCAGGCTCTAGATCCAACCCAAAGAATTGATTGGGAGGGATTGAAGGTGGCTTTCCTACGAAGATTTCAACGAGCCAATTCGGCAGAAGAACTATGGCAACGGCTTCTGTCCCTTCATCAAGTTGACCCTCATGGTTATGCAACCTATGAGGAAGGTTTTCTGAAACTTTGGGGCAATGGTCAGACTCACTAAACCCTGGTGAGCGAGCTCCCAATTGCCTCCAAAAGGATCGATTATCTCAGGTTTGTACCCCTTGCTAAGGGAGAAGGTAAAGGAAAATTTCCAAATGCTTTTGAAGATGCCTTAAGAATTGCTAGGGAAAAGAATAGAAAGATTCTCTATCAAGCCCAAGCTGGCCAGCTAGCTTTGGGAGGCAATATCACAACTATGGAAGCTTCTCACATACCTCCAAATGTGCCTAATGCACCAGACCTCAATAGAGGTCAACAAGAAGATATGCTCCAACAAATAAACAATCTCACAAACCAGCTAGAGGGTTGAGAGTAAATCTTGTGCAGGGTGCAAGAAGGCCTACTGAGGAAATGGTGGGAATCGGCCACCAATGCGACGTCAAGCAAGGGAAATGTTGTGTTACAATTGTGGGGAAATTGGCCACGGCATGTATAATTGCCCTCATCCCAGAAGATATGACTACCCTGTCAGAGGTCCGACAACAAGTAAGTCCACCCCGTGCTAGAGCTCAAGCACAAGAGCAACCGCAACCTCAAATTTTGCAGCCACCTCGTGCTCAAGCTCAAGCCCCTGCTACTCAACCAAATGTGAGCATCATAAGGATGGAGGAGGTCCTCAAGGGCAGAAGCAACCAGGAAGAAATAGCTAAAGGGAAGATGAAGATAGATGAAGTGGCTACAATGCCTATCAAACGTGTGCGTGTCCAAGATGAAGTAGGTAAAGAAACAAGCAAGGATGCAAGCAATGAAGCAAGTACATCTCGGGCAACTAAAGATGAAGCCAAGAAGAGAAAGACCCGTACTAGGTCTCAAATTGACATCTCTGATTTCCCTATGGGATCTCGGACACAACCTTATGACTTGACAGCTGATGTGAGTTCTCAAGGACCAAAGATTACTTGGCCACAACTACTTCATATCTCCCCAAAGCTTCGACGACAATGGTCAAAAATGGTGAGCACGAGGGCAAAGCGAAGTAAGCTAGTAAGTGTAATCAAAGCATGGTCTCAAGGATATAGTGCCTTTGGTGGAGGCTCAAATCAAGGGACAACGGATTCCAAAAACTTACATTGACAGTGGAGCAGAGGTTTGTGTCATGACAGAAAAGCTAATGCATCAATTGGGTTTAGAGGTAATGGAATCATCAAACTTTAGGGCAAAAATGGCCAATAATGTCTCTGTCACTTGTGTGGGTGTAGTGAAAGCTTTGAGAGTTTCTATTTTTGGAATCACTACAGAGGTTGATGCTTATGTGATGCCAGTAAAGGGAGAAGGATACCCCCTTATTTTAGGACGACCTTGGCTCATGGGTATAGGAGCTAGGCAAGATTGGGCAACAGGAGACTTGGAGTTGAGGCCTCGCATGGGTGGCCATAGTCGGAAGGTGGTTTATAACCTAAAGAATGGGCGACAAGAGAACCTTGAACTAGAGACATCAGCTGATGAGTGGAGCTCAAGTGGATGCTCCTCATCCATGGACGAGGAAGAGGGTTCAAGTGAAGAGAGTGATAGCACTCTCGAAGTCATGGGCGTCACCATAAAGGAAACTACCTCATTAGAAGACAACCCAAGGATCCCAATGAAGAATGTGTGGGATGCCAGCCTAGAGGAGATGTTATCCAAGGATATAAAGGAAGAAGAAAAGGAGGGTTATGTAAATGTTCTCAAGAAGCATGCATCATTGTTTATTTCTGATTACACTCACATTACAGGTGTCACTGCAGTGAAGCATCATATCCATCTAAAAGAAGGGAGCAAGCCAGTAGTACAAAAACTAAGAAGATTAGGAGTTGTGCAACAAAATGCACTGTTGTCTGAGGTGAAGAGACTCTTAGAAGCAGGATTCATATACCTAGTAGAAGATTCAGAATGGGTCTCCCCAGTAGTGGTGAGGCCAAAGAAGAATGGTAAATGGCGAGTGTGCGTGGATTACAAGCCACTAAATACTGCAACAAAGCGGGACCACTTCCCTCTCCCATTTCAAGATGAGATTCTAAATGAAGTAGCAGGCCATGAGAGATACACAGTGTGTGATGGCTACTCTAGCTACTTTCAAATACGCATTGCAGAGGAGGACCAGAAGAAGACTACTTTCATCACACCATGGGGATGTTTTGCATTTCGAGTCATGCCTTTTGGTCTCACCAACGCTCCAGCCACCTTTCAACGATTCATGAACATGGTCTTCCAACCTTACTTTGGTAAGTCCATAAGGGTTTTCATAGATGACTTTTGTATTTACAGCTCCAAAAGTATGCATCTCGGCAAGATTGATGAAGGATTTACTCGTTTAGCTAAGCTGGGTGGACAACTAAACAAGGACAAATGTCACATTGGGGAAAGCAAGGTTACACTATTAGGGCATGTAGTGTCCATTGATGGAATCGAGGTAGATCCTGAAAAGATAGAAACATTGCTAAATCTACCTTCCCCAACTTCCATCAAACAATTAATCTCCTTGCAAAAGCTAAGATATTTGAGTAGATTCATACACTTACTCTCCCAAGTGATATTTCCTCTACAACAGCTGACTCGTCAAGAGACGCTTATTTGGAGTGAAGAAAGTGAAGGGCATTTTAGAGAGATTAAAAAAATGTTAGGGTCACTCCCTGTAATCCTCCAACCTTGTTGGGAAGAAACATTCTTTGTAAACCCTAGTGTGGGAGAAGAAGCCATTGGTGCTGCCCTCCTACAAAAAGATCCAAAAACCTCCTTTATGAGGCCTGTGTATTTTGCTAGCCGCCTCATGGAAAACACAAAGAAGGCCTACACCCTAATGGAACAGCTAGTGTTAGCTCTCATGTTTGCAGTAACCAAATTTCGGCCATACTTGCTGTCGAAGAGGTTTGTAATTATCACTGTGGAGGATATGTTTCCCTATGCACTACAACATATGGAAATCTCTGACAAAATAGCAAAGTGGGTAGTGCGACTTCAAGAGTTTGATTATACAATACAGGTTGAAAGAACAACTCGAGCATGCTTAGCCGACATTTTAACAAACAAGTGCTATGAAAAAGTTTGCCATTTGAAGAGAAAGGAACTTCCACCACCTCCAGCTGTAGAGGCTTTGGTCAATGCTTATAGCCTCTACTTTGATGGAGCATACAAGAGAACCAAGGATAAGGCAGCTGCAGGCATCGTGGTCTTATCCCCATTGGGAGAGAGGATCCATGGTGAAGGGATCACTCTAGAAGATGTCCACTCCAACAATGAAGCAGAATATCATGCTCTAATTCATGGCCTTTGTTGGTGCCTCGATAATTCAATTAAGAGATTAAACGCTTTTGGTGACTCCATGCTTTTGGTAAGGCAAATGCAAGGTACATGGGCTTGCAAAAATGCCCGTCTCTCTACTAAAATGAGAGAAGCAAAAGCTCTTATGAGGAGATTTAGGGAGGCACAAGTACATCATGTACCAAGAGACTAGAACAAGGATGCAGACCACCTAGCATCATCAAAGTTAAATGAGTCAATAGTGGGAGCAGTGGCCATCAAACTTCCACTTCAGCAAGGCAAGGAGGACTTGGAAGATATTATGCACATTCTGGAGCAAGGAGAGGCTCCTAAACACTTGAATGCAGGGGAAAGGCGATGGTTAGCTAGGAAGGCTACCAGGTATCGCATAGTAAATGATGACTTGTATTGTCTTGGTAAGGATAGTGTGCTTAGGAGAGTTCCTTTGAAGAGTGAAATTGAAGAGATTTTAAAAGCTTGTCACGATGATATGTGCGGAGGACACTTTGCACACGACGTCACTAGTAGAAAGGTTCTACAAGCTGGGTTTACTTGGCCAAGTCTTCATCGTGATGTCAAATATTGGTGTCAAACATGTGATGAATGTCAGAAAGCAGGACCACGACGGCTCATAGCTGAACCTCAGAACCCAATAAAGGTATATGGGCCCTTTGAGAAGTGGGGAATTGATGCCATAGGGCCTCTACCACGCACTCAGTCAGGTAAAGAGTACATCATCATGGGAGTAGACTACATGACTAGATGGGCTGAGGCTATGCCGACCAATAGAATTACTGCTAAGGATGTGAGTCAGTTCATCTTTGACCACATTTGTTGCCGGTTTGGCACCCCTCTTGAAATACTATCTGATAGAGGACCAGGGTTTAGAGCAGACTTGGTAGGAGAACTCATGAAGAAGCTAAATATTCAGCATCAACACTCTACTCCTTACTACCCTCAGTGCAATGGTTTGGTGGAAAAGGTAAATGGAATCATTTGCAAAATTCTCACCAAATAGGTACATGCCAGGCACCAAGATTGGGACAAACACCTGAATGGAGCTCTATGGGCCTACAGAACCTCCTTCAAAACCACATTAGGGTACACACCCTTTCATTTGGTTTATGGAAAGGAGGCGCTTTTGCCCATTGAAGTGAAGTTAACAAGTCTTCGAATATTGGGTAGCCAGGTAGGCTCTCAAAAGGAGAAAGTACATCAAAGGATCATGGATCTAGAGAGGCTGCAATTGGATCGTGAAGAAGCCATCAACCACTATTCTCAAGAAGCAGAGAAGCGCAGAGAAAAGTTCAACAAAAAGCTAGCATCCAAAGACATCAAAAAGGGATCTCTGGTGCTTCGATATGACAATCGCTTCGACACTCGTAAGGATGGAAAGTTTCTTTTCCGATGGGAAGGCCCGTTCTTGGTCACCAAAAAGTTCAAAAATGGCTCTTACAGACTTCAAGACATTGATGGTAAAGTGCACAAGACTGGGACAAATGGATGGCGTCTAAAGCCTTATCACATCAGGATAAGGTCAGCTCAAGATCAAAGAAAGTAGGCTAGAGGCATAAATACCCCTAGCCAGGTTTGGGGGGGCTATGATCCGAGCCTATCACAAATTTTTGTTTATCATATTTTGTTGGTTTTCATTGCTTCTAGAGGTTTACAATAAAAGAAAGAGTGAGAACAACCTCTTGGAAAAATTTTAAAAAAAATGATTTTTTCTTGACTAGTTCACCGGAGGTGAAAGGTAGAGGGAGAACCTAGTGGTAAAGGGAAGGGAAAATATGTAAATGTGAAAAGAAAAGATATGATGTGGTTGTGGAGCCATGCACCCATGATTCAAGGGTCATGAGTGGCTCATATCATCATGGCTTTGGAGCCATATGATGATTCAAACAAATGGGACCCAAGTGGAAGACTTGGTAAAGGAAGAATCCAGGCACATGATTTTGTTGAATTTTTAAAAAATACTTCCACTCCGATCCAAGAAAAGTTGTCTTCATCAAAGTTGTAACTGACAAGCTGAAGATTCTGGCCATATTTTTTTTATAATTTTTGCATCTACGGTCTAGGAGATATGGCCAAAATGGTGGACGCCAGTTTTTTCAACTGTGGTGGAGACCACCCCCCTACCTTTACACACACACACCCTTCCTTTTCTACATTGAGACCTTCTTAAAATCAGCTATTAGTCTTCTCACCCTCCTCTCCTTCCTCCTCTCTCTCAAGCTCAAAAACCCATCAAAGTTCCTCTTCTAATCACCTCTCAAGTCATGCTTAATCTTGTTGTAATTCATAAGTTCTCATTCAACCCCTTTCTATTATTACTAGATATGTATTGATTTTATGTAGATTCTTTACATTTTAAAATAAGGAAGCTCTTGGACTCAAGCTATGGAGGAAGGAGTGAAGACAACACAAGTGATGATGGAGCTAATTGGTCAACAAATCACTTGGAAGGAGCTTCTTCATTGGTTGAATGTCCCTAATCAAGCTTCATTTGTACAAATTACACTTGTATCTTAACCTCACTCCTAATCACTCTCTTTCCTATATAAAGAGGCCTTCCCCTTTGTAATTTCAAGCCTCCCTCAACCCATTGAGCCTTTGTATCACTCACCATGAGCCCATAAGCTCATTCATTCACTCTATTCTTGCACATCCTAGAGTGCAAATTGTTTCATGCTAGTAACCTCTCCTCCTCTTACTTATGTTAATTAAGAGAAATGTTTTATATGCGTGTGAGAGTGCTTGATGTGATCTTGGCTAATCCTTGAGTGACTGTTTGGTAATCTATATGCTATTTGTGTTGGGAGTGTTTGAAGTCATCCATTCCTTGTACACACACCACGGTTAATGCTTCATTCATAGTGATCTCTCTCTCTCTCTCTCTCTCTCTCTCTCTCTCTCTCTCTTTGTGTAGCGGTCCTAGTCCACGCTTCCAAGACTAGGTGGTGCCCTCATTTCATTTCCCTTGTGGCGCAATGGAGTTTGTTTTGGTGTAGAGGCCGCCATTCCAAATTTCCTTCGTCAACGCGTATGATGTCTAAAGTTGTAGATTTCCAGTTTTTTGGCACAGAATCCTTCCTAAAGCTTTCTCAAGTGCTCAGCAACTCCCAGATACACAGAAAATTTCTCTGACTTTTGTTTATTGCAAGTTTCACTACTAACTCGACGGTTTAGTGATCTAACATGCAATCAACCATATCAAGCAAATACTCCAATGATTACTAGCTCTAGATCGGGATCAAATGAAGTCCTACCTAAGCTATTCCTAGTCATAAAATGGGTTTGGTAGTTGTGATTTTAAAGAGATCCACTGCCACTCACGGATTAGCAAATTCTTCTTCTATCAACAACTACTCAACACCAACAAAACAACAAACAAATCTAAGCTAAACTAAAAATACTGTCAACACGGAAGACCCAGGAATACCCCACTTCCTAGTATCTCTCGAGATCTTCGGAGTCCACCACTCCTAGAGCTTTTCTAACTAAAGTATACAAAGTAGTTTATACGACTCACCTCATAGGATTAGTCTAAGGTCACCTACTTAGGGCTCTTGTCCCCGGCAACGGCGCCAAATGTTAAGGCGGTTACGCCGCTAGCGGAAGCTAAATAGTGAGAACTCAACCAACAACAGAATTTGTCAGACGAGGACGGAGCTTGACCCGCAGGCGCATGGAAACAACTAGGTGGGTGTCAAATCACCTACTCGATCTTCTAATGACAATCACTACTAAGGAAATCAAATCTAAGTTCTAAAATACACAAGTGACTGAAATCCATACTACGAACGAATGCTATACGAAACAGGATCTAGAATAATTGAATCGATCTCAAACTCAAGGGGAAGTCTATACACTAGGTAAGAACAACACCCTAAAGACTTGAACTGCAAAATCAACCTATAACCACTCCGTGCGGTAAACGCGTATGAAGACAGGACAAAAAATACAGGTGATCGAAACTTGACCCCGATGGTACTAATGTGTAGCTCTACTCGTTGTGGTTCTATAGATATGCTGCACGCTCTATTCCGACACACGAGTTGGAAGAAAAATCACACCGAAGCTCGTAGGAACTTACCACACATAGAAGCCGATAGCGCGCACTCTTGGTATCTGTGCGTAGCTCTCGCCGTTGCTAACACAATGGCGGTGTCGCTTCTCCAATGGCGGCTCCGTAGCTCGTGTAGCAAGTAGATAAGACTCTCTCTCTCACACACTCTCTCTCAGACACAGTCACGGCGCTCAAAGACTCACTTTGATTAATAATACTGAATCTCCTTAGGTTACAAAAAATTTGGCTTATATACCTCAGCCTTGGAGGTGAGAACATCTCTAACTACTTACATCAGCAAGTGAAATTACTTCGGGATTACAAGCTGGAAACTCAATTGAGTCCCGTTACTTAATGAATGGCTCAAATCAAAATTAATGTCGGAAAGACATTTATTACAATCAATGGTTACAAAATGATGAGTGTGAGCAAAAATGTGGGTGTGATCCTCTGCTGGCTCAACAGAGGGGGAATGGGGGAACACACCCAATACACAACACAAGGCCTCCCTATTGCTCAGGGCATTCACAACACCCCTATCCTCTTGAGAAACAACTTTAAAAGATACAACTTACACTAGCAGACCACCGTTTGCACACTTCCCAATGATCAAACTCTTTGCAAGACCACCACACAAGTTGCACACCCACTGTCACAATCCATCTCAACCCTTACACATGCACACAATCACTCAATATCACTCTCTTATACCAAGCACCACTAGCCCTAGGAAGCACACACATCCACATTGTTGGCACTATGGGATACCACAAGACCAAGAGAAAGAGAAGGGGAAATGACACTAAAACTAGGCAATAACATCTTGATCTTGCTTCAAGAGAACACATATAGAGATTTCAAGGCCATCACAATGGCTATCCTCATGAAAAATCACTCAAAATATTGACAAGAACACACTTTTTTTGAACACTCTCTCTCTATAGACTCTAATATGGATCCAAAAAGCCCCTAGAAATGATAAAAATTATAGGGAGGCATTTACAACTTTGGAATTTTCCTTCCACTTCGTCCACTTGGCATCCCATTTTGGAATTTTTTGGATGGGTGGTGCCATTTCACTTGCCCTCTCTCATGTGCTCTATGTCATGATTATACTGGGATACCATGATGCGGTCTAGTTTACGTACGGTCTCATTAGTTGCTTAGATGTCAATTTATTGACTAGGTTACTGCATAAAGATTAATGGTTTGGTCAAAGTTGACTTCCAAAAGCAAGGCCATGTTTTTAGCAAAAATCCTACAAAGCAGGACCTATTTCTAGCAGAAGAGGGGCTGCTCAGTTTTGGATTGATAACCAAAATAAGGAGCATTAGAGCTTAGTTCTAGGGGTGACAGTTACATAGAATACAATTATACGGTGGTGCAATATCTCCATCACCATCTCCATAAGAATCTCTCTCTCGTTCCACAGGAAGAAGAAGAAGAACAACCGTCTCTCTGTACTTTCTTACTATATTCTCTTCTCTTTTCACGGTGTATGCACTCTACATGAACTTCGTGGTGAAATCCTATATGTAGTTCTCATCATCGCTCTCTTGAGCCAAAGCAAGAATCCATTCAATCATCAGTAATCACTCTTTGTTCATGGTAAGAAGCTCTAAACTCCATAGCCATCATCTCTTTCTCTCTCTACTTTCATTTCCAAAAAGCTACACTCTCAGTGGTTGCTTTTCTATATACATGGGCATGTATGGGCTTGCCCAAAGTGTTCACGGATTCTCCATGCTTGTTCTATCATGTTTAGCACATTGACATATGCATATTTATCATCACATAGATGCATAAAAAGCACTCTTTGTTTTCAAGTCATGTAGGCGGTATGGATACTATTTTAGCCATATCTCCTAAACCATTATGCATCAATTTGAACCCTTTGAATCAAAGCTCACCCATGTCATTTAGATTTTTTTCTCTTTTATGTGCTATGTGAAAATAGGCGAGGGTACGTCCATGTTTTTATACTTCGAGTTACTGAGGCATTTTGTTGTGTACTTCAATAGTAGCAAGGCTATATTGTCAAGGGAAACGAGTTGGAGTCATTCCCTCATGATCTTGGTAAAGTAATCCAAACCATGATGATATGCAAGGCATTTTGCTGCGTACTTAAATAACAACGGGACCTTTAGGTATGCCATCTTATTTTTTGTGGGTTTTTAAATACAAATATGAACTAACTTTGGCATGCAGGTTCAGGCAAGGCATGGAGCATGCAAATAGAAGCAAGGCATGTGGCAAGTAGAGAAAAGATGCTTGGCATGGCCAAATAGTTGTATTCATTCAACTCAGTATCGTCACACTGCATCCAATGCTTTTCCAAGGAGAATTGCAATGAGTATAGGTACGCTTTATTCATAAAATTAAACTAGTTTGTGAAAATATGTCCTACTCAACACGGTCGGGGAACGGTACACACACTTTTATTTAAATTATGTCTCAACTTTGAGTCTAGACATAAGGTACATAAAGCATGTTCTAGGAAGTGGGACCCTATAAGTGGCTAACCACGAGCAAGGCTTGTGTAAACAACTGTTGTCTTACAATTTTCAAAACATTTGAAGCTTGTAACTCCGACCTAGTGTTGAGGAAACAATAAGCCACTCAAAAATATTGAAAAGCAATTCTTTCAAGAGCAGGGCTCTATACCTATGTCTATGCATTGGGTGCACGGTCACTCCATAGCGTTTATAGCTTGCCATAGTACGGACAAAAACCATACATGAAGCACATTGACATCATCATCTATGCCACTCCTCCCAGTGCCAAGGGCATTGGTTACAAAAATTCGTACTGTGTTAATGCTAAGTTTCAATCTTGAACTTATTAACTTTTATAAGATTTTTTACACTACCAACTTGACAAGTAAATGTTTCTCTGATCAAGCAAATTTTGGGATTTAGCTGACATTTGATAGCTAACTTTTAGCAGCTATCCCTTTCAATATTGAGAAATCTCATGATTCTCAATATGCTGCATGATTTGGCAAGGCCATTTTTCAATGCAAGCTCAACAAGGTTGACTCTCTTTGATATTTGTGTCCAATAAAAGCATATGTTTGCTATAAGCACTCAGGCTTCATATTAAGACATACTACATAGCAGTTTCCAAAGTTTGGAATATGCTATTAGCATATGAACTTGGGGAAACTTTGCAACATGTCTGCATTTTTTTCAATAGACATCAGAGTGAACCAATCCAAGAGGGCATGCAAAAGACATCGAAATCTCTAAATGTATCAGCATACATGGCTATGATCCACGTTCACGTGATGATCACTCATCTCAGAGAGGGATGACAAGGTTAGTAAATTGCAAGTTAAGCTTGTTTATCCACTTTTTCACTTTTCATTTTGCACAATATTTCTTTGTTGTGCAAAGCAAAGTGCTTTAGAAGACTCCATGAGAAGCAAAGCAAAGTACACTATGCAAAGCAAAGTGCTTTGACAAACTTAAGATGAAGCAAGGCTTCTATTGCTTGCCACAATCTTATCCATTGACTTAGCATCAAGGATAAGGGCACAAATGTTACGTCAATGGGAAATAACTAGATATAAGCTCATAGTTATGGTCTACAATAACCAACTATGATGTATCTATGCTAGTAAAATTTTGTATGGTACGTATTCCATCAGCTCCAAGACATCACTAAAGCCAAGGGCTTTTTACAATATTCTTCTAATATTCATGCATGGTATGCCACCATGATAGGTTCCACTGATATATTTTTTATGCTTTCACAATAATATCAGCTACTCTATTCACAATGAATTGAGGTTGCTAGATGGGCTTGTGATCTTTGCATATGTATACAACGGTGGGCACTTCAGATCTTTGGCACTATGCACAAGGTGCAACCAAAAAATTGATGTTTCATGAGAGTCATTCATGGAAAGACATGAATAGATTACGAAAACCTTCACACAGGTAATCTCTCTTCATGGAGGAAGAAGATTCCTTCAAGACTTAGTTGTGAATAAGATTGGAACTAAAGAAAATATGTTGCTTAGTTGTAACATTAGTTATGGTTCTAGGAGTGGTATTTTTAGGGGTATGCCCCACTAATACACAATCACTTCATAGGTGTTGAGAGTCATGATTTGATCTCATCACACTTGTACTTTCAAGGAAAGAAGTTTGCAATCTTCCAAGGGGTAGTGGACAAGTTCAACGTTCCAAGTTGATTTCAATCACTATTAGACATGATAGACTATGTTGGTCATCAACGGCTACTAGTTTGAGCAGTTTTCATGCAGCACCTAGCCAAGGGGTTTGACAATGTTGATTCTCCAAGGGATTGGATTGCAAAGGAAACACCCAGGTTACCCATGCAATAGTGCTTCACTAATCTTTCGATTTGTGTTGCTAGGCCTTTGCAGATGGGAGATTTGGTCATGTGCATTTGACTAAAGATAAGTGAACACTATGTCCAAGCTCCAGGTATGCATCTAATTTAGTTTAATTTCATTTTTGAAAATGTTCCGGTTGACTTCTCTAAGATGGATCTATAAGCTTGTGTGCTTTCATCCATTTTGCTCTTTAGAGACATGACTAGGTCATGTAAGAGAAAAGCCTCTTTGGGAGGCATGATCCCAAATACATTTCTGCACTATGTAGTTATTGCATTTATGTGGTAGGGTTTTGTTTGGCACAAGTTGTCACATGGGATATAACATGGTCTAGGAACTCAAGGAGTCCGGCTTAGTCAGTGTGGAGTAAAGTTAATGAGGGTCCTTCTCGCTCATGTCGGGCTGATAGCATGTTTAGGTGGTACCAAAAAGGAGTGTCTTGGACACTCCTTTGGGAGGAGATGAAATGGGTGGTGGTTTATTCATTTTCATAATATATAAAGGAAAGATAAAATTATTTTTGGATGAGAGGTTGGAATTTAGGAGGGCTAGAAATTCCATTTCACTTTAAAACTAAAGCTTAAAGTAGCAAACTGCCTGCACATTTAAATTCCCTCTAGCCACCACTCCTCTGGGCTCTCTGTAGTGCTGCCTCAATTGGTCCCTCCCCCTCTTGTGCCCATATCTCTCTCTCTCTCTCTCTCTCTCTCTCTCTCTAGCCTCTATTGTCAGGCTCGTGCAGCGTCTACAGGCTTGCGAGCTCAGTTCTCTCTCTCTCTCTCTCTCTCTCTCTCTCTCTCTCTCTCTCTCTCTCTCTCTCTCTCTCTCTCTCTCTCTCTCTCTCTCTCTCTCTCAGTCCTCCATAGCCACTGCAGGTGCTTGCGGACGCAACACAAAGCCATATCAACTAGCTTCTCATTGCCATTCATATTCAGCTTCAACAAAACCTCTCTCTCTCTCTCTCTCTCTCTCTCTCTCTATGAGCACTATGGCACTATTTTGACTGTCTTCATTGTTGTGTCATTAGCATCCTTGCACGTTCCACATGGAATCACATAATACTATAATGGTAGTACAAACCCCCTTTACCTTCCTCCATTATCTTCTACACATCATATCCCAAGGGATCTTCTATCGAGTCTATGAAAGTACTTGGCTGCAAAGAAGAGGGAACAAAGAAGCATGCAAAAAAGGATGGCACGAGTGCAAGAGGATGGTGACATTAATGAGCAGGAGGCAAAGAAAATCTATAGGGCAGTTGCTAAGTGTTGGCATAATCAAACAAACGGGCTTTTCAAGGGTCTCCAACGGAGCATTCTACAACAACTTCGCAGTCATCCAATGTTCTTAGTGTTGCAACCCACATCGGAGACAGTTGGGAGGCTGATTTTCTCTAACATTTGTCATACATTGTCTGAGGTGAAGACTCCTTATCAAACAATGAGATATTTTTGAAACGGGCTACTGTCATGGCTTGCCTCAATGGAGTCAACGAGGCCGAGAAATAATGATGTTGCGAAGGCATTAGGACTTCATCGAAGAAATGTTGTGGGAGCGTGTTTCCTGCTGCAAACTGATATGGAGGAGGGGTCACTTCCCTTAGACACATGTCAACGTCAACAGCACAGGACCAATACATTAACAATCGAAATCAAAGAAATCGTGTTTCAATTCTGGTCAATGAAAACCCGCATCTCCCCAAACAAGAAAGATGTCGTTCGAAAGAGAATCTGTAAGAGGACACATGTGGTGCATCTGCTGCATCTCCTTGATTTACCTTAGGTATATCAGCTAGAACATCTTCAAACTGTGTCACGACGCTCACTTCTCTCCTTTTGGTGCTTCTTACTCCCTTCATGATTGTCACATTGCAGTGTCGTCTGTTGCGTTGCAACCGCAGGTAAGAGCTCTCCGCGTTGACGTAAGCATTTCATGGTTATCCATAGCTTTTGGCATCACCGAACCGCGGACTAAATTCATCATAAGTAGGAATTTAAGCTTCAAAATCATAAAATAAGTATAGGTAGGGTATTGGGGCATCATTGCTTAGCATTTAGATGCATTCTGGGTCAAAAATGACTAGGTCAAAAACGCTGATGGTAATAATCGTGGTTTTTGCGCTTGACTTAAAGTGAGATTTGAGACCATAAGCATGTGTGCTTAGGTCTTATAAACATGTCCTAGAAGTTTCATAACGTTTGAATATCGTTTGATGCTATAACGATTGTGATTTATTTGCTGACGAGCGATTAGCTTTTGGTGATTTCTGTCACTTGAGTGTAGCCTGAGTTAGATGCGAGTTGTTTGTTGTTTTCCAAGAGATTGAAAACCTATTGTAGCCTCTATGCACTAGTTGAGTCAGCTTCATCCCATGGATTGACAATTATATTCGTGGTTCTCGCTATGCCATGCAATAAGATAGGAGTGAGGTTAGACACTTGTCCCACTTTTGGGGCCACTGTCGGGAAACGAAGAGACCTAAACTAGGAAAAAACACGAGCATCTTGTGAAGTTATCCTTTAACTTCCTCTAGGATCACATAGAGTCAAAAACTTTCTTTTTAAAACTGCATAACTTAAGATTGTCGTCTTTTGCTGTGTAGAGGTAGCTTGAAAGGAGGTTGTACTTGATAAGTACCTTTTAGGATTTTAGGATTGCATGATTAGAGGATTAGATTAGGATTTTGAGAATGATTGATGGATGACACAAGTCTTAAGATCAAGGCTCAAAAAACCATAAAAAACAAGAAAACGAGTGTTTGTGGACACTTTCCACAACCCCATTGCAGTAGAACATAGGAGTAGGGTAAGTAGAATCCGAGTCGAGATCTCAGAACATTGCTCTCTCCAAAAGAATCAATTGTGAGTTGTTTATGTGAAGTTGCAAAATTTCAGGTCTACGGCTAGAAATAGCACCAGAAGACAGTCCACATTGAATTCGACTGGAAATTATGCTTTAAAAGTTGTATGAACCAGTGGGTAAGCTTAAGGACGTAGTTGAGGTAAAATTTCAAGAGTTTGCAAAAACTAAGATTATTTACTTTTTCTTGACATTTTAGGCCAAATTAAGTTTTGGTTTGACTTAGAGGCATAAAATAAATCATAAAAAGACTGTCCACTGAAAAAATTGAAAAAAATGCTCATTTTAGGCCAAAAGTAAATAATTGCGATTATTTACTTTCAGCTTAAAAGTGAACAAGGTTGATACCTGAGACTCTATGCATGTGTACAAACTCTCACTAGGAGAAAATTGGACTCACTTTTGGGCCCTGTAAGAAGTTCCACGTCGGCTTAGAGAAAGAAAATGAAAATGTTAAATTGTGCATTTTATGTGATACTTTTTTGCACCAGCAAAAAGCCAAAATGACATTCTTTGGTAGGTAGCCGCCGTCTTTATCATTCTTATCCTTCGTTCTCTTGTCAGGAATCCAACTAACCGTATGACTAATGATTTGAAATGCCAACTTACAAGCATTCCTTCCAAAAACATAAGCCACAAGAACTCTATCAACTCTAAACATGAGAATATGGCCTTCCCTCCCAAAACTTGAGATATTTCATGAGTTTCAAGTGTCTGTCTATTTCTCTATCAACTCTAGGAATGGAGAACGCTTCTTTTTCTAATAAAAACACCAATTTGAACTTGGAATCCTCAACCCCTTCATCTTCAATACTTATCGAAATAAAGAACACACATCATCCTCATGGTAATGTACTGCAAGAGTACGCACCATTGCAAAAACGTAGGAGGGAGTCTTTCTTATCTCAACGGGAGAAAGAACTTAGAAGGACAAAAAAGGAACATCATTTGGATTTGTGGACCGATGGTCTATTTATCCAAAGGATCCTACAACAAATGTACCACCTCCCTTTGCTAATATCACTTAACCTCTTACATTTCACAAGCGATGGCAAGGATGGGCTATTGGGATACACCGAATATTTGGAAATGAGAGGATTGAATATGCAGCTGAACAAACTTAATGAAGCATGCTCTCAAAAGATTTCATCAAGCAAAGAGACAATCCAAAGCCTTGAGAAGAAGATCACAAGTTTGCAAGAGAAAGACACCGTGCTTAGTAGTTGGAAAAGAAAACGAAATTTGTGCAACATTGAGAACATGAAGATTGGTAGTGGTGGCCTGAAAAAACAAATACGAGCTTTAAGGTAACTCGAAGTTTGTTTCTGCTTTTGTATCTTCAATGTGCTTCACTAAGAAATGGATACACTTTCCTATACATGATCATAACGCATGGTGCTTTTTTGGCAGGTCTTTGCTGCATCCAAACTCGAATGGTACAGGCTTCAATGCCGGAGTGCATTACAACCTCTAGTTCCAAAAGTTGTTGAAGAGATGATAGCTCAGAAAAAATTTCATAAGTTGAAAGGGAGGCTCCTTACCTCCTTCATTAACAAGAATCAGTTGAAACCAATGGAAGTGCAATCAATACTTGATGACATTGGCATCTCGCAGATGGGATACATGGCACTCTTCAAAGCATTAGCTAAAAAGCCTCAAAATAAACTGCAGAGATGATCATTGCTGCCAAAGAAATCACATGTAAAGGCTGCTCGTCGGCATGTAAATGATGAGGTGTTTGAGAAACTTGGGTCACCATTCCATATTGAAGCAATGCTCTTAGGCAAGGGCGGTAGAGAGGGACAATTTAATGAGCACAACAACCTCTTCGTTGATCTTAAAGCTTTGCAAAGGTATGTAGTTTACTTATTTGACATTAGTCGAGAGGAGTACCATGGGGTTCTCAAGTTTGTTTTGAAGCTCGACGAGTGCGAGGTCCTAAAGAACAAGAAGCTGGAGAGAGTCACCATTACCCTCATGAATAGAGCTTTGGATCCATCAATAACAAAAGAGGATCCACGATACTTCAACGTGCAATCCAAAAATAACATTCTAACCCTAGGAGCATTTAAGGTATACTTAGTTCACTCTATAATAACAAAAATATTGATTATTTGATTATTGATTTTCTGTTTCCATTTTTCATTGCAGGTTGATAAGGAAGATTTTGAAATCCTCGATTGGGTTTTTAGTCAAACCCAAATTCCTTCTATCATCAGTGAACAAAGAAACGGAGTCGTACTTTCAGTGGAAGGATTTGGTGACTATACAGTGGAATGGCACATGGCAGGTGACTTAAAGACTCTTAAGTGTATGTACAACATAACACATGGAGCAGCTGTGGCAAATCCATGCTTATATTGCATGCTGATGCATAATATCTTGAGAGTGTGCAATGGAATAGAGCTCCCAATAGACATCTTCAAGATAAAACTTTTAGGCCAGTGCTTGATATTCATCTGAGTAGAGTTCACATGTGTACACTTCATGCACTCTATCTAATAATTGAAAGGTGATTCATTTGTACATATGTTTTGCATGGACATTAAAGCCAGAGAGTGAGTCAAAACAAGTGATCCAAGCATTAGAGAGAGTGCTCTCAGACATTGGTTTGCATGGAGGCAATGTCAAAATCAAAGAGGACCCTAAGATGTCCCAAAGTCATTACAAGGTACCTAGGAAAGCATCGATAGGCGGCATGAAGGCTAGAAGGTTTCTTGGGTTTAGCCTCAAAGATTCAGATAGAGAAGAGAGCAGAAACCTGTTCAACAAATGGAAACAATACATAAAGTGGTTAAAGACAATGCTGGTGGTGGGGCAATCCAAAATTACAAGGCGAATGTATGGAAATCACTAGATAAAAGTTTCCACTACGTTGAGAAGCATTCTTGGGACCAAATTAAGCTCACATCATTTCAAGCAGCCTTCCTGGATTGAAAGAAGGCTTACCTTACAAAGTGGGGTGGGCAACATATCACACATTACAGGGTGGGTTAGCATGCTACGTGTACAAACAAAATTTAAAATTGTACGCTACTCACCATTTTGTTTTATTTCAATGCAACACATATTGTTCAACCATGGTCCATATTTTTCCAAGACATGCGGATCACTATCAATATATTCCACACAAGGCATGGAAAAAATCCACTATATGGCAAGAACAGGCTACTTTAAGCACACTAGACATGGGGGAGGAAAGGATAAGGCCAATAGCCTATTAGAGTTACACCAATGGACTTATAGACGACTTATTCATAGAGCAAGACAGAAGGAGCTTCTTAAGAATTCAAAAATTACACGGTCTTTACAACACATCCACAAAGAGAAGAAACAAATGGCTTGGGGAAATTCAAATGCGGGGGAGTGCCATGCAAAGTGGTGATGAGTCAGGAGTGGGAAAAGATGGACCTGAGCCCATCGTTTTATCCTCTTTGATGCACCTCCTTCTTCCTCACTCTGTACCTCCTCGATGTGCAAGCTCCGTAGACGAGCTCGTTCCTCTGTTGATGGCAGCATCCCCATGGGCATCAGGTGTCTTCTTTCCCTCATAAATAGCCGCTTGTTGTATGGATCTAAGATCTTCAAGGCATTAATTAAACCGTGGTTACCGTGATTAAGGGCTGATAATCTTCTTGATTCATTGATCTAATCGAGCTTCTTGAGGCGAGAATTCGACAGCACCTCCCTCCTTGCTTCTCCTTCAAAAGGTGTGTGTACCCGCAGCACCTCCCCAAAGTGTGTGTAGGTGTGTGTACTAAGTGAGTGTGTGAGCATGTGTGTCTGTGTGTGTGTGTGAGCACACCTTTAAATAGGCCTCCTCAAGCTGAAAATTGATCTGGGTTGCTATTTTCATATGGGAGCCTCTCTAGTTAAGCATAGCAAGTCCAGTTGCCTATCCACCAAGTGTCCAGTTGCCTTGGTTAATTGACTCTCACACTTAGTAGCAAGCTTAGAAACTCTCCCAAGACTCCCACAAGGCAAGAGGGCGCCCCCTAGCTGCTAAAGCTGAGCTGGAGTGGGCTGGAACATGTTCCCACATAGCCTCGGGCCCCCGATACCTCCCCGGCCAATTTTGGGAAAATTTGGTTTTAGGCTAAAACAGGTCATACGAGTCGGATTTTGATGCCGTAAACTGCTATACTGTGCTCTAACTAAGGCATACTGGCCCGAGTACGTGCCATATTTAGCAGCCCCCGGGGTCCGAAAATGCATTTTTTTCAAATTTGGAGTACGGGTGCAGTTTTTCGAGACGGTCAAAACTGGATGGGTCGGGTGACCAAAAACTTGCTATTTTTGGGATTTTTTTAACAAAATTTACTTTAATTCACCTTTCGAAGCTTAAAAATATTCTAAACATCATGGCACTGACAGAATTTGGAAAACTGCTAAAAATAGTAACTTTTTCCATTATATTCATTTCAAGGTACAATGGTGCTCTTTTGATCGGGGTTAGAGACCTTACATCTTTGATCAGTTGCCACCTTGAAGTGAATTGTGAGCCGTGGATAGATGTGTTAGCAAGAATATGTAGGTCCACTCCATCATCATCCACAAATCCCATGTCTGCCTCACAAAAATATGCAATTGCAGCTAGACAGTAGTCCTCTCGTATATTCAGCTCATGCATGATATCTGTGAGCAGAACGTAGTGGGTGTCGCCCGCCATAGCAAATCTAGGAGCACAATTCAGAGGCAAAGTCACTTCCTTATTTGGGATTTCTTGCTTGCATCTTAATGCTACATTTTCAAGAGACGCAAGAGTTAAGACCGCATCAAATGTTTCCTTTAATACCTCTACTCACTCTTCTTATGGGTCAAATTGCACCTCCACATCCTCTACCTCTTCCTTTGGCGCCAATGGGCAACTACCAAAAGTTGATGACTGGGAAGTCTCTAACTCACCATCCGTCTGCAAGTACAAGTAACAGACAAACCCGTCGTTAAGTGCTTCATACATCTGTCTTGTACAAGCAGTGCATTGGAGGGACACTTTTCTAGACAATGATTCAATCTCCTTGGCGCACTCTTGTCAGCGTCAAGGTCAGCTGGGTGCACATATCTCATTCCATCTATTGTCATGGAATTATCACAAATGACTGCCTCATACTATTGCAAATGGGTTTGTAGGTACTCAAATGAGCAATCTATGATCCTTTGTATAGAAAAATCTACATTAAACATTCTTGATAGTTCTGGTGCACGGTGATGAGCATGGGCGTTGTATAAGAACGTGAATAGTTTTTCTTCACATGTATCCTTGCCCACATCATCTGTCTCCAGGACTATGATCCCCATGTTTGAAAGAAAAAGCAAGCCAAAACTACTATTCAAAATTGGTCTGTATTTCGTGTCATAACCAAGCGAATATTGGGCCTCGAGTATCCCTCAAGGTCTTTATTTGGTTGGTTCTGTCCCATCCACTAATGTCAATAGGTGACGTGACTAGAGTTAGAACCAAGCGACTAAGGGCCCCAAGAATCTTCAAAGGGCCCTATTCGCTTGGTTCTGATCCAAGTTGAATTTATGATGTACACACGTCCATTCGGAACAGGTGGATTAAAACATAGCATTGAAAAACAACTCAAGCACGGTCACATAAGGAGTCATTATTCCATCCATGCCTTGAACCTCTCAATGTTGCATGGAGAATCTCAACTAATACGTACGATTTGTAACTATGCCAATCTTAAGGTTGTGAGACTTCTAATCTTACCCTAACGACCACTCTTGGCCCTTGGAGTGTTGTTCCCCTTGTGCCTTAACCCCGTAATGCAATGGCTTTGGTGCACACACAGTTAACAATACATAGGCAGAGAAGGACAACCCGGGGGGGGGGGGGGGGGGGGGGGGGGGGGGGGGCACAGAGAGAGAGAGAGAGAGAGAGAAAGAACCCGTCTCTGTAATTTCCAATGGTGCCGAGGTGGATGGTGATGTCGCAGGTCACTGGGAGAAATAACCAAAAGGTGGCCAGGGGAAAGAGGACAAAAAGGCAAAGGCAAGGGCGATGGCGACGCTCAACGCAAGATCGCAGAGATGGCCAACACCAGTGGAGCGCTCGCTCAATGCAGGATAGCGAGAGATGGCCATGAGGAAGAGCGTAGAAAAGGCAAAGTCAAAGGTGGTCTGTTTGTTCTACTTGGAGATGGAGATGATGACTGCAATAGCAATTGGCATCCGACTCTAAATGGGCACTCAAAATGGCATGTGGGTTGTCCTCATAAGGACAACCAATTTGGGAGCAATAAACGGGCTCAGATTCCCATGCAAGTAGGTCTACCAACCGCAATCTCAAGTGTAATCATGCACATAAATGAAGTTGTCACCCTCATCGAGGTGAGCATACTAAGTTTAGAGCCAGTACCCCCACCAAACATTTTAACTATACTCTTGCCCCAGATGAGCACTCATGCAGTGAGCAAACAGTAAAAGCTTGAGCACTCTTCTACCTCTTTTTGCATCCTCTACTGCCCAGCATTTTAACTCTGCCCCCGTCGACGCTACGCAATGTGTAGACCATCTCTTTTGTGCTCTCAACCCTTTTTGCGCATCCTACTACTACTCTCTAGTGCTCCCATTGCTTTTTTGGACTCCTATTCTGCAACGCTTTAGTGACGTAGATCTCTACACATAGTGAAGAGGTATGCTACTACACTTTTGTGCACTTGTATTTTGTGAGGTCAGCACCAAGCAAATAAGGGAAGGCAAACTCTGTTTGTTGCACCTGTTCACTTGGTACTGAACATTGTCGCTTGGAGCACCTTCTTCGCAAGGTTTGTAAGGTCAGCACCAAGCGAATAAGGGAAGGAAAACTTTGTTTGTGCTAGGAAATAAGACGTAGATAAATAGATATTTGAGTAGATTACTTAATGGAGAGAGATAGATTTCACACACAAGAGATTATAGAGAGAGAGAGAGAGAGAGAGAGAGAGTACACACGATATATGTGGTTCACCCAATGTGGGCTACGTCCACGAGAAAGCAGCCACTCAATGGCTTTAGCACTTCAAAATAAGAAGTAGTTTACAAAGGGATTAAACCCTTAATAGAGCTCCCGCCTTGCTTCACTCTCACCACCTCACACTCACCTTGTTGCATCAACTTCACACTATGAAATGTGTGTAGAAATGGCCTCCTTTTATAGGCCAAAAGGGCTGCCCTCTCTTATGAGAGGCAGCCATGTGTAGCCGCCCTTGTGCGAATAAGTCCAAATCGGACCCTCCAATCCGCCCATGTGTGGCCGCCCTTGAGAAGACAAGTCTGCTTTTGAATTTGGCCACCGGCCACCGGCCATTGACTTCCGACCACCGACCACCGACCACCGGCCATTGACTACCGGCCAACCGATGATTGTTTTCCGACCACTTTCCGACCGCCGTCCGGCCATAATATTCTGGCGAAAAGGAATATTCCGACGAGGGAAAAAAAAGTCTCGGGGGCTTCCGCCCCCGAGGCCCCTAAAGTTGCCCTTGGTTTTTGACTGTGTGAAAATTTTGGTTTTCGGTGAGTGTTTTACCTTTACGCACGATGGTTTCTCCTCATAATGGGGGCCTTACAAATGTGCGCTTTTACCACAGAAAATTACAAGGGTAAATCAGGCTCCATACTTAACAGTTTGTTGCACCTGTTCGCTTGGTATTGACCATCATCTCTCGGAGAACCTTCTGTGCAAGTTTTGTGAGGTCAACATCAAGAGAATAAGGGAAGGCACACTTTGTTCGTTGCACTTGTTCTCTTGGTACTGACCATCTTCGCTCGGGGCACCTTCTGCACAAGGGAGGTATGCTATTATACTTTTTTGAGGTCAGTACCAAGCGAGTAGAGGCAGTACAACCGTATTTGGTGCACTTCTTTGCTTTGTGCTGACCTTAGAAAGCTTAAGTCCCTTGTGCAACAAATGACATGTCGTTTTTTGTTATGCTATTTGTAGAGATGACTCGTGCAAAGGTCACGCCTAGGAGAGCAATAGGTGACTCTTTGCATGCTCAAGCAAGAAGACACTGATATGAGGCGCACAGAGGTGTACTACAAGAGCTGTGAAGGATCGAACAACACATGCAACCGGCCATTCCACGTCTTCCTTTCCAGCAACAAGTAGTGTGAGAGATTTGCGAGCATTGGAGAGTGGGCATGCGATGGGACAACAGTGCACTTCTCTGCCTGCAAGAATTTGCAGAAGACTACCTTGTTGAATTCTTCAATGATGGATATATCCTGGCTGCCCATGCACACCACGTTACTATCATGCCGCGGGATTTTGACACTCTTTGGAGGCTACGCTTCCGCTACAAAGGGCTGCTTCAGCCAGTACTTATCTGGGATAGTAGAACCATGGATATTCTTAACATCCCCCCTCTCCATCCTTGTGCACAATAGACAGAGCCTTCTAGGGCTAAATTAAACAGCAGAAGGACACAATCATGGGTCAAGATAAATGACACAAATGGGCACACTAAGCTAGACACAGAGGGGCATGAGCAGGCAATGGTGGACCCTAAGGTGGTCATTGAAGAAACAGAGACAGTTATGGAGAAACCAGCTAGAAAGAAAAATGAGCAAAACATGGAGGATCCAGAGCCAGTTAGGGAGGACCCTGTGCTAGTAAGGGAGAAGCCTGTTAGGGAGGAGCCTATGCTAGCAAGGAAGGAAAATATTCCTTCCAAGGAGGAGAATGAGCCAACCATAGATAAAGCTCAAGAAAGGCAAGGGAAAGCCTCTGCTTCACGAGGGCAATCCAACGAGGAGCCTTTACCAGAGGAATAGATTATTTTAGAGAAAATCAACAAAGAAAACGAAGAGGAGTTGCAAGTTCTGATCGGCTCAGAACCTCTGCATGCACAGATTTTGCTGCTTGGAAGATCAGAGGAGTCCTACATTTTCAACCTCGATCAACAAGACTTCCTATGCATGCGCAGTTTCTCCAACTCCAACGGAATGGATGCGGTCGTCAACATCGCTATATGGTACTTCTCAAGCTCTTTATAAGTCACGCTTGGTTCATTAAATGGCTCACTTCCGCTAAGACATGGGTCAATACTAAGGGAGTCAATGGCTTATGGAATTGGATACTTAGACCACTCGCTCGGTATTGAACCGTGTCTTTGCGGCAGTTGTCAACATTGCTATGTGTTACGTCTCAAGATTTTCTTTATAAGTCACGCTTGGTTCATTAGATGGCTCACTACGGCTAAGACATGGGTCAATACCAAGCGAGTCAGTGGTTTATGGAATTCGATAGGTACACAACTCGCTCGGAATTGATCCACGTCTTTATGATGGTCATCAACATTGCTATGTGGTCCATCTTAAGCTCTTTATGAGTCAAGCTTGGTTCATTAGATGGCTCACTACCGTTAAGACATGGGTCAATACCAAGCAAGTCAATGGCTTATGGAATTCAATAGGTACCCCAATCGCTAGGTATTGACCCATGTGTTTGTGGTAGTGCCAGCCCGCTGAAAAGTCTAATCTCTCCCATTGTTTCATGTTAGGCACGCTATCTTTCTTTTGCCCACTGATGTTCAGAACAAACCATACATAATAGATCCGCTGATCTCGCCTATGCTGCAGAACAACGGAGTTTCCTTTTGGCTCTGCTGGGCTGGTTTAGTAGAGTCAATTTTGATCTAGCACGTTTTCTGGTCACTACATACAATCAATTATGAGTTTCTTCTTGCCTTGTAAAAACCAAGTTGGATTTAGGATCTTTCTCCTCATCCTTGATGGTTTTGGTGTAGTGATCATTGGAGTATGTTGTTATTTGACCTTGAAGATAAGATTGTGTACTACACAAACTCTGGGAAAAGCAGGTTCTTTCACGGGAGTGTAAAAACGTAAGACACATATGGATACATTTGGAAGTAGTATCTCTTTGTAGTGTGTTACTGACTCAAGTGGTTACGTATGTAGTGTCGTGAAAAAGTTTGTATGCTGTGTAGAGCATGTTTTGTTAGAACATGATCTAGGGACTACCATTCAGCACGAATGGGTCACCATGCCCAAGCAGGTTGACGACTATAGCTGTGGCTGGCGAACGTGTTTGAATGCCTTGTTACTCCTCAGTCAAATTTTGGTTGTACCAAACGTAAGTAATCGTGTCGCTTCATTGTTTGTTTGCTGCAACGTTTGTATTAAACGAAGCAGCATCTTTACTTACTTTCTTATTATCACGCTTCTATAGGAACTTCAATTACATAACCACACCCCCAATGATGTGCGACATTTTTCTGTAATGGACATCCAGCATATTATAATCTCGGTAAACAGACATACAAGAGAGGAAAGCGCCAGAGCTAAGGAGTTCGAACATGCTCGCATTGACAAAATGATGCAGGCTACCAACAGACTCAAGAGGAGGTTCAAAATATGCAAGAAGCCATTAATCAATATTATGCAAATGCCACAGAAGTAGAGGAATGGGCTACACGTCAGCGGAAAGAGCTAGAGCAAAGGAGAACTTCACAGGTGCAAGATGCATCGGAAGCCATGGAAGACGCCCATCATTTCAAACAACGCAAAAGGATGCCCGAGACCAGTGTTCCCCGAGGGAGAAGAAGCAGCAACCAGGGAAGAGGGCAGGGGAGTAGTGGCAGCAACCAGGGGAGAGGGCAGGGGAACAGTGGGACCAACCGGGGGAGAGGATAGGGGAGTAGTAGCAGGGAAAGGGAGCAATAACTACCTCTCTTTGTATACATCTTGACAGAAACAACACAATTTGTAAAGTTTAGAGACAATGAAAAGTGTACATTTTTTAAACATTGCTTGACCGGCACAAAATGTCTTGGTATCACTCATTTTGAAGAGTAAATCATGGGGTCAAAGCATGGTTTGGTGGTACAAAAAGGAGTGTCCTTGACACAACATATGCTTGGTGATTCTTGTGTGTAAAAACCATGGGCATTTTTTTGGAATTGGGGAGGGAAAATAAAATTCTTTTTAAAGTGGACGTTTTTTTTAACTTTAGAAGCATGCAATCCTAAGAACAGGTGGGGGGTGATGGAGGGGCAGGGGGGTGGGGTTACGATTGGGAGCTTTCACTCCAGCACCTCTCTCTCCCTCCCTCCCTCCCTCGCAGGTCCCTCTCCCTATGTGTCTCTCTCAATTTTGAACCTTCTCGCCTTCCTTGCCGCCTCCATAGCCACCGAGTTGCTGTGTTCGAGAGCTCTCTCTCTCTCTCTCTCTCTCTCTCTCTCTCTCTCTCTCTCTCTCTCTCTCTCTCTCTCTCTCTCTCTCTCTCTCTCTCTCTCTCTCTCTCTCTCTCTCTCTCTCTATTTGCAAATGGATAGTAGCGCAGGAGATTACTTGCTTGGTGATGCTCAGGACCTTTCTTTCGATGAGATAGAAGGTGATGCTAAGGACCTCTCTTTCAAAGAGGTAGAAGGTGATGCACAGCTCCTCTCTATCAACGAGATGGAAGGTGACGCCCAGTTCTCTCTTTTGACGAGGTACAAGGTGGCCCAAGCAATGTTCAACAGATGCACATCAATTCCATTAGCACTAGTATTCCAGCTGCATGTACCGGTAATCAGGCTTTTCTTCGTGATTATTGGGCTGCAAAGAAATGTGCACAGAGAAGCAAGGAAAGACATCCTATGTCTGCTCTTGGATTACCGGAAGCTAGGTCAAGAAAGAACATTTGTGCAGCGGTGGCTTGATGTTGGCGCAAGCAAACAGTAGGGATTGCAAAGAATGAGCAGAAGGAAATATTCCGGCAACTCCTGGACCACCAAACATTTTCCTTGCTGCAACCATCAAATTTCAGCAAAGTCGAAGACACTGTTGTATCGGGTGTGCGCAACACTTTGACTCAAATCAAGGTCCCTCATTCAGCAAGTGAAATTTTTGTAAAGAGAAGCTCTTTGGCAATGATTCTGAACAATAGTACAAACTCACAATCAGTAAATCAATCCAGAATGGCTAGTATCCTGGGGATCCATCGAAGGAATATAGCTGCAGCAAGCTCACGGCTAGAGAATAAAGATGAAGATGAAGTGTTGCCATTGAGTGCTTGTGAGAGACAATTGCCACGAGGAACGTTATTACCAATGAAACAAGAGATTTGGTATATGCCTTTTGGACATCAGAGAGTAGAGTTTCACCCAACAAGAAAGACATATGCAAGATGAGAATTGGAAGGAAAAGTGTCGTCAAACATCCTATACATCTACTCGACGAATCTCAGGTACCAACAAATTCTAGTAATTGTACATCTTGTTTGGTGCTACTTAAGGCTTATTTGGTCCAGACAGTACCAAATTTGGTAGTCTACTATACGACAGAGGGTGTTTATAGTACCAAAGAATATCTATAAAGTACCAAATCCTAGCTATCGAGTGCCAAAGCCTATCCATAGAGTTTAAAACCCTCTCTATAGAGTACCAAAACCTAATTATCCAGTACCAATAACTATGTATAGAGAACCAAAGTCTATTTACAGAGTACCAAACTCAACGGATACCACCAAAGCCTCTCTGTAGAGTACCAAATCCTATCACTATAGAACCAGGATCTATTTATAGGGTACCCCACACTTCTGATAGTACGAAAGCCTATATGTAGAGTACCAAATCTTGCCTATCGAGTACCAAAGGCTATCTATGGAGTACCAAAGCACATTTGTAGAGTGCCAAATCCGGTGTATCGAGTACCAAAGCCTATGTATGGAGTACCAAAGCAGATCTGTAGAGTACCAAATCCGGTATCTCGAGTACAAAATCCTAGCTATCGAGTGCCAAAGCCTATCCATAGAGTTTCAAACCCTCTCGATAGAGTACCAATACCTATTTATCCAGTACCAATGCCTATGTATAGAGAACCAAAAACTATTTACAGAGTACCAAACTCATCGGATACCACCAAAGACTATCTGTAGAGTACCAAATATTCCGTATAGAGTACCAAATCCTATCTGTAGAGTACCAAAGCCTATCACTATAGGACCAAAGTCTATTTACAGGGTACCCCACACTTCTGATAGTACGAAAGCCTATATGTAGAGTACCAAATCCTGTCTATCGCGTACCAAAGGCTATCTATGGAGTACCAAAGCACATCTGTAGAGTACCAAATCCGGTGTATCGAGTACCAAAGCCTATGTATGGAGTACCAAAGAAGATATGTAGAGTACCAAATCGGGTATATCGAGTACAAAATCCTAGCTATCGAGTGCCAAAGCCTATCCATAGAGTTTCAAACCCTCTCGATAGAGTACCAATACCTATTTATCCAGTACCAATGCCTATGTATAGAGAACCAAAAGCTATTTACAGAGTACCAAACTCATCGAATACCACCAAAGACTATTTGTAGAGTACCAAATATTCCCTATAGAGTACCAAATCCTATCTCTAGAGTACCAAAGCCTATCACTATAGGACCAACGTCTATTTACAGGGTACCCCACACTTCTGATAGTACGAAAGCCTATATGTAGAGTACCAAATATTGTCTATCTAGTACCAAAGGCTATCTATGGAGTACCAAAGCACATTTGTAGAGTACCAAATCCGGTGTATCGAGTACCAAAGCCTATGTATGGAGTACCAAAGCAGATCTGTAGAGTACCAAATCCGGTATATCGAGTACAAAATCCTAACTATTGAGTGCCAAAGCCTATCCATAGAGTTTCAAACCCTCTCGATAGAGTACCAATACCTATTTATTCAGTACCAATGCCTATGTATAGAGAACCAAAAACTATTTACAAAGTACCAAACTCATCAGATACCACCAAAGACTATTTGTAGAGTACCAAATATTATCTGTAGAGTACCAAATCCTATCTGTAGAGTACCAAAGCCTATCACTATAGGACCAAAGTCTATTTACAGGGTACCCCACACTTCTGATAGTACCAAAGCCTATATGTAGAGAACCAAATATTGTCTATCGAGTACCAAAGGCTATCTATGGAGTACCAAAGCACATATGTAGAGTACCAAATCCGGTATATTGAGTACCAAAGCCTATCTATGGAGTACCAACTCAGATCTGTAGAGTACCAAATCCGGTATATCGAGTACAAAATCCTAGTGATCAAGTGCCAAAGCCTATCCATAGAGTTTCAAACCCTCTCGACAGAGTACCAAAACCTATTTATCCAGTACCAATGCCTATGTATAGAGAACCAAAGTCTATTTACAGAGTACCAAACTCATCGGATACCACCAAAGACTATCTATAGAGTACCAAAGCCTACCACTATAGGACCAAAGTCTATTTACAGGGTACCCCATACTTCTGATACTACCAAAGCCTATATGTAGAGTACCAAAATCATCGGATACCGCCAAAGACTATCTATAGAGTACCAAATCCTCTCTGAAGAGTACCAGATCCTATTTGTAGAGTACCAAAGCCTACCACTATAGGACCAAAGTCTATTTACAGGGTACCCCACACTTCTAATAGTACCAAAGCCTATATGTAGAGTACCAAATAATATCTATAGAGTACCAAAGCCTACTGACAATAACAAATCTATGGTATCAATTTGGAACTTTCTAAAGCCAGTTTTGGCACAACTGCAGTAGTGGAATTTTACCAGTACCATGAAGTCGGTTTTTTTATGAATCATTTTGTTTTTGTGCCATAGGTTGAGTTGTACCAAAGATTCAAGAAGGCTCACTCAACAGTGGTAGTGTCTCTTAGATGCTTCGAGGCATTGAAGCCATACTTTGTATGGAAGTTGAAGGACAAAAATACTTGTTGCTGTGTGGTTCATGTGAAGATGCTCTATTTCAAAGAGGCCCTTAATCAAATGTAGCAGAACAAGTTTGGGCACCACGGGAAAGATCACCTTTGCACTTGCTCAGTTTGTTGCAGAGGTGATGAGAGAGGAACGTGTTTTGCAAACCAAGGAGTGTGTCAGCACATCACCGGTATGTGGGAATCCATCATGTGCCCAAAGCCTCCAAATTGTGAATACCATGCAAAGAAATGCTTGATGGGGGACTGCTCACAATGTGGAGTACGGAGGTTGACATTTTGTCCCGATGAGATAGCAGAGGATAGCAAGGAGGTGTCTGTGAAGGTTTTCATGGAGGTTGGAATAGGACAGGTTCACGAAGGTGGGAGTGAAAAGAAGAGAAAGGACTTGATTGTGCAATGGATGAAAAGTGGGACTTTTCTTAGCCTATTTTCAGCCCATCTGACGGGCTTCATCAGGCACAACTTTGTCTTCCGCTGGCAAGCCCAACAATTCAAGGACTGTTTGCTGAATTTTCCTAGCAACATTGTAGTATCTGTTATTGACTTTGCGGAGAATTATTCCTTTAAAGTTTAGAATGAAATTCAGTCAATGCATTGGTGGTCTACCCAAGTCACAATACTTGTGCACATCACTTATTTAAGAAATGAAGGAGGTGGTACACAGAAGACGCTACACTTCTACATATCGGATGACAAGCAGCATGACACATTGTTTGTACAACATTGTTTCTTGCTACATGACAAGTGGCTGAAAGAACGAGGACATTCTCTGCAACAACATTGGGTTTAGTCAGATGGTGCTGCTTCACAATTCAAGGCCGGTAATATTTTGTGGGTAGGTACTATCAAATGACAGGCTTGCATATGATGCATAACTTCTCTGCATCCTGCCATGGAAAAGGTGAGCATGATGGGGCAGGGGCAGTCATCAAGAGAACTTTGACGCATGAGGAATTGAAACCAGATGGCTGGCGTATGAAGTGTGCAACGGATGTTGTCAACTTTTTGAAAGCAAATTTTCAGCCAAGAGAACAGTCTTAGAGGTGTAATACGTAAAGAGTCTTTTGGCTTATTGGTGCGGATGAAGTGCAATGCAATTTGCAATGGGACTGTGAGCGCATCGTTGGCTCCCGCTCATTTCATTGTGCTGATGGCTATTCACAAGACAACCGCACCGTCATACGCTTTTGATCACTTTCATGCTTTTGTGATCCGTGTATGCGTGGGTTGTGGAGAAGATGCAGGAACAGAATGCACATTGAAGAATGGAAATATGTTTGCATTGAACCATTGCCAGAGTCCGTGGATACAATTAGAGATGACGAATCAGATGACGAGGAGGAGGGTGGAGATTCAACATCGATTTCGATGAGCCAAGTGTCCAAGCTGCCACTATATGAAGGATGCCCTAAAATGTTAAGTGGCATGCTGTCCATAGGGGATAATTTTGCAGTGAAAGCAGCTGAGGCAAACAAAGACTTCTACATCATCAAATGCACAGAAGTGTTGTACCAAACGGTGAAAGCACAAAAGGATAAGTGGCTTAACAAAATTGTTAGAGGAGGGAAGGTTGTTGAAGGCTTTTTTTATGGCCAAGTTGAAGAAAAGCTGATACATAATGGCTATTGGATCACACATCTCCGGTAATGATCTACTCACATCTTGTTAGGGCCATACGTTTCCTGATGGAGCCAATTGCAGGATCCCTAGGTCAAATTTTACAATACAAGTTGTCTACTGAAGTATATGAGAGGATATACAATAGCATGCCATATCATGATGATGAAAGCGACGAAGGTGCGTCCATGTTACTTGAGGGCAATGAGAAGCCCTGATTGAACAAATGAATCCGGTAGTCAATAGTACCAAATCTGGTAGTCAACAGTACCAAGTGCATTCCGCACTATGTGCTTTTTAGTGACTGAGTCGACTTGATTTTTTGGCCCTGAGATTTGTCTGTTCTCTCTATCTAGTTCTGTGTTGGTATGTTACCTTTCATTACATTATTGTTTCAGTTGTCTTCACTATATGTGCATTAAAGTACCAAATTTGGTACTTTTTGGTACTGTTGAACTTGGGTGCACGTCTGTCCACTATTACAATACCAAATTTTGTACTTTTTGGTACTGCTGAACTTTGGTGCATGTTTGTTCACTATTACAGTACCAATTTGGTACTTCTTGAACTTGCTGTATCACTTATGGTTTACTTTATTGCTCTATGTGGTTCTGTGTTGGTATGTTACCTTTCATTACATTACTGTTTCAGTTGTCCTCACTATATCTCTACTTTTTGGTACTGTTGAACTTGGGTGCACGTCTGTCTACTATTACAGTACCAAATTTGGTACTTTTTGATACTGTTGAACTTGGGTGCACGTCTGTCTACTATTACAGTACCAATTTGGTACTTCTTGAACTTGCTGTATCACTTATGGTTTACTTTATTTCTTGGTATTTTTCAGTTTGTCTATTCGTATTTGATACGACCACCTTGAGCAATGTCTAGAAGTACGTTGATAACATGAAACGTATGCCAAACATAGATGATATCTGCCTCAAAAATTAAAATGTTGCGCAACCTGGTTAGCTCCAAGAGGTTTCAACAAAATTAGTCAAAGGTTTCAATAGTAGAGATCAAGATACCAAGACAGTCTAAACAAGAAAAGTGGTTTTCCATTATGTATAGTATCGGGTTACAAAATTCCACTATTTACATGATTATGGCAATCTCCTACCTCGGGGGATCAAATTTATAGGAGTACCCCTCCATCTGTATGAAGTAATCAGTAATGTACCCAAAAATATCGTCTTCAGTGTCAAAGACTGGGTTTTTGCAAGTGTACGCTGTTGGGTAGCCTTATCCACCCGAGCAACGAAGGCAAAACAAAACCCAGCAAGTAAAATGGGTAATCGGTTCCTACTACCATGGGATCGTATGATCGGATTGCCATACAATTTTCATAGTCATTTTTAAGAGACTTGTATCTACAATCATCTACAAGAATAGTGTTGCTAGCATCGTACTTTGGGTGCCTTGCCCACACGTCCGTAGCTTCTTCAAGAAAACGGGCTTATCGCTCATGTCTTTGGGCACAACCGGCACCTCCGACATACGGGGCCGCCATATTTCACAGTCCTCTTGGGAGAGAATATCTGCTAATGCCAAAAAACGAGGTTAGAGGTATGCGTAACTTATGTCCTGCAACATTCAAAGTGGGCATGCTTTACCTGCAAAACATTTTTGCCTTCTATGGTTGGGGAAGCACGCGTTCACCATGTGTAACAATTTTTCCCTTCTACAGCATGACCAAAACACTAGGCTGGCTTTTTGTTTAATCCGTAGGATGAACTGCTCTGCATCTGGCCTTGCAAGACAAATTACATCCTTTTGGAGATAGACTACCCGTGGAATGTGCTTCTCTTCCAGGCATTGAAGGGCTTTAGGGATTTCGCTGCAGCTGGTTATTAGCACGCCATTAAGATCAAGCACAATCATCCACCCGAGTCTAGCAGCCACATCGGGCTGCAGTAATGTGCTTGCCGGTGTCTCGTCTAGCCACCAACTTACTACATCACCAACAAACATAATGAGTGGGGACAAATACATAGTGCAAACATCATATCTAAAACAGAAACTACCAAATTTGGTATTGTATTGCACAAGTGACAAGGACTATCCGAAACAGCAAGTTCAAGAAGTACCAAATTGGTATTGTAATAGTGGACAGACGTGCACCCAAGTTCAACAGTACCAAAAAGTACCAAATTTGGTACTTTAATGCACATATAGTGAGGACAACTGAAATAGTAATGTAACGAAAGGTAACATACCAACACAGAACCAGATAGAGAGAACAGATAAAGCTCAGGGCCAAAAAATCAAGTTGGCTCAGTCACTAAAAAGCACATAGTGAGGAATACAACAGATTATCACTGGCTACAGTTTGCATGCATGGGATAATTGATAACGGGCGCGATTGCGCTTCTTTCTCTGCAAACCGAAAAGTTCCTGCAGGTTCGCGAAATGAGGGGAATCACCTCTCCGCTTCGAAACAACATCGGCAACAGTAGAGTCAACGCCCCCGTCGGTGCTGTCCACAACAATATCGTTCGCAAGTACTTCTTCCTGCTCATCCTCGGCCTCCCTCTGATCTTTGTTTCCTTCCGACGCCTCTTTGGCCTCCCCTTCACTCCCCTTTGTGGTTTCCATCCCCTCCCCAACACCCCCCTTCGTGGCTTCTTCCTCCGTCCCTTTGGGTTCTTCCTCTCCCTTCTTGGCCGTTGCATCATCGAGCTTTGTGTTGGTAGCATCCTCGCTTTCCTCCGCATCCATCTCCATAACAACAGGGGCTTTACGTTCCTCCTTGTCCTTAGTCTTTTTACCATCTCTGGCCTCCTCCTCACTTTTACTTTCGTTGTCACCTATCTTTTTATCATCCCTGGCCTCCGCCTCACTTTTACTTTCGCTGTCACCTGTTGCCTCACATATTTGCCCCGTCACATTGTCTTTCCCTATAGAATTACCTTGCTTCAGATCATGGAGAACATCTGATATCTCCCTTGTCACCTCATCCACGTCCCATATTCGACTTGCAGCCGACTTTGTGGCGTGCTGGTCAGCAATTGCAGCATCCTGCTCCTCTGCAAACACAAAAAAAGATAGCACATACTAACTTGTATGAAAACCTCACTGAGTTGCAAGTGCGCATATGTATTCAAAAATGCACACATACTTACTCTTGACAACTTGAAGCCCACTGGCCCAGGACTTTGCCAAATTAGAGATTAGCATATTACAACCTAGCTTGACACACTGATCCCTGCTTTGTAACAGAGCATTGAAGCACAAGGGATGATACTGGTGTCGGCACTCTAGCATGACGGTTCCGACTACATGTGCGCACTCCAAGGGCTCACCGCATGCAACACACATACCAAACACCGGGATCACATTTACCGAATCATTAACCTGGGGCCTAGGATATAGTAGGAACCTCTTCCCAAGCCTGATATCAGACAACATCTCCTTCACAAATAGGGTATGCTCTTGACCTTCCTTCCATTTTTTCTCCAGAGTGTCATACTCAGCCTGTTGACAACCAGCAGTCCCAATTAGTTTCAAAAACTACCATACCGAGACTGGTACTTCTAAGTACTGTACTACCAAACCACCAAAACCACCAAAACTACCAAAACTACCAAACTCGGGAATCATATAGTACCAAAAACATATAAATGCCCTCAATGCAGAACTAAACTACCCAAACCTTATCAAAACTACCAAAAGCCACTTTTTGCAACACTTTTAAATAGTACCTAAAAGTACCAAAACTACCAAAATCAAACTACCAAACAAGCTTTTTGCAGCACTTTCAAATAGTACCTAAAACTACCAAAACTACCAAAATCAAACTACCAAAGCCACTTTTTGCAGCACTTTCAAATAGTACCTAAAAGTACCAAAACTACCAAAATCAAACTACCAAAGCCACTTTTTGCAGCACTTTCAAATAGTACCTAAAAGTACCAAAAGTACCAAATCAAACTACCAAAGCCACTTTTTGCAGCACTTTCAAATAGTACCTAAAAGTACCAAAAGTACCAAAATCAAACTACCAAAACCACTTTTTGCAGCACTTTCAAATAGTACCTAAAAGTACCAAAAGTAGAAAAACTCCCAAAACGACCAAAATCAAACTTTCAAATAGTACCAAAACAGCCAAAACTACCAAGACTACCAAAGAAACACTTTTTGCAGCACTTTCAAAAACTACCTTCAAGTACCTAAACTACCAAAATTACCAAAATCAATCTACCAATTACACTTTTGTAGCACTTTCAAATAGTACATAAAAGTACCAAAACTAGCAAAACTACCAAAGCTATCGGAATAAAACTACCATAACACCTTTTGTAGCACTTTCAAAAAGTACCTTAAAGTACCAAAACTACCAAAAAGTACCAAAAATACCAAACCATAAGACAGAAGAAAACCATAAACTACCTAGAATAAAAACAGTTCTACCATAAGTACCTAACACTACCAATCCCACCAAACCAAGCATAAACAATTCTATCAAAGGTACCTAACACTACCAATCCCACCAAACCAAGCATAAACAGTTCTACCAAAGGTACCTAACACTACCAATCCCACCAAACCAAGCATAAACAGTTCTACCAAAAACTCCCAAAACTACCAGTACCTGTTGCTCTAGAATCTCCTTGTCAAGCAATGACGTATCTTCACTGATTCCGTATCGGCGTAGCATCCTTCGAATGGTAGCCAAATCAGCTTCTATCACATTGATTTTTGCGTCATCGCCATTGTTGGCCTCTCTCAGTGTTTTCAGCTAGGTGTCATATTCCTTGATGTCGTCCATAATCTGTCTGACAAGTTTATTGGAACCCTCCGCCCTCAAGAGTGTTTCCTTCTTCTGCTTCAGAGACATTGTCAGCTCTTTCAGCCTATCGACTACCCCTACACATGTCCGAGGGACTCTCCCAACCATAGCTTCAAGGTCCGCAATATAATCAGGTGCCTTCTCCTCATGACGCTGTGGGGGGACTTTCTTTGTAGGGGGCATACTACCGACTGGCGTAAGTCGGGGCTTCTTGGTATTTGACGGGTGGCCTCCTTGGGACGCACCATTTGCATTTCGCCAATTCTCAACCTTCTTTTCCAAGCCTCCTGGTCGGGAGGAACACATGTTGAGTACACTCTCACCAAACCTGGCCCATGCAACCCTATGGCCTGTAGGGTCCTTTGTGGCTGAATGACACTCCTCATATGCAAAACAGCGGGCAAATTTTGTAGTGATCTCCCCACATGATGGTGGGGCTTGGTACACCTTATGGAACAGCAACCTGCATTCATCCTGAAGCCATGGCTGCACGTGATTTAAGTAAATCTTTGTCTTCTTCTGGTTGGAATGCCTGAATACAGTGAGCCATTGGTCATCGGGGATGTCATCTTCCGTAAGATCCTTTGGCAACACCCCCTCCATGCTCAATCCATACTCATCATGAAGCTCTTGTGCTGTATAGAAGAACTTTGTCAAGATAGGGTACTCCTCCATCTTGTTTTTCCTGCGATGTGGAAACAACATGCAAGTAAAGACATGCCCTCATTCTAGCAGTCCAAATACCTGATTACTCACCCTATATGCCTCATTTCAGTTGTGCAAAACAAAACACATGGAATGAATGTTAAGTATGGAGCCTGATTTACCCTTGTAATTTTCTGTGGTAAAAGCGCACATTTGTAAGGCCCCCATTATGAGGAGAAGCCATCGTGCGTGAAGGAAAATCACTCACCGGAAACCAAAATTTTCATGGACAAGAATCAAGGGCGACTTTTTTTTTCGCCGGAATATTCCTTTTCGTCGGAATATTATGGCCGGACGGTGGCCGGAAAGTGGTCGGAAAACAACCGGTCGGTTGGCCAGTGGCCGGTGGCCTGTGGTCGGAAGTCAATGGCCGGTGGCCGAATTCAAAAGCGGACTTGTCTTCTCAAGGGCGGCCACACATGGGCAGATTGGAGGGTCCGATTTGGACTTATTCGCACAAGGGCAGCTACACATGGCTATCTCTCATAAGAGAGGGCAGCCCTTTTGGCCTATTAAAGGAGGCCATTTCTACACACATTTCATAGTGTGAAGTTGATGCAACAAGGTGAGTGTGAGGTGGTGAGAGTGAAGCAAGGCGGGAGCTCTATCAAGGGTTTAATCCCTTTGTAAACTACTTCTTCTTTTGAAGTGCTAAAGCCATTGAGTGGCTGCTTTCCCGTGGACGTAGCCCACATTGGGTGAACCACGTATATCGTGTGTACTCTCTCTCTCTCTCTCTCTCTCTCTCTCTCTCTCTCTCTCTCTCTCTCTACTCTATAATCTCTTGTGTGTGAAATCTATCTCTCTCCATTAAGTAATCTACTCAAAAATCTATTTAGCTACGTCTTATTTTCTAACAACTGGTATCAGAGCAAGGTTTGCTCGTAGCTAAATTATCTCAAGGAAAGGATTCCTTGAATTGAGTGGGAGTTATGGCGGAGGAAGGGAAGCTAAAGATTGAGAAGTTCAACGGCAAAAACTACCAACATTGGAAGATGCAGATTGAAGACTATCTCTACCAGAAGGACCTCTATTTGCCACTAGGCGGTCTTGCGAAGAAGCCCGCAACAATGGCAGATGAAGCATGGATTGTCCTTAATCGAAAGGCACTCGGAACAATCCGGTTAAGCTTGGCGTCAACGGTGGCCTTCAATGTTTCGGAGATGAAGACCACGGAGGACTTGATGAAGTCACTTGACGACTTCTACGAGAAACCATCAGCATCCAATAAGGTATTTCTTATGAAGCGCTTGTTCAATCTAAAGATGGCAGAGAATGGTTCAGTTGCAGAACACCTAAATGACTTTAACACAAACATAATTCAACCTCGATCAGTGAAAATAAATTTCGATGGCGAAGTGAGAGCTCTCCTTATACTATCATCTCTACCGGATAGTTGGGACAGCCTTGTGATGGCTGTAAGTAATTCTATCTCTGGCACAAATACTCTTAAGTTTGATGATGTTGTTGGTGTTCTCCTAAGCGAGGAAATGCGAAGGAGAAGCACAGGAGAAGCATCAAGTGCTGCACTATCAGTGGAAACAAGAGGAAGGCCTAAGGAGAGGTTCAAAAACCAAAAGGGTCGTGATTGCTCAAGGCGGAGCAAGTCACGCACAAAGTCAGTTCTTGAATGTTGGAACTGCGGCAAGAAGAGCCACGTCAAGAAGGATTGTTGGTCCAAGAAGAAGAAGGAGACAGAGTCTCAAGACAACAAGCAAACATCGGAGGCCAATGTGGCAGGTAAAATAGAACAAGATGCTCTAATTCTCTCATTAGACAATGTGTCTAATTCCTGGATAGTAGATTCTGGGGCTTCATTCCATGCGACACCACACAAGCAACATTTCCAAGACTACACCAAAGGTAATTTTGGGTATGTATACTTGGGAGATGATGAAGCTTGTGAGATTGTCGGCAAAGGTACAGTTTCTGTCAAAACTGCTAACGAAAATGAATGGAAGCTTAAATATGTTAGGCATGTTCCTTCTCTTCGCAAAAATTTGATCTCTACAGGACAATTGGACGATGAAGGTCACAACATTGTATTCGGAAACAAACGGTGGAAGATCTCAAAGGGATTTTTGGCGGTTGCCAAGCGAGAAAAAGTCGGTACACTTTACTTGTGTACTGTTAGCACGCAACCTTCAGCTTGTGCAGCAACTACAGAAGTTGACAGTGCGGTGTGACACTACCGACTTGGGCATATGAGTGCCAAAGGAATGCAAATCCTTCAAACAAAGAAGCTTCTACCAAGTTTGAAAGAAGTGGACTTAGAGTTCTGTGAAGATTGTGTTTATGGTAAACAAAAGAGGGTAAAATTTCAAAAATCAGGAAATAAAAGAAAAAATAAAAAACTTGAGTTGGTTCATTCTGATATTTGGGGTCCTGCAAGTACACCATCACTTGGTGGCTCATTGTACTATGTAACATTCATAGACGATACGACTAGAAAAACATGGGTTTATGTCATGAAGAATAAATCCGATGTATTTTCCATATTTCAAAGGTGGAAAGCCTTTGTGGAGAATGAAACAGGTACCAAGGTTAAATGCCTTAGATCCGACAATGGAGGCGAATATTGCAGCTAAGCTTTTGAAAGCTTTTGTGCTAGCAATGGCATTCGGAGGCAAAGGACAACCCCAAGGACACCTCAACAAATGGGATTTCGGAAAGGATGAACAGGACAATCATGGAACAAGCACGAAGCATGCGGCTACATGTAGGCCTACCGCTTGAGCTTTGGGCGGAAGCTGTAAGTACGTATGTGTACTTAATCAATCGTTCACCCTCAACGGCATTGGATGGGGGAGTTCCAGAAGAGGCATGGATAGGTAAACCGGTGAATTATGCATTTCTCAAAGTGTTTGGGTGTGAGGCTTTCATGCACATAGATAGAAGCCTAAGATCAAAGCTAGATGCAAAGTCCAAAAAGTGTTTCTTCATTGGCTATGGAGAAGGAGACTTTGGGTATCGCCTATGGAATCCTGAAGATGGTAAAATCTTAAGGAGTAGGGATGTAATTTTTAACGAACAAAATATGTACAAAGATTACTTGGAAAGAAAACAAACAAAAGAAACAGGTGATGAGTACATGGACCTTGAGGACGGTGAAGACTCAAGGACTGCAAACGGTGACAATGTGCAACAACGTCAACCAAATGAGGAGCCTCAACCTATTCCCCGAAGATCTACAAGAGCAAGTAGACCTCCAGAAAGGTTTGTTCCTTCCTTCAACTATCTCTTGATCTCAGATTCTAGAGAGCCGGAATCATACGAAGAAGCTATGCAACATGAATCCAAAGAAGAATGGACGAAGAGCATGCAAGTGGAGATGGACTCACTACATCGCAACCAAACATGGTAGTTGGTTGAGTTGCCTAAAGGTAAGCGGGCACTTCAAAACAAATGGGTGTACAAGCTGAAGGAAGAAGAAGGTGGGAAGAAAAGGTACAAGTCTAGGCTTGTGGTAAAAGGTTTTTCTCAAAAGAAAGGTATCGACTTCAATGAAATATTTTCTCATGTTGTAAAAATTAACTCAATTAGGCTTGTCTTAAGCCTTGTGGCTGCTCATGATCTAAATCTCGAGAAAATGGATGTAAATACGGCATTCCCTCACGGTGCCTTAGAGGAGGAAATCTACATGCTTCAACCAAAGGGGTATGAAGTAAAAGGTAAGGAGAAAATGGTTTGCAGATTAAAGAAGAGCTTGTATGGTTTAAAGCAAGCATCAAGACAATGGTACTTGAAGTTTGATCGATGGATGTTGGATCATGGATTTACAAGATGCAGCTCGGATCACTGCGTCTACACGAAGAATTTGGGAGATGGGAAATTCATCATCCTAATGTTGTATGTTGATGACATGTTGATTGTAAGTGCTAACATGCAGGACATCAAAGACCTAAAAGAGGAGTTGTCCAAATCTTTTTCAATGAAAGATTTAGGTGTTGCAAAGAGGATACTTGGTATGAAAATATCAAGGGACAGGACGAAGAAGACAATAAATCTATCTCAAGAAGATTACATCAAGAAGGTACTAGAAAGTTTTGCAATGCAAAATGCAAAACCAGTTTCTACACCTTTGGTTGGTCATTTTAAACTAACGAAGGATATGTGTCCAAAGACACAAGAGGAGATAGCCTATATGTCTAAAGTTCCATATGCTGCAGCGGTAGGTTCTCTAATGTATGCTATGGTCTGGACAAGGCCAGACATTGCACATGCAGTGGGAGTTGTGAGTAGGTTCATGGACAACCCAGGTAAAGAGCATTGGCAAGCTGTGAAGTGGATACTTAGGTATCTAAAAGGGACAACAACAAATGCTTTGTATTTTGGAGGAACTGATAGTTTTCTAGAAGGGTATGTTGATGCAGATATGGCAGGTGACAAAGATACTCGAAGGAGCACTACTGGCTATGTGTTCACGGTTGGAGGCGCAGTAGTAAGCTGGGATTCAAAGCTGTAGAAAGTGGTTTCACTTTCTACCACGGAAGCAGAGTATGTAGCAATGACGGAGGTAAGCAAAGAAATTATGTGGCTTCACAGATTCTTAGAAGAGCTTGGATTCAAACAAGACGATTGTGTCTTGTACAGTGATAGCCAAGCAAAGAAATTCTATGGCTTCACAGATTCTTAGAAGAGCTTGGATTCAAACAAGACGATTGTGTCTTGTACAGTGATAGCCAAAGCGCGATCCATCTTGCGAAGAACTCAGCCTTTCATTCAAGGAACAAAGCACATTGAGGTGAGATATCACTTCATACGCACTCTTTTGGAAGAGGGACAGCTAAAGCTAGGAAAGGTGCATATAAGTGAAAATCCTGCAGACATGTTTACAAAGGTGGTCAACAAGGAGAAGTTAAGCTTTTGCTCATCTTCAATCGGCATTCAAGGATAAGAAGCCAGAATGGAAAGCAGTCACAGGTTTGGCTTGGAGATCAGTCTCCAAGTGGGAGATTGTTAAGTATGGAGCCTGATTTACCCTTGTAATTTTCTTTGGTAAAAGAGCACATTTGTAAGGCCCCCATTATGAGGAGAAGCCATTGTGCGTGAAGGAAAATCACTCACCGGAAACCAAAATTTTCACGGACAAGAATCAGGGGCCGGTAGTCAATGGCCAGTGGCCGATGGCCGGTGGCCAAATTCAAAAGCGGACTTGTCTTCTCAAGGGCGGGCACACATGGGCGGATTGGAGGGTCCGATTTGGACTTATTCGCACAAGGGCGGCTACACATGGCTGTCTCTCATAAGAGAGGGCAACCCTTTTGGCCTATCAAAGGAGGCCATTTCTACACACATTTCATAGTGTGAAGTTGATGCAACAAGGTGAGTGTGAGGTGGTGAGAGTGAAGCAAGGCGGGAGCTCTATCAAGGTTTTAATCCCTTTGTAAACTACTTCTTCTTTTGAAGTGCTAAAGCCATTGAGTGGCTGCTTTCCCGTGGACGTAGCCCACATTGGGTGAACCACGTATATCGTGTGTACTCTCTCTCTCTCTCTCTCTCTCTCTCTCTCTCTCTCTCTCTCTCTCTACTCTATAATCTCTTGTGTGTGAAATCTATCTCTCTCCATTAAGTAATCTACTCAAAAATCTATTTAGCTATGTCTTATTTTCTAACAATGAAATGAATGTATCTCATTCAGGTGACAATTGCAAAATTCAGTTGTGTACAGAGCCAAATTTGGTAGTGGTTAGTATCAAATTTGGTACTGGTTGGTACCAAATTTGGTACTAACCAAATTTGGTTATGCTGACAGCCCTACTGAGCTTCAACTTTGTGCTATGCTCATGCACAACATATACTGATTTTTGCACTTGCATGCATGCAAGGTAGCAATCTAAAGAGCAGCTTATCCATGTAACTTTGTAACTTTCCTAAACCCTAAATTTCTAAGAAAATCCCAAGCATGCACATGTACTTGCTGCATGCAAAAAAAGCAAATGCAGACCTCATCATATAAAAGACATGCAGAAGCTTGCATGCATGGAAAAGAAAATGGTAAATCACTAGAAAACGTAGAGCTCTCATAGCACCTACCTTTAGATGTTGTAGGTGACCGTGGAGTCTCATCATTGGCAAAAAGAGGCCCACGCTTAAATGAAGTCTCCACGGACACACCAGGTTTCTACCTCTCCACAAAGGAGGCTCCCTTGCTAGCTCTCGTACTTGGGTGTCAATGTTCCGAGGGGATTTTGTATCCATTGTCCTCTTCTTCTTCTTCCCATTGTCCGGTGACGCTTTGGCTGCTGATTTCCTCGCTAGCGTCCTCATCTTCTGATTGTGAGTAGCCGGGGAGCTTGTTACCTGCAACTGTAGTGGTTTGCAGAAGGCGTTGTAGTAAGAGAGCTCGGTGGAAGCTGGAAAATGTGTTGAGCAACTACGCCACTCACAAACACATGGTACTGTGATGGGACTTTTGGCACGGTTTCACCACTCGCATTACTTATTGCCCCACCCACGTTTTCTTTCACGGAAAGTTTAAATCATAAAAATTTCCTCCTACCATTCTTTAACATAGATGAAAAAAAAGGTTCCGTCCAAAGTGTGGACATATGTAGAAGTACCAACCAGGTAGAAGCAAAATAGGTCCTTTTTTTGTACCACCAAACCATGCTTTCACCCCATGGTTTGCATGGCATCAAAGCTCATTGCATGCACAATGTATGTGACCTAGCTTCCGGTGGAAGCAATTAGTGAAGTGTATTTGAGAGGGACTCCTTGCACAATGTTGTTTTCTCCTTGCGTCTTGTAATCTGAAAAGAAGAAAGAGTTAGATTCTATGTCTCAATGTATTAAAGACATTTAAAATTCATCCATTTAGTAAGCACCTTTCTATTGTTTAGACTGAATGAATACAATTCTGGCAAAAGTGGAAGTTCTTCACATGTAAGATCTACCCTAAGTTGTGCAAGAGTTGTGCTTGACATTGTCTCCATCAAAGTAAGTAGGTTGTCTCAAAAGTAGAGTTCCATTGATAAAGGTTTGTTCACAGAGCTAGACTCTATATCTTGGTCGAGTGGAATAAGCTGCCCACTTAGAAGATGATATCTAAAATAGTAAAACGACACTATGAAATTTTGAGAGCTTATAATAAACTTGCAAATTATGGACTTCTTTTGCAAAATACAAATTTTACCCTGTGACTGTTTCCTATCCCAATTATCATCTAAAAAGTCCAAACAGCTCTCAGGCTTGCAAATGAACATTGTTGCGGTAGTTCTTATTTGCTCATCAAAGAAGAAATGTACAAACATTTCAAGAGGTATAAATAGTGCGAGCCAAACTATTTTTGTGGCAATTGAATACTTGGGGAAACTAGTTTGTGAAACTGGCAAAATACCAATATTTGTTGTCAAAGGATGGAACTGGAAAAGGAGCTACACGACCCCAACCAAAGGAAGTTCTCGGTTCCAAATATGACATCATAAAAGAATATTCCATTATCTGCAAGTTCCTTGTGTTGTCTTCCTCGGTACATTTGCTCACTAATAAATGCATGGAAAGCATAAAAAATCTCAACTATGCTCTCAACTGGTTGCCAGTCTGTCCTATTCCATGGATAAATATCTGAAACATACCAAAGATGATATCCACCACTTAACCTTCGAATATAATCATGCACTAAGTGAGAAACTCAAAATAACTTACAGTTGGGTCGATGCCATGGAAAACTTGGAGGAGATGTTTGCAACCTTAAGTATGCATACTGAAAAGCATGTTGTATGAGGACCTCTTTCACCCACTTGCTTTGTGCACACACTTTAAACTCTTTAACTTGTCCCTTGAAAGCCTCCACGAAATCATTGCGTTGCCTCATCTTCCTCCTCCTAGTTTGCAGTAGTACCCAACTTTCGATAGTTATTCGAGATGGTATCCATGCTTGATCATCTGTAGTATAGCTGTTAAAAAATCCAATAGATTCAATGGTAGTGCTAGGCCTTTGAGAACTAGTCATGGTGTGCACTAGAATACACAAAAAAGTTAGCGCAAATATGAAAAAAGGAAGAAAGTTTTGAGAGGGAAGTAGAGCTACTCAAAGTAATATTTGGGTAGGAGCATAGATACTAGAGTTTTCAATGAAAGTTCTGAAATTCGTCGGTACAGAGTTAGTACGACTTATGGCATTTATGCCTTGAAATCATGAAATTGTGCAATTTGATGAACAAAAATAATATTTTCTCCCTTTTTTCTCAAAGTGCTTGGCTCCAAAATGTCGATTCTTAACGTAACGTAATCCTCTTTCTCATTGGTCAAGCGCCACACTCTCTCTAGAACTGGAAGGCCCAAAAGTAAGTCCAACTTTCTCCTAATGTTTATAAAGGCCCATAGAATTTGGATCACCAAACTGACCAAAACCTTGGTAAAAACTGAAATCTGTACTGATTGTCGAGAACTTGAGTGTAAATTGGAAAAATTTTGTTCAAACTTAGTGAGACTTAACTCATAGGCTTATATTGAAGTATTAAACAAGTGTACATGCTCAGTTGACCAAAAAGATGAAAAAAATTTCCAGAAGTAAATAATCGAGATTATTTACTTTTGTCCCATTTCTCAACTTTTTTGACCTTGAACCCATCATACCGCTAGTTTTAGCATGTTATATTAAGCCCACAAATCAAATTTGGCAAGATTTGGATCATTGGAGTGAAAATTGTGGCTAAATTTGTAAAGTCAGTCTGCAGACACAAAATTGGATCATTGGAGTGAAAATTGTGGCTAAATTTGTAAAGTCAGTTTGCAGACACAAAATTGTTGACTATTTGAACAAGGATTATCCAAACTTGATGAAACTTGGTTAGGGAGCTTAAGTTGAGTCGTTTAACCAATCTATGTCAAGATTGTGGCAAAAAATTGCATAAAAATATCAAAAGTAAATAATCTTGATTATTTATATCTGCTACAAAATTGGACATTTTTGCACATTTGAGTATACCACAAGGTCAAGCATATCAAGTCCACACAAATCAAATTTGGTGAAATTTGGATCACAAAAGTGAGACTTAAGCGAGATTCTTGAAAACTAAGTCTACGGACACGAAATAGTTGATAATTTGAACAAATTTTGTTCAAACTCAGTGAAACTTGTCCAAGGACTTTAACAAGTTGAATACTTGGCAAAACAAGCCAAAAAGTGGAGAAATTTGAGAAAAGCAAATAATCGTGATTATTTACTTTTGATACACAAAGACAGAATGGTGGACTTTTGAGCTTGTACAGTGTTAGAATAACATAATAGAAGGCCACCGATCAATTTTGGACTCAATCGGATCCAAATTAGTACATGCTCACTCAGTTTCTAGGTTGCAAATTAGTCCTTTGGCTTTTTGCAAAAGTAGAATCTGAAGGTCTCAAGTGTTGACTCACTTAGCTCAATTTGAAGAGATACACATAGACCAGTCACAATAGTTAGCAAAAATTATACACTCTTTGTGAAAGAATAGCTAACTTGATTAAAACTGATATACGAATCAGGTTGCAGACAAGGAATTGAAAACTTGACAGGAGTTGCAACCACGTGAAGTGGAAGAAACTGATAACAAGTTAATTCGACGGCGGTAAGTACTCTATCCAGGGATTCACAAGTCTATATGAACCTTAGATCTGGTCGTATACTAGCAAACCAAAGCATATTTGGAGAGACCACTAGTAGAGTATCCATTGAAGAGAGTGTGAATCTAGGCGATCACTTGGACACTATCTTTGAAGAAGTCTTAGACATTTTTTCAGAATTAACATCTAAAATGTCTTCCTATTCGACTCCTTCAGAAACCGGAACGACAGTGCGATATAAGCACATACTCACCTTTTATAAGACTAATCTCCATGGAGCTCAGGTTTATTGGATCCTAATGAAGAGTATGCTATTCACATTGATGACCATGACATAGAGTTTGGAGAGGAAATCAGGACAAACAAACAAGGGAAAATGTACATGGATAAAAGCGGAACTCAGTATTTACAAGTTGAAAACCCTGACGTGGTAGACAAATGGGGGTTAGAGGTAAATACCATAATTCCAGATATAGCAGCAAAAGAAGGGCCACCGACTTTAGAATTCGAGGGATACGATCAAGTTGATCTGAAGCCTTTGAAACGGATTAGCACGGATAATCCTAGGATCGGAGTCTATTATTGGGAGGATAGAAACGTCAAAGATATTCTATGGACTCGCCAAATCAAGACGGCCAGCACCCATGAGGATCATCTATATTTTCAAAATCAAAGACAAGGGTTCAACAAATCTACCAACCTACCTATTTAGGGATTGTTATAACAATAATTTTGTTATGATGACTCATGAAGAGGTGGAACAAACCAAATACCAAGAGTACTCCATAAGGGATTGGATATTGGGCCAAGGACCAAAAACTATTCCACGAGAGGAACTCTGAGAGAGATCTTTTGAGAGTAATGTTGAAAAAACCTGAAACTACCTCATTACGAAGAAAACTAGGTGACACTAAAGCCAGTCCAGGGCTACATGAGTCACTATTTTCAACAGATTGGTTTGAAGTCCTTGAAACAGGACCAACTGCCAAGAGACCGGGAGTTGAACCAAATAGACGTGTCAGACCACTTGATTTTAAAAAATGGGTCAAAAAATACAGTGGATTTGGGGATCCATACGACCACTTAGCAAGCTTTAAACAAGTGCTAAGAGCAAAATGCATATTTGATTTCCATACTCAATTTGAGGGATTTGGAATGACATTAGAAGGAAAAGCACTGACATGGTTCCATAAACATTCCACCGAGGTCAATCATGGACTTAGATACATTATCTCAAGGATTTGTAGCTGCATGTTCTAAAACGAGGATCAAACATAATATGGTAGCTCAAATCTATAGCTTCAAGCAAAAACAAGGTGAGTCTATTAGGGATTGTGCAGCTAGAATGAAGCAATACATTGCAAGATGCCGAGAACTAGAAATACCTACAGAGGAAAGATTAGTATCATTGTTTCTAGAGGGACTGCTAACAAAGAACTTCATGCTATATTACATAGCAAGAAACATATGACCCTAGAAGAGTGTGTGTCAGATGTTATTGACTTAGAAGACAATTGTGATATTTTCAATGAAGAAGATGTCCCTAAGGATAATCAAAGTGAGAAAACAACATCCACCAAACTAGCACAAGTGGGAACTGCTGCTACAACACCGCTTACAGCCATAGAAGACATGCTCAAAAGGATGAATGAAATGATGAATAACATGCAAAAAGCACCTATGAGGGGACCAAGGCAAGGGATACCTCAACAGGGACAACCAATTAGGCTGCAAAAATGGTGTGCAATCAAGGGTAAATGGACCAACCATGAGACCAATGAGTGCTATTTCCAACCAAAGTATAATGGAAATGTTCAATACGTGCCACAAGGACAACCCATGTACATATATTATCCTAATATGGTCCCAGCTCAAAGACCACCGATGGGTATGGAAAGACCTCAATCCGTGTTGGATCAACAACCTCCATTCTTGGACATAATGTAGTGCCTGTAAAGTACATGCATTTAGAGAAAATCATAGATGAACAAGCACTAGTGCTTGTTACACGCTATGCTGAGCCTAGTCCATCTATAGTAATGGTAGAAGGAGAGTGGTATAATTCACATCCACCACCAATGGAAGAACTTGTGACTTATACTACACCAGAACTTGCACCGATGTACTATGTAGCTAATCAAGGTGTTAGACCTCCTATGGTAAGACCCATGATTAAGCCAAGAACTGGGAACTGTCACAACTGTGGTGCAGATGATCAGTGGAAAAATGAATTCCCATAGCCTGACAAGAACATTAAGCCAGTTGAAGCTTTTTGTATACAATGTAGCAAAAAGGGAGGACACTTCCCTGCAAAAAATCCTTTAAACAAGGATAAATCTGTAGTGAACATAGTCCAAGTGATACCTAGTAGCTCATCAAAGAGTGAACCTATTGTTTTGATCAAGGTAATCACAAGAGCCCAGGCTAAGAAAAAGAAACATAACTCCTTTGATGATTCGGAGAATACTAAAATTTCCTCTCAAAAGACCAAGAGAAGCAGAAGCAAAAGGTATGAGATGAGAAAATAGAAACAAAGGTTTGAAATCGAGGAGAAATCCAAGAAACTATTCAAGAAAAAGTGAAAGAAACTAGAAGTGAAATCAAGGAAACAACAGTGAAATCTGGAGGATCAATTTTTGTAGACAAAATTTTTGAGCCAATTAATGCAGCCTTGGAAGCTTACCAAGTGGGACTTAAAGCATGCCAAAACATGGAAAACAAATAGAAAAACTATCCTTCTCCAGATATGGAAGTAGCTAAGCTTGAAGCTTATCAAAGTTAGGTAAGAATTACTCAATAGATGCTAGAAAAACAAAAACCCAAGCTCGAGAATATGGCAAAACCTGAGGATCTTGTGGTAGCAACCAGTAAAGAGAAATCCGAAGTGGTGGTAGAACCCCACCTTGAAACTAAAGAGCCAGAACTCATAGTGCCTGACAGTGAAGAGGCCTTAGAGGGAATTCCGTTCGTAGAAGAAGACTGGCCAGAACACTTATGAAAAAAAGTTAGAAAGTTAGAGAGATTAATGATGGGAACCTAACTTTGAAGGCAAATCCTATAGAGGAAGTTTGGTTAGACAATCTACCTCCTGATATGGACACGTGTCATAATAATCAATATCTAATTCTCCTAAATGATTTTCTCATATTAAACTGATCATTTAATGTGGGGAAGTGCCAAGGGAGAAAAAGCTAGAATATTGGTTAAGCTAGCAGACCGGCCACAGTAGGGATCCAAAGGAGGGAAAATAGGGATCCAAAGGGGGGGCCATCTGCAAAAGAGCCATGTGAAACAATGGGCCAAAAAGACCCTAAGGTTCAGCCCATTAAGACTTCCAAAATGCTAAGGTTCCAAAATTCAAAGGTTGTGTCCAAAGGTTAACCCTAGGAAAAATTGGATGCTTTGTGTGTGCCCTAAAAGTCTTTGCACATCCCTACATGGGAGGGGGCGAGCCCCAAAGCTAGGGGATGAGGGAGAAAGCCACACACACACACACAGGCTCCCTTTACACAAAGGGAATGAGGGACACATGTCAGCTCCCTAGGCCAGATGCCCACAAGGTGTGCCCAGTTCCTATTGGAAGACCCTTGAAGTGGACCAATGAGAATTAAGCTAGAGTAAATCTAGTTTAATTAATTTAAAAACATTTAATAAAAGAAACCAATGAGAATTAAGTCTCCTAGAAGACTATTGGGCAGTCTCCCAAGGGGTCCAATGAGCATTCAGGAGCCCCATGGCTTACCTGATTCCTATTGGCCAGGAGGCAAAGGGGTCCAATGAGAGTTTAGTTTAATTATTTAATTACCTAAAGCTCTCACAAAAGGGGAAAGGGGGACACATGTCAGAAGACTATCACTTATGCTGCTTAATTCCTATTGGCTTGACCTGGGGAGGTCCAATGAGGCAAAAGCCAGACCTAATTAGCAGCTAGGGCTCGCCCAAGAGAGAGGGGGGGCTGATTTTTGCTTGGCATTGACACACACACTCTCACACTTGACCATGTGTGAAGGGAAAATACTCTATCTCCTCCCAAGCTTTAATGGAGAGCTCATCACCTACTCCAAGCTTGTGAGATAGAAGCCTACATCAACACTCTCTTGGCATATGGATGCAAATCCAACCAAGAGCCAAGCTTCAATGCATGCTCATCTTCTCTACCAAGCTAATTACTAAGCTAAGCTATGCTAATATGAGTGATTATGTGAGGAGATGTACATCTTTCTCGTAAGATACTTCTTTTTCTTCTCAATCTACTCTCATACCCTGCTAGCTCTCACCATCTTCGAAGGTGTGTGAGGTCTTGGGTCTGAGAACGGGGATAATTCAAGTTGTGTTTGATTAAGTGTTTTGCTTGGTGTATGAAGCTTCCATCTTCATTGCACTAGCTAGTCTTGAAGGAACACAAAGAATTGTATTGTACAATGTCTCTCTTGATGGGAGAAACCATAATACAAAGCCTTTTGGAGGGGGGACCGGCTCCATGCAAATCCGGTCCTCAACTGTTGTCAATAGCTTAATTTCTCTCTCTTTTGAAAGTATTGTCGATGCTATCTAACTAGGTGTTATTCTTTTTGTTGCTCTCTCCACCCAAGCACCCTTGTAATTCTCATTAGGAATCTATTCTAATGAAATGCCCACTATGTTCATGCTAATTTCCGCTACACATAAGATTATAGGCCATTAAATGTTACATTGGTATCAGAGCTCAAGGTTTCTCTTTTCTTGCTCAAGAAGGGAGGTCCTCAAGCTAGCTACAAATGGTTGGTATTATTAATTGCCTGTGAGTAAGTAGAATAGGGATTTTTCAGCCTTGCAGTGCGCCTGCCTTTGTGCAGTTAACGGGGCATCACCGTCGAGAGCTATGGTCTTAATAGTGGAGTCCTACGGGGCTTGCCTACGGCTTAACCACTATTGAGCTATTAAAAGCTTGACAGGAGCCGGTGCTGTTTTGGTGTCGAAAGACCCTCTCTTCTATTCCTTGCAATTAATGGTATTCGAGCCGCGGGTACAGTAGCTTGAGTGCTTTTTCTAAAGGGGTAAAGAGGAGTAGCAACTAGGGCTTGAAGTGCCAAAGTACACCTAAAAAGTTTATACCTAAAAGTTGTTAGAATGGCTGACAATAGTAAAGAGAGTGAAATTAATGTTGATAACTTTGATTTTGCTCATGAGCAAGCTACTAATGATGCTTCAATGCTTGTTAACTATCTAGTTTCTAGGCTTCAACAAGCCATGGGCAATCCATCTCTCCAAAGTGAAGTGCAACGGCAGCTCCGTGCTCACGGGATTCTCCAAGCTCATGACCATGACGAGAGAACACCTAGGAAGCCTCCTTGTGAGACTACCAAAAGAGGTCTCTCTCCGATTCGGGAAGAAGAAGAGAATCCATATGAAGGGCTCAAGAACTTACTTCTTGATGATGCATCTCCTTCCCAAAGGAGAACTCAAGAGCCTCCACCGAAGGAACGAGAAAGAAGCGAGTCTCCCGCCACCTCGGCGGAGATGGCTCCACGAAGACGGAGGGCTAAACGCTCTCCATCACCACCAAAGCGGAGAAGACCATCACACTCTTCTCCACGCCATAATTCAAAGAGGGATGATAAAAAGCAAGAGAAGAAAAAGGCGATAAAGAGGACACCCTCTTCTCCATCTTCTTCATCCTCTTCCTCTTATGAAAGCTATGGTGAAGACGACAAAGATCAAGACAAGAAAAAGGCGAGAAAGAGGTCACCCTCTTCTCCACCTTCTTCAAATTCTTCATCTTCTGAAGAAAGTGATGGTGCAACTTTTGAACCATCAAAAAGAAGAGGCCATAGGAAATCCTATGCCGCATGGAAGAGGTCGTCCAAGCTGAAGAAATTCAAAGAGGGAGGGAAGAGCATCTCTTTCCTTACCTATGATGGCACCTTTGGTGCTACAGACAAAGTTTTGGCCTTTATCCAGCAATTCGATGCGGCGTTTGGAGATGAGGGCTTCACGGAGTCCTCTAAGCTACGCCATGTAGCTATGCACTTTCAAAAGTCCGCCAGACAATGGTGGTCTAGCCTACGAGCCAACGGTGAAGCTCCACGAACATGGAAGGCTTTAAGAGCTTCCATTATGAAGCAGTTTTTGGCCACCGATGCCAAAGACAAAGTACTCACCGAATGGCGAAGCTTAAAGCTCTCTCCCAATGAATCCATCCACAAATATGTAGACAAGTTTTGGGACCTACAACTCAAAGCCACTGTCTTCAAAAAGTTGGATTTTGGAGAGCTTAATTTCTCTCTCTTTTGAAAGTATTGTCGATGCTATCTAACTAGGTGTTATGCTTTTTGTTGCTCTCTCCACCCAAGCACTCTTGTAATTCTCATTAGGAATCTATTCTAATGAAATGCCCACTATGTTCATGCTAATTTCCGCTACACATAAGATTATAGGCCATTAAATGTTACAACACGGATGTACAATCCTTGTATGGGGATTGCAGCTTTGGAGCTCTGATATGGACACGGATGTACAATCCTTGTATGGGGATTGCAGCTCCGGAGCTATGATCTACAAAAAACTTTAGAGAAGGTGGAGATAACAGGGCTAGTCATGAAAATTTTGGAAAAATTGAAACATGAATTGGATAACAAAGAGATTAGATCCATTCCAATGAACAAAGTCAGAGAATACTATGAAGGGGAAGAAGGAAACACAACCATTCCGGTGAGATATAATGATATAGAAACCATGGCGATACTGGATAGTGGGGCAGGGATAGCCATAGCCACGAAAGCAATATGGGAATCATGGGGACAACCGGCCATTAGACAACTCGAATGAAATTGCAATTGGCCGATGGACACATCGAAAGACCCTTAGGACTTCTTGAAAAAGGGATAATTAATTCCTATGGAACTGATTATCAACAGACTTTTGCAATAGTGGACTTTGGAAAGAAACTCAATTATGAAATCATCTTGGGAAGACCTTTCATGCGACAAGTACAACTCATTCAAGATTGGAAACAATTATCTATACTTGAAGCAAGTGGGATCAATAACAAGGGTTAATCTAAAAGATCACACTTATAGAGATGTCATGAAAATGCCAATACAATAATTTGACTCAGTCTCTTTGGCTAAAACTAATCTTCCATCTTGGTTGAACAAAGACACACCTATTTGGATGTGTGGAGCCTCAGAAAACCGGAGCCTAAAACCAGAAGAATGTAACTTAGAAAGGGATTACACAAATGAAGCTTATGTACGTGAACCCTTTCCGGAGCATTTGTTTGAACCATTTGAGTGGACTCAAATTTTAGCAATAATGGATGCATGTGTAAATATGTCTATGCCTACTCAATTTTGCAATGAGGATGGCTATGACATAATTCCCGTAGAAATGATCTCAACCCTTCACATTGAAGAAAAAATTCAAGAATCCAAGGACTTAATGAAAGCTCAACAAGTCTTTTCATACCTCTACTATGATGCAATAGATGAGTTAGAAGAACATTTAGCTACCTCAGATGATTCCGGGTCAGAAAAACAACATGTGAGAGATAAACTACTCATCATGAAAGGAGGGGAGGAAAAAGTTTTTGACTTTCCAAACCAGAAACTGGGAAGATAGAAATGGTATAGAAGAAAAAGAGACACGAGGAACTTGAAATCTAAACCTATGCCATCAGTCTCCAGTAGAACACAGTTTTTTATGCAAATAGATGCACATGATTGTGTCAAAGACAAAATCACTGGTAGATATCCTTTAAACAAAAAGCAAGAAATATCAAACACATTAAGAAAAACAAGAAAGGAAACTCAAGCAAAACCTAAATACCAGGACAAGAATTCAACCATGACACGAGTGGAACGGAGAAAGAAATATCAAGAGTTGAAGAAAGCTCTAAAGGAGATATATACAACTGAAATATGAACCACCGAGGAGGAAGGTAAAGATGTAATAAGTATTCCATCCCTTAATTAGAAATATACTCTCCAAGATTGAAAGATCATAGTCAAACAACTTGTCAGGGAACTAAGAAAATAGGGCGAGTCCTACGAAGGACCTGAAAACGCAAAAAAGATAGATTAGGTCGAATCAGGAGAAGCGCCTAGACCTGCCTACATTGCAAACGACCTGATGGAAGAAGAATAAGAGATTTTGTTAAGCTTACTGAAAGAATACCGAGATATCTTTGCTTGGTCTTATAAGGATCTCAAGGGTGTTGACCCAGAAATCTGTCAGCATACCATACCTATGAGAGATGATGCGAAACCAAGCAGACAAAGGATAATGAGACATTTTCCAGAAAGATCAAAGTAGAGATTGAAAAGCTAAAGGAAGCCGAATTCATTTATGAAATTAAACACACAGATTGGGTGTCTCCTATTGTGGTAGTACCCAAGAAAAATGGAAAATTAAGGGTGTGCATCAATCTCAAGAAAGTATTTCCTCTTCCAATCACTGAGAATGTTTTAGAACGAGTTGCAGGAAAAGAAGCTTACAACTTTTTAGATGGCTTTTTGGGATACAATAAACTTTTGGTTGACCCCAAAGATCAGCATAAAACTGCCTTTGCAACTGAATAGGGTGTTTTTGCCTATCGGGTTATGCCTTTGGGGTTAACTAATGCTCCTGCCACCTTTCAAAGATTGATGAGCCATGCTTTTAAAGAATTCCTTTGGAATTTCTTGGAAGTATATATGGATGATTTATGCGTACATTCATCAATCCGGGCTGATCATTTTGAACACCTCAAAAAGGTAATTAAAAAATGTAGACTTTAGGATTTTCTTAAATCCTAAAAAGTGCACATTTATGGGCAGACAAAGAAAAATTCTTGGATATATAGTGTTTAAAAATGGCATAGCTATATTGATATGGATAAAATTCATGTTATTGCTGATTTGCCTAGATCGACAACAGTCAAAGGGGTTCAAGCTTTCATGGGACATTGTGGATATTAAGACGATTCATTTACATGTACGCTATAATTTCAAAACCCATGTACAGCTTGATTACACTCTTTGAATGGACCGATGAGTGTGAAGAATCCTTCATGAAGCTTAAGCAAGCTCTCACTCTAGCTCCAATATTGAAAGCACCAAATTGGAATAAGATATTCCATGTACATGTAGATGCTTCCAGTTTTGCCATTGGGTGTATACTAGCTCAACCAGGGGACGAAAAAATTGATTTTTCTATTTCTTATGCTAGTAGACAGTTGAATATGGCAAAGAAAAACTATACAACCACCGAAAGGGAAGGACTAGGAATGATCTATGCCGTAAAAAAGTATAGACATTACCTATTGGCTAAGAAATTTGTGTTCTTTGTGGACCACCAAGCCTTATTGTACTTGGTCAACAAGCCATGCAACACAGGGAGAGTAGTGAGATGGTTCATTATTCTTTTGGAATTTGATTTTACTGTAGTTGTGAAAAAGGACACCACTCATCAAAGGGTAGATCATTTGTCAAGGATTATATCAGGAGAACCACCAGAGAGAGTAGACAATGACCTACCTGATGCATATATGTTCTTCATAGAAATGGTACCTCGATGGTTGAAAAATATGGTATCATTGATGACCATAGCTCAAATAGATTCGCAAATACCACTTCCTATTACAATCGGACTAATTGAGCAGTTGGCTATGTATCAATTATTAGTTGGAAGGCTATACAAAAGAAATCGAGATGGAATATTGCTTTTGTGTATTAATCCTGAGGAGAAAACCCAATACCTAAGTCAAGCACATATTACCATAGTGGGACTTCACTTTGCGAAAGACCAAACTATGCAACGGGTCTTGAGACTTGGAGTATTTTGGCCAACTATGAGGAGTGATGTTTACTCATTTGTAAAAAAAGAATTTCCTCAATGCCAGAAACAAGCACCCATACCTCATGTGACATTATTTCTACTATCAATTGTTCCTAAGTGGAGTAACTATCTAGTTACTTACTTATCAAGCCGAACATTTCCTGAGGATATGAGTAAACACCGCCAAAGAGCAATTGAAACTAAAGCAAGAGACTATGCTCTTATTGGAAACCAATTGTATCAAAGAGGAAAGGATCAACATCTACTTCTTTGTGAAAATGCAGACGAATATATTCCCATTATAGAACAAGCACATGCTGGATTAGTTGGAGGTCACTTTTCTAGTGAAACCACCACAAGAGCAATCTTAATGGCAGACATAAGGTGGCCAACACTTTTTGTAGATGCCAAAGAATATGTTTGAAGGTGTGATGCATGTCAATGAGCTAAAATACCAACCCTGTAGATAGCATGCCTTTAAGACCAATGATGGGGGCTAGAGATTTTGCAAAATGGGGTATAGACTTTGTTGGGCCAATACATCCACCTGCTTATAGAACCCAAGCTCAATATATCATTGTAGCTATTTGACCAAGTGGGTAGAGGCTAAAGCAACTCAAAATAATGATACCAGAATCACAGCCACATTCTTGTATGAGAATGTGTTCACGAGATATGGACTGCCAATAAAAATTGTCAGTAATAGGGGAACTCATTTCTTCAATGAGGTAATTGAGTATCTGCTTAATGAATTTATGGTCATCCATAACAAATCAACTCCCTATCACCCACAAGCAAATGGACAAGCTAAGCATATGAATAAAATTCTTAGCTCAATATTGACTAAAGTGGTTAGTTCAAGATGGACTGATTAGGAAATAAATCTCCATGCTGCTCTATGGCCTTATAGAGTTTCATTCAAGATAGCTTTAAATGCTACACTCTTTAACCTTGTTTATGGTCTTGATGCCATACTACCGATAGAATTCCTATTGCCGACACTAAGGGTAGCTAAGGATCTTGAGTGGACTAGACATGAACTGTCAGAGAGGCTTGAAGATTTAGGAAAGCTTGATGAGCAAAGGCTAATAGCTGTAGCTCACATCTATGCACAAAAGCGAAAACAAAACCAGTTTTTTGATTCCCATCTAGTTACAAAAATATTCAAAAAAGGGGACTTAGTTTTAGTATATTCCCTTAAGCAACACATTCTCAATTTTAAGAAAAAGGGAAAGGACCGTTTATCATTGAAGACATATCTCCAAGTGGAGAGTTAAGTTGTCCACCCTTTAGGTACCGAAAGCACAGCTTAAGGACAAGCCGATTCAAATTTGGGTGCCCAAAACATCATCTACTGTCCCAAAGATGGTTCCAAGGTTCAAAGCACAAAGAGGAGCATCTTCGAGTAGGGAACCTGAACACAATGGATTTGGAAGAAAAAGGAGCACTTATCTTCTCCATACACTGTAAAACCGGTGAAGCAGTGGAGAGTTAAGTCTCAAAACACTCGACCGCAACATTTCATTGAAGGAAAACCAAGATACCAATGGCGAGTTAAAGTTCGACAACCATCATTATTGATACCAATAGGTCAAGAAATCAGCGTGCCAAAGCATCCTGACGGTACAATAAAACAAAGAGCACACAAGCTACAAGACTTGATCTTTGGGAGACAGCAAAAGAAAACCTTGACCTGAGAAACCCTTGAATTAATTACTCAAGACCCAACTCTTGCACAACATAATGATTTGAATTGCATTGATCTTCAAAGCATGGTAGAGACAACCAAGGCTATGCATACACACGATTGTTCAACCCATGCACACACTCGTCCCAGAGTATACCATCTAGGAGGGGTGGAAGGGAAGTAAGTAATTAAGAGCAATGTTTGAAGAGAAGGAAAAATATTGATGTTAACGTGTAAATTTTTGCAAAATTACCAAATAATGCCCTTAACAAGTCATTAACAGGGAACATTTAAGTGATAACATCCCGTCGATGAGTGTAAATAATGTATATACTATCAAAAAATTGTCTTTTTTTGTTATTTTTCATCATTTTCTTGATATTGGGGCTTCAAAATGGATATATCCACCAAAAAACAATAAAGCCATCCAAAACTTGCCAAAAAATAAAAAGATGGCTTCTCTCTCTCTCTCTCTCTCTCTCTCTCTCTCTCTCTCACTCAATTACATCCCAGCAAGCTTGTTCTGCCGTAGGCAAAACAACTCCAATAGCAGCAATCCTTGCAGCAAGACCTACCACATCCTCAACATCGCCTACATCATCAGAACCAGGATGTACATTGACACAAGAACATGTTGCATCATGTAAGCCCACATAGGGTACTAATCCTCATCCAATCTGTCCTCAGTAGCAAACATCTTGAACACATCTGTGTTGGTGTTAGCCATGGAAAATGCATGCACCTTTTGTGGAAACTGCCTGACATGAGGAGAAGCTGAGTGAGACCAGCACGTGCTATATAGCACAGACTTAGCTGTAGTGGAAACGGAGGCCGAAATGAGCCCGAATAAAAAATTTGAGATCACTGAAATCGGAGAAAATGAGCAGCCATGTGCTGGAGCTACTGATAACTTAGACTCACCACATCTATAATCACCGCATCTATAATCACTATCTAAGAACCCCATATTTGTGACTCACTCCTCTAGTAGAACTTTACACAACAAGATTTACACCATGTGGATTGAGGAAGCCACAAAGCTATGAAAGCTCTCTCACTTTGTACATGCAACAAGCACCTTCAATATAATCAAAAAATAATCATCCGCAATGCAATTTGGTAGCCGTTTCTGCATCCGTACGCTGCACTAACCCAAACCAAGCCATTTTGCAAGCGAGATTCTCTCTCTCTCTCTCTCTCTCTCTCTCTCTCCTTTGGACATCCAACAGGCTTTTCTATTAATGCAACAACGTGTGTATAGTTTTAACAAAGGATAACACCGAGAAACATAAATTAGAAGTGCATTGACCTAAAAAAACGAACGATTGACAAATCTGTGGTGGCGATCTCAACTGCTTTTACTCTTGCTATTGGGATTTGCTACACATTTACGGTCTCGTACTGTACTGAAAATTTCTTCAATGTGAGCCTGAACTAAGTGATTTTGCACCTGCTACACCAGAGCTTTTGGCTATTGAGAAGGCGCACATCCATTCCTTCACGAATTAGAGAACGGGCTCATTCTTACTAGACGTTCAAGTTGGAAGCATCATGAGATAGTATTCTAGCTACCGTCTCTCTCTCTCTCTCTCTCTCTCTCTCTCTCTCTCTCTCTCTCTCTCTTTGTGTGTGTGTGTGTGTGTGTGTGTGTGGGCGTGCACTGCTGGAGAGAATTAACAAAATGTCAATGCTAGATTAGTCGAGTCGCTTACTCATGAATTCACAATGCTGGAGATGCCTTGTATGAAAGATCTTCTAAGGTGCCCCTCTTCGCTCTCTCTCTCTCTCTCTCTCTCTCTCTCTCTCTCTCTCGCGCATTTCTCTCTCTAGCAATGCACAATGTCTTTTGACTTTCTACTTTCATTCGTCCTTTGACTTTCCACCTTCATATCTGACTTTTCATTTCCTAAACTCACCCTTCACTTATGCACTTAATAAGTTTTGAGAGAATTTTTATTTTTATGAGAATGGGGAGAATTCAAAGAAAATGGTTGGGAACACAAGGGCACATCGGTTTGTGCATCGGTACAAGCTTCTACCAAAGTTAATTACTCCATTTTTTTGGGCTTTATATATATACGGAAGGGAGAATGGTGGTCGTTGCCAACTAGGGAGGCTAAACAATCCAATATTGCAAGGGATTATAGAGCCAAATTGGATGAGAGACCTTACTCTTGCTTGTCGGCTGCCTTCTCTCACTCATTTGCATATGTCTCCAGGCTAAACTGTGGAGGGTCCATCGCAACAACCCCACCCTTTGGAATCAATGCACACTTGCATGTGGCCCTAGCCATGTTTAGGCGTTTTGGATTCAGAGTTGGAGGAGGAGGAAGGGTGGTTTAGATATTTCCTTTGGAATTAGTGCACGATGGCGTGCGGTCCTAATAGTGCTAAAAAAAAGTTTTTTTCCAAAAACTTGGCAAACCTACATATAAGAATTTTTATTGGTAAGTTCATTAAACTTGAAATTTTTGACACAAAATTACATTGAATATCTCTAAATTTTGTAGGTTTTCTCACCTTCAAATGAAAAATTTAGAGGTAGTGAGATTATCCTGAACCTAGGTTTTCTTTGAGCTCTGGTCCTAAGCCAAAACTAGGCTTCTAGGATTTTGAATTGGCTTGATACACCTTATAACTCTCACTTGTTAGTAGGTTCTTGCCATGTCCTTCAACATGCTTTTTCACACACTTATTATTTTGCATACGTTGTTCATTTGTTAGAAGGTCTGCTTTCAGAGTTAGAGCAATGGTCAAGAAATATGTCGAGCAGAATGATTGAGCTAGATACAATTAATTGATTGTGCTAGATAGAACTAAGTGATTATATCTTTTCAAGTGAAGAAGAAATTGGAGGAGTCTATATAATAATTATTCCAGGTGCTGCTATTGGTGGCATGCACTGGAGACGCACGCGAGAGAGAGAGAGAGAGAGAGAGAGAGAGAGAGAGAGAGAGAGAGAGAGAGAGACCCAACCAAGGGCTATAGGGCCCCTACGTGAGGAATGACTTGTGTCAAAAGCTGTTTGGAATATTGTGCAGGGCAGTGATGTACGTCCTGGTTTTGAGGATGTAGGCAATTTTGAGTATGTTGCAGGTTTTGGTGGAAGGATTGTTGTTGCCAGAGTTGTTTTGCCTATGGCTGAGTAAGCTCGTTGGGATGTAAAAGATGCATAGGCTCATGCATTGATAGTGTTATCTATGAAGCACACTATTAGGCCTCAAATTCACTCAACAAAATCTACAAAACATTCTTGGGATATTTTGGCTGGTCTTTATGCAAGTGGCAATGACGAAAAAATTGCATTGTTGCGTAAAGAGCTGGAGTCAAAGATTATGTGTGAGGAAGATGATATGGACACTTTCCTTGATAGTGTCAAGGATATCAATGAGCAACTTATTTCTACAAGGAAAGTCATTTCTCACAGTTCCCTTGTGTAGACTGTTCTTGATGCCTTTTCAAATTCTTACCAGACTTTTGCTAGTACTTAAAGACTTATGACCCAAGGAAATCCAAAAGTTGTCAAGTTTGATGCATTATGCACATTGCTGTTGCAAGAGCCACTTTCATGAAAAAACAGGACTAGACAATCTATGCAATTGAACATGCCTTTATTTTTGTTTAAAGAAAAGGGGGTAACATTGTTTAAAGAAAAGGTGGTAATAACAGCAATGTAGGCACTTCTCATGGTTCTTCTACGAGTGGTAAAATACATGTTCCTAATGTTTTTGCTGGTAGAAATTCGTCTGGGAATTTTGATGAAAAGGGAAAAAAGTCTTGAGCAGTGGCTACGGTGGATGGCACTGAGGAGAAGAGTCCCATGGGTTGACATCAAATTGAATAAGGGCTTGGAAAACCAACAAGTTTTTAAGCCCTTGTTCAATTTAGTGTCAACCCATGGGAACACTCCCTTTTGGTGCATGCGTATGAACTCCAATTATTTTTAGAAGTTTTGCATGGCTAGGATGGCTAAAAGCAAAGACTTATATATTGTAAGGTTCCTTTTTACAAAATACAAAATAGCATGTCATACTTCTCTCTCTCTCTCTCTCTCTCTCTCTCTCTCTCTCTCTCTCTCTCTCTCTCTCTCTCTCTCTCTCGTTTTGTGCTTTTCTGCACGCTACACCTCGCCATGGCTTCTCCTCAGTGCCAACCACCATAGCCACTGCTCAACAACTATCCAACCATGCCTAGGGTTCTCTCCTACGATGGTGTTTGCAAACGCTTATGGAACTGCGAGCGACAATTTTGCAGACGCGTTTTAAAATGCAGCAACAAGCACAAGCGTCCCCCCCCCCCCCCCCCCCCCCCCCGTGCAAGCAAAGCATTTTAAAACTCTACAGACAGACTTTCTGGACGTGGCAGAGCTGGCAGGCGAGCATATAAGTAGCATATTGAAATGCTGCTAGGTAGCCTTGGTAGAAACACTGTTAGGGATTGTGTCACTCTTTGGTTGACAACCAACATTTCAAAACACTGCTTGTTCTACTGGTATTAGCAATAGCTCAAGGACGATGACAAGAGTCAATGCACATGCAAAAATGAGTACAATCGACATTGGTAAAGATTATGTTGTGCAGGAAATTGATAAACACATGTTTCTCTCCTCAGAAGCTCATACAAAGGATACTGTCAATAGTGAAGGGAAAAGCTTACGCCCTGGATCATATGTGTAGGTGGAATTGACAGCAATTGAGATTCTTGCGGAACACACCTATCTTTGTGAATTCTGTGACAAGGTTAACAAAAGAGATGCCGAAGAAATGCAAAAGGGTAAGTTCAAAACCAAATCTTATCAAGAAAGCAAGCAAGTGAATCCTCATCCAACAGTTTGCTTCGAACACTTAGTACATCAACACTAAATTCTAATAACCTATTTTTATCATTGTCAATATCATAGTTTTGTTTTGTTTTTGTCTACGATCAACACAGTCACATAATTTCTTTCAAAGCTTTGTTTTGAGTCTTTATCAATCACAGTCATGCCAAATAAAAATTGTACGGGTTATAGACACTGCCACGTACATAAGTGGCAAGACCTCCCATTTTTGTTTGGTTATGAGTTCTGGTAGTCTCACATTGATGGTTGTTTGAGGGAAGTGCACACACAGCTATGTTGTTGTCGGGGGGGGGGGCTTCTACTCATAGTTTCAGGTGATTGAGCTCTACCATGTTTTGTCTCAAGTCCATTGTCAGTGGTTTGGGATTGAGGGGGGGGGGGGGGGGGGGGGGGGGGGGGGGGGGGGGGAGGGGGTTGTTGGAACCAAACAAAAATGGGAGGTCTTACCACTTGACACAACTTCATGGACTAAAGCAGTCTTCAACTTGATTGGTGAGGCGGTCTTTAAGCACATGTAGTGCTTTCTCATATTTGAGTCTTCTTTCTTTGTCAGGAACTTGCAAGAACTGCATGGTGACACCATTTTTAAGTTCAATGGCTGAATAGCCAAAAAATCTGGTTGTAAGGTTGCTTATCATTGGCCCAAATATCTTCACTCGCCAAGTGAAGAAACCTGTATAGAATGCTTCCTCAAACTCCAACATATTGCTAGAGGGCAGAAACATGCATCTAGCGTATAAGCCGTAGAGGACTTCTTCGGAAGGCTAGCCACTTAAGTCATAACAGAGACCTTTATTGCCTTCGAGAAAAGATATCCATGTTGCTCAGGCTCGTGAAAAACTTGAATGCAAGTGAGCAGCATTCTAAAATCTTATACAGCATGGCACATGAGAGGTCAGGTAGGCTCTTAAAGAAGGTCATGGTGCCCGTTAGGGTTTTCACCATGTATTCTTCTATTTGCCGGTCCCTGCTCTGGAGCTGGTAGGCGTGGGTAATTCAACCATGTAGGCCTCTTCTTTTTCAATCCTTTGTATGCCTGCCATGTCCTTACCCTTGGTACATGACAAAATGTTGGGTCTTTTTGTAGGACTGGAGGTGCTCTTGTGAACAGAATTAGATATCTCAAATTCTTGTTCACCCAGCTCTTTCTCCACTTGGGGTGGATATCTTCTGAGCCTTCTGCCTCCATATCCTTGTATAGTCTTTCCTTAACCTGTAATAGCTCCACTTTGATCAATGGGTATGGCAGTGATTGCTGATGCCACTGGGAATTTATTTGGTTGGGAGTGAGTTGAGTTACATTTACTAAGTGGAGAACTCTGAACTCCCAATCCATTGCTGCTTTCCAATCAACATCTATCTCTTGGACAACCTGTTCTTTCAGTGCAGGGTTCTTGGTTTTGGGTCCTCTTATATCTCTCACCTGCAGCTTGGCGGCTCCTTTCATACGTCTGCTTTTCTCTTTAAAATCTTGCCTTCTTTTGCTGAGGTTCCTCTTGGTGTGCTGCTACTGCTTTCTTTTTCATTTCTTCAATTCTGGCTCGTCTTTCTTTGTTGTCCAAGCTTTCATTGCTATGAGCTTCATGAGAGATTTATGTAGATTCTCCATCTGACTTATATACTCTCTTTGTTGATCGAGTGGTTCTTGGAGAAGGTTGAGCGGACACGATCCATGTGTTCTGATCTGGGGATAGCCGCAAGTTATCGTCCATTCCAATAGCATGATATGCTATTCTTGTTAGCACTTCAAGGACACCCAGATACATGATTTGCTTCTTTCTTTGTGCCTTTCAATGTTGTCAGCACATACTGTGCATGATCAATTGCTTGCCTGGTTGTCGACTTCAATACTTGAGCAAAGGTGGTCACAACCGCATGGTTTAGGGTGGTGTACCATGGTGGTCTTTTTGATAAGAAGTGGAAGTGTTGATGGTATAGGTGAGCTGGTTCTTCCAAATTGCCTTTGAATGAGATCAGAAAAGGTGGCAGCAACAATCTCTTTGGTAAAAGTACCTACTATCTTTCTATCTCTTGCCCTCATCGTCATACCTTTAGTTGGCAGATTTAGTGCCTCGGTCACTATCTCTTTAGTGATAACCACTTCTACTTTTCTCCCTTGTTGATCAGTGATTTGGGCCGACCCATCTTCTTTGATCGTAGACAGTACTAACTCATATGCCTTCTGGAAATCCACACTGCATGGTTCCTGGTCGTAGCAGTCTCTTAGGCCTCGCCTTCTATTGGCTTCTTTGGTGTATGGCTTTGTAGATACATCATATATCTCCTTTGGTAGCATTTGCAGTTCCACTTGGTGTCCTTCTTCGCTCTTGAACCTGCCAGTGAAAACCGGTGTTGTTTTCTTCAAGCTGTTCCTTAGACAAGTAAGTTGCCTTTGCCGTCTTCACTGAACTTGGATCTAATTGGTAAGGTGGAAACTCTTGCAACTTTTCCTTCTGAGACACCATTTTCTTTGCCTTCTCGGTAGCTTGCATTGCTCCTGTTAAGGGAATACAGTGTCAAAGTTAGAAAATTCTGCAAAGTCTGCTCTGAAATGCCATGAGTCTGAATTGCTGACAAATGATGTCCATTTCTCTTCAAATCAATTTTGGAGCATGCATAGATGCATAAAAACATGTAGAGATCAAAATTATACAGTTCAAAAAAAATTTGCAACAAGAGTAAATAATCACGATTATTTACAACTGGAGATTTTTTCCAACTTTTTGCATTTTTGACATCATAGGCTTGAAACCATAAGGCATTTAGGTGCTCTAAGTGAAGTGTGGACTCATTTGAGTGCACTGGGTAGAAATGGTGCGAGATTTAGGCTTTCAGATTTTGAAACAATATATATAAAGAGATTTTGAGTTTTTCAGATCCAAACTTGCTCAAACTTGATCAATGCTCAAAGTTGCACATTTCACCCATTTTGGCAAGAAAGTAAATAATCGTAATTATTGACTTTTTCATCAAAATGTACATTTTTTGTTGCAACTTGGTTCTAGGTATGGTATAGACTCTGTGTATGAGATATGGGGTGATTTGGATCAAAAATTATGTCAGATAACTCAAAAATTGGATTGGAAAGACTTTAGTGCGTTTTTTGATAATTTTCGAGTTTTTCTTGATCATGTTTGCTCATACTTGAAATGTGGCATGTAATAGATGTGTACAAGTGACAGGTGAAGTAAAGAGATCGTTTTCAAGCCAAACAAGCACAAAAGTAAATACTCGCGATTATTTACAGCAATCAATTTTTTTGCAAGACTTGACAATTTGATGACCTAGACATGTTCAATACATCTAAAACAAGTCCTAGAATGAGTTTTGGTAAAGTTTTTTCGTGTCGATATCACTTCGTGCTCTTGTTGACTTGGAAATCACCGATTTTTGTGACTAGATGGCATATGGAGTTGGTTAGTCACTTTTGAAGCTATGGACTTGTCCGCTACATAGTCCTGATGCTACCCATCCAGTTTTGGCCCATTTGGAGTCAGTTTGACTTCATATGTCAAATTTGACACTTTGTAGCCTTCGAGCTATTTTCTGCTGTTTGAGAGCTTGCCTTGACTGTTTTCATGAAACCATCCATGTACATTGTGTATAGACCCAGTCTATAAGCTATCCGTGGAGTTAGAATCCAATTCTGACATATGGCAAAAACCTATATTATCTACTTGGGACCCCCCTTGACCCCTGCCAAATGGTCATCTGGTGATATAGAAGTATTCTATTATATAAGGGCATGCTACAATTCAAGTCTCGTCCAATTTGGTTGAGCTGACAGGCCGCTATGGTCAATTTTGTGTCGTAGGACTTCGTGCACTACTGGGTTTCTAGGGTATTTTCCTGAGCCTAAACTTGTTATCCGGCCATATAGAATTGTTCATTGATAAACTTAGAACTTACCCCTCATGTCTTGTGTGAGACGGCGATGTAAATGAACGACTGTGGACTCCAAAAATCGCGTGCGAAGAAGGTCAAGAGCTCTCTCTTCCAAGAGTGACTAGTGGAAATGAGGTGATTTTGGGCTACGTTGGATATCTATACTCGGACTTCCCAAATTATTTTTCCCCAAATTCCCTGTTCAACATGAAATCTATGTTGGACTCAAAAATTTCGTTAGCTCATTCTGCAAGAATTTGCGAAAGTAGGCTCATTTTGTTAGCTCATTCTGCAAGAATTTGCTTCCATCTGTCGATTCGATTGAAATTTTTTGTGCATGTCCGCCTTGTCCTTTTGATCATCAGCATATCTTCAGTTTCTCCTTCTGAGCTCATTTGCTATTTATTATTAATTTTTGACATGTTTATTTAAAAAATCAAAGGAAATAAAAAAATGCGCTAAAAAGCAAAATGAAAAATCAATAATTATAAAAATCCCTTGGAAAACATGAGAAAAAGAGATTAATGTCCGTCGCCATAAATGATTACTATGAATGAAAGCTTGATGGTTACAAAGGTTATAAGAGCCCATTCTTATAGGCTTGTAGTGTCCCCTCGCTCCTCATGAGCCACACCCCTTGGCATCCCACTAAGGTTCAAGACCATCCAATATGGCCAAGGCGTAACACATGGCACACACCGGCTTATGCCGTAACAATGGGAAACTCTCCAAAGGTCAAGAGTGGCTCCATAGGATGTATAAAAGCTATGATGATTGGGATAGAATTTGGACTCTTATGAAACTCACCTACCACATGTGCTAATCCATGTGCCCTCACATGCTTACATGCTTATTGGACTACTAACTATACAAGAGATGGTTCTCACATTCCACTTGTCGGTGCTAGGCCAAAGGCCACAAACCCGGCAAACCTCCCCTGGGACTTGGACTAGTTTAGTGACCAACTACACAGAGTACAACTTCCACAAAGACTAGACCATGCAGGTAATAATGACCCAATGGACTATGGTGCTACAAAGGCTAAAGGCACCTCCCTGAAACACGAGACTCTTAGGACCAAGTTGTCTACATAGATCAAGTTGTCCTCCAAGATGACTCCAAAAGTGAGGTTAGGGCTCACCCATATTTTCCCTACAAGTTGCTACTATCACCGCCAATGGTATGAGACACTAGCTTCATATTCATCTCTTCTACAGTGCTTCTGTCTGTCTTGATGTTGCTGCTACTACTACATGCTTTAGTATTCAAGAAATCCTTTGCTAAGTTTCTGAACTTTCTACAATTGTAGCATTTCTTGATACCTTTATTTGATAAAGATCTAAATTCTGTGCTTGGAAATGAAAAAACTAGATGCAATGCAGGTTGATGGTGGTCCTCCCCTTGCAGGTTTGTTTTTCTTTTCTATCATAGTGCTTGATGGAGCAATCTTATCACTTGGCGACTCTCCAAGGACATTCTCTATCTCCTTACATGTGCACAAGGTGATATCATCTCCGTAAATGAAAATTTGGGCATACATTGTGGTGTATTGTGCCATGGGTGCAACGATTTTTAACTTTGAATTGCAAGAATTTATTGAGAGAGAAATTACATGAAGCTCAAGGAAGTCGAGACCTTGATCCCTTTGAATTCTTGAGAGAACCCTTGAAGTGTGAGAGAAGAAGCTTTGAAAGATATTTTTTTCTAACTTTGAAAGCTTGACAAGAGATATCCTTGGGATGCTTACTTGGGAGCTTTAGAGCCTTGAACCTTGTTGGATATTGAATAGTCAATGCAAAGCTATCTGCCCTGGGATTTCCTCTAGAGAGAGGTGGGGGATCTTGGGAGCAATAGGGCACATGAGATAGATCACTAAGTAAGGGGACTTTAAAGGGGTATGTCCTATAGGAAGATCCCCTTTAAAAGGGTTAGCACCTTGGGATGGTGGGCACACACATGCATGGGACAATGCCTCAACGGACCCCATTAGTCCCTTTAGGGAAAAGTGGAGAAACTCTTCATGTCTGATCACTGAACAAGAAGACCAGCAAGCAAATTGTTGCTAGCAATCCCACTTCCTTGATTAAATCAAGCTCATGGCTAGTGTCCGGGTTCGCACATGATCTTTACTCAAAGTAGTGTGGCTTTTGAACCCACAACATGTCAAGCTTAAGTTAGGAGTCAACCAAGCAAGCTGACATGCCAATGTACTCGGTGACAGAAATACTTTAAAAATAGATGTAACGACTTGTCTCTAGCAGGGCTCACACACTCATGAAAAACACCACATACACCCTGATTTAGAAATGAGATGGGAAATAGATTTTAGGAGATTCTCGAGCTCGGAATGGAGGGGTCAAAGGCTCTATGGAGATCTTGCAAGAAGAGCTTTGAAATGAATTGGATAATGTTTAGAAATTGGCATGCTCTGTGAGACCTCCTCAAGAATGCAAGAGCACAAATTCATATCTTGCACGCCATGGATGACACAGAGTATGAAACAATTATACACACCAATGGCACCACCACCACTCATACCATGACCAAGAGGAAAGGTAAAAAAAAGCACAAAAATGACCCTCCTCAATGGGCTCAATAGGGAGCTCCTACACCACCACCATCAACTTAGAAGAAACCGAGATGGAGGCTTAAAATAGCGCCTCTAAGAGAGATTAGAAAACATCAGATGAGTACTCAACCCATCATCCCTAAAGCATCCTTCTCTTGAATAGTCAAGGAAATTATGGAGGAGTGCAGTGATTGGGTTACAAGAATACAATACACTATAATAATGGCCTTATAGGACATCTCAAAAGATATATTAGTATCTCTATCCAAGATGACATTTCCTGTATGGTGCACGCTAAGAGGGAGACTTTAAAGAACATTGATCTAGCCCTTGCCATTAACTTAAGCATCAAGGGTTGTCTCTTTAAAAATTATAATCTCCCCATGTAACCATTCTTTTGAGAGTTTTAATATTTTCATATAATATCAATGACTTGACTTCTCTCATTTGTCACAATTGTATAATTGTTTCTTTAAAATTTTGAACCTTTTATAATTGTACATATTAAATAGTTTAATATAGAAAAAATTAGCAATATACCCATAGTTTGTGGAAATTTCCAAAAAATTACTCAAATTTGAAACGTTTCCAATATACCCTTGCATTATCCCTCAAATTTGAAAATTTTTCAATATACCCTTTCATTATTTTGGGATAGATTTGCCCCATTTTCTGCACGGTTTAATGTTTATGACAATGGAGATCTATCTTTTAGCATCTTAGACAAAATTATTGTTGGGTTTGTGGCCTTTGTCCTTGCACCGACAACTAGTGTGTGAGAACCATCTCTTGTATAGTCAACAATCCAGTAAGCATGTGAGGCACATGGCTTAGCACATGTGGTAGGTGAGGTGCACAAGAGTCTAAATCCTATCCCAGTCAACATAACTTTTCCACATTCTATGGAGCCACTCTTGACCTTTGGAGATTTACCCAGTGACCCTTGGGAAAAGGTACTTGTGACCCTTGAGTGGTGCACGTAGCCACTAGCAACTACTATATAAGCAACAATCTCATGTACATAGTTTCTAACGCAATCGCCTATTGTACGGATATTGTCAGTTTATGATTAATCAAGTTATGTTTTGAGTCCACACACACTTACTCTCTCTCTCTCTCTCTCTCTCTCTCTCTCTCTCTCAGTGTAATTATCAATGCTACTAAGATAAGTGCTAGTCTCTTTTATCCACCCTAGCCCATAAAATTGGTATCTGATCTTTGGCATGATTAACATTCCTTATTCTTTCGTAATTACACTTGATCACTCTTTTTCATCAAGTGTTATTAGAAAATAAGCTACACAATCACGTTGTGACTCTCAAGGATTTTGGTCATGTTCATTACGATCCACTACCGTCTTTCATGAGAGGAATGCGTGTAGTTGCAATTAGTGTGTGTTTTAATTTATTTCACTGACATTTAGATTGCTTTTTATCAATTGTATTTCAAATTAGCTCTCTCGGCTTCAATTCTCATTCACGCTGTTCCCAAAGTACTCTTCACTCTTCAACTCAAATCACCTTCTAGCTCGTAGTCCTCAACATGTTTTGATGCTTCTAGGGAGAACTAAGTGTTTAAATTGAAAGTTATGACCAAATTACAAAAATTACCTAGTCCTGTTTTTTAACCAAAATTAGCACTTTTATAATTTTTTGGTGGCTTTCTTGATATCCAAATGCAATTTTGATTGTGTAAGTTTCATGTATGATAAAAAGATAATCTTCCTCGATTTTTTGGGAGACCTAATATGCTATACTATGCTATATAGCATAGTATATGATGATGGTTGAGTTTTTTTATTGTTGAAGAGTACGAAACATTTTAGTGTAGCAAGTGTACATTTCTCAATGTAGCTAGTTTCTTAGCCCAATTGTGTGTATTTTGTAGGTAGTAACCATATCTAATCATAAAATATAAGGCTAGATATTGAGTAGTTTCTATGGGATTCTAGAGGTCATAATGTTAAACCAAGCTTTTTCATGTTTGTTGTATTTAGCACTTCATCATTGTTCCCAAGGTTCCACTTAATAAGAGATACATTATTCTTTTGGCATGCTCCATGGCTCCTTTTGGATCCAAAGGCCCAAAGGGAACTAAGAAAACATGTATATAGTATCTTTATTGAGCGTAACAAAAGAAACTTTGATGATAGGTTTGCAAAATGGCAAACATGCAACTTTTTAAAAACTTTTTTTTGCGCCAAAAAAATATAGTGGCGCAAAAGTAACCATATGTTTTGACCACCAACCCATTGAAGTTAATGGGGAATTTTATCTCATGTCCTACAAAAATCACCACTCTTATTTATATGCAATCAACCATAAGAAATGGCCGTTTTGGGCAAAATGTACTGGTCCATCAACTTTGGAGGCTTTTTGTGACCAAGACATGAGAAATTTTACAGATTTCTCATGTTTCCATATGTAATAGTCTTTGGACTATAAGCTCATAAAAGGATTTTTCAAAATGAGTGAATCTACTATGGTTTTGGAATTTTTTTCCAAAACCCTAAAATGACATTGTTATGTCTTGTTAGGTTACGAGACTAGTGTTAATAGAATATATTTTTAATTTTCCCTCAATTTTAAACTTAAAAACAGACAAATTTTTTCTCAATTAAATACTAAATTTAGATAGAAAATTATGACGATTTTCAAAGCTTCTTATCAGTGTGCACTAGCTTTGAAAATTATATTATAATTAATTAAGCTTAATAGATATATTTCTCCTAAATTAAGGTCAAAATCAATCAATGTTATCCCTAATATAGGTTTAATAATTACTTTAATTACTAATCATAATTAAAAGTTAAGTAATCAATAGTCTAATAGCATATAAGAATGTAATTCGTAGTAGAGAGATATCTAATCTTCTCTAATCTCAATAAGATAATTAGGAAGATTAAACATAAATTAATGTCATTTACTAATTGATTGGGATTAGCACTAATTACCTTGCTTCACCACTAGAGTTTTTACTCTCTTAGTGATTTTTGTGAAGGATCTCTCTAAGCACGAGAGAATTTGGCCATGGCTCCGAGTCTGAGAGCATTTGTGAAGCTTACGGGCCTATTTATAGTTTTTCTTGGCACACGAGGGCTGTGTTTAGCAATTTCTTACAGCTCAATGAGCCCACAAGCTCCATCTAGCACTACATGCTACTAAATTTGTCTCTAGATGATCCATATGGCCCCTCCCAGCACCTACCCACTTTAATTTTCAACTCTGCTAATTTTCAAGCCTATTTTTAGCTTGAACACTAGTTTGGTACCAAAACATGACACTTAAGTGTCCTTTTTTTACCAGTTTGAATTAAATGCTACTTGCATTAGACAACGTATTTAAGAAAACCCTCCTGATATGCTTAAATATGTTAGCTAGAGGTCTTTCAAAAATATGACCCTGCATTTTAGAATCTACCACAATCAGGAACTATACACATCAAGCTGACCCTCGTAAGATTGCAATTGATGCTTTAAAGAAATTGATTTTAAAAGCTCAAGAAAAATAAAGCGACGTTGTAAAAAATTTTACGTGACTTTTCTACAATTGTGCTATAGATAATTGAAAATTTCATGTGCAAAAAAAATCAGTTTGGAGTATATAAAATAATGGAAAGTTCTACGTGTTTGATATGGCCATTTCAAGCATATCATTGCATACAAAGAAAAATATATTTTTGATGTATTTGTGAGTTTTAGACAGTGATACATTTCCTATCCTTTCCATTGAGGACTCAAGGTGGCAAGTAGAATGGCTTTGGTATGAAGCAATTATTGGATCATTAAAAATATTCAAAAATGGATAAGAGAAAACTTTGATATTTTCATTCTTGAGACATAAGCATTCAAAAATTCAAATAATATAAAACTTTCCACGTAGATCAACTAAATGTATCAAATTACATGGTACATACACAATTGGGGTGCTTCAAACCTTGGTTTCAATGTTACTATAGAGAACTCAAGATTTTAAGAGTTTTTGCATAATAAAAAATTCAAGATAGAGTTCAAGCGACGAGATTTAACTGAGTTAGGAAGCTAAAAAATTATGTATTTTCTTGGTTTCAACATATAAAGTCATTTTTAGTTGTCAAACTACTCTAGGATAGTCCCAATTCCATGAGGGGACCTTTGGAAGACCAAAATTATGCTCTTCTTCAATACATGTTCAAGTATGAAATTATATTTTTAAGTTGCATGTGACTTGGAAACTAGTCTTTGAAGGGTATTCCATTGTTTTGTAGCACTAAGTACCAATACTTGGCTTTTATAAGCATAAAAAATTTCATCTCTACAAAATTATATAAAAAATTTATGATTTTTTTGGCAAAACAACTTGAAATTTTACTAAAATTTATGACTTAGAACTTACCATAATTCTCTCCATAGGGATTGTATTTTGACATGGAGAAAAATCTAGTGTTTTCTTTCCCTCATAACCAACTTATGGTAGAAGAAATTCTTTATAGCTTGACATATAAATTGCCAAATCCTGGTGGGAAAACGGGACACTTTCGTATCTCAAGACACTAAAGTGTCCAATTATAGGACTAGTGTTAATGATAAATATCTGGAAAATATCTAGTAGGTTATGATAAAAGTCTTGTGCTTTAATGACTATTAAAAGGTTTCAAATTTTTTTGTAAATTAAAGTAACTATGAAAAATTCCAGAGGAAATTGCGGGGTTGGTTTTTGCCCGAATTCAGTTCTAAAAATTCCTAGCTATACTATTGTCGTACTTAAGATTCCAGAATAAACAACCTTTGTTATAATTGGGTAAGTTATCATTGATTTTTCAGAATCAAGCCTCTTCAAATAGGCTTTGTACATTTTCCTTAGTTACGAAAAGTGGAAATTTTACATCCTTCTCAAGTTCATGAGATTTCTCCCTTTTCTCTCGAGTCCTTCTTGCTCACAAGAAATGAGGAAAAGGACTTAGAATCCTTACCCATTTCTCTTGACCTATTGCTCACAGAAAGAGGAAGAGGAGGAAGGGTGACAAATCTAAACCAGATTGGCCTATTTATAGTGTTGTGAAGGCATACAATATTGATGACATTGACATCAAACAAGATAAGACATCTGAACAATAAAAAACAAATAGTTCATATGAACAATAAATCAATTAAAAATGAAGATACATGAACCAAAGTGCTATTTGTCATTGATATGGAAATGTAAAAGATGTCAATCTGCTATACAAGAAGAGACGACCAGCATTTGTACAAATTGCCAGTTTGATACACTTTGCATAGGCTTTAGCAAGCTTTAGCTTGGAAGATGTAATATCCCTTTTGGCATAAAACTTTCTTATTGATCCTCCTCGAGACCTGCAATCCATATTAAAAAATAGGAAAAATAAGAATAGGTCACACAAAAATTTCTCCATCAAAAGAGAAACTATTATCAACATACCTTCTTTCCAGCTCTCTCAAAAGCAAAATTTGAAGGTAAATTTATCTCCTACTTGTGTAAGTCTTGCCTCACTTGGTACAATGAGAACTTGGTCCTTATCTTCAATGTTTCCAAGTGTTTATTCTGCATACATACATCAATGTCATGAATGGTGTTCTCATTGAAAGCATGCATGTTTTGATCTAAAGGAACCAAGTCCCCCCCTCCCCCCCGTCCCACCTTCCCACATGATGCCATCGACTATAAGAAAATGAAATAATGAAGTTTTGGGTATGGATTGGCATGTATTTGCAGGTAATGGAGCCAGATTGCACTTTGCAAAGGACCCCGTTCACTATTTTTTTACTCCATTCCTCATCCACAAATTTTAACACATCTTCATTGTCTGAGCACTTAACCAGCATCATTGTTCTAGAGTCTTTCACATCAAGCTTTGCAAAGAAATCCACAAAGACAATGGTGGGCATAAACATTGAAACTCTACTCAGCTTGCTTGCAATGTTGGCCTTTAGAAATTTCTAGATCTCCTAAAAGATCTTGCACCTATATCTTTCACTTGTTACTGATCTTGGCAATGGCCACTCTCCACTTTTGAAACTAGGCAGTGCAACCTTGGTGACAGTGCCCCAATCCTTCAAAGATTTTGGTGGGACATATAAATGATCATAAAATAATACCACTTTTTCTTCTAGAGAATTATATGTTTTCCCTTTGTAAATCTCTTCACCAATAGATCCATGCTAGACATCTAAAATAACTATCACACACACCACTGGTTTCCATTCCTCTATGCTTGATGGATATAGGTCTATAATGAGCATAGTAGAGAACCACAAACCAAAATTATAACAATCAAGTACAGAAGATAATCTATTGTGTACATATGAACAACAAACAAGAAGAGAACCAACCACAAACAAAAGCATCATGAAGACTCAACTTCAAACTTGTTTCCATGGGAGTGGCTTACATTTTCAATTCTCAAGTCCAAACTTACATAGCAATGTCTCTATGTAACTTGTTTGACACACAAGGCAATACCACCATCACACTGCTTAAACTGTATGCCCAAGTAATGATGCAACACCCCCAAATATTTCATCTTGAAAGTAGGATTCAAATAAAAAATATGTCTCTCATTTGGTCAAGTGATCAGCAAATCATCCACATAGAGAACCAGAATGAGAAGTACATCACCCTCATGCTTTACATACAATGTGCTTTCTATTGGACAATTATGAAAGCCTCATTTGACCAATGAGTGTCAGCCTTCTCATACCAAGCACGAGGAGATTGCTTCAACCCATACAAATATTTCTTACATTTGCACACCTTTAATGACAAAACCACGAGGCTTCATTACATAAACTTCCTCAAATATGTCACCATTCAAGAAAGCAGTAACTATGTCTGACTGATGTACATCCCAACCAAAGTGAGCTGCCAATGCACATAGAAAATTCACAGTAGTCATACGACAAGTGGGAGCAAAGTTCTCTTCATAATCTATGCCTCTTTGTTGTGCATAACCCTTTGCAACAAATCGAGCCTTATATCGATCAGTCTCACCATCCAAGTTGCGTTTCAACTTGTAAACCCATTTTGTACCAATGGCCTTGTTTCCAAGAGGCAAATCACATAAATTCCATGTGTCATTTATTATAATAAGTGCATCATATTTTGATTGCATAGCAGCCATCCAATTTTTTGAATTTTGTGCTTCATCAAAAGACAGAGGTTCCTCAACATCACATAAACTAGACACAGCCAAATCATAACAATCTAATGCATAAGATGCATGACGAGAACCTGAACGAGTACGACTAGACAAAGGTGCATCCAATTTACTGTCATGCAAATTATGCACTAGACATTTAAGCATACATCTAGCCTGCCCATTCTCAGCCCTATTCTCAGCCCTTTCCTCATCAAGTACATCATGTACATCTGCATCCGTAATAGGCTGGAAACACCCATAGACTGTACATTTGCCTCATTGGAATTTACATCCAAGATTCCACTATTGAAAAGAGGAAACAAAGTGTCATAAATGTCCTATGAGATTACATTATTGTCTCTAGTATATGAGAGCAAGGGCTGAACAAAATCTTCCACAAACACAACCTCCCATGAAACCGAGATACTCTTTGTTTGTGGATGATACAACCAGCCTCTTTCAGCACTATAACCAACAAAAATACATGTGAGCCTTATCAATTTTTTTATGTTGCATTTCTGGCACCAAAGCATATGCCAAACAGCCAAAAACACACATGTGCTCAATAGAAGGATTTCTATCATGCCATGCTTCATATGAAGTCATAGAGTGCTGAGCTTTTGTAGGACACATGCTAAGTACATAAGTGGCACACATAATAGCCTAAAGACAAAATGAATGTGGTAAAGCTTGACTTTTGACCATACAGCTTGCCATTTTTGTAAGAGACTTGTTTTATCTCTCAGCAACACCATTTTGTTGAGAACGATATATTGGTGTTTTATCTCACGACTAGCCAGAAATGCATTAAATTCATGAGACATATACTCCCCCCCCCCCTCGATCGGAACGGAGGCTGTCCATAGTACACTTTGAGACATTTTCAGCCATAGTGAGAAATTTCTTGAAGTAGAAAAACACTTCGCACTTTGCCTACGGATACACTCATGCATGCCTGGAGTAATCATCAATGAAAGTCACGAACTAAAGGTAATTTCCCAAGTACGGAATTTCATGGGCCCACAAACATCACTACGTACAAGTTGCAACCTGCATATGAACCTACCTGAATCATCCTTTGGAAACTTTGAATGTTGTATCTTACCCAACATACAGCCTTCACAAACATGTTTGATAGGTGCTTCAAGAGGCGGCAAAGAAGCAACCATATCAAATTTCTGCAAATGCAGCAAACTAAAAAGTTTTAAATGTCCAAAACGTGCATTCCAAATTTTTGCGTCTAAAATAGCCTTAGAATTGACAACTGCATTTGCAAAATTTTGCCACACTTGTCGTACAAATTGAGCTTATACAACCCACGACATAAAATGCCAGATGCAACAATTTCATCACCAAAAATGAGATCATGTGTTGTACATCTATCATCCGCAAATTTGACTACAAGACCAAGCCTAGGAAGTGCAGATATAGACAAAAGATTCTTCTTGGTCCTAGGTACATGCAATGCATCAACAAGTGTGAAAGAACTGCCATTTGCAGTAGTAAGCACAATCTTTCTAACTCCTTGAACTGGATAAGAGGCATTGTTGGCACAAGTGACTGAATTTCCATGAGGGAAAGACTCAAGAGAGGTAAAAAAATCACGATGTGAGGTAATGTGCTATGTAGCACCACTGTCAAAATACCACACATGTGAATCTACATCAATTGACATGCATGCATCATAGGATCATAAGTGCACTATGCACTAAAAGCTCATTATCCATCAACATCAGCATCACTGTCTTCTTTCACAGAATACTCAACAATAGCTACATTTGTAGTGGAACTAGCCTCTTTCTTCTTAGCCTCTTTGGCCTTCAACTTAGGACACTGCTTGATCAAGTAATTATTAGCTTTATAATAGTTGCAACACATCTTCTTCTTTCCCTTTTCACCAGAATTCCAAGACAAATTTCTGCCAGCAGAAGCATTAAGAACATGTGATTTACCACTCATAGAAGAACCATGAGAAGTGGCTACATTACTGTTACCACCTTTTCTTTGAGGAGCAATAAAGGCATGTTCAATTGCATGATGTCTATTCTTTTTCTTTCAAAAAGTGATTCTTGCAACATCAATGTGCATAATGCGTCAAACTTTACAACTTCTAGATTTCCTTGGGTCACGAGTCTCCAAGTAGCAGTAAAAGTCTGGTAAGAATCTGGGAAAGCATCAAGAACAATCTACACACGGGATCTGTCAGAAATGACTTTGCCTACAAAAATAAGTTGCTCATTGATATCCTTAACACCAGCAAGAACATTGTCCATATCATCTTCTTCATGCATAATCTTTGACTCCAACTCTTTACGCAACAATGCAATTTTTGCCTGGTTGTGACTTGCATAAAGACCAATCAAATATCCCAATTCTATTTTAAAGATTTTGCTAAACAAATGTGAGGAGTATAGTGCACTTCACAGACAACGCAATCAATGCATGACACTTTTCATCTTTTACATCTAAACAAGATTTCTCAATCGTGGGTGATAGCATGAAAAGGTGGTGCAAAAAGTAGTGTCCTTGTCACTTCTTTGTAAGGCACTTATGGATGGTGCTTTATAACACTTTTGAAGATGTTCTTGTGAGACTACACTTTATGTTTTTTTTTTTTTAAACATTGGCTCCAACCACTTTAACGATTTCTTGAAATGTTTGTCCGTGTAACTTTCATGCGTGTTGATGTAGCTGAGCACCTCTCTCTCTCTCTCTCTCTCTCTCTCTCTCTCTCTCTCTCTACTTGCATGTCGTTTCGCAATCTACCCTCATATCTCCTTCTTTTGAAGCAAGCAAGCATGGCTTGCACATCCATCTTCCTCAATGATGTTTGCCTTGTCAAGACGTTTGTGGTCTTGCCAAGAAAGCATCGGGCTTTTGACTGTGAGAGTTTGTGAGAAAACTACAAAAACTCTATGAAAGGGTTATACCATAGATGCCATGCGGTCTAGGGTTTAAAAGAAAGTGCAATCAAAGAATCCCCACTCTTTCTCTCTTGAACTCACATACACAAAGAAAGAATACAAAAGAGCATATCAAAACAACACAAAGATGAAAACAAAAGGTGGTGCAAAAAGTAGTGTCCTTGTCACTTCTTTGTAAGGCACTTATGGATGGTGCTTTAGAACACTTTTGAAGATGTTCTTGTGAGACTACACTTTGTGAGACTACACTTTTGAAGATGTTCTTGTGAGACTACACTTTATGTTTTTTTTTTTTTTAACATTGGCTCCAACCACTTTAACGATTTCTTGAAATGTTTGTCCGTGTAACTTTCATGCGTGTTGATGTAGCTGAGCACCTCTCTCTCTCTGTGACATTTAATGGCCTAAAATCTTATTTGTAGCGGAAATTAGCATGAACATAGTGGGCATTTCATTAGAATAGATTCCCAATGAGAATTACAAGAGTGCTTGGGTGGAGAGAGCAACAAAAAGCATAACACCTAGTTAGATAGCATCGACAATACTTTCAAAAGAGAGAGCAACTAAGCTATTGACAACAGTTTAGGACCGGATTTGCATGGAGCCGGTCCCCCCTCCAAAAGGCTTTGTATTATGGTTTCTCCCATCAAGAGAGACATTGTACAATACAATTCTTTGTGTTCCTTCAAGACTAGCTAGTGCAATGAAGATGGAAGCTTCATACACCAAGCAAAACACTTAATCAAACACAACTTGAATTATCCCCGTTCTCAGACCCAAGACCTCACACACCTTCGAAGATGGTGAGAGCTAGCAGGGTATGAGAGTAGATTGAGAGGAAAAAGAAGTATCTTACGAGAAAGAAGTACATCTCCTCACATAATCACTCATATTAGCATACCTTAGCTTAGTAATTAGCTTGGTAGAGAAGATGAGCATGCATTGAATCTTGGCTCTTGGTTGGATTTGCATCCACATGCCAAGAGAGTGTTGATGTAGGCTTCTATCTCACAAGCTTGGAGTAGGTGATGAGCTCTCCATTAAAGCTTGGGAGGAGATAGAGTATTTTCCCTTCACACATGGTCAAGTGTGAGAGTGTGTGTGTCAATGCCAAGAAAAAATCAGCCCCCCCCCTCTCTTGGGTGAGCCCTAGCTGCTAAATAAGTCTGGCTTTTGCCTCATTGGACCTCCCCAGGTCAAGCCAATAGGGATTAAGCAGCATAAGTGATAGCCTTTAGACATGTGTCCCCCTTTCCCCTTTTGTGAGAGCTTTAGGTAATTAAATAATTAAACTAAACTCTCATTGGACCCCTTTGCCTCCTGGCCAATAGGAATCAGGCAAGCCATGGGGCTCCTGAATGCTCATTGGACCCCTTGGGAGACTGCCCAATAGTCTTCTAGGACACTTAATTCTTATTGGTTTCTTTTATTAAATGTTTTTAAATTAATTAAACTAGATTTACTCTAGCTTAATTCTCATTGGTCCACTTCAAGGGTCTTCCAATAGGAATTGGGCACACCTTGTGGGCATCTGGCCTAGGGAGCTGACATGTGTCCCTCATTCCCTTTGTGTAAAGGGAGCCTGTGTGTGTGTGTGTGGCTTTCTCTCTCATCCCCTAGCTTTGGGGCTCGCCCCCTCCCATGTAGGGATGTAGAAAGACTTTTTTTGGCACACACTAAGCATCCAATTTTCCCTAGGGTTGACCTTTGGACACAACCTTTGAATTTTGGAACCTTAGCATTTTGGAAGTCTTAATGGGCTGAACCTTAGGGTCTTTTTGGCCCATTGTTTCACATGGCTCTTTTGCAGATGGCCCCCCCTTTGGATCCCTATTTTCCCTCCTTTGGATCCCTACTGTGGCCGGTCTGCTAACTTAACCAATATTCTAGCTTTTTCTCCCTTGGCACTTCCCCACATTAAATGATCAGTTTAATATGAGAAAATCATTTAGGAGAATTAGATATTGATTATTATGACATTACCTCTCTCTTGAAATCATAGTCGTCCTCGACTATGGTGTAGAGAAGATAAAGCATATGCATGAGTCCTTTTCTTAGCGGGTAGAGGATCCCTATGTTACCCTACGACATCATTCCATAATGGATGACTAGTCCATTTGGCGCTTGAGAGCCTGAGGCTGCCGCAAGCATGTCTGCACATTAGTCCTATCAGTCTTCCATAGTAGAGTGACAAGCTCTACTTGGTGTTCGGGAGACGTCGTCTCCGCAAACTTGATCTAAGCATGCATACTACTTCATTTTTGTGCACAAATAAAGAAAAAGAGAGTCTTATAAGACAAAAATTTTTGTTCATTTTTAACATTTTGTACATTTGCTTACTCTTGGGAAGCATTGTAAGCATTGACAAGGTTTAGGTTATCCTTTAATTGTATGCCTTGCATCCATCTAGCATCTTCAAAAGGATAATTCTTAAACTTAATAAGATATCGTCGGATAGTCTTACCGCCTCTTAATACCTTGTCTTCATGTCGGAGAATGGACTCGGGCTGCAGCACCTCCTCGTGGTCCTCGATCTCCGGTGGGTCTTCAATAGTTGGTTCTTGAGGTGGCTCTCCTTTGTAAGGCTTTAAGAGGCTCACATGAAAAGCATTGTGTATGAGCCAATGATTGGGCAACTTAAGTTGATAGGCCATCTCATTGATTGGCCTAAGAATCTGGAAGGGACCATAGTACCTTTTTGCTAGTTTAGCATAGTACTTTTGGTGGCCCGTAGGATTCTTGCCCGTAGTGTGCCTTAATCGAGCCTTGGGAAACTTTAACAAGACCCAATCGTTTTCTTTAAAGGCTTGGGCTCTTCTGTGCTTGTCAGCAGCAGCCTTTTGCCTTTGCTGTGAGATAGAGATAGCATCCTTAATCTTTTGGAAAGATTCTTGTAGGTCTCGGCTATACTCATCTGCAGCGAAGATCTTCCCATGTACCTTAAGTAGCAAGGGACTTTTTGATCTTCCCTCAATTACCTCGAAAGGTGCTTTTCCTGTAGAAGTATGTACAGTGTTATTGTAAGCATACTCTACTAAGGGTAAGTACTTCTCCCATTGGGATCTTTGATCTACTTCCGTTACATAGGCTTTTAGTAGATCGAGAATAGTTAGGTTAGCTATTTCACTTTGGCCATCAGTTTGTGGATGATAGGCCGAAGAGAAGTTTAGCCTTGTTCCTAAATTCTCAAAGAGACCCTTCCAAAAATTACTGGTCATTCTAGGATCTCTATCCGACACTATGGACATTGGCAAGCCATGGTACTTGAAAATTTGTGAAATGAAGAGGGTTGCCATTTGATGGGCTTTGATAGTCTTTTTGACAGGTATAAAATGAGCTTGTTTACTGAACCTGTCTACTATCGTCCATATTCCCGTATTCCCATGGATAGACTTAGGCAATCCAAAGATAAAATCCATGGATATGCTCTCCCACGGTGAATTAGGGATTGGCAAGGGTTGAAGCAATCCAAGTTGCTTCCCTCTATCAAATTTTGTCTTTTGACATACCACACATTTGGAAACATACTCATGTATGTTCACTTTCATGGTAGGCCAATAGAAATATGTTTCAATTCCCTTTAGGGTAGACTGAATCCCTCTATGCCCCGCATATGGGGGAGCATGAGATTCATACATTACTTTCTCACGTAGTGAGTTAGTAACGCATAGTCTATTGCCATAGAGAAGATAACCATCTTGTAAAGTAAATGGTTCTTCTTTCTTCCCTAAGGCAAGGGCTGAAATCACATCTCTAAAATCGGGATCAATAGCATACTCATCTATCATTAAAGATAGATCATTGTGAGTTGCTATGGAAACCGCATTCACTCTCGGTCGTCTTGAGAGTGCATCGGCTACTTGATTATGCTTGCCAGCAATGTGAGCAATATGAAAATGAAATTGCGAAAGGAAATTTGCCCACCTCATTTGTTTGTCGGAGAGCTTGGTCTGCGTCATGAAGTACTTAAGACTTTGGTGATCCGTTCGCAGAATGAAAGGAGTCCCCAATAAATAGTGCTTCCATGAGTCTAAGGCATGTAGAACTGCAAGGAGTTCTTTTTCGTATATGCCTAGAGCTTGCTCAACAGGGTCGAGCCTTCGACTCTCATAGCCTATGGCGTGCCCTTCTTGGAGCAAAACAGCCCCAAGGCAATCACCACAAGCATCACATTGGACCTCAAATGGTTTTGAGAGATCCGGTAGTGTAAGCACAGGTTGAGAGATAAGCTTTTCTTTAAGCTTTTCGAAAGCATTGTTCTCCTTAGCAGACCACGTATACCTAACATTTTTCTTTGTTAGGTCATGTAATGGTCCCGCAATTTGTGAGAACTTTTCTATGAAGCGTCTATAGTATGCACACATACCTATAAAGCTTCTTAGTTCATGAAGATTCCTTGGTTTAGGCCATCCTTTTATTACCTCTAACTTGGATGGATCCATTTGGATTCCATCTTGAGAGATAATGTGACCTAAATATTGAATCTCTTGCAAGAAAAATTCACTTTTCTTTCGATTAACATAAAGTTTATTCTCTCTTAAAACTTGAAATATTACCTGGAGGTGTTGCTTGTGTTCCTCCAATGAATTAGAGTAGATGATAATATCATCAAAGAACACTCCAGTGAAGGTTCGATGAGGCCTGAACAGCTTCTCCATCAAGCGGTTGAATGTGGCTGGTGCATTAGTCAAGCCAAAAGGCATGACAATGTATTCGTAAAGACCAAATGTAGTACGAAATGCGGTCTTTACAATGTCTTGATCAACTATCCTTATTTGATGATAGCCACTTTTTAGGTCAATCCTACTGAAGTAGGTCGATCCTTGTAGCTTATCAAATAGGTCTTCTACCCGTGGAACGGGAAACCTATTCTTGATAGTGATCCTATTTAGTGCTCTATAGTCGACACACATACGATATGTGCCGTCTTTCTTTTGCACTAATAGCACAGGTGAGCAAAATGGAGATGAGCTAGGCCTAACCATGCCCTTCTCAATTAACTCATGCACTTGCCGCATAATCTCCTCTTGTTGAGCTTGAGAAACTCTATAAGGAGGTTTGTTAGGCGGTGAACTTCCTGGAAGAAGTTCAATTGCATGGTCGTCATTACCTCGTTTAGGAGGTAGCTCACAAGGGATGTCGTCAATAAAGACATCTTGAAACCCCTTGAGAAAATTGGATAACTCTAATTCCTTTTGGTTGCTTTTATTTTCTTTTGCTAAAGCATTAGGTTCATTTTGAGAATTCTTTAACAAAAATCATGTACACGGAAATAGAGCTCTTTATTGACTTGTTGAAAGCTGGTGTATGTACAATGGGGATGGTGTTACCCATCTCCCTAGCATCTATATACATGTCCTTTTCCCTGAACTTAAAGGAGATTCTCCTTTCAGGAAATTTAACATGGGCAGCCAGACGGTCAAACCATGGTGCCCCTAGGATTACATCCTCATGCTTGAGAGGAGAGATAAAGAAATCCTCTTTGTCCACATAGCCTTGGACATGAAGCCTCAATTTCCGATTAAGGGAGTGACTGAAGCTTCTTGCCCCTTGAAGGCACTGTCTGCGGGTAGGATATCTCCCATCTCGTAGGATTGTATGCCTAGCTTGGTGGCTAACTCCATAGATATGAAATTGTGAGTAGAACCAGGGTCAAAGAGAATAAAAGCATCATGTTCTCTTACCTTTCCCCAAGCATGGCATAGAGGAGATCCTTTGTGGTGAGTTTGGTGAATCTCCTCCTCTTGGATTTCAACCAAAGAAGCTCTAGGAGGATCTTGGCGGTTGTTCTTTTGGGGACAAGCGCGGTACGCATGCCCTTGTTCGCCGCACTTGAAACACCGGTTATCTTTACGATCTTCAGGAGAGAGTTTATTCTTTCCTTTGTAAACTCCCTTCTCTTTAGCTTTGTTGGAATTGCCCTTAGGAGACTTTTGGACATTGTCCTTCCCCTTAGGCTCATTGGTACCTTTGTTTTCCGGGGGCTTATTATTTCTTTTACCCCCCGTTTGGAAATTGATTCGCGAGGCCACCATAGTATGGTGTATTACCGCCGATATGGTACGTGGCCTTTGGGAGTTGACATACTCCGCCATTTCTTCGGTTAAGCCCGCACAAAATTGTTGCTTTTGCTCTCCAAAATCCAACTTTTTGAAGACAGTGGCTTTGAGTTGTAGGTCCCAAAACTTGTCTACATATTTGTGGATGGATTCATTGGGAGAGAGCTTTAAGCTTCGCCATTCGGTGAGTACTTTGTCTTTGGCATCGGTGGCCAAAAACTGCTTCATAATGGAAGCTCTTAAAGCCTTCCATGTTCGTGGAGCTTCACCGTTGGCTCGTAGGCTAGACCACCATTGTCTGGCGGACTTTTGAAAGTGCATAGCTACATGGCGTAGCTTAGAGGACTCCGTGAAGCCCTCATCTCCAAACGCCGCATCGAATTGCTGGATAAAGGCCAAAACTTTGTCTGTAGCACCGAAGGTGCCATCATAGGTAAGGAAAGAGATGCTCTTCCCTCCCTCTTTGAATTTCTTCAGCTTGGACGACCTCTTCCATGCGGCATAGGATTTTCTATGGCCTCTTCTTTTTGATGGTTCAAAAGTTGCACCATCACTTTCTTCAGAAAATGAAGAATTTGAAGAAGGTGGAGAAGAGGGTGACCTCTTTCTCGCCTTTTTCTTGTCTTGATCTTTGTCATCTTCACCATAGCTTTCATAAGAGGAAGAGGATGAAGAAGATGGAGAAGAGGGTGTCCTCTTTCTCGCCTTTTTCTTCTCTTGCTTTTTATCATCCCTCTTTGAATTATGGCGTGGAGAAGAATGTGATGGTCTTCTCCGCTTTGGTGGTGATGGAGAGCGTTTAGCCCGCCGTCTTCGTGGAGCCATCTCCGCCGAGGTGGCGGGAGACTCGCTTCTTTCTCGTTCCTTCGGTGGAGGCTCTTGAGTTCTCCTTTGGGAAGGAGATGCATCATCAAGAAGTAAGTTCTTGAGCCCTTCATATGGATTCTCTTCTTCTTCCCGAATCGGAGAGAGACCTCTTTTGGTAGTCTCACAAGGAGGCTTCCTAGGTGTTCTCTCGTCATGGTGATGAGCTTGGAGAATCCCGTGAGCACGGAGCTGCCGTTGCACTTCACTTTGGAGAGATGGATTGCCCATGGCTTGTTGAAGCCTAGAAACAAGATAATTAACAAGCATTGAAGCATCATTAGTAGCTTGCTCATGAGCAAAATCAAAGTTATCAACATTAATTTCACTCTCTTTAATATTGTCAGCCATTCTAACAACTTTTAGGTGTAAAATTTTTAGGTGTACTTTGGCACTTCAAGCCCTAGTTGCTACTCCTCTTTACCCCTTTAGAAAAAGCACTCAAGCTACTGTACCCGCGGCTCGAATACCATTAATTGCAAGGAATAGAAGAGAGGGTCTTTCGACACCAAAACAGCACCGGCTCCTGTCAAGCTTCTAATAGCTCAATAGTGGTTAAGCCGTAGGCAAGCCCCGTAGGACTCCACTATTAAGACCATAGCTCTCGACGGTGATGCCCCGTTAACTGCACAAAGGCAGGCGCACTGAAAGGCTGAAAAATCCCTATTCTACTTACTCACAGGCAATTAATAATACCAACCATTTCTAGCTAGCTTGAGGACCTCCCTTCTTGAGCAAGAAAAGAGAAACCTTGAGCTCTGATACCAATGTAACATTTAATGGCCTAAAATCTTATTTGTAGCGGAAATTAGCATGAACATAGTGGGCATTTCATTAGAATAGATTCCTAATGAGAATTACAAGAGTGCTTGGGTGGAGAGAGCAACAAAAAGCATAACACCTAGTTAGATAGCATCGACAATACTTTCAAAAGAGAGAGCAACTAAGCTATTGACAACAGTTGAGGACCGGATTTGCATGGAGCCGGTCCCCCCTCCAAAAGGCTTTGTATTATGGTTTCTCCCATCAAGAGAGACATTGTACAATACAATTCTTTGTGTTCCTTCAAGACTAGCTAGTGCAATGAAGATGGAAGCTTCATACACCAAGCAAAACACTTAATCAAACACAACTTGAATTATCCCCGTTCTCAGACCCAAGACCTCACACACCTTCGAAGATGGTGAGAGCTAGCAGGGTATGAGAGTAGATTGAGAGGAAAAAGAAGTATCTTACGAGAAAGAAGTACATCTCCTCACATAATCACTCATATTAGCATACCTTAGCTTAGTAATTAGCTTGGTAGAGAAGATGAGCATGCATTGAAGCTTGGCTCTTGGTTGGATTTGCATCCACATGCCAAGAGAGTGTTGATGTAGGCTTCTATCTCACAAGCTTGGAGTAGGTGATGAGCTCTCCATTAAAGCTTGGGAGGAGATAGAGTATTTTCCCTTCACACATGGTCAAGTGTGAGAGTGTGTGTGTCAATGCCAAGCAAAAATCAGCCCCCCCCCCTCTCTTGGGCGAGCCCTAGCTGCTAAATAAGTCTGGCTTTTGCCTCATTGGACCTCCCGAGGTCAAGCCAATAGGGATTAAGCAGCATAAGTGATAGCCTTTAGACATGTGTCCCCCTTTCCCCTTTTGTGAGAGCTTTAGGTAATTAAATAATTAAACTAAACTCTCATTGGACCCCTTTGCCTCCTGGCCAATAGGAATCAGGCAAGCCATGGGGCTCCTGAATGCTCATTGGACCCCTTGGGAGACTGCCCAATAGTCTTCTAGGACACTTAATTCTTATTGGTTTCTTTTATTAAATGTTTTTAAATTAATTAAACTAGATTTACTCTAGCTTAATTCTCATTGGTCCACTTCAAGGGTCTTCCAATAGGAATTGGGCACACCTTGTGGGCATCTGGCCTAGGGAGCTGACATGTGTCCCTCATTCCCTTTGTGTAAAGGGAGCCTGTGTGTGTGTGTGTGGCTTTCTCTCTCATCCCCTAGCTTTGGGGCTCGCCCCCTCCCATGTAGGGATGTAGAAAGACTTTTTTTGGCACACACTAAGCATCCAATTTTCCCTAGGGTTGACCTTTGGACACAACCTTTGAATTTTGGAACCTTAGCATTTTGGAAGTCTTAATGGGATGAACCTTAGGGTCTTTTTGGCCCATTGTTTCACATGGCTCTTTTGCAGATGGCCCCCCCTTTGGATCCCTATTTTCCCTCCTTTGGATCCCTACTGTGGCCGGTCTGCTAACTTAACCAATATTCTAGCTTTTTCTCCCTTGGCACTTCCCCACATTAAATGATCAGTTTAATATGAGAAAATCATTTAGGAGAATTAGATATTGATTATTATGACACACTCTCTCTCTCTCTCTCTCTCTCTCTCTCTCTCTCTCTCTCTCTACTTGCATGTCGTTTAGCAATCTACCCTCATATCTCCTTCTTTTGAAGCAAGCAAGCATGGCTTGCACATCCATCTTCCTCAATGATGTCTGCCTTGTCAAGACGTTTGTGGTCTTGCCAAGAAAGCATCGGGCTTTTGACTGTGAGAGTTTGTGAGAAAACTACAAAAACTCTATGAAAGGGTTATACCATAGATGCCATGCGGTCTAGGGTTTAAAAGAAAGTGCAATCAAAGAATCCCCACTCTTTCTCTCTTGAACTCACATACACAAAGAAAGAATACAAAAGAGCATATCAAAACAACACAAAGATGAAAACATGAAGCCTATGGTCGTATCATAGGTAATATGAAAGGGTTAATAGATGAGTTAATGGCGTTCAATCTTTGCTGACCAAACATGCTATGAATTGTCTTTGAAATTGTAATTTTGTGCTTACCATTATATATATGTTTTATCTAGTGATGGAATTAATTGTGTGTACAAATTCTCTTGCTTCATAGCAAGATAACTACACTTACATCAAAAGAAAAGTTATAGTCTATAAGGGGTAGTATGATGGGATCCCATGAAAGAAGTATTTCATTGAGCCTTTTTGGGACAAAAAGAAATACTATACGCTATTGAAAGTGTATTTTATGGTTAGTTCATATGTTAATTGTAATAGGTCGCACAGAGTGGAAGCGGTAGAAAATTCACAAGAATAACTTTAGTATGTGAAAAATGTAGATATGAGAGAAGTGAAGGAAAGAGAATTTTCCTCCCAAGCCCTATTCTTTCCCGTAGTAAATAAGGATACTGCGAGGAGAGATGTACATGTAGCAAGGACAACCTAGAATTTATAGGGAGAATGACTTTCTAAGAGTGAGAGAGATAGATTTGGTTATAGAGGGAGATGAAATTAGAGATATATGTTGGATTAGAGATTAAAAAGAAAACAACAAGAAACCAACACAATATCAAAGTAAAACACATCTTACTTGACAAACTTTTTGGGAGTTATTCACCATTATGATGTAGAGAGAAGAAGAGGGAAGACTTCAGCCTTGATTGATGCCCTGAGTTTAAGAGCTTCTTTGATTAGAGTTGATCTTCCAAGGATAGCTTACAAGATTGGCTAGTCTTCCTCTAGGAGCAAGTGTAGGCTTAGGCTTATGCTTATGGATAAGTACAATTAGGAAATTATACTCTCACTCCCTCATGAATCATTTTCAAGGAAGAAGAGGTCCCTTTTTATAGGTTTAGAGAACCCCCAAGGGTTACACAAGGAAGAGAAGAGCCAGTGTGAACAAGAACTATCAAAGTTTGAAATGAGTTTTCCTTGCATGATGTGGGCAGACTAGGGTCTACCATTTTGATCATATCTCCTCAACCGTGGCTCCAAATAAAAAGATAACAATAGAGACAAAAAATTCAGCTCATTACCTATGAATTTCACTTTATATACTTTTTCCAATTTGGATTGGCACCTTGAGTAAAAAATTCACCAAAATAGGGTATCTTTCTGGCAACAAAAGTCTTTTTGTGGTCCCCTTAGCTTAGGCTTCCACTTGGCTCCAATGGACACATCATGCAATATGAAAACATGAAATTGACAAAGGTTTCTAAGCATCCTCTTAATAATGCATTAGAATGAGTGCATCTTTCAAAATCATGCAAGCTAGAATTTGATTCCTTCCTAGTAGCTATATGAAAAATACATAGAATACATATATATATATATATATATTGGAAGTTACCCTAGATATAGGACCTATCTAGGGTGTGAGATGATAATGAGATAGTAGAAATAAAGAACCAATGCTTTTTACACCAAGTTAAAGAGGCGCATCTATTGGCTCTTTTCCCATAGTACTTTTTGACGGTAAAGTAAGAATATTGATGTTTGGAAATGGCATGCCAGGTGGGGTGGCCTCTACACCACACACAGCCTGAATTCCCCAAGCATCATCTCAAAGGGGGGGGGGGGGGGGGGAGACTATCCTATAACTCTAAGGGGGGCACCACCTAGCACAAGTGCGGCTAGGACGCATATCATAGCCTCGGGCTTGTCACTCTAGCATAACACGCCCAAACCACATTCTTCTAAATCTTGACTATGAGGGAGAGCGTGTGCGTGTGTGGAGAGAGAGAGAGAGAGAGAGAGAGAGAGAGAGAGAGAGAGAGAGAGAGAGAGAGAGAGAGAGAGAGAGAGAGAGAGAGAGAGAGAGAGAGAAACTACCCTTTTCTTATTATTCCCTACTATGAGAAGTCCCAAATGGATATACAACCAGACCCAAGAGCTTCCATAGAGAAGAAGCTGCCACCTAGAGGGTGGATACTTACACCCGACTTCTATCACATGAAACAACAAAAGTACACATGTCTTGATGGCGAAGAGGTCCTCTCGATTGATGTAGTTCTACAGCAAAATTACAAGCTAGACAAGCTCCAAAACGTGGCTTGGGCTAACCAAGATATTTCTTTTGAGCTAGATGTGTGTCTAAATCCATATTTCCATGGTGCTAGCATCAAGTGATCCTAATTCCATGCGCTTAGAGTGCCAACCTTCCAAAAAAACTACCAATCATCTATCATGCTTGTGTAGGGTGTGCATATTGTTATGGTTATGGAGATGTTGTTCTTCTCTGCATTGGCATTCTCCTCTGTGCTTGAGTGGAGAGCTCACCCTCCTTATATAGGATTTTGGAAGTGGTGACCTCTCTTACCAGTGGGGTGAGAGAGAGAGTGTGAGTGTGCCATGTGATTGCGGGACCTGCTCCAGTGGAGCCTCTTCTTATTCTATTGAGTATGAGAGAGAAGGTGAACAGAGTAGAGAGAGAGGGAAGGAGTGGGGTAGGGATAGGTGAATTTACAAGTGCTAGCCATGGCTAGACTTAGGGTAACTTAGTTTAGGGCTTTTTTACAAGGGTGTTGCCGATGGGGAAATTTGTAGCAGAGGGAGAGTGGAGTATACTTCTGTCGTCACCGGTGTTTTACCGATGTTGATATGCTACGGGATAAAGAGATATAGGCCGTATGGCTCCTCCCCGTTTTTCTTGCTTCTCCATCTTGCTTCTTGTATTCTTCTTGCTAGAAAAGGTGATTTATACTAGGTGTTGTCGTAGGCTAGCATGTGTTTCTGCTTAATTAGCACGATATGCGGTGGTGTATATAAGTTTCCATGCATATAAGTGTGTACGTGTGTGTATATATTGTATGGGTGTATAGTGGGATTTCATGGTGTGCGTGGGTGTGTGGTGTTGGGTTTTCAAGCCCAAGTGTCACCCGTGGGCACAGTCCCTTAGAGCCATGCAGTTACCAATCAGTTGCAGGTCTAGTTTGCATGGAAAGTTTTCAACTTTATATATGTAAAAGGCTTCTAACCAATTAATGAATCATAGCGTTATTTTTCTTTCAGTGTCGAATCTCTGCTCTCTCTCTCTCTCTCTCTCTCTCTCTCTCTCTCTCTCTCTCTCTCTCTCTCTCTCTCTCTCTCTCTCTCTCTTGCCTTCTGCTATGCTCAGCCCCATGCCATGGCTTGCCTCAGGCTGCACCCACCATAGCCTCAGGTTCCAACAACTGGTATCAGAGCTTTGGCTTAAACCTCGGCTCTCGACTCGTCACGGCGCGGGTACAGCCGCTTGCAGAGGAGCAACCCGTTTCTGGGTCTGCATGATTTTCGCCCTGCTCGCCATCAACAGCATCGCCCATACCTACTAGTTGACTTTCGACATTGTGGCCTCTCCCAACTCGCCCTCTGCAGCCTGCTACGATAGTTTTTTCCTCAGCGTTGTTTGTTGCTACAGAGAATTTGCCATTGCTGTGTTTATTTTGTTGATTTTCACACTATCTTCCAATTGGCCATCTTATTTTGAGCCTTTGGATTTAATTAAGAGCTTATTCATGCCCTCGATGCTCAGTAGTAGATCGGCAAATGCATCTTTTAGTTTTGAAGCTCAAAATTTTTCAAAGATCTCCTCGTCGTTACATGCAAAAGGCAACAAACGCCCTTTGCTTCTTGAGTTGCCAGAGCTTGTTGTTTCAACTGAAGGTTGTCATCATGATCTTGCCAAGGTAAGATCAGAATTACGAGGTGGTTTTGAAAAGTATGGCCTTGGACACCGGCCCAAGAAGCATGTTACTTGTGCTGCAGATGTTTATGATCCACCATGTACTCGCACATCGCATACAAGTAGCCAAAATCGCCGGCGGCATCCTCAACATCATCATCATCCCAAAAATGACTATAAGAATCCGCACAAAGGGAAAGGAAGCAGTCACACAGAAAAGGAGTCACAAAAGAAGAAAGTTCGAACTGGTCACTTTCAAATGGTTTTTGGGCTTTCTACTGGCAGTATTCTTCAAAGGTTCTTCAATCAAGTTGTTCTGGTCGAAAGTCATGCTCTGTCATTTCTTTTTGTTGTCATAGGTTTGTTATGCTTTTGTCTAGTGTCAAAAACAATCATGTATTTCCTGTCAAAAGCCTTGTTTTTAGCTTATCAAATTTCACTTACATCCATGTCCAAATTTTGTACGGGATATAGACACTGCCATCCATAAATGGTAAGACCTCCCATTTTGTCAGTTCTCAGTCTGTTGTTATCACTTCTCATGAGGTTACTGGGTACACTGAAACCCAAGGTTTGGCAGTGAACCAAAAACTCCAATACTTTTGGTAGCTAATTTTTGACCTACACCCTATCTGTTCAAGGGGGGGTTACTGACCTAGCACCAGGTTATGGATAAACCAAAAAATCCTTGGTTGAGAAAACCTAAAACTCACGGTTGACGAGTATACCAAAAACTCGAGCTATCATGAGAGTGGTGTGTCTAGTTTGGGCTTGAGGGGGGGATTGTTGGGTTTTCAAGCCCAAGTGTCACCCATGGGCACAGTCCCTTAGAGCCATGCAGTTACCAATCAGTTGCAGGTCTAGTTTGCATGGAAAGTTTTCAACTTTATATATGTAAAAGGCTTCTAACCAATTAATGAATCATAGCGTTATTTTTCTTTCTGTGTCGAATCTCTGCTCTCTCTCTCTCTCTCTCTCTCTCTCTCTCTCTCTCTCTCTCTCTCACCTTCTACTGTGCTCAGCCCCATGCCATGGCTTGCCTCAGGCTGCACCCACCATAGCCTCAAGTTCCAACATGTGGATACTATAAATACTAGTCTATATGTAATTGCGTGTACGTATTTGTACGCATGTGTATGCTTGACATAGTGGGTGTGTGTGTATGGTAATTGAGAAAGAGAGAGATGCTTTGTTACAGAGAACGAGAGAGGGGTGCTAAACGAGAGAGAGAGAGAGAGAGAGAGAGAGAGAGAGAGAGAGAGAGAGAGAGAGAGAGAGAGAGAGAGAGAGAGAGAGAGAGAGAGGAAGGGAGAGGGTAAGAGTGTATTATGTGTGTGTGTATGGGTGTGGAGTTTGTGTGTGTGTGTGTGTGTGTGTGTGTGTGTGTAAATAATGAGAGAGAGAGAGAGAGAGAGAGTGATTTTTTGATGTTGATTGGGATGCTGACACATGAACGAGAGAGAGAGAGAGAGAGAGAGAGAGAGAGAGAGAGAGAGAGAGAGAGAGAGAGAGAGAGAGAGAGAGAGAGAGAGAGAGAGAGAGAGAGAGAGAGAGAGAGAGAGAGAGAGAGAGAGGGAGGGAGGTGTAAGAGATGGAGTGAGAGAGAGATGGGGAGAGAAAAGCTGAGGGAGTGTGTGTTGGAGTGTGTGTGTGTGTATGGGTGTATGTGCAGGGGAACGAGTGAGAGAGAGAAAGCTTTTCCTGCACCTGACTTGGGTTGCCGACACACAAGAAGAGAGAGAGAGAGAGAGAGAGAGTGAGTGAGAGAGAGAGAGAGAGAGAGAGTTGAGAGTGGAAGAAAGGTTGAGGGAGTGTGTGTCGGATTTTGTGTGTGTATGGGTGTATGGGTGGGCAGAGAGAGAGAGAGAGATTCTCGCTAGCTCATGGCGGCCCCTCTGGCAGGTGACGAGAGAGAGAGAGAGAGAGAGAGAGAGAGAGAGAGAGAGAGAGAGAGAGAGAGAGAGAGAGAGAGAGAGAGAGAGAGAGAGAGAGAGAGAGAGAGAGAGAGAGAGAGAGAGAGAGAGAGAGAGAGAGAGAGAGAGAGAGAGAGAGAGTTTTAACTATTAACAATATACATAACACATGAGATATTCTACAAAGACCTTGGTCTACAGATAAAGTACAAAGTCATGTATTTCTTTTGACAGTTTATCCAAAGTAAATACATCATAGTAACATGCCATTAAAGGGTAGGATGGTCCTGTTATAGCCCAATAGTTACAAGTACAGCACTTCATCTTCTAAATCAATAGCCAAGGAGAGGACACCCTTACCTGCATCCACAGTAAGAAAACAAACCATTCGTTAGCTTCCAAACAACATTGCAGGTAACTGGGGTGATCTAGTTGTCATCCATGTCACCAAGGTATCAAAAAAAAGAAAAATCATGCTGCTAAGGTTTAAGTGATTAGTAATATTTTATGTCTAGAATAAAATTTTGAAAAAACTTTCCAGTTTTAGTTCAACTTTAGTTCTTTCCTTCCATACTTTTAAGTGAAGTTTTTATAGCCTAGAACAGTGTTCCCGCTATACCAATTGTTTCTTATGTTAATGTGAAGTCGAGTTTTAGTGTTTTTCAATCAGATTAAACAATCATTGGCATGGCTGTCCTCCTCTGCCAGTATTTCCACCATCAAAAAGATTTCAGAAAACCTATTTTAGTGAGTTATAGCAATCTTTGAGTCACAGCTTCTCTTCAAAAAAACCCACAGTAATGATCCGAGACCATAATTAGCAGAACGAAGAACCTTTTACCACCATCCATTCAGTCTAGGAGGCAGAAGTTTAATTCACCAGCAATCTAGTCGAAAAAGCTAGTCATCTTATCCAATATACCACTACTAGATAGTGCCAAGAGTCGGCAAAAAAAAGACAAGTCAGGACCAGCAAGGGATATCTTACCTTTATATATATCAATCATTGGCACGAATCCTCACAAAGTTGAACATAATCAAATAGCCTAGACCAGCATAGGATAGCTTACCCTTGCATATATCGGTCATCGACAAGGATCCTCACAAAGTCAAACATGATCCGAGACCATAATCAGCCGAAAGAAGAACCTTTTACCACCAGCCATTCAATCTAGGCAGCAGTTTAATTCACAGCAATCCAGTCAAAAAAGCCAGCCATTCTATCCATTATACCACTACCAGATAGTGCCAAGAGTCAGCAAAAACCAATCGGCCAAAAACACAGTCAAGAACAGCAAGAATATCTTACCTTTACATATCTCATCCCTCGGCAAGGATCCTCACACAGTCGAACATAATCAAATATTCTAGACCAGCATAGGATAGCTTACCTTTACATATATCAGTCATCGGCAAGGATCCTCAACAAGTCAAACATGATCCGAGACCATAATCAGTAGAAAGAAGAACCTTTTACCACCAACCATTCAGTCTAGGCAACAGTTTAACTCATCAGTACTCCAGTCGGAAAAGCCAGTCACCCTATTACTATACCACTACCAAATATTGACAAGATTCGGCAAAAAAACCAGTCAAGACCTGTCAGGACAAGGGTCCTGTAACCTAAGAACTAGGATGGTCATGGAATACGGCCAAGGTTCGGACTAGACAGTGTGGACAGGGAATCCGTCTAGGGCAAGGGGCTAGGAGCCCGCCTATATAATGGGAGGTTGGGAGAAGGATCTTCAGTCTAGTTTTCCCTAGTTCTTACACTAGTATCAGAGCTTAGGTTGGCTAGAAGGTCTCTCTCCCACTCTCTCTCTAGGAGTTCTCACTTTTGGCTCCTAAAAATAGGGCTTTAAGGTGTGAACCGTGGCTTTTTTAGGGCTTTTACCAAATTTAGCAAGTGGGCTTGCCTAAATCGGGTACGTTTCCCATTCTGGAAGGGGATGTGTGGTGCACGAAACTGCACACTCTTGGGCTAGGGAGGAGCTCCATTGCTTCAATGCTTGGAGTCCAAGAGGGTTTGGCCTAATTGCTACTGTGCAAGGCGCACACATCTCCCAAGCTACCCACGTTTTTTCTTCATGTTGCCTGCACACAGAAACGTCAAATTGGGTTTCTTTTTCACATGGAAAGGCCAAAAATTTCGATCTTTTGAGACTTGGACCTTCTTGGTGGTCCTTCCCACAAGCCTCGACCACTGTACTCGGTGCAAGAAACAAGCCGTGTCGGCTTTCCCTCGAGCCTGACGGTTTATGAATCTGCTCAGTTATTGCAGAAAAATCTTGATTTTTGCAAATTTTTACATTTGTGACAGTTTCCATTGGAGTTCGTGCAACATAATCATTCACCGATTAAGAAAGCTTTCAATAATCAAGCTTCTTCACAACGGTGACAATTCGACCATCTCCACTACAAGATTTTAGTCGTCTTGTGAACCACGAGCGATTTTGCGGAGTTCGTTTTTTACGCCGCTTGTGCAAATTCTTCTTTTTTCGACGGTCAGGTGCTACAACGCACAAGTGGAGTTACCTATACTTGGCAAGTGCTACCAACATCAGGTATTTTTTTCTGAGTACTTCTTTCAGTGCACTGTGTCGCCATGGATTCGGATATCAACATGACATTCGATTTTGAGCAAAGTACTCCTGATCCTACCAATGACGGCTCGCGGCCGGATCCTCTCAAGGAGAGTACCCGCGAAGCTACGGCAGGAGAAGATACTTACGAATTGCTCGATATTCAAGAATTTCGTGCACTTCAGACACACATGACAGTCATGGATGAAAATTTTAAAGCTTTAAATGAAAATGTTACTAAACTTTCCACATTAGTCATTCAATTAATGCAACAGCAGTCTAAGAGTCCTGCTGACACCCACATGCATGAGCACATTGGAACACAAGGGCAAGGCCCAATTAATGGAACACTGCATACTCTCACTGCCAAAGAGGTAGATGACTTGTTAAAGAACTTTAAACCACCAGTTTTCAAGGGCGAAGACCGAGACCACAATAAGGATGCAGTGAAGATCTTTCTCAGTAAATGGGATGGAATTCACGCCTTACGACGTACTCCGGATGCAGTCAGAGATCTGCAAACGAGCTTAACTCTGGAAGGCAAGGCCTACAAATGGTGGATGTCTCTACATCATACCACAGAGTTGGGAAGCCTTTGAAGCAATGTTTAGCAACGAGTTTTTTCCTACAAACGAGGCCAATCGAAATTGGACTGCTTGGGACACATGTTCCATGCGCCAATATCCATCACTCCTTGAATATATCTCTCACTATCGGGACGTCATCCTCAAGTTGGAAGGCTTGGATACTTTTCAACAAGTATGAGGGTTCATACGAGGTCTGACTCCAGAACTTAAGAAGTATGTCAAGACCCAAGACCCTAAAACACTTGAGGAAGCCATAGTGAAAGCACATATTCATGATGACCTTGATGATAAGAAAACACATAATAGTAACATGCTTGCTAGTATACATGGTAATACACGCACTCAGTATGGACACAATAAAAGAAAATTTCTAGTTGCTAATTCAGATGCATCTAAAAAACCCAAGGGGTCCAGGGGTCCAAGGGTCCTCTCTCTCCCGATGATTTTGATAAAGCCAAGAAAGAGAAGCTATGTTTTTAATGTTTAGGAAGAGGCCATGGCAAAAAGGATTGTCCCAAGGGGAAATCTGCTGCTCAGGGGAAGGAGAAAGTAGTGCACACGGTGCAACTACTACCTCTTGAGTCTTCCTCAAAATTCTCCACAGTGGAAGTAACACACACTGAGGTGGTGCATGAATGCTGTCTCACAGCTTCCATGTGGCAACAAACATTTGGACCATATGAGTTAGTACGTATGCACGGATATCTGCAAGGGCACAAGGTGCGCATTTTGGTAGATGACGGTGCTACTCACAATTTCATCACCTATGGATTGGTGAAAAATCTCAAACTGCCTCAAACTCCGAGTACCCACCGCTACAAGGTAGCAATGACAAATGGACATGATACTGAAATATGGGATACTCAATGCCGAGCTGTTCCATTGGAAGTACAAGGGTACTCTACTTGTTTGGATTTTCAGGTTATGAACATGGAAAGGGTTGATGTGGTTCTTGGTAGGGAGTGGTTGCATAGCCTAGGACCATCATTGAAGCGTAGCTATGAGCACAGCAGCTTGATGTTTGATTCCCATGGCACACATTTGTTAGGAGAAAAGGATATACCTTCATCACCACTGATTTGTACTACTGAGCTTATGCAACTCGTTTCTGATAATGAAATAGAACAGGTTTTCTTGTGTTACTCACTGTCTCATTTTCTTTCTAACATTGAGTCTGCTGAACATTCCTCAACGCGGCATGCTTCTCTCTCCTCTATTCCACCAATTTCTAATTCTACACAAGCAAACATTGCTAATCAATTACAAAAATTATTAAAGGAATTTCAAGATGTCTTTCCTAATGATTTTCCATCAGGTTTACCGCCGATACGTTCAATACAACATGGCATTGACGTTGGTGCAGCCAAAGTGTGCGGCTCTAGAAGGTGGCATGGACAGATAAGTGCAGGAAAGCAGAGGCATGGCAAAGGACTGGAGCAGCTAGGAAAATCATGGGATGGCAGGTAGCAGCGGAAGTGTATGCATGATGCGGCTTATAGGCCAGGGAAGGCTCCATAAGGGGCTACTTTGGGTGGCAGTGAAGGAGATGCAAAGTGAAGCCTTTGGGTCTAGGAATGAAGAGCTTGAAGTGCTGAAGGATCAGGTCCAGACAGCTCATCAAACCGAGCTACGGAGCCCAAGTTATTGAAGATTGAAGCTTTAGTGGTTTGTAGATTCTTGCCGGATAGGGCAGCTGGGGACAGGTGATCCAAGTAGAACTTGGGGTATAGATGTGTAGAGCTCAATTCATGGAGCCTACCCATCTTTTTGGATTGCGGATCGGATCCATGGTTTGCAAGATATGATCAATTGAAGTTTTTTCGGAGGCCGGGTCTGAGCCCACTTGGCCGCATTGGAGAACGTGCCATCTAGCATCTTTTGAGCATCGACGAAGTTCTACAGTAGGTTGTGCATCATACGGAGCTAGCAGCAAGTGACTGCATGCCAAACGCAATCCGGAGCAAAAAGATATGACAGTCGGAAAACTAGGTGTCTTTATCCGAAGTTGATTGCAAATGATTTGATCGGGTTTTGGCGGCCTCGGTTCGAGGTCTAGGAGAGTCATGAAGTGAGGAAAAGTTGGAGGAAGGTGGAGTCGATTCAATGAGGGTTTTGCCGGGTTCAACAGCTCTGCAAATGGGCCATCAGGGGCAGTTGGCAAGTAGGACAAGTGGGGGAAGACAAAGTTTTTTTTTTTTTAAGGGTGGTTTTTCTTACTTTTCAAGGCCTTGAAGCTTGAGGCTTATGGTGATGCCACGTGGTCGGGGGTAAAACCCACATGCACAAGGGGAGAGGCCGTGAGGCCATTTGGTATCCAAAAGGGGTGAGGGGATCTCCCCTTGAGCGTGGCTATGGCGCAATGCGCACGGCGCTGTCCTAGCGCGGTGTGGCCGTTGGCGGCGATTTTGGGAGACGGTTTCGGTGAGGCGCGCCCGTGGGTGGCCGCCTGGTGGTGCGTTTCGGTGATGACATGGCGTGTTGTAAGGGCAGGTAGCCACGCCCGCAAAGGGCCAAAGTTTTTTGAGGAAGGGGTTGTATCCCCCCCCCCCCCAATAGCGCCATTGCTATTGCCTCGACAGAGGAGGGCTCTTGCTGCTAAGGAGATAAGCCGACAAGGACATTTGAAGAGCAAGCAAGCCAAGGCAAGAGAAGCCCAAATGGAGATCCAGCCGGTCAAAGGGAAAGGGACCAAAACAAAAGGTGTAGCATGCAAAGGTTTCCAAAAATAAAATATGCCAAGTGGTGGCAATGCAAGCAAATTCTAAATAGAGCTCCAAATGAAGTGCATGACATAGGCTCACCCCATTTTTCTTTTTTGGGACTCCTAGGCACACCCTTATGAAAGGAGGTTTATGTTCATTTTTTGGGGTCTTTGGACCAGTGTGGCTTTTTGGCCTGTGTGTGTGATTGGAAGCTTGAAGCTTGTGTGTTGCTAAGCTTGCCATTGAAGCTGCATACATTGGTTGTACTACTCCCTATGCAATAATATCACTCATTGTCCCCAATCTCTTGTGTTGCTTCTCCCCACTCCCCTCCTCTTCTCTCGCTCTTCGTGTATTGGCCATTGCTTGCAGAGGGTTTGCCTGCAGCTCGAAAGGTGCTACCGAGAGGGCAGATTAGGAGTGTTTTGTGAGTCGGAAAGGGTGAGTTGAGCGGTGTGGGTGCATTTGTGTTGTGGGTGTTTTTTGCAAGGTGTGAGGTAGTTGTTTTGTATGAGTGCAAATTAGCCAATTCGAAGGTGTTATTTGAGAGGTTAGGGGTGTTGTGGAATCCTTGGGCTATATAGAGGCAATTATTTTGTGTGTTGGGTGTGTTCCCTATTCCCCCTCTCCATCTTCTGGTGCCCCCACTGAGGAGCTGTCTGATGCTCCAATATGCGGTTGAAAGTGGTGTTTTTTAGCCGACGAAGCAGTTGGCTAATGGTCGAGACGTTTGATGGTCGGGTTTGAAGCTGACAAGAGATGGTGGAGCCAGGTTTTGGCCCCATATTTATGGGCGTCGAAGATCTCGAGGATTGGTTAGCTGATTTCGAATTATGGTTGTTGTCGATGCGTATGTCGATGGATTCAAAAAGGTTACAGACGGTGTTGTTGTTGATGCGAGGACGAGCCAAGATGTGGTTCAATGGCTTAGAGAGCAGTGATCAAGAATCATGGCAAAGGTTGCAGAGTCAGTTTCTGGAGCGGTTTCAAGAGGTGATTACGGCAAAAAACGCCGGTGCAAGGCTGAAGGTGGTACACCAGGATGTGAGTAAAGATTTCTTTACTTTCATTGAGTAGTTTCAAGCTTATTGGAAGCAGTTAGATATTGCTACTGGGGTCAAAAGCAATCAATCTTTGAAGTTTTCAAAGCTATTAGAGTGCTTGCATTCGAGGATTAGAGAAAAGGTCGAAGATGGTGCAGATACCTATGAAGACTTGGTCTATCTGGCAAAGATAAAGAGCAAAAAGGTAAAGCGGAAGTTGGAGTTGGGAATGCTAAAGCCAGTACATTATATGCCTGTTATTGCGGAGGTAGCGAAGTGCTCTTTGGTCCAACCAAAGGTGATTCCATTTGTGCAAAATGCAAGGCCTGTGGAGGTAAGACCTACTACTAGTTATGTTCTTTGGAGGTTTCCGGTTTGTGATATGCATGTGCCGAGGGTGAAAGAGCTTGTCAACGAGGAGAAGCTCCATGTCGAGGTGCACCAAGATGCAAAAGTGGTAGCAGATGTGGAGGTTCCGGTACGGATTGAAGAGGTAAAGCATGTTCTTGTTGAAAGTTTGCATGAAAAGGTAGCAGAATGCAATCAAGATGCAGATCCTGAGGGATCGGAAGCTGATGAAGAAAGTTTGCAAAGTGGTGAAGATGGTCAAGCTTTTGTGGAGAAGCAAGTGGATGCAGATGTTGATACAGAGTCGGTATATGATGCCGATGCCGATGATGATACAAACTCGATTTGTTGGGAGACAAATGAGGAGAATAATGTGGATGAATATACATCCTATGATGACGAGACGGAATCTGATGAACCTGAACAGGTAAAGGTAAAGCTGCCCTCTTATATGGTTGATGATATGGTAATAGCACATGTGCAAGAAGAGCAGGGAACAGAGCAAGCCGAGGAGCTTGATGAAAGCCAAGTGGAGCATTCTAGGCCTACAAATGATGATATGCAGGTGAAGGTGGTATGTGGTGCCATGCTAATGGTTGTGCTGATGAAAGTAGCGATGGAATGTGCCATGGTGGTGCAACATGTGCAGAATTTTGCCAAAAGAGATAAAGCGTCCGTGTCTATGGAGGAACTTGAGATGGATGCGGTAGAAAACGAGTTTCTCTCTTCCTTAGAGGAGCATCATGCAGCAGTAGAAGAGGTGATTGAATAGCAGTTGGTTGAAGTTGATGAGCAGATGGTGCTGGTCGACCTTGAAGGGCCGGTAGACAAGGAAGGGCTCGATGATGCTGGAATTGAGTGTGCGGCCAAAGAGGAGGTTGTGATGCCAAAGACGGAGGAGATTTCGATGCAGCAGACAGGTCCAATGGTGGAGAAAGGAGAATCTCAAACAGTGGATTTGCTTCCAATGAAGGTATGTGAATTATGGTTGATGAAAAAGATGGTAGACACAGCTCTATGGAGGCTAGTTCAGCAGGTACAAGGGTATATGCTCAAGGCCTCCACTTTATTTGGTTGAGAGGGAGGGTCAGACATGTGTTGTAGCTTGGTGTCAGCAGCAGGTACATGTGTTTTTGATGACGATATGTTTGGTGCTGCTTGGTATGGGGTAGACAGGTTGCAAAGGAATGCATGGAGTGCTAAAGGTAGGCTATGGGCAGTCTACACACATGGTGGTCTAGGTGCTGGGGTACGGCACTCTGGTGAGCAGTTACAGATGGGTGGAAGATACCAAAGGCAGGTGTTTGATCCAGGTGGAAGCTATGTGATGCAGGGGGTGGGTGGGGCAACCCACTTGAAGGTTTGGCAGTAGGATGCAATAGAACAATGTACATATGGTTTTAGTTTTCTCATAGTGTGTGCCAGGTTTTTCAGTTTATAGTGGAATAAAGATCTTGTGTGGTTGAGCATAAATGCTCAACAGGGAGGTGGGCAATGATGGTGCATCCAAAGTGTGTTGGCTCTAGAAGGTGGCATGGACACATGTGTGCAGGCAAGCAGAGGCATGGCAAAGGACTGGAGCTGCTAGGAAAATCATGGGATGGTAGGTAGCAGCGGAAGTCTGCATGATGCGGCTTATAGGCCAGGCAAGGCTCCATAAGGGTCTACTTTGGGTGGCAGTTGAAGGAGATGAAAAGTGCAGCCTTTGGGTCCAAGAATGAAGAGATTAAAGTGCTGAATGAGGACCAAACGGCTCATCAAATCGAGCTACGGAGCCCAAGTTATTGAAGATTGAAGCTTTAGTGGTTTGCAGATTCTTGCCGGACAAATCAGCTGGGGACAGGTGATCCAAGTGGAACTTGGGGTATAGATGTGTAGAGCTCAATTCATGGAGCCTACCCGTCTTTTCGGATTGCGGATCGGAGCCATGGTTTGCAAGATATGATCAATTGAAGTTTTTTCGGGGGCCGGGTCTGAGCCCACTTGGTTTCATTGGAGAATGTGCCATCTGGAATCTTTTGAGCCTCGACAAGTTCTAAAATAGGGTGTGCATCATATGGAGCTAGCAGGAAGTGACTGCATGCCAAACGGAGCCCGGAGCGGAAAGATATGAAAGTCAAAAAACTGGATGTCTTTATTCGAAGTTGATTGCAGATGATTTGATCAGGTTTTGGCGGCCTCAGTTCGAGGTCTAGGAGAGTCATGAAGTGAGGAAAAGTTGGACGAAGGTGGAGTCGATTCAATGAGGGTTTTTCCAGGTTCAACAACTCTGCAAATGGGCCATCAGGGGCCAGTTGGCAAGTAGGACAAGTGGGGGAAGACAAAGGTTTTTTTTTCTAAAAGGGTGGTTTTTCTTACTTTTCAAGGCCTTGAAGCTTGAGGCTTATGGTGATGCCACGTGGTCGGGGGTAAAACCCACATGCACAAGAGGAGAGGCCGTGAGGCCATTTGGTATCCAAAAGGGGTGAGGGGATCTCCCCTTGAGCGTGTCTATGGCGCAATGCGCAGGGCGCTGTCCTAGTGCGGTGTGGCCGTTGGCGGCAATTTTGGGCGACGGTTTCGGCGAGGCGCGCCCGTGGGTGGCCGCATGGTGGTGCGTTTCGGTGATGACGTGGCGTCTTGTAAGGGCAGGTAGCCACGCCCGCAAAGGGCCAAAGTTTTTTGAGGAAAGGGTTGTACCGCCCCCCCCCCCCCCCCCCCAATAGCGACATCGCTATTGCCTCGACAGGGGAGGGCTCTCGCTGCTAAGGAGATGAGCCGACAAGGACATTTGAAGAGCAAGCAAGCCACGGCAAGAGAAGCCCAAATGGAGATCCAGCCGGCCAAAGGGAAAGGGACCAAAACAAAAGGTGTAGCATGCAAAGGTTTCCAAAAATAAAATATACCAAGTGGTGGCAATGCAAGCAAATTCTAAATAGAGCTCCAAATGAAGTGCACGACATAGGCTCACCCCATTTTTCTTTTTTGGGACTCCTAGGCACACCCTTATGAAAGGAGGTTTATGTTCATTTTTTGGGGTCTTTGGACCAGTGTGGCTTTTTGGCCTGTGTGTGTGATTGGAAGCTTGAAGCTTGTGTGTTGCTAAGCTTGCCATTGAAGCCGCATACGTTGGTTGCACTACTCCCTATGCAATAATATCACTCATTGGCCCCAATATCTTGTGTTGCTTCTCCCCACTCCCCTCCTCTTCTCTCGCTCTTCGTGTATTGGCCATTGCTTGCAGAGGGTTTGCCTGCAGCTCAAAAGGTGCTACCCAGAGGGCAGATTAGGAGTGTTTTGTGAGTCGGAAAGGGTGAGTTAAGCGGTGTGGGTGCATTTGTGTTGTGGGTGTTTTTTGCAAGGTGTGAGGTAGTTGTTTTTGTATGCTAAAGCAGAGTTGTTAGTGCAAATTAGCCAATTCGAAGGTGTTATTTGAGAGGTTAGGGGTGTTATGGAATCCCTGGGCTATAGAGAGGCAATTATTTTGTGTGTTGGGTTTGTTCCCTATTCCCCCTCTCCAACGTGACTGCAGGCTGTAAACCTGTTAGTAAACCACCTTACCGTATGAGTTAGTTAGAGGTTGTTGAGGTGGAACATCAGCTTGCTGACTATCTTAGCAGAGGGTTTATACAACCCAGTTCTTCACCATGGGCTTTGTCTATCCTTTTAGTGAAGAAAAAGGACGGCAGGATGCGCATGTGCGTAGACTACCGGGGCTTAAATGCGGTCACAGTCATCTTAGGAGCATATCTCCGAAGAGTGACAAACTTTGAATAATATTCTTCGACAGATGAAGTCAGCTGCCGAAAGGAAAAGAACTCGTTCATCTTCAAGGTTTTATAGGCGGGTGGTAAGTAACGCTCCATCACAGCAGCCTTGATGTCTTCCCATGCCTGGGAAGATCCCTTGATATCCAAGTCCCTGCAATGTTGTTTCCACCAGATCTTGGCATCGCCAGACAAGCGGAACATCGCAAGCATGGTTTGGTTCACGGGTTGGGTTCCCGCAGCTTCGAAATAGTCGTCCATTGCTTCCATCCATACTTCCGCATCTCTCTCCACATTAACCCCTTCGCCTTTAAAGGTTGGAGGCTGAGCTTGTTTAAGGAGGAGCTTCTTCTCTTGCGCTGCCGACTAGAGAGCAGCAGGCGGTGCCTATCCAATGGTATAAAACTCATTACTATAGCACTCGTCTCAAATGAACGTAAGCTTTTCCATACTCAAGAAGAAATTTAACTTTTGGGCTTAACCAGCCTACTTAATCTGTACATCTATCACAAAGGATTTTAACCATTCCACCATTTAAATTCCATTGAATACATCCAAAATTGTTCGATAAATAATGGTAAAAACTTTACTTGAGAGCTTTGATCTATACTTATAACTTTATGTGGGCATCAACAGGCTACCTGCCCACAGCACTAGTCGCACCAACGACTTCTCAAAAAACATCATGTGGAACCCACTGAATCCCAACAAGCTCAATGAGTAAAACTCTTTAACATCACTCAGGAGACAATCCACTAGACAAATCCAATGTCATTATTCTGGGAAACATCATGCTCAAGCTTTGAGTACGAGCTATCCTACAATCCCTTAGTTTTCAAACAACATCATTTTCCCAGTTCGTAAACCTATAGCTCTAATACCAGGTGTGAGGTCCCCACCCCGTCGTATCAACAACGGATCTGATGGTAAACCTGGTGGCCACTAGATCTATAGCGGAAGCAACAAAATGGTTCAGGGTTCAACTAGCGGACGATCTCTCATCACAAAGTGAGTCGAGTTCGAGCCTACTAGCAACGAGATCTAGCTCCACCTCACAGGGGAAGCGTACTTGAACTATCTAACGATGCTAAGACCCACCTTCCAAGAGGAGAGAAAACCCGAGTGCCTTTTTCCCCATGTTTCAGAGGCACGTACTCTCGAGGATTCGCCGCTCTAGGGGCAATGAGTAATACTAATATCGAGTAAGCACTATGGGGACAGAGAGTTCCCGACCAATCGGGACCACCCTTCTCATAGGCATTGGCAACCTGAGCCAAGCCCCCACTTTCCACCCCCACACTCACACTTCCTTGTGTGACCTAATTACTACCACAATGATTATTCAACATAAACATTCCTTGATTAATTTTGAATCACATTGTTCGTTAAGACAGCCCTTCAACCAGTATTGCAAACAACACCAAGACAGAATTCTAGTAAAAATTCTACTCAAACTTATTCATTAAAATTCCAATGTTCTGGAGGTACAAAATCCCCCCTCCAGCGAGAGTTTACTCCTCCCGTTGTCGCCTAGCTACCCATACAACTAGGTATGTCCACCGCATAGAAAGCACGACATGGACATTCCCACCGCTTAACCAGCAGACGTGGGTTCCCACCGCTTAACCAGCAGTCGTGGGTATCCACCGCTTAACCAGCAGTCGTGGATTCAAGAGCCCTAACAAGGAACTCTGCCCCCTGTGATCAGTAGGGGGTTCATGACTAAGTCAACATTGGAAATAGAATGAACATGCCGAGCTAAAATTTTCCCTAGCAAACATTCTTTCCTCTTGCAAACAGCATACCCATCAATCATTTCTTTCCTAATTTATACTTAAATGTACTATGCATTCAATGCCGAGGTTTCTGTCGGATTTCTCCAACATGTTCGGGGATATGTTCATTCCTAACTAATCGTATGCAATGTTAATTAAACAACTTGAATAGAAATTGGGACCTACCTCTTCCATTTCTTCGTCAATAGCCCGTGAGATGGCCGGTATTTACTCGTCTATGGGAGCCTTTCCTTTTCCGTTGACATTGCTTGTTCCCGCCTCGCGGCCGTGGGCTCCACCGAAACGAGTTCTCTTAACCGGATGCACGAGGTTAGATTTTTCCCTTTTTGCCCTAGCAATTTTAAGGGTAATTCTGTATCCACCCGTGGGAAACGACTCTAAGGTTAATTACTTGGCTTAGATGATTAATAAATTTAGAGTTTTTCTAATTGATTCACGAAAGATATGAAGTAAGCAAGCTCATTCATTTTCCTAGAGCAATATGAAGGTGCAGAGTGACCGCAGGCATGTGTGATGGAAAAACCTTCTTCTTATTGGACTAGTGACGGATTAATTTTCAGCCTTAATCACATCTAAATGTGGGAGAAGATTAAGTATAATTTAATTACAACTCTATTGAGTAGTGAAAGATTGAATTCTGACAATCTACACTATTACTAGCTGACAATTTATTGACTATACCTCCTAGAGAGAGAATCTTTCCTAATCATCCATTCATCCTTGATTAAGGATGATGAATGGCTGAATAAATTAACTAAATGAATGATAATTATGTACTGAAGTATAGCTATGAAAACTTAAAGAGCAGCTATAGAGAATTATGGCTAAAAGTAGGCATAGTAGACAAGAATTATGAGTGGGTAATGATGAGATTAAGAAGAACAGTAATTAAACCATAATTACCGTGATTAGGGGCTGAGAATCCTCTTAAATTTCTGATGCAATGAATCCTCAAGATGGGAATTTCGGCAGCACCTCCCTCCTTGCTTCTCCTTCAAAAGCTGTGTGTGTGCCGGCAGCACCTTCCTAGTGTGTAGGTATGTGAGTATGCTATGTGTGTGTGTGAGCATATATATCTGTGTGTGTGTGTGTGTGTAGGCCTTTAAATAGGCTCCTACAGGCTGAAAATCGATTTGTGCTGCTAATTGCATCTGGATGAGCACTCAGTCCTTGCATGGCAAGTCCAGTTGCCTACCCACCAAGTGTCCAGTTGGCTCAGTCAACTGACTCTCACACTGAGTTGCAGGCTTGGCAGCTTCCCCAAGACTCCCACAAAGCAAGAGGGCACCCCCTAGCTGCTAAAGCTGATCTGGAGTGGGTTGGAACCTGTTCCCACACAGCCCCGGGCCCCCGATGCCTCCCCGCTCAATTTTTGGAAAAATTGATTTTAAGCTAAAACGGGTCATACGAGTCGGAATTTGATGCCGAAAATTGCTATAGCAAGCCCTAACTAAGGCCTATTGGCCCAAGTACCTGCCATATTTAGCAGCCCCCGGGGTCCGAAAATGCTTTTTTTTCAAATTCGGGGTACGGGTGCAGCTTTTCGAGACGGTCAAAACTGGACGGGTCGGGTGACCAAAAACTTACTATATTTGGAGAATTTTCACAAAAATTATTTTAATTCACATTTCGAAGCTTTATGAAATTTTAAACATCATGGCACTGATAAAATTCGGAAAACTGCTAAAAATAGTAACTTTTTTCCATTATGATCATTTCATGGTACAAGGGTGCTCTTTTTGGTTGGGGTCAGAGACCTTACAACCTCCCCAACCTGAAAAATTGAGATGTCCTCATCTCAAGAATACATCTGGATAAACTCTATGCTAACTACTTAGGTACATATATCCTTTGTCTAAAGTAAAGATATCCTTTGATAATAGAGTAGTCTTTAGCTTTATGCGTCTTATTCTGGTGAACTTTGATGAGATTCTGGTGCTTGATTTATTGCTCACTAGGATTAGCAATTGCATCATACATTGCTGCTCTCTCATCAGCTTCATCACCCACAGTTGGTTATCTCACTGCGGCATTAGCGAAAGCTCTACTTCCTTGTCCTATGTTTCCTCTTCCTCGGCCTCCTCTTCCGTTTGGTTGACCTCGCCCCTTGATGTTTAGAGGTACATTATTAGCATCGGATGTTTGGGAAATCATTTTTGGACATCGACTTTTGTAATGTCTATACTCCTGGCACTCAAAGCATCTTATATTGGGAAACTCGGTAGCTGTCGTGGTAGCTATTACCGGACGATGGTTGTATGCAGGGTTGATTGGTCTGTTACTCCAGTTGTCTGTCCTGGCCCTCTTTGACAAATAGTATTCACTATCTTGGGTAGTCCTCTAAATCTCTTTAGCTAATGGTTTGGCCCTTAGCAAGGCATCTTGCAAAGTCGCTGGCCTGAGAGCTTCTAGTCGGTTGTTCAGGGGGTCGATGAGTCCTTGGCAGAACCGTGCTACCTGTTGTTCCAATGTCATTTTAGGAGCATATCTCCGAAGAGTGACAAACTTTGAATAATATTCTTCGACAGATGAAGTCAGCTGCCGAAGGGAAAAGAACTCGTTCATCTTCAAGGTTTTATAGGCGGGTGGTAAGTAACGCTCCATCACAGCAGCCTTGATGTCTTCCCATGCCTGGGAAGATCCCTTGATATCCAAGTCCCTGCAATGTTGTTTCCACCAGATCTTGGCATCTCCAGACAAGCGGAACATCGCAAGCATGGTTTGGTTCACGGGTTGGGTTCCCGCAGCTTCGAAATAGTCGTCCATTGCTTCCATCCATACTTCCGCATCTCTCTCCACATTAACCCCTTCGCCTTTAAAGGTTGGAGGCTGAGCTTGTTTAAGGAGGAGCTTCTTCTCTTGCGCTGCCGAGTAGAGATCAGCAAGCAGTGCCTATCCAATGGTATAAAACTCATTACTATAGCACTCATCTCAAATGAACCTAAGCTTTTCCATACTCAAGAAGAAATTTAACTTTTGGGCTTAACCAGCCTACTTAATCTGTACATCTATCACAAAGGATTTTAGCCATTCCACCATTTAAATTCCATTGAATACATCCAAAATTGTTCGATAAATAATGGTAAAAACTTTACTCGAGAGCTTTGATCTATACTTATAACTTTATGTGGGCATGAGCAGGCTACCTGCCCGCAGCACTAGTCGCACCAACGACTTCTCAAAAAACATCATGTGGAACCCACTGAATCCCAACAAGCTCAATGAGTAAAACTCTTTAACATCACTCAGGAGACAATCCACTAGACAAATCCAATGTCATTATTCTGGGAAACATCATGCTCAAGCTTTGAGTACGAGCTATCCTACAATCCCTTAGTTTTCAAACAACATCATTTTCCCAGTTCGTAAACCTATAGCTCTGATACCATGTGTGAGGTCCCCACCCCGTCGTATCAACAACGGATCTGATGGTAAACCTGGTGGCCACTAGATCTATAGCGGAAGCAACAAAATGGTTCAGGGTTCAACTAGCAGACGATCTCTCATCACAAAGTGAGTCGAGTTCGAGCCTACTAGCAACGAGATCTAGCTCCACCTCGCAGGGGAAGCGTACTTGAACTATCTAACGATCCTAAGACCCACCTTCCAAGAGGAGAGAAAACCCGAGTACCTTTTTCCCCATGTTTCAGAGGCACGTACTCTCGAGGATTCACCGCTCTAGGGGCAATGAGTAATACTAATATCGAGTAAGCACTATGGGGACAGAGAGTTCCCGACCAATCGGGACCACCCTTCTCATAGGCATTGGCAACCTGAGCCAAGCCCCCACTTTCCACCCCCACACTCACACTTCCTTGTGTGACCTAATTACTACCACAATGATTGTTCAACATAAACATTCCTTGATTAATTTTGAATCACATTGTTCGTTAAGACAGCCCTTCAACCAGTATTGCAAACAACACCAAGACAGAATTCTAGTAAAAATTCTACTCAAACTTATTCATTAAAATTCCAATGTTCAGGAGGTACAAAATCCCCCCTCCAGCGAGAGTTTCCTCCTCCCGTTGTCGCCTAGCTGCCCATACAACTAGGTATGTCCACCGCATAGAAAGCACGACATGGACATTCCCACCGCTTAACCAGCAGACGTGGGTTCCCACCGCTTAACCAGCAGTCGTGGGTATCCACCGCTTAACCAGCAGTCGTGGATTCAAGAGCCCTAACGAGGAACTCTGTCCCCTGTGATCAGTAGGGGGTTCATGACTAATTCAACATTGGAAATAGAATGAACATGCCGAGCTAAAATTTTCCCTAGCAAACATTCTTTCCTCTTGCAAACAGCATACCCATCAATCATTTCTTTCCTAATTTATACTTAAATGTACTATGCATTCAATGCCAAGCTTTCTGTCGGATTTCTCCAACATGTTCGGGGATATGTTCATTCCTAACTAATCGTATGCAATGTTAATTAAACAACTTGAATAGAAATTGGGACCTACCTCTTCCATTTCTTCGTCAATAGCCCGTGAGATGGCCGGTATTTACTCGTCCATGGGAGCCTTTCCTTTTCCGTTGACATTGCTTGTTCCCGCCTCGCGGTCGTGGGCTCCACCGAAACGAGTTCTCTTAACCGGGGCCATTTTTCTCACTACTTGAATGATAGACTGAAAAAAAAAAAAAGAGCTAAGGTCCGAGAGTAACATGACAAACCAATCGGCAGATTAGATTTATTAAAGACTCCTCCTTATGCACGAGGTTAGATTTTTCCCTTTTTGCCCTAGCAATTTTAAGGGTAATTCTGTATCCACCCGTGGGAAACGACTCTAAGGTTAATTACTTGGCTTAGATGATTAATAAATTCAGAGTTTTTCTAATTGATTCACGAAAGATATGAAGTAAGCAAGCTCATTCATTTTCCTAAAGCAATATGAAGGTGCAGAGTGACCGCAGGCATGTGTGATGGAAAAACCTTCTTCTTATTGGACTACTGACGGATTAATTTTCAGCCTTAATCACATCTAAATGTGGGAGAATATTAAGTATAATTTAATTACAACTCTATTGAGTAGTGAAAGATTGAATTCTGACAATCTACACTATTACTAGCTGACAATTTATTGACTATACCTCCTAGAGAGAGAATCTTTCCTAATCATGCATTCATCCTTGATTAAGGATGATGAATGGCTGAATAAATTAACTAAATGAATGATAATTATGTACTGAAGTATAGCTATGAAAACTTAAAGAGCAGCTATAGAGAATTATGGCTAAAAGTAGGCATAGTAGACAAGAATTATGAGTGGGTAATGATGAGATTAAGAAGAACAGTAATTAAACCATAATTACCGTGATTAGGGGCTGAGAATCCTCTTAAATTTCTGATGCAATGAATCCTCAAGATGGGAATTTCGGCAGCACCTCCCTCCTTGCTTCTCCTTCAAAAGCTGTGTGTGTGCCGGCAGCACCTTCCTAGTGTGTAGGTATGTGAGTATGCTATGTGTGTGTGTGAGCATATATATCTGTGTGTGTGTGTGTGTAGGCCTTTAAATAGGCTCCTACAGGCTGAAAATCGATTTGTGCTGCTAATTGCATATGGATGAGCACTCAGTCCTTGCATGGCAAGTCCAGTTGCCTACCCACCAAGTGTCCAATTGGCTCAGTAAACTGACTCTCACACTGAGTTGCAGGCTTGGCAGCTTCCCCAAGACTCCCACAAAGCAAGAGGGCGTCCCCTAGCTGCTAAATCTGATCTGGAGTGGGCTGGAACCTGTTCCCACACAGCCCCGGGCCCCCGGTGCCTCCCTGCTCAATTTCTGGAAAAATTGATTTTAAGCTAAAACGGGTCATACGAGTCGGAATTTGATGCCGAAAATTGCTATAGGAAGCCCTAACTAAGGCCTACTGGCCCAAGTACCTGCCATATTTAGCAGTCCTCGGGGTTCGAAAATGCTTTTTTTTCAAATTCGGGGTACGGGTGCAGCTTTTCGAGACGGTCAAAACTGGACGGGTCGGGTGACCAAAAACTTACTATATTTGGAAAATTTTCAAAAAAATTATTTTTACTCACATTTCGAAGCTTTATGAAATTTTAAACATCATGGCACTTACAGAATTCGGAAAACTGCTAAAAATAGTAACTTTTTTCCATTATGATCATTTCATGGTACAAGGGTGCTCTTTTTGGTTGGGGTCAGAGACCTTACACTATTCTACTTACGTAGCTGAACTCTACGCAATAGTGTCTTCCTTAAAGACATGGTGGCACTATCTGTATGGTGCTCAGTTCGAGATTGTGTTTGACCATGAAAGCATCAAATGATTTACACAACAAACAGATTTAAAGGGTCGAAAAGCCAGGTGGGTCGAGATCCTTCAGGAATATGACGCCAAATTAAGGTATCTCAAAGGCCGATACAATGTAGTGGCAGACGCTCTCAGTCGAATGCCAGAGATGAATTTGCTCTTGTTCACGAAACTTCATAGTGAATTTCTAGATTCTCTTAAGGGCAAATATGAGCATGATGCAACATATTCCAAAGTGTGGAGCCATGTTCAAAAGAGGGACCCTTCTCACTCCAATGCAACTAGTGTACAGTTAACCTCCACACCTATTTCTCCTTTATCAAGTGATGAACTACAGTGATAGAAGCATTTTACCATCAACAATGGATACCTACTCGACAAGGGGAGAGTTTTTGTACCGACGGACACAGACATTCGGCGCCAAATTCTTTATGAATGTCATGATAGTCTAGGTGCAGGGCACCCGGGGATTAGTTCTCTCGTACGACGACAGTTTTACTGGCCAGGTCTACATGGCTTTGTTCAACCTTATGTCTTGCATTGCCAAAAATGTCAAGTTAACAAGGCAAAGCGCCTAAAAGCAGGAGGACTCTTACATCCTTTGGAAATTCCCAATGGAAAATGGGAAAGTATCTCTATGGATTTCATTGTAGGTTTATAACCACTATATGAGGTCATGACTCAGTATGGGTGGTTGTAGACAGGTTGACTAAACTATGTAGGTTTATTCCGACCAAATCAACGGTTAAGACACCAGAACTTGCCAAGTTATTCGTGGACAATCTCTACAAATTGTATGGGTTGCCAAGTAACATTGTTAGTGACCATGACCCAAGTTTAACAGCCACTTTTGGAGAGTTGTATTTAAACGATTGGATACACAACTCAACCTCAGTACAGCTGATCATCCAGAAACGGATGGTCAAACGGAACGGGTTAACTAGGTGCTAGAGGATATGCTAAGAGCACATGTCAGCAAAAAACAGTCAGACTGGGAAGAATACTTACCTATTCTCGAGTTTGCCTATGTTAGAAGCTGGACACACCCTACGAAAAATGATTGCTCGGCGGATTATTATTTTTTGTAATTATTCATTTATTGAGGAAACCCGACATTTCACCTTTGTAAATATTGGGGCTTACAGAAGTTTCCAGATTGTATCCAATTTTGACATTTAGATTGAGTAGATGGCTAAATTGGAACATTAGGGTTTGCAATTGTAAGGTATTTATACCACTTTTTAACTTTAATGAAAAGCCTTTGTCATTTTTTTAAAGCATTGTCTGTGAGTGAGCGTACTGTGTACGAGAGAGAGAGTGAGAGCTTCATCTTGATGCTACGCACGCACCGGTGGTTGGAATCAAGTGCGGAGAAGTGCAACGTGTTGCCCCCAACGAGAGCTACGTGCAATACCTACATTGCGTGCGTGTGGTCCAGTTTTGTGAGCTCGACCTACGAGCTTCATCTGGTGATTCGGTGAGCATACATCATCCGTTTTTGCATTTCAGCATATCCATGCGTTCGCATTAAGTAGAGCTACACATTAGGCACTTTAGTTTTTGGAAATGACTACTTGCAAATTTCGGCCAGACTTGCACCGGGTGTTTTGGGTTGGGATTTTGGTTCATGGACCTTAGGGAGAGCGACCTATTGGTGTTAGTAGGGTCTCCTTCAAGTTCTATGGCGTTTCGAGAACGTTTGATGGGTATTCGGCTCTTGGAAGCATTGTAGGAAACCTCTTCTTAAGCACTCTTGAAGGCTGTATCTTAGACATTGGTTAGAGACCTCTGTAGGAATTAGTCAAGAGTCGATCGAGTGTAAATTGACACCCTATGCTTGCTTCCATGTGCCTGCAGGTCGAGCTTCGTCCTTAGCTGACAAATCTTGTTAGGTGAGTTCTTGCTATGCTGACGTCCGTCGCGGCGTATCTGCCAACATTGGTGTCGCTGTCGGGGACGAAAACCCTAGGTAGGTGACAGAGAATAGTCCTTGAGGATAGGGATTATTTGGCTTGTCAAGAGTCTCGTTTTACATTTAGATAGGATCAGAGGGTGGAGGACTCTCTAGGTCTTAGAGGGAGTCTAGGGAGCGTGTGTCTGGCCTAGATCCTTCGACTTAGGTAGACTTAGGTAGTTTTAGTTTTTAGTTGAGTTGACGAGTAGGAGTTGGAGTGGGAGAAGTGGTGAAAGGAAATCTTGAGAGTCCAGAGAGGCCAGGAAGCAACCAAAACACCATTATCACCATTTCACATGATGAGTAGGAGTAGGGTAAGTAGGACATCATGATTTATGATCTAGAGCACTTCATGCATGTATACTTGCTTGTTAGGTTCATCACAAGGTTGTAAAATACACAAAAGAGTGTTTGAAAGCTGAAGTGAAGTTCAAAAGTTGCTGTGAGTGTTTCTGATAGAGCTGCAGAGCATCAAGAGCATTTCTATCAGGAAAAAAATAAATTTTAAGCCAGGAGACATCCTACGCACAGGATGTCTACAGGCTAATCTGGTGGGAATTTTGAAATTTTGAGATGACCAGTGTGTTCAGAAGGTAGGTTTTACCCTATTTTCACCTGGAAAGTGGAAATTTGACCATATCTTGACAGTATAAGACCAGATAGACAGAAATTGCCAGACATCCTACCCAAATTGTGCCAAAGCATTATTTTAAGACCAAAACCATAGGATGGCTGCATGAACATGATCTGCATGATATCTTGAGTGACTGAGAAGGGTTTCATCTCAATTGGGTGAGAAAATTGGGTTCTAAGCAGACTTTAGCACTTTTGACTGAAAAAGGGCTAGAGCAGCTAAAATTGGGGTCTTTTGAAATCCAAACCAAAATCTAAACATAGCACTGGGTTGCTGACATCAATGGGAAGTTGTGGTTCAAGTCTGAGGTCAAACAGGCCAAAAAGACATCCTACGTGTAGGATGTGTTTTGTGTGATTTTGCACTCCAAACCCTGATTTGAGCATACCAAAGTGATCAGCACCTCAAAGGGAGTCTGTGCTTTGCATTTGAAGCCATTTGGAGCAATAATACATGCTACACGTAGAATGTCTAATGCATGAAATTGAAGCCAAAAACTGACTATAGACATAGGAGGGTGTCGTATAGCCTGAGGCAAGCCTCCTAGTCAATTTTGGTCCAAATTGGAGTTGATTTGGCTGGTCATACCACCATCAGGCTGCTGGAACAGATTTCTGATCCATTGACCAGCTTATAGGTGTTCAAATCAAAAAGTAAAAATAGCTGTGGACTCAGAACATCAAGGGGAGTCTATAGTGCAAAAATCCAGGCAAAACACAGCAGGAGACATCCTACGCGTAGGATGTCTACAGGGGCTTAATGAAGAGAAAATTTGACTGAGGACATACAGTGATGTTCCATTTGACTTAAGGATTCCAGAACTTCTTCCAGAAGTGAATTTGGACCTTGTTTGACCTTTTGATGGAGCAAAGACGGAATTAAGACTTTTCAGGTAAATTGACCAACATCCGAGAGAAGTACAGTTCCAGATTAGCATACCTAATCCAAAACATCAGAAGTGTATAAAATATAGTATTTGTTGAGGTTAACTCTCCAGTTATACCAATCATTACTAAGACCACCTCTAGCGGTTAAATGCTTTGATTCGATTGCCGAAATTAAACGCTTGTGTACAGGTATATTCAGTGGCAAAGCAAGAAGTTGTGCGGAAACTGATTCTTTACCAGGTGAGTGGTTAGATTTGTGTTAAGTTTCATTGCTAAGTTTGATGAATTTAAGATCAAGAAGACACATTTTTAGAGACCAAAAGGTGGCAGGTGATTAGGGTAGCTTAGTGTCCACCAAGGAGAGTGTAACTCAGGCAAGGCTAGATCCACTAGCACCGATTATTGAGGAGGGTAGTGATACTGACACTTCATCCGACAAATCCTTCTTCATGATGGGTAGTCAACAACCAGGAGGTTTCACCTATGACGGACCAATGCCAGGAGGAAGCACCTCCCTAAATCCTTTGAATGATTCCAAGTTCACTGTTATCTTCTTAGAAGGAACAAACTCGAGGGGAGCCCTAGTTTATTCCGACTATCGAGGATGCAAGTGTATTTGTATTGAAGAAAGACCGGCCCAGAGACTGGAAATAATTCGAGTCTATGATGATGGAGATAGATTCCGAGACGAAAAGGGGAACCACTATCTAATAGTTAGTAACCCTGAGGATTACAACAGATTCGGAGATAACGTGGCAAAAGGAAAAATGGTTTCAAAAACTCAAGAACCACCTCCAAACATTGATAAACCTGGAACGCTTTTTATATACGATAAGAAAACAACCAATTTCTCAAACTATAATAAGAATGTGGGGATTTACAAGCATGAGAGCGAGGGAATAGTCTCTTAATTTCGATGGAAAGAACCCTATCCAAACGAATTAAGCAAAGACAAGGTTCTTTAATTATTCTCTTATGAAATTGCTATGGGGAAGAATATCGTTTTTGTTGATAGGTACGGGCGAGAAAAACGTATTCTCCTATAGGAGGTAGAAAAGGCAACAGTTCCAGAAGCATCAACATATGTCCCAGAAGAAGTTCCAAGAGCCACCTACACCCCTAGAAAGTCGACAAATCCATTTTCAGAAGATTATGATGCGACCTCACAGTCTACCCGACAACAGATGTTCAACTACCAGAACCAACCAACAACTCATCCATCATTGCAGGCATGGCTTCGACAGAGTGCAACATTAGAACAAGACCGAAACTGAGATGGTTATCAAGCGGCACGAGGGCTAAGGGATTTACAAGAACCACCACTCTATTCACGGTATCAAGGTGAGAGTAAGCCAAAAACTTAAGGGTCAACAAAGCCTGGAAGACCACCCATAGAACAAGTTCGAAGAGATGAACCATCTCTTGCAAGAACCGTCAGAAATTAACGGCTTAGGAGCACCATTGGGAGAGGAACCTGCCCACTACCGAAGGGCAGAGGAGGTATATCGATTAGGATGTGGAGATCCAATGATGAGATTTGTAGACCATCGTAGAATTAGACCTTCTCAAGTGCAAAAATGAGTAAACAAGAAATACATGGGAAACAGAGATCCTAGGTATCATGTAGCAGCCTTTGTGCGTGTAATTAGAGCAGAAGAGGTGTTAGAATTCACTACCCAATTTGCAGGGATTGTACTAACCCTAGAGGATGACACTGCTACTTGGTTTGATTCTGTGGAGCGTAGAGACTTTGAGTCTATGGAGGAGGTGTTTGACGAGTTTATTGAGGAATTCTCACAAAGGGGGATAGCTCATAATACAGTCTCACAAATCCATAAATTCAAACAGAAAGATGGGGAATCTGTGCGAAAGGCATCCCTACAACTAAAAAGATATGTTAAGTTCTGCCCTGTGGAAGAACTGCCAACTCAGTCCAGATTTATGCTTATATTTATTGAAGGACTAAGGAATGCAGATCTCCATAAGGACTTACAAATGAAGAGGAGCACGACGTTAAATGAGTTAACTAAGGAATCTCTTCATCTTGTAGACAATTTTGCGGTCTACAAGGAGGGTGAATTCAAGGATCTTGACGACGATTCATTCTCATAACAAAGTGGAAGCAAGTCCGCTAAGATAGCACCAAAGGGAGAAGTAGTTGTAAGCCAGGAACAGCTTGTAGAGGAAGTGCTAAAAAATATTAACATGTACGCCAAACCACAAGCTAAACAACCCAAGTGGTGTGCTATTGAACAAAAATGGACAAACGGTGGGACGGAGGAATGTTATTATAACAAGGGATATGTGAGAGAGAGACCTTATGCTCCCCAAGCCCAGGTAGCATCTCTTCAACTTCCACCGATGCCTAGATATCAAGCAAGCAACCTACCAGGACCTGTAGGTGTAGAAAGACCACAACTAGTGTTGGGGAAACAACCACCCCTACCAGGATTACGAGCAGTCGGCATAAGATACACACCAACAATAACCAAACCAGAAGAGAAGGCTTTGTTGCCTATGCATGCATATTATGAAGATCCCAATGGATATGCTGCAAATCATGTCTATTATCCACCGGAAGAACCCTCAACGCCAGAACCATGGAGCATGATGGGAAGTACAAGACCACCAACAGCTGCACAGGTAGCAGGAGAAGGAAGATATAGCTTGGATGAACGAACATTGTTGTTCATAGCCAACGGAGGCATGGGAGGGCAGAGACATGCATACCAACAAAGAGAAGCTCAAGGAGCACCTCAACAGCCTAAGGGACCCTGCTACAAGTGTGGTGGAGACCATTGGCTAAGAGATTGTCCTCAAGATGAAATAATTAGAGTTAACACATATTGCACCGAGTGTGGAGTTACTCATTTGATTTCTGATTGCCCTAAGAACCTAAGCAAAGGAGAAAAAACTACCTTGAACATGCTGGAAGCAGTGCCTTCCAGTAGAGGGTCAGAAAATGAGACAATAATACCTATTCAAGCAGTGACACGAGCCCAAGCTCAAAGAATGACGAACGAACCCATAATTGAAGAGCCAAAAACCGATGCTCCAAGTTCAGAAACGAAAAATCAGAGAAGCACTTGGAAAACTAGAAAGGCGCGTATGAAAGCCAGGAGAGAACAAGATCAAACGGCTCTATCCGAGGAGTTAAAACACACGAAGGATAGATTAGAGCGGTTGGAGGATCTAGCTAGCCTAAGTTCACACACTGCTGCAACCATAGCACCCAAGGAAATAGCAGAACCCAAAAGTGCAGGATCAGGAGGATCAGTGCGGGCAGAAAAGGTAAATGAGCAGTTAGATGCACTTTTTAAAGCTTACGAAGCCAGACTCAAAAACAACCAGACCCAAGAGCAAAGATGGATGACTTATCCATATGCTGAAATAGAACAATAGAGGTTGGAAATGTGTAGAAAAATGATTGAAACAGCTCAATCCTTGATAGAAAACCCGCTTGGTAAACCTGCAAGTTGGCATGAAGTACCAGCTCCAACCCCTATCAAACCAACTTTAGAGAAACAAGTAGAAATGAAGGAGAGACTCATGAATGCCTCTGAGTCTAGGGGAAAGCCTACCATAGTGCCAAATACAACAGATGAGACAAGTGATGGTTTTCAGCCTAAAACATTGGTAGAAATGGGTAAGGATGGCAACAGTCTAGATGATCTGTGGAAGCAAGTCCGTGATGCCAACGAAGCTAACAGGGTGAGTTACCAAACGAATAGCACGAGAAAAGAGAAAAATGAGATCTTACCTCCTATTGAAGAATTTGAAGCAAGATCACAAATGAACTTTGATATACATTCGCAAGCGGGAGACCAGGGATCAATTATTTTGGGGCACAACCAACCAGACTCGCTAAAAACTCTACCCCCTTACCTAGGAGAGTGTGAAGCCAAGTATGAGGTGAGAGCAATCCCATCTCAAAGACTTTCTTCTAATATAGTGATGGATTCACAAGGGTTGATTGAGTTATTGTCCACTCCTGTGGCATGCACAATCACATTATCCAACTCCTGAGGTTACGACCAAACATGTGGACCACCGTAGACAAATGTATAGAAAGATTTGGAGTGAAAGACCCCACCTCGAAGCTTCAAGAAGGGATCAAAGAATTGGATAGGCCTCAACTAAACACTAGGCCAGTACCATTAAACAAGGTTGGAGAGTATTGCAAGGGAGAAGATGGAAACACCACGCTACCAGTAGAATTCTAAGGAGTAGTTTCCAAAGCTATTCTTGACAGTGGTGCAGGGGTAGCTATTGCCACTAAGGAAATCTGGAAAAAATGGGGAAAACCGGCTTTGAGAGCTACCAGAATGAAATTGCAACTTACAGACGGGTTCATGGAGAAGCCTTTAGGACTCTTAGAAAAAGTAATTGTCACTTCGTGCGGAATCGAGTATGAGCATATATTTGCAATAGTCGATTTCGACAAGAAGAAAAATTACAAGATCATCTTGGGAAGACCATTCATGAGACAATTAAAGACGGTCCAAGATTGGGGTTACGACCACATATACCTCAGACATGGCGAGACTACAACCAAAATACACCTGAAAGACCATAGTTACAAAGATGTGAACCAGACACCAGTGGAAGAGTTTGATTCAGCTACATTAGCAGGGTCCGAACTCCCAGCATGGTTAGGGCAAAAAAAGGAGCTATGGATGTGGGGAGCTTCACATTGTGGGAGCTTAAAAAGAGAGGAATGCATATTAGAGAGAGCTATTGAGGACAAGGATTATATTCCGGAGCCTTTTCCTGAAGATGCCTTGGAACCTCTGGAATGGGAACACATACTAACAACATTGGATGTACGTACCATTACAGATAGCCCAACGACAAAATTTTGCGATAAGGATGGCTATGATGTGCTACCCTATTATATGGTAAACCTTATACCATGAGAAGATGAGATTGTAGAACCACCACAATAAGAAGAGTTTTATAACTCCTCTGAGCATCTGGAGGTAAATAACGATACAGATAACGAGTGTTCAGACAACTCAAGCGAGCGTGGGGAGAAAACAGAGAATATCAAGTTTTATGATTTTGCCAATCAGCACCCTAGACGCCAAGAACGCTATAGGAAAAAAGGAGCAGAAAACAAAATGAGAGAGAACCTGATGCCAAGGATAAAAGATAAAACTCACCTATCTAATGCTTGTCAAAGCAGAGGATTGTGTAAAAGATCAGATATCATGCAGATTCTCAAAAGTGCGAAGGGAAAGAACGCAAGACTAAAACGGTCTTTACGAGAGGTATGGACTACTGAGGGAGAAAGTGATGGTAAGGAGGAGTCAGAAAAAGGAAACATGAATGTACCTTCACACTATTAAAAATTCACCATCCAGGACAGGAAAATCATAATGACACCACTAGTCAGGGAAAGAATAAACCAGGAATCTTACGATGGGCAGGAAAATGCAAAGCGGATAGACTTCGCTGAACCAGGTGAAAAGACTCAGCCGGTCTATATCGCAACTGATTTAGAGCCTGAAGAAGAAGCACAGCTAACACAACTTCTCAAGAAGTATAAAGATGTGTTTGCATGGTCCTACAAAGACCTCAAAGGAGTTGATCCATCGATATGCCAACATACAATTCCTTTGAAATTAGATTCCAAACCTAGCAAACAGCGTCCTTATACATATAATGACACATTTGCGAAACAAATCAAGGAGGAGATTGACAAGTTGATGGATGCTGAATTCATCTAAGAAATCAAGCATACAGATTGGGTGTCACCCATTGTGGTTGTCCCCAAAAAGAACGGAAAACTGTGAGTGTGTGTGAACCTCAAAAAGGTAAATGAAGCCACCATAAGGATAATTATCCCTTGCCGATCACACAACATGTACTTGAGAGGGTGGCCAGGAAATGGGCTTATTCCTTTCTAGATGGGTTTTCAGGGTATAACCAACTGGAAATTGTAGTAGAGGATCAACACAAAACAGCGTTTTCTACAGAATGGGGAGTATATGCGTATAGAGTTATGCCTTTCGGCTTAACTAATGCTCTAGCTACCTTTCAAAGGTTAATGACGCATGCGTTCAAAGAATACCTGAGAATATTCTTAGAAATATACATGGATGATCTTTGTGTACACTCTCTTCTATGAGAAGAACATATAGACCATTTACAAAAGGTATTTGAGAAGTGCAAAACATATCGAATCTGTCTTAACCCAGAAAAGTGCATTTTATGGTTAGGCAAGGCCGCATCTTAGGACATATTGTCTCAAGAAATGGCATAACCACTGACCTAGACAAAATCAAAGTCATAGTAGACCTGCCCAGGACTACTAATGCGGAACAAGTGCAATCCTTCATGGGACACTGCGGATATTATCAAAGATTCATATATATGTATGCAGTTATTGCACAACCTCTGTATCGTTTGTTAGTTAGTTTTGATTGGACGGAGGCTTCATTCCAAAAGCTTAAAGAAAACCTTATATCAGCACCGGTACTTAAGGCACCAGATTGGGAAAAGATATTCCATGTTCACATTGATGCATCTGCATATGCAATCGGGAGTATTTTGGCCCAACCTGGAGACAGAACAATGGATTTTCGAGTTTTTTATGCAAGACGACAGTTAAACAGTACAGAATAGAACTACACAACCACTGAAAGAGAGGGGTTAGGAATGATTAATGTTGTAAAGAAATTTTGGCATTATTTGCTCGCAAACAAATTTGTGTTCTTCACAGATCATCAACCTCTTTTGTATCTAGTAAATAAACCATGCAACACAGGGAGAATTGTACGCTGGTTTATTATATTGCTAGAGTTTGACTTCACAATAGTGGTCAAAAAGGGTAAAACACATCTACAAGCGGATCATCTTTCAAGGCTGCACAACGGGGAAGCTCCTGAAGGAGTAGATGATGACATACCTGATGCTTATCTTTTCAATATTGAAATGATACCCAAATGGTCTCAGGAAATTGTTAGCATTCTTTCCTTTGGAGGTAAATTTGATAACAAGGAAGACGGATCCAAACAGCAAACAATTCGACAAACAAAAAACTTTCAGTTGATTGCAGGACGGCTGTATCATCTAGGATCGGACCAGATTCTACGATTATGTATAAACCCGGAGGAATTCGAGTGTTATCTTGAAGAAGCACACATCTAGGATTGTGCATTTTATTGTTCAACAATGAAAACACACCAGAGGCTGAAGCAATTAGGGGTTTATTGGCCAACTATGTATGTTGACACACATGCTTATGTTAACAATTGTATTATATGTAGTGCCAAACGACCAGTGGATCACGCAACATTGTTTCAGGTAAACATTGCACTTGAATGGAGTCAATATATCATTGCTTTCTTAACCACAAGGAAGTTTCCTGAAAACATAACAAAAGCACAGAAAAGGGCTATAGAGCTGGAGGCTGGCGACTTTAGTTTAATTGGAAGCCAACTCTATAAGCGAGGAAAGGACAATCAACTTAGAATCTATGCAAGTGAAAGTGAATACCTGCTGATTCTAGAACATGCACATGGCGGCATAAGTGGAGGCCATTTTTCAGGCGATAAGACGGAAAAATTGTCGTAACCGCAGGAATTTGGTGGCCTACATTACATATGGATACTGAGGAGTTTGTAAAGCGTTGTGACGCATGTCAACACACCAAGGTGCCAATAAAGAGAGATGAGATGCCACTACGGCCAATGATGGGAGCAAGGGCATTTGCAAATTGGGGCATTGATTTTGTGGGGCCTATTTCACCCCCTGCATATCGCACCCATACCCAATATATCATTGTGGCTACGGACTATCTCACAAAATGGGCGGAAGCTAAGGCAACACAAAAAGCAGATGCACGAACCACTGCACAATTTTTGTATGAGAATGTCTTTGTACGATACGGGTTACCAATAGAAATTGTCAGTTATCGAGGAACACATTTTCTTAATGAAATCATTGAATATCTGCTAGAGGAATTCATGGTCATACATAGAAAATCTGCTCCATATCATCCACAGGCAAATGGACAAGCTGAGGCCACAAATAAAACACTATGCACGGTTCTCACTAAAATTGTATCAGAGTCAAGAATAGACTGGGATCAGCAGTTACACTCAACAATATGGGCATACAGGGTAGCTTACAAAACCTCAATAGGAACGACACCGTACAACATGGTGTTTGGCCTAAATGCTATATTACCCATAGAGTTTTTAATTCCAACTCTATGAGTAGCGAAATGCTTAGAATGGATAGGGCATGAGCTCTCTTCAAGAATAGATGATCTTGAAAAGCTAGATGAACTTCGCTTACAAGCTGTAGCTTCGATCTATGCTAAAAAGAGAAGACAAAAAGAGTTTTTTGACAAGCATGTGCGCACTAAAGAATTCAAAACAGGTGATTATGTACTTGTTTATACCTTGAAGCAACATGCTAAGAAACTTAAAAAGCGAGGGATGGGACCCTTTGTGATTAGTGATTTATCACAAAGTGGAGCTATCAAGCTTGCTACATTAGCAGGTGAACAAATGCCAAATTGGATTAGTGGGTGGCGATTAAAGAAATATCATTTACCACTAAGACAAGATATGCTTCAACAAATCCATCAAGTAAAACAACGAATGAAGGAGAAACCGAGGGTACGGGAAGAAGCCCAAGCAGAAGCAAAAGACGGCTTCTATGACAACAACAACAATCTAGATCACCGTTGCAAATCAACGCCATTCGACTAACGAATTTTGATGAAGACACACTGGAGCCAATAATTGCAATCAAAGTGGGTAGCAATCAAGTTGAATCGACGGCATTGCTTAATTCCGGAGCTCAAGCAAATCTAATCTCTTACAGATTATACAAACAGCTCAAGCCCACAGGTCAACTACATCCTACTCCACAAGTGCTGGAAAGTAGTCACATTCGCTAAAAACATTGGGCTACATTATATTGCATGTACAAGTACATCAATATATTTACCCACACAAGTTTTATGTGGTCAAGGATGAAAGCACACAACACCCCATGTTGTTGGGACAACCTTGGTAAAAAGAGTATAATGTGCAGATAGATTGGAATGCGGATGCAGTCAAAATTCAGCATGCACAAGAACAACAGGTGATAGCCTTTGCTCAGCAACACTGGAAGAATCAGCCAGCAGCAATGCAATCACTAGATAAAGAACCAAAAGAATGGGTGCCACTAAAGAACAACATGGAAAACAAACGGGGAACTGCCAACCATGTTCACTACAAACATACAACAACACAGACCGCAGTGCCAAGATCAAGGTTAGCAACACGCGACAACAAGTATGGGTACGGAAGGATAGAGGTGACATGGCAGACAAACCACAATACAACAGAAGAAGTCAACAGAAGCAGAAAGTTCAACCCAAAACCAAGGGAAAAAAGCAGATATGGATCCCAAAGAAAATTCTCAGCAACAACTTAAATGCGACTCGCATTTGGATCCCGAAACCGAAGCAAAAGGAACTCCCTCAAGCCCACAGTAGCCGACAAATCGATTTATGTGAGTACCAATCAGCAACAAAACAATGACAACCGCGGAAGTAGCAAGAAACCTACAAAAATCTCCAAAGCAAAGCTACAAATGGAAAGCAAAAGAGACAAAGTCTATGGCCAATTCCGCCATGAAAATTCTCTCCAAGGAGACGACTACGGCCATATCGACAATAGCAGCAAACCAAGCGACTTTTGCAAGAAGGACGATCAAACAAAGAGAGGTAGATTTACAACTTTTACTTGCAAAGAAAATCTGCCGACCAAATCAACAATAAACAGGAAACCTCGATAGCGAATGCCAATAATCATATTGATTATTACCTCCTCTTGCACAGCATTAATTTTTCCATGCATTGACCGAGTATGTATCATATAGGGCCACACTACACGGCAAAGCATTAGCACAATTTTTAACCCAGGCACGGCACATACACCGAGGTGATACCTTGTCATCCGGGAGGACTCCGGCTAGGAGGGGGGGAGGCATTCTCAAATGCGGAACCAATGGCGGAGAGAGCAAAAAAGGGTATGTTTTGCGACTATTTCTAAGGGTTGTCATTTGATTGCAAAATTTTCGGGACTATCCCAAGTACATATGCCCTTATAAAGCATGAATCTACAAGTATATGGGTCCAAACGCCAAATCAAGCCCCTAGGTGTGTGTATATAAGTAAAAATAGCCATTTTTCTGACAAAATATTGGTAAAATGGAGAAATCCGGCCATAAAAATTGCATGTGAGTGTATATAGTGTTTTGCGGTGATGTTTTTGATTTATTATGGATTTTGGGGATTTTTTGGGTTTAATTTGCTATTTTCCTTTTAATTTTACTAATTTTCGGCAGAAAAACTTCAAAAATACAAAAAGCAGGTGAAAAACAGTCATAATGAAAAACAAAAAATATGGGGATGATCAGTGACTATAGGACAACCTATGGTACAATGGGGGTGCAATTATGAGACTGGAGCGGAAAGCTTGATTTGGCCAGATTTTGACCGAAATGTCAAATTTATCGGAAACTGGGCAAATGGAGTCCAAATCAAGAAATTTTTGAGCCTAAACCGCATCTCGCAAGAAGTTGGGAGCACATGTCAAATTCCATGGAAAGTGGTTCGGGGACCCCCGTTATAAGAAAATTTCACTTCATTTTAAGCTCATTTTCACTATTGACTTTTGAAAGAGAGCTTCTGCCAACTAGAGCGAACGGAACTTCCAGCGGCTTCTACGACGTGCACGACTACCCGACAGGTTCCAAACATGAGAGGTAGGCTCACCACCTTGAGCTTTTCGCGCATGTTTGTTGTTTTGTCGCGAAAACTAGCGTAGGGTTCACACAGAAAGCGGACAGTAAAGACCTACAAGTAGAAGTGACCACCTTACGGCTAACCCAAAAACAATGAGGCTTCATCGGCAGCTTACCCTAGCATAGGAGACCACTTTTGGATGACCAAAGGCAGTAGAAAACCATCGGGAAAAACCCTAATTCCTAGAGCCCCGCAAGAGGCCACCAAATGGAAAATCGGCAGAAAGGCGCCCAAATGCTACCAAAACTCATGGGTAGGAGCATCTCGACATGCTCAACAAGTCTATATAGCCCACATGACCATACGGTGACACGAAGCAGCACTAAACTTCAGAAACGACATCAGACACACAAAGCATCAAATAGCTCTCGCGGCCAAACCGCATGTCCGTTTGCCACCAAACTTCACGAGCGGCTTTCCTAGACCATCAACAACCAATTCCTATAGTGGTCGACCACCACAAGTCATCAAAGATATGAAAACACAACCACGGGTGCTTCTAGAGCGACAAATTTCCAAATGGACTCCGACGAAGCCAAAGTCGACAAAAACCATATGGCGAGGATCCCCAAGGGATCGGGAAGCTATGGAGACCAACATCAAGAAATTTCATCACCGAAAAGTACTCCAAAAGTCAAAAAACGGCTCGGAGGCTCTGAAATCCACACAGGGAGTTTCTTTCTATCAATTTGACTTTTTTGTTGAAATAATGCTTAAAAGGGACTCAGGGGGGCTAAGGACAGGTGCCAGTAACTCTTCCAATATAATTTTCATCAGGAGACATCCTACGTGCAGGATGTCTTAAGGCCAAATTTGGGCACCAAACCTAACATTTCTCATCACACAAAGTTTCTGAATAGCCTTTACATGCTAGCCACCAAGTTTCATCACATTTGGACAGAAATTGACCTCATGTGCACCAAAAAACGCCAAGTCAGGGCATAGAGGCAATAATGGGCCATAGACCTACCAAAACTTGTCCAAATCACATGAAACTTGCACAATACACTCATGATCACATTGCCAAGCTATCTGTGTGGTCACAAGTAAAAAATGATGAGATAGATATCCTACACGTAGGATGTCTAAGTGACATTTTTGGCCCCCAGCTTGCAGTTTTGAGTTCGAGATCTCTTTATTACCCCTTCATGAGCTCATATATCAAGTTTCAAGCCATTCCGATCTCTTTTGGCCCCCAACACCTCCAAGATGCAGTTTTTGAGCCCAAAAATGCTACACATGCTCTTACCAACACCAATTCTTGTCCAAATCAAAATCCAAGAGCATGACCATGTTCCACATGCCAAGGGCTACCCACATAACAATTCTCAAGCAATTTTGATGAAAAAGACATCCTACGAGTAGGATGTCTCCAGCATGATTTTGACTTACTGTGCAAGAAATGGCATCATGGGAGCCATTACCATAGTGCAAGAAGCTCATATATCAAATTTCAACCCATTTGAATATCATTTGCCACCTGTTGTGGACATCCTACCCAATTTGTGAGCCTAAAGCCTGAATCTGCCCAAAAATGAACTTTTTGATGCCCGAACCCAATTCCAATCACATAGCCATGTTCAACAAGTCAAGGACCACCAGCATGCCAAGTTTTCACTGAAAACTGATGAAATAGACATCCTATGCGTAGGATGTGTTAATGATAAATTTTGGCCAGAATGATACTGTGAGCACATACACAATTTCCCTCGTTCCTTTTAAGTTTTATTTTCAATTTTCAAGTCATTTGGATAGTTAAAACTCAGTTTCTCAGCTAATATGGAAAAAACACTAACTTCGGACTACTGAGTGCAAGGATCTATGGCAGCCGCAAAGTCACCGGCAAAGAAGAAGAGAATGACAATAAAAGATTACTTGGAAGAAGTGGAGCCGTTTGTCATCCCAGAAGGAACCCTAAATCCAACCAGCACCTAGATTCGGGATGACTTGCTCAAGTCCAATGACTTAAAGATCTACCAAGGCGTGTTCAAAGACACTGAAGGAAATGCAATAGAGCTACCCATGCTACCTCGGGAGCTCAATGAATTTTTCCGAAGCAAGATGGGGGAGTACCTAGCTCCATAACTATTTTGAAGCACTGTCAGCGGGGATCGACATCAAAAGTGTGTGGAAGTTTGTGACCACTATCAAAGAAGATGGAGTGGCCAGAGTTACTAATCTGCACGGCAATCCAGACACTATGATTGTAATCACACAGAGAGTAGTGGCAGCCGCACTAGACCTCTCCAACAAGGGACATAGTGTAACCAAAAGAAGAGATGAAATCAAGGTGTACTCTGAAAAGAAGAGCAACTACACCTTTGAAGACATTGCAAACCCTAAAGTGGCGGTCATGAGCTAGCTGTACAACCAGTACTTCCACATGTGTACAAAGCGGCCACAGAAGTACAGAATGCTACCTGGAGCCATTGCTACCACCTTTACCTGGGCAATGCAAAAGAGCAAGCCAAAGGTGATAAATTATGCTGCTTATATCCATGACAATCTGGTGAAAATGGGCAACAAGAATCCCACCTACATTGTGCCAGGTGAACTGGTAACAAAAGTGGTTTATGGGGCATTGCACGCCAAGGGAAATTGGCCTGACCCTCCATCACAGAATGATTGGCTGAGCCTGAAAGAAGATAAAGAAGAAGAACAACCCAAAGCACCAAGAGTAGCCACAAGGTTGAAGCGCCGGCTAGAGACCGTGCTAGAAGAGCCTCCGGAGATGAAGAAGGGAAAGAAGGAAAGTGTACAAGTGCCGATCAAAGAGAGTAAGTCACAGAAAGCGGCACGGCTTGAAAGATTTATGGAAAGCTTCAGAGCCAAGAGAGCATTGAAAGGAGATTTGAGCGAGTTGTGGAAGCTCTCACTAGAAGCAATGTCGGGATCATCCCGAAGGGTGCACCGCGATAGATTTGAAGATTACATCAATAATTTTGAGAGGTTTGGATGCTACAACAGAAAATATCCCAAATGTTCCTTTCACAGAAGAAGAAGTTGACGAAGTACGACAGCAACTGCTAGAAGATCAGGAAGGCCAAGAGAGAGAGAGAGAGAGAGAGAGAGAGAGAGAGAGAGAGAAATACAAAGGCGAACAGGGACTTCAAGAAAAAGCCAGCAACTCCACCATCGAGCACGGAATCCAGCCCACCGCCATCACCACCTCCTCTTAGCCCTCCACAAACCCAACAAAAGGAGGAGTAACAAGAAGATTACAAGCAAGAAAAGAGCCAAGAGCAAGAGCAGAAAGAAGAAGATGAATAGAAAGAGGAAAAGATGGATCCAGAAGAACAGAAATTCAGAACATTCCTTGATCTACTAGCGTCTGGGTATTCAAGAGAAGAGGCAGCCAATGTGGCATTTGAGCTGGCAAGCACAAGGCCAAAGGAACAAGTTTAGAGCCTACGATTAGTAGAACTAAAAGAGATGGCCACTGATACAGTGGACCTACAGTCACCTACCAATGACTGGGACGTGGTGATGCACAAGCTAACCGGGCTCAGGACAAAATCATTGGCCACGGAAAGTGAGATTGACAATCTCAAAGCCAATGAATTTTTTATCAAATCTGAAATCGACACACTACACAAACAAAGCCAAGGGCATATAGAGAAAGAAGCTGAGTTGCAAGCTAGTCTAGCCACGGCATTACAAAGATGCCAGGAGATGGAACGAGAGAATCAGGCAACAGATCAAAGAATTCAAAGAGTTGAAGAAGAATACAGAAGACTCAGCAAGTCATTGACAGATGTAGAGAGGGAAAGGGACAACCTAACCCTCCAACTTGCTGAAGAATCCAAGGAGGTGGAAGCCCTAAGGAATGCCAAAGAGAAGGTAGAGATAGAGCAGAAAGCTAGCCAGGATGAGGTCATTGAGCTAAAAGAACATATTAAAGTCAAAGATCAAACCATCCAACGGCTACGGGCATCTCTTGCCAGAGTCAGAGCTGCTAGCTTGACTCACACCACTTCATCAGAGACGGAGCTTTATGAAGAAGAAATGAAAGAGGTCCAAAAGGAGTTGACATTAGAGAAAAGACAAAGGCTGATGATGGATGAGGGCTCTGTGGTAATGCAGATTTGATTGGAAGAAGAGCACAGAGCCATGCAAAATGAGCTAGAAGCCATCAAGAGAAAGCTCGAGGAGGCGGAAAAGATAAACGCAGATCTAAACGGCCTCCTTGTGAATATGGAAGAGCAAGCGGAAGAGGAGAAGAAAACATTTCAGAAGCAGTTAGAGGAGCTGAGAGGCCAGCAGCAAACAGAAGAGCAGCAGATGGGCACCGGGCCAGCAGCCATGGAGGGAATAGACATAGAGAATGTGGCAGATCCAGTGGACACCACCATGCAAGAGGAAATCCTTGTAGGACCCTCACAAGAGCCACAAGATCTGACCCACGAAGAAGAAGAGAAGCTACAAAAGTCCATAGAAGTGGCAGTCAAAGACATAGCCAAAGAAGCCTTGGAATGGGAGCACAGGGTCTTTAAATCAATGACTATTCAGAAGATAGATGCCAGCAACCTTCGGCGTGAATGGCTATAGCCCTCTCTCCCATATCCTCTGCTGAAATATGAAGCTGCCACAATCAACAAGTGGGTCAGAGAGGAGCCAACAATGCCAATGTACAAAGCAGACATCTCCAAACCTGAAGGGGTAAAGTTGATAGTAGACTCTCAGCCCAGGTGGAGAAAGGCATGGGTGACAAAGTATCCACAGTATCTAATCCATCTGGTAGAGGCACCTAAAGCTATTAGAGAAAACCTCAGTTTCTTCCCTTTACCAAGGATGAGGACATGGAAGGCCCATGAGCTATTTCAGAGAAGCCAACCCACTTGGCTAAATTACCCGAAGCTGTCAGGCTTGCAGGCAGGCAAGAGAATAAGTGAGCAATACATGGTGAAAACCCTAACGGGTGCCATCAAATTGTTCACTGGATTGCCTGAACTATCTTGCATCATGATGAGAAAGATATGCAAAACACTTTTGGCAGTCTTCGAGACATTCAAACCAGGCAAGGCGACAGACAGTATCTTCTTCTTTCAAGATACATACAGATGTGCATACGATATGTCTGGTCAGCCTTCTCACAAGGTGATACATGCATTATATCAGAGGATCATGTTTTTGACATCTTATCACCTCCAGGACTTTGAAGAAGCCTTCTACACTGGCTTCTTCACAATCAGCACAGATATATTTGGCCCGATGCTACTAGCTCAACATGCAAGATATGAGTCACTGCTCAAGATGAGAGAAAGACTACGATGAAGAAGCAGCTCAACAGCCATGTCGAGGACGACATGAACAAGGAGGGGGGGAGTGTTAGAAGCTGGACACACCCTACGGAAAATGACTGCTCGGCGGATTATTATTTTTTGTAATTATTCATTTACTGAGGAAACCCGACATTTCACCTTTGTAAATATTGGGGCTTACAGAAGTTTCCAGATTGTATCCCAGTTTTGACATTGAGATTGAGTAGATGGTGAGTGGCATAAAATGGTAACCATCTTTTTGCAACATTTGTCAGCCTACTCAACGTCCTCTTCCTCATATGTGTATATATTTTTCTACGCTATTAAGTTATCTAGAGTAAATTCCCCCTCTTCGTTTAACCTTTGTGGCGACACATACATTATACTCTTCCCAAAAATGTCACCTTAGTCATATATTTATATTACCACAATTTTCTTTTTTGCTTTGTAAATAGAATAAGCATATAATAACCAACTATCTACCCCCAAACTTTCTTACCTCTTGTGAATTAGTAGTAGAAAAATAATATATCCATCTTCCACCCCATATAGATAAATTCCCATGGAAATCAACTCTCCACTTGTCTTTACCAAAGATTATGGTCCCTCTCTACAAGTCTTCTATGCCCCCTACATAGGTGGCCCAATATCTCTCAAGAATATACATATAGTTTCTCTCCTTTCAAAAAGACTCCAATTGTATATTCTTTTCACAAGAAAATAATATTGGGCCCTCCTCTATTTGTTTAAACATCATAGCCTTTTGAAAAAGCATGATTCCCCTTGGATGCATACAAGCAAAGGGCCCATACAAGAAGACTTGGAAGCAAAAGGTTCCCTAGCCTAGTGTGGACCTTCCAAACCGAATTCCTTGGTGCATGGGCGTGAAGAATAGTCCAAATTCATATCAAACATGTTGAGAAGGTCAATTTTTCCTTTTGAAGCATGTCATTCCGAGCTACAGGTAAAAAGTTATGGTCAAAATAGTGTAAATCTGTCAGATTCGCAGCAAAAGGGAACTGTAAATCAAGTAAATCAAGAGGGTGAGATCTTATTTTTCCCCTAATCATATTCTAGAAGAGCAATGAGTGTTCAAGGTCACTTGCATGTGATGGGACCAACCTAAAGATGCTTTCTAAATGCCAAGACAGACAAGTTGAGATACCCCGCAGGAGCCACCCGTAGGGCCTCATGGTGGGGCCCACCTACATTATGCACCCCTATGGAGCCTTCACGGTCTAAAATGATATTTTTGGTGAATAAATAGTCCCTTTTATGTCCAATATTCAATGAGTGGTCAAAGGACACTTAATTAGGTCTAATCACTTACTCTAATTAAGTGTAGCATAATCCCACTCCTACACAACTATAAATAGCCCCCCTTGGAGAGACTCAAGGACACACCTATATTTTCAACTTCATGTTGTTTCTTGATCAATAGTAGAGAAAACCCCAACTCTCCCTCTTTCGCATCCTCCCTCCTAACCCTCCTCTTTGGAGGAAGTGCAACTCTATTCTCCACTCTTTCCATTCTACAATCTCTTACTCCATCAACCCAATAAATCATTTGTAGCACCTCAATAACTTGTAAATACATCATGATCTCTCTCATGGTTATGTTAATGATCATGAAATCATCTTCAAAACTTTCAAGTGTCGCAATTCGTGATGGTTAGCAAGCAACTGTCCTCCCCTTAAAAGGTGTGCGAGAAATCAAGTAAGTGTTCTATTCTCAATTTACCATTGGTTTGTTTCTCCACACTTATTCAATTGGTCTAAAGAAATTTCTCACTCCAACTCTCTTTTGCTTCATTACATATGCATGTGGCTACCTCTCAATTTTATTTGTGTCACGGCATTGCATAGATGGAGATGAGCTCTCTATGCAAAGTGTGTTAGTTTGATGTAAGTGATTCTCTTGTGTGTTTGAGAGTCAAGTCTTGTGCGCATGATTTTTTGATGAGTGCTTGAGAGAGGAAGAGTTTGGATGTATTATGGGTATTCTTATGGGGAGAAGGTGAATGCTATTCCACAAATTGCATATTTCATTTTGATGCACGGCATTGGGTTGCATAATCGTTGATGGTGTTCAAGTGTCCAAAGTGTATATAGAGTAAGGGGGTTTTCAAAGTGTGTTGCTTGAATGGGTGAGTGCAAGTGTTATTTTTTATTGGTTTCCTTCTCCACTCCCAAAAGAAGGTGGTGCCCCAAGTAGTGTGCGTACCTCTTTACGAACATTTTGTGAGGGTAGGCCCATTGGTTTGGGTTTAGAGGCCCCATTTCAAAAAGCTCGCCCTCATAAAGTGGTGCCCCCACTGAGGACATATTTCCAAGTTACCTTCAAATTTTTTAGTGATGAACAATGGAGTTCCCATCTATCCATTTCATTTTGCACAACACATTAGAGTAAATGTTCACATAGATAGAAAAGTCTTTTTCCAGCAACACATTGTTTTGATGTTTGGTGCAGAAAGACTTAGAGAAATACTGGCATCACCCAATCCAATTATACTTCCAATCATCAATTATGAAACTTCTTTTGATGTTCACGTTTTCATTTTGTTTTAAAGGCAGGAACAAGGAGTGGTAAAGGGGTGCTCAAGGGCCATATGAAGGAACGAGGTCTTCAAACCAACAACGAGGAGTAGCACATGAATCACGATCAAAACAATGAACCTTTTAGGCCTATTGCTCGGCAATCCATTCATATAATCATTGCAACTAAGTTTAGGTTTCAATCTATCATAAGGAGGATATTTGGATCCACTCGCCTCAATGAAATCAATGCTTCAATTAATCCATTTATTCTACCTATGATAAAGTATGAATTAACAATGGATGTGTACATCTTCATTTTAATGTAATCAGATTTATAGTGTCAATAATCTTGTGCGGCCCGTAAGAGAAAAGTTTCTTTTAAAAAAAGAGATTTCAAAAAGTCTAAACAAAATGTCAAGTTCTTTTCCCACGTTCTATGCAAGAAGTGGGGAAGATGCGCAAGAGTTTCTTGACAACTTGGAGATGGCACATCTCATATCCGGGAGAGATGAAGAGGAAGTAAAGCTACGAGCCTTCCCATTGGTTCTAAAAGCAGAAGCTAAAGCATGGTATGAGACCTTGAAACCCCAAATCAAGTCCAATTGGGAGAGACTGTGAGCAAGCTTCCTCTCCAAGTTCGGGCAAGGTGATACTTCTGAAGGGCTATGGAAATGTCTTATTGGACATAAGCAGGTATCACTTGAAGACTATCCCTCTTATGAAGCAACCTTTGTCAATCTATGGGGTAGGTGGAAGGCTACATTAGAAAATCATGGTGGTGCACCTAACTTTCTAAAAAAAGAGAGATTCATGGTTGGCTTGTATCCACTTTTAAAGGCTAAAGTAGAGCTAAAATTCCCATCCACCTTCGAAGAAGCACGTGAGGTACCCATCATCAAGTTTAGAAAACTACACTTCCAAGCACATAGAGCAAGGGGATTGAATGAAGTGAGTGAGAGGGAGTCTTCACAAACCATGGAAGCACCAATTAGGGCCCCTCTTGCACAATCTTCACAAATAGGAGATAACTCTCAACAAGGGGTTTTACAAAGGCTAACTCAACAGCTTGAGAACCTCACTCTGAATCTAGTACAAGGCCTACCTCAACAACGACAACCAAGAGAAGGGAATCGCAATCAACGAAGACAAGCTCAAGAGTTGCGATGTTGGAATTGAAATGAAATGGGCCATGGCATGTACAATTGTCCACATCCAAGGAGACTTCCGAGAGACATATATCCCCCCAGACCGCCTCCTCTCACTGTGCAGCAAGAACAAGCTCAAGGCCCACAAATCCTTCGTCGACCACCACCACCAGCAAATATACCTCCCGTCCCACATGAGGAGGAAGAAAGAGGAGTCAACATCATCAAGCTAGAAGAGGTAATAGATGAGCATACTCTAAACTTTGATGTTATGCCGGCAGAAAAACGCACAAGAGCACATGATAAGGATGAAGACATGAGAAGTGAAGGAACAAATTCAGCCAGAAGGGACAAGAAGAAGAAGTCAAAGATAGAAGAAGCTGAAGGTAGCAGGAAGAAAAGATCAAGGCGAAGGGAAATTGGTATCAACGACTTCCCATTGGGAAAGGAGCTAGAGCCCTACAACATCCTGGAGGATTTACAAACCCAAAAGCCAAACATTTCATGGCCTCAACTTCTACACCTATCAGCCAAAGTAAGAAGGCAATGGCCAAAGTTGGTAAGTACAAGAATTCCAAAAAAGAAAGCAAATCTTTCCATTAAGGTTGTGGCCTCAAAGCTACAAAAATATGTGGAACCCATTGTGGATGCTTACATAAGGGGTAAAAAGGTGTCTAATGTATATGTTGATGGTGGAGCTCAAATGTGTGTGATCACGGAAAAATCAATGAATAGGTTAGGGCTTGAAATTACAAAGTCCTCTAATTGTCAAGCTAGGCTAGCCAACAACTCAAGTGTGAAGTGTTTGGGGATCATTGAAAATGTAAAAGTCTCTGTATGTAACATAGATGCACGAGTGGATATGTATGTCATGCCAGCTAAGGGGGAGGGCTATCCCATCATCCTAGGGAGGCCTTGGCTCATTGCTGTGAATGCAGATCAAAAATGGGAAAGTGGTCGTTTGATTCTTAAGAAGGGTCAACCGGTGGTGTATGATTGGCGAGAAGGAAAGCAACTAGATATCAACTATGAAACCACGGCAGATGAAGAGAGCGAGGAGGAGAGTCCTTACTCAAGTGATGAGGAAGCATCAACCATTGCATCAACCAGTGAAGAGGAGTCTTCTTTGGAGGTAATGGGAATTGTATTCAACGCCAACACTCAAGATGTTCCAGTAGAAGAAAAGCCAACAGAAAATCACACACGAGGGGATGAAAGATGCCACCATCTTGAAGAAGGATTTGAGAAGATGCTTGCAAAAGATCTTACTTGTGAGGAGAAGAGGTCCTACATCAATATGTTAAGGAAGTATCCCAATTTGTTTATCACAGACTACTCAATAAGAGGTGTAGATGTAATAGAGCATCGAATTGAATTGAAACCAGGGACCAAACCCGTGGCTCAAAAGTTAAGGCGACTAGGATCTGTGCAACAAAAGGCTCTCTTACAAGAAGTGAATCGACTCTTGAAGGCTGGCTTCATCTATCCAGTATCCAACTCCGAATGGGTATCACCTATTGTAGTCACTCCCAAGAAGAATGGTAAGTGGAGGGTCTGCGTGGATTACAAACCCCTCAACGCTGCGACAAAGAGGGACCACTTCCCTCTCCCTTTCCAAGATGAAATTTTGAATGAAGTAGCAGGTCACGAATGCTACACTGTGTGTGATGGGTATTCAGGATATTTTCAAATTAGAATAGCAGAAGAGGACCAACCAAAAACCACCTTCATCACACCTTGGGGATGTTTTGCATTCAGAGTAATGCCTTTTGGGCTCACCAATGCTCCTAGCACCTTCATGAGATTCACAATATTTGTATTTCAGCCATTCTTTGGAAAATCCATAAGAGTCTTTATGGATTATTTCTGTATTTATAGTTGTAGATCGCTTCATTGCCAAAAGGTTGAAGAGGGGCTTAAGAGGCTCCATCAATTTGGGGGACAACTCAACCCAGAGAAGGGTCATATCGGTGAATCTCATGTGGTTTTGCTAGGCCATGTGGTTTCTTCACAAGGAATTCAAGTGGATCCCTCTAAAGTAGAGGCCCTTTTGTCATTATCTCCACCAACAACAACTAAGGAGCTAATGACCTTCAACCACAAAGTGAGGTACATGTCTCGCTTCATCCATCTCCTAGCAGAAGCCATCGCCCCTTTGCATAGGTTGGCAAGCCAATCTACATTTGAATGGGGGAGGGAACATGCAAAATGTTTTGAGGAAGTGAAGGGCATTCTTAGCTCTCTCCCGATCCTAATGCCACCAGATCCAAAGGAGACCTACTATGTTACTCCAAGTGTAGGTTTTGAAGCAATTGGTGTTTTTTTGATGCAAAAAGATCCTAAAACATCATACATGAGGCCGATCTATTTTGCAAGCAAGGTGATGACTCCGGCCGAGAAGGGATACACTAAAATGGAGAAAGTGGTCTTTGCAATCTTGTTTGCGGTAAGGAAGTTTCGATCGTATCTTCTCCCTGTGCCATTTGTTTTTCTCACCTTAGAGCACAATCTACCATATGTAGTACAACACATGAGCCTCTCATCTAGAATATCAAAGTGGGTACTTGAACTTCAAGAATTTGAATACACTTTCCTTGTAGAAGATAGCACAAGAGCAGGACTTGCAGACATTCTCACCTACAAAGTGAGAGAAAGGGAAGGATCACGACTACAAAGAGAGGAAGGCTCAAAACAGTTCAAAGTAAAGGAGATTGATAATGCCCATACTTTATGCTTTGACGGAGCTTATCAACGCCAACAAGACAAAGCAGCAGGGGGAATCATCATTTTGAACCCACAAAAGGAGGTAATGGTTAGAAAAGGTATCACTCTACCCAGTGTTCACTCTAACAATGAGGCTGAGTATGCTTCTCTAACCCTTGGGTTAGAAGAATGCAAAGAATTAGGCATACAAAGACTTATTATAAAAGGTGATTCTTTGCTAGTGGTCAGGTAAATCCAAGGGACTTGGAGGTGCAAGAATCGTACATTGTTTGAGTGGCTTAGTAGTGTAAGAGCTTTGATGAAGGGTTTTAAAGCAACACAGGTACAACACATTGTGAGAACTCATAACAAGGAAGCAGACTTACTCGCAAATGAAAAGCTTCAAATGGCGGTAGGAGGTGTGAAACTATATGAACCCAAATATCAAGGTCAAGAGGAGCTAAAAGACATTATCTTCTTTCTACAAGCAGGTGAGTGTCCCAAACACTTAGACAAGGTGCAGAGACATAGACTAGTTAAGAAGGCCACACCTTACCAGTTGATCGAAGATGATTTATATCACAAAGGGAAATATTTGGTCTTGAGGAGAGTACCATGTGTGCAAGAGATAGAGAAAATTATTCTTTCATGTCATGATGATGTCTGTGGTGGTCACTTTTCTCAAGATATTACAAGTAGGAAGATTTTACAAGCAGGTTTTATTTGGCCGAGCTTACATCGTGATGTCCAATATTGGTGTAAGGCATGTAATCCATGCCAAATTTCTGGGGATAGACGACTAACATATGAGCCTCGAGTCCCAATAATATCTTATGGCCCTTTTGAAAAGTGGGGTGTGGATGCAATAGGTCCACTACCTCGTACTTCTACAGGGAAGGTTTTCATCATCATGGGTGTTGACTACATGACACGATGGGCGGAAGCAACAAGCACAACCCGAATCACAGCTGAAGAGGTATCAAAGTTTATTTTTTATCATATTTGTAGTAGGTTTGGAACACCCCTAGAAATCTTATCAGATCGAGGACCGGGTTTTAGGGCTGACCTTCTGAATGATCTCTTGAGGAGGTTAAAAGTGAAACACCTGCATTCCACACCCTACTATCCTCAATGCAATGGATTGGTGGAAAAAGTGAATGGAATGATATGTAAGATCATTTCTAAGCAGTTTGTGGACCGGCCTAATGATTGGGATCGCCATTTGACGGCTGCTCTTTGGGCGTATAGGACATCTTTCAAGGTATCTATCCAATTCACCCCTTTTCATCTAGTTTATGGACAGGAAGCACTTCTCCCCATTGAGGTAGAGCTCTCAAGCTTGCGCGTTCTTGCAAGAGTGGAAAAAAACCAAAAGAGGTTCTACATGAAAGGATCTTAGATCTCCAACGACTTGAGCTACATAGAGAAGAGTCCATTGATCACTACATCACCAAAGCGACAAGCCAAAGGGATAAAATCAACAAGAAGCTCAAGGGGAAAGGATTGAAGGAAGATATGTTGGTTCTTCGCTATGATAACCGACTTGATACTCGACTTGACAAAAAGTTTTTGCAAAGATGGGAGGGACCTTTCATGATAAAAACAAAGTTTGGGAATGGTAGTTACAGATTAGCAGATTTATCAGGAAAACTCCACAAGACCAGAGTCAATGGATGGAGATTAAAGCCCTACTTTCAACGTATCAATCCGTTGATAGGCAGTCATCTGCCTACATCGTCTAAGCTCCAAATTGACATGGCTCCCTTCGGCTTGGCAAATGCTCCACCTATTTTTAAAGCTTTGATGTGCAAAGAAGAACCAGCGTTGGAATCTGAACATACCCAAGGCAACCCTCCCATCTCCGATTTATGGGATTGAGGTAATGAAAAGCAGGTCTAATGGAGTAAAAGAGTGCATGACACTCCTCCTATTGAAAAAAAAAAAAGTGGAAAAGGAAAAATGACAAAAAAAAGAGAAAAAAAAGAAGAAAAAGAAGCAACACCGTCCTCCTAAAGATATGAATATCTCTAGGCTTGGGGGAGGGCTAATATGAGTGGCATAAAATGGTAACCATCTTTTTGCAACATTTGTCAACCTACTCAACGTCCTCTTCCTCATATGTGTATATATTTTTCTACGCTATTAAGTTATCTAGAGTAAATTCCCCCTCTTCGTTTAACCTTTGTGGCGACACATACATTATACTCTTCCCAAAAATGTCACCTTAGTCATATATTTATATTACCACCCTTTTCTTTTTTGCTTTGTAAATAGAATAAGCATACAATAACCAACTATATACCCCCAAACTTTCTTACCTCTTGTGAATTAGTAGTAGAAAAATAATATATCCATCTTCCACCCCATATAGATAAATTCCCATGGAAATCAACTCTCCACTTGTCTTTACCAAAGATTATGGTCCCTCTCTACAAGTCTTCTATGCCCCCTACATAGGTGGCCCAATATCTCTCAAGAATATACATATAGTTTCTCTCCTTTCAAAAAGACTCCAATTATATATTCTTTTCACAAGAAAATAATATTGGGCCCTCCTCTATTTGTTTAAACATCATAGCCTTTTGAAAAAGCATGATTCCCCTTGGATGCATACAAGCAAAGGGCCCATACAAGAAGACTTGGAAGCAAAAGGTTCCCTAGCCTAGTGTGGACCTTCCAAACCGAATTCCTTGGTGCATGGGCGTGAAGAATAGTCCAAATTCATATCAAACATGTTGAGAAGGTCAATTTTTCCTTTTGAAGCATGTCATTCCGAGCTACAGGTAAAAAGTTATGGTCAAAATAGTGTAAATCTGTCAGATTCGCAGCAAAAGGGAACTGTAAATCAAGTAAATCAAGAGGGTGAGATCTTATTTTTCCCCTAATCATATTCTAGAAGAGCAATGAGTGTTCAAGGTCACTTGCATGTGATGGGACCAACCTAAAGATGCTTTCTAAATGCCAAGACAGACAAGTTGAGATACCCCGCAGGAGCCACCCGTAGGGCCTCATGGTGGGGCCCACCTACATTATGCACCCCTATGGAGCCTTCACGGTCTAAAATGATATTTTTGGTGAATAAATAGTCCCTTTTATGTCCAATATTCAATGAGTGGTCAAAGGACACTTAATTAGGTCTAATCACTTACTCTAATTAAGTGTAGCATAATCCCACTCCTACACAACTATAAATAGCCCCCCTTGGAGAGACTCAAGGACACACCTATATTTTCAACTTCATGTTGTTTCTTGATCAATAGTAGAGAAAACCCCAACTCTCCCTCTTTCGCATCCTCCCTCCTAACCCTCCTCTTTGGAGGAAGTGCAACTCTATTCTCCACTCTTTCCATTCTACAATCTCTTACTCCATCAACCCAATAAATCATTTGTAGCACCTCAATAACTTGTAAATACATCATGATCTCTCTCATGGTTATGTTAATGATCATGAAATCATCTTCAAAACTTTCAAGTGTCGCAATTCGTGATGGTTAGCAAGCAACTGTCCTCCCCTTAAAAGGTGTGCGAGAAATCAAGTAAGTGTTCTATTCTCAATTTACCATTGGTTTGTTTCTCCACACTTATTCAATTGGTCTAAAGAAATTTCTCACTCCAACTCTCTTTTGCTTCATTACATATGCATGTGGCTACCTCTCAATTTTATTTGTGTCACGGCATTGCATAGATGGAGATGAGCTCTCTATGCAAAGTGTGTTAGTTTGATGTAAGTGATTCTCTTGTGTGTTTGAGAGGCAAGTCTTGTGCGCATGATTTTTTGATGAGTGCTTGAGAGAGGAAGAGTTTGGATGTATTATGGGTATTCTTATGGGGAGAAGGTGAATGCTATTCCACAAATTGCATATTTCATTTTGATGCACGGCATTGGGTTGCATAATCGTTGATGGTGTTCAAGTGTCCAAAGTGTATATAGAGTAAGGGGGTTTTCAAAGTGTGGTTCTTGAGTGGGTGAGTGCAAGTGTTATTTTTGATTGGTTTTCTTCTCCACTCCCAAAAGAAGGTGGTGCCCCAAGTAGTGTGCGTACCTCTTTACGAACATTTTGTGAGGGTAGGCCCATTGGTTTGGGTTTAGAGGCCCCATTTCAAAAAGCTCGCCCTCAATGGTTAAATTGGAACATTAGGGTTTGAGATTGTAAGTAATTTTACCACTTTTTGACCTTAATGAAAAACCTTTGTCATTTTTTAAAAGCACTATCTATGAGTGAGCGTACTGTGTACGAGAGAGAGAGAGAGAGAGTGAGAGCTTCATCTTGACACTACGTGTGCACCGGTGGTCGAATCGAGTGCGGAGAAGTGCAGCGTGTTGCCCCCGACGAGAGCTACGTGCCAATACCTACATTGCGCGCGTACGGTCCGGTTTTGCGAGCTCGACCTACGAGCTTCATCTGGTGATTCGGTGATCATATGTCATCCGTTTTCACATTTCAGCATATCCATGCGTTCGCATTGAGTAGAGCTACACATTAGGCACTTTAGTTTTTGGAAACGACGACCTACAAATTTTGGCCAAACATCCTACGTGATTTTGCACCGGGTGTTTTGGGCTGGGATTTTGGTTCATGGACCTTAGGGAGAGCGACCTATTGGTGTTAGTAGGGTCTCCTTCAAGTTCTATGGCGTTTCGAAAACGTTTGATGGGTATTCCGCTCTTGGAAGCGTTGTAGGAAACCTCTTTTTAAGCACTCTTGAAGGCTGTAGCTTAGAAATTGGTTAGAGACCTCTGTAGGAATTAGTCAAGAGTCAGTCGAGTGTAGATTGACACCCTATGCTTGCTTCCACGCGCCTGTGGGTCGAGCTTCGTCCTTAGCTAACAAATCTTGTTAGGTGAGTTCTCGTTGTGCTGGCGTCCATCGCACCGTATCCGCAACAGCCTACAACAGTTCTAAGCATGTCACAACAGGTTTTAGTCCTTTCATGCTCATGTACGGGTTTCAACCTAGGTCACCAGTTACGGTGGGGTTGGCAACCCCACCAGTTACGGTGGGGTTGGCAACCAAAAAACTCCAACAGGTTAAGGATTTTCTCCAAGAACACATGGATATGCTGAAACTTGCTCATCAGAATGTCCGGCAAGCACAGGATCGGTATAAGAAATACGCTGGTGAGAAACGTCGGCAAGTTACCTTCGAACAAGGGGAGGAAGTATTTTTACGTGTACCAGAACATTCAGAAGTCTGAAAACTGGACCGACACCTACATTATCTCCCCGATATTGTGGGCCTTTCAAAATACTCAAGCGAGTCGATGATCATGATTACAAACTATTACTACCATCACATTCTTGCATTCATATGGTGTTTCATGTAAGCCGTCTACGAAAGCGATTACATGGGGACGACAATGTCATTGACCAACAGGTTTTGGTTGATTACATTGAACCTCCTACCTTACCGCATGAACCTGAACGCGTTATGGATTATCATGAGTTACGTACACGACATCACGTACGACAAAAAGCCTTAATCAAGTGGAAAGACCAACTTGAAGAAGGTTCCACTTGGGAAAACATTAGTGTTCTTAAGAAGAAGTTATCCACTTTTGTTTTCGAGGATGAAAACTCTTCTTAAGGGGGGAGTAATGTCAGGACAAGGGTCCTGTAACCTAAGAACTAGGATGGTCATGGACTACAGCCAAGGGTCGGACTAGACACTGTGGACAGGGGATCCGTCTAGGGCAAGGGGCTAGGAGCCCACCTATATAATGGGAGGTTGGGAGGAGGATCTTCAGTCTAGTTTTCCCTAGTTCTTACAAGACCATCATAAGATAGCTTACCTTAATATGTATCAATCATTGGCAAGGATCCTCACAAAGTCAAACAGTTAATCTCAGTCCAACCCCTGATTACACACAACATTACCAAATATTGCCAAATATTGGCAAGAGTCAAGGAAAGTCAAGCCCAACTCCTCAATCTCAAATAGAAGAGCAGTCCAACAGCCCGCGACTACTCTTTGTCTCAAATATTACTCCATAGTGGATACAATGATTTGTGCATCAGTCCGAAACCACTGATTAGACTTATCATTACCAGATATTGCCAAAAGCTTCTAAGTTCCCCACTAGAAATTGCAAGAGCATATAAATTATTTTGCATAGCTCAAACCAAAAATGGTGTAATCAACAGCAGTGAAATACCCAGCAGAAAAACCATCATTCTAGTCCGTTATATCAAAGCAAACCATACCCAAAGTGCCATTTAGTATTAAAATCACACAAGGTACCTCTGTAGATTCAGCCATTGATTTTTTGTTGGGAGCCATCACCAAAAGACTTGCAGAGATGAATCCTCTCACCCACGGTATAGTGTGTGCAACAATATTGAAGCAGACAAGGTGAAACCTCTCACACCCTTACCCACTCAATGTATGCAAAAACATGAAAGAACATAATATCCTTTGCTCAATGGCAGCTAAATGAGCGTTATGCTCACCTTTATAAGGTAGTGTCAAGCCTTGCAGTCTCCCGCCTCCGGTCGTGGAGCCCGCTCACGAGCACACCCTTACCTACATCCACAGTAAGAAAACAAACCTTTTGTTAGCTTCCAAACAGCATTGCAGGTAACTGGGGTGACCTAGTTGTCATCCATGTCACCAAGGTATCCAAAAAAGAAAAATCATGCTGCTAAGGTTTAAAGTGATTAGTAATATTTTATTTCTAGAATAAAATTTTGAAAAAACTTTCCAATTTTAGTTCAAGTTTAGTTCTTTCCTTCCGTACTTTTAAGTCGAAAAAGCCAGTCATCTTATCCAATATACCACTACTAGATAGTGCCAAGAGTCGGTAAAAACAACGAGTCGGCAAAAAAAAGACCAGTTAGGACCAGCAAGGGATATCTTACCTTTATATATATCAATCATTGGCACGGATCCTCACAAAGTCGAACATAATCAGATAGCCTAGACCAGCATAGGATAGCTTACCCTTGCATATATCAGTCATCGGCAAGGATCCTCACAAAGTCGAACATGATCCGAGACCATAATCAGTAGAAAGAAGAACCTTTTACCACCAGCCATTCAGTCTAGGCGGCACTTTAATTCACAGCAATCCATTCAAAAAAGCCAGATATTCTATTCAATATACCACTACCAGATAGTGCCAAGAGTCGGCAAAAACCAATCGGCCAAAAAAACAGTCAAGACCAGCAAGATCATCTTACCTTTACATATCCCATCCCTCGGCAAGGATCCGAGGACAGTCGAACATAATCAGATATTCTAGACCAGCATAGGATAGCTTACCTTTACATATATCAGTCATCGGCAAGGATCCTCACAAAGTCGAACATGATCCGAGACCATAATCAGTAGAAAGAAGAAACTTTTACCACCAGCCATTCAGTCTAGGCAACAGTTTAATTCATCAGTACTCCAGTCGGAAAAGCTAGTCACCCTATCACTATACCACTACCAGATATTGACAAGATTCGGCAAAAACCAGTCGGCGAAAAAACAAGTCAAGACCAGCATAAGATAGCTTACCTTTATATGTATCAATCATTAGCAAGGATCCTCACAAAGTCAAACAGTTAATCTCAGTCCAACCCCTGATTACACACAAGATTACCAGATATTGCTAAGAGTTAAGGTATACCAAGCCCAACCCCTCAACCCCACCATATAGTGCCAAGAGTCAAGGTATATCAATCCCAAAAATTTGGTCAGTAGTGAATGTACAACAAATCAGTCGGTCAAAAAAACCAGTATAGACCAGCATAGGATATCTCCCCCTCTCATATATCAAAACATCGACAAGGATCATCACACAGTCGAACAATCAACCTTAGTCCAACCACTGATTAAACAACCCACTACCAGATATTGGTAAGAGACAAGGTAAGTCAAGCCTAACTCCTCAATCTCAGATAGAAGAGCAGTCCAACAGCCCGCGACTACTCTTTGTCTCAAACATTACTCCATAGTGGATACAATGATCCGTGCATCAGTTCGAAACCATTGATTAGACTTATCATTACCAGATATTGCCAAGAGCTTCTAAGTTCCCCATTAGAAATTGCAAGATATTTTGCATAGTTCAAAGCAAAAATGGTGTAATCAACAACAGTGAAATACCCAGCAGAAAAACCATCATTTCAGTCCGTTATATCAAAGCAAACCATACCCAAAGTGCCATTTAGTATTAAAATCACACAAGGTACCTCTGTAGATTCAGCCATTGATTTTTTGTTGGGAGCCATCACCAAAAGACTTGCAGAGATGAATCCTCTCACCCACGGTATAGTGTGTGCAACAATATTGAAGCAAACAAGGTGAAACCTCTCACACCCTTACCCACTCAATGTATGCAAAAACATGAAAGAACAGAATATCCTTTGCTCAATGGCAGCTAAGTGAGCGTTATGCTCACCTTTATAAGGTAGTTTCAAGCCTTGCAGTCTCCCGCCTCCGGCCGTGGAGCCCGCTCATGAGCACATGGAGTCTGGCATCGCATTCGAATGCCCACCCACCCGCGCAGGGGCGCTACTAGTTGCATGCACCCCAAAGATAGCAAGCGGCGTCTGCAACATCCCGTAGAGAAGCTCTGATTTCTTGTCACGCCGCGCTGTGCCTTCAAGTGATGATTAGTGGCCTTTCCCCAATAGTACATGACCCAAATATAGCTGGTGCCCAAAAATTATGGGTTTCATACACCTTATGGCCAAACCATGTTCCCACGGTAGAGAGTTACCACATGGTAGCATACAAATCCTTACATGACCTAAATCCTCATGATGATATTATAGTTATTCCCAAGCTTTGAAAGAGGGAGAGGGAAGCCCAGTCGGGCCATAGGGTCATTACCTGGTAGTTTTAAAAGTACAGTTTTATAAAATATAAAAAAAAAAGAGAAGGAAAGAGAGATATACAAAGAGAGATGAAAAGATACGGACATCCATTCTCTAGATGTAACATATAATGAATCAGTTCAGAGGTTAAGCTAGTGTTAGACCAAGCCAGAGGTAGGATGTTGTAGATCAAATCCTGTTGATATCAAGTATATTATATATATATATATATATATATATATATATATATATATATATATATATATATATATATATATATATAGAGAGAGAGAGAGAGAGAGAGAGAGAGAGAGAGAGAGAAACAACGAGATAATGGAGGAGAGTGAGAGGGTAAGGTCGGGGGGGGGGGGGGGGGGGGGGGGGGGGGGGGGGGGGGGGGGGGGGGGCGCTTCCGTGTGTCCAAGTGATTGTCATAGCGGAGCACCAACATGCCCTTCTTTAAATCTTTGTGCCGACGATGTTGATTGAAACTAAGCCGTCTGTGTTCTACCTGTGCCGCATAATGATTGATTGCCTCTGTGTCCACCTATAGTCCTTCCAAGTCAAGGATGTGATCTTTCAAATGCATGTTGGGTTGTTGAAACTGGATTGCCATTATTCTAAGACTTGCTAGTTGCACCTTAATAGGTAAGATTGCCTCCTTACCAAATACCAAATGATATGGGGTGAACCCCAAAGATGTTTGGAATGAGGTTCGATAGGCCCACAAAGCTGGGAGTAGATGCTTATCCCAATCCCTAGGATGATTTTTAACCTGCTTGGTGATAATTTTACAAATCATTCCATTCACTTTTTCAACTAGGCCATTACATTGAGGGTAATATGGTGTGGAGTGCCTCCTTGTAATGCCTAGTTTTTGCATTAACTCCCCTACCAAGTCTGCTCTGAAACCTGGCCCTCTATCAAAGATGATTTCTAATGGTGTGCCAAACCTACAATAGATGTGCTCATAGACAAACTTGGCTACTTCCACAGTTGTGATCCTAGTTGTGGTTGTAGCTTCCACCCATCTAGTCATATAGTTGACTCCCATGATGATATAGAATTTCCCTAAGTTGGCCCTAGGCAATGGTCCTATGGCATCTATACCCCATTTTTCAAATGGTCCATATGAAAGGATAGGTGTATGTGGTTTAGGCATGAGTGATTTGGTGCCGGCCTTTTGACACCGCTTACATGTCTTACACCAGTGGTGTACATCACGATTGAGGCTAGGCCATACAAAACCAACTTGCAAGATTTTAATGCTTGTTATATCTAGGGCAAAGTGACTGCCACAAACAGCATCATGACAACTAGTAATTATCCTAGTATTTTCATTAGAGAGAGGGACCTTCCTGAGTACTTGTTCCTTACCCTTACAATACAGACCGTCATTGATAAGTCGATACCTTGTGGCCTTCCTGGTGAGCCATTTCTTTTGCCCTTTCATCAGATCTGGTGGACATTCCCCTGTTTCCAAGAAATACATTACCTTGAAATAGAGGGAGCTAAAGTTTTATAGCCCCAACTACCATTTCCTGCAGTCTCTCACTTGCTAAGGCGTCAGCTTCATGGTTTTGAGCCCTTGGAATGTGGTGTAATTGAACTGTTTCAAGCTTATCCAACAAAATTTTTACACAGCTTAAGTGAGTCCTCAAGCTAGGATTCTTACATATCTATGCTCCATTTACTTGCCTTACCAAAAGTAGAGCATCCCCAAATACATTAAGGTGTTTTACCCCTTGTGCGATGCACCATTGTAACCCCTTGTTCAGTGCTGCATTGTTAGAATGTGATTCTAACAAATGGCCAAGCAAAAATACCTTGATACCTTTGTCATCAAACACCACTATGCCTGCAGCTGCTTTGTCGAATGCTCGCTTGTAGCCTCCATCAAAGTAGAGAGAGTGTGCTCTTTCTATCACCAGTGGCTCTGGAAGTAGTTGAATTCCCTCCCCTCTAGATTTCTTTACCTTCTTCTCAGACTGTTGGTAGGTCATGAGTCCCCCCAAGTTTGCCCTTGTCGTGCTTTCCACCTGTACCGTGTAGTCAAACTCTTACAGACAAACTAGCCATTTGGTAATTCTAGCAGAAACATCCATGTGTTGTACCACATAGGGGAACATTTCATCCCTAGTTAAGATTACAAATTGCCTAGGCAACAAATATGATCGAAACTTCATAGTTGCAAATCTAAGAGCTAGGACTACTTGTTCCACATGGTTGAAACCTTTCTCTGCTGTTGCTGTCATCATGCGATGGGAGAAGTAGATTGGCCTCATGAAAGATGTCAGTGTGTCCTTATGGAGTAGCATTGCCCCCAAGGATTCATCACCCACACTTGAGGCGACCTAGAACCTTTCATCCCACTTAGGTGGTGAGATAGTTGGTAGGGTGGCTAAGACCTGCTTTACCTTGTTGTAGTGATGCTCGCTCTCCTCATCCCATGTTAAAGTTGATCATTGTGTGAGTTGTTGCAGTGGTAGAACAAGTTGTGATAGTAGATGTATGAATCTACTCAAGTACCTCACCTTCTATAGAAAAGAGACTAGTTGACGTGTGGTTGTTGGTGAAGGTAGTGCAATGAGTGCGGACACCTTACTTGGATCGGCATTGATACCTTCAGCTGAAATTTCATGGCCTAAGAGAATGACTCTACTTTCCCCAATGTGGCACTTGTCTACATTTAACATCCCTCCTAGGCTTTGCAACCTTGCTAAACCCTCAGTCAATTTTTCTAAGTGTAAGATGTGAGGGCTATATATACAAAAATCATCAATGAACACTCTTACGGATGCCCCAAAGAACGGTTAAAAGACATATGTGACATATCTCTGAAATGTGGCAGGTGCATTTGTGAGACCAAATGGCATAACTCTATAAGCAAAACAATTCCATGGTGTAATGAAAGTGGTTTTTAGTTGATCTTCCAAGGCTATGCATATTTGAAAATAGCTAGAATACTTGTCACACACTGTGTAGCATTCAAAACCAGCTACCTCATTCAGAATTTCATCCAAGAAAGGGAGACGGAAATGGTCCCTCTTTGTGGCTTCATTTAGTGTTTTGTAGTCGACGCAGATCCTCCACTTACCATTCTTCTTAGGCTTCACCACTATGGGTGACACCCACTCTGAGTTTTCCACAGGGTAAATGAACCCTGCTTCCACTAGCTTCCTTACCTCGACAAGGAGTGCCTTTTCTTGTATGACCCCTAGCCGTCGTAGTTTCTGCACAACTGGCTTTACCCCTTCCTTCAACTTAATATGATGCTCCACTATTGTAAACATGTGATTCTTTCATAGTTGTCAATGAAAAGGTCAGGGAATCCCATCAACATTTGCAAAAATTTATCCTTCTCTTCACTTGTCAGTTCCATAGCTCGCATACTTTTCAACCTACCCTCTCCTATGCCAGGTGATTTGTCTTTCTCTTTGTTGCTTTGACCTTCTAGTGATGGTTCACCAGTCGTGATTGCCCTTTGTAGATCTCTCATGATAATGCCCATCACGTCGATGTAACTGTCGCTCTCTTCGGTGAAAGTTGTCTCCTCCTCAGAAGTGGAACACTCACTAGTGGTTTCATCTGTTGATGTCTCTAGGTCCATTTGTCTCTGCTTGCTGGTCCTCATGTCGTAGTAGATTGTTTCCCCCTTCTTACCAGTCATGCATAGAAGACCAGCGCTCTAGTCCTGCTTTGCCTTCATGGCCATAAACCATGGCCTTCCCAAAATCAATGGATAGCCCTCCCCCGTAGTTGGCATCACAAAAATATCTACTTCTACCTCAGTGTTGAAGGCTTTTACCTTCACGGCACTTACTATACACGCACATTTTACTTTTGCATTGTTTGCCATCTTTGCCTTGCATGGATAAGGCCGGTCACCTTGAGCCCTATCCGAAGCATCATAGCTTCACTCATCACACAGATTTGTGTGCTACCATCCATGTAGGTGCTTCCAACCCTCTTACCCTTTATGTTGATGTCAACGACCGGAAGGATGTCAACCATGTTGCAACCCGAAATTGCTCCGATTACCTTTGCTTTGGAGCACCTTGTACTTACCATTTTCGACCATTGTTACCTTACCTTTGGTGCGAGATGTAGCAGTTGTGGCCATCTAATCTTTGGTCCTTGAGTTGCCACATCCAATGTGAGATCATAGGACCTAGAACTCTCTCCTAACTGGAAGTTGGTGATGCCTATTTTTTGTCGTGGCCTTGACGGCCTTTTGCTAGTCTCTCTCTTCATGCTTCTCTCATCATCAGCTTGGGAAGTTTTCTCCCTCTTAGCTCTCTTTACAGTCATACTTTCAAATGGTTCTACAAAGGTTTCCTTCACCTTACCCTTGTCTTTCTCCTTCACTCTGGGTGGATCCACTACTACAGCCTTTCCTTTCTCCTCTAAGCTTATGATGCTTACAGTGCAATCAGGTGGTAGTGCCGGTGGAAGAGGTGGAATGGGTGCTTGTGGTGGTGCCTCGGGTGGACGTAGAATTTTTTTTGGTGGGGCTGGTGCTTGGGGTGGAGGTGCTCTCCCTCTAGGGGGTGACAGTTGGTTTCTCCTACCTCCTCTATTATAGTGTTGTCACGGTTGGGGGCAGTAACACATACCATGACCATCTTCTCCACAGTTGTAGCAGTGATACTCCCTGTTTTGCCGTCGTGCTCTCCCTGGGTCTTGATCTCTCTCCTAATTCCTTCCTTGCTGTATTAAGTGGACAGACAAATTCTGCAGTTGATCAGTAATGTAGGCCAACATATCTTGTTGGTCCTCTCTTGCTCCAAGAGCCGGTGGTGGTGGAGGTGGAGTGGTGGTTGTCATGGTTGGAGGTTGATGCAATGTTTTTGCTGTTGTTGACTCAGTTTCCTTGGCTTTCATCCGCAACTTCTTGTCCTTAAGGTGAGAAATCTCAACGGCTATCTCATACGTAGCCTAGAATCTACCCTTCACCTTCTCCTTGAGCGGCGACCACAAGCCATGTGTGAACTGGTCCTTCTTGAGGAAATCAGGTGCAACTTCTCCTATTGCCAGTGACTCAACCCACCATTCCCATAAATCCATGAACTTGGACTCATAGGTGGCATACTCTAAAAGACCATCCTGCTTCAAGTCTCTCAACTTGTCCCACAGCTTCTCTGAAGTGGTACCTCCCCCAAAATGCCCCTTAAAAGCACTTTTTAGGAGCTCCCAGTTATCCTTGGTTGCTTGTGGGAGTGCGTTGTACCACAACCTAGCTTCTACCTTCATGAGATGCTTAAAGATTCTAACCCGAGACTCATCTGTGTCTTTGTTGCTTACTACACATGCTACTTCAAAGTCATCTAAGAAATCTGCTACCAAATCCTCCCCTTCTTTCCTTTAGATGTTGGAAATGCTACACTTTCCATGATTACTAAGAGAGAGAGAGCTAGAAAGATACATTGCTTAGCTTACAACCAAAAGGTTTTTTTTTTCTTCTTCTTCTTACAAAAGGGTTTGTATATCCTTTCTATACTAGAACATAGATTAAAATCTCAAATGGTACATTGCCTTGTACCAATGGTAGGACAAATGGATGATCTGATGCCAAAACCTCAAAGAAGTGCTCCCCTCCCAGCATGGTGTTGATGATGTGCTAGTAGTGAGCCTTCCAATCCAGTATTACCTTGATTGAACGTACCCGTATTGGAATGTGTGATCTGCCTTGAGGTAGGTTGTACTGACTCATGTGAAGCTCAGAGGTACTTAGCCGTTGTCAAAACTAGTGGGAGAGAGTGGTTTCCTTTCCTGAAACAAACTTAGTAGATCCATAGTCCCTCTAGTGAGGGTGTGAGCATGTGCTTTCGTTATTTGTGCTACAGCATCAGGTGCGACTTGGAAACTGGCTGTAATAATTACCTCGGTGGCTTGAATTACCCGATTCTTGAAGTAGAATAGTGTTGACTCTCTACTGTGCAGAGCTCCCTCCATATATTGTTGTGGGTTGGTCATAAGATGCAGACATGGTCTTGACCTCCTCCTTCTTCTCCTTGGCACATGGGCTATGTATATCCACTGAGTCTGACATGATGGTTTTCTTTCCCACTGCAAATCAATCACCGTTATGCCTGGCACTCAAGCCTTGATGGAGATGTGAAGTTCGTTCAGTTGTGCTTAGAGTTGTTCTTCTTCTGCCGTCCAGTTAGCAAACCCTGCTAACAACTCATCCATCCACAAAAGGTTAGGATTTTTAGTCTTGTAAACTGAAGGGTTTCATGAAAAGATCCTCAGTGTGGGTCATCAAGAAAATGATGTTTGGAAATGACGTGCGAGGTGGGTTTGCCTCTACACCACACATAGCCTAAAGTCCCCAAGCATCATCTCAAGGGGAAGGGGGGGGGACTATCCTATAATTCTAAAGGGGCACTCCCTAGCATAAGTGCAGCTAGGATGCACACTACGGAATTCACTACAAACACTTGACATGAAGACAATCCGTATCTATGATCATAGCAAGATTCCAAGGCATGCTCAAAGCATGGTGGGATGATTTAAGTGCAGATAGCAAAGCCTACATTATGCAAGGAGGTCCTGATGGTCATGAAAACTTTGACAATCTTATTTCATTGTTCTTTGCAACTTTAGTCATGCAGTTCCTTGGATCAAGCAACAAGATTCAAGAAAGAAACAAAGAAGCCTTCTTCAGAAGCAAGCTGTCTGACTTAACTCAGATAAAAAAAATCAGCAGCATATGACTCATCTGATGTATCAGTTCCTTGGCGAATACTTCAAATCAGAATACAATCAGTATTATCTGAATTCTTTTCTAGAATCATTTGCAACTTTAGTAAAGAAAAGAATAAAAGCAGCTGGGTTACATTTGGATAAAAATATTTCCATAGCTCAGATAAATGCTTTCATTGATGAAGTCACTGATTTGGAATGTGCTAGAATCAGGATGAAGAAGGATATCAAGCAAGTGAAAGGATTCAGTTCACACTTTTGCGACAAGCAAACAAAGGTCAAGACCTTTGGCTGCAGAGATAAAAGTAAATGCAACTGCAGGGTTAAGCCCAAACAAAACAAATATGGGAAACGATTCAAGGTAGCACGCCGCAAACGCAAGCTAAGAAAAGAAGAAACAAAGCAAGTCAAGTGGTACATTTGCAACAAGCAAGGACATATCGTTCCAGAATGTCCTCAAAGGAAAAGAAAATTTGGAAATGCAGTGCTGAAACAAATATGAGTATGAGGTAATCTAATGCAATACTCTACAGCATAAAGAAATTCCAATTGCTGAATATGCAGAGTATGAGTCAGATAAAGAGCAATCTGAAGATGAATTGACATCAACTTCATCATAGGATATTGAAATGCCTTATTTCTCTGACGATAGTGAGCCAAGGTTAACCAATATGGTGAAGAAACCTTTTTCATTCCCACAGAAAAAAAGGTATGTTCAATCATCTACATCAAGCTCTAGTCATTACTCTTCTGATGAAAAGCATCCTAGCAACAATAAGAGCAACGTCCCTTAAAGCTTAATCTATCCTACAAGGAGCAACAAAAGTATACTCCACTGCCCCTATTTTAGAATATGGTTGAGCATCCAGGACTTAGACCTACCAGAAGAAATCAAAGGCAAGAAGTCATGCATAAGTACGAAGGTCGAAGTCATCCTCGCAATCAAATTCCTACTTCGATACTCCACCCAGAAGCAGCTACATCTGCTTTACATCCGATCAATGAAGCAGCTGACTACATACAAATTTGTAGTAAGAATGACAAAGCTATCTTGGAAGCCATCCAACAGGTAAACACTAAATGTGAACAAATCCATCATCAGTTGTTATCTATTCAATCCCAACTTGCAGCTACTGAAGCCAAGATAGACCTAGTCTATGGAATGGCCCGACATTTGTCTCAACTTGCTGCATTGGCACAAATTGCTACTGAACCCACAACCGATTGGATTCTCAAACGTACTATCAATGGATGCCATATCCTTCAGTTCAATCTTGCCTACAACAGAGCATACTATTCTACGGTATGGATTACATCCCCTAAAGAACAATCCTTTCAATTGGATTCTCTTTGGGATTCTGGATCTGTTATTTCCTATATTAACCAAGCCTTGGTTCTAGCACATCTTGTCCAAAGTCTATCTTATGCAATCATTGTTTCATATGTTGATAATTCAAAGGGACTCATCAATAAAATAGTTATTTGTAAGCTGGCATTAGGGACTGCTAAAATACAAATGTATTTGTATTTACATCTTTGTCCTAATACAGACCTTACCATTGGTGTTGATCTGATTTCTCAAATTACTCCGTTTACTATTCAACCTAATGCTTCTATTCACTTTTCTCTGGATGATCTTCCCTATATTGTCCTCACTAAACCACACGGATCTTTTTTACTGGGGGGGAGTAGTTCCTATGCTACCAAATCCTCACAAAGATGAACGGTTTTTGCAATGGTCTGCTAATGAAAGGATCAAATACTCTAACCAACCTGAGCAGATTGCCTCTCAGTTGGCACAACAAACAAGTGACAACCCATTTGCCTTTTGGGACAAAGAAGAATATTGGATCTCTTTGCCTGGTGACCCTAAGCCAACAGGGCTTAAGGCTACACATCCTGGTATGTCTCTAGAAGACACTAATTTGTGTCATGAAGAAATTAATCGTCTTCTTGCAGATGGATTAATTGCTCCATCCAACAATGAATTCGCATGTCAGGCATTTTATGTAAATAATCACTTTGAACACAAAAGAGGAAAAAAGAGATTTGTGATTAATTACAAACCTATCAATCACTGGCTAGAACACAAAAAATTTCTTTTCCTCTAAAAGACGAATTGCTACAAAGGATAAAGAAATGTCAAGTCTTTTCCAAGTTTGACCTAAAGAGTGGCTTTTGGCATTTCCAAATCAAGCCTCAGGACAGATACAAAACCAGTTTTGTTGTCCCCCGAGGAATGTACTAATGGAAGTGCTTCCTATGGGACTCAAGCCAGATCCTTCTCTTTGTCAAGAACGGATTGAAATTCTCTTTGCTGATTGTAAAGAATTCCTACTTCTCTATATTGATGATATCTTTGTGTACTCTAAAGATGTTCAGAGCCATGTAAAGCACCTTCAACTTTTTATACAAAAGCTGCACAAGACAGGATTGGTACTGAGCTTAAAAAAGATAGAGCTCTGTAAGACATAGGTTGAGTTTTTAGGAATTGAAATTTTTAGAGGATGCATTAAAATGCAAGAAAATATACTGCACAAGCTACAAAGTTTTCCTAATCAAATCAGGATCGCAAAGAAGTCCAATCCTTTATTGGATGTTTACAATGGATTGCTCCTCAATACCCTCAAGTGGCCAAAGACTTATTACCCTTTAAAAATCTTGAAAGAAGTAAAATCTTCTTTTGGTCTGATTAGCTATCACAGGAAGTGATGAAGATCAAGCAGGTTTGCCAGAATCTTCCTCCCCTCAACATCCCTACTGACAAACCTCTCATGGTTTATTTTGATGCCTCTGATGAAGCATGGGGAGGTAGAAGCATGGGGAGGTATTCTCTACGAAGATCATAACGGAACCCCTATTATCTGCCGATGGGCTTCAGGGTGCTTCAAGGATGCAGAGATTCGGTACCATTCAATTCAAAAAGAACTTTTGGTGGGAGTCAATGATGTTCTATCCTTTTTCCTATTCCTTATGGGAATTCTTTTTACACTCAGAAGTGACCTCAAACATTTTGTTAAATTTCTACAAGAAAAGAATGCAAAAAAAGTCGGGAATGCTCGAATTTACCGATGCGCCTACAAGCTGAGTCACTTTGATATTCCTATGAATATATTCCCGAGAGTAAAAATAATATTGCAGATCTTCTCTCTCCTATAAAAAGTGACCAAAGCACTGATGTCATACAAAAGGAATAAAGAAGAATCACCCATGATGTAAGCACAACCCACTACTGAAAAGATACTTTACCTAAGAATGTAATACGTCACCCCGCGTAAATATCAGGCAAGTGACCAATCCTCTATAAAAAGGAGGCCTTTCTTCATTGTAAAGGGAGAGTTTTTGGAACGAGCCTACTAGACTTCGGTTACCATCTCATCTCCATAGTCCTCAGGCTTTTTAAGAATTGTAATTATTTTTCGCCATTATCACTATAAGTATCTTTCAGTCACTATATATATCGTCTCTGTGTTGTCTACACGTTCTATGTATCATCTCTGTGTATTGTCTCTTTCATTCCGCGCCTAGCCTAATTGGTATCAGAGCCATTGATGTTTATAGATTATGATTAACCGTGTGAGGTATCACTAGCAAACTCTGACTGCTTGTGAGGGTTGCCTAGAATTTGTGGTTGGAGTTCCCTCCGCTGTTTAGTCACCGTCACTAGGCTTGGTGCCGCTTAGACACAGACATCATCAGCTCTCTCCGACTCCTTTGATCCCACTATCTAGTGTTCTTCATATTCGCAATCCATTGACACCCTAGAGAGCTAACTATTTTTTTGGCATAATCAACTATTCAACATGGCAATGATCATATCATCATTCAAGAGACTCCTCTCTGACAATGTCGATATTGAAGAAGCTTACCCTACTGGTAAATGGAGTTTGCCCAAGGTATCTACTTCCCACGTATATAAGCACAACAATGTTTTTGCTCTCTCTGCTAATACCCTGTACCATGAAACTCATGGTAAACTAACCATTAAAGATAGTGATTCTGATAATCACATAATCCATCTGTTCGAAGAACTCTCCAAGTTTAGGAAGAAGGCGTTAAGCAAAGGGACGTCAGTTTGTACACATAGGCTATATAGGTGTGGGTATAATACCTTTATTTCGAAAAGGCCTTAATGCTTCTTGTATAGGAGCCCTACTTGACACTAGGCATAGAAACTTAACTGACTAGACAATTAGTGTCTTATAAGGAAGCTTGTGTAATGGGCCAATCTACATAGAATGTTTTCCTAACTTTCCTTGCAGTTTGACTGACAAATATTCTGATGAGGTGATCTCTCTCCTCATTAAAACACATGGTTTAGATCTGAAACATAACTCTGACCATCTCCAGATAGCCTATCGCATGATAATTCGCAATATCAATACTTGTCTACCTTCAGTATATAACTCTGGGTATCTGCGAGATAATGATTCCCAAATCTGTGGTCAGAATATTGTTACAAAGATGGATGAAACAACTTTGGGCAGTCTGCCTGAAATGGTCAATTGGCAGGAAGTTGAATTCCCTGCAGAATGGAAATTGGATATCTCTAAAACTCTGCTCAATGAAGTACAACAACCAATCGCTTTAAACATTCAACAGCTTGGATCTACTGCACAATACAAAATCTTAGGAAGATCCAAATCTAAAAAAGAGGTAGCTTCTTTCATTAAGAAACCAGTATACCAAAGATCCTTTGGATCCTCTGAATATCCAAGCAGTCAAGCCTCTGGTTCAAGTTTTCATCAGTGGCATTCTCCTCCAGCATTAGCATGTATTCATCCAGAAACCTATAAAGATTATGAAGGGTTGTTCCGATGCAAACTCTATAATCTCATCATGGCCTCTAAATTTGTCAGTAATGGTATTGATCTCCTTACAAAGGCAGCAGTTGAAGACAAGGATCTTACTCAGAGTCTTCCTTATATTGTTCCATCTCTGAACACTCGACTGCAACCTTTAGAGTCAACTTCTAACTGGCATACCAATGCCTTGAAAGAGATAGCATTTTTGCAATATCAGGTACGCTTGAAGCTTTCTCTTACCACTTCCCACATTTTTTTTCCTCGAGGGGTATCTACATCTCCTTCGACAAAGGCAAAGCACCAACAAGTGATATGCAACAAACAGCTTTGCAATAAGCCATTAATTTTGGAAGTGGCTCACAACATAAAGATTTTCCTCACATGTTTTCAACAGTGTTAAAAGAACCTCTGATTACTTCTGTCTCTAGCTTCCCTCGAGATATGTCACCTTTTATGTAAGATCCCCAACCCGCCGACACCAAAATCGGGATGGGATCCTTGACAGGTCTCTAGGTCTGATAAAAATCAGAGTCTCTAAACAATCCAAGGAATAGACGTTTACCATTGACAATGGCTTGGGTCTATAGCCTTAGAAGAAGACCTAGTCCTGTCTCGCAGCGGAAACGGGACAACGTATTAAAAGTCCAAAAAAACTATTTCGGCCCTATAACTACCACAATTGGACTAAGGTATCCTCAACCAATGCTTTTTTCCCCCTAACAGATGTGAGGGCACAGTCGCTGGTGGACTCCTCTTCCAAGTGAAGAAGTTTTCTAAACGTTTTAGTGCACAGGGATGGATAGTTACCTGACTAATCAGGTCCACCCGTCAATGATTGACAACCTTAGGCAATACCCACTTACCACCCCGCACTCACACATGATTCATTTATCTTACTATCACATTGTTTTAACATTTAAAATAATGGTTTCTTTTAACGTTTCATCACAGTAATTCCATGAAGACAGCATTGAAAGCATTCTTTTAGAAAACAAACATCTTTAAACTTAAGACAGGGTACTGTCAATCAAAACATTGTCCATAATAACCATGACCAGTACTCTTCTTGTCTCAAGACCACCTAAGGGTGAAAAAAAACCGGCACCCATTCTTTATTCATAATCCGGAGTGGATAAACCCCCACCCAAGGTTCCGGGCGCCCATACACCAAACCAGTTGCCCATACAACCGGGCGGCTCCCCTAGGATAAAAAAACGGTATCCTAACTTATGTAGAAACATCAAGACATGACACGGAGTAGAAACTCATCGTTCATGGGGGTAACCGACTTATCCGTGGCTAGAAAGCCAATCATTATCATCAATTATACTAAGGAGTCGGAGGTGTCTTGAGACAAGCTGTCTTAAGGATGATCAATCATATCTTTTCTCTTTCAACCAGTTTTAACCCAAACAAATATTTCCTACATTATAAACAAATGCACGTTGGAAGTTACCTTCTGTTTCATACAGTTTCCTTCCTAACTTTACGTATGCAATGCTAACTTAAAAATGTACTTTAAAAGATTTTCAATGAACAAAATAGAAATCCACCTGGGACTGCTCGGCCATCTGCTGTTGGGCTAGAGCCTGCAAACTTTCCACAGTCGGCCTATGGCTAGGCCTAGCCTTATGGTCATTAGTGGATTTGTTTCGCTTGTTGCTAACATCCTCTTCCTCAGTAAGAGGATTTCCCCTAGTTCTCTTTGGAGCCATGTCGGCAGCCTTATAAAAAGACTTAATCCATTAGAAGTTTAATTGAATAATCTTCTTTTTTTTTTTTTACCCAAAATAAGGATTTTTGGAGTAAGTACGTATCTCTAATAGTCAATTTGATGAGATAATCCTCCTGTAACTTATTTATGCTATAAGTAATTTCCCATAATTACCATTTAATTTGGGAAGCCCTTTAACTAGGTTTCTCCTTACTCTATATTCCATTTTAGCTTTAGTGAATTATAAATTTCTATCGGTTAATTGATTACTCACCCTAAATTATAATTGAATATGTTCTATCTTTAGGAATTTTCATAAATTGATTTATAACCTTTCCCTCCTGTACTTATGGTCTAATTTAGGTAAACTTCTACTAATAGTAATTTATTATACCATCCATTTATGATGAGGTAATTTTTCCACCCTTCAATAGTGATTTTGGACCTCACGAAACTTTTTTGGTAATTAAATAAATTCATTTACTAATTTTCTTTGTCTATTTTATACGCAACATCGGTTACGTTTATTGAAGATAAATACCTAAACTATTTATCTAGGGTTGTGGTATTTATCATGGATTCCCCAAGGTGTGTTCTACCTCTGATATTTATATCAAAGGTTTTTGGATTAATTTACTATATTCTCCCTTTTATTTTTCCCTAAAAATAATTAATTTTATTGAGATAATTACATAAACTAATTATCTGAGGGTAATATAATCATCATGGGTTTCCTAAGGTAAAATTGACCTCTGATAAATAACTCAAGATATTTTGAATCAATTTGATAACTTCCCACTTTTAATTTGCCCTAAAAATAAAGTAATTCTGCTAAAGTAATTAGGTAAATTAATTATCTGAGCTTCATATAATTATCACTGGTTCCCTAATATATAATTAACCTTTGAAAAACAAATAAAGTCATTTTGAATCTATTTGCTAATTTTCCCTATTTAATTTATCCAAAAAACAGAGTATTTTTGCTAAGGAAATTAGATAAAGTAATTATCTGAGCTTCTCCTAATTATCGCGGGTTTCATAACATCTAAATCATCTTTGATAAATAACTCAATTCAATTTGAATCCATTTGATAATTTCTCCTATTTAATTTGTCTTAAAAATAGAGTATTTCTGCTAAAGTAATTAGATATATTAATTATATGAGCTGCTCCTAATTATCATGGGTTTCCTAACATGTGATTAACTTTTGGTAAATAACTCAATTCAATTTGAACCCATTGGCTAGTTTCTCATATTTAATTTGTCCTAAAAGCAGAGTATTTTTGCTAAAGTAATTAGATAAATTAATTATCTGAGCTTGACCTAATTATCGCAGGTTTTCAAATATGTATTTAACCTCTGATAAATAACTCAATTCAATTTGAATCTATTTGCTAATTTCTCCTATTTAATTTGTATTAAAAATAGAGTATTTCTGTTAAAGTAATTAGGTAAATTAATTATCTGAGCTTCTCTTAATTATCACGGGTTCCCTAATACATAATTAACCACTAATAAATAACTCAAAGCATTTGAAATCAATTTATTAATTTCTCCTATTTAAATTGTCTTAGAAACAAAGTATTTCTGCTAAAGTAATTAAGTAAATTAATTATCTAAGCTTCCCCTAATTATCATGGGTTCCCTAACACATAATTAACCAGTGATAAATAACTCAAATCATTTTAAATTAATTTATTAATTTCCCCTATTTAATTTGTCTTAAAAATAGAGTATTTTTGCTAAAGTAATTAGGTAAATCAATTATCTGAGCTTCCTCTAATTATCAAGGGTTCCCTAACATAGAATTAACCACTGATAAATAACTCAAAGCATTTGAAATCAATTTACTAATTTCCCCTATTTAATTTGTCTTAAAAACAGAGTATTTCTGTTAAAGTAATTAGGTAGATTAATTATCTGATCTTCCCCTAATTATCACGGGTTTCCTAACACATAATTAACCACGAATAAATAACTCAAAGCATTTGAAATCAATTTACTAATTTCTCCTATTTAATTTATATTAAAAATAGAGTATTTCTGCTAAAGTAATTAGGTAAATTAATTATCGGAGCTTCTCCTAATTATCACGGGTTCCTTAACACATAATTAACCATTAATAAATAGCTAAAAGCATTTTGAATCAATTTGTTTATTTTTCCCTTTAATTTTCTCTTAAAAACTATGTAATTTTGCCTAATTAATTAGGAAAGTTACTCAAAAAATTATAGGATAATGTTTCTAGCTTAATGACTATCTAATGCAGCTCTGATAATTACCTCAACTTAATCTAAGCTTAATTAATATATTTCCCATTAATTCATGGTTAATTTGGCTAATTTAAACCCTAATATGATAGGATAATTAATTACCAAGCTTAATTTACAACAATCAACAGAGAATAATTAATTAAGAGAGGGTTTATGAGTATACATAGGCCTAATCTTTGCTTTATTAACAAAATAGATTAATCTAGCCTTGCTAATTAAGAAGGATTAGGCTAATTATCGTTTAGGTTAATCGCCTAGAGATTAATCTCTAGTGATTTCTGTGTAGCGTTCTCTCTAGATGAGAGAGAGAGAGAGTGTCAAGGCTCCGAGTCTCCCAAATTATGAAGCAAGGGGTCCTATTTATAGTTTTCTGGCACTCACAAGCTCTCACAGGCTGTAAAAGGCAGTTGCTTGTAGTTCAAGCAGTCCCCAGCAAGTCAAAAAACGCCCCCTGCTGCTAAATGATTCCCTGGCAGGTCAGTGATGACCTTCCCATTACGTGCCAGCTTTTAAAATGTCAATTCTGCTATAATTTGACCTATTTTTGCTCAATTGTTAAATATCTTGTAAATATTTGGGAGACCCTTAATAAAGTCTATGCTTAAATGATTACTGTAACCCTTCAATTTTTCTTAATAATTTATTTTACATTGAATCTTCCGGAAGGACTAGCGTGGTCAGTTTTTCTCCGAATTTAAATCTGAAAATTCCTAGCCCAGGGTTTGATGTGCTTAAGATTCCAAAAATACCAATATTTTCCATAGTCGGACAATTCTACATTTCTTTTTCAATAATCATATCAGTTTGATTAAGCTTTATACAACCTTTAAGGTTTCAGAAACTGGAAACCTTACATTTTATGACAGAAGACATTGAAGATGGATTTAATCCATATCACCGTTGCAGAAGAAATGTTGAAATACAACCATGGCAGCAAAGGCAAGCTATGGGTGAAGTAGTCAAAACTATTCTACCTGAAGACAAGCAATGGATAGTTTTTCAGGATGACAGTTGCGTATAATATGAATAGCAGGAATTGTATGAACTAGATATAGTCATTCCTTACATATTCCCAGCTCTAGAATAATATTCTGATAATGCTTCGGATCTAAACCATGTGTTTTAATGAGGAGAGAGATCACCGATGAGAAGATGAATTAGAGGCTTGACTGGTTAGATATTCAGAGGATCCAAAGGACCTTTGGTATACTGGTTTATCAATGAAAGAAGCTATCTCTTTTCTAGATTTGGATCTTCCTAAGAGTTTGTATTGTGCAATAGATCCAAGTTGTTGAATGTTTAAAGTAACTGGCTACTGTACTTCATTGAGCAAAGTTTTAGGATATCCAATTTCCGTTCTGCAGGGAATTCAACTTCCTACCAATTGACCATTTCAGGCAGACTGCCCAAAGTTGTCTCATCCACCTTTGTAACAATATTCTGACCACGGATTTGGGAATCATTATCTCGCAAAGTTCCCAGAGTTATATACTGAAGGTAGACAAGTATTGATAGTGTGGATTATCATGTGATAGGCTATCTGAAGATGGTCACAGTTATATTTCATATCTAAACCATGTGTTTTAATGTGGAGAGAGATCACCTCATCAAAATATTTGCCAGTCAAACTGCAAGGAAAGTTAGGAAAATATTTTATGTAGATTGGCCCATTAGACAAGCTTCCTTGTAAGACACTAATTGTCTGGTCAGGTAAGTTTCTATGCCTAGTGTCAAGTAGGGATCCTATACAAGAAGCATTAAGGCCTTTTGGAAATAAAGGTTAAATACCCACAGCTATATAGCCTATGTGTACAAACTGGCGTCCTTTGCTTAATGCCTTCTTCCTAAACTCGGAGAGTTCTTTGAACAGCTGGATTATGTGATTATCAAAATCACTATCTTTAATGGTTAGTTTACCATGAGTTTCATGGTACAGGGTATTAGTAGAGAGAGCAAAAACTTTGTTATGCTTATATACCTGGGAAGTAGAAACATGTTCTTGCATTTTAATGCATCTTGCAAAAATTTCAATTCGTAAAAACTTGACATGTAGCTTACAGAGCTCTATCTTTTTTAAGCTCAGTACCAATCCTGTCTTGTGCAGCTTTTGTATAAAAAGTTGAAGGTGCTTTACATGGCTCTGAACTGGCCTGTGATCGCAGAGAATAAATATGGTGGAAGGATTAGAAGAGGATAAGGAGGAGCAATTCGTGAAGGCTAACCCGGATTTAGTTTCTTTATATCTGGCAAACATTTCTATGATTTCGGAGGGAAAATCTTTAGGAATTTCAGGAATTTCACTAGAGACAGGGGAGCAAGGAAAAAGCTTGCCTAGTCCCAAATCATTGGAGGAAATTATTAAGCAAGAACATGCGTTTGAAGCACATATGGGAAAAGTTACAAGGGTCAAGGAAGATGAACTGGAGATGGTCTTTCTAGGGGATCAAGCGGAGTCTCAGTCCATTTATATTAATAATAGCTAGGGGCAAGTTTTCGAGGAGACTTGATTAATTTGTTGACAGAATTTAAGGATGTTTTTGCATGGGAGCATGCGGATATGAAAGGATTGGATTCAAAGTTTTATCAGCATACGATTAATCTAAAACCAGATGCGGTGCCAGTGAAGCAGCATTCATACAGGATGAATCCGAATGTAGCAAAGCAAGTTAAGGTGGAAATTGATCGTCTCTTGCAGGTGGGTTTTATTACCCCTATTGATAATCCCGAATGGATTTCTCCCATTGTGGTGGACCAAAGAAAAACAAGAAAATTCGCATTTGTGTGGATTATCGAAAGCTGAATGCAGCTACTGTTCCGGATCCTTTTCCTCTTCTATTTCTGGACTCTATTTTGGATGATGTGGCAGGGCACGCGATGTATACTTTTCTGGATGGATTTAGTGGATATAACCAAATTCAAATGGCGTTGTGTGATCAGCCTAAAACAGATTTTATTACAGCATAGTGCGTTTTTGCATGCACAGTAATGTGGTTCGGATTAAGGAATGTGCCGTCAACTTTTCAAAGGGATATGTTTCAAATTTTTGGTCCATATTTGACGGATTTTATGCGAGTTTTTTTGGATGATCTCAGTGTTTTTGGAGCGCAATTAGAGCATTTGAAGCAATTACGGTTATGTTTTATGAAATGGCGAGAGGTGAAATTCATTTTAAATCCTCTAAAATGTGCATTTGCACTTCGAAGTGGGAGGTCATTGGGTCATATAATCTCTGAGGATGGCATTTCCGTGGATTCAAATAAGATAGCCAAATTTATGGAAGCGCCTCCGCCGGACCACCGCACATTTGGAAATCCCTATTAATTAGGTAGCGCATGCCAAGGTTTTTGAATGGACGCAGGAATGTGATCTGGTTTTTTGGAAATTAAAAATTCAGTTGTGCAAGGCTTTGATTATGATTCCTCCAAATTGGGCTCAGGATTTTTATGTATTTGTGGATGCTTCTGACCGGGCCATTGGCAGTGTATAAATGCAAGAATGAATTCAAGGGTGGTTTCGACCTGTCTATTATGCCAGCAAAAGATTATCATCCGCAAAAAATAATTATTCAGTGACAGAAAGAGAATGTTTAGGGATGATTTATTCAGTGAAAAATTTTCGTCATTATCTGTTGGGCCGGCGGTTTTTCTTTCATGTGGATCATTCGGCTCTTCTATACCTGGTGCGCCAACATAATTTGACAAAAATATTGGCTCGATGTGTGCTCTTGTTACAAGAATTTGATTTTGAAGTAATACATCGTCCAGGTGCCCAGCATGCGGTTGCCGATTATCTTTCTAGGCTAGATTCCGGTGAGCCGTCGACGAGGGTGGCTGATGAATTTTCATATGCGTCTCTTTTTTTGACAGGAGTTATTGCGGATGATCTTACAGTTACACAACAACCTAGGATGATCCCCAGCATTCCATGGACTTGGTATGAGGAGATGTTTCATTTTCTAGACAGTGGAGAAATTCCTTCATTCTTGTCCAGTCATCAAAGGAAACGGATTGCTATTAGAAGGAGGAATTTTGAGATTGTCATGGGGAAGCTGTATTATCGCACGGTTATGGAGGTCTTGCTCATATGTGTTCTACCACAAAAACAAGGATCTATTCTAGAGGAAGTCCATACCGACATTGCAAGGGGCACTTTGCAGCATTGATCACGGCCATGAAAGTTCTACAATCAGGATTATGGTGGCCTACATTTTTTCAAGATGCGAGAAGCTTTGTACAACAGTGTGATGTGTGTCAACGGTTGGGACAACCTACTAAAATGCTTAGAATGCCTTTTCAGCCAGTATTAACTTTGGATCCTTTTCAAAATTGGGGATTGGATTTTATTGGGCCTTTTAACACTAGAATGGTAACAGGACACTTTTATGTCCTTGGACACTTTTGTGTCCTGTTAAGTGACCATTTTGCTTGAATTATTTGAAGAGTATGAAAATGAATTTCTAGGTGCTATATATCCACAAAGTTGTCTTATGAGCTGAAAAAAACTTAGCATTTTTTTTTGAGTATCGATCTCACCATTAACCTTACCCTTGCACAACATTTTTGAACATAAACTGTGTGAAAAAACGGGTCCTGTTTTTGGCCTTTTTTTCAATTTTTGGCAACTATACCACTCTAAACTTCATGTTTGTGAGGTTTAGATGGCTAGAGGTTAGGCCTTCATAGTTCTCAACATGTTTTGATGCTTGTAGGGAGAGCTAAGTGTTAAAATTGAAAGTTATGACCAATTTACAAGAATTGCATAATCCTGTTTTCTTGGCCAAAATTAGCACTTTTATGATTTTTTTGGTGGCTTTCTTGATATCCAAATTCAATTTTGATTGTGTAAGTGTAATGTATAACATAAAGCTAATCTTCCTTGAGTTTTGGGGGACCTAATATGCTATATAGCATAGTATATGATGATGGTTGATTTTTTTGATTACTGAAGAATACGATGCATTTTAGAGTAGCAAGTATAACTTTCTCAATATTGCTAGTTTCTTAGGCCAATTGTGTGTATTTTTTAGGTAGTGACCATATCTAATCATAGACTACAAACTTGGCTAGATATTGAGTAGTTTCTATGGGTTTCTGGAGGTCATAATGCTAAACCCAGTTTTTTCATGTTTGCTGTATTTAGCACTTTATCATTGCCCCCAAGGTTCCAATTGTAAGAGATCCATTCTCCTTTTTACATGCTCCATGGCTCCTTTTGAATCTAGAGGCCCAAAGGGAACTAAGAAAACATCTATATAGTATCTGTATTGAGCGTGACTATAGAAACTTTGATGATAGGTCCGCAGAATGGCAAAAATGCAACTTTTTTGTACCTATTTTTCTTGCCCAAAAAAAATTAGTGAGGTAAAAGCAACCATATGTTTTGGTCACCAACCCATTGAAGTTAACGGGGAATTTTATCTCATGTCCTACAAAAATCTCCACTCTTATTTATATGCAATCAACCGTAAGAAATTGCTGTTTTGGACAAAATGCACTGGTCCATCAACTTTGGAGGCTTGTAGTGACCAAGGGATGAGAAAAATTACAAGTTTCTCATTTTTTCCATATGTAGTAGTTATTGAACTATAAGATCATGAAAGGATTTTTCAAAATGAGTGGATCTACTATGGTTTTGGAATTTTTTTCCAAAACCCTGAAAGGACACTTTTATGTCCTGTTAGGTTACCATTCTAGTGTTAAACCAGTAGCAGCTAACACTGGTAATAAGTATATTTTGACGGCCACAGATTATGCGACTAAATGGGTGGAATCATGGCCTTTGAAAGATAATACATCGGTTTCTATTGCTGGGTGCTTGTATAAGGATTTTTTTTCCAGATATGGTTGTCCTATTGAGCTAGTTAGTGATCGGGGTAGCCATTTCTTGAATAAGGTGATGGAGAGAATGCTACGATTTTACTTTGTATTGCATAAGAAATCTTCTCCTTATTACCCTCAGGTGAATGGGCAGGCGGAATCAACTAATAAGAAATTGGTTTGTATCCTGACAAAGTTAGTGAATATGCATAGAACGGATTGGGATGTGAAAATTCATTCCGCATTATGGGCTTATTGGACAGCATATAAAGTGGCAACAGGATTGACTTCTTTCAAGTTGGCATTTCGTATGGAGGCAATTACCCCAGTGGAGCATGTGGTTCCGAGTTTGTGGATGTTGATTGCGGATAAGCTTCTTTCGGAAGATTCCATTGTTTATCGTTTGGATGTTTTGCAGGAATTAGATGAAGAGCGGTTGCGTAGTTTTGCGGTGTTGCAAGATCTACAGTCCCGACGGAAGAAATGGCTGGATCGCCCTAAAGCACGGCAAGTTTTACGGGGTCAGTTGGTCCTTGTATTTAATTCACACCTTGGGAAGATTCTCGAGAAGCTAAAATTACGATGGTCTGGACCATTCTGGATTAATAAAGCATGTAGGCCCACTTCTTTTTATTTGGCTGACTTGCGGGGGGAGGTGATTTCTGTGCCAGTGAATGGATTTTGACTACGCCCATTATTTTTCACATACCTCGATTCAGTGCCCCTTTGCTGTGGTACAAGAGCCGGAAGCCGCCCTAATCATGATTGGGAATTCTTTTGCATGCAATCTTGAAAAGCGGGAAAAGGGCAATGATGATTGCGAAACCGTGCCACGCCCTATTTTGAGAACTCTTTGTGAGTGGTTTAATGCATGCAGTGGATACCTTATACTCTCCCTCCGTTTTTTGCATCACGTTCGCAAGGCTGCACTGCATCATTCTTCTGTGCTTCTGTGTATCTTTGCCACCATGACAGCCTCCTTGTTGCAATGCATTCCATTTACTCCGGTGCAGCAGCTGGCTCTTCGCAGGGTGGACGCTTGGTTACAATATTTGCGCCTGTGTGTCTTTGCCAACTTGAATTGGCAAGGTATCCCTATTAACTCGCCGGCCATAGCATTGATTGAGCAGTTAGCTACTAGTGATTTGGTGCAAATCAACAACCAGCAGATTCAATTGACAGCTGAAAGGATTTCAAGATGCTGCTGCTTGCCAAGTGGTGGTGTTGTGCAAGCATCACACGTTATTCCTACTGCAGAGGTAGAGGTGGAGTTTGGCTTGAAAGTGAAGGGTGAATATAAATTATCAGGGCTCACTGATACAGCGATAAGGGATGCATATAGCTGGTTCTCCGAGGCAATTTGGTTGCAAACCAAAACTTATACAATTTCGGCCAAAGCGCGCAATGTATTGCATTCGGCCAACTTTGGGCCGGTGGCTTGGGCAGCGATTGTCAAGGAACAATTGCTAGCAGAATGCCAAAGAGTGGTGGGACAGATGGGGTGTAGTACCCCAACAAATACTAAGGTCGGGTAGCTGCTTACTTTAGTGTTTCCCTTGAGGGAAGTTTTTCCTCTCACCCTTCGCCCTATGTGCCACTTTGAAGATGATTGATTTGTAGTAAATGGTACTACGCAATTGGCACAAACTAAGAGTCGGGAAGTTCCTGTTGTGAGGGTGCCTCAAACACCTACTTGCATAGTGGATATGTCGGGTACGTCAACTGCAGTGGTAGCCTCTAGTGCACATGAGATGGCCACTGCAGGAACATCAAGCCAAAAGCGAGGTCGGGAGGAAAGCCTGTTTTCCACACCACCTCCTACTACGACATCAACTTTGCCGGAGGATTTCATTGTTGCACGCTGGAGATGTAGAATGCAGGAGCGGGTAGCAACCTCCACTCCGGTTGGGACTGGCTCTGTGGGTGCGGATACTTCCTCGCAACCAAAAAATTCCAGTGTTACTATTATAGCTGCTACGACAGAAGGGACTCTTCCTGTCATTCTGCCCTAGGAGAAGATTGTCGCAAACCCCTATGATCATCTCCAGGCGTGCGGAACATTTTTGCGGTGCATTGAGGATTCATTGCATTCGGCCTGGCCAGCTCCAGTGTGACTGAGGCACGAGTCACCGAGCTTGAAACGTAGGTGATGGCTTTGCAGGCTAGCATCGTGGAATTGACAAGTCAAAATGCAGCATTGAATACTACATCTTGGCAGCAAACTAAGGAAATCTAGGCACTAAGGGGGGCTAACTATGCATTTGTCGCTTCTATTCAAGAGGAATTTCTTCAATTGCAAATGCAGAATAGCTTGGCCACTTATTTAGCATCGCATCCTGGTGATGTGATGATTAACATGAATGATCTTGATGCCTTAGCAGTGGAGATGTAGCAGGACCTGCACGGTTTTTTGGAAACTCAAATGCAGAGTTGGAGATCAAGGCTGTCTGCCGAGGTGATAACACAGTAACCAACTCAACAGGTTGTGGTGAGGCAGCCTGAGCCGCCGAATAATGACAGGGGTAAGAATATTGTCCAAGAAGGTTTTGATATTGTGATTGGTCAAAATCTACAGAAGAATGTGTTGAGGCCCAGGCTCATGTCTCTCGTTTGCAGCGAGTGATTCATCGCCTTCGTAAGGAGCGGCACCAAGTCTATTTTTGAGTGGAGACATTGGCTCATTCATTTTACTCTCTTGATTGTTGTCAGCCATGCTGATTAGACTTATGTATAGATTACTTTGTTCTTTGGTACCCTCAAAAACCTTAGTCGCTACTCTTCTTTATGTAAAGCCCTTGGTGGGACTGCCTGGAATGAGCCTCCCAACCTCCCTTTAAATAGCCCCCTGGGCCTCATTCTCTATCCAGACTCGTTTTCACTCAGTCTTCCGCCATGTCCACCTTTTTGGCCTGCGCTAAACAGATATTTGTCTTGGCATTATCCTCTTCATACACCTCTTACTCCTTTGCCACAGGCACCTCAGTCTATTTCCTTACCAACGCAATTCATTCCAAGGGATCCTTGGCCGGAGCAACCTGAGATAGATCCATAGTTGTTGGCAAAGGTGTATCGGGCTCATCAGCAATATTTTCAAGGGTTTTTCTACATCGATGTTTCCTCCTCACCAAAGTAGGAGGAACAGCAATTGGAACCTTTGACACGGAGGGGCTAGAGCGGTGGGTTTGCGCAATCCACCGTGCATGCCAGGTGTTACAGCATAAGCTGCACATTGCGGTCCTGTGGTCTTGCGGATGTCTGGACATTGCAGACTAGGAGTCATGCGGCTTTGGGACAGTTCTTCATGGGATATCATGAGACAGGACGGGGTTTTGTACCGTTCCCAATCTACACTGGAGTAGTGGTTGTATATGGGGGGCATACCAGTCTTTGGGGATATCTCTATTTTTCATGTCATCAATATATTTCCCTCTTGTACTCTGTGTTTGGTTGCATATCAATGAAGAAGACGGTGAATTTCTATTTCTGTGACTTGTCTTCTATTCTGCCTTCATGTGTTTTGATGTTCATATAATGTAAGGCAGTGTGAGGGTATTCATTCCCGTAATGCTTATTGCTCCTCTACGGGGCAATACACATTAATTACACTAGCCAGTCATTGATAGGTTTGTAATTAATTACCAATCTCTTTTTTCCTCTTTTCTGTTCAGAGTGATTATTTACATAACATGCCTAACATGTGAATTCATTGTTGGATGGGAGACGATACACAAAGACAACACAGAGACATTACATATAGTGAATGAAAGATACTTATAGTGATAATGGAGAAAAACAGTTACAATGCTTAAAAAGCTTGAGGGCTATGGAGATGAGATGGTAATCGAAGGCTTTGTGTACGTATTAACGGAATCATTTTGAGCACATTTGTGCCCTCCTTGGTCGATTTTTGAGCGTTTCCCTATTTTCAGGGTCGAGTTGTTGATTTTGTTGTAAATCGTGTTTTCTACAAAAACTGCCGCGTAAATATCACGCAAGTGCCCAATCCTCCATAAACAGGAGGCCTTGCTTCATTGTAAAGGGAGAGTTTTTGGAACAAGCCTACTAGCTTTCGGTTACCATCTCATCTCCATAGCCCTCAGGCTTTTTAAGCATTGTAACTATTTTTTACCATTATCACTATAAGTATCTTCCATTCACTATATGTATAGTCTCTATGTTGTCTACACGTTCTATGTATCGTCTCAGTGTATCGTCTCTTTCATTCCACACCTAGCCTCAACCAACAGGGCTTAAGGCTACACATCCTGGTATGTCTCTAGATAACACTAGGTTTTGTCATGAAGAAATTGATCGTTTTAATGAAGATGGATTAATTGCTCCATCCAACAATGAATTCGCATGTCAGGCATTTTATGTAAATAATCACTCTGAACAGAAAAGAGGAAAAAAGAGATTGGTGATTAATTACAAACCTATCAATGACTTGCTAGAACACAAAAGATTTCCTTTGCCCCTAAAAGACGAATTGCTACAAAGGATAAAGAATTGTCGGGTCTTCTCCAAGTTTGACCTAAAGAGTGGCTTTTGGCATTTCAAACTCAAGCCTCAGGACAAATACAAAACCAATTTTGTTGTCCCCCAAGGAATGTACGAATGGAATGTGCTTCCTATGGGACTCAAGCCAGATCCTTCTCTTTGTCAAGAACGGATTGAAATTATCTTTACTGATTGTAAAGAATTCCTACTTCTCTATATTGATGATATCTTGGTGTACTCTAAAGATATTGGATATCTCTAAAACTCTGCTCAATGAAGTACAGTAGCTAGTCGCTTTAAACATTCAACAGCTTGGATCTACTACACAATACAAACTCTTAGGAAGATCCAAATCTAAAAAAGAGATAGCTTCTTTCATTGATAAAACAGTATACCAAAGGTCCTCTGGATCCTCAGAATATCTAACCAGTCAAGCCTCTGCTTCAACTTCTCATCGGTGCCATTCTCCTCCAGCATTAGCATGTATTCATCCAAAAACCTATAAAGATTATAAAGGGTTGTTCTGATGCAAACTCTGTAATCGCATCATGGCCTTTGAAATTGTCACTAATGGTATTAATATCCTTACAAAGGTAGCAGTTGAAGATAAGGATCTTACTCACAGTCTTCCTTATATTGTCCTGTCTCCGAACACTCGACTGCAACCTTTAGAGTCAACTTCTAACTGGCATACCAATGCCTTGGAAGCGATAGCACTTCTGCAATATCAGGTACTCTTAAAGCTTTCTCTTACCACTTCCCACATTGTTTTTCCCCAGGGGGTATCTACATCTCCTTCCGACAAAGGCAAAGCACCAACAAGTGATATGCAGCATACAGCTTTGCAACAAGCAATTAATTTTGGAAGTGGCTCGCAACATAAAGATTTTCCTTGCATGTTTTCAACAATGTTAAAAGAACCTGTGATTACTTCTGTCTCTAGCTTCCCTCCAGATATGTCACCTTTTATGACAGAATACATTGAAGATAGATTAAATCCATATCACCGTTGGGGAAGAAATGTTGAAATACAACCATGGCAGCAAAGGAAAGCTATGGGTGAAGTAGTCAAAACTATTCTACCTAAAGACAAGCAATGGATAGTTTTTCAGGATGACAGTTGCGTAGAATATGAAGAGCAGGAATTGGATGAACTAGATATAGTCATTCCTCACATATTCCCAGCTCCAAAAGAATATTCTGATAATTTTTCAGATATCAGCTCTGAAGATGAAATTCAAATTATGAATTCAGTCAAAATGCAGACAAAGGATGTTCAGAAGATGGTCAGAGTTATGTTTCGGATCTAAACCATGTGTTTTAATGAGGAGAGAGATCACCTCATCAAAATATTTGTCAGTCAAACTGCAAGGAAAGTTAGGAAAACATTCTATGTAGATTGGCCCATTAGACAAGCTTTCTTGTAAGACACTAATTGTCTGGTCAGGTAAGTTTCAATGCCTAGTGTCAAGTAGGGCCCCTATACAAGAAGCATTAAGGCCTTTTTGAAATAAAGGTATTATACACACATCTATATAGCCCATGTGTACAAACTGACGTCCTTTGCTTAATGCTTTCTTCCTAAACTCGGAGAGTTCTTCGAACAGATGGATTATGTGATTATCAGAATCACTATCTTTAATGGTTAGATTACGATGAGCTTCATTGTAAAGGGAGAGTTTTTGGAACAAGCCTACTAGCCTTCGGTTACCATCTCATCTCCATAGCCCTCAGGCTTTTTAAGCATTGTAGCTATTTTTTGCCATAATCACTATAAGTATCTTTCATTCACTATATGTATTGTCTCTGTGTATACCAATTTAGGCTAGGCACAGAATGAAAGAGACGATACACAAAGATGATACACAGAACTTGTCGACAACGCAGAGACAATACATATAGTGAATGAAAGATACTTCAACTTAGTGTCTTCTAGAGACATCCAGGATGTGTAGCCTTAAGCCCTGTTGGCTTAGGGTCACCAGGCAAAGAGACCCAATATTCTTCTATGTCCCAAAAGACCAATGGGTTGTCACTTGTTTGTTGCAAATGTAGCACTTGACTTGCTTTCTTTCTTCATATCTCCAATCTTAGAAACTCCTTCTAAAGTTGAAGAAGAGGATGAGGAAGGTGTTTTTTTGCCATTATCACTATAACTATCTTTCATTCACTATATGTATTGTCTCTATATATACCAATTTAGGCTAGGCACGGAATGAAAGAGACGATACACAGAGATGATACACAGAACTTGTCGACAACACCGAGACAATACATATAGTGAATGAAAGATATCTATAGTGATAATGGTGAAAATAGTTATAATGCTTAAAAATCCTGAGGGCTATGGAGATGAGATGATACCAATTTAGGCTACAGTCCCTAATGCCAGCTTACAAAGAACTATTTTATTGATGCGTCCCTTTGAATTATCAGCATATGAAATAGTGATTCCATAAGATAGACTTTGGACAAGATGTGTTGGAACCAAGGCTTAGTTAATATAGAAAATAACAGATCCAGAATCCCAAAGAGCATCCAATTGAAAGGATTGTTTTTTAGGGAATTTAATCCATACCTCAAAATAGTATGCTCTGTTGTAGGCAGGGTTGAACTGAAGGATATGGCATCCATTGATAGTACGTTCAGGAATCCAATCGATTGTCGGTTTAGTAGCAATTTGTGCCAATGCAGCAAGTTCAGACAAATGTTGGGCCATTCCACAAACTAGATTTATCTTGGCTTCATTAGCTGCAAGTTGGGATTGAACAAATAATAGCTGATGATGGAGTTGTTCACATTTAGTGTTTACCTTCGGATGCCTTCCAAGATAGCTTCGTCAATCTTACTACAGATTTGTATGTAGTCATTTGCTTCACTGATTGGATGTAAAGCAAATGTAGTTGCTTCTGGGTGGACTGTCAAAGTAGGAATTTGATTGTGAGGATGACTTCGACCTTTGTAGTTATGCATGACTTCTTGCCTTTGATTTCTTGAGGTAGGTGTGAGACTTGGATGCATAAATTCTTTCCATTCTTCTTGTTGAGCAATGGTATTTGCTTGCTCAACCATATTTCTAAACAAGGGCAGCAAGTATACTTTTGTTGCTCCTTGCAAGATAGATTAAGCTTTAAGGGACGTTGCTCTTGTTGCCAGAATGTTGTTTCATCAGAAGAGTAATGACTAGAGCTTGATGTAGATCATTGAACATATCTTTTTTCCTATGGGAATGAAAAATTTTTCTTCACCATATTGGTTAACCTTGGCTCACTGTCGTCAAAGAAATCAGGCATTTCAACATCCTGTGATGAAGTTGATGTTGAATAATCTTTAGATCGCTCTTTATCTGACTCATACTCTGCATATTCAACAATTGTAATGTCGTTATTCTCTAGAGTATTGCACTAGATTACCTCATAAGTTCATATTTGTCTTTCAGCACTGCATTTCCAAATTTTCTTTTCCTTTGAGGACATTCTGGAGCAAAGCACTAATGTCATACAAAAAGAATAAAGAAGAATCAGCAACAATGATGTAAGCACAACCCACTACTGAAAAGATACTTTACCTAAGAATGTAAAATGTCACCCCGCGTAAATATCACGCAAGTGCCCAATTCTCTATAAAAAGGAAGGCTTGCTTCATTGTAAAGGAAGAGTTTTTGGAACAAACCTACTAGCCTTAGGTTACCATCTCATCTCCGTAGCCCTCATGCTTTTTAAGCATTGTAACTATTTTTCACCATATGCTGATAATTCAAAGGGACGCGTCAATAAAATAGTTCTTTGTAAGCTGGCATTAGGGACTTCTAAAATACAAATGTATTTTTATTTACATACTCATCCTAATACAGACCTTACCATTGGTGCTGATCTGATTTCCCAGCTTACTCCGTTTACTATTCAACCTGATGCTTCTATTCACTTTTCTCTGGATGATCTTCCCCATACTAGCCTACTAGCCTTCGGTCACCATCTCACCTCCATAGCCCTCAGGCTTTTCAAGCATTGTAACTATTTTTTGCCATTATCACTATAAGTATATTTCATTCACTATATGTATTGTCTGTGTGTTGTCTACACATTCTGTGTATCGTCTCTGTGTATTGTCTCTTTCATTCCCTAAACATGGAGAGTTCTTCGAACAGATGGATTATGTGATTATCAGAATCACTATCTTTAATGGTTAGTTTACCATGAGTTTCATGGTACAGGGTATTAGCAGAGAGAGTGAAACCTTTGTTATGCTTATATACCTGGGAAGTAGAAACCTTGGGTAAACTCCATTTACCGGTAGGGTTAGTTTCTTCAATCTCGACATTGTCAGAGAGGAGTCTCTTGAATGATGATATGATCATTTCCATGTTGAATAGTTGATTATGCCAACAAAATAGCTAGCTCCCTAGGGTGTCAATGGATTGCGGATATGCAGAGCACTAGATAATGGGATAAAAGGACTCGGAAAGAGCTGATGATGTCTGTGTCTAAGTGGCACCAAGCTTAGCGACGGCAACTAAATAGCGAGGAGAACTCCAACCACAAATTCTAGGCAATCCTCACGAGCACTCAGAGTTTTCTAGTGATACCTCACACGGTTAATCATAATCTATACACCAATGGCTCTGATACCAATTTAGTCTAATGGGCCCATAACGAATAGGCAAAAGAATAGAACAGCATTGACTCTTACCAAAAGTTACTTTTGAATTGAATGGTATCAAATCTCTGCATCCTTGAAGCGCCCTGAAGCCCATCGGCAGATAATAGGGGTTCCATTATGATCTTCACAGAGAATACCTAGGCTAGGCACGGAATGAAAGAGATGATACAGGGAGATGATACACAGAACTTGTTGACAACACAGAGACAATACATATAGTGAATGAAAGATAATACAACTTGTATTCTAATTTGAAGTATTTGCCAGGCTAATAGAACAGCATTGACTCCCACCAAAAGTTCTTTTTAAATTGAATGGTACCGAATCTCTGCATCCTTGACGCGCCCTCAAGCCCATCGGCAAATAATAGGGGTTTCGAATACATATAGTGAATGAAAGATAGTTATAGTGAATTTAGGCTAGGCACGCAATGAAAGAGACAATACACTCAGACGATACACAGAACGTGTAGACAACACAGAGACAATACATATAGTGAATGAAAGATACTTATAGTGATAATGGCAAAAAATAGTTACAATGCTTAAAAAGCCTGAGGGCTATGGAGATGAGATGGTAACCAAAGGCTACTAGCCTTCGGTTACCTAAGCATTGTAACTATTTTTTGCCATTATCACTATAAGTATCGGAATTCAACTTCCTGCCAATTGACCATTTCAGGTAGATTGCCCAAATTTGTTTCATCCACCTTTGTAACAATATTTTGACCACAGATTTGGGAATCATTATCTCGCAGATACACAGAGTTATATACTGAAGGTAGACAAGTATTGATAGTGTGGATTATCATGCGATAGGCTATCTGAAGATGGTCAGACTTATGTTTCAGATCTAAACGGCTACTATCCTTCGGTTACCTAAGCATTGTAACTATTTTTTGCCATTATCACTATAAGTATCGGAATTCAACTTCCTGCCAATTGACCATTTCAAATAGATTGCCCAAAGTTGTTTCATCCACCTTTGTAAAAATATTTTGACCACAGATTTGGGAATCATTATCTCGCAGATACATAGAGTTATATACTGAAGGTAGACAAGTATTGATAGTGCGGATTATCATGCGATAGGCTATCTGAAGATGGTCAGACTTATGTTTCAGATCTAAACCATGTGTTTTAATGAGGAGAGAGATCACCTCATCAAATATTTGCCAGCCAAATTGAAAGGAAAGTTAGGAAAACATTCTATGTAGATTGGCCCTTTAGACAATTTTCCTTGTAAGACACTAATTGTGTGGTTAGTATGCCTAGTGTCAAGTAGGGCTCCTATACAAGAAGCATTAAGGCCTTTTCAAAATAAATGTATTATATCCACAGCTATATAGCCTATGTGTACAAACTGATGTCCTTTGCTTAATGCCTTCTTCCTAAACTCGGAGAGTTCTTCGAACAGATGGATTATGTGATTATCAGAATCACTATCTTTAATGGTTAGTTTACCATGAGTTTCATGGTACAGGGTATTAGTAGAGAGAGTGAAAACTTTGTTATGCGTATATACCTGGGAAGTAGAAACCTTGGGTAAACTTCATTTACCGATAGGGTTAGCTTCTTCAATCTCGACATTGTCAGAGAAGAGTCTCTTGAATGATGATATGATCATTGCCATGTTGAATAGTTGATTATGCCAATGGAATAGCTAGCTCCATAGGGTGTCAATGGATTGTGGATATGCGGAGCACTCGATAGTGGGATAAAAGGAGTCAGAAAGAGCTGATGGTGTCTATGTATAAGCGGCACCAAGCCTAGTGACGACGTCTAAACAATCAAGGGAACTCCAACCACAAATTCTAGGCAATCCTCACGAGTACTCAGAGTTTGCTAGTGATACCTTACACAGTTAATCGTAATCTATAAACACCAATGGCTCTGATACCAATTTAGAGTACACCAAGATTTATCAATATAGAGAAGTAGGAATTCTTTACAATCAGCAAAGAGAATTTCAATCCATCCTTGACAAAGAGAAGGAGCTGGCTTGAGTCCCATAGGAAGCACATTCCATTTGTACATTCATTGGGGGACAACCAAACATGGTTTTGTATCGTTCTTGAGGCTTGATTTTGAACGGCCAGTTGCTACTGAACCCACAACCGATTAGATTCCCGAATGTACTATCAATGGATGCCATATCCTTTAGTTCAATCCTGTCTACAACAGAGCATACTATTCTGAGGTATGGATTAAATTTTCTAAAGAACAATCCTTTCAGCTGAATGCTCTTTGGGATTCTAGATCTGTTATTTCCTATATTAACCAAACCTTGCTTCCAGCACATCTTGTCCAAAGGCTATCTTATGGAATCACTGTTTCATATGCTAATCATTCAAAGGGCATCAATAAAATAGTTTTTTGTAAGCTAGCATTAGGTACTGCTCAAATACAAATGTATTTGTATTTACATCCTCATCCTAATACATACCTTACCGTTGGTGATGATATGATTTCCCAGCTTACTCTGTCTACTATTCAACCTGATGCTTCTATTCATTTTTCTTTGGATAATCTTCCCTATACTGTCCTTACTAAACCACTCAGATCTTTTTTACTAGGGTGAGTAGTTCCTATGCTACCAAATCCTGACAAAGATGAATGGTTTTTGCAATGGTTTGCTAATGAAAGGATCAAATACTCTAACCAACTTGAGCAGATTGGCTCTCCACTTTGGCTCTCTACTGACACAACAAACAAGTGACAACCCATTGGCCTTTTGGGACAGAGAAGAATATTGGATCTCTTTGCCTGGTGACCCTAATCCAACAGGGCTTAAGGCTACACATCCTGGTACTACACAAGCTACAAATATTTCCTAATCAACTCAAGGATCACAAAGAAGTCCAATACTTTATTGGATGTTTATAGTGGATTGCTCCTCAGTACCCTCAAGTGGCCAAAGACTTATTACCCTTCAAAAATCTTGAAAGAAGTAAAATCTTCTTTTAGTCTGATGAGCTATCCTCACAGGTAGTGATGAAGATCAAGCAGGTTTGCCAGAATCTTCCTCCCCTCAACATCCCTACTGACAAACCTCTCATGGTTTATTCTGATGCCTCCGATGAAGCATGGGGAGGTATTCTTTGCGAAGATCATAACGGAACCCCTATTATCTGCCGATGGGCACTTCTCTAAGAAACCTTTGAATGTAGTCTTTGAGTTGCTGATATTTCCACCTGGCAATAAAATTATGTCTGATGTAGGTGGTTAGATGCTTTTAAAGGAAGGATGTTAAATCTGCACATCCCATTTACTTGACCAGTAGATCCTTGCGCTTCTGGCCCTCTTGATCGGCTAATGCAACGTCTTCAACACCTTTATTAAAATCTAGAATACAGTTTCAAATTCTTCTTTTGGACAAAGCACTAACCACTGCGATACACATTGATCAAATTCTCCCTTCAAGCAAGAGAGCACACACACATACCTAACCTACCTACTTACAACTAATAGAGCTATCACTGCCTGTGATAGCTCATCAGACCAAAAGAAGCTTTTACTTCTTTCAAGATTTTTGAAGGGTAATAAGTTTTTGGCCACTTGAGGGTATTGAGGAGCAATCCACTGTAAACATCCAATAAAGGATTGGGCTTCTTTGCAATCCTTGAGTTGATTAGGAAAACTTTGTAGCTTGTGCAATACATGTTCTTACATTTTAATGCATCCTTCAGAAATTTCAATTCCTAAAAACTCGACATGTGGCTTACAGAGCTCTATCTTTCCTCTTCTACAACTTTAAAAGAAGTTTCTAAGATTGGAGATATGACAATTCTTCACATTGATGGATTAAATCAGGGTATGGAAAGTCTTTGAATTCATCTACAATTCTACGCACTACAGAATTCACTACAAAGACTTGACACAAAGACAATCAGTATCGATGATCATAGCAGGATTCCAAGGCATGCTCAGAGCATGGTGGGATGATTTAAGTGCAGATAGCAAAGCCTACATTATGCAAGGAGGTCCTGATGGTCATGAAAACTTTGACAATGTTATTTCATTGTTCTTTGTCGCTTTAGTCATGCAGTTCCTTGGATCAACCAACAAGATTCAAGAAAGGAACAAAGAAGCCTTCTTCAGAAGCAAGCTGTGTTACTTAACTCAAATAAAAAAATATCAACAACATATGCCTCATCTGATGTATCAATTCCTTGGCAGATACTTCAAATCAGAATACAAGCAGTATTATCTGAATTCTTTTCTATAATTTCTAAAAGAAAAGAATGCAGGAAAAGTTGGGAATGCTCGAATTTACCGATGGGTCTACAAGCTGAGTCACTTTGATATTTCCTATAAATATATTCCCGAGAATAAAAATAATATTGCAGATCTTCTCTCTCATATAAAAAGTGACCAAAGAACTAATGTCATACAAAAGGAATAAAGAAGAATCAGCAACAATGATGTAAGCAGAACCCACTATTGAAAAGATACTTTACCTAAGAATGTAACACGTCAGCCCGCGTAAATATCACGCAAGTGCCAAATCCTCTATTAAAAGAAGGTCTTGCTTCATTGTAAAGGGAGATTTTGTGGAACAAGCCTACTAGCCCTCGGTTACCATCTCATCTCAATAGCCCTCAGGCTTTTTAAGCATTGTAACTATTTTTCACCATTGTCACTATAAAAATCTTTCATTCACTATATGTATTGTCTCTGTGTTGTCAAAAAGTTCTAAGGATTGCCTAGAATTTGTGCTTGGAGTTCCCTTCGCTGTTTAGTCGTTGTCGCTAGACTTGGTGCCACTTAGACACAGACATCATCAACTGTTTCCGACTCCTTTTATCCCACTATCTAGTGCTCTGCATATCCGCAATCCATTGACACCCTAGGGAGCTAGCTATTGCATTGGCATAATCAACTATTCAACATGGCAATCATCATATCATCATTCAAGAGAATCCTCTCTGACAATGTCGAGATTGAAGAACCTAACCCTATCGGTAAATGGAGTTTACCCAAGGTTTCTACTTCCCAGGTATATAAGCATAACAAAGTTTTTTCTTTCTCTGCTAATACCTTGTACCATGAAACTCATGGTAAACTAATCATTAAAGATAGTGATTCTGATAATCACATAATCCATCTGTTCGAAGAACTCTCCGAGTTTAGGAAGAAGGCATTAAGCAAAGGAGGTCAGTTTGTACACATAGGCTATATAGTTGTGGGTATAATACCTTTATTTTGAAAAGGCCTTAATGCTTCTTGTATAGGAGCCCTACTTGACACTAGGCATAGAAACTTACCTAACCAGACAATTAGTGTCTTACAAGGAAAATTGTCTAAAGGATCAATCTACATAGAATGTTTTCCTAACTTTCCTTGCAATTTGACTGACATATATTTTGACGAGGTGTTCTCTCTCCTCATTAAAATACATGATTTAGATCTCAAACATAACTCTAACCATCTCAGATAGCCTATCTCATGATAATATGCACTATCAATACTTGTCTACCTTTAGTATATAGCTCTGGGTATCTGCGAGATAATGATTTCCAAATCCGTGGTCAGAATATTGTTACAAAGGTGGATGAAACAACTTTGGGAAGTCTTCCTGAAATGGTCAATTGGTAGGAAGTTGAATCCCCTACAAAATGGAAATTGGATATCTCTAAAATTCTGCTCAATGAAGTACAACAGCCTGTCGCTTTAAACATTCAACAGATTGGATCTACTACACAATACAAACTCTTAGGAAGATCCAAATCTAAAAAAGAGATAGCTTCTTTCATTGATAAACCAGTATACCAAAGGTCCTTTGGATCCTCTGAATAGCCAACCAGTCAAGCCTCTGCTTCAACTTCTCATCGGCGCCATTCTCCTCTAGCATTAGCGTGTATTCATCCAGAAACCTATAAAGATTACGAAGGGCTGTTCCGATGCAAATTCTGTAATCGTATCATGGCCTCTGAATTTGTCGCTAATGGTATTGATCTCCTTACAAAGGCAACAGTTGAAGGCAAGGATCTTACTCACAGTCTTCCTTATATTGTCCCATCTCCGAACACTCGACTGCAACCTTTAGAGTCCACTTCTAATTGGCATACCAATTCCTTGAAAGAGATAGCACTTCTGCAATATCAGGTACTCTCAAAGATTTCTCTTACCACTTCCGACAATTTTTTTCCTTGGGGGGTATCTACATCTCCTTCCGACAAAGGCAAAGCAGCAACAAGTGATATGCAGCAGATAGCTTTGCAACAAGCCATTAATTTTGGAAGTGGCTAGCAACATAAAGATTCTCCTCGCCTGTTTTTAATAGTGTTAAAAGAATCTGTGATTACTTCTGCCTCTAGCTTCCCTCCATATATGTCACCTTTTATGACAAATGACATTGAAGATGGATTTAATCCATATCACCGTTGGGGAAGAAATGAAAATCAAATTCTGAATCCACTCAAAATGCAGACAGAGGATGTCAAGATTGAAACCCCTTCCTCATCCTCTTCTACAACTTTAAAAGGGGTTTCTAAGATTGGAGATATGACAATTCTTGACATTGATGGATTAAATTAGGATCAGGTATGAAAAGTCTTTGAATTCATCTACAATTCTACACACTACGGAATTCACTACAAAGACTTGACACAAAGACAATCAGTATCTATGATCATAGCAGGATTCCAAGGCATGCTCAGAGCATGGTGGGATTATTTAAGTGCAGACAGCAAAGCCTACATTATGCAAGGAGATCCTGATGGTCATGAAAACTTGGACAATGTTAATTCACTGTTCTTTGCAGCTTTAGTCATGCAGTTCCTTGGATCAACCAACAAGATTCCAGAGTGGAACAAAGAAGCCTTCTTCAGAAGCAATCTGTGTGACTTAACTCAAATAAAAGAATCTCAGTAGCATATGACTCATCCGATGTATCAGTTCCCTGGCGGATACTTCAAATTAGAATAGAAGCAATATTATCTGAATTCTTTTCTAGAATCATTTGAAAATTTAGTAAAGGAAAGAATAAAAGCAGTTGGGTTACACTTGGATGAAAATATTTCCATAGCTCAAATAAACGTTTCATTGATGGTCACTAAAATGTGGCAAAATCAGGATAAAGAAGGATATCAAGAAAGTGAAAGGATTCCGTTCACACTTCTGTGACAAGGAAACAAAGGTCAAGACCTTTGGCTGCAGAGATAAAAATAAAATCAACTGCAGGGTTAAGCCCAGACAAAACAAATATGGGAAAAGATTGAAGGTAGCACGCCGCAAACGCAAGCTAAGAAAAGAAAAAAGAAAGCAAGTCAAGTGCTACATTTGCAACAAGCAAGGACATATCGCTCTAAAATGTCCTCAAAGGAAAATAAAATTTGGAAATGCAGTGCTGAAAGACAAATATGAGTATGAGGTAATCTACTGCAATACTCTACAGCATAACGACATTCCACTTGTTGAATATGCAGAGTATGAGTCAGATAAAGAGCAATCTGAAGATGATTCAACATCAACTTCATCACAGGATATTGAAATGCCAAATTTCTCTGACGATAGTGAGCCAAGGTTAACCAATATGGTGAAGAAACCTTTTTCATTCCCACAAAAGAAAAGGTATGTTCAATCATCTACATCAAGCTCTAGTCATTACTCTTCTGATGAAACAGCATCCTGGCAACAAGAGCAACGTCCCTTATGCAAAACAGGTTGTGCACATCATGATAGGGGCGACATTGCATTCAAAAGAGGGACTTCTGGCTTACTTTCATAAAGAGACCACATCGCGTGATCATCATGACGATGGCAATCACACTTAGGACTTCGACATCACAAAAAATAGAATTTTTTACTGTGTAAATTGAAAGCATTTGACAAGGTGCATTTCATCTCTCTCTCTTTGTCTCTCTCCCTCACTCTCCATCTACATCAAGTTTTTGTCTTGATTGTCGGGCTGGTTCAAGGGGCAGCTCTCCACGCTTTTTTAAAAAAACAAGAAGTTTTTAATCAATGAGGTTTTATCTCTTTTTAACATGATTAAGACACAAGAATTTTTACTTGTACGGTATGCCAAATTTGCTATTTTATTAAAAAACTCGGTTGGTCAAAACGAAAGCAAATCCCTCAAAAGGTAGATGAGTTTTAAGTTTTAAAGTACACGTGGCATTTTAGATAACCCTACCACAGAAACACACAGCGAACCAAGCGGAACACAGACGAAATAGGGGAGATTCTTTCTTGTATGCACATAGGGATTTCTTTCTCACACACACAAGGAAACCATAGCACATGCAAAACAGGTTGTGCATAGCACGATAGGGGTGACATCTCAATCAAAAGGTGGACTTCTGGCTTGCGTGCATAAACAGACCACATCGCGTGAAAAGCAGAGTGTGAACAGCACGACAAAAGCAATCACACTTAGAGCTTTGACATCACAAAAAGCAAAATCTTTTACTGTGTAAATCAAAAGAGTTTGACAAGGTGCATTTCATCTCCCTCTCTCTCTCTCTCTCACACTCACTCTCCATCTACATCAAGTTTCTGTCTTGATTGTCGAGCAGGGTCGAGGGAAAGCGCCCCACGGGGAGATGTCCCTCGACCCTGCCCGGCAATCAAGATAGAAACCTGATGTAGATGGGGGGGGGGGGGGGGGGGGGGGGGGGGAGAGAGAGAGAGAGAGAGAGAGATGAAATGCACCTTGTCAAACGCTTTTGATTTACACAGTAAAAGATTCTGCTTTCTGTGATGTCAAATCCCTAAGTGTGATTGTCTTTGTTGTGTTGTTCACGCTCTGTTTTTCACACGATGTGATCCCTTTATGCGTGCAAGCCAGAAGTCCCTCTTTTGAATGCGGTGTCGGCCCTATTGTGATGTGCACAACCTGTTTTGCATGCACTATGGTTTCCCTCTGTGCGTGCAAGAAAGAATCTCTCCTGTTTCGTCTGTGTTTTGCTTGGTTCGTTGTGTGTTTTTGTGGTAGGGTTATCTAAAATGTCACGTGTACTTTAAAACTTATCTACATTTTGAGTGATTTGCTATCGTTTTGACCAATCGAGTTTTTTTTAAAAATAGCAAATTTGGCATACCGTACAAGTAAAAATTCTTGTGTCCTAATCATGTTAAAAAGAGATAAAACCTCATTGATTTTCTACATTAAAAACTTCTTCTTTTTTTTTAAAGGCACGGGGCGCTTTCCGTTGACCCCGCCCGGCAATCAAGACAGAAACCTGATGTACATGGATAGTGAGAGAGAGAGAGAGAGAGAGAGAGAGAGAGAGAGAGAGAGAGAGAGAGAGAGAGAGAGAGAGAGAGGGAGGGAGGGAGATGAAATGCATCTTCTCAAATGCTTTTGATTTACACAGTAAAGATTTTTCTTTTTATAATGTCAAAGCCGTAAACGTGATTGCCTTTGTCGTGTTGTTCACGCTCTGTTTTTCACGCGATGTGGTCCCTTTATACGCGCAAGCCAGAAGTCCCTCTTTTGAATGCAATGTAGCCCCTATCATGTTGTGCACAACCTGTTTTACATGCGCTATGGTTTCCTAGTGTGCTCGAGCAAGAAATCCCTATGTGCGTGTGAGAAAGGATCTTCCCAATTTCGTCTGTGTTTTGCTTGGTTCACTGTGTGTTTCTATAGTACGGTTATCTAAAATTCCACGTGTTCTTTAAAACTTAAAACTTATCTACCTTTTGAGCAATTTTCTTTTGTTTTGACCAAGTGAGCTTTTTTTAAAATAGCAAGTTTAGCATAACCTACAAATAAAAAATCTAGTGTCATAATCATGTTAAAAAGAGATAAAACCTCGTTGATTTTCTACATTAAAAACTTCTTTTTTTTTTTTTTAAACGCGCAGGGCGCTGCCTCTCGACCCCTCTCGACAATCAAGACAGAAACCTTATGTAGATGGAGAGAGAGAGAGAGAGAGAGAGAGAGAGAGAGAGAGAGAGAGAGAGAGAGAGAGAGAGAGAGAGAGAGATGAAATGCACCTTTTCCAACTCTTTCAATTGACACAGTAAAAGATTCTGCTTTCCGTGATGTTGAAGCCCTAAGTGTGATCGGATGTGTCGTGCTATTCACACTCTATTTTTCATGCGATGTGGTCCCTTTATGCATACAAGCCATAAGTCCCTCTTTTCAATGCGATGTCGCCCCTATCGTGATGTGCACAACTTGTTTTGCATTCGCTATCGTTTCCTTGTGTGTGCGAGCAAAAAACCCTCTGTGCGTGCGAGAAAGAATCTCCCCTGTTTCGTCTGTGTTTTGCTTGGTTTGTTGTGTGTTTTTGTGGTAGGGTTATCTAAAATGCCACGTGTACTTGAAAACTTAAAACTCGTCTACCTTTTGAGCGATTTGCTTTTCTTTTGACCAAGAGAGTTTTTTTAAAAATAGCAAATTTGGCATACCGTACAAGTAAAAATTCTTGTGTCCTAATCATGTTAAAAAGAGATAAAATCTCATTGATTTTCTACATTAAAAACTTCTTATTTTTTTTAAAAGGCACGGGGCGCTTTCCGTTGACCCCGCCCGGCAATCAAGACAAAGAGAGAGGGAGGGAGATGAAATGCACCTTGTCAAACGCTTTCAATTTACACAGTAAAAGATTTTGCTTTCTGTGATTTCGAAGCTCTACGTGTGATTGCCTTTTTTGTGCTGTTCATGCTCTGTTTTTCACGCGATGTGTTCTCTTTATGTGCGCAAGCCAGAAGTCCATCTTTTGAATGCGATGTCGCCCCTATCGTGCTGTGCACAACCTGTTTTGCATGCGCTATGGTTTCCTTGTGTGCACAAGCAAGAAATACCTGTGTGCATGCGAGAAATAATCTCCCCTGTTTTGTCTGTGTTCCGCTTGGTTCGCTATGTGTAGGGTTATCTAAAATGCCATGTGTACTTTAAAACTTAAAACTCATCTACCTCTTAAGGGATGTGCTTTCCTTTTGACCAACCGAGTGTTTTAAAAAAATAGCAAATTTGGCATACCGTACAAGTAAAAATTCTTGTGTCCTAATCATGTTAAAAAGAGATAAAACCTCATTGATTAAAAACTTCTTGTTTTTTTTAAAAAGCGCGGAGAGCTACCCCTTGAACCAGCCCGACGATCAAGACAGAGACCTGATGTAGATGAAGAGTGAGAGAGAGAGATGAAATGCACCTTGTCAAATGCTTTCAATTTACACAGTAAAAGATTTTGCTTTTTGTGATGTCGAAGTCCTAAGTGTGATTTCCATTGTCGTGATGTTCACGCGATGTGGTCCCTTTATGCATGCAAGCCAGAACTCCCTCTTTTGAATGCGATGTCACCCCTATCGTGATGTGCACAACCTGTTTTGCATAAGGGACGTTGCTCTTGTTGCTAGGATGTTGTTTCATCAGAAGAGTAATGACTAGAGCTTGGTGTAAATGATTGAACATACCTTTTTTTTTGTGGGAATGAAAAAGGTTTCTTCACCATATTGGTTAACCTTGGCTCACTATCGTCACAGAAATTTGGCATTTCAATATCCTATGATGAAGTTGATGTCAAATCATCTTCAGATTGCTCTTTATCTGACTCATACTCTGCATATTCAGCAATTGGAATGTCGTTATGCTGTAGAGTATTGTAGTAGATTACCTCATACTCATATTTGTCTTTCAGCACTGCATTTTCAAAATTTTTTTTCCTTTGAGGAAAGGAGTGATATGTCCTTGCTTGTTGCAAATGTAGCACTTGACTTGCTTTCTTTCTTCTTTGCTTAGCTTGGGTTTGCGACATGCTACCTTGAATCTTTTCCCATAGTTGTTTTGTATGGGCTTAACCTTGGAGTTGCATTTACTTTTATCTCTGCAGCCAAAGGTCTTGACCTTTGTTTCCTTGTCGCAGAAGTGTGAACTGAATCCTTTCACTTGCTTGATATCCTTCTTCATCCTGATTATGGCACATTCCAAATCAGTGACTTCATCAATGAAAGCGTATCTGAGCTATATAAATATTTTCATCCAAATGTAACCCAACTGATTTTATTCTTTCCTTTACTAAATTTTCAAATGATTCTGGAAAAGAATTCAGATAATACTGCTTGTATTCTGATTTGAAGTATCCGCCAGGGAACTGATACATTAGATGAGTCATATGTTGCTGATATTTTTTCATTTGAGTTAAGTCACACAACATGCTTCTGAAGAACGGTTCTTTGTTCCTCTCTGGAATCTTGTTGGTTGATCCAAGGAACTGCATGCTGCAAAGAACAGTGAAATAACATTGTCAAATTTTTCATGACCATCAGGATCTCCTTGCATAATGTAGGCTTTGCTATCTGCACTTAAATCATCCCACCATGCTCTGAGCATGCCTTGGAATCCTGCTATGATCATAGATACTGATTGTCTTTGTGTCAAGTCTTTGTAGTGAATTCCGTAGTGTGTAGAATTGTAGATGAATTCAAAGACTTTTCATACCTGATCCAGATTTAATCCATCAATGTCAAGAATTGTCATATCTCCAATCTTAGCAACTCCTTTTAAAGTTGTAGAAGAGGATGAGGAAGGGGTTTCAATCTTGACATCCTCTGTCTGCATTTTGATTGGATTCAGAATTTGATTTTCATCTTTAGAGCTGATGTCTGAAGAATTATCAGAATATTTTTCTGGAGCTGGGAATATGTGAGGAATGACTATTTCTAGTTCATCCAATTCCTGCTCTTCATATTCTATGCAATTGTCATCCTGAAAAACTATCCATTGCTTGTCTTCAGGTAGAATATTTCTGACTACTTCACCCATAGCCTGCCTTTGCTGCCATGGTTGTATTTCAGCATTTCTTCCCCAACGGTGATATGGATTAAATCCATCTTCAATGTCATCTGTCATAAAAGGTGACATATATGGAGGGAATCTAGAGACAGAAGTAATCAAAGGTTCTTTTAACACTGTTGAGAACATGCGACGAAAATCTTTATGTTGCGAGCCACTTCCAAAATTAATGGCTTGTTGCAAAGCTGTCTGTTGCATATCACTTGTTGGTGCTTTGGCTTTGTCGGAAGGAGATTTAGATACCCCCCGGGGGAAAAAAAATGTCAGAAGTGGTAAGAAAAAGCTTCGAGAGTACCTAATATTTTAGAAGTGCTATCTCTTTCAAGGCATTGGTATGCCAGTTAGAAGTTGACTCTAAAGGTTGCAGTCGAGTGTTCGAAGACGGGACAATATAAGGAAGACTGTGAGTAAGATCCTTGCCTTCAACTGCTGCCTTTGTAAGGAAATCAATACCATTAGCGACAAATTCAGAGGCCATGATGTGATTACAGAGTTTGCATCGGAACAGCCCTTCATAATCTTTATAGGTTTCTGGATGAATACTTGCTAATGCTGGAGGAGAATGGCGCCGATGAGAAGTTGAAGCAGAGGCTTCACTGGTTGGATATTCAGAGGATCCAAAGGACCTTTGGTATACTGGTTTATCAATGAAACAAGCTATCTCTTTTTTAGATTTGGATCTTCCTAAGATTTTGTATTGTGCAATAGATCCAAGCTATTGAATGTTTAAAGCGACTATCTGTTGTACTTCCTTGAGCAGAGTTTTAGAGATATCAATTTCCACTCTGTAGGGAATTCAACTTCCTGCCAATTGACCATTTCAGGCAGACTGCCCAAAGTTGTTTCATCCGCCTTTGTAACAATATTCTGACCACGGATTTGGAAATCATTATCTCGTAGATACCCAAAGTTATATACTAAAGTTAGACAAGTATTGATAGTGTGGATTATCATGCGATAGGATATCTGAAGATGGTCAGACTTATGTTTCAGATCTAAACCATGTGATTTAATGAGGAGAGAGATCACCTCATCAAATATTTGCCAGTCAAATTGCAAGGAAAGTTAGGAAAACATTCTATGTAGATTGGCCCTTTAGACAATTTTCCTTGTAAGACACTAATTGTCTGGTTAGTATGCCTAGTGTCAAGTAGGGCTCCTATACAAGAAGCATTAAGGCCTTTTCAAAATAAAGGTATTATATCCACATCTATATAGCCTATGTGTACAAACTGATGTCCTTTGCTTAATGCCTTCTTCCTAAACTCGGAGAGTTCTTCGAACAGATGGATTATGTGATTATCAGAATCTCTATCTTTAATGGTTAGTTTACCATGAGTTTCATGGTACAGGGTATTAGCAGAGAGAGTGAAAACTTTGTTATGCTTATATACCTGGGAAGTAGAAACCTTGGGTAAACTCCATTCACCGGTAGGGCTAGCTTCTTCAATCTCGACATTGTCAGAGAGGAGTCTCTTGAATGATGATATGATCATTGCCATGTTGAATAGTTGATTATGCCGATGAAATAGCTAGCTCCCTAGGGTGTCAATGGATTGCCGATATGAAAAGCACTAGATAGTGGGATAAAAGGAGTCAAAAAGAGTTGATGATGTCTATGTCTAAGCGGCACCAAGCCTAGCGACGGCGACTTAACAGCGAAGGGAACTCCAACCACAAATTCTAGGAAATCCTCACGAGCACTCAGAGTTTGCTAGTGATACCTCACATGGTTAATCATAATCTATAAACACCAATGGCTCTGATATCAATTTAGGCTATTCATGGAATGAAAGAGACAATACACAGAGACAATACATAGAACTTGTTGACAACACAGAGACAATACATATAGTGAATGAAAGATACTTATAGTGATAATGGAAAAAAATAGCTACAATGCTTAAAAAGCCTGAGGGCTATGGAGATGAGATGGTAACGGAAGACTAGTAGGCTTGTTCCAAAAACTCTCCCTTTACAATGAAGAAAGGCCTCCTTTTTATAGAGGATTGGGCACTTGCGTGATATTTACACGCGGTGACGTGTTACATTCTTAGGTAAAGTATATTTTCAGTAGTGGGTTGTGCTTACATCATTGTTGATTCTTCTTTATTCCTTTAGTATGACATCAGTGCTTTGGTCACTTTTTATACGAGAGAGAAGATTTGCAATTTTATTTTTATTCCCGGGAATATATTCATAGGAAATATCAAAGTGACTCAGCTTGTAGGCCCATCGGTAAATTCGAGCATTCCCAAATTTTCCTGCATTCTTTTCTTTTAGAAATTTATCATAATGTTTGAGGTCACTTATGAGTGTAAAAGGAATTCCCATAAGGAATAGGCGAAAGGATAGAACAGCATTGACTTCCGCCAAAAGTTCTTTTTGAATTGAATAGTGTCGAATCTCTGCATCCTTCAAGCGCCCTGAAGCCCATCGGCAAATAATAGGAATTCTGTTATGATCTTTGCAGAGAATACCTCCCCATGCTTCATCGGAGGCATCAGAATAAACCATGAGAGGTTTGTCGGTAGGGATGTTGAGGGGAGAAAGATTCTGGCAAACCTGCTTGATCTTCATCACTGCCTGTGATAGCTCATCAGACTAAAAGAAGCTTTTACTTCTTTCAAGATTTTTGAAGGGTAATAAGTCTTTGGCCACGTGAGGGTACTGAGAAGTAATCCACTGTAAACATCCAATTAAGGATTGGACTTCTTTGCAATCCTTGAGTTGATTAGGAAAACTTTGTAGCTTGTGCAGTATATTTTCTTGCATTTTAATGCATCCTCCAAAAATTTCAATTCCTAAAAACTCAACCTATGTCTTACAGAGCTCTATCTTTTTTAAGCTCAGTACCAATCCTGTCTTGTGCAGCTTTTGTATAAAAAGTTGAAGGTGCTTTACATGGCTCTGAACATCTTTAGAGTACACAAAGATATCATCAATATATAGAGAAGTAGGAATTCTTTACAATCAACAAAGAGAATTTCAATCCGTTCTTGACAAAGAGAAGGAGCTGGCTTGAGTCCCATAGGAAGCACATTCCATTCGTGCAATCCTTGGGGGACAACAAAATTGGTTTTGTATCTGTCCTGAGGCTTGATTTTGAACTGCCACAAGCCACTTTTTAGGTCAAACTTGGAAAAGACCCCACAATGCTTTATCCTTCGTAGCAATTCGTCTTTTAGGGGCAAAGGAAATCTTTTGTGTTCTAGCCAGTCATTGATAAGTTTATAATTAATCACCAAAACAAGAGTGACAATTGCAATAAATTGAGAGACAGAGAAATGGAGGCCAACATAAAGTTCTCATTTCTATTCAAAAAGCAAGAATGAAAGATTCTGTCATTACAAGAGAGTGAAGACATGAAGTATCTTCAATGTCACAGTTTCTTGCAAACATGTAGCTTTGGGGGGTGGGTATTAATATTGGGATGTTGGAGGTGAGTAATTTTTTGGGGGGAATTCTTTGCAGGAGGCGGTGACTTTGGAACTTCCTCTCACATCGCTTTTCCATCTCCACCTAAAACCAAAACCCAAGAGACTTACACGTTGATGAGCATGAACACGAGCTATAGAGATAAAACTATCAATGAGGTTGACCCTACAAACTTCCTCTACGTGTTGAGATGCTTTTCCTGAACAAGCCATGAGTAAAAGATGTCTCACCATCATTCTCTTCCTCAGTCTTGTTAGATTGTTGCTTTGAGCGGTTCATCTTTGATGCTTGTGTCTTTTTGGACTGCTGTCCAGCTGCACCATAAAGAGATACATCAATAAAAATCATTCAATGTCTACAGGGAGCCAAGTCCTATAGCCAAAACAACTTACCATCAGCATGTTTCTTTTGCTTCCTTGACTTCTTCACCATATCACTAAGGAAGACAGGGGAATCTGGATCTGTATCACCGTGAACCATGCATTGCACTGCTTCCACCGCCTCTTGCGCTACAGAACCTGTCATCTTAACATCAACATCTTCCATTGGTTCAGTTTCCTTTGGTTCTGGTTCACCTACTATCTGTGAGAGGGATCTACCTCAGTAGCAGGGGTTTTGTCAATTGCCACACGCGGTCCTTCCTCGAAAGCTATATTTTTTCCACTTGCCAAGAATGAACCTTCCCTGCCACTTGAAGTTGACTCATCATCAAATTGCATGTCTGTGTCTATGATGTGGGCGTCCGGAGATGCATCAACCTTTAGCTTTGGTACCTCAGCTGGTAATGTTGCCACATATGGCCTATGACTGGAACCTGCAACTACACCATAGAAGTTGTAGCTGGTGTAATCAAAAAAAAATCTTGCATTCTTAACAAACTCCATTAATCTCGATAGACCTGGAGAATAGAAAACCAACCATTATGCACACGCATTGACTTTCCCGATTTCAAAATACTCTGCTTAGAGGAAGGGCTGGCACATTCTTTCTCTGACCCAGTCCATCCAACAAAACACAAAGCATGGTATGCATTGCCATACGCTAGTGTATACACACACACTACTTCGAAAGCCACAAGACCTAAATCACATGCAACACATGCTCTTGGAATAGTCACTTTGGCATGTCGGTGACTCGCATGCTCGCCAGCTATGGGACATAGCAACATTGAGTCACCTCTCTTCACTTGAACCCGCAAGCTCTCAAAAAATGTGACTTGAGCAGCACATGTAGCTTCTGATGTTGCCAGCTCAATTAGTTCTTTCTGCACCACACTTGACAAGTAAATATTAGTCCATGTCAAAAAGTACCAAGGATACACTCTAAGTACCTATGAGAGTACCAAGGACAAGCTCAAGGTACCAATCACAAGAACTTACCAAGCACATATGAAAGGCACTTTGAAACAAAGGCATATGTACTTTCCCATGGTACAAACACATGCATGGTACTTAGCAAAAAAAAGGCATGTACTTTCACAATGTACAAACACATGCATGGTACTTTGGAAACAAGGCATATGTACTTTCAAAGTATCAACCTATGAAAGAAACTTTGAAAGATAAAGGCATATATTTTGTCAATGTACCTATAATAGGTACTATAAAATCTACCAAGTAATACAACAATATGTACAAAGTGCCTACGTGGGTACTCTTGGTTGTACCTTGAATTTGAACCACCATATGAAAAGATACCATATTACTTAGCTTCACAAAGTACCTTTAATCCTGGTCTAATGGAGGACCACCATCACTAAGATTTGTGAACCACTGGTCAATAAACTTGCATTGGTTCTTACAAAAAGTACCATGATCTACTCAATCACAATCAAATGTTGGATTTTGAGAGTTCTACATATTTGCTACCATTTATAAACTCTATGAAGCACCAAAAATGCCTCATTGGTAACTACAAAAAGTACCATGGTGTATATAATCACAATCACATGGTGGAATCTAAGAAATCTGCCTTGTTTCTACCATACCTAGGCTTTGTGAAGCACCCATACAGCTCCATTGGTACTTACATAAAGTACCATGACATATTTAATCCTTGTTAAATGGAGGAGTTTGTGTAGTACTATCTACTTGTGCCTTGTTAAGTACCAAAAAGACTCCATTGGGACTTGTGGAAAGTACCATGTAAAACATAATTACAGTAAAGTGTTGAATCTTGAGACTTGTACTTGTCAGGTAATATCCCAAAACTCTATGAGCCACTTAGAAAGTTCACATGGTACTTACATTGCACTTAAAAACCTAAATTCAAGGTTTAGTTTTAATACACAATGTGTCGATTTTGATGCATACCTCTATATGGTCAACGTCGTCTCTAATCTTTGAGTTTCATGCATCAGTCCCTCGAGCTATCAATGCACTTGAGAGAGCAATGCCATCTTTACATCAATTACCATGTGCGCGTATGTCTCACGTTTCAATGCAAGGAACTTGCCGATACACCGTGTGCGAGCCACAAATGGCTCCAAGCACACAACAAGCCTAAACTAGTAAGCTCAAAGAAGGCGATGGTGTCTCACTCACCGCTCTACGCTTGCTTCATGGAGGATTCCTCTCCGCGAAGAAGAAGGAGACGCCGCTACACCGCCCTCAACCACTTCACCGCCGTTGTGCCTTCCTAATGCTCGATCGCCCACACACTCCCTCTCTCTCCCTCTCTCACTCTCTCTCTCTCTCTCTCTCTCTCTCTCTCTCTCACACACAAAGAGATGAAGAAGAAGAAGAAGGAGATGGAGCAAGAGCACTCTTCAATTGCACAAATGAGAGAATGAGTGAATTTTAGGTTTAGTTGACTTTTATATGAGCTCGCCCCATTCACACTTGGGCGCCCATGCTTAGCCAACTAATCCCTTGAATGTTCCAGTTAGAGTGCGCCTCTCATCGGCGATCACTCTTACCCTTTTCCTAATGGACCGACAAGCCCGGTACCTGACTCTACCAAATAAATAATACAATGTCCGCCGTAGGTTACAAAGTCCGTCGTAGGTAATAGGATGTCCGTGAGCCGTGAGGGTTAACATGTCCCCCTTCCTGATATAGATTCCGTCTTCGGAAGCTATTGAGTTGAAGCTCGTTCGTCGAGGTGGAAGAGCATTTGAGATGAATGTCCTTAGCCTTCTTCAGTCACTGCAAAATCAAACAACATTGGCACAGTAATTGCATTCTCATAAGCGATTAAAAAGCATATGCAGTTTTAGGCAGACAAATTGATTGGTAACAGAATTTAAAACTATTTGTTAGCAATAAACATTAAATTGCAATATAATCAAATGTATAAACAGATATAAAGGTAAAAAATTAAACAAGTCTGGGGTCGCTAATTTAATGGTCGAAAGGTACTAGAGCGACTATTAATACCATGGGTAAGCTTCTTAATTTTCTTTAGTCAATTAAGTTGTTTAATCGCGAGAGCCAAGTATTTCATGTTCGAGGGCTAACTAGAGGCTATACCTAGAAGACCTTGTAGTTAAGCTACGATAAAAGGAATTTCTCATCAAATCATCGCCTGACTGATTACCTTTCCTTTGACCCTCCAAAGTCTTTTCACACTGATTCAATTTTGATGTGTGTGCTTATTTTGTATGCCTTAGGTTTTTTGTTTTTCAAGGAAAAGCGTCCATACTGGTGATAGCCGTTTTTCGGCTTTCCATAATTGCCATAGTAAGCTACCTCACCCTATCAAATCACTCAAACATTTTGGTTATCCCTACCATTTCACTGTACATAGGCGTGTGTGAGTTAGGGGACTTTTCCCATATCTTCTTAAAAACCCTTAATTAGCTAGTCACTGGGCTAGTTGAGCCAAAAAAATAAAAAAATAAAAAATAAAATAAAAAATATAAGTATAATATGACCCATTTGTGTGTAAATATTTTATTGTATATAGGGCCTAAATAAAATGATTTTTCATAATTATTTTGGTATTTATTTAAATATTTATACTTAGGTGTGTGTTATTTATGCTATGTACATTAACTCATCATTACCATATTTTTTCTTACCATTTTACATACTCTTTATTTCATATAAAAATAATTTCATGCAAGCTTCTCTTATTTTTGGTGTAACTCCATCCCAACAAAAATCCAAAAAAACTAGTTTTATTTATGTGTATATTTTTCACTATTGTGATTTTTCCTTCCTACATCTATTCTCTTTTACTCTCATAAATTAGAACACCAAAAATATTCATCTTTTTATGGTAGACTTATAGTGAGAGAGACTTATTTTGACCCCTTTATATTTTTTCCACCTATATTATTTATATTTGACATGTACATATTTTTTAGACCCCTCAATATTTGATTTTCTTAGTTGTACTATTCACTTATATCATGATCTCAACAATATCTTCAATTATAGACCTACCAAATAAGGTCAAGGGTATGTGGCATGCATGCATGCACCATGGGGAGCTCACTCTTGGAGGTATTCAAAAGAATCGTCCAAAGAAGGACCTCACAAGGACCTTGTGCAATGGAAAAAACAGTCGGTTTTGCTGAATTTTTAAAGATCACATGCTCCCCGAATTTGAAAAGGTGATACAAACAAAAGTTGTAGCTCGTGAGCTCAACTTTCACCTCAAATTTTTTCATATTTTTTTGAGCTACGAGCTGTGAGCTATGATTTTATTGGTTGACCCCAGTTTGCCCATGCTATGCAGCCACACTCCCTCTTCCACTTTATCATTTTCCTCTTTCACACACACTCCTCCCTCTCCTTCCCACTCCCAAACCTGCAACTCCCATGTCCTAATTCACCCTCTTCACCATTGCCACATCTCTCACACCTCCATAGCCTTCATCCTCCATTTCTACACCCTATGTGTCCCCCTTTCTCTCTACATATATGTCCATATTACCAAACTCTCTTCAACTTTGTAAAGAACTTCAAAAAAACAGCAAAAATCCAAGGATAACCTTTGCAAATGAAGGCTTTTATCATGAATTTTCCAAGGTTTGAAGATAACATAGCTTCATCGACACGCGCTACTTCGTCGTGCTGACTGCTTCTTCTACCGGTGTTGTAAAGAGGTGAATGTCAACTTCTCCAAAGCTTCAACCTCTCTTTACAAGCTCATCCCTTCTCTAACTTTTCTCATCATATATCTCACCATTTGGTGAATGATTTTGTAAATATTTTTTAGTGATAATTACTAACTACTAACCACTAACCTTATTGTAAAATGCACCCTCTACTAGAGTAGGCACTCCCAAATTATTCACTCAATCCTCTCTCCCTTCATCCTCAATAATTCTCTTCCCTTGAGCCCACATCCATGTGACTCAAAGGACAAGAGAGACCCACCCTCATTAAAAAATAAAAATAAAAATTTGCATAATCTTTTATTCCTTCAAATAAATTTGATTAGGCCTAATCCTAATCGGGGCTTCTAAAACCTATAAATAGAGCCCTTCTTTCCCTTGTAAATGATCACATGATCACACTACACCACACCATTCTCAACACATAACACACCACTCTTCAAGCCTAGTTGTGTAGAGTGTGTGCATTGTGAGTGCTCTATTCCATCACTACACATAGGTGCATGGAGAAGCTTGAAGTTAGTTATGCCATCTAGAGGAGTGGAGTGATACTATACTCTGCAATCACACTTGTAGCCTACTCTTGTCCATAAATAAGATTCATAGTTTTGGGTGCAATTGTATGCTGCAACTACGACTCTTCTCTCCAAATTGACTTGATAAGTTGGCTCATCAGGTGGTTGAAGGTATATTGTCCTTGAAGTTTGTTGTGCCATTTCATGCTTGGTGGTTTGAGGGCTTGTTGAATTGTTTGCCAAAACTTTCAATTGTAAGAGGGTGCTCGGTGAGAGGGCTCCCGTGACCCTAAGACAATTTGTGTATTGGCAACAAGGTCAAGTTTTTTGTTGTCTCTCTATTTCTCATCAAGCTTTGTGTGCATCTAGTCTTTAAGGCTAAGACTGAGTTGCTCAAGTTGATTTGTGTGCTTTACCTCTCTCTGGCGTGGTGAATGTTTGTGTTTGGTGTGTTTGGCTATCTTGCATTCCCCTCTCTTTGTGCGTTTGAGTACAAGGAGATATCACGTGCATCCTAGTTCGCATCTACAATTAGGTGGTGCCCCTTTTCTTGTTTGGTTTCTGGCTGTGGGTTGTTGTTTTCTCTGATTGTCCTTGCCCCAGCCCCAATTGAGCAGCACGGGAGCCTCGAAGGGTGTTTGGAGGCCGCTCTTCTTGTTGCCCGCCCCGGACCACCTCAAATTGGTGCCCCCACTGAGGACTGACTTTGTGCTTATTGTTGTTGTATTGGATGGATGCTTGAATTTAGATTAATCAAGAAGATTATATGAATTATGAAAACTTGTATGACTGAGTTTAATTTCAATGCAACAAAAATTGATCTAGAATATGGTTTGGATTAGCATAACATAAGAAAGGAAAAAAACATTGTCACATAAGAATCTAGAATTCATGAGACCTTTCAAAACTTTGTGTAGTTAGTTGATGTCATGAGAGAAAATAATTGTTTGGAACTAATCTTTGTGTGGTTCTAGCATTGAGAGACTATGACACGCTATACCTTTGATGATATCCCAATCTTCTTCGGAAATCTAGAAGAAGATGTTGATGATTTTCTTGCTGATTTTAGAATGGTTTGTCGTATCCTTGGTAAAAGGGATGACATTGAAAAAGGGGATTTTCTATTGCTATGCCTTAGAGGCAACGCTGAGCAATGGTTTAGGAGTATGTCTTCTCAGATTGAAGATGGGTATACCCAAATTTCCAAAGCTTTGAAGACCAGATTCTCTAAATTTCCAACAACGGAGAAAGCATGGGCTTCATTAGGGAGACTTCAACAACATGGTGAAGACTATTATGCTTATGAGGATATGTTTTCTCGTCAATGGGGAGGATATGGGTTTAGTTCTACATTTTCAGATTATGTAAAAATGGAGCAATTTATTTCGGGTTTGTCTCCTTTCCTAAAGACTAAGGTTACTTGTAGTGGACCCTCTACCTTTGAAGAAGCGGGCACTATTGCCCGAAGGAAGTTTCACAAGTACTTCTACATCAAAAATGGTTTCCATCATGCTGGAAGAACCAACCATCATGAAAGTGTTTCTATCAAGGAGTCATCTCCTTTGCCATACTTGTCTCCTTCTACTCCGACAAATGTTGAAGAAGTTACTTACATGCCAACTGATTATTCAAGTGCTAAAGTGTGTGGCCAAGATTCAAATGTGGAATCTCTTTCTTCTACCTTTATCACAAGCATGCAAAAATCGACACAAGATATCTCAAATGGCATTGATGATTCAATAATGGATACATCCAACCTTTTGGCGGAGGATCAATTTCTAGTTCGAGCAGATGAAGCTTTTGTGCAACATGACTCTATGGAGAATGAATACCTTGAAGGTAACCTTGATCTTATGGAATGTTTTGAGAGTGTATCTTGTCTAAAAGAAGAGAGTAAAGAAGATGATGAGATCATAGGTGGGGAGATCATAGACCACATTGATCATAAAGAGATGATTGTGTACATGGAATGCCAACTCCAAAACAAAGTAGAAGAGTGTGAGTTGAATCCATGTGAGGATAATCTTCAAAAAGTGTTTGAGGATGTTGAAAAGCATTGGTATGACCCATATATGTTAAGCATAGAGGAACCTATCATGCAAGAAGCCAAAGTTTTCACAAAATCAAACAGTAATCCATCAATCTTTGAGGTGGTACAATGTGAGGAGTTACAACCTTGCCAAAGGGGGGACTTAGAAGGGGATGAAGAACATGGCAAAGTAGTAAAAAATGAAATCATAAAAGGAAACTGTCAGAAGGGTATCATTCTCTCCAATGGTGTTTTAGTGGGTGGCTCTCCATTCATGGGACAATCTCTTAGCAAGAAAATCCAAGCTTTTGAAGCCCCAATCATCTTCACATTGGGTTTCACCTCTTCAAAGTCAACTTCTCCTCTCTTCACATATACCTTTCATCGAGGGCACCATACCTTCTTAAGTGGAAGAGGACATGAATACTTGGTGATGAACAGATGTTTCCAAACCTTCTATGTTTGGTTCTTTGGTGTATGGAGGTCACACATTGTGATGCTTCTGGTCTTCATCATAGATGAAAAACTTGTTGATTGCTACATGTGGATATTTCATCAATCACTACCAAAATCTATTCTCTTCCAATGTGTTGGAAGCAATAGAAACCTTCGTCTATTATCTACTTATATGGTAAACTATTTGCAATATCTTCCAATAGCAGTTGGAATCATGGATCAAGCTTTCCTAAATCATGAAGGTCATATAATTTTTGACTTGATGAGCCTACCCAGGTTGAATGAATTTTATGAGCTACAGTTCAGGAATTTGCTCATACAAGCTCTTCAAGATCGTAGCAGATACATCAACTTTACACAGGAGGAAGAGCAACCAATCTTTTATATCACATTCATAGTGATAGATGCAATGATGGACAACAATAGAATCTACAATTTTCTTCAACCGAAATCAGTAAGTGATTCCATACCATACATCTCTGTTTGGGAAAGATATTTCAAGATCTTTGATCTTGGGGGGTGCTTATGGAAACTTTCTCAATGGAGGAGGTTTACTCCGTCACTTCATTACATCCTGCTATTGGCTCTAATAACCTTTCATATCACACAAGGTTTTTTAATCATACAACAAAGGTTCTTCAAAGATGAGAGCAGACAAATACAGACGTTACACAATCTACATGTTGTATGATCGGATAAATGGTACATGAATGTACCATTATCTAAGGGGGGGGCTAATGATAGCCGTTTTTTGGCTTTCCATAATTGCCATAGTAAGCTACCTCACCCTATCAAATCACTCAAACATTTTGGTTATCCCTACCATTTCACTGTACATAGGCGTGTGTGAGTTAGGGGACTTTTCCCATATCTTCTTAAAAACCCTTAATTAGCTAGTCACTGGGCTAGTTGAGCCAAAAAAATAAAATAAAAAATATAAGTATATTATGGCCCATTTGTGTGTAAATATTTTATTGTATATAGGGCCTAAATAAAATGATTTTTCATAATTATTTTGGTATTTATTTAAATATTTATACTTAGGTGTGTGTTATTTATGCTATGTACATTAACTCATCATTACCATATTTTTTCTTACCATTTTGCATACTCTTTATTCCATATAAAAATAATTTCATGCAAGCTTCTCTTATTTTTGGTGTAACTCCATCTCAACAAAAATCCCAAAAAACTAGTTTTATTTATGTGTATATTTTTTCACTATTGTGATTTTTCCTTCCTACATCTATTCTCTTTTACTCTCATAAATTAGAACACCAAAAATATTCATCTTTTTATGGTAGACTTATAATGAGAGAGATTTATTTTGACCCCTTTATATTTTTTCCACCTATATTATTTATATTTGACATGTACATATTTTTTAGACCCCTCAATATTTGATTTTCTTAGTTGTACTATTCACTTATATCATGATCTCAACAATATCTTCAATTATAGACCTACCAAATAAGGTCAAGGGTATGTGGCATGCATGCATGCACCATGGGGAGCTCACTCTTGGAGGTATTCAAAAGAATCGTCCAAAGAAGGACCTCACAAGGACCTTGTGCAGTGGAAAAAACAGTCGGTTTTGCTGAATTTTTAAAGATCACATGCTCCCCGAATTTGAAAAGGTGATACAAACAAAAGTTGTAGCTCGTGAGCTCAACTTTCACCTCAAATTTTTTCATATTTTTTTGAGCTACGAGCTGTGAGCTATGATTTTATTGGTTGACCCCAGTTTGCCCATGCTATGCAGCCACACTCCCTCTTCCACTTTATCATTTTCCTCTTTCACACACACTCCTCCCTCTCCTTCCCACTCCCAAACCTGCAACTCCCATGTCCTAATTCACCCTCTTCACCATTGCCACATCTCTCACACCTCCATAGCCATCATCCTCCATTTCTACACCCTATGTGTCCCCCTTTCTCTCTACATATATGTCCATATTACCAAACTCTCTTCAACTTTGTAAAGAACTTCAAAAAAACAGCAAAAATCCAAGGATAACCTTTGCAAATGAAGGCTTTTATCATGAATTTTCCAAGATTTGAAGATAACATAGCTTCATCGACACGCGCTACTTCGTCGTGCTGACTGCTTCTTCTACCGGTGTTGTAAAGAGGTGAATGTCAACTTCTCCAAAGCTTCAACCTCTCTTTACAAGCTCATCCCTTCTCTAACTTTTCTCATCATATATCTCACCATTTGGTGAATGATTTTGTAAATATTTTTTAGTGATAATTACTAACTACTAACCACTAACCTTATTGTAAAATGCACCCTCTACTAGAGTAGGCACTCCCAAATTATTCACTCAATCCTCTCTCCCTTCATCCTCAATAATTCTCTTCCCTTGAGCCCACATCCATGTGACTCAAAGGACAAGAGAGACCCACCCTCATTAAAAAATAAAAATAAAAATTTGCATAATCTTTTATTCCTTCAAATAAACTTGATTAGGCCTAATCCTAATCGGGGCTTCTAAAACCTATAAATAGAGCCCTTCTTTCCCTTGTAAATGATCACATGATCACACTACACCACACCATTCTCAACACATAACACACCACTCTTCAAGCCTAGTTGTGTAGAGTGTGTGCATTGTGAGTGCTCTATTCCATCACTACACATAGGTGCATGGAGAAGCTTGAAGTTAGTTATGCCATCTAGAGGAGTGGAGTGATACTATACTCTGCAATCACACTTGTAGCCTACTCTTGTCCATAAATAAGATTCATAGTTTTGGGTGCAATTGTATGCTGCAACTACGACTCTTCTCTCCAAATTGACTTGATAAGTTGGCTCATCAGGTGGTTGAAGGTATATTGTCCTTGAAGTTTGTTGTGCCATTTCATGCTTGGTGGTTTGAGGGCTTGTTGAATTGTTTGCCAAAACTTTCAATTGTAAGAGGGTGCTCGGTGAGAGGGGTCCCGTGACCCTAAGACAATTTGTGTATTGGTAACAAGGTCAAGTTTTTTGTTGTCTCTCTATTTCTCATCAAGCTTTGTGTGCATCTAGTCTTTAAGGCTAAGACTGATTTGTGTGCTTTACCTCTCTCTGGCGTGGTGAATGTTTGTGTTTGGTGTGTGTGGCTATCTTGCATTCCCCTCTCTTTGTGCGTTTGAGTACAAGGAGATATCACGTGTGTCCTAGTTCGCATCTACAACTAGGTGGTGCCCCTTTTCTTGTTTGGTTTCTGGCTGTGGGTTGTTGTTTTCTCTGATTGTCCTTGCCCCAACCCCAATTGAGCAGCACGGGAGCCTCGAAGGGTGTTTGGAGGCCGCTCTTCTTGTTGCCCTCCCCTGGACCGCCTCACTGGGAACCTGTAGGGCTCTAGTACCATAGGCGATACATTGGAGTGAAGTACCAAATCAAGCTGAGATTTCTTTTCCAACTTAAGATTTTACAATGTGGCACTTTGATTTTTTGTTTATTCATTTTCAGCATTTTAATTTTGTAACTTTGGGGGGTCATATAACACTGATACTCCTCCCCAGGCTCATCACACAAGTAAACTCCTTTTATAATACTTAAGCTAAAGGTCAATAGGGTCAAGCCCACAAGAAAGCCCTAGTACATTTCACACAATGCTGCCTAAATCGGATTAAGAACCTAAGTAACCATTGATTATTAGGAAGGCATTCCCCATGGTATTAAGAGAAGATCTCTAACACCTAACTTGGTCAAACTAGCTTAGTCAAACTTGCTTGATTTTTAAACCTATACAAGTGATTATGACAAAAAATTACATTGAATTTAATGTTTGATACTAAGCAAATGCGCTGGATATTATGCTACCAATCACAATCAAAGCAGACAATCATAGATGCAAAAAAGATAAGGGGCAATGCTAATGGACAAGAAACACCTGTTTGTGTCGATGGTCGCACTTGATTTGAAGAGTGAGTCGAGATAAAGATTCCATGAAGGTCCAAATCCTAACAACAGCAACACGTTCATGTACACACTAGGAAACACAAGGAATACCTCTAGGAGGCACATCAGTGGGAAAAAAGAACGTTGCTGATCACTCAACTCTAAAACATAAAACACTCCTATTGTATTAATCCTACCTACCCTCCATCACTCGAGTGATGGGGATCAAAGGTATTTTATGACATAGGTTTCTGTTTCAATGTACCGGATGTGAATGTGTAGGTCTGAGTCAATGTTTTGACTTTTATTGTGCATAATCGTTTGCTAATTGCTCTTGCTCTTTATTTATTTTTTATTATTTTTGTGAGTATAAGGCTTTATATGTACCTTCCCTAAGATTGGGAGATTGAGAGGTCAGGGATGAAGGTTGAGAGGGAAGCAAGTGAATGATGGATGTCAGCAAACACTCCCCCCTTCCTTGGGTAGATCATGCCGTTTGAAATGAGCTCGTCACCCTTTGAAACCAATTGTTCCAGTTGGTAATAGGTGAGGATTTTTGCCAGTATTTTTCTATTACCTTAGGTGCCTCGTCGAGTTGCAAGGGTGGTAAGGTACTCTCCCAGGATCGAACTTGAAGTGGTTCATTAGGTGATTCTTGAACACTGGGAGGTGTGGATTCCTTTGTAGCTTTATGGAGGTCCACTATTGTAGGTTGAGGCTGTGGAGAAGCTTTTACCTCTATGGATGCATTACATGAGGAGCTAGAAGCTTCATGGGACTCCCCCCTTCCTGAGGTAGGTGGAACAAATCGTTCTTTCTTCGGTACCCAGACTAGCTCTGGAGCGGGTGTGTAGCATTCTGTGATTTTTTTCTTTCCGCAACTGTCAATTTGTTTTGGAGCTACGGGATTGAACTCACATGGGTCAGGTGACTGGTAAGAACACAATGTACGTTTTGGCACCCAGATTTGATCATTTCCTTGATAGTAGCCTTGCGGTCCAATAGTCGTTTAGGAATCCAACGCCACGTTTTCTTACATTTCTTGGAGCGTGTGGGACGTTTCTTACAAGGCTTTTGTTTTTTAGGACTAGCTATGGTCGCTAAAGAAGCTTTAGGGACCCACTTGTATGTTTTCTTCGTTATATTAGGATGAGTCTTGTCAGAAGCTATATGCATTTCTTGTAGCATATTTAAAGGTACAGGCATTTCATCCCCCTCAGGTGTTACCCAGGTCGTCCCCCTATTCCCCCAAGTGTCTATGGTTGCTGCTAGGTGGACCCAATCCACATTGTCCGACTCAGTCATCCCAGGTAGTGCATCCATATAAGGAGAATCTTCTGCAACATCAATGTCCGCCTTACACGTGTAACAATACTGCAATGGGGCCGAGTGAACTGTGGTGTCAGATCTATGATCAATTATAAACCTATTTCCTAGAGGATGTGCTCGACCAGTCACAAGATCCACTCGAATGATAGAATCTTGGAACTGCAAGTAGACATGGTTTTTAGACCAGTCATGCACCATTTTTGCTTCCCTCATGAAAGGACGTCCTAAGATCATCTCCGATGCCATAGTGTGTTTGGAGAAATCCATAACAATAAAGGTAATCCTTATTTTATGTCCAAAGACCTTGATCTTGAGATCTTCTAGCATCCCAATAGCTTTAACAATAGACCCATTGGCCATCTTCACTACTATGGTTGTGGTCGCAAGGTGAGGTCTTCCCTTAGTTTCCCATCAATTTTTAGTCACAATGCTAACCCCAGCGCCACCATCAAGGATTCCTTTTAAAGTTAATCCCTTAGTAGTGATTGGTATAGTCGCATTAGATTCATCACCCTCAAAGTATTGTCCCAACTTGTTAACAGGTATTTCTATAACAAGGTTCTCATCTAGGTTGGGTTGTGGATCTATGTATTCCTCCTCTATTGGCATCTCCCCAGGTCCATCCATCTATGAAAATTGTGGTAGCCCAAACTTCAGTTCTCCATTGAGGAAGGCTCGAAGGGCTGAGACTAGCTCGGGGTCTTTATATAGTTTGGACATGATGGTGGTTCTAACTTCTGAAGACATGAAATCCATCAATTTGGCAATGTTTAACGGTACCTTTTAGCCTTGAGTCCCTTGACGTGGGGAAGATGGGATCTCCATTTCTTCGATAGGATCAGGTAGTCCCTCTGTAAACATTCTTTCCCTCAAGAAGTGAGTACGCCCACTTTCCCATGACTTTAAGTCACTTTCTTCTTGGATGACACTAGGTATGTCCAAGGGTCTATGGACTTGGTGAGGTTGTTGTTGCATAGGGAACATGGTGTCTGTAATCTAGATCTTCCTAGGTGCTGGTTCTAGATCCCTTTGGGTATTTTCTACCAAACTCCTTAATTGATTGACTCGCTCAATCTCCTCTGTAGGGTTTGGGTAACTTCCTATCTTCTTTTTGGATCGTGACCATTGTGGCTGTTTGGAGGTGATAACAACATACAAGTGCCCACCTAGCCAAGGCGCCCATTGGGATAGTCAACCAAAGTTTTGATGTGGTCACATTATTTTTCTGATGTTTAATACATCAAACCCTGTAAAAGCCTAATGTCAATCATCTATGTCAAGTCTGAGTCAAAGATGTAATTTTTCCAGTGATATATGTAAAGGTCCATGAGAAGTTGGCCGCCGGCCACTGTAGAAAGCCCTAGGTATATAATACACTAAGGTTAGTGGGAAAGGGAGATCATTTTTTGTGAAGATAAGGGACTACTGCGTTACGTACAGAGAGCTACCTCTTTGCTCCAACTTGTAATCATCGCTTCTGTGGCTACGGTAATCCAAATTCAGTTTTGTTTCTTGCATTGTGTTCCTCTTACTCTGCTCTTTCATTCAAGTGTAAGCATTCAAGATTCGGTGAAGGTTTTATACGCATCCGTTTAGGCCTTAAATCGCTGTTTTGAGTGTTTATATGCGTATTTTATGTTGTTTTGACCCTAGGAGAGGCTTTACGGACCTAAAAACAACCCTTTAGGATCATTCGTTTACTGTTTTTGCGTACTGTAGGACGAACGATCGCGATCGTGTACCTCTCCAGAATGCTGTGACAGTGATAGGATATGTTCCTGATAGTCCCCTGTAGCTTCCCTTAAAGTTTCGTGCGATTCCGACATGATTTGCATGGTGAACGGGCGTGATGACTGTAGACTTGTGTAGAAGGACATAGGCAGATTACTTGGCTTTCGTGCGTTTGATTTGCTTGTAGAGTTAGTAGTTGCATCTCTTCGAGTTCACTTCATTAGGATTGACACCCTAGTGAGTTTCCATGCCTCATCCGAGTCGCTTCCCCTGTATCGATAATTTTATGTTGATGCTTGAGAGCTATGCTATAGGCGTCCGTCGCGGCGACCTGCAAACAGTGGCTCATGAACCTCTTCCTTGTTGGTTTCTATGTTAGTGGTCATTTTAGTCTCCATGGTTTCACCTGAATCAGAATCTTCTTCAGCGTCGTTCATATATACGAGGTCGTCACCGGTCCCTATGTTGGTCTTTGAACTGGGGTCTGACTTCGCTGCTTTTTGTGATCTCTTTCTTCGTGTTTTCTTCTTTTTCTGAGATTGGGCAATTGATGTCGTGTCTCTTTCCTCAAGAATATAATTTTGTTTTTGGAGCATCGATCGTGTGAGTACGTTTACTGGTACCATGGGTGTACTTGGTGATGGCTCCTCGGTAACTTCAATCAAGTTTAATGGCGTGATCTTCGGTGCATTTAGATTATTTGGACATTGGGCAATCAAATGATCTATGCCACATCGATTACACATGAGTATCGGCATTGTAGACGTGCTCGCTTGATTGGTTTGCATTAGTGTGGCGTTCTTTTGTAGCCTAATAGGACACTCAGCTACACGATGTGGACCTCCACACTCATAGCATTGAAGAGGTGGTCTCTTAGCGGTGTAATTGATATTTTGGCCTCTTGCCGCAAGAGCAGCTACTTGATATACAGGTTTGACTTGTCCCCAATAGTCCTCCATGTAGTATTGTGGACTTTCTTCAAGCACATCCATCCCATAGGCGATATTAGGATCTATATCTTCCTCATAGCCTTCCAAACAAGAAATAGATGACTCACAACCCATTTGATTAACAGAAGTGATTCTCGGATGTGGTGGTTGCGGTCCTAGCACTGGAGGTGGTAAGGGTGTTGTTTGAACAACATTTTGGGCCCTAGGGACCATGTGTTGTGCTATTTGTTCAATAGGTGGGGCCGGCATCAATGCAGGCACTCGAGGTGTGTCTGTCCATGCTAAGGTTGGTCTATTGGCCATCGCACGCTTAAATACTGTGCAATCCTTAGCTTGATGACCATACCTCCCACATGCATTGCAGTTCCCATTGAATTTTACTCTAAAAGTAGGGCATTCACTGGTACTATGCGGTCCATAGCATACTGAGCACCATTGCTACTCCCTTCTTGGATACATATGATTGTTTTGCAGAGCACGATTGTCTCTAAGACTCTCTTGAATAGCCTTGGTGAGATCTGCTAAAGTCATCTCATATATCTTTGGCTCCTTAGCAATAGGCTTTAGGGTCATTGGCTGATGCCCTGATGCTTGCGAGCTAATAGATTTAGGCTCAACAAACACTCTTTCTCCTTGAATCATTAAATTATCCTCCAATTGGATCGCATTGGTGGTGACTGCTTCCCAAGTGGTGATACCTCTAATGACTAGGCCATTGTAGATATCCTCATGCCGTAATCCCCTAATGAATCTATCAAGCAATTGGTTATTGTTGAAGCGCTCATTTGGATTACAACGAGAATTCAAATGCTTCAAGTGACTTATAAAGTCTCTCACTGACTCTCCTTCCTCTCGTTGGGCTTTCTGGAGCTGAGAGGCTACACCCCAAAGCACTCCCTCTCGTATGTATTCTTTTAAGAACAGTCTCCTAAGAGTAGGGTAAATCGTTTTTTCTTCCACCCTTAGGGTTCTATACCAATCCCCAGCCTTTCCACTTAAAGTTAGGCTTAAAGCATTGCTCTTATGTAGGTCATTGTGTTCTCCTAGAGAATCGCATATTTGTTCAAACACTTCGATATGCTTCCTCACATCCCCGTCTCCACTAAATTTTTGTGTGAGCTTGGCTATTTGTACTGCCTTACTTCTAGGTTCTCTATCAAGCGTTTTACGTATATTCTCAGCAATAGATCGACCAATAGCTTGAGCAAATGTTGCCAAGTCACCTAAGTGAGCAGGTATCGTGGGTGAAGGCGCTCCAGAGACTACATGTGGAGTAGGTATTGGCATTGGGCTTGGCGCATAGGAAGCCCTTGGGTTCCATGTTGGGTATGATGTTGTGCCATGTGGTGGCCCAAAGTTCATATGTGTGGCCCTAGGCATAGCAGACGTCGGATGTGACATGCTAATTCTAGCCAGTATAGTCCCATGGGAATAAGAACTTGTGTATTGTGGTTGTGGAGCATAGGTAGTTGAAACAATGGGAGGGGTAGGGACTACATGAGTAAGTGGACCCATAGGTGCATACGATTGGTTCGCACTTGTAGGTACTATTGCACGCATTGAGCTACCATGTAGCGGTGCTTTACTAACAAACGAGGTCCATGGCGTGTTTCTTGGCATGCCCATCATTGGGGTAGGCATGGTAGCCGTGGTGTCATCAAGGGAAAGATGAGCTAGACTTGGAAAAGTAAAGCTATCACTTGTGGGCTCAGATTGCATTGAGACCCCTGGCGAAACAACATATGGGGGATCGATGGGACTCACTGGGGGAGTCTCCATTTGTGATAGAGTGGGTTGTTTCCCTTTGCCCGTGTCTAAAAATCACATAGGACCCGTCGAAGGTATGTTTATTCCTCGATTTTGCCTCTCGGACTGGATAATCCTATGGATGACATTGCAGATCATGTGTTGTTGTTCCTCTAGACTAGTGGCACTAGATGTGGATTGTACAACTTCTAACCAACCCACATGGTATGTGTAGCCCATGTATAGGTCGGTCAAAGTCTCCGTGTGTAGGTCATATTCCCAATTCTCATTGAGAAATACCCCGTCCAAACTTGGTGTACTAGAGGGTTGCCGTGAGGTGGATGCAATGTTGCTTCCCGTGTGTTGACTTTTAGTCACCGCTACCTTAGAGGCGACTTTGGAAGGTGGTAGCTCGGTAGGGCCCTCATTAAATGAGGTAGGTGGAATGTCCACGTGGACACTCTGAGGGAGTGTGGGGTCTACAGGAGATGTGAATGGTGATTCTACTTCCCCACCTCCTTCGTTTACTTCACTAGCCGTAGTAGGTTCAGAGCGTGTAGCTCTACTAAAAGTTTCCATCAAACGGCTAAAAACACTAGTTCCAGGTTGTTGGGCCCAGCTAGGCACGGTTTCATTTGTTCCCCCGGGGCTTTGTGTAAGATGCTCTTCCATAATATCGTAGTCAGAGGAAGAGTCGCTAGCCGCTATTTTTGGGTCTTGGGTTGCACTACCTTGGGTCCCCGCCGAGGGCGTAGACCCTAGAGTGGAAGGATAGTGAGTACCCCCGTAAATCGAAGCACTAGCTAGTTGTTCGGACTGTAGCACACGACCAGAGCGTAGATACATGTGCTTTGGGTGCCCTACAAGTGTCGGCAAGTACCCTCATTAGGAAATTTCGGAGGTCATTTGGAGGGCCTTCTAAGAAAATGTATTTTTTGCACTCTCTCTCTAGAAAAAATGGCAAATAAAAGAGCTAGGTCTTTCATAGTAAAACTTCAAAAAGTGTACTTTAAGTAGATTCCTTACTCCTCTGAACATTCGTTCGTAGTGATTGAGGGATAATCCTCTTTTCAGTTGCATTGAATGAACAACGTCAATACGGAGGGAATGAGGCTAACATGGAGGGACGAATCCGCAGCCGCTATTCACTTTCCATTAAACCTGCACATTTGGCTAATGGCGCACTCCTCAAATGGCACAAATGTTACCCAGAAACGAGCCAAATATCACCTTCACATTGATTTGGACAATGAGTACCAACCATTGATTAAGCGCAGTAAAACAAACACACATATACCTCCCACCTCCATAGACACGCTCAGAGCTCAAGGAGCTAAACACATAGATATCTGGACGAGAGGCTCTCTCTACCCTAAGAATCCAATAACTAATGCGTCTCCACCGTTTGTCAATCCTACAAGCTTATTGACCTTTGCTGGTGATGGAGAAAACGGCCTTCTGGGTTATTGTAAATCACTTACAAGAGAAGCTGAAACTTACAAGAGCATTCTCCAAGCTCAACAATGTGAGATTGTTCGCCTTTCACATTTACATTCTACAGATCAGGTTACCATTTTGCAACATAAAACAGAGGTACAAGAACTGAAAGGAAAGGTGCGAAGTTGTCAAATGAAGGACACCATCTTGGGTGGTCGTATCCGAAAGAAGAAATTGCGCAATCTTGAAACATTGCAGGTTGCATCAGGAGGTCTCAAGAAAAGAATCCGAGCATTAAGGTGATGCTTCTTGGTTGGCTACATTGTCTTAGTTAAGTAATCTCTTTGTTTTTTCTTGTTATGCATTGTTTTCATGTGCCTAAATAGTGTTAGTGAAGCAAATTTTCTGTTATTTACTTATGCATTGTCTTCATGTAGAGATTCAATCTATCCTGACAAGGAAAACATTGACCCCAAAGCCAATATAGGAAAGAGATTGAAGCCACTTATAAGTAGAAGCCTGGCAGCAGATATAGTACATGACAAGAAGTTTAAGGTTCTACAAAGAAATGTAGTGGACCGCTTTATTTCAGAGAACTCAGTGCCTGCAAAAGAGATACAAGGCACACTTGATTCACTTGGTGTAAGCAAAAGAGGATATTCGGCTATCCAAAAGTCTGTCTCATCCATCTTTGTTAGGAAGGGTATAAAATCCAAACTTCTACCATCAGCCTCAAGTGTTTGGAAAGAGAGGCTTCAGTTTAACGAGGCACAGGGAGACTATCTTGGACAGCCCTTTCATATTAAAGCAACTTACAGTGGCCATGGAGCGAACATGGCATATGATGAGTTCAACAATATTTTTATGGACCTGCGGATACTACAGAAGAGAATGGTGGAGTTTTACAACATCACATTTGAAGAGTCACGTGGACTATTACATTTTGTGTTAAAACTGGATGAGTGTGAGCTTGTTAAAGAGAAAAAGCTAGAGCGTGTTACTATTACTTTAATGAATAGAGCCCTCTCAAAGTGTCCCAGTGATGATCCTTTATATTTTAGTGTTCAATCAGAATCTAACATATGGTGGCTTGGTGCGTTTGAGGTAAGCGATATTCTCAAGTAAGCTCAAATGTTCAGATCTACTTAAGTCTCATTTATTTTTTGTTGCAGGTAAAGAAAGAAGATCATGAGATTCTATATTGGGTGTTCCATCGAACTAATATTCCGGAGCTGATTGATAGACAGACTAACCAGGGAGAGGTACTACGTCTAGATGGAAGGGGAGACTTTCAAGTTCAGTGGCATCTTGCAGGTGACCTTAAAACATTAAAGTGCATGTATAATTGTGGAATGGGTTCAATGGCAAAGTCACCGTGTTTGTTCTGCATGGAGCCTGCAAAGGTCATGGACCCAAAGTGGTGGAGAAAAGCTCCAACACGTCACATTGAGGATCCTGCTTTTCGACCAGTTTTGAAAATACCACTTGTGAATGTCCACATTTGTACAATGCATGCCCTTTGTAGAATTGTGGAGAAATTGGTCTACTTATACATCGGGTTTGCTTGGAAGATTAAGAACTCCGCAGAACGACAAGTAGCCCTGCAGTGCTTAGAAATGGTACTGTCGGATATGGGGCTTCATGGTGGCAATGTGAAAATCCAGCGGGATGAAAAGAGATCAACTGCTGAGAAGGATGTCCCATGCAAACCATCCATCGGTGGGGTGAAGGCACGGAGGTTTTTATCTAAGCCCCAAGGTACAAGAGATCCAAAGCTAACAAAACATGGAAAAATATATAACACATCTTATGTTAGCAAGGTAGAGTATCAGAGCTGGAAAAAGCTACATATTGCAGTCAAAGACCACGAACCAACTACTCGTAACGCGAAGGCTGAGGTTTGGCGATCAATAGACATCCTATTTTTGATGTGCGACAAAGATGACTGGTCACAAGGTGATATGAACAAG